>NW_026294669.1:9787546-11062592 GCF_026119805.1 Tympanuchus pallidicinctus | reverse complement strand
CCTATTTGCAGCTCCTGGTGCTGTAATTTCTTTCAACACTCCAGCAAATCTATTAAGTCTGCTAAGGGACATGATCTTTACATGATGCTACAACATTTCAGTCTGAAGACAGGCCCTCCTAAAAGCCAGCAAGTGTAATACACACAGGTGTGTGTATACATGCACACATTCAGCAGAACCATAAAACTCAGTTGTGTTTACATTAGGCTCTGGGATAATGCCTAGAGATGTCCAGCCCTGAGAAATATGCTCCTTGCTGAGTAAAGAACTGTTGCTAATATGAAATCATTTCAGAAGTGTCCAACCAGTTATTCTGATCAGATAGTAGCTAGAAATGCTGTGACTCAGTGGTTAATGGAGGTGATCAGAACCTCTCTATAATCAGCCAGAAAATCCAGCTTTATTCAAAACCTTTCTCCTAACTACTGAACAATATTCAGTATATAGAGTAGAGCATTTTCCAGCTGCAAGCTCTCACAATAAACACCCTCTTCACCTGCTCCTGCAAATCAAACTTCACTGGCCAGTCTGTGTGCCTGCATCTAATGATGCATGAAGTACATTCATACAGCACCTCACTCTTGCCACTACACTACCAGAACAAGGAAAAAAAAAAAAAACCCTCACAAAAATAAAGCAATAGGCATTGTTAATAATTGACTTAAGTAAATAGTTAGAGTCTTATACCCAAGCTAGTTCAGGCAATTCCCCTACCTAACGTTGCCTTCAAGCACTTCACGTCCATAAAGCATTAAGGTTTCAGATTTAATCAGGCTGAAATAGCAAGGAGCCTTCAGGAATAAGCATTACGTCCTTCATTTTAGGCTCCTGTTGAGACCTATGCTCTGCTTCATTTGTTTTAAAAATGTTTCTTACATATGAAGCTCCCTAAGTGATTCTGGTGCATTAATAAGCAAGTCATTTAAGGGGGGGGGAAAAGAGGAAGAAGGGCAACTCGCTATTAACCTACAAGTTAATGGAATGGACTAAATTAAGCCATCATATAATGGGACACAAGCAGTTAGCAGAGGTTCATGAAATCATAGTGCGCACTTACACAGCGCTAACTCTGACCCAGTAGTCAGTCGGTCATTACTTGGCTCTAATGACTGGCCAAGATGTAAGATTAATTGCCCTAAAGATTTGCAAACTTGTCTTCTCCAGAAAACTTTCCTATTCATTTCTAAAGGACCTAACTTCAGATCTTCATTTAGGAATTTGTTTAAGCAGCCAAAATGAAAAGGAAATGCATGTTCTGTAACACAAAAACTTTAAAATCACACCCAAGTCAAAGTTATGCATGAATGATACAAGTTACTTGTTTTAACTTTCTGGGATTGATGATCTTGCAAAGTTTCCTCCAAAATTCATTCCATAATTTAAAAGCTCATTCTTACTTCAAGAAGTCAGATAGCTGTTATAGCTCTGATAGTTTGCTTTAAACCCTTACCTCATTGCTCACTAATACATGGATCCCTGTGGGTCCCTGACGATAGATTCGATTTATCTGCTGTGGAGAAATGCTGTACAAGTTTGCAATCTTCTCCATTAATTCCAAGGTGGTCAGCTCTTCCAAGAAGATTGCATGATATACTGCAACAAGTTAAAGTAATTATAGAGTAATTATAGAGTAGTAATTACAGGTAACACCAAGATGTTCAATATCAACAACCAAATGGATTTAAGATCAAAGTTCAAATCCTGACAGCAAGTAAGCAAGCTTAGTATATTCAAAGGTGATCAAAATAAGCCACTTGATGATTTGTAGAATACTTAATATTTGGGTTCATCAGGCAAATAAGACCCATGTCAAATTTGTCCAGAGAAAATCATAGGGACTAATGAAAACATGTATCATAGGGCACAAAAAAATAACGATCATACAGGGATGTTAGTATTGTTGGATAATCTACTTTTAAATTTTGATATTTTAAGCTTCTGATAAGTAGAAAACTACATTATGAGATGTTTCATAGAAGTATTATTTTATTAGATGTCATAACCTAACAGTATCAAAACTGGGATAAATGGGGCCTCTTTAAACACATAGGAACCCAAACTGTACCATGCAACAGAGCTCAGGCAGAAAGCAGTCTTTTCAGAAAACAAAATCCATACATAAAAGCTTACCACAAAGACTGCCATCTCCATTCTCTCGTTTTTGGTGGAGATGGGATCTGTTTTGCTCTGGTTCTTGACAGACATAAATTGTCATCTTGGGCCTTACATTTCTATGGATTATTAAAAGATAGTAATGAGTTACTAAGATCTAAAATTGTTCCACTCAGCCCCAAACACTGAAAGATAGAATCATCCAGACTGTGCATAAATAACCAACTAAGAAGAATAGCCTTGATTCTGGTGGCTAAACGATGCAGGAGGTCTGGTAAAGGCCCTTTGGGAGGTGGTGGCAGACTGCAGAGCACCTTAACCTCCTTCAGGGATGGATAAGAATAAACAGTATTCATCATTTGCAAAGCAGTTCATCAAACCCTTCTGTACTGATTTAAATTCTGACCAGATGAAGAATATAAGATGTTGTTGCCATTTAAATTAAATTTTAGAGTCATTTGATTTATTTTTTTGTTCGTTTGTTATATGTGACAGATATGCCAGATGGAGTATTATAGGCTGTGTTGCCTATGAAGTCGATGCAAACTATCAGCTGATAGCAAATAAACCACTGGAGATCCACATTATATTGCTTCATTTTTAACTCAGGTGAGAGTTTGATAGCACTTCTGGTCTCTGCTTGGATTTGAATACCATTGTCATCTCCAGCCTTTAAAACTATCTTTTGAGGTGTTAAAATGAGGTCTAAGTGCTATAGCTCTAGGATTAACTTATAATTAACAACAGAAATATATCAATTGGTGCTGCCATAACAAGGAAAGTAGGAAGGAAGAAGTACAAACCTTCCTTTGATGGCATTAAACAGCCGAATTCCATCAGCAGGCCCACAGATTTGAACAAAATCTTCTTTGGACATCTTCAGTAAGTCAGCACCTACATATTTCAAATTGATTTTTTTTTCAGAAGTTAAGCAAATCTTAGCTTCCAAATTGCATGTATGGGCAACAGGAGAGGGAAGGGAATCCACAAAGTTAAACTAGACAGATTGGAGAGGCTGCAGATTCAGACAGTTGTACGCTACAGATCAATCACTGAGAAATAGAGTGCAAGAAGCCATCAAAAGAGCAGTGGTCCACAGGAAGATATTCAAACCAATACAGAACCAAGCTTCATTAAATGTTTCAATTTTTTTTGACTGCTACATTCACCAGACTGCTTCAGAGAAAGGCCTCTCAAGGCTTCACTGTCTTTAATACTACCCCATTCCACCATCTTACTGCTGTGTACAACTACCTAATGGAAGGGTACAGCGAAGATGAAGCCAGACTGACAGGGCATGAGACAGCAAATGGAAGTCGGAAGACAGAAAAAATACAGATCAGGTAAAAGGGAATTTTTTTCACTATGAGATTAATCAAATACTTGAAGAGATTATACAGATCACAGAATCATGGAATGGTTTAAGTTGGAAGGGACTTTTAAGATCATCTAGTTCCAACCCCCTGCTATAGGCACCTCCCTCTAGACCAGGTTGCTCACAGCCCCATCCAGCCTGGCCTTGAATCCTTCCAGGGAGGGGGCATCCACAGCCTCACTGGGCAACCTGTTCCAGTGTCTCACCAACCCTCACAGTACAGAATTTCTTCTTGATATCTAGTCTAAATCATGGATTGCCCAGCCTTGGAGATACCAGGAATGCAACTACACATGGCCCTAAGCAATTTGATCTAACTGGACTTCCTTCAAGCTAAAGAACTCAAGAAGTCCCTTCCAACTTCTATTTCTACAATGTATGTTTTACCAAATGCTAAGCAATTTAAGAACTAAAGAACAAGTATATTGGATCACATCAGTGAATCCACCAACACCGACCAGCAGTAGATGCTATTGATAGGGAGCATGAGCTGGACTTTTAAGAGAGAATAAAGACAAAATAATTAGATTATTTAAACTCACCCGAAAAACTTGAGAAGAGTCTACAGAATGGAGAGAACCTATTACGATGAAGCCACTGCTGGGCATCTTGAATAGAAGCAGAAGGAAGGAGATGCTACATTGCAAAAAGAATAAGAAGGTCTTGAAATGAACTGTGTTCACCAGTGTCCTAAAAAAGAAAAGCACCACATTAACATGATCTCAAATACTTACATCATTGCTGGGAGGCAGGAGCTCCACTTGGTGGGTTGGAGAACTGTTGCTAAAAAAAATTGTATGAAGTTGGAAGAGAAAAAAAAAACAAAAACATTATTTTAAATTTTGCATTGCAGTGCCCAACCTCCTCCCCCTCCTCTATTTGGTTCAACTGTTACAAGTTACATACCAACTTGGCTTTAACCTCTACCAGATTTTTAAAAAGGTGCCCAAAATCCAGACCAAGAACAAAAAAGAACTGATTGAATATCTGCTTGAGCTTTCTGTTGCTCAGTTGAGCTCCTACTCAACACTGAGAGAAAAACATCAGTTCAGCCATCTCATTCAAGGTATTCCATACAAGTGACTAAATAATGTGACGCCATCTAATTATGCAAGTTGTGACACACCAGCAAGGCTGAACTCAACCATTCTATGAGCAAGAAACCCTCTAACATTGTCTAATAGCAATTCTTACTAAATTTGAATAATAAAGGGCCTTCTAACTCAGTCCTGATGTTATTTTAAACACAGTAAGCTGCAAGTTAACTGTATTAGACAAAAAGACATTTCTAATATTTCTCAAACTATTTATACGATTTTCATAGAATCATAAAGGTTAAAAAAGGCCATTAAGATCATCTAGTCCAGCCATCAACCCATCACCCATGCCCACTAAATCCTCAGTGCCACAGCTACCCTTTTCTTGAACACCTCCAGGGACAACAACTCCAACTCTGGGCAGCCTGTTCCAATACTTCACCACTCTTTCAGAGAAGAAATTTTTCCTAATATCCAATCTGAGCATTTTCCCATAGGATTAATAATCTACCACTGGCTAAAAAATGCTCAAGAGTTCTCTCTGCTAACACTGCTTTCTGCCATTTCAGTGCTCATCTTTATCCATAGGTTGAAGTTGCTCATTGAAAATCTGTGGCACGACATCAATTAATTAACAACTCATGTGGGAATCTAACAAGGTTGAAGAGTCCTGGAGGAGGAATGGAAAGGGCTACACCAAAGTACTAAGGGAAAATGTGTTGCAGAGATGACTCAGAGATAATGAGGTTCATTGCTGTGTATTTCAGCCATCAACAATAATCTTGCATATTTTTGATGGCAGTATTAATGAATTAATAATGAAACGTCTCCTTTTTATCCTTCATCCTTGAATGGTTTCTTAGAATTCAGGTTGTTTTGTTCCTCCATACAGCTTCTTGAAATCCCATTCAATTGGGAATGCAGCACACCATCTAAAGATAAAAAGGGAGTAATACCAGCTCTGAAGAGATGCTGAATGCCCCTCACACTATTGTTGGAAGATAGTAGGAATTGCTGGAACAGTGCGTAGTGTGTTTCCTGATCTCCACAGAAAAGTAAGAGAGAAAATTCATGGCAGGAATTGCCCCGGTGGTTCTCTGATGTTCACTTCCCAGCCATCACACAAGCAGTGGGCATACACATCATAAACAGGCCTCTGCATTGCGGGGAACTTTTGCCTGCAAGGTCTTAAAATCTTCGTGAAAAATCTCTCTCCCTTTCTAGGAAGGGTGCTCAGAAGCTAAAGTGCCTCTTGAACTCTTCCAGGATATGAAATGCCTGGATACATGAAACATACCCAAAGGCTACCATATCAACAGAAAAGATAAAGCATTTATTTGTTACATACCCATCTCCAAGGTTGAAGCTGTTTGGAGAACTGTTGTAGCTTGGAGATGGAGCACTGTTCATTTGATAAGGCAGATCTGGCCAAGGAGAGCACTGTTGGAAGAAAGGCAGCGGGGATACTTTCATGAGGTTGGAAATAAAGGATTTGATTCTCCTCTCATACCACATTCATGCTGTTGCCACACCACTAACTTCAGCTCATCACTCCTGCTGGGAGGAGGAGACGGGCCATGGATCCTACGCTGCACTCCAAGCAGGCTGTCAGGGAGCCAGATTGATTCCAGTTGTGCATTCCACATTTCTCCCATTTCACAAAGCCTGTCCCCAAATAACACTGGGCCAAAGTGTGCACAGCTGTAAGTCAGAGCAACGCCAGTAAGTCAACTCAGACTGAAAGCAGCAATGATACAGAAATACCACTGGTCTCAATTATGCATCCCTAATTAAATCCAGGCAAGAGTGACAAATACACTCCAGTGGCATTGCTTCAGGTTTATACCAGCGAAAAAGCAGAATTTGAACCAGCCTGTTAAAACCTTTGGCTATCAGTTGAAAAGCTCGAGATATAAATGCTTAATACACAGGAAAAAGTTTAAGATAAAACAGACACAAAGCTACTAAAAGCCTTCACAAACTCAGGACAAATCCTATACTTCATCATAAAGCCAAAGCAACCAGCTAGAGCTGGTGACTCTGCTCTGTATTTATGCCACAGTAATCAGTAGGAGAAATCTAGCCCTTTAGAAGCCCCTGCCATCAAGAGCTCAAGAAAATGCTCTGCAGGATCCTTGTTTGTAACGATAAAAAGAAGACAAGCTGGAGGTTTGGAGTTTTATTATCTCCACATACAGCACTAGCAAATATTTAACTCTTTAGCAACCCACATTTCCCTGTGCAATATGTCAAAGTGTATCAGAGCTAATAGCAAGAGTTTAGGATCTGCCAACTCAGTAGAATTAAGTCTGTACACAAGAGCCTCATTAACAATCACCATGGTGAGTTAGAAAACACCCTGGTCGCTTCTGGCAACTTGAGGAAAATTGAGTGGGAGGGGCTGGATCTCAGTGGAAGTTTACTTAAATTAAGAAAAAAATCCTCAATTTCAGAAGTCCAGCAAGCTACTTCAAAATAATAATAATAATAATAATAACAATAAGAAGAAGAAGAAGAAGAAGAAGAAGAAGAATTAAATCAAACTACAAAACATTCCCATAGAGAGATGGAACAGTGCTTTTAAAATATTGTTTAGAGCCCTTTTGCTTAGTAATTCTGCAGCCTGGGATGAGCTTATTCATACTTCTTTGCAATGAGGGGACAGGGGTTAACACGTTAATCTATACTGGAAGAGTCACATCCACAGAACATAAGACATTCAGATATTCCTAGAGAGCGAGCCAGAATCTTCTAAGAGCTGGTATGTGACAGTAGCCTCCAAGGAACAATCGCAGAGAAGCAGATTGATAATTCAATCAGTTAGGCTATTCATGTGTTCAGTGGCCCCACGTCCAACACGAGTCTGTGCCAGGCAGTTCTGAAGAAAATACCTCATACAGTTGGCATCTGTGTGCCATTACAAGTGCCCAGAAGCATGGCAGAGGATAGAGAAAATGTTTCTTTTAAACACAGGCTGTAAAGGGCTGTTTTATACCCTGAAACATAGGAAAGTTTGACATCTTTTATAACACTGCTGAAGTTTATAATTTCACCAAGCTCTCTGGTTCCGTCAGATCTTGGTGTAACAGTTCCCACAAGAATCTCCAAGGCTCAGTTACACTGCATTTGCTCTGAAATCTGTTTCCCAATATGCTGAAGTGGTACAACATATGTTTAAAACATTTTACCTCTGTGAGAATAGTTGTCTCATAGGAAGGCTGATACTTCTCTTTTTCTTGGGTGGTCTTCTTCTCCATTTTTTCCCTGTCAGTCTTCTGTTTTCTGTCTGCTCCTTTAGGCTATAAGCACAAGCACAAGCTTTGCCTTATGCCAAGTATTACAAGTTTGGAAACAGAAGCCAACAGATTTTTTCTGATCTGTTCACAGAAGACTCCTTAAGATTTATGGGGGCTCCACATACGGAGCAAGACCAGATCTGCATTTTCCAGACAGAAAAATTAATCTAACATCTCAACTGTTTCTATAACACCTCCCCTCCCAATTAACTCCTACTGCAATTCCAAAATAAATTGACCGTGATCTTGAGATTTGATAACTATTTCAGATCATGAACCCTCTAAGTTCAACCTCAACTGCTTTTGCACCACCTCTTCAGGAACAGGAAAGGCATTGCTTGTAGGAGAAGAAGTAGAGCAGCAGACCCTTCAAGCAGGGTCTACAAAAATCTTGTTATTAAGTGGCTCCATGTTTGCCATGTCCATTTAGGAGCTCTGGAGATGTACACAATCATCTTTCTCTCCTCCAAGTAGCAATGAGAGGAATTGTGTGGCGAAAAGCAAAGGGTATTTAAGATCTCCAAGTTATGCTCTCATTGTTTATGGAAGATTGAATCAAAGAAACTGTCGATGCCCGTGCTTTCTTTATTGCGTGCAGACATTCAAACACAGTGGATATATCCTGAAAATCGTCGGCATAATATGTTGACTCAAAATGACATAAAACGGTATCATCTATATTCCTTAGAATCTGGACTATGTTTGTATCACTGATGATACACAGAATCACAGAATCATAGAATGGTTTGGGTTGGAAGGGACCTTTAAGAACATCTAGTCCCAGTCTCCCTGCTATAGCAGAGATACCTACCTATACATCACCTTCAGGACAAGAACTAGAAAAAGGCTTCTAGACACTACTCAACTGTATTACACAGAGATTTGTTTTGTGCACCAACACATGTCTGATGGGCTTTCATTTCAACCAGTCAAGGTTTGAGATCTTGGTTTTCATTCAGTATTATTTAAGACAGCTGCACAGCCTAGATCTCCATGTGCATACTGTTCAAGGCACAGTGGACTGGCACCAGAGTAGGCATGACACTCAGGTTATTTGAATTTAACTAGAATTGCTGTGTAGTTCTGGGCTTATTGTTGTTTTGTGTGCAAGAGTTCTGTTTAAGATTTTAAGCATATCCAGTTGAAAGTCTCTGTTTTCTTACTGTGCTATTGGCACTATTCCTTCATGGTTTACAAACCAAATTTAACTGTTAACTTTTCTTTAGTTGATGACAAAGCCAAAATTACTTCTTACCTTGAACACCTTGATCTGGCAGCTGGCAGAATGCAAATGTTCTGTGTATTCACCATTTTCATTCTGCTTAAAAGTGTCGATTTGCACCCGGAAAGGCACCCCTTTCTCTCCTCCATGTTTCCGTGGAGTAAATTCTGTGCTGATACAATGCACCTGGGAAAACAAAATTTGTGCTCATCTCTGGAGAGTGTTCAAAGCTGTAAAAAAAATAAGTTTTAGACTTCCTGAACTTGCAGGGTTGCCTGAACATGAGGTTTTGACTCCTCTTCAGAAACTAAGAGACAGAAGGGTTCAAAATATTTTCATTTCTGTTCCTCAAGTAAAAAAAAAGAATAGAAGAATAAGAATCCTAGAGGGAAACAGGGCACCAGGAAAAGCATCCTTTGACTTAAGTAAATCCCACATACAGATTAAAAACAGACGGTTTGCATTTCAGATGAGAAATACTCATGAACAAGGACAGCAAGCAAAACTAACAGGCTGTGAACAGCTTCCTCCATGCTTGGAAAGCAACATCAATGTGGATTTCTTTTTTTCCCTTTCTTCTAAATAGCCCAGCTAGAGCAGATATTACTTCAAAACTAACAAGTAACTAGAAAGTATCCTATCATTAGCACCTTTCTCTCTTCTTCGTGTGCTGGCTATCTTAACCCTCCAGGTCTTTGTAAGATACTTCATCGCTGTATTTACAATAGGACTATCACTTCTCTCTTACCTGAATGAATGCTGAGGCTCTCTTGGATGGATCCCACAGAAATTCAACAGTGTTCAACTGTGTGGGGCTGGCCCTGGGATCCAAGATTCCAACTGACAGTGGAATATCTGTAGAAGAAAACCCCTAAAATTTTAAAAATATTACACTGAAGAAGGGAAAGCGTTCCTATACAGTTACGAGGTGCATGTGAAAAGCCAAGCCATCCATAATGTATCTATTTGTGACCTGCAGTCCTTGACTTATTTCCCACCCAAAGTATACAGATTTCCTAAGAGAGGAGTATATTTAAAACAAACAAACAAACAAACAACAAAACCACACATGAAAACACGTGGTACAGCATTCAGCACCTCACTTCCCAACTCTGCAAAAGAACCAAAATGAAATAGTCTCACCTATATCAAGGATGCGGTCCCCAGGCCGACTCCACCTCCAGCCCTCCAGCTGCTGATGCTCTGTGTATTGCAGGCGTCGGTCATGGAAAACGACACGAATTATACTCTGTTAAGAAAAGATGGCAAGGTGAACAACATGATCTAGAGGCCCTTCTCTTGAGATGACTTTGGTTTTCCAGTGTAGGAGTAGAAGCTGATCTGTTACTTCTACGTGTTTTTAACCCCCATTCACGATGAGAGCAGAGGTTTCCCCTAAGAGACCCGTTTTCATGTTTCCCACATTCCTAAGAGACCCCTGGAACAAGAAAGCAACATAATTTCCCCCTCACAGGGCACATCTGCACTGGATAACACAGCCCTACACAGCTCTCTGGGCTTTGGTCTGGAAGCACTATAGCAGTGTCCACCTAATGTTAGGTGCCACGCCATGTAAACATCACTATACTGCCTCCACATCCAAAATGGCTCACATGGGAGTTGCATTTAAGGTGTCAGTAACATGCCCCATCCCCTGTATATCCCACATCTGAAAGCCAGTCCACTTATCCCTGCACTGGTGGAGCTAAAATGCCCAGATACCCTGTCAGTGGGAAATAAACTTGATTCCAGCCATTAACCACCAGTTGTTGATAATGAATTTGCCCAGTGCAGTAAAGGAGTGCAGAATAGGAAATCTCCTGCAGTAGGGGAAGGTTCTTCTCTGGCCTGCAATGATTCGTCCTCGTCAACAACTGGAGACAAAAGGCTGGAATAAGGGCAATTCCCAGGGCAGACAAGTTCAAGGTATCCCTAAATGATAAATCCTTTTGGACACTCAGAGTTCTACACTAGCATGAGATAATGGCCCCTTACCTCCCAGTTTCTCAATTCCCTGCTCCTACTGGGGCCCTGCATATCAAATGAGTGAGTAAATTTTGCCAGTGAACCTGAGAAAGGCCCAAATCAAACCCAAGCTACGAAGCAAGCAAGCCACAGTGGGAATGCCTGCAAAATTGGAATCCAAATTCATATGCTTCCTGAAATGGGCCAAAAGCCAAGTGTGGACCTGCCTAAACTTGGACAATTGAAGTCCAGATTGGAATCCAAATTTTGCAATTAGTCCCAACTTCTCGTAAGAAATCCTGAGGCAGAACAGCCAAGAATTTGGGAGAGGAAGGCTTGAAGGTTGGATCCAGAAGCAAGATCTGGAGCCAACTTTTTGAATTTGAACAGAAACAACCAAGTTCTATATGTTTCAAAATAATGCTCATTACTGATGTATATTGGAGCTATGCAGAATCTGTGTGGCAGAACGGTGTGAAAAAAAAAGGCCAGGGTCTTCTGCATGACATGGAATTGAACAACACAGATGTGCTGCTTGGGGTAAGAAGGGAAAAAGGCCTGCGGTTTTGACCATGTTCACCTCTGAACTTTGGGATTCCCCCGAACCCAATATTCACAGTGAAACTCTGGGGTCATGATCACAAACAGAACAGAAGTTCCCCTGAAGCCTTGTAAAGCCAAGCTGCATAGTCCCGTGAAACTCCAGCACTCAGAATAACTCCATCAGCCCTGCTCCCATTAAAAACAATGGCAAAGTATCTTCCATTGTCTCAGTGTGAGCAAGGTCAGGCCCTTCATTAGAGGCTATATGTAGTAGCAGGAAGAAAAGAAATCTATGTTTCTCCTTACCTTTACATATTTTGTGTTTAAATCTTGAAACTCTCCCAATTTCCTATTCTCAAGTAGACGGATTTCATAAGACTGACCTAGAGTTTAAGGAAACATTTCCAAGGTGTTTAATATGTTGTAGCAATGAGAGAGTCATGCTGGCATTTACGTGGCTAATAAAGCATACGTTTGATCAGGGAAAGCTCATTTTTGTTAACATAATGCATTTGCCCCAGTAATAGAGTAGGAACTAAAGCACAGCAGAAATCTGAGGGGAAGGTTTGTCTGTTGGCTGCTCAAAGCACTCGGGCACCAACTGCCTGTTACAGCCTTCTGGTCACCCTCCACAAAGCCACCACAGTGCTTGAGACCTGTTTTCCCTCTACAGTGGTGTTGCCTTCATCTGCCCCTTCTACTGAAGCAAAGTTGTGTGAAGAGCTGCTGCACAACAGGTCTAGTCACTGTTCTGCTAAGGACAGCAAGGTCAGGGTTGCAATGCGTTTCAGTGAACCAGAAAGACAAGATTTGTTCCATATGGCCTCAGATGTGGCTGCCCAGTGCACAAATCCTCCTTCAGACATGTGTGAAAGCAACTCTGCATAGTACAGTAGTGCAAGGACCGATCCCTTTGAAATCCCCACTGGAAGGGAGTTAGACCCCCTCTCCCCCCACTCCTTAGCATAACAAACTCAGTTCAGTAGAGTTCCTATAGCTGGTTCATGAAATACCATCACTCTCCACGGCTGACAGTAGACCAAGAAGACTGGCGTCCCAAAACCTTATGCACAAATGGTTAAGGCATTACAAAAGCTTATAGTATCAGACCAACTGCACAACAAACCTATAGCTGGTAATGAGGCAGGGCAGGAACATATAACATATCCTCAGTACCTAGTTTTTCTTGCTCAACGTGATATCCTCCCTTTTACTGAAAAAATGTGCAGTTACAACAAGGCAGGCACCAAGAGGGAGAGCAGTTTGGTTCTTCTGGTTCAACCAGCTTCTCCTCTGAACCAGCCCTGCAGAAAACTGCAAAGCAGATAGATCTCCCTCTGAGCAGTTGCTACCAGCAGAGAGAAGAATGCTACACTTCTGGCCCTAGAAATAGAAGACTTACATGTCAGAAGGGCACTGCATTTCAGTCAGGTTCCTTTTTGGGAATTCTGGCTCTCCCATTTGCCCTTGTGAACACAGACCCTATCACCAGAGCAGAGATAGATGGCTGGGGCAGGGGGTGGAGGACAAGAGGGGCCATATTGGAGCCTCAAATGTTTGCACAGCACTCCTACTGATGTCAGTAGAGGTTCTGCAAACAGGAAGTGACCCTTGAATCCAGCATGTGGCTTAAGGGATGCAGAAGGGGAAGAATAAACCATTTGAAGTGCCAAATTAAGCACTGGAAACACACACAGATCTTAACCCATCTCTCTGCACATAAGTAAACTGAATTAGGAAGAGTGACCTCCCTTTAGAGATCACTGGACAACAAAACTGGATGTTGTAAATTACAGTGTTGAAATGGAGGTCTCCCTTACTAACACAAGAGAGTCTCTAGTGTTACCACTCATACAGGTTATTATTATTCACTTGGCAGTTTTATGAGAGATGTACAATAGCTCTCCACATAACCAATACCACTGTATTAATATAAAAAGTCAGGCTCAGGTTCACAAAATCAGAGTGATGCAGTTCATCATCTGAAATGAGTTTACACAGCCAAGCATCTCTTGCATTTGCAATTCACTCCCAAGCAAATATCAGTCTAATCATTACAGAAAATTAGTTTAGAATTTGAGACTATAAGCTTCTGTGAGACAGTAGAATATGTCTGTGACCATACTCAGATGTTGTTACAGGGACACAGAAGTGACATGACCTGTGCTACAGAGGAAAGCAATGGCTAAGCCACAAGCATTTCCATTCAGCAAGTATTGCAGGCCTTAGTTTGTGACACCTTTACATGCTTATATATACCCCACTCTTTTGGCAGCCCGGTTTGCATTTCCTATGAGATGAAAGAAATTAATCTGCATAAGCATAATGCATTAATCTGCATTGAGACATCATGTTCCTTTCAAACTGATATCAAGCACTTAAGAAGTGTGCAACATGCATCTTCCAAGCAGTTGTGTGGGACAGGAGCCATCCTGCAACCCAGCAGATAACTTGCACCATACACCTCATCCTGATGGGAGGGATTCAGCTTGGATAGAGTCAGAAACATATTGTGCCCACTGGTAAAACAGAAAACTGTTGTGGAGACAGAGTTAATGATAAATGGAAAGTCAAATAAGAAGTAAAATGCTTTGATGAAAGATATATGGGTCATCTGATGTAAGACACGGTACTCAGTTCATGCCATGATATGCCTCATTCAGAATAGTATTTTATTCTACTTTCCCTTCAGCCTCCAAGTGTTCAACTCCAGTTACTACACAGAGCAGCTATCAAAACAAGATGGCTTTCAGCCAAAATTCAATTGCAATTTATTTCCCTCTGTGGAACTCTCAGTGAGAATGTGGTCCTAATTCCTCATATTCCCATTGGCACTGAAGAGCCAAAAGCTAAGAAGTAGCTCAAGGCTCTGGCACACAGAATCCAATACCAGTGACTGTCCAGCTCTATCACGCATGGGCTGTCAATGTTCTAACTAAATTGTTGTTACTCCAGTATCTAAACCTGTAGAGAAATACAGTTGCAAGTGTTACTAAAACAAACCCTATTCCCAGTTCCCATGACAGGCCGCAACTGGCAAAGCCCAAAACATACAGCTGAAATACAGTGAGTTCACCAGTACTGTCTTTCTGTTTCTTCATTAATATAGGCTATACTAGATAGCTACAAGTCAGTGCTTGGTAATAAAGCCAGATAGAGTTGCTGAATGTCTGATGCTGAGACTTTGAGATGATATATAGGATCAAACAGCCTGACCTTGACCAGGGCAGTAGCTTCTCCTCAACTGATGAAGTTTTATCATATGCTGGGCTTAGAGGGAAGGAAAAACCCTATGGAAACATCTGTGGCAATGCAGAGCAGCGGTGGCAGATTCAACCTGCTGAAACCTTCTCCCTATCATGCTCTCAACACCAACCATACCTGCAGGAAGGCAGCAAGGGCTCACAACAGCCTCACAGCTGTCAACCTACCTGGTCTCAGGTTATTATGCTGCAGTATGGTACACACACAAACAAGGGCACCTGAAGCCAGCTATCAGTGTTTTTACCACTATCCAGTGTGAAGAAAGCATTTTGAACACCAAATCCCCAGAAGAGCTGATGCCAATGCACAACCCGGTGCTCCTTGTGCAGAGCTTGCCACAAGCCTTCTTCCCTACCTCAGGCAGGGAACAGAATGGCAATAAATATTTGAATAACCACATTAAATTCCTGAGATGTAATTTGTCTCCCAGCTTCATTGGAAGCTTTTGGGGCACCAATAAAAACCTGGGCGGGTGATGATACAGTGCAATTTGTATTTTGAGCAGACAGACCCTGAGCAACAGCACATTTATGCAATCACCTCCTAGGCTAGGGTTTGAGCAACTCTGCTTTACAAACAAGAGTAATATCCAGCAAAATAGTAACCACCCAAGTCCACAGAACTCCTGCTTGGTGATTCATAAAGCCATTGAGCCTACCCTAAAGAGGATTTATAGACTGTTTACTCTCTTCATTTTTACTGTCTTTGGCCATTAATGCATATTAAATGCAGGTATGGCCACTTATTTTGGGGACAAAATAACTGAAAGTCAACAATTTGATATAGCTGATGAAAAATTTGGTTCAAGAAAGAAATGCTTTCACATACTCAGAAGGCACAAGCCATCTCAGTTCCCGTCACCAGTAACTCTTGAGAGCTTCTGATTTCAAAAGATTATCCTAAACTCAAAAGTTACATTTTGTTTTATGTTTATTTGCTACACAATCACAATATCCAGCTTTCATTTTTGAGTGTTTTGATGTTACGTTTCCAGGGCCACTTCCACTATGCATTCTGTGGTTTTCTGCACAATGCATCAATATGATACACTCACTTTCTATTAGGCTGCTGCTGTTCCAGACCAATCTGAGTTTACTTAATCTAGCCAAGTTGTCTGCTTGCCTTTCCAGCAATTAATTAAAACCTAACCTTACACTGAGCAATATCTGTGATAGAAGTCAGTAGACAAGAAAAAAATAATAATAATTGCGAGTTCTCTTTCACAGAATGGATCCACACAGCACTGGACAGAACCAGCCTGGAAACTGTTTGATTATTAAGCCAAGCTGGCCAATAAAAATTCCATTTAGCAACTTTATATGGACATCCTAAATAGCGCAAAGATAAAGGCAAAGGAATGCTGACAGATGAATGCAGCATGCAGAAGGAGGGGGGAGGAAAAAAGAAACAGCTTTTACCCCCCGCCCAAGGCACATCCAGCAGGCAGGAGAATCACCTTTGAAGCAACCAAATGCAACTATTTAGGCCATCAGGCACACACACACACATTTATCTGACAAGATTAATGGGTCCACAGAATAAACAGGCAAGAGTGACAGAGCTGGCATCTCAACTTGCATGCTTGATTGCCCACACCTTTTTAGACAGGTAAAAGCAAAAGTATAGCTTAGCATAACACCTGCCAAAGTGTCCCATGTGCAGACATTCTCAAGACGAGGAGCAAGGGCGGAATCCTCCCTTTCCAGGCCACAAATGGCACTGGATATTCTGCAGTTGCTTATTGCATCCTCCTTTGACAAGATGCTCTAGGAGATGTTTATCCAGAGGATATTGTGAATTCAGCTGCTACACAATAGGCCACCCTGAAAGCTCCCGCTACGCTAGGAGCATGGAAATCCTGCAGAGGAGGACCAACTGTGGGCCAGGCAAAGCAAAAGGAACATAAGAGTCATCCTGAGACACCAAATCCATCATGTCCCACATCTCATCTTCAACAGCAGCCAGTTATAAGTGGCCAGGGATGGGGCAGGGCGAAGACAGTCAACCCTTCCCTGGCCACAGCTTCCCAGCAGCTGGTATTCAGTGTTCAGGCTGCATCCATATCAAGCTGTCCAGTCAGACCAACGGTCATAAACTCCTCGTTTGCAGTCTCTCTCTCTGAATGTGGTTATACCAACCACGCTGCACACATGCCTTACTTCAGTATCTGCAGTCTCAAGCATCCTTCCACTTATTTCCTGACTGTTTCTCTTTGCAGCAAAGCCATCTTGGTCCCACTGTTTGGAGCCACTTCCAATGGAGTTCGCTACCCATCTGAGTGCAATATCAAAAATAGCTGCCCTACTTGCCATTACCACCAGAGGAACCTAATGGACCAATTCCATGACCAGTTCTTCCACCATGCCATAGAGCTGCACTGTCATCATGCCTCTTCCTGAGCTTCTCCTCCTTTTACAATCTCCTCAGAGCTCTGGGGAGGGGTTTCTTTGTCCCCTTCTTTCTCTTTTTCTGCCTCTTTCTTGTGGAAAGCCAAACACATGCCTCAGAGCAAAGTTTGCTGGAAGAAAACTCCAGTGCTCATTTACTATATGAACATTTGGCTGAACACTCATCTTCCCAGACTTCTGAGGATAGCTCATTTTACAGTGGTGACACTTCATAGCTAACAGGCATAAAATAAACACTTTTCATTTACAGTGCTTTCCACTCAGATGACTGGGACGTATATGTAACTCCTCCAAGGCTACAGCCTAGCTTCGAATCAAGGATACAAAAACAGCTAATACACTCAGAAACACTCTCAGTTGCTACTGTCACTGTGTGCACTTGTTCTTCTCTTGCACACACCTTGTCTACTCTGCTGAACCCCACCAACTAATCTGCAGGAAACCTGCTTTAGCAGGGGAGCTGGACTTGATGGTCCCCAGAGGTCTCTTCCAATCCCTACAATTCCACAATTCTATAATCTCACCTAATTGAAGACATGGTATAAGTTTTGATTTTTAAAACAAATCAATCACTGAAGAAATTATGGAGTTCTAATGGAAAAGAGGGGAAAAAAAAATCTGACTTGAGAAAATAATTTCTTCCTGTACTTCCAGCTCTCTAGCATGTACACCCAGGACTATCTGGGTCACATCTGACTAGCTCAGAAAAGCTTAGCCCCCTCTGTGTAATTAAAACAGGCAGGCTTTTTCTGGTTTCAACCTGTACTGAGTCAATTTGGACAACAGGTTTTATAGCTCTGCAAGACTAGCTTGGTGTGTAATATTTACTTGAGCTTCAGATAACTAAGAAGAATGGTCCCTGGTGAGGGTGCTGAAGAGGGATGCAGAAGGGCCGAATGTGACTGCTGACCCCAATCAGCCCTCAGGGAAATCAGCCCCTCCACCACATTTCTGCAGTAATGTGGAGAAATGTGCTAGAGAAAGGAAGCCCCACTCGTGCACCTGGCTACTCCAACTGACAAATGCCCCATCACAGCAAGTACAGCTCAGAAATACGACAGCAAGCCAGGATGAGAGAAATCTTACTGCTCAAGTACGTGCTATATAGTTTCAGAAACATAAAATAAATGCTTGGTTGGAGGCAAAAATGTTTTTGGTTTTTTTTTTCCAGCCTCCTTAGAGATCAGGTATCATATATAATTCCTATAGAAACAGTTAACCTTGTCAAAAGGACACTCTTCTGTAAGTTTCTTACTGTTAACATATGTCTTATAGGAAGGATACTGCAAGTTGGGAAAAAGTGTGTGGAAAATTGAAATGTCACCTCAGATTGACAAGTTCATTGATACAGTCCAAATGTAGAAACTTAGGCAAAAGTTTCTCTCAAAATTACAGAAATCTCAAAGGAGATATGGATAATGGAGAAAAGTTAAAAAAAAAAAAAAAATGACAAGGAAGGAAAAAAAAATCTTGTAGATATTCTGAATTTTCACTATACTCACAGCTACTTCTGAGCACTTCCTTCCTTCACAGATATTGAAGATTTATGGAAGTGGGAGAACAAAATGCAGTCTAGGGGCTTCCAGTAGGAGTTATGCACAGGCTACGATCCAGCAAGTTCACAATCCCATTTGAATTTCATCCAGATGTTAACAGCAGTATTACCAAACGAACAGAAAACAGGCTCTTGGTTAAAAGACAACTGAGATTCTAGCTTCCTAAGGGCAACAGAAGTCAGATGCTCTACTTATGCAGAGGTGCCCTGTCATCTGAAGCAAGATTCATAGTGAGTTTAGGGATAGTGTGGTTTGGAGACAGGGTTGTTTATCCCGGGCTGCCAAGCAAAGACAGAGCTGCCAAGCATATGGGGAAATCGCTGCTAGCACGAATAACAGCTTCAGCTGAGACATCAGAGCTGTCTTCAGAGAAAGGTAGGAGACAAATGCCTTCTCCAAAAACAAAGGAGTGCAGCACAAGAACCAAAAAGAAAAAAACATCCTCAGAAATAGAAAAGACAGCCTTTGACAGGCACTTCTTGAAGCTACTCAAAGCCAGGATAGGAGGAGAGGACCAGAACAGCATGTCACATTGTGTGCCATAGGGATGATGGATGCACAGGTGGGCAGCCACCAGGAAGCACCTGATATTCACGGCCTCAGTGACACTCAGGCAAAGGTAGAGTGCATGTTCACAAGGGACAGGCCACCAGCAGTGTGAAACACCCGGGAGCTGGCCAGTGGCAGCAGCAATTTATAGGGAGAGTTGGTTCTTCTGATGGGACAAAGCAAAAGTCTCCCCACAAGCAGAGCTATAATTAAACCAGAAGCACACCCAGTCAGAGCTGGTCAATCAGCCTTCTCTACACTTCATTTAGGCAAATAAAGAACTGTTCCAGGAAAACTACAAACATTCCGACAGTTGTGACCCCATAAAAACCCAATTACGTATGAGTTAACGTCAACAGAAAACAGCTTTTTTCATTTACTGTAAATCTCAGTATTTAAAACTGAGTTCCTTGCCTGTAGAAGATTAGCCAACTGTATGAACTTTAAATTTTTAAGGGAGGCAAAGGTTTTGTTGTAAGCAATGACATCCACCCAAGCAACCACCTTCCATTTGTCCTCTGCGCTTTCCACGCCTTTCCTTGGAAGGGAAACCACAACATGTCTCTAGTGAGCTGAAGCAGGACAACAGCCAAAAAATCTACAACAGCAGTTTCAAGTGTACAAGTTTACACAAACACATCTTGGACCCGGATCCACTCCTGGGGACCCAATATCTGGAGCTTTTGTTTGTGCGTGACAGAACCCAACTCAGACCATCTTTAGCTTCGTGAGGCATCTGTTGCTTATGCACCACAACAGCTATGCTCCCAATAACATCACAGGTCTTCTCGGATGTTCGTGGTTTTCTCTCATGGTTTGGGTTTTTGGCTTGTTTGTTTTCCGAACTGTCTAGGACTGGCAATAAAATTAACTAACTCTTGGAAGACCCTGCGAAGCAGAGGTGGCCAGCCTTCCTAACCCCAACCGGCTGCATGTGAAAATCCTCACATGGCTGAGGACCACAAGTCATAAACCACAGACCTGGAGAGCAGGAAAACTTCACAGGCAGGTGATGGCCTGTTACTCTCAAGCACTGCTAAGGGACAGGGCTGGGTCTGGCACACAGCTGGGTCTCAGTGACTCCTGCCATCAGCCCGGACCCACCCTCTATTCCGAGCAATTTAGATCTCTGGCTCTGAGCCAACCCAACACTGGTCATGAAACAAAATCACGACTGGAACAGCTCATGCTCCACATGTGGTTCTGGCACTACAAGCCAAGTCCCTTGAGCAATGAGTTTTGCTTTGTGTCGTTTGTTGGGCTTTTTTGTGTGCGAGTGTGCTCTTTTTTAATTTATTTTCTTTTAATGATTTTATTTCCTCACATTTATTAGCATTCAGATCTGCTGTAGAGTGCTTGTTTCCTCTGCATTCCTCCTGGTACAGTTTCTGGAACCACCTCCATTACTCCCGTTTCTGTCCATGTCTGAAACTAGTTTCAACCAGCCCTGCTCAAACCACACCCCATATGACTGCAGACCATGGAACATGCAACTGCACCAAGACCGCTTGCTAAAGCAGTAGTTTGTAATATGGTTGCTGGTTGATTGTTTGTCTGAAAAATCCCGATCTACAAGAGACATTGCAATAGTGCTAAAAGGCAGGCTAGTTCCAAAAAACGTTAGGTGATGAAGTGCTCCCTGACAGAGGGAACAGTGCCAGCAGCAGCTCCTTGTGTGAGGACACACCTTTACCAGCTTCGTGGACCAAAGGGGAAGTGATTTTAAGGCACCATGGTAACATGTCTATATTACAGCTGTCAGATGAGTAATTCTAATGCAGTCCAGTAAAGATCTCTGACCATACGGACTGCCTTAAGGATTACCAAACTAAGATCACGTTGAATTGAGACTAACAGAGCTCTGGCTCCAATTTCTCAAGGAATGTGGGACACAGAAGGGAAGAGATCGGGAAAGACAAGTGTAATGAGTCAGTCTTTGGAAAGCGAGCTGAAGATTTGACTCTAGATGCCTGATTTACTGGCTAGTTCTAGAGCTGTGGCCAGTGAGCCTTTGTGGTTTCAGACCAGAGCAGACAAGCTTGGGAGCCTGCCACTAGTGAACGTCCCCAAGTCAACTTCACACGACCTTCCCCTTTGCGACCTCAGCCTTGCTAAGAACAGCCTCTGCAGATCAGGACTCCACTTGGATTTTTCCCTCGTCTTTGTGGGGAGCTAGGGCTAACGTCCTCTACCTCCACAGTGCCACTGACCAACTCCCCAGGGCCACCCAAGGCTCAGCAGAAGCCATCATGCTCTGGAAGACCAGACCTTTCTTCTTCCTATCTCTGTACACGGGCTATCTACTGAGCCGGTCATTCTCCAACACTGAACTGGTCCTGAGGGAGCATCCCAAGGCAGGGAGAATAGCTGCTGCACAGTGACAGAAGGTCTGCTACTGAGTAGTAAAGAGCTCCAGCCAGGGAAGCATTTTTGGATAACACATTGCAAGAGTCAGTCAGCCAAATAGTGAAGCAGCCAAAAACCCCCAAACCAGTCTTCATAGTCTGGATATGTCACTGCACTGGAGGTGAATGGGTTTGTTGGAACTGGGACAGCCACTTTTTCTTTGTATCTCTGTTACTAGGAGCCAGCTGTAAGCTGAAGCTCTCAGCATAGACAGGGTAGAAGGACACATTAATGAAGTTAGCCATTTGCTAAGGTCATCTGACCCAAAACTCAAGCATACACGCAAGAAGGAAGTTTTGTGTAACAGTATTTAGCCAGACCACGATAAGCACAGAAAGAGGGTAAGGTGCAAGAAGTGTCCCTTTTCTTATGTCAGTGTAAGGCAATAAGGTGTAAGGAATGGTCTGTGCTTTCTGGAATGGTACCACAGTCACAGCATGCTGAAGTCAGTCAGCTCTTCTGCTATGCTACAGCTACCAAGACCTGCCCCGAGGTTCCCTCCATGTCCCACCTCAGGCTCACACAGCATAGTTCTTCTAGTTTGATGATGAACTTTGTGTTAGTCTTACCTCAGCTTGTACTAAGAGCAATTCAGAACTGCATGGCAGCACCTGGGTGGGATTCCCTGGCTTCTGTTGAACAGGTTTCAACCCGTGAGGAGTTGCAGCACTTTCCTCTGACTTTGGAGGAGTGAGAGGAAAACAACTGCACAGTAGGTATCCTTTGGGAAACTATTCAGTTCAAAAAAAAAAAAAAAATCAAAAGTAGTTTCCACAGAAGTGTTTCTCTTCTGCCTCAAGAATTTTCATTTCTGCTGTTACTTTTTATTCACGAGCTCGACAGAAAAAGAACAAGTTCTTAACACAGATGTTAATAGAAAATAAATCTTCTTTTACATAGGCATTCCTAAGCATAAAAATCTATTGCAAGACAAATCCTCATAACTTTTTAACCCCACGCAACATCCCCACTAATATCACATCAGAGAAATATCTGTTGGTTCTGACCACAGCTGATGGAAACGTGTGCTTAGTATCCTCTTATTGTATACACAACCAACCTCACTGACTACACCAGCTCCTCACAGCAGGTCATATCCCTACAATCCCTTTTTCCTAACTAGCACGGGCAAGGGATTTCAGTTTAAATGACAAAGCACAGAGGAAGAGGAGGTTAGGGCCAAGGCCTGCCCTTCCTACCAAAAAGGAATCAATGCTGGGAACAGGAGTGCAGCTGCTGGTGTTGATTCTGAAGCAACTTGCCAAGTATGGCAGAACGGCTTTTAAGGCAGGCATACTGCATAGCCTTGAATTTCAACTGAATGTCAAGAGGATCTTAAAGAAACTAAGAAGAGCACAGTGTAATGTGCAAAAAAAATTGCTTAGGAACTTGAAGAAGTGAGGTAAGAATGCTGCTAAGAAGGTGGCAGGAAGATGTGAAGTTTCTGTCAAGAATAGAAGGCAATGAGCTGTTCAACTTAGAAGGAAGGAGATGTAGCATGTTTTACAACTAATTACCTTGAAGATCCCATAAGAAAAGATGCTTTGCCATGAAAGATGGAAAGAGCAACAGCATTACAGTTCTTCCCCAAACCCCTTCCCAGCTCTTGCCTACTGCATGGCTTCGTCCAGTCTCACCCCTGCTTTGTTCCTCTAAACTGTCCAGCCTCACTCCCCAGGGCACATCCCCAACTGCCCCCTTGGGAGATGGAAGATGGGTGCAGAAGATACCTGACATCTGGTGGCCTGTCAAGGAATTAAGTCAGTACTGTGTCAAGATGGAGCAGGAGACAAATATTCATGACAGTAAGCAGAACACAGTCTATGCTCATCTCACCCTTGACATGCCCCATGTCACCTGCTGGGATTTTGCTGTATTTGAATGGATAAATCAGGAATACAGTCACAAATCTTAAGCAATCTCCAATCTACATGGCATCTGAGCTTCTTGGGTAAAGCCTGCAGCACTTTCTAGCAGGGCTCTCTGGGCCTACCAGCAAAACAGATCCAACAGTGAGACATACCCGGAGGGTGTCAGAGCCTGTGGGGGGGGAGGAGGGAGGAAAGAGGGGGTCAGGGCTCTGTTTTGCACAAACACTGAAAGAAATCCAGACAGAGACACTGAAGTGAGCTTCACATTCAATGCACAGAGCTTGAGGAGCCGGGGCAGTGCTCAGAAGCTAGAGGGGACACCAGTAACACAGGGCAAACAGCCCTCAGACTGATGCTATTGTAATGCCCTTGTTATCAAACTAGCAGAAATTAAGTGTAGTATGTTTTTGCATAGTGCCTGGAGATGTCTTATCCCTCTGGGACCCATAAGCAGGAGGTACTACAAAGAGACAGCCAATCTCCAACCACAGATGCGTATGCACAAATTCTGACAAAGATAAAAAACATCCAGGGAAACTCAGGGCCTCGCATAAAAATTATGCTATGAGGTCAGTTATGGAGGACATTGCTACTATGAACCCCATAAACTCGTCAAGTCAGGGACTCAGCAGATCAGAGCCACATAACCCAGCCAGTGGGAGCAACACCATCCTCTGCTGAGAGCACTGAGAAACCCACAGGTACTTGCTATCTCATCCACTGCATCATGATGCCCTCCAGTAGCTCTCAAGGGCCTGCAATGTCAAGGTCCCTCCCCAAGTCCAAAGCTTGCCCACCTACTGAATTCACCTGGCCTTTCAAGACGCAGGTAGGAGGCCGTATTTCAGACTGCTGGAGATCAAGCCAGTACCTGGCTATATGAAACTCTGCATGATGTTTTAAGTCAACAATTAATCAACGGTACTTCATCATTTTGTATCAGTTGAGGAATCTTTAATTTTTTACTCTTACACGCCACATTGTCCTTTCCTCCATCCCCTTTCCCCCTTCCCACTGCCCTCCCAGTGATGCACCAGTATGGAATTCAATCTCTCTCTCTCATGAATCATTCCCAGGGTATGTGCCCTCCTCCACGCAGTACAAACCCTACCTTGGTTGAGGTAGGTCAGGGTTTCTTCGTGCAGCTTCACAGCAGGGGATGTGGCTGTGCAGAGGACGTACTGAAAGGGAGGCAGTTTGGCTTCATTCTCAGGAGACAGCTGTGGTTCCTCCTGCTTGAAGATCGGCAGCGCAAGGACATCTCTGAAACACACAATTCACACACATTTATTTACAAAGACTCTGTGGAATATTCTGCTCTCAATCTGGATTTGATTGTATGCTCTGAGATAACGGAGATGATCTCCGGAGGAACACTGAGTTGTGACAGCTAAGAATAAATTTAGCCTCCATAACGTGACCAGGCAACTTCTACTTTCATGGAAGCACACAGGTGCTCAGCAGCAGCTTCACAAGGAGCTGGGTGCAGTCCCAGATCTCGCTCCTTTACAAGACGTTTGCACTGACCTGCATGCTGACTCGCAGCCAGACTGCTCCCGGCCCACGCTAACCCCAAGAGGAACAGATGTCAGCAATGCTGAGAGCACAACAGAACCATTAGCACAAAGAGATGCCAGGAACCAGCATCCTTATCTTCGCACATCTAACCCTGGTGAGCCACATTAGCCTTTCCCACACCTCTAACTTCTCTGGTTGTTGTGTCCACCTACTTAACACACCGTATCCTTCCCAATTAGAAAGATTATGTAGAAAACAGAGACAATTCAGTGTAAGTAATCAGATTTTCCTCCCCCTCCCCCCCCCAGTCCATTCCCTCTATATGCATGAAGACCCAAGATTCCCAGCAGAGGCTGCATGCAGTTCTGTTCCCCTGGAATTCCCACACACAAGCAGCTCTAATAAGAACTGTTCAGGAGCATGCCCGTGCATACAGGCATGCTCCCTATGGAAAGGCCATTACAAATTTTCCTGGCCTGTTCTGTTAATGATCCACCTTGCACTCAATCCTAACACCCACAACCTTGAAGGCTGCCTAGGTCACCAGTGAAATGGGGCAGCAGTTTGCAACAGAGCTGAAGTACCCAGCTCACACACAGGGCTCCTGTTGAGAAACAAAACCAGAGAGCAAACCGTGCCACTCCGCTTATCAGCGGGGACAAAGGAAAACCCCTCTGTTTCCATTCTCCCCCCTAGCTGCACCCCTCTGCGCTACCACCAACTCCAAGGCACCCAGCCCCACTTACTTGCTGGCATCACTGAGGTAACCACTGCTTGCTCTTACCCAACTGTGGCCATTGAGAGGGTTTTTTCCTCTCGGTGATGATGATTTACCATGATAATGAAGTGAGAGAAATGCCTCAGAAGATGACTGAGCAGATACTACAGCTTTGGATCAACCCCCTATGAAACATTTCACCTTGCCAGAAGTGCTCGCAACACAGAAAGAAGATGCGAACAAGGGGCTGAAAGAAGCTCTAAGGTGTAAGTATAAAAGACATGGCACTATTTGCTCAACTTTTAGCTCAAGGCTGCAAACCAAGTCTTGAGAAAAGCAGGTGGGTGAGATCCTCAAACTCTCCCGATGTTCACCTCTGTGCTGAAGCACTGGGGTTCTGCCATTAACCAAGGATTGGACAATGTACCGGGGAAGGGAGAAAGGTGTCTGTGGCAGGGCTCAGAGTGAGATACATGCAGGGTTCCCGTGACAATGAAGATCTACAGGGTTACTCTGCAGCACTGTCTTACTGTCATTACAAATACACACAATGCTGCGGTACATCAGAACTAACACAGCTGTCGCAAAGGCTTTGACTGTACAAAAGTATGATCCATGGGAAGGGGTCTGCACAACTTCAGCTTGCTTGGTGCAGTCTCAGCCAGTCTGTGGGCACGGGCAGCTCTGGGAAGCACAGCCCAGAGCAGAGGGCTCTCTCTAGAAGCGCACGTCTCAACAGGCTCCCAGGAATTGGTCACAATTACAGCTCTCCACGAGAACTGGGTGTTTAACCCAGCTGACCTTCCCCAAAGCATCTGAAGCCATCAGTTAACATTCCAATCAATGTGAGTTGAGGGCTTTGAGCCCCAGCTCAAGAACCCTCATAGCTACAGCAACAAACATTCATTCAGTATGACCCAGACAGGATGATCCTGCAACACTGTGATGCTGCAAACCCACAGAGAACCCCGCAATAGAAGGAATCCACAAGGAACATCAAGTCCAACTCCTGGCTCCACACAAGGCCAACCAATAACCAAACCTTATGCCTGAGAGCGGTGTTCCAGCTCTCTCTGAGCTCCAGCAGCTCAGGGCTGTGCCCACCACCCTGGGCAGCCTATCCTATGCCCACTGCCCTCTGGGGCAGAAGCCTCTCTTGCTGTCCAACCTGGTGCTGCCTCGACTCAGTTTGCTCCTGCAGCAGCCTTGGGGGTGCACACAGGGTGCCACAACTCAGCACAACCGCAGCCATCGCTGCCCTCTGAGACTCCGGCCATAGATATTCATAAAAAAACAATTCATAAGCACCCAGCAGAAAGGAAACTCCTAAAGTTGCCTGCTTTGTTGTCTTCTTGGGGGGAGGAAACACGGGTTTGCGCTACACATGTTGCAGACTATTGTTTCGCAGCCCCTTAGAGCTTAAATTAGGAACACTTAATTAAACGCGACTGTGCAGAGGCAGGAAAAAGCTGGTTTAGGCGAGTCGAGAAAGTGAAATTGCGAGCTGCTCGCCCATCGTCCCCAAAAGAGGAGGCAGCTCCGCGCCGAGCGGGGCAGGCAGCAGCCGCGGCACCGCCGAGCCCCGCTAATAGAGAAGGACGGGAAAAAGGAGCCCGCGGCTCCCAGCGAGAAGGGCTCCCCCGGGCCGATCCCTGTGCGTTACCCCGCGGGGACTCACCGCAGATAGCTGCCGGTCGAGTGCTGGTTGTAGTGCTCCGGCTGCGTGTGCCAAAACAGCATCTTGGGGACAGCGGGGAGGGGGGGAGCCCGGCGCGGTCGCTGGGAGCGGGGACGAGAAGTGTCCCAGCCGGGCTGCCCACCCCGAGGCTCACAACCTACTGCACCACCACCACCTCCCACCAGCTCTAGTCGCGGCCCCGACGGCTCCCGGCGCTTTTATGGCCCAACCTCGGCAGGCGCGGGTTGGCTGCGCTGCGGAGCACCGGGACCTCCCCCGGCCCGCCCCGCACAGCCGCGCCGCCGCCGCGGGGCGCAGGTGGTTCCGTGCGGATGGGGCGGTGCTGCCTGCCCTGGGACGGCTTTTGTGCAGACGGTGGTTTGTAGCCACTGGAGGCCAGCGTTAGGATAAGTGGTCGTACGGTATCAACCTCCTGGAAGGAGGTTGTGGCGAGGGGGTCAGCCTCTGCTCCTGCGGAACAGCGATGGGACGAGAGGGAATGGCCTCAAGTTGTGTCGGAGGAGGGTCAGGTTGGGTGTTAGGAAACGTTTTTTCTCTGAAAGAGTGGTGATGTGCTGGCACAGACTGCCCGGGGAGGTGGCGGAGGCACTGTCTGCACCATCTTTGGAGGTGATCAAGAGCCGTGGAGGCACTGAGGGATGTGGGCAGCGGGCGCCGTGGGGATGGGTTGGACTGCATGATTTTAGAGGTGTTTTCCAGCCTTCCTGATCCCGGGATCAGGTAACCCCTCCAAATCTACCACACTGCTGCCCATGCCTCTGCTCCTCTGTGGAGCACGCAGCACTCCCTTCCACTTTCATTGCCACAGCCCTAACCCAGTGAAATCTCACAGCCATAACGGTTAGATCAAGATGACGTAAAGAGGAGCTAGATCTCTAAGCACATAGCCTTCTGATTAAAAAATAAAATAAAATCAAGCAAAACCCACCCTTCAAGCATCAATATATGTACTTTCATATCAGGGTGCTATTGTTCTTCCACCCAAAAGTTTGTTCTACTGCTTCATTGGTCTTTACAGTCCCCACAGCTGAGCACTGAGCAGAAAACACGCATGCCCTCTATCTGCTTCACTGGGTCAGTTTCTCAGCACTTTGAGACAAGACTTTGCACTGACGCGACTGAAGTGAAGACGCACATTCTGCTCCTTTTTTCCCCTCTGCAAAAAAGGAAAAGAAAAAAAACCAACAGTTTCCTTTTAGCCAGGAGACTGAAGGGATGTGAGCACGGGAGTGTCATAACCCTGCAGGGCTCAGAACTGCAAAAGCAATCAGGCACTTCTCTCCCACCAAATTAAAAGGAAACAAAGCATCCAATTCTCTTTGCGGATTCTACCACAAGTATTTAAATTACTTCTGAAAATCTAACTCGAGATCCTACGTCAGGTGAGCAATTTTGTTTTCATGAAGCCGAAAATAAACTGAGTTCAAGGATCAAGGTTGAATATTACCCTGTACTGAAAAGCTTCCAAAAGCTGCAATTAGCTCATTATGGCATTAGTCAAGGTTATTTATTCAGGGATTACTCCAACTCTCTCCTGTTGTATGGGCCAAAGCATCTGCTTCTGCACCAGTCTGTGTGTTCTAATATAATATCATACTTCAAGAGGAAGAGCATTCTCTCTCCCCTCATTGTCCTGGGGATCTCTGTATGACCAAACCTTTGTTTGTGTGCATCCTTAATAATTTTGTCCCTGGCGAAGAGCCTGGAAGGCAATGCTACGGAATTGAGGAATGGGGCAAGAGTTAATCCAGTCCTGTGTCTGCCAAGGGAAAGTAAAAAGGAAAATCTGGCCCACATCTTCTTGCCTGCATCTGATTCACCAGATCAGGCCTTAGTGTTACAGTCTGACTGGATGATCTGCAGGGAGCTGTGATCAGCAGAGACCTGGGGAGGCTTGTTGGGTAGACACCCAAGTACTACGTACTCCTGAAGGAAAGAAAAGCATGATCCCTTTTGTGTTGCTTCTGTACGTCAGCTCCTAGGTACTCCTAGGGTACTCCTGGAGGAGCGACGTCTACACTCTGCAAGATAACCAAGATAAGTGTCAGCACTGTGGCTGGGTAGCTTGGTCTGCTTTTCCTGGAAAACACTGAAGGCACCAGGAACTAGAAAAGAGTGAAAACCTGCAGTTCTAACAGCTGCGATGTTACACACAAAAATTTTAGCAGTCATTGATATGAGCAAAGTAGGGCATCAGTAGAGAAAGAAGTCATTTCCCTCCACTCTGCAGAAAGGTAAGGATTACCTGTGGCTGTATGCCTTAAGTAAACAACAGCTTCTACATGGCCATTTTCATTCTAAAAGCTGGCAAAATCATCACCATGCCTTTGCGTTTGGGACAGCTTTCAGTGGCAGGTGCTGGCTTTTCCTGGTAGCCCACCATCCCAGGTGGGTTCCCATTGACTTCTACTGATCAGCACTTCCAGGCCTGCAGTCTGGGACAGTGGCTACCACCAGAAGTGCAAATGTAGGACACTGGGTTGGGAAGGGCCTTATTCATTCACTGAGAATGAATTTGTTCTTGAAAACATGGAAAGAAACAAGGAGCTCAGTTTGGTTTTATCCAGCCAAAAATTAACAGGTGACTCAACCACTGTCTGTAAATATTCGCATGGGAAATCATCATTTCATAACCTGTGCTTCTAAACCTCACAGCAAAGATGCAAGAGCCAAGGAATAAACATTGCACATTAAGAAACTGAGGCTAAGATCAGACTGCATAGTTTAGCAGGGAAGGTTATCAAACGTACAAACACCTTTGCCAAAGTCAGTGACTAAAGGCCCCTTTCCCCATGCCCATTTTCTAGACCTAAACAAACTAGACTTCACTCCCTAAAAAAAAATACATTCTGGCTCAAAGAAGAGGGAATGCATGAAGTCCTGTGGCATGTGTTACAGGGGAGAGCAAAATGCTCAGCAGGATCCTTTTCTATCTTTATGACAGTCTCACAAAAGGCTTCCCAGCTCCTTGCTATGACAGCCACCTCCCTGTTCTACCTCACGTGTCCAAGGTGATGCCCAACACCCAGAGGTGCTCACGTGCCCTGATGCTTTGTCAACACAAACGTCACGACACAATGAAAATGCCACTAACTGAACTTAATAGCAAAACAAATATCAGAATTAATACCGCACAGAGTGACTTATTTCTTATTCAAGTCATTCATTAAAACCCTCACTGTTTTCTCACTTATCAGAGGTCACCATCAAATTTCCAGCTGACACTGAATTTCCAGGCACAACCGAGCACTCATGAACCCATGAGGTGGCGGTTGGGTTTTTCTTTGCCACAGAAATTAAAGCTTGTTTGCAAGCTTTCATCAGTGTCACATTCATCATTTTGACTGTCCTGATTTTATCAACGGGATCAAAAATTTGTTCTTCCTGGTGAACATTTCTCTTCAAGTCATTTTGTTGTGGAAACAGAAGTATTTGCACAATGAGGATGATAGATGATTAGATGACAAATAAGTGCTTTTTAAACGCTCATTATACATCTTATTGGCATTGGCTTTGTCATTGTGAGCTGCAGGCTGCAGTTACCAGCCCTGGCACTCTCTCCATCCCAGCAGATGCAGGAGCTGTGCTGGCAAGGCAAGGGGATGTCACTGCCTGATGCCATGCAGGGGTGTGAATCGCCTTCACCTATGGCAGACAGCAGCCTGGCTCTGCTTACAGCTTTACTGTCAGAGTCATTCTGCTTCACAGCAAAAAAACCCCGGTATCTGCAGCCGGGACAAAAATATCTGTGAGGGCTGCATGTATTCCACATCCGCCCACCAATCTGGTTTGCCAGCCTGCCCCCAAACAGCTGTGTCAGCATAAGTGGAGAGGGAAAGGGAGGAAGCCTGCAGCAGGGACCACTTAAAACAGCTTTGCCAGAGAGAAGAGTGTGTGAAAGTGCAGGAAATGGTGCCAAGAGATGTCTAGCAGTGGAACCCACAAGAGGCAGAAGCACCCTCTGCAAATGTGCAGACAACAGCAGATGAGGTGGTTGGCGGGGTGAGCACCAGCGGGACTGAGCAGGACTTGGACAATGTCAGGACAGAAAGATCCTGGAGTTGAGCAGAGATGTGGGTTGGATGGGCCCCATGTTTGGGCTGGGAAGCAGCTGGCTGAGGAGTTGGACCTGTGGACAAGGACCCATGGATTACCTTAAAAGCATTAAGATTACCTTAAGCAGCTGACAGCAGTTCACTGGTAAGTGCAACACTGGGATGTGTGACCAGATATGTGGTGGCATCTCCATTCATGGAGGTATTCAAGATTCAACGAGACAGAGCCACAATGGACTCAATCCAGTGCAGACCCCAGCCTTGTTTCAAGGTGCAGGTTGGGACAGAGACACGCAGAGGTTCCTTCCCACCAACATTTCAGCAAGTGTGTGAAACCCAGCCGCAAGGGATACTGTACTCCAGGCAAGTTTTACTGCATGTGCCCTACTGCCCCGTTCCCACTGAAGGCAATATCCAGGTTCAGCACACCACTAATGGCCAGGCACATGGGCTCTTTGTAGCTTCCTAGCTTTTGAGGAGACTCATTGTGAAAGGTCTTACTCTACTGCATGTGCTTTCCTGCCCCATTGAGACTTGTAAGCAAAAAGCATCTGAAAAGTGGTTATTTTTAACTCTGGAGGAGAGGCATTATAATAATTTCAACCTGGCAAAGCAACAGCAACAAGCAGACACATCCTCTCCAAAGTAAACTCCTCAAATATGAAATAGTTCCAGGACAATAATTAGACAAAGTTGAGCATGTAGAAGGATCTGAAATGCTCCACCCCAGGGCATGTATCTGTTGTAGGGCAGCATTAAGCCTGGAAAAGTACATTACTGAGCCTTTCATCTCCCCAAAAACATTTTACAGACAGTTTTGGTTCCTTGAAAGAAAAGTATTAAGACCCTCCATGTACTTAAAACATCCTCTGTGGGGCTATTGGGAGACATTTTGTGCCATAACAGAATCATAAATAACAGTTCACATGACCACCAATCCTTCACAAATACTATAACCTGTAAAAACTCGAAATACAAGCAAATAATGAACATCATTATTATTATATTTGACCCTCACTTCAAAGCGTTCTTCCATTAAATGAGGTTTTCTATACAGAAATACTCTAATTAGATGATTCATGAAAGAAATTTATAACCAGGAAGATAAACTGGAAGAGGAAGTGTGGTTTTCATGTCTTACCTATGTGTAGTCCGACTGTGATTATTCCCAGCTGGTGTACCCACCCATAAGAGCAGTTTTGCAATGACAGTAATTTACACAGTTATTCTAACAACATGTTATTCCTTTATTTTTTGTAAACTCATTTTAAGACTCTTTGTTTGCACAGTGATTCTGAAGTCCGAGCAGTGGCACCTCCTGGGTCTGTGCGTTGGCTCGCTCAGTTCCTTTCTCATTCCAACATCCCAGACACCAGTCTGCCCAAGGTGTCAGATCTCATCTCTGCAAACGCTGTGGGGAAGGTTAATACATTTGTGTGAAGTTCATGTGATATTACACACTGTGGATCTTGGCCATGCAGTAACCTTGATGAGATCAGCAGAAATTAGCTTGACTAAGATGCAACCAATTTAACTTGTTCCCACAGAACCTGGGGCGGGCGTGCTTATGGGTTAAGGTTCTGTTATTCCCAAATCAGTTAAGTTAAATCAGCATCGATTCCAGATCACTTCAATATACACATCACCTGATTGCTGAGGTTCCCCTCTGGTGTTCATGAGGACTTCCAGGATCGGGGTGGGATGGCAGTTTGAGGGCATGAACCACAACAAGTACGCTCAGATAAGATGATGCAAGCAATCCAAGCTCAGATCTGCCCCAAACCAAGGTTTACTATTTGTTTTCATAGTGAAAAACCCCGCCTTGCTGCTGAACCCCCCCATGGCGTAGTTAGGCAGGGCAGCAGCAGTTCAGCTGAGCAGTGTTCAGTACTGATAACTCCATCGTGGCACACTGAAGATGTAACCAAGGCAGGGTGTGCCAAGCAGGAACCACTGACTTTGAGCTTAAGTGTACCCTTATTTCACAGTAAAGGCAAGCCTAGAATTTCAGAGGACGTTTTCCTGTGTTCTGCTTTAATCAATAAGTGTCAATTAACCAACAATTAGGTTGAGCTTGAGGAAGGAAAGGCAAAAATGAGACAGATATGCCGTCAGCTTCTCCAGACCTATTAAACACCTCAGATGAATTGGTGATCAATTAACTGAGATTAAGAAGAGACATCTAGTGCACAAACCACCTGATATTCTCCCATCCTCTAGAACAGGTGACTACCCAGCCTCCTCTGTATGTGGTCATATAACATAACTTGGCCCATAAAACAGTTTTGGTGGTTCATTACAGGACACGGACCTCCTCTGACACTGAAACACACCATGGATTTGTTCCAGGCTGTCCCTGGCTGGGAAACAGTAAGCCACTTCTTAGATGTCTGTCTGTATGGTGTCAGCTGCATAGCTCTATGATCGCAGCAAAGTACATTCAAGTGTGCCATAGGTTCAGGTTGCCCACTGTAGAAGAAATGTGTAGTTCTAAAGACTGCACCATTGCAGGTGGAGTGAATAATCAGAGATGTGAAAAAATACTGGTGTGAGATGGGAGGATAAGATCATCTCACCCAGATTTAAAGAAAGGCAAACCTACACTTTTTAAGCATCTGTTTAGAGCAGGGTGCTGCGTTTTGGACTCCCTGCACCGTGCTACTGAGATCCCACTGTCTATAAACAGTGGAGATAATCAGATCAATCCTTCCAAACATCTGCTTTCATTTATCAAAACAAGGTTGAGACACTTGATGTCAGTTTATAAACATCTCTTGGAGAAGGAACTCACCATAACACAAACAGAAGAGGTGGTGACAGTGAGCTGGGAGCTGCCCCAGCCTGCAGGTGGTCCTGTCCAGAACACCTGGTGTGAGCAGCAGCAGTCATGGAGATTATTACGTGAGAGAGTGCCGTCATCTTTCTCATGAATAAATAGAACAAACCCCAAGTGACAGTACGTATTTGGCAGTGTCGAAAGGTCAGATTTGTGTCCAGTTTTCATAGCTGTTCTCCACTTTTTCGGAGTGCCCAGCATTTTGGTTGTGTCTGTATCACCCATGTTTTTTTACTTCAAATACTCGAATGGTTTTTAAGTCTGGGCTTCGAGTACCTTCTACCCTTAGAAGAGAGTAAGATTGCACCTTTTTGATCTTGCAGAGTTATGCAGCGATGTGCCGATGAGCACCCTGCATTGCTGGTGATTGCGTTCTGGATGACACAGAACCTGTGGGGAATTCCAGAAGAAAATACATTGCAATAATATTTACAAAAGAGGAATAGGAGGAAGTTAGATGGGAATAGCTGATATAGGACTTAAATGATGCTATAGCAGAGGCAGAGAAATCGGTTTTGAATCACAGGACAACAAATCAGGTTTAAACAAAAGCATTTTTAAAATGAGATTGTAATTCCAACCACCCAGAGTCATAGCACTGATGCAATGCACTTTTATAAGAGACTTCACTTCTGGTCTAAGTGCTGGGGAAAATACTAGAGCATAGGAGCAATGCTGCATGTAACACACAGACTTACGCTGCAGAGTCATCAGCTGAGAGGTGATCATCACCAGTAGCACTTAGAAAAGTCTAAATCATTACGTTTACAGAAGATCCAAAGATGGCCTAAGTGGAAGACGCATGAGTGATACCAAGTCTCCTAGTTTGCAGTAGAGGAAGATCAGATACAGCCAGGCAGGAAAGCAGGAGATGCATAGGGGCAGAGAGCATCAGCCACACTCCTAGGGCAATCTGCATAGGAAACACTTGTCTGTTGGGTAACAATGATAGAAGTATATCTCAAGATAAGACTTTGGAGGAGGAGAGGGGTTTTATTTTAAAAGCAAGCCTGCTTTCGCTCACGTTCTCTCTACCCATATACTCACAGTCAGTACAAGTGTTCATCAACCATGGGCTGCTCAGGATCCCTCACAATGACACAGCGCAAGGGACGTGGCTACGCACTCCTCACCCTGACTCCTGTGGCTGACATGCTCTGCTCACCCTGATGTGCTCTGGAAGGCTGGGGCTGACACCAGCTGTCCTCTTTCATCTCCCCATCCTGTCTTATGCTGTAGGCCATTGGATCCAGCTCACTGCCCTTTCCTCCCTGAATGCCCTAAGGCTCCATTCCAGCCCTTATCTATCACCCTCCATGATCTCAGGCTTGTCTCAGCCTAGCAGTAGGCTGTCTTTTGCTGCAGGCCATCCTTTCCTTCTTTGCCTATTCCACCCTGAAAATCTGCATGTAGGTGCGCTATGATCTCAACAATTAGCTGATAAGCGCGCCACTAAGTCATGCTTGTCTTGTGTACCCTATCCCCTGCTCCTGGTGCTTTCTAGCCAGCCACTACCATCCAAACCTGTGTTTATACGCCTGTTTCAGATCACTACCAAGTGAAGTTATCAGGAACACCTTTTGAACATCCATGGCCAGGACTGCTGTGAGCTTTCCCTCCAGTCCTCCTGCCCAGTCACAGGCGTGCTAATGCCAGAGCCAGCCCAGGGGGTGCTGCTGTACCACCTGTAGTGATTTGGAGCAGCAATCACAGCTGTGATCCCTTGCCATCAAACTACAGTGAACTTCACTCAGCAACTCTGAGAGTCTCCTTGGGGTTCTGTGGAAGGTGACTGCACCAAGCTGGCCAGCAGGCTGCAGATCTGACTTCTTAGGGATCCCCATCTCTGCTGGAAATTAAAACAAAATGTGTTGGAAGACATAGAACTAGATAATGCAAGAGACAGTGGCACTGAATGTGATATTCACTGCAGTCAGAAGGTGCTATGGAATTTTTCAATGTGTGATTGGATCTCTGCAGCCTCAGCTCTGGAGGTGGAGGGAAGGAGCCCAGGAGCCAGTGGCAGTGGGCCCTGGAGGTAGGGAAGGAGCATTTTGATGGCACTTGGCAGAGATGTTGATCAGTTCCCACATGGTACAACACCTTGCTGTATAGCTGGAAACACAGCATCAGGCGAGGTGCCTGAAAGGCCAAAGCTGTGCCCTGTGGTGTGCTCATGTTTGGTCAGACGGTCTCCATGCCACATCCCTACAGCTGCAATCAGGCTTCTGTGGCACAACACAGACACCACCTCAATAGCAGAAAGGCATCGCCTGACAGCAGCTTGCAAGGCCTGATGGCACCATTAGGAAATGAGCCCTAAGGAATCAGAATCAAAGAGATGGGAGAACATCATTTAAACATGCCTTAGCAGAATGCCGTGTCTGAGCACACGTTCCATCTCCCTGCAGGCACAGCACAGCTGCAGAGGGCCTGGGGAGCACAGGGGCACAAAGGCCTTGTCGCCTCCTTGGTGACAGAGCATCCATCCCTGAATGGCTCTGGGCAGCACTGGGCCCCATGTGTGCGCCTGCACTGAGCACAGGCCTCAGCTATGGGGAGGGGAGCAGGCTCAGGTTCCACCACGTCTTCTACGGGCGCCCTCTGTGCTGCCTCCACAAGTCTTTGTGGCAGCACAACATCAGTGTCTTTTACCTTGCTTACTTGCCTCTTTTGATAGAGCTTTCTTGCCCACATGGTTTCCCCACCTGCCCAACCCAGGAGCTGGGCCAGCCCCTTGGGAAGATGGATCGGTTAATATTTACTCCATGCTCTGGAGATAGCACTGTTTACATCTAATTACATTTTGTGCCCTCGTGTGATAATGTTCATCTTGGATTAGAGGGGATTAGTTGTTAATGACATTCCTGTACATACCAGTCCCCTCCAGGGCTTTGATTTCTGCTGAGGTTTTTCGTTCTGTGTTCAAATCAGCAAACTGCCCCTGGTTGTATTAACCATGGAAACAAAGATTTTTGGGTGGCTTAAACCAAAGCTGGATGGTAGCTGGGTATGTCCCAGCCAAGCACAGGTGGAATGTAGGAATGCTGGAGGGCTCTGGCACGAACTTGGAACCACAGTGCTATGTGCCTCAGCATCCTTAAACCTTCAGCAGGGCAGGGAGATGTGTGCTGGGCTCCAACGCGATGCTGTCAAGTTATTAAGTGCAAATCTCAGTTAATATTTAGCACTAGCCCAAATGGTGCAGATTACAGAATTCCAAAGCAAATGGAGTGAAAACTCATATGCTGGGCAAAATACTACAGAGACAACATTCCCGGTGTCCCCACCACCACATCCCCAGTCTGCTGCAGTTTTCTAAAGTGGGAGCCTCTGCAACCAGGTATAAAATATGCACCTGCAACAAAAATTTGGTGGGAACAGGTCAAGTGGGATCTCTGCAAAGTAGCCAAGGTCCTGCAGACCTCCCTAAGGCATGAAATGGGCGCTCAGCACGGCTGCATAGGGATGGCAGGCGAACCCTATCAGCAAGTGTTGCTGAGACCGAGTGAAACACGTAGCCAAGTGCCAGGAGGAGATTGCCTTCCCTGACACTGCAGCTGGGAGCAGAGGCTCACGGTCTTACCTTGGCATGGCAGCAGCATCTGTCTGAGGGGGAAGATGCTCACAGATCAAGGTAGGCCACGTCACATCAGAAACTGAAAATATCAGATGGGATTTTTTGGAGAATGCTTTATATCAGTAAGCTGAGGGTACAGCAGCTCTGGAAAGTGAGTGGCAGGAGAGTGAATTTTCACTGAAAAAAGGAGAACCCAGAACAACAACATTATAAAGAAAAGAAGTTTGGATCAGCACCAGAAATTGGAGGCATTTGCTTTGCTAGAAGCTAACCTGTAGCACAACAAGCACCAGGAAGATACAAAGCAGGATTCTGGGGTCATGGAAGTCACCAGGGTGGCTCCCTCCTCCATTTTTGGCTATCCATTTTAAATAGGGGTGGTTGTGGAAGTGTTGACAAACAACGAGTGCCATGAATGGGCCCTTCCAGCTGCGTTTAGGGCACAGCAGGGCCAAAAGCTGCCCGGGGCTGCAGGTACCTCCCTGCAGGAAAAAGCAGGAAAAAACTGGTGGGGAGTGGAGAGCAGTGGGAACAGATTAAGAAAGCAGCTCCTATTTATAGAGCAGCAGCAAGAAACTGCCCCAACAGCAGGGCTGCTGCGTAACCCTTCCAGTACTGAGCATCAGTGCAGCAGGCTCAGCTGATGCCAGGCATGGACAAAGCAGAGGAGATGCTGCACCGGAGTGCCCTGCAGGACAGGGGCAGGAGACTGGGCCTTACCAGGGCTCTCCCCAGAAAGGAGCACAGTGACCAAGGGTTGTGCTTCTCCAGGAACAGAGGAGGGATCAGGGTGTAACTGGATCACTGGGGCAGAGGACTGCTTCTGGAAGAGCCCATCCCAATGGTGGCTGGGGCAAGGAGCATGCAGCTCTCAGCACAGGGAACTTCCCCTGAGGACCCCACAGATATAGGTCTCAGCCCGCTGCTGCCTCTTCCCAGCAAGACGTTCCAGCTGTTCTCCCACTAGCTTGTGATAATAGCTGTTTTTACAAGATTTTCTTTACTTCTTAATTGATCTAAATCCTTTCCCTTGGCTTTCTTGTTAAAGGTGGATTTAAAGAGGAGTTCATTATCTCAGCCATTTTTGAGCTGTTATTAATTTCATCCCTCTCCTCATTAATTACTCGTTACCCCTCTCTACACCCCGTAATCCCCCCGGTCCCATGTCAGCTCATTCTGGTTCTCGCTGCCCTCACACTCCCTTGGCTGCTCCCAGGCGATGTTTTTCCTTCTCCTGCTCCTGAGCAGTTCCTTCCTGCTGCTCCTTGTCTTGCTCACATGTGGCACTGAGCTCCCGGCCCAAGGAGATGGGTTCACTCTTGGTATGCTTTCCCAGCAGCTTTAAGCCCAAACATCTTATTCTTTAACTGGAGAAAATGAAGACGGGGCCCTTAGTCCAGATCTGCTTAGCAGCTCCTCGGTATATCCCCTATAGCAGGGATATGGTTGCATGGTGCCAGGCTGCAGGGAGACCAGCTGACAGAGCCTGCAGGGCAGGGCGAGATATGCCAGGATCACACTCTCAGCCTTTTCACTGACAGCAGCAACTTTGCAGCGCACGAGCACCCCCAGCATGAGCACCCCCAGCATGAGCACCCCCAGCAGCAGTCAACCCTCATCCCCCATCTGTGAAGCAGTCAAGTAGTTTAGGGCTACAGGGTGCTTTGCACATGAGAGCTGCGAGATTCTCCGAGAATGTTTGGTGAACAAACATCCCATTGTCAAAGCGCTGCCGTCTTCCTCCACAACACGCTTTGGCATGTGCAGGAGTCAAGGACAGGAACCAAGAAGTAAAGTGAGATTATGTTCTTCTGCTCCTTGCTGCAGGACGCTCCAGGTGGGCTCCTCACTTGCTGCAGCTGCATCTCACAGAGCCACGGCTTCATCTTAGCATTCACTCTGAGTGACAGATCAAGGAGCCAGTGGAAGCCAGGCGTGGTACACAGATGCTCTGCATCTGCAGGGTGGTCCCCTGCTAAGCCCTCCCAAGAGGGTTTTCCATGGACTGACCCTTTAAGCATTGTTAGTGACATCCAACTGTCCAGGCTGCTCATCTCAAACCACATTTGTGATGCCTCAGCCTTCAGAGCTTTTCCAAAGCCCCCACAACTCTACGGCAAAATTAAGCCCACATCCGGAGCTTTACAAGACACAGACACGAGCGCTCTGTCATCTGTCCCCTTTCTAAGAGCCACAGATGCCTGGCCCTGCAGTCCCATGGCTGCTCCATCAGGACAGAGCTCCATCTCCAAGATGTGCCAAGTCCCCACTCCCAGAGCTGCAGTCCGGTCCCTGTTCCCGCACACAACACAGGAGGTCCATCTGCACGAGGCAGCAGCAGCCCTTTGCCAAAAGGTTCAGTGTATTTTTCAACACAGAGAGCGAATCCTTGAGAAGCAAAAGGTTCACAGAGAGCAAAACTTTTACAAGCAAAGGCTGCTGGAGTGGGAGATGCGCTGGACAACGCACCTCCATTGATGCTCCTCTCCTGAAAACAAACCCAAGTTCCACTTGCTCTAGGGCAAACTCAAAAGGTTTTATTTTATTTTTTTATTTTTTTTTTTTAGCAAATTCTATCACGTAAATGTTAACAAAAAAACATCTGTACAATTGCCATGATACACTCAAAAGTGAAACAAACAAGATATAAATACAGATATGGATGAAACATGACAAAAGCAGAAAAAATAGAAAAAAATACATGCGCATGAACACGGTGCCAACAAAGTCATTTCTCAAGGCTGGCGTTTTTAGAGAGGTTTTAATTCCCATTTCAAACATTGTTAGCAACATTGTTCTGCTGTATTCTACAAAGGTCTATTTTCCTGTCCCTTAGCATGTAATATTATGCTTGATAAATAAAGGGGTGGGGAGAAAAGGTTCGGATGACAAAGATGTGAGTTAGGTTACTTATAGAGGTTATTGGAAAGCTAGTAGTAAGCGATAAAAAAAGACAGTCTCGTATTGTAATCCAGGCAAGCACACATAGTGTACCTTAAGAAAGCCACATGCCTCGATAATTCTGCACTACATGAGAACTACGGTACGCAGACCAGGGGGCAGATGGATCCATATTCGCCCATGCCCACGGAGCACCGGCGCAGCCAATGGCAGAAAAACGCATCCGCATCTGAGATATTTCTGCAACCTTGCAGCCAGGAGCCGCTCGCTGTCTGCTGAGAGTTCTCTCCCATTCAGACTTAAAGCATGGTGGGCAAGGAAAAAAGAAAAACACTTTTTTTTTTTTTTTTTTTTTTTTTTTAAAGTATGAAAAGTTGAAGCCCTGCATAATGGGCAGCAAGGAAAAAAAGGCAGCTGCAGTAGATGGCTACTGCTGGGAGAGGGTGAACACAAGCTTCACCGGTGCGGTGAGGCACTGCCCGCATGCAGATCGTTCTCTGCAAACATGCGTGGACACTGCGGTCTGTAGCCAGAGAGACCTTTATGCTTGCTGAAGAGAGAACAAAACGATTGTACAGCTGTTTGAAGTCAGAATGCTGAGATCAGAGAGGTGACATTCAGAGCTAGCCCTTTGAGTACTTCAAAGGAAAAAAAAGATCATGTTCAACATACTAAACGACCCTACTATGTACATTATACGCAATGTTTTATAAATACCTAAGCAGAATGCCCCCTACTGTATACAGGTATAACATACTTCTAGAGTACTCAAAGGATGAACAGTCCTCGACTGACTCACGTAATGAAAGAAAGGAACACAATGAGCATCTGTTGACAAACAGAACGGCATCTGATTACGAAAGTAAGGCCTGGTTCTACTATTTTGCAGCCCCACGTGTGCCAATGGTATCCGAGAAACAGGCGTTCACCTCTGCAGCCACAAAGCACGGCAGATTTCACACCTATTCCCATAGGACGAGCTGTTAACTCCTTCTTTAGTGTCAGCACAGGCGCCAGGGTCAGTTCAGGGACATTACAGTGCGTTCACTCTCAGTGCATACTAACAGGATTTTATAAAACACAAAATCATTTGAGAAGGAATTCAATTCCTGGAGGTTTGCTACAGTGTGCCATTCAAAAAAAACCTAAACAAAACAAAACAAAAAACCCCAAAAAGCTCCATCACAGCTGGAAGGAACTAAGCGCCATGTAGTCAGCTATGCTGACTGCTGAACCCCAGGACTGGAACAGAAGATGGTGAACTGAGATGGGGAGAAAGAGAGGCATAAATAGTAAGCAGTTAGAGTAAAAATTGGGGAGAAAAAAAAAAAAAAAAAGGAAAAAAAAACCCAAACCCACTACTAAAATTCAAACAAGACAGCTAACTGCTGCCAACGAGTTGGCTGAACATTTCCTCAAAAGGGAAAATAAATTCACATTAAACTAAAATAATTTGAATCATTCAAAAAAATTAAAAATAAAAAAAAAAAAAAAAAACACACAAAACTCTAACAAGCATACTGAAAGGTGTTGAAAAGGAATGGTCCACGGACAGGGAGACACCAACCATGGAGCAGCCAATCCTCTCCCAAGCAAGGATGGCTCTTCTGAGCCAGCAGAGAGGGCCTGGAGGAATCCCACTACCAGACCACGGGTTTCCCCTCTGGCCACAGCACTGGGGAGCATAAGGGATCAAGCCCTGCAGTCAGCCCAAGCCTGGACTCATCCCAATGACCTCAGGAACAGGTCACCTCTGCTGCCACGGCAGCCAGGTGACGAGGCTGGGAAAGCCTCACAAACCTCAGCTCTTCTGGAGCTGCACCAGTCAGCACCTTCCAGCACAACTCCTCATGGCTGGGGCTGAGCTACAGGAGCACAAACTGATGGAGAGGGAGGGCCGCAAGGCTTTATCCTCTTTACTGTGCTTCCCTGCTGCAGTTCTGGCAATGCTCACATGCTGCCACTGAGTCTGCTACCAAGGTGTCCCTTCAGCTCCTCAAAGGGGAAATGAAGGGGGCTGCAGAGAGACCAAGGCACTGAGAGCAGCCTGGGAACACACACTGCAGGTCCATCATCCTCCTGCAATCACTGTCACTGGGGGAAAAAACCCAGTTCTCATCCATGGCAGGTTGGGGTGGGCCTGTCTGTCAGCCAGGATCCAGCCTAGGGCCAAACGCAGCACAAGCATCCTCCTGCTCCCCCCAGTCACAAGCAGCAGGCACTCAGCCACTGCCAACAGAAGCTTGGAGCAGGACGGTGCTTTGGGGTACCTGCTGCTGCTGGTTTGGCTCTTACCTGGTCTGTGTCACAGTCTAGCACATCCCTCCAAAATGCAAAGCACCCAGCAGGGTTGTGCGTGGGAAGAAGGAGGCTTCTAAAGGCAGAAGACAGCACTGCAGGCTCTTCGGGCACAAGACAGGAACAGCAGCAGGTGAGCAGCACTATCCCAGCCAACTCTTAGCTTCCACAGGGTTGTTTTGTCCAGCTTCAGATTCCCTTTCTGTCCTCTTGGATGAACAGTCTGCCCAAAGCACACTGGATTTGTGTGGATAAAGCCATTTACCACCAACATCGATGGGTCCCGGTTAAAGTGGCAGATCAATCCTTTGACGCTACAGACTTCAGGAAGAACTCAGCCAGCCTCACAAGGCAGCACTGCAATACAGCCTTGGCAGCTCTGACTGTCCACCCAAGGATGCACCCAAGCCCAATCCAACACCCACTGTGCTCATGTCCAAACGCAGGCACCAGTCTCAGAACAACATCTGAGGTTCCCTTTGGGGAGTAACAAGTAACCTGAAGAGTCTCGAGCACATGAAAGAGCCAAATGGGTTGGAAGAGGGGAAATATTTACAGTCAACAAAAGTAGCGAGAGCCCAGTTGCTCTACAAAGCACAGCTGGCTGGAGAGCAGTTAGAGAGATCAGCCATCAGAGGTCTGTCAGAAGAACTATATACAGAAAACTCAGATATTTAAAAAGAACCTACTTTTTCATTACTCACTTGATATCTCAGTATTAAAGCATTAGAGGCTGGAACCACAGCCACATCAGCAAAGATCTCCTCGTGGAGAACCCTGCACATTAGGCAAGCTGCGATAGGAAGTACAAAACAGGACCACAGGACTTGTGAGAGGAGATCCTAGCCAGAAAGGCTGCGGCCACAGGGAAAGAGCAGTAACTAGCGCACAGAAACCAAAACTGGGTATGAACTAAACCAAGATTTGTTTAACTTTTACGCGTATCCAGGTTTTTTGACTCTTTTGGAATGCTAACCTAAACATATTTCCAAGATTTCAGCAGGCTATACAATATGTTTAAGTATGGCTTTCTGTTGTTCACTTTTAATGAAGACTGCAACACAGACCTTGCTTCCTTTACATTCAATACCAGTAAGGTTTTACATGAAAGCTTTAAGGGACTAGAATACTGATTGCAATAAATATCTGCATGGCCTCCTTTAGCTGATGAAGTGCGCCAGTGAAGAGTAGCAGAAAGGTCTCTGAGAGGCACCGTTGATTGCTTCTAAGTCTACACATATGTCCACATATCTCCATTAACTGTGCGTTGAAACATCTGAAGAGGAGCTGCTGTTGCTGTTGGTAGTTTGGGCCCTCTTTATGTACAAGTTTAGTAGCTTCATCTGGAAGAAACAACAAACATCAGGAGAAGATGCCAGGAAAAACAGATGGACAAAAACTGACTGTGAGTCTTAACTACAGATTCAGTGAGCACTGTTAGAGCAAGTTAGCACCAGGCATTTCAGAACATGCAGAACCAGGAGAGGAAGCCTGGTCCAACTTAGTTTTAATTTAATAATATTTAAACTGTATGTAGAAAAACAGTTGTGTTTCACTTCAGCAGTCATCAATTCACAGCCCTCAGCCCTGCAGATTGCTCTAGGAGAGCAGGATTCCCACAAAGGTCAGTGGGACTGCAGACAGGTACGGAATTCGCTCACACTGCAGTAATCCAAGAGCTGTGGTCCCTCCTAGGAAACAGCCTGAACTCACTATGCTTGGAGAAGAGAGGCGAGATGGGCTTTGTTTTTCACAAAACATTCATTTTTAATGATATTTAAGTATCTTCACTACTTGGTTCCTCTAGTGAAACTGCAGCTGTTATGACTACGCACTTCCTTTGCAAGGGGTTGCTTTCTCATTCTGCCTTACCACCTTAGGCCCAGATCCTGAAATAATGACTCATGCACGTATTTAACTTTAAACACGTAGGCAGCCTGCATAAACTAGGAAGAATTACTCACATGTTTACAGTTAGTTATGTGGTGGAGTATATCCATGGCACCCAGGATACTGGGATTATAAAGCCCCTACAACGTTTTATAGAGGAATCTCCCAACCGCCCAAACATAAATGAGGTAAGTCTCAACATTCACAGCTCTTTTTCCAGAGCAAATGGGAGGTGAAAGTAACTTAAGGACACAACCCAGAAATAAAGTCCAAGTGTCTTAAATCTCAGTTCTGTTTCAGCCTAAACCACGCTTCCTACCCATTAAAGAAACCACTGGTTCAAAACATCCAGACGAAGCCCTCTGAACTAAGTAGCTTTTCACATTCAGAGACAACAATGCAGAATTGATCTTAAAATGGCAAAGAAATCTCAGGTATTATGACTTCAATCGGGAGAAGCCTTGTGACAGCTTCCTGAATGCCAGCTTTTGTCTGAAGGACAGAGCTGAACTGAAGTCTGACTTCATCTGCAGCATCAGGTCAGAATTCAAGTTTTGCTTCTAACATAAGCATGGGTAGAAAAGCGTTTGAAAAGTCATTCAAATTTGCCAGTGTCCAAGAAGAAAAGGACACATCTGCAATGCTATTAAGAGCAAAGCTCCACCTGCTTTTCTACCAGCCCTAATTATGACCTGCTGCTGAAAGGAGCAGTCTTGCTCTCCCACCCATCCCAACCATGCATTCTCACCACTCTTCACATTAGATTAACTGTCAAGCCATAGAGTGAGCTACAAACAATTTAATATTACAGATTTGTTTGTTTTTTTTAACAAGTGAAGCCAGCTGATGCAACTGACTGCATTTTCACCTAACAACGCAATGCAGAAGAGCTAAGGAAAGCATGACTGTCATGGGAATGACCAGCTCAGTAGCAGCTTGCAGTTGCACAGGATCAAATGCATCAAGAAACCAATCCCTGAATCCACTTCAAAAATTGCTCTGCAGGGTCCAAAATGCTCACACTGCTGGACAAGATCTGTTGCTCTAGTGGTGTTGGCAGGACCAGTTAGTCTAACACATTAGGGTTTAACACAGTACAGGGAATTTGACCCAGAGCTAGCATGAACGCATTGGCTGTTGTCATAATACCAAAGGCATTATACTCCCATACCTTGCTTCCTGTGAGTTGTGCGAGATGAGGTTTCAGTTCTTCACCAATTACTGAATAAATTGCCACCAGACAAAATACACTAGCTTTACGGACACTGCTCTCTGTATTATCATAACCCTGGGAAACAAGAAAAATGGTCACAAACAGCACACACCAACATCCTTACCAATCAATACACTGAAGAGTAGTTTAGGCTACCAGATTAATAGAAAGGCTCTGGCAATATGAACACTCAAAGAGCAAGAGAATACAGCATATCCAGCACGTTCTATTTATTCTATATAATATCCTTTCTGTAATGTCCTCATATTAGGCTATGAATTTATAAGTTATTAATGTCTTAGGTTTTATGTCATTAAGGAAGAACAGTTTCCAATCAGGCGGATTATCCTGATTCCAATCTGCCCAATCATTTCCAATCATTCTATCAGTTACACACATTCCCGTGTCCAGTTCAGATGACCTTATGCCATATGTGATCATCAGGACATCTTGGACACAGTGCTCTGAGTGTGCCCACAGGTAAGTCTTTCCTGACCCAAACCCAACCACCTAAAGGAAATAGGTGAGCAAAAGACAGATGAAATTTCCAGCAAAATGGCCTAATGATTTATATCATTTAGAATATGAAAAACAAAACATTGTTTGGTGAATAGATGTTCTATCCAGATAAGCATTTGGATAGAATAACTGTACTCAAGCATTCAAAATTGCAGAAGTCATCATCATTATGGATTATTCTTTTGCCGGGAAAGCCATGAGGAGTGATGCTACAGGGCTGGGGCTGCCCACTAGCAGGGCTAATGTTCTAGCTGCAAGGCCAAAATGCAGTCTGACATTACAGCCTGCAAACTCAAAGAGCACCACATCCCAAAGAGCAGGAGTTGGTCTGGATGCAGCTGAGAAGTTAAAGGCCAGAGTCACACACAAAAACTATTTTTGTCAGCACACCAGCTATTTGTTGGGATGCCTCATTTTCTACAGCACAGCAAGGCCTCTACTGCAGGCATATCAGTGTCCCATCTTTACCCTCACCAGGCAGCCTAACCACCGCTAACACAGCCAGGCCTCTTCTTGCTCTCCTCCATTAACGGTGCATTCCTTTCTCTAAACAATCAGGGCCTGCTTCAACAGGAGATGTGGACAGTGCCTCATCCCACAGCAGCCCTGCTATGTGGCTAGGGCATGTCTTTGTGGAAGGAGCAGGAGTGCTGTGACTCTGCCAGCCTCAGATCACTGTGACAGCTACACCCATCTCCATGCCTATGAGGCCCTGCCAGGTTGGGCTTTGTCTCTCACCAGTAGGAGACACCTATGGGCTGCTCCCCCTGCAGCGTGGGACCCAAAAGAACAACAGCTGAGACTGAGGAACTGCAAGCACTCCCCACCAAACCCCTCTAAGAGCTCTGCACTGCAATTTGCACCCAAACCCAGGTTCTCGACAGAGTCACAGCCAAGACTGTTTTATGTACTGAGATCCCTATCTGTTCACATGGGCCATGGGCATCCTGCTGTGGTGCTGAGCTGTACACTTGTATTCACATAAGCACTGTTGGACACCTTGCCTGTTCACCACTGCTGTTACCCTCACCAAGATAAACAGCCACAGTGCATATCCCTACATACTTTCTAAATATGAGAAGTAGATTCCTTTGATCATTATGATTCCTCATTCAAGGAAATAACACTGGCAGCCCCAAGGTGAAAAATCACAAAGACACGGAAGCCATTTAATAAAGCAAATATATCTTTTTGTGCTTTTAAAGGCATGATGTTCCCAAGCACTTCCACTGCACTGAAGCTCCCTTGTCTAGGTTGTTGTCACCAACAACAATGGCTAAAAACTTCTTAAAACAAAAGTTCACATCAATACAGAATTGCCTGATTCCCAGAGTTTAAGAAAAGAACTGCAAAAGCTTATGTGACAAAGTTGGACAAACACTAGGATGCATCAGGGAAAATCCTGACTTTGCCCTTGTCCTTCTGCTCTTTATGCTCACAAAAAGGATGCTTCTTTATCCTAATTCTCCACTGAAGTTTTACTCGCCTACAGGTATGAACTCTTTCACAAGGACCAATTTGTTCTTGCCACAATCCCCTCCCCCCCCCAGTAAACACACTGGTTCACTCCTTTGTTATTTTCATCATGCTTTGTCTCACTCCAAAAGCTTAGTCCTGCCAGCTGCTTGTGCAAGGGGACTGAATACAACCCCACTACGGCCAGCACTGAAAGATAAATTCACAATGTAAGATCAAGTCTTAGTGCTGGCAAAAACACAGCTCCCCACCCAGGGTTATGAAAGAGACTGAAGATTGAGCATTTAGTCTTAATTTCAGAGAGAAAATAGTCCTTCCTATCTGTCCTGCTGTGCTCCAAATTCATGCGCAAAGTACACTCAAAGTACAGAACATCTCAGTGTTCGTTTGTGCTCAACGAGCATTTGTGATGTGAGATTCTATACCTGTAACAATCCAGGAATAATATCAGGAAGGAGTTGATGCAATGATTCCTTGGAAATCCTCTCTATGACCTTTGTCTGCATCTTGATGGCAGCTAAATTAATTGGATAATCTGCTGTCTGAATGATGGGGCAAAGCACCTTGATGCATTGCTCAGGATGGATGGAGCTTGCCAGGGTAGAAGCAGCTTCCTCAGCAGCTCTGACGACCTGAAAGGAAAGCACAGCAAAACCTTGCATTAATGAGGCTGCACAGCCAAAAACACCTGTGCATATTAGGAATGAATACCAGGAAATACTTGGGGATGTTTATTAATAAAACAGCAAGAGGCTCGTCTGAGAGGAGATCAAGTATAAGAATTCACGTTCTTTACCTCCAGAGACATGTTTGTTCCAGCCAGACAGTGGTACACAGTTCCTCCTGCCTGAAGTAACCATGTCAAAGTTTGAGAGTCATCCACCACCCAAGACAGACAGGCACTGCTGCCCTGTTAGGTCAGCACTCTAGCCACTGGCAGGGAACATAAACCCATCAGCTTAAACTTAATACGAAATACAATTGCTTAATACTACAATGAGTGACGTTGTGCTTTTTAATATGCATCTGCCTTGCTGAATGCTTGGGTGTCCAAGCTGAGAAAACCATGCCTGCACACGTGTGTCCTGCCAAGTCCCAGCTAAGCACTGCTGTGCTCAAATCCAGGCTATGGAGCCAAGCAAGATTCAGGATAATCTATAACCAGGCAACAGTGCTCTGAGCATATTTAATACATGAAGGCAGTGCTGGGACACTATAAAACATGAGAGGAAGAAGAAGTGGAAACAGTGGCAGCACCCACCTTTAGTAGGTGCTTCACTCTGTAAAGCAGACACACAGGATGAGAGAGGTCCTAAACTCAGTACTACCCTTCACCCATGAAAGGGAAATCCACAGATTTCACACTATTCCCCAGTGGATAGGACAGTTAGATGAAAGAGGAAGGACCTGAATTTCTTCTCCGATGAGAGTTTATTTTACATTCTGCAGTAATTGGATTAAAAAAAAAAAAAAAAAAAAATCACAAGATGGGAAACAAGTTTTCTTTCTTCAAGTGTATGTGCCAATTGCCAGGCAACAAACTCAAGGAAAATGTGTCCCAGACAATAAGGAAAAAAAAAAAAGACACCAAAACAAGTGAAGCCACAGGTCAATCACTTAGACTGAAGCCGTGACTACTGAATTCTCTTCAATCCCTTCTTCCACACAAAATGGAATCAAACTTGGCGGTTTCTCTTTGACTCAGGCAACTCATAAACAGATACAGCTCTATCAAAGCCCCAAAAGATGAACTTTTGAAAGGAACTAATGTGGATAACGTATGTAGCAGGAGTATTTGGAAGTTTATCCTAGTCCTCACTAGGACAGCAATCTCTCTCTGCCTGGACTACAAAACATTTTTCAGAAAGGACTAATTGATTTTAAGACAGAAGCAATGAAGAATGACCAGCACAGATACACTACTGATTTAACAGAAGAGATTATCCCCATCTACAAAACCTGCTTCACCCACAGCTTTAACTCATCATGACTACAACACAGTGACTGATCCTCTACTCGTGTTGACAGCTGCCTCCCTGAAACAGGTATGGCCAAAGGTTACTTGTGCACCTGTGGAACATCCAACAATAAAAGTGATTTTAGATGGTTCACGTGGTACAAACATTGTATTTAGGCAAGGCACAGGCAGGAGCCAATCTGAGACTCTGATTGCTGAAGTTGTCCACACACTCATCTATCTCAGGCCTTTCTCAGCAATTAAACAGTGTTAAAGCACATTCCAAAAATGGCAATCCACAATGTGGTCAGCATTCAAAAGATTTCATCCTGCAAGATCTGTGAATGAGTAACCAAGCAGAACAGAATGCTTGTTTAGCTCTTCCAGATATTTCTTTGCTAATTCCCTTTTCAATTTCACACATGAGAAGCATGAAAGTTAACATTTTTCCATGCTAGCTAGCTTAGGAGGAAGTACTATTTTTTGAGAGGGAGGGGAAGAGAGAAATACCCAAATAATACCCAAATACTCAAGGAAACCTAATGCCAAAGTTTGGTACTGTGGCACTGAATTGCTAGAATGGCTGCAGTCAGGGGCTCTCAAAAGGTCTCTGTGGAATGTAAGAAGGTTTCTTCAAAGAAATTCACTTCTTGGCACTGCAACTTTTGATGATGTCTCTCCTAGCACTGAAATACTGCTGACATCAAGCTCTCTACAAATAACAGTACAATTACAGAGGGTATGAATACCTCATAATCAGCCCAACGACATTCACAGGCAAGTCATTTTAGCTAAATAAACATACAGATATATATTTATTAAAAGCTTTGTAACTGACCAGACACTGGCCACTTGGAATTTTGCCTTTTAGCAACTCCAAATGCTTTTTGTAAAAGGAAAACTTAGACATACATTACACACATTATCACAAATGACTAAAAATTTTTATTTTTTTATTTTTTTATTTTTTTCCTTTTTTTTTTCTTTCCTTCTTCAGATCCTCGTGGGTCCAGAGAGGTTGTGGATGCCCCGTCCCTGGAGGTGTTCAAGGCCAGATTGGATGGGGCCCTGGACAGCCTGGTCTAGTACCAAATGTGAGGGTTGGTGGCCCTGCATGTGGCAGGGGGTTGGAGATTCATGATCCTTGAGGTCTCTACCAACCCTGGCCATTCTGTGATTCTGTGATTTTACAAGTAATAGCATCTTAGTGTACTTACAGTGTGTACTTACATAGTATGTATGTATGTAGTATGTACTTACAGACGGACTTCATCTAATACACTTCAGTAAATTTGGATTAGGTAAAAATTTCAGTGAGTAACTCTGAGACAGAGCTCTACAACTACTGGCACAGTTATGAGGAGAGTGCACGAGACAAAAACCTTTGTTTTAAAAGCTTATTATTATTTCAAGCACCAAGGCTTGAAATACAGCTGCAATTCTTCACAAAATGAGCCAGGAGTCAAAAGTACAAAGAAAGTCACATGTATTTTGCACATCATAGGGCAGGTTAGAAAAACTGTATAGACATAAGTAGTCTTGCACCTTCACAAGTCCTCCTTTCAACAAAGCTGGCCATTTCTAGCACGCATCTGGCTGTATTTGCACAGCAGTTGGGTATTTCACATCACTTCTCCATGCAGTGCGCATCCTTTGAATACAGAAGGGCAAATTACTCATGTCCAGAAGGCTTCCTGCTGATACTAGCTTGTAAACGTGACAACACCAGAGACATTTCCAAGTCTTTCAAGAGCACATCTGGCAGACAGCATCTGCATCCAAGCCACACTTCAGCATCCCCCTTAAGCGTATATTTGGCTTTAATAACATGCTTGAATCTTACTGACGTCAATCGGACTCAAGCGTGTGCTTACATGCTTGCTTGATTCAGAGGCTCTGCAGGTAACTAGCTGCCATGCAAAGGAACAGCAGGAAACAGGGTGCAGATGAAGGTGCAGGGCAGTACCAGCTGTGGGAGAACCCAGAGGACAAGCCCTTTCCTTCATCTCCACTGACATAGAAAGCCCAAACGCCACCACTCTGCAATGCAAATAGCAGTCCTGCCCAGAAGGTCTTTGATTCTGACTTTGACAGAGAAAAGCATTTAGCCATCCGGACCAACTGTGCAACCCATGAGGGAATGCTTGTCTCTGAATACTTGCACAGCCCTGCCACAGTTGCATCCCCAGTAATGCCAAAGAAAGGCAGCAACATTCCTGCAGTGAGGGAAACGCATTATCAAAAGCTATGAACTGCCAGGTTTTTTGGCATCAAGGATATGCAATTATAGCTGAGTTTAGTGAAGATATTTTGCCGTGAGGCATAACAACCATGTCTTGCAAATTATACATAACATACAATATAAAAAGTCAAATATCTTTTTAAATCAGGGTTTTAATCTAACCAGAGTAAAACAAACTTAAAAAAAGAGTGGAAGAAATGAGGCAAACATCAAACAACAGCTCTTCCCATCTTTGGGGGGAAGATTGGAAGATAAGACACTGCGGAAGCAATAGGAATGGCCCCACTAGGTTCAAGCTACCAGCAGACACCACCAATCACTATATCCATAAAATGCACACTCTTTAAATGTGGGGAAAAAAAAGTGCTGTTCATTACATGCTCAGATTGAGGAGCTCACTGTCATAGAAGGATGCAGATAATAGATTAAAAAAAATATATAAGGTCACTGAAGAGCCATTAAAGGTAAGCAGACAGAACTTTCAGCTTGGGCCAGGGGGGCTGGAGATTCATGATCCCTGAGATCCCTTCCAACTCTGGCCATTTTGTGATTCTGTGATAGGGAGGGAGGAAGTCTTTGATGAAAAATCACTGCATGCTTGCTAGTCACTGTCTAAAGTAGGATATGGAGCAGAGTTTTTGTCTAACCTAATGCAATTATGTTCAATTATTTCAAAAACACAGAAGAAAACTACTGGAGTGTTCAAATGATGATAACAGCTGGAAGAAAGAAGTTCAAAAGGGTGCCTATGACGCAAGATCTGTAAGACCAGGGAGAGCCTGCAGTGCTTTAAAAATACTGACACTAAGCTGTGTGCAAGGTATGTCACAAACATGACTTTACCTCTAGTAAAAGCTTAAAGCAAACCATGTCTGGAACTGGATAGTTTGATGCCATTCAACACAAGGCAGGTAGACCAGGAATGCAGATCTAAACGATAGCACTTTGCCTTAAAGAAGCAGGTTTTTCTCCTTTCCAAAGGCTTACCTTTTGCTCTACACACACACTAGAGACTAGATTGAGCCTCACTTCTGCTGGCATAACATAAGCTGTTTCCTAGTGGGCTCATTGAACAAATAACATGCCCGCTTCATAGGGATCAGGGCATCAGTGTAACATGTTGAGATCTGAGTAGAGCAGCACCCATATACCTAGATGAGAGTTGTATGGGAGTACATATTACACTGCAAGCTGGAGTACAAATACTAGCTGCACCACCTCTATAAAACACACGGAATTAAGGAGTGCATGTTTTTGTTGTTGTTTCTAAGAGGAAAAGATAAAACACTCAAAAACCTTAAGAGGCTTTTTACTCCACTGTGAAACAAGTAAAGCACCAGAAGTTTACTAGGCAGAAAAACAAGGTTTTGCTTTTGGGCTTACAAGGCACACAACTTTGTTTTTAGAACCAACTTTTGGCATTTAGAGGTGGTTACTTAAAGCCTGCACAACGTAACTTGGAGGGAATGGAGGCTTACCGCTGCCTAGCCAGGCAAACTCCCATCCCTGAAGGGTATACAGTCTAATCCAGACAGGAACAAACAATTAAAGCACTGAGTTTCAAAGCAGGAAGTGGACTCAGCAATGGGGAGCGCTAAGCAGATGAAAAAAAATTAAGAGATTGAGAGGAGGTGAAGTAGATTAGATTGCTTCTCCTGGGTGCTAAATATTTCACGTGTCGGGAATTAGAGGAAGCACAGAAACGTATACAATAAAACATCAACTCCCAAACTGCAGTGCTCGGCAGCTTCCAGCATGGGCTACCAGTTAACTAACCTTAAAGACTGATCACTTCGCATTTTTCTCTAGTAGGCTATGTTGTACTGAAAGTGACACAGAGTGTATCATCATTGGAGGACATTTGCAAATAATCTTATAAATGTCAAGGGTCAGTCTAAAAGCACCTCAAGCCAGTAACAATTAAAGTTAATGGATAGCCGTGATTTGCTCTTTTCACCTTCCTTTAGATCATTACAACAAGGAGTGTTACATCCTAATTATGCCTGTGGATTTCCTGGATAGTAAAAGACCAAAGTTAGGTACCTCATACATGGCTCAAAGTCTTTTCCTTGAACTGAGAAAGTACCAACCAGCTATGTCTACAGGTTTTGCTGCAGAGAAAAACAGAGCAGCAGAAACAAAGCAAAGCATGAGCTGCCCAATGATTAGCAATGGTGAAGATGTTCCTTAACATTTTCACAAGATTTCTACTTTACTTTAGCAAAGAATAAGAACTTATGCTCATTTTGCTGCTATGAATCTGTAGCAATGTCATATCAATGGTACTGGGTCAGCACACAGCATCTCTCCTTAGTTATGGGTGAGTAAGTACACTGGAACAAATGAGTTAATATTAACCAATTGGCAACAGAAAGACAGCTCTTTTCCAAGTAACTCCAAACAAAGAGTGATAAAAATCAACAAGATTTAATACCATCCACAACTTCAATTACATTCTAATGCTCTAAAAGTAAGTGAAAGGCATTTACATGTCAACTCCCATAAATATTTACAGTTCTGACTGAAGCAGGCTTGACTTTTCTCATCATCCCATTTAATTAACAGTACTGTGCAGACTATTATACAACAAACAGAGTAAAAAGAGGCTAGCATTAAAAAGTGCAAACTAAACATGAATCCCAAGTCAGAGACTCCTAGTCTGTAGCCCAGGGTTATGTTAATTTTGGACCTGCATCGAGGTCAGCGCTTTGCTGATTTTTAGTTGCACCCACAGGACAACTCTCAGCATCCACTCCTCATACCAAATTTTCTTCTCTGGTGTCTCTTAGTTGTGCTGCTTCATTGATGCTACACTTTGCCTTCAACAACAGAAGGCCGAAGAGTTCTCACCACAGCAAAGATTCAAGCAATGAAAGGCTTCAGCTTGATTTGGCAAAACACATTCAGACATCCAAATACATCCAACCATGCTAACTTAACATCGATGCTTCCAGCTGTAATAAAACCACAGCCCCTTTTGTTTCAGACACTCTTTTAGCTAGATACTGGCACTCAAATGGAGGAAGATACGGTATTTCACAGGATTGTAGGGGCTGAAAGGGTCCTATAGAGATCATTTATGTCCAAACCCCCAGCTAAAGCAGGTTCCCTAGGTGCCTGTTGGGTTCTGAAAGTGATGATAGCCATGCTGAACACAAGTAATATTGCATTTGTGAAGTCAAATTAACTTTCTTACTGATTTTCAAAGAACTGCCTCTAAGTGCAATGACTTCTTGGAGCCATCTGAGGTTAATGGCCCTGCACTGTGCTCCTTTCCAAACTCCTCTTTCTTTGCTTGGTCATTTTACACTGATTGCCCATTAGCCCAAACATTACAGAAAATGGCAGCAATAACATACAGGCAATTAACAGTTCCTGTGCTGAAGGGGAAACTCAGGTAAGCAAAAGTGAAGTAGGTACAGATCTCTCCAAACAGTAATTTTCTGCTGATTCATGCAGCCTGTCTGAAATGATTTCAACCACAAACCAGTTTTGTTTTCTAATGCAAAGGCAGAAACAAACCCTAGTGAGACGTCCTGTCAGGGCATTACGTTGCTCAGGAATTAGCACTTTCCTAACTTTACTATATAGCAGCTTTCCTCCAAATCATTTTTACAGTATGAAGATTTTATTTTATGCAGTCTAAGGAGAGTATATCCACTGCTCTTAGTATCACTCAGTTTCAGTGAAAAGTAAAACTACAAGACAGATGACTAAGATCTTTCCATTCTTTCTTCAGCTATTCTAAAAGACTTCCAAACTGGTGAATGTTCACTTAGTCTCTCACTGAGTGGGATCAAGTCAAAGGGCAGCTCCTCCACAACCCCAGGAGATAACAGTGCTGCAAAGTCAGCACTGAGTGGGAGCTGGAGAGCCTCTGTTGGATGGGAATCTGTGACATAATGGCTCAGGACTATGAGTTTGACCAACTGAGCCATACCCAAATGGACTCAGTTGGTTTTTGTTTTTTGTTTGTTTGTTTGTTTTTTTTAACAGACATAATGGAATCAACAAATCCCAGCTACAGGTAAAAAAAATACCTACAGCATTTTCACAGGTGTATGTTCATGTAGACACACAAGAGAAGACTGAGAAACTTTTCTTAACTTCATGAATGCTGATGTCCTGAAACTGACAGAGAATTGCCAGTTTTCATGAGTTCCATTTTGGCTCTGAGAACCCCATTTACACAGGGATGAGAAAATAGACATACATAGACTTAAAAATACTATGTTGCAATGGCAACATCCTCAAACTCAGTGGATAAAGTGGGTGGGATACAAATATCATGTACTTGGTTTATTTCTAGAGTGTTGGGGGTTTTTTTTGTTTTTTTTTTTTTGTTTGTTTGTTTTTTTAATATCAGCACATGCCAGGTAACACCAAACACCCGTTCTTTGGGCTGTTCTCTCCTATTACACCACCAGTACCAATACTTAATACAGCTGTACAAACAACTGCTTAGAGATAGAAAAATGGAACTACACCTGCAGTGTCCTGCTACGACAGCCATAACCCAAAGGTCTCACTGGAGCAGTTGTAAATGTGATCTTTTTTAATGATAACAGTGCTATGCAAAACCACTGGGAAAAAAAAAAAAAATAAAAATCAAAGGAATGCTATGTGCAGAACAGCAGCTACTTGCTGAGAGCAATACAGCTCACACTTACTCTTCTATAAAGAAGTGCCAGAACTCATGACTCTTCATTCCTGGCTTGAGTTTTACTTTCTGTTACAAAAGCTGATCCTTCTCTGCTCTTCCTCAGAAGGCATCTCACATGCAAATCTTAAAAAAAACCTGTCCATACTACAAACATGAAGTACATTGTGTGGGGGAGTACAGAGACATGAAAAGTTATGCTGTCAACATTACACCTGATTTCAGTAAAAACTGTCAGTCATACAAGGACAGAGAGCTCTGAAGGGCATTAAAAAACATCAGAGACCATCTGAAAGGTGCTGTAAGTTTGGAAGATTTTGTGGGGAAAAAAAAAAGGGCACTGAGTCAAGGTGAGATGAGAAGTATGTAACCAGGAAAACTTGCCAATAAAAGGCACTCCTTCAGAACACAATGTTTTGTCTGACTATTTTATCAGGAAATCAATTTACAACTGCTTCTTATTACTCTGAACTGAGAACGACAGAAGGGTAAAAGCTCTACATCGAGGAGGACAGGCAGATTGTGGCAGTCTTCATTCACTTAAGGATTAAACATTTTCTGCCTTTGTATTTAAGGGATATCCAGCCTGTTAGGTTCCTTCTTCCCTGTGGGGGTGTATTTGGTTTTGTTTTGATTTTTAAACAGTACAGTTTTGCTATGCACACCTAATGCAGCTTTGTGTCAGTTATGCAATGATCTGGAAGCAGCCTGATCTATACAGTGATCTTTTCCATGGCCAAAAACAGAGATACTTAGCATTGCTAGTTTAGGGCAAGCCTTTTGTAGGGAAGATGAAGAGCTTTAAATTTCAAAGGAAGAAGTTTGGTAAATAAGTCATTGCAGAAACGGACAGAAATTCACGTGCTGTTTTTCAGGGCTTGGTTCAAACTTGCAACACGTGTAAGATAGAAAAGATCTATCTTGGAAGCCAATTTGCAAAGACTGACCTTTAATGTACTTTGATCTACTTCCAATATAACCATCACGTCCCTGTATTTTTTAGTCCAGAATACTTCTAATTTTGCATGAGTTCTCTCACAATAGGAAAATGCATTTCACTCTTCCCTTGGCTTCCTCCTTACTGCCTCAGCTTCTTTCTAGCAGCATGCCCTCTTTGTCCATTTTCATCTGTTATTCCACAGTTCAAATTCTCAAATGTGGCTCAAGTTCATAATTTTCACACAGCTCTGCTGGAGTACAGCCTTAGTGTTCTTCAATACATTTCCCAACCTTCCCTGCACAGATTGAGGGACCACAGTGCCCTTAATGAGCTCCAATAAATTAGGAAAAATGCACCCTCCTACCTCTCCCAGAGCAACCAACCAAGCCCTGGAAAACCAACAGACGGCCTACAACTCCAGATAGCTCCAAATACACTAAAAATGAGTCTGTTGGTCTCAACATTTTTCTTCTTGCTTCAGCAAGTATACATCTTCAGCACTTAGGTGACTTCATATTGTTCTTTTCTACTGTCAAGATGGGTCAGCATGCTTGTTTGTTAAATCTCACATTTCTTCAATATTATTTTCCCAGTAGCAGTGCCAAAAGGCTCACTCACCTCCTTGTGGGAATCCTTGTGTGCTTCCAGTGTCTTCATGATGGTCAACTCTGCGTAGTTTTTGAACCTTGCTGGCTGATTCCGTAGGATTTCTCTAAGGACTCGCAATGCCAACGCTCGTATTGAATGCTATGTCAAGAGAAATTGCTGTTAGAGAATGTAATTTCTCAACAAAATTGCATTTTGAAGCAAATTCTCATGGCTCCCTAAGCAGTATAAATCTTACTTAGCTCTACCAGCTCCAGTGGATCAAGCAGTGTGATCAATAGCTGAAAACAAGAATTGGTCTGCTTGCTTTCTGTTGCAGAAACATTTATATAAAATGACTGTTCCTACTGACAGAATCAGAATGATTCTACATTTTTAAATTCCATACTCTTCTGGCAATTAAGTATAAATTCATAACCAAAACAGCATAACTGCACACGAAATTATAAAGACATTCAGATTGTATTTGATTTGTTCTTCCCATTCTGCTTAGCTCTGCAGAAATCAGATTGAGCTCCATTCATGCAAAAGCTGTTTCTCATGTACTATTAAGAAGCAGCATTGATTTACTGCAGCGCCTCTGGAAATTACTTTCAAGAACAGTCAATTTTTGTAGTCACTACTGACCTGTGTGTTAATCCTTTATATATCAAAAGATCCTTAGGAGAAGGGATTTATAACACTTGCTTTACTTACACAACTGTTACCTTAAGTTTTTGGTCAGTAGCCATTCCAAATAGATCTATCATTTCAGCAGAGGAATACTTTACTCTATACTCAGCCTTCAAATTATGCCCTTTGTTATCCATCTGCAAAACTCACAGATTAGCAAACTTACTTGTACTTCAAGTCACCAAATCTTCCTACATACATGATGATGCTATGATTAAACATGTAGGACTACCAAAACTCATGTTGATTCTAAGAAAAATGATTGTGAGGAAATATCAGCCATACAGACTGCCTTAGAAAATAACTTTATTTCTGATTCTAGTTCAATTTCCTAGTTGTTACTAGACACTCAGACGGGAGCAGAGAACAGACACTACAGAGAACCTTGAAATTTGTCATGGAGTACATTAACAATGAAAGCAGAATCAATAGCCTTAACAGAAAAAAAGAAAACAAGCAGTGCAGCATCACTGATGAGATGCCATAGAAATGTAACAAATTTCAGTTGAATTAATTTGCAGAACCTATCACCCTAAATAAAGCAATGCTACAAGAGAGTTAAGAAAAATCTACATCTCACATCTTTGTCTCCAAGCGTTTCCAGGAGCAAGAGCAGAATGGTTTTGAAATGCTCCTCCCAAACTCCAAGATTATCCTCCCTTGTGATTTTCAGCAGCTCCAGGAGAGCTCCTTTCCGCTCCTCCACCCGCTCATTGTGATTAGAGAGCTCTTTCAGAAGGTCAGCCACCAAATCTGAATGGTCAATGGGTACTTCTAGGACAAATGGAAGCGAGTCACTTGGGGAAATGGGGGAAAAGGTCAAATATGTCCATATTACAAACCTTCCATAGAACAAGTGCACAGAAAAAAAAAGACCACTCCCAAAAAGGCATCAAATCCCAAGTGGACTCTGTCAAGAGGGAAAGAGGACCAGAATAGCCCTAATTTCACCTAAGTTCCTAATGCTGCTCATGGCTAACAAACAAAGAAGAGATGACGACTGGATTTTATCCAATTCCAATAATTACTTGTACAAGAGGAGAATCACCAGTTTGTCCCAGACACACACCCAAAACCAGCAATCACATGCGTGACTTTTAGATCAAAGTACTGTGAGTCATCAATATAATGCAAAGGAATAAACTAAGGGGTGCAGCATCGTTTAAATGAAGTGAAACACTCAATAACAAGCTAATGAGTCATTTAGGTTTTAGAGTAGAACGTCCCTAAATAAATGTCCCTTGAAGATATATTTAATTTAGACTTTAAGGGACTAGTTTGAGGAAAACTCCAAAGGAGAAAGTAAGAGAGAACAGTAACAAAAAAAAAAAAAATTGCAGCAGAGCCTCCTCTCCATATCCATAAATCAAGTTCTCATGTCACACATCAGAACAGAAAATATTTCATGCCAAGCCTTGACTCACTTGCAAAGTAATACACAACATATACGTGGACAGGCATGTATCTCAGTACTGCACAAATACAAATATATCAGGAACAGAACAAGCTGCCAACAATTTTTAAAGATACGCTAATACAAACCATCCCGAAGCTGATCCATGTCATCATCAAAAACTGCTTCCTTGAGGGCAGTCTTGTCATAAGTGTTAATTGTGTCGGAATAAGGATAGGGGTTATACTCTCGAGCTCGTGGCCCTGAAAAGGCGCGGGGTGGCTGTGTGTTAAGTAGGGAGGTTTTGTTATCTAGAGCCATCCTTCCTCCTTCTACAGTATCACTGCCTCCTCGGACATCACTGGTAGGTACTGCAAGGCCACCATCTCGAGACACCTGGAGATCAAATACAGAAAAGGCTTAAGACCACTAAAAGGCTACAACTTCCACAGAATTTGAGTTCACCCATCAACAGGATCACATCCATTAATTTTGTGTAGAATTCTCTATATACACATAATACTTAGACCGCCTCTTAATTTAGGTAACAAAAGTATCTCATGATCATAGGGCAAAAAGCTGTGCTAACATTTCTAAACAGAAATATTTCTAAAACTGCAAAGGCTAGGAAAAAAATCAAACAAGGAACAGGACCAATCTGCTAATAAGTCAAAGGAAGGAAGGAAAAGCAACATCGTTCTCACAAATGATGCTTAGAACACTAATGTGAAATAGACAACAGCAGAGCCCCAAAGAAAAACATCAGATTACCAAGAATTCTAGCTTCTGAGACTAACAGTCTACACTTGTTTATCCACACAGGAAACAAAAATACTGCTTAATTCACAGATTTTGAATTTCATGTACTTAATTAAAACAAAGGGCATCTCACATGTCACAACAACCTCTAGGACCTCAGTGTCTTTCTTGTTGTGAGAGGTTCAAATGTTGAAGTGTTAGAAACAATTGAGAATAAAACAGTTACAGGAAAAATCCAGTTACCAAAAGCAACTGGATTTTGTACGCTAGTTAACATTCCAAAGCCAGGCTTGAAAACCATAAAAGTTTCGCATATCTCCAAGTATTAATCAAACCAAACACTTACCATGTCACAGTCTTTCTTCCCATCACGTTTGATTGGTTCATTCAGGTCCTCTTGACTACGAAAACTAAACTTTTCAATTGCTTCTGTGACTCCACGAAGAGAGCTGTAGATTTCATCAGAATTTAGGTTCTCCGTGTCATAATCCAGCATACTAAAGACGAAACGTATATGAAATGTTACACACAAAATTGGGATCAACTTTTGACTTAACAAATATACGTCAAGTTGGAAACAGATGATTTGGTGTATCATTTCTAACAGAGACTTTTAACGAAACATGAATGGAATTCAAAGCAGACTTCAGGTCTGAGTCTCCTAGATTTATCCCAGTCTGAGAGGAGGAGCTCAACTGAATGAAGTGGTACCATATTGCTGCAACTGAGGAGAAATCAGGTCCACTGTTTATAACATTCCAAAGCAGTGAATGTGGTAGCTTCTATCAACAAAATATCCTGCTCCCATAAAGGTAATGGTGTTCATACAAAAGAAAAATAATCACTATGAGAACTCAAAGGGTTCTGACCGCTAGTGGACGTGAAATCAACAAAATTTAAGCTCCATAATATGTAAAATATATTCTGTCCATGAACTGAAATGCAGTAGATTTAAACAGAAATGAAAATGTATCTTGACATAAAGCTTTGTCTATCATATTCCAGTTCTTGTTTATAAAGTAGTAAAAACAAAACCACTTGCAAGAAGCCTTGAAAAAAATAAGATGCATTTCAGTAATGAGCCTTAATTTGAGAATTCTCTCACTCAAATCAAATGCTTTGTTGCGGTGAGTCTGTTTTTCAGAAATTCTTCAGGAGTATAAAGCCTAAGAGTTATCCAAAATTAAGTACTATGAGAAAAATGACCAGCAGGCAAGGGCAGATGATAAGAGGGAAAAAAAAAAAAAAAAGATAAAAAGATGTAGCGAGGGCAAGAAGGTCCTGAATGCCTTAAGGAAATTAAAAGACAGTATTGGCAAGATTTTGCCCTATCCAGACAGAAGTTCAATCTGCATGACAGTTTTCCAAGACAGATTTAAAGAAGAGACCCCAGTAACTGAGAGGAATTTCTCTGGGGGAGTCTCAGATCTTAGCAAAGCCAGAAGCAAAAAACTCAAAGGAATTTGAGATATTTACATCAAGTTGTTAGTCAATAAATGTTAAGAAGCAGCTCCCTTCAATTATCAATTTATATTTCTTAACAATTTGTGAAGGATGACAGGATGGCCTTGGAGGAAGATGGCTGAACAAAGAGTAGTGTTGCTTTCCTACAAAAGAACAATCACTTGTGAGGTGGTAAGAAAACTGATACAGTAATAATTCTCTTACAATCTCTTTTGAATCCTGGGTACACAGTCATTATTTTCAGTACAACTAAAAGTAGGATGTTTGCTATCTGGAACTATCACTTCTCTGTCTGAAGTTCCTTGAGAACTTCAGACAAAGGATAAAACTTGTGTTGTCCAAATCTTTTGGGATTAACACACTGAAAATAGCCATAATCCCTGGCTCCAAGCAACGCTATCACCCTGCAGGCACACAAGCACCAGCACAATGCACTCTGGCAAAGAAAACAAAGCATTGCTCCCTGACTTTAAATGGTGTCCATCCAGCCAGGCCTGGCTAAAAAGAAGTCACCACTGAAACAACAACAGACCTAAACCAGGAAACAAAAGCTGTGCATAAACCTATAAAAGAAAGAATATTTAGGATCTTCCAGATAACTGAATGACATCATTGCTTTCCAGACTCCCCAGAAAAGTAAAAGCAGTTTTAAAATTCTTTGTAAATATTGGTAATAGAAAAGACAAGCTTTGCTCCGTACCATCTTGAAAGTATCAGTCGTGTGTTCAAGCATGATTAATCCATACATCTTACAAGCTTCTTCAAGTGACCAATGGAAGAGCCATTACTAGACAGTATATATTGATCGTAACAGCGTACTCACACTAAGAGATGAAATGACTTACCAAAGGTCACACAATGAAATCCATGGAGAAAGAAAATTAAGATTAAAAAAAATAAATCGACCAACAGTCCCAGATATACTGACATTAAATCTGCCCAAATCTCTGTTTCTTTCCTCAGGAATGAATTTTGACCAATGCTGCTCCCAAAGAACACATCAACGCACATATTCTACAGTGCAAAATGACTGCAGCTATTTATGAACAAAGAACCACTAAAACTGAGGTGTTTTTCAAAACACAAAACCACCTTTTACTAAAATCTGGAGAATCCAGTGATTTCATATGTCAAGAATAAGCTCGTGTAAGAAATCACGTTATGGTTGTGACAAAACGTTACATGTAAACACACATCTACTGACAGTATGTGTGCTGCAATAATTCACAGACAACGTGATGGAGAAAATAAAATGAAGCTAAACCCACCTTTGAGGGGAAAAAAAAAAAAAAACAGCACAAAAAAAAAGCAACCAATCAAGAAAACTAGAGGAAAGTCACAGGATGAAATAAGAGTAGAGATGAGCAGTGTTCAGGGATGTCACAGCATTATTTTCCGTCTTCCGTCGCACTGAAACAATACAGCCCTCCACAAGCTTATCAAAATAAAATTTGGCTGTTTTGCAGTCTGTCATAAAGATTTTATTTTCATGAACTTTTATTCATTTTCCAATCCAAACTATGTATGAGTAAGTAACAGTTGAGCATCCTCAAGCAGTACACAGGGTTTCTTGCACTTTCATGCTCTGGGCTGGAATGATTCCCAAGCTCAATGCTGACTAATGAAAGGAGGAAAACATTGTTCTCAACTAGCATAACCCCCATGCCCCAGTCCAAATTAACATTAACCTCTTCCATAGATTTCTCAGATGGTCCTAGAACCTGAATATTGATTTCATGCTTCACATCCTCTGCTATTCACAGGGATGCAGAATGTGTGATTCTATTTTCTATCTCAGTTGTCACAGACTCCCAGATTTTCAGGTTTCCAAGAACTATTTGTTTGGTTTTGCTTCAACAGCTTCCAGTTAGGAACTTCTTTCGCCCTTCTTCAAGTGAGACTCACATTTAAGTCCAAATAAATCACATCCACAGAAAGCCTGCTGATAGGGCTTAAACTTCATAATAATCCGAGTAATCTAACAGACATCTGGCAAATTAAATTTGGTTTTTGATCAAAACAAGTATGCAGTTTTAGTTTCGTACACAGGTTCAATATCTACAAACAGATAGAAATAAAATGTGAGTGTACAAGAGGAGGAATAGCGACCAAAATTAACTGCCAATCCCTTAAATCTTGTGGGAAGGACACATAATACAGTTAATTTCAATACTATACAGTTCTAAGATGTTCCACGATCCTCACACAAACAGCTGGTGAATCACATACACACCACCCTCACTGGCCGCCAGATACTACTGCAGATGGGAAATCACTGTCACAACAAGTGCATACAGAAAGTGCTCAACAATTGTGTTCTGCATTCAGGAAACCCAGCAGGGAGAAATTAATTTGGAAGAATTCACTTTGTTTTTCCACTGGCGTGCCACATCTCCCTCACAAAGAGAGCAGTGGCTGATTCATCTCCCCAGTCTGAGAACTAACATCATCCCAATTTCTTTTTCAATCGAAGCTTTTGGAAATCATTCCCTATGCTTGAACAAATTATAAAGTATGAAAGGGAAATAGTACTGTGACATCTCAGACAAGTTGGTTTAACAGGTAGCTTGTTACCTGGGAGAATAAGAGCGTCTGAAAGTCTTGTGGGAAGGAGCGGTGGGGATGGAGTTAGGCTGAGAAAGGGGAGGGGGGTGCTTCGACAGCCCATCTGCACTCCAACCCCAGAACCGACTGCAGTGATCAGAGAAACGAAAGAGAAAAACAGAGAAAGGAGAGGGAGAAAAAAAAGAAACTATAATCTGAGTGGCATAGTGCTGTCATGCTGCCTTGAAGAGAGAAAAAAAATTAATAGGAACGAAATTAAACAAGAATACTCCACTGAGCCCCTTAAGTCATTGCTTTGGCCTTTATTTTCACTTTTTTCTACCATAAAGATACGGCTCACACAAAAATAGTCTCTCTTAAATTGCACAAATAGATATAGTCTCTATAAACAACACTTAAAATGCTTTAAGTGAACAATCCCTGACCAAACATCTGTATCCAAATTCTATGCAGGTATTTGCAAGCAACAGAATTTCCTGAAAGATAAGAGAGCTGAAACTGAACTTCATGAAATAAATGAAAATCAGTCCAGAGCACACATGAGTCAGGTAAACCAGGGGCTTGTTTTGTCTCTGCAGACAACCTGGAAAGACTGAATGAAAACCCAGCCTCAAACTCAGTTTGTATTTCTCTTGAAACCTTTACAGGGGCCTCTTAGTTACCATCTGGCACTGCACCTTTGGTCAAGGCAACCAAATCTGTCTGAATGTGTTTAGTTTTTACTTTTGCCTTGTTCCCTTTCTGTCACTGGAATTATCAAAATCATCTTCTAAACAATACAAATGTTTGAGCTCGTGGAATATTCAGCGTGCCAGTTTGTTTCTACTAAAATTAAGCATACTTGTCTCAGAGAGTCACATGAGTATACACAAGTGAAAGATGCTACAAGATCAGATGTGGCAAACAGGTTGAGAGTTGCTTCAGCACAAACAGCAGCAATGCCAGTTGAAAACTCATCTGAAGTGTGATGACAAATTCACGTGTTAACCAGCAATCAAAACCATAGCTATTACATTCAACTACTACAGAAACGCACCAGAATTCAGAACACTGAACAAAAATCTCACAGCTCAAGATCACACCTACCTGCCAATGGGCCTCTGAATAATGCAGGCTTGTCTTTATTGTATAAGGTGGGTGATTTAATTCTTTTTCCATGTCCTGCCTCACTCAATTTAATATAGATGTCATTAAAGTTTATTTTAACAGTATTTTTTTTTATTTTCAGTGAAAAAGCAAGCATATAAAGCTTTCAAGGCCAAATAAAGCTATCGGCATTTTTTTTCCCCAACTATGCACAAGTTTCTGGGCTGCTAATAGAGGCAAACTTAGCCATTTGATTTAATTCCTTCAAATATTCCTAATGGATTGTCAGCGAAAATTCACAACCTGTATGTGGCATCTGAGCTCACAGAGGACGGTTTTTTATTCAAAATAGCATTCACACACTGGAGGAATTCTTAGCTTAGTATTTTTCCTCTTGCTGTACTACATCACTAAACCTGCAATTTTCTCCATCCAACACAAACACAAGCCATTCATCTGTGCATTGCCCAGGAAACATTCATTATTCTTACTCAGAAATGTGGTTTTTTTCCCTATCATTTCATTTTTCCAAGTGCCTTCCTTTCTTTTCTTCTCCAGAAAGATCTCTCTTGCTCTGTAACTTCCCTCCCAAAAAGCTATCTGGACAACAAAAGTAGGTACAATTGCAGAAACAACTCACAGATGCAGTGGATATATTCTAGTCATCATGAAAGCAGAATAGGATGGAGCAAATGAAAGCATAAGGAAGGGCTCTGTCCAAAGCCCCATGCTATGCTTCTGAAGACACTAATATACATATTTATATTTCTAGGCAATCCAAACTAACCTTTCTACATGGAAGATTAGATATCCATGCCCCAAAAATACGCATGGCTCTAAATACGACTCTTCCAATCTGTGTATCAAGAGAAAATTCAAAGGAAAATAAAACCTTCAAGCCAAAACTGGCACTAAGAACTGGAGATAATCTCTCAACTCGACAGCACTCAAGTTTCCTATAAAAGGCAGAGGCACAGACAGGGCAAGCAGGCAACAGTGCACCACACAGACAACCTTGCTACACTTCGGGAATGGGTCCAGCAGAAGGTATGATCAAAACCTGGTTCAAAGAAGGGCTCTACAGTGAAACAGTGCTAACTTCATCCTTTTAGATCGCTAGCAGAATGACTTGGGTCTGCTCGTTCTTCAAGTGTGTAGACATAAAAGTCACATTCTACACCGTAAGCTGAATTGCAAACCACAAGTACTTATAATGGAAAGATGACATAGAATCATGTACACCAACATCATATTGGCATACCACAACGTACCCTACTCACAACATGTTAGTCTGCACATCTTCCAAAGCCTTTTCTTCTTAAAGAACAACCATACAATTTCCAAAAACAGAACTGAGTTCCCCTTTGTTCAGTAAGTCATGACCTCAAAGTGTGCTGCATCAGACACAGTGATGCAATCCAGCACAATGTCATAAACTACTGCCTCTGATTTGTAACACTTGCCACCGCCTCTTCTACAGGTGGTAAAAATCTGCAGCTATTGCTATTGCCCATAGGTTACAAAAAAGGTGGATAACTGATTAGTTTAAATGGCTTTTAAAGCAGCTTGCACCTTCACCCACCACTGAACAGTAATTATTACGTAGTCTTACCTAAATCCAGCAACGAATCAAGACAGATTAATTGAAAAGGCACCTAAACTTTAGGGTCAACAACTTCAAGAATTCCATGGAAAATCAAAGGAATTATTGATTTTAAAAGGACATTCCTGGATCAGAATACCAGTAACAATTTTGGTCTTCACAACTTAATGGCAGAATGTTCTAGAATTAAATGTCCTCTCTAACCATTCCTTCAGAATATACTCCATGTAATAAACTCTCCAGTTGCTAACCCCCAAAAGCTTGGAAAGAGCAACATTAAATTGAGTAGATGATGGAAGCTTTAATCTGCATCTTGATACGTATAACCTGACATCAAGACGTAATAAAGACATAAAGCTAAACAGAATAGCAGTGAGTGAAGAGGAAAAACAAGTCGTGTCACAGTGGCAAAGCCCAAAAAGCATGGCAAAAGATCATAAATTTACAAAAAAGATGCCACATGCAAGTGTGACTCGCAAAGTTTCAGCGTAACCATCAGGAGATATAATCTGTTTGTAATTCCAGTGACAAATATCAATCAGGAGAGCAACAATACTCAAGTTAGTAGAAAAGGAAGCAACATTGTTGGAACCATTCCCCTGAAACTCTATCACTTAATTTCTTAATGGAACCATTGTTGAAAAGCCTCATAATAGGCAACTTGACCTTGACTTGCAAACTTTCAGTCTGGTTTTGGATTACATCAGATTTAGGATTACAAAGATTTATTCAGATACTCAGAATTTCCTCAGGAAACTTTATGTGGTCCCCATACACTGCTGGAATAGTCTAACTACTTCATTAAAAGCAAACAACCTGTGTTTTTCTGACACATGGAAGTGCTAAGCATCCCCCACGGATACTGTCTAGCAAGTCATGACAAGGCTGATTAACGGATTTCAGTGTAAATTACTAAACTGGACTGTGAATTGCCATCCTTGCACGGTATGTTTCCTTTTGCTTCTGCTTCAGCCACAGCAAAGTGACTTCTCATAATGAGGCACAGCATTTAAGCTTTCCCAGCATGAATCATCAAAGCATGACCAGGTAACAATCTAATACTTCCCATACTTCTAAGGTCCCAGAGCACACTGTATACATGCATATCATCTCTGCTCTAAGTTTTTCTTGTACCAAAAAAAAAAAAAAAAAAAAAAAAAAATTAAAAAAAAAATTTCAGCACACAGAAGTTCATGTACACAGAATAGAAGGTTTTGGAGAGGACTAATATATTCTAGGGTAGCACCTGCAGCTTCAGTAAGATACCTGATTGCAACAGACATACTGCCCAAAGGATCAGGATGCTGTTCTGCCGGTAACCAAGCAGGGAGGAGATTTGTGAGGTGCTCAGCACTGAAATACAGTCACAACCTGTATTTTGCATCCTCACAAAGCATAAAAGAGGAACAGGGGAAGTTCAGCATTTTTCTCTGCAGTGCAAGCACTGCAACAGTCAAATAAATTACTGAACATAACAGCACACCCAAAAAACAGACAACTGAAACCCTTGACTTGAAAGTCTTACATTCTTTGTGGTATTTGTAACCTACACAACACCTCATCACTAATCTGCCATTTAGTATTACCTTTATTAAATCCACAAATGTGATTCTGGAGAAGGCCTGGTTATGAAAGAATTAATATAAGAACAGACATTGAGATTACGCAGATCAACATGAGGACTCAAACAATGAAGTCAATCACCAACCATGTACTATCATGTTTGAAGCCTGCTCCTTTGGAACAGTTTACTGTAAACTTCTGATCTCTAGTTTGTTTTTAAAGTGAGTCATATTTTGCATTATGCATGCTCAGTGTTGAAATCCTTTAAGTGGTTTAATTAACCTGCCACATTACCTTGGAGACAGCCCACCATGGGAACAGTTGGTAGGTGAAGTCAAGGGGCTGGTTCTGCTGCTGGAGTGCCGAGAAGGAGTCCTACCAAGAGTATTGCTGGGGGAACCCTGGCATACAAACAGGAAAACAGGGATTAGCAACATGTTGCAAAACAAGAACAGGAGGACACAACAGCAGCAACAGCTTCAAACACTGCCTTTGTGCTAGACAAGCTTGGCATAGTTTTCACTCTTGCTCTTGACCCAAAAATCTGCAGCCATGGTTCATGTAGTCAGTAATGTATTCTTAATGATACTGTGCTCAGAGAATGAAGAAGCACACATGTACCTCTCTACTATTCATAGAACCAGCAGTTTTAACTTTGCAGCATGTATGGCCTGCAAATACTGCCAGGAAAATGGTTTATCAATTCACCAAACTACCCAGTTTCTCAAACACTATTTTTTCAGCTCCAGAGCACGCAGACCATTACTCTGTCAATTTAGCAACTTAATTATGCAGCTATTTTACACATTGTCTAAAGCATTCTGAGGGCTTACAATCTTAACAAGCACAATCAATTAACTTATTTTTCCACTGGCCTGCATAATAATTCATACCACAGGAAAAATGAGTAGAAACCATTCCCAAATCTGACTCACTCCACAGAGAGGAAGATAAACGAGGTGGAAGGGACTAGAGAATCCAGTCCTTCCCCTTGGAAGCCTAATGCTGCAATTTGAGTTTACACAAAGGTCTATCATTGCTATGGAAGGGCAAAGATGAGAAGGTTCAAATTCCAGCAAACTTCACAAGATTTCCATGCACAGAAAAAAAAAAAAAAGGCAAAAAACCCACACCCCTAAAAACTCATTGTTGCTGAGGGAAAAAAAAAATGTTTGGAAGCAAACTAAATCTCCATTAACATTCTCTCAAATTATATATGCAAGCACTATATTAAAAATAACTGAATTATTTGTTTTAACAGACTCATTAAAGTAACATCGAACAGAAGCCTCTGCTGATACACTGTTTCAAGACAACAGCTACTGATAGTGCATGCTACTGGACATCTGCAACAAGTTGCAGTCTTTGAGGTTCTGCTGTTTGCAAGAACATGGGACTCTCACCACACTGGTGTTACTGGAGTTCTTGAGGTGGTTGTGCAGGAGCTTGGTAGCACCATCCTGGAATGTTTTTGGCAAGGCACCAAGTAACATGGTAAACTCGGGAGTGTTCAGTTCAAAGAGAGAAATCAGGACTATTTGTGCTGCCTGAAAAGAAGAAAACAACGTTAGTTTCTATTTCAAGTACACAATTTGTTGGTAACAATTCTTATGGCAAATTATACAACATCACTTCAGAAGATTCCCATGTTCAGCTTCTAACACATACCTTGCAGTGCGTCACAAGGAATTACTGTTAGAGTTACACCTTCTTAGCTTCAAGCTTACAACACACCTTTACATTTATGCCATTTCTCAGATCTGTACAGTGTGCTCAGGTGTACTATCCCACAGCAAGTGAGAAAATCTAACCATTCTCCCATCCAGCACGTATTTCCATTGAAAAGTTACTGCAAAAAATTTCAAGAACCAAAAACCAAGAGTTCAGATAACGAATCTGGGACTGCAATTTGTCATTCCCATACTTGCTACCTTCAAGTGAAAAAGAGACTAGTCCCTTTCCCACACAACCTCTCCTCCTCTTAAGGATCCAATAAATTCGTTTCATCAGACAATCCCTGATCCTGCTTTCTCACTTCATGCTTCACTGCTGTGGCTGTTCCAGCAGCTCAAGCTTCTGGCTCAACTGGAAGACCTATCAGGATGGTGAGAAGAATCTTTCCCTAATCCTTGTACAGGTTAAACCCAACCAGATTCCCTGAATTCACTAAGTAAAACAAAACAACTGACCATTTCACTGGAAAATGTTTTAACCTATCTACCTAAAAGACTGGCTGCCAGAGTAAGTTCTCCACTAACTCCAATAGTAAATGTACACTATATTGAGAAGATACGAAGATACAACATAAAAACTCATTCCAAGAACAGTCAAAATAAAGCAACAGTGAAGAACTTCTGATGATTTGCAGCACCATCTTCTCCAGCCAGTGTCACTGTCATACCAATCTCCAGAATACTTATCTGGATACAAAAGCACCAGCTTAGATTAACAAAGAAATGAAGCTATGTGAGTTTTTATTTTGGAACAGCATACATGCTTAGGAAGAGCAGACACTTCTGTCTTTTGTTTTGGGAATTTTCCAAGACTTCCTAAGAATCAAAAATAATTTTAAAGAGGGCAAAAATATAATTCACTATTGTGGTAATAACTGTACATTCATTGTTCTCATCAACTCAAAGGAAAAGGAGCTTTTAGTAAATAATGCATCTATAAAGTTGTGATAATTAAGTGTATCTGCAGTTCCCTCTGAAGTGGAATCCATTATCAAATGATGAACCTGGGTACACAGAAACCCTTTCAGGGTGGAGAAGCATCAAAAGTATCTCATTGTTTCAGTATGCAAATTGCAGTTTGAGCTACACTGATCCTTTTACTCATCTGGTCAATTTGCAGTAACACAGCTTTACTTATAAGAAAACATTTTCCACCTGTAGATTTCAAAGTTTATTAATATCCTTTTCATATAGCCAACAAAGAAATTGAGGCACACAACACCCAATGGGCTTTCTTTCCATGGACTGCACTGAACAGGTCTTCAGACTCTTCGTTTCATACAGGTCATGCTGCATTCTACCAAAATCCCATTGACTTGAACAGAAACACAGCATGTCATCATTCACTTCACACTTAATTCTAAGGATGAGAAATCGGGAGATAATTTTTTCCCCATGGCTTTCTTAGCTCCAAACTCAACTGTCCTTTGGCCTGAGTTTTGGGCAACTCTGTCATGAAGTTTGCAAGGTATCCAACTGGCATCTGTATTTCTGTCAAGTTTTGATCCAACAAGTTTCTGTAATGAAAATATTACTACAAACAAGATCTCAGATCAGCATGTTGAACCAAATGCAAAGTGACAAATCATGCCAAAGTACATTCCCAGTTGTGAATGGCATGCACATCCTGGACTGTTAGGAAATGGACATGCAGATCTTCTGTGTCAGAACAAGCAGATCACATGTTCACAAGGATCAGAAAAACAGGAAAACTGATCAAGAAGGTTCCTAGGTTTAAAGATTGCTCAAAAACTAGAATATCTGGAGATATTCTAGCAGTTGGGTGCTGCCCAAGGTACAGTGAGGCAGGAAAGGATTCAAGATACCTTTGGTTCCACACATCTCTCATCGATGGGTTAAAAAAAGACCATCCTTGGAAAACTCCTGTGTAAAAACAGCAAAAAAGGCACAAAAGTATGTGCACTCCAACACACGTTATTTCTGAAGTTACCTTTCTTGTCATATGCCAGAGGTGTAGCCACATCTCATCTCTGAGCAAAAATTTCACCAAAGCTCTGTCAGGGACTATGTGACACCCTGAGGCTTTACTTTAAAGCAGAGCATTACCTAAAACTTACAGCTGAATACTGATAGCTCAGCTGCTGTACTGCAGGAGTATCTGGAAGAAGTACTAGCTCCCTGAAATCACTTCAGTTTCATTTTAGTTTTCTGTGCTGGCTTTAATGAAAGCAGATCTCTGTCCACACTCCCTCTTTGCACAGACTACAGTTTGTTTTTAGAAATGTTTGCTAGTCTGCCAGTATTTTGTGTACACTGTGCTCTTCAGCAGCTTTGTTATTGCCTGCAAGTAGGTCACTGGGCTTTGAATGGAGGATTGAGCAGCCGCTCACAATGCTGGTACTCTTATGTGGCCCAAAAGAAAGCAGACCTACAGTCTACATTATTTGAAAAAAAGCCAAGTATTACTTACAGCCTGAGTGATGCTCCAGCAAAGCTCTCAAAAACAGCACTAGAGTTACGTGGGTTAATCTTGGCTGTGTTGCTTTTAAGTAGCCCTCATCCAGTATATACTTAGTCAAAGTTTTGTTTTTTTTCCCCTAACTAATTCTTTTGAACTTTAAAATCTGTGGATTTTCAGCCTCTGACAGACTATAGAATGTTTTTATAACCATTGGTTATTTCCAAAAATCTTGGTGCTTGTTTCATTACATTACTAAATAGGTAGAGAAAAACAGTCAATAACAAATTTCTGAACACAGCATCCTCCATGCAGCACATGTGCCTGATGATACATAATTAGAACAATTTTCCTCTGCCTTTGTATCCCCATCCCATTAATGTGGAATGCTAATCCATCTCCTATCAGTGACAAATAACATAGACTCTATAGATGACCTAATCTTAACCAGGCAGTTCTCTGCTAGCTTGAGCTAGAGAAACTCCAGTCAATTCAGAGCCTGTCTGCTAGTGAGGGGGTCTGGCTCCATGTCAGCTTGCCGAATCATTTGCGAAGGGCTGCTTATGTAACTTTGTTATTTTCCTTAGAACAATGCAGCAGGGGATCAGGTTCCACCAGCTGGCAACAGCTCCCCACATCTCATACTTACGCCAATGCAGAAGTCATGCTGCCTAACCACCAGCTGCTCAATGGACACAAGTGCTTTAGCAACTTGATGGGGGTGATTTTTTGATTTGTTTATCAGAATCTAGTAACCTCCACAAATCAGTTGAAACATTAAAGACTCTGAAGTAATTTGGGCTTATTAAGCAAAAAACATCAGGCTAACTGGAGAAATGTTAAGGGAAAATACAGTCAGTGACCTAAACTTAATACCAGTGCCTGGTGATTGCTGCTGCAGCTGGTCTGCTAACAACCAAGCAGAATAAGCAGCTACCTGCCTGAACTACCTAAAAACAGTTTTCAAGTTATTCAAAACCTATAGTGGTGATGAGCTCACTACATTGTGACCTCCATAAATGGAGAGAACCCCTAACTCTGTTTCAGAGACACAAAAACAGGGGTTAACAGAAAAGCAGAAAGCCAAAAATTATTTCACACGCAGACACTTTTTTAGGCCCCCAGTCAAGGCCTCTTTACACAGCTAGACAGTGGCAACTGCAAACAAGATTAGTGTGATTAGTGCACACAGCTTTTAGTCTACCTGTTTACATTTTTCTTCCAAGTTTCCTTCACCGGGCCCTGAGGAAGCTGTAGTTGTCCTAGCTGGCAAATCCTCACCTACCCAACTATGCATGGTCTGGGTTTGACAAACAGGAAAGGTGGTATTATTAAGAGAAGGCACAGTTTTCAACTAAACCATCTGAATAGTACACATGCTATCTTTTTGCAGATGAGTTTAATCAGTGGCTTGCCTTACTTGAAAATGCAAAAAGCATTAATATTTGATTCAACCAAAAAAGCATTCCTTTCAGCAGAGGGCAGCACTGAAAAATTAAATTCAGCCACAACTCCCATCCATACATATCATCCCTCAGTGCTGCTGCGAGGCTTTGTTTTGGCAGCTTCCTGATGACCTCCACAACAACTTGAGGTACAGAGCCCCAGCAAAACACTGGACTGAGATGGCACCAAGGTGACATGGGATCTGGCATCTGCCCACACCCATCCTTGTGGATGCATCTCTCAGGAAGGAAGAGAGGAAGAAACAGCTGAGAACTTGCAAGCTCCTGACTCCAGTTTGGTTGCTGTTTAATAGACCATCATTAGCTACAAATGCCTTTTGGAATACTGGTGTGGAATGATGACCAAAAATCATAAAACCATGACAATGATAAGATTGGCCTGAGGAAGTCCCAAAGCCAACTTCTGACAATTATAATTACACTCTATACGCATTATTCATTTCACCATCCAGTCTAAGGCAAACGCATTAATAACTTAAGGCAGACTGGAACAGAGAAACACTCTCTCACATCCCTTGGAATTATACTGCAGATCCAGTACAGATCCACAGAGATGGGGAGGCATCAGTGACACATTCAGCAGCTTGCATTAGCACGCACTGGCACAGGACAACGTTTTGATTCTCCGATGAGCAGAGCTGATGCTGAGTTAATTCACATCCACGGAGAGTGTTTACAGCCTCTAAACAAGTGTTATTCTGTGTATTTTCCAGCAGACAGGTAAGTGTTAGCTGGCACTAGACAAACAAGCTATCTGCCAAACCAAACCTCCTCCTTGTTCTTTTGTGAGACTATAATCAGATGAATATAGACATCCACATCACTAATACAGTACTGTGACACAATGGCTTCATCAATTTGTACATAACTCAATTTTCCCATGATTTATATTAGAATATGCTCTTTATATCTGCATCCTAAAAAGGAAGAAATTGTTTTTAATCAGATTTACATATAGAATTCATATACAAAGTCCACATTGCTACTGTTTTATACAGTATTTTATATATGAGAAGTTTTTGCAAGTCATGGATGGTTGCATTACATGTGTCAAAGACATCTCAAACAGATGCTAGATAAAACTGCACAGCACTGAATCATCACATTCCTATTACAGATCTATAATAGATAAAGATTTCTTATATTCTCTATTGTCACCTAGTCATAGCAAAGACTATTCATTACTTCTGCAAAGCCAGGTGCTATCCCAGAAGTCAGGCTTTTGAAGGCTACCCTGATTATCTTTGCTCCATACAATGTGGCATTTACAGCAGAAACAAGTGTGAGAAACTGTTAAAGTAAATCTAGCATGATGCAAAGCTGAACTCTGAGGGGGAGATTCCCAGATACAAGTAAAGGAGGAAGAAAAGTTTCTGAAGTTCTGTTTGCAACAAAAACACGCCCTTGAAGCTGCAAGAAGTTTCAAATCCTGGTTTTCCAAACAGACCTGTTGCTTATAACCATGCAGGTGTGCATATATTTCTATATACGTGGCATCTACACAAACATGTTATGCCCAGACACATAATATAAGCATGAGTATACACATCCTATGAAGCAATTTCTTATCTCCTATTATCAGACAGTAAGTTCTTATTGTTTGAAGCAAACTGAGAAAAGATAACTACTCATACTAAAACTGCTTCCAGCTCAAAGGATGCTAAAGAAGCTGTAAAAATCCAAGAGATTCACTTTAAGGAAACCTACCTCTGATACCATGTTTCCAACAAGCACGTGATGATTTTCTGGCAACTGATGCTTGGAAAAACAATTTGCCTTACACTAAGTACACTAAAAATATTTGGGTTCTCATAGCTTTGTAGCATCAAATTCAAAACAAACGAAATGAGGGCTACTGTTTTGGAAACATAGTTAGGACACCAAGATCTTTCTGTTCTAACAGCATTAAGTCAAGTAAACACTGAAGTCCACCAAGTGGCACTTACAATGCATGACTCTATTTTTCCTAACACCAACTATTAAAATGCCTGAACAAAGCTCCTTTTTGCACTGAGATCTAATTTGACTTCTTTAGGACCATCCTTTGGCAAAAAGGCTGAACTCTGCATATGGGCACAGACCCTACATAAGCTTAAGGTTTCATTCTCTCTGGTAAATCAGCTACTCGTGGGGGTCAGTGAAACATTACACGCTGTAGGAATATTGCAAGAATTTTGGAGAGCGCTCCAAACAAGAAAGGCAAGGCCCAGCCCACTGGGGAATACTGAAATGATTTGCCATTCAAAAGCGTTCCTGCAAATGCCCTTTGTGTCACTATTACTGTAAGAGGCCACAGCCAGCTGTATTTACTGCCCAACATTAAGGGCAAATGATGCCATTTGAGCTCAATGGGAGGCTCTGGGCATGCTTTCACACAAACTTCTGTCTCAGAACTGCTTGACACCACTAAAAGATTACAGCTCCAGCAGAGGTTTTAGAAGCTTCATGACATCAAGCTGCAAAGGAGTCCAATTTCACTCCCTTAGCAGTGTTTGCCAATCTATTGCTGGTCCTGGTACAGACACCACAGCAGCATCTAAATTATCTATGCTATCTAAAACTTTCTTCATGTTTTAGACATCATTTCCTTTTTAAAGCGATAATACCAATATTTCTTGAGAAATGATATTGAGGACTACTAGTTAAAGAAATAAATTTTATCTTCATTGGCTGTTTGAGCATATGAATAATTTGTTGACCTGCAGCTTCTTCTCTAAAGTCTTCTGCATCCTCTGGTATAACTCAGAAACAATCCCTCAATTACTCAGCTAGAGTCCAATTAGAGGCCTCAATCTAATTTCCATTCTTAAACTGATGGGCTCTTCTCCAAGAACAAAGTATTTTCCCACACAAAGTCCAGTAACGTTACTCCAACTCAGAATTTCACCTACGTAAAGAATGTACAATAACTTTACCAGCAACATGAGTGGTGGCTCCTGACAATGTCCTCAGACCATTCATCACTATCAACATCACCATTTTGAGTTGTTTTTCTCTATGCCATACCCAGTGGTGTATCCTTGCTTGGGGAAAAAGCAGGATTCAGCTGAATATGCAGAGAAGAGCAACACTTGACCTGCATCTCAGTTTCCCATGCAATGCAGCATGAGCTGCTTCTACTTTTTGTTCAGCACAAAGGACAAACGCATTTCACCTTTCTTCTACTACTGTTTGCAGGAAGTAAATCTTAACTTTAATGCAAGGTAAACATCCAAAAGTATTAACAATCTTTAAAACAAAACAAATATTTACCCGTAGCACATTGCAGATCACCTCATTTTAAACATAATGCCTGACAGTAATTTTGACCATATATTCATTGCTACTGTCAACAGCTTAAATGGTTTCTACCCTGAGAGTGGATCATGACTTTTGGTCAATATCAACGCTGCTTTCCACAAAGTACATCATAGTTTTTTTGTGTGATAACAGAGGTTATTGTTCCATACAAGAACAAGCTGACTTCTGCACAACAGCATTTCCTCTAACTTTGTTTCTTTACAATTTCACTTGCTATAAAACATGATCTGGAGTTCAAGTCAGACAGGTTAAGTTGGCTCATTAAGTGTGCTTAAGTAGTCATCATAAGAATATGCAAGGTTTTATTAATAGAATATGTACTGTTCAGTTAAAAAAGGTCTTCGGACCAGATGCCACTTTTTGTTCTAATTTTCTCCAGTGCCTTAACACTATGGGGTTGGGACCTCCATGATCATCACACACACAACTGCTCCTGAGCACTTGGAAGAGTTGAGACAAGTTCAAGAATTATCTCAAAGCTAGATTTGACTGAAAAAGTGCCTTCTTTTACATTTGTTACACACCTCTTGCAGCACCTAATCATTTGGAGTCTGAATTGTCCCTCCTACTCCATAAACTCAACTGCTCCCTCCAAGGTTATATTTTGACAAGAGTTTCAATTGCACAGCCTGCTCTGCATTTTGAGAACTTCAAACCTTTAAAGTTTTCTGTAGCGATACCTTCCACAAGGAAAAAAATGTTATGATCCATTCCTAAATGAATCTTCTTGTTATAAAAAGTGGTACTTCTTGCTCCAGGTATAGTCTTCAAAAGTGGAGGACTTTTTTTTTTAATGTTCTTCAGAACGTTTCACCTGTCTAGGCTGGTCCTTGATAATCCAGATCGTTTCTGCATAATGAATTTATTAGTGTGTTAACTATAGTCATGACAGAGATTATGGCCAATGATCGCTTATAAATCCTTTGCCGCATTGTTTCTTCTAAAGCCTGTAGTTTGCACTATGCTCTTAATAAAATCATAGTACAGCAACTGTATGATGTAATAAAGCTCACCTGTGCATTCCTTTCTAGTACCCTAAGTTAGCTTAACTGCACTATAATTAAAAAGCTAGAGGCAAAGACAAATCTAAGTCACACGCAGATTTAATAAAGAGAATTTAGATTTGGTCGCCTCTTATCACCTCCAAGGCACTTGCCCAGGTCCCACTCAGGTGGAGCTTGCTGCAGGTCTTTGAGGCAGACAGAAGGACAGTCACTGCACTGTGAATACACATGCCCCACATCCCACAGATTCCCAGCTGACATCCAGAATTTCAGCTGCTACAGAGACGCTCTTCACTCAATTTTTCATGCAGCACTGATGACCCCTAATGGTGGAATATTTCTTCCACTGAGAAATATGCAGAAGTTTACTTTCCAAAGTATCACTCTAGTTAGTTTACAGCTCCCTCTTGCCTGCAACTACCAGAGTAAACTGCTTGGGTCTTACTTGAACTGTAACAAAAGCAGTCTTTTCCCTTTTAATTCTGACTTCATATGCAAAAGTATCATAATAGAAATACATATTCCAGATTTAATCCTAGGACTTAACGCCACTTTATTTTCTGAACTGGACTATCTTGAAACGAACTTCAGTCATGCTAGTGCAAGTAAACCCTGCAAAGAGTCTTCTAAAAGCAGATGAGACATACAGTCAAGTGTACCAGAAAGCAAACAGCTTGCACTCAAAAACCTTTTCTGAATTCTTGGGTGAGCTATGAGATAATATTGCAGCTTCAGCATCTTTGATACTCAGTCATCATTTCATTAGAATTGAATAATCAACAAAAATAATTTTATTTCCAAAGATATAAAATAGTACTATTCTAGCATTAAATCAGTAATAAGTGCACATAGAGCATAAAAACTTCATACAGTTTTTATATTCTGATACCATTAAAGTTGTTTGGGATTTTTTTTAAATTAAACTCAAAAACATTTCAAAGCCTACAACTCCTCCTGGAATTGCCAGGGGAGATTTCAGCTGGACGTTAAGAAATACTACTTTTCTGAAAGAGTGGTCAGGCACTGGAATGGGCTGCCCAGGGAGGTGGTGGAGTCACCGACCCTGGAGGTGTTCAAGGAATGTTTGGATTTCGTGTTGAGGGACATGGTTTAGTGGGAGCTATTGGTGATAGGTGGATGGTTGGACTGGATGATCTTGTAGGTCTTTTCCAATATTGGTGATTCTATAATTCTATTCCTACATCTGGGCTGGGAATTGGAGGTAATTTTTAACTGTGTTACAGACACCAGGTACACAAAACAAAGTTTCACTTTTCTCTTGGGAGGGATGAGTATCACTATCTGCTCCATTTTAGCTTACTTGGCACTTGCATCTATAGCAAGAAAAGGAAGAAGTTAACTGCATTATCTGGGTCTGACCTAAATGTGCCATTATTTTTCCAGGTTGAGAAAAACATGCATTTTTGAAAAGAAAAAAGCCAAGAGCCCTTGGCAGCTTACTGATTTGTTTACTTTCTTTTAACAATATTGCAAGACAAAAATTGTGCAGATTTCATTTGAGTCTGCAAAGCAAGAAAATAAACAAGAACCTACAGATATTTTCAGACTGCTCAATAAAATGCCTATTTTCAAACTCTCTTCCCTTTCTGCACAGTAATAGCAGCTAAAGTTACATGGCTAAGTCTCCTGAATAGGCAGTTCAGTTTGGAAGCTAAGGTAAGTAAAAATCTAACTGATTAATTTTTAATTACCTCTGGGATCAGTTAACTTGTGGGGGGTTCTTTGTTGTTGTTTTTATTTGCTTTTCCTTTTTTGGAAGAATAAAGGACTGCAAATACTTCATTATTTGGATTACCTTTCTCACATCTGAGCTCTTTGGTTCTGTTGTCCAAGTTATAATTCTAGACACAGCAAGTCTTGTCTCACTAGAGTTCACAAAGTCCGTCGGATCCATCTGTCTTGCCAAGGACTCAATATATTTCAGGATAGCTACCTTCACCTGAGAAGTGAAAAGGCATCCGTTAAAATCCCACAAGCTAGCAAAAATAGAATTATCCTTTCATAAACAGATATTGCTACAGATTGACAAGACTTGTGTCACAGTGGGAAAAAAAAAACACTTCCCTGCTGCATCTCTATGTCAGTTATCAAAACCAAACAACTTCCTACACAAGAAAAATTTGGTCTGGAATGGTCCATCAGAATAGGCTCAAAATATGCACATGCCTCCTTGTGCATTAGTGTGAGCACATGAGGACTCCACCACACTGTTTCCAACAGCATGGAACATTTTAAAGTGCTGCAGTTTCATCTGATTTCCAGAGTTCATGGTGTTCCCATAGCCTTGAAACAGCAGCTTCCTGAAAAACAATCTGCACAGCAGTACTCTCTTAAAAGGATTTATTAACAGAAAGCTCTGCATCTTCTCCAAATTCTACATGGACTCTATGGGTTCTGTGCAACAAGCATTTTCACCCCTGTCACTGTCCAGAGGGACCCTGGTCCCTGCCGTCCTGCACAGGCAGGTTTCTTCCCATCAAGATCAGGATGAGGAAGAATTTTCAATGTTTAAACTTTAATATTTTTTTAGTGTGCCTAAAGCCCAACATTGATTTGTGACAAGTCAGAAAGTCTTATTTTTCAAAAATTTAGATTTATTAATATAGAGAACTAGAGAGTGGGTTTTTCAGAAGTGTACTGGTAGCCAACCTCTGCAGAGGTTAAAAAAAAAAACAAAAAACACAAAACAACTCTTCTAAACCTCACCATGGCTGTCTCTATAGCTTTGGATATTTAAAAAAAATACAGACAACCTCAGTATCAACAAAAGTCATCTGAGGAAATAGGAGTCAGGCTTCTGGAAACTATCTTTCTTCTTTAACAAGATATGCAAATTACTGCAAAAATTTAATCAAAGCTGCTGATATCATTCTTAATAGCATCAGGTGCTGGCAATTAGTCATCTTGTCACAAATTGTGTTTTCATTATACGTGAGAAGGTAAACTAAGATGACCATGCTTACGCCTCATTGAAAAGGTTTGATACTGACCTTGAGGTTTGGTGTTTGCGTCTGATCCACAATAAACCTCATCAAAATGTTAAATTGTTGATCAAATGGAAAAGAATCCCTGTCCAAAGAAAACCAAGCCAAAAATGTGATGCAACACACACTCCCAAGACTGAATTAACTATATACATAAGAAGGTACATAGCCAAGTTCAGTATCTACCACACTTTTGTTCTGAAGTTTATCATCAACCATTCAGAAAATTCCAAGTTTAAGAATCAGTTGAGTATTGTTTCACTACAGGCTAAACACTGCTAAATCAATATCCACTGTACACTGTTACTCTGCCTTCTGTACACTTCACCAGTTTTTGGCATACCTGGCCATCTTCATTTCAGGCTGTGTTTTTTTTTCAGTTTCTTTTTGCCTCATCTCTAATAGGAAACTGGTTTCTCTTTCCCACAGAGTCCATATGTGGCTTTCATTTCTCTTCTCTATCCTATTTTCTCCTGGATAACTACTACTACTACTACTACTACTACTACGTTTGTTTGCTTTTAAGTTACTCTTTTCCATGGCAAGCTGAACTTCATTGTAACTATGTCCAGTGTTGGAGGTCCTTAGATGAGGACAGGGAGTACAGAATTGGTGTGCAAAGAGCAGTTGCATTCAAGGTGTTATCTCTGACATTATCTGTCAAACACATTTAAGATGTTATGAATTTTGTGTTAAAGTATCATTTGTTTAATGAACATGTAAAGTAATTGTTTTCAATAAAAATGAAAACTGATGTCCAAACACGTGCAAACTAGCATAACTGATCAGTTATACACTTGAAACATTATGCTTTAGGTACTGTGAGATAGTTTTGTTCTCATTTATGCTGGCGTTCCTCAGGATTGAGGCCTTAAAATACATGGTGCCACTGGGTTTCTAAAACATCCACCATGTGCCTTCCCGTCATCCTGTAAAAACCTGCACAGTGTTGCCATTTAAGTACTTTACCTGGTGACATCCAGAGCTTTCTGAACTTTTGCCTGCACAGAGCCCAGCAAATCTGCTCCCATTTTCTTCAGCAACTGTGTCAGGAGAACAAAAAGCCAATCCTGCAAGTCATCTTTGTGAATGATGATGAAATCAACCAGGGTTTCCAGAAACATGCTGAAGACCTATAAGCAAAACAAGCATCACAAGGAGGAAGGCTGTGCTTCAAATAAAAACTAATCAAAGTGGAAAGTTTTAAAAACCTGGGTTTCAGAAGTATTGTTACAGACAGTTTCATGAATGGATGATTTTAGTGACCTCACTGCTTTGAAAATAAAAATCAGACAGACATATATAATGTGCAGTATTAAAATACCACATGAAACAAATGAAGGAAGAGGAACAGAATACACTTACTCTCTGTTGTGAATTCCACAGCAAAGCAGGCCATGCAACAAAACAAACAACTTGTTAGCACACAGTGATCAAACATGATTGTTCAAATGCAGTTTGTCAACATTAAAGATACATTCATTCCAAGTTTACATTTTCTCAATACAAAATACCTTCTCACTAGAGTTATTTAAAACATTATATACCTTGCATCAGATTCAGCTCATGACAAGTTTTTTCCTCACTTCCCCCAGCTTATTCTAATCTCTGAGACTCTGGTCCTATCTGCTGGCCCAAGCAGTGTTTAGTAACAGCAGGGGCGGTGGGTAGAAAAATCCCTGATTTTGCAATAAAGGACTAATGTCTGACTTCAGTTATACTGTAGCAATTTTGTGATTGTAATTTGCACTTCAAACTGATCAGTTTTTGGCAATAATTCTATAAAAGCAGTGAAAAAGAGAGAATCGCTGTCATGGAGAACATACTTTGGTTAAGCATGTAATAAGCCATCACCTTATTTATACATTGGAAATATTTGCAAGCAGATAACTGTATCTATGCCTTTCCTACAAGGGACTGAATTTTTGAGAGTCAAAAAGTTAACACCTTACAGGTAGGAATTGTCACACATGTGACCTGTTGGCCAGCTGGTCCAGACTACAATTACTTGAGGAGTTGACAGCCAGAAGGCATTCAGTTGCTTGGGAAGCACAAGGTAACCAGCTCCTAGCATCAGCAGACAGGCTGGCATCCATACTTTCACAGTAAAACAATTTGAGGTTTATAAATGCCAGCTTTCCCCAGCAGATGGCAGGGGTAGAAATACAAAACATTCACCTCTGAAGAATATACAATGTAGATACATGGTAATTCAAGAGAATGACACAGTCTTTGTGATCTTACCTTGCTGTGAGGATCAGCAAACATGCGAGTAAATATTTCACACAGCCTTTTTAATTCCACTCGGCTAGAATGCGTAATAAAAAACAATATTAATGCTACATCTTCTGCTGACAAAAAAAACAAAACTAAAACAGTGCCACCTGAAAGAGATCAGCTTTCTTTTAAACATTCTTAAGTCACACTTCTGAAAACTCCTACATATCTCTAGGCAAAGCCTTGACTGGCATTCCAGTTCACGGTGCCAAAGCTCTTAATTTCCAGTATATTGAAAAACACAAGTTCTAGCTTTGCTTTAAAGTGTCAAAGAGTGTAAAAGTTTTGTTTGTTTATCATGCTAATGCAAACAGAGTGATTAACACTTCCTGCATACTATGGATGCAATTAGATATTTTTCCACAATTACTATGAAGCCAGAGCAACTACTAAAATGCACATCAATTGCTAGGGCAACAGCCATTTAGATCACGATTACAGGTACCCCCCTTTTCCATAAAGATGTAAATTCTACATTGCAGTCATATATACAGCCAGAATTTGCCAGTAGTCTATAACTGCTTTATGTTAGCTTGCAAAGATATGTGAGATTTTTTTCAATAGATCTGTTTAAAACAGCACAAAGACAACAGTCTGCCTATGAGTTGGATATAGAGAAAAAAGTACTTGTAACGATGCCAAAGAAAGCCGGCAGCTTCATTCAGGATGAGAATGCAATGTCTCAAAACATTGTCTTGACTTAATGCAGATTGCTGTTTTCTGAATAATGCTCCATTTGTTACTCTAATTAAATTTATTTGTGTGCAAGGGTTATGTGGAAACCGCACAGTAGCCAATCTGTTTTTCCTTGCTGTGCCAAGGTGACAGTGCAAGAAACAAACTGACGAGCAGTGGAAGGCCATTTCCTTATCAGATTTGTTGGTCCCATGTCATTCAGACAACCTTACTGGGGAGCCCAGCCACATAAAGTTGTAGGAAACAATGAGGAATATTAAGTTCCGTATGACTTTGCATGCACATCTTTCTGGACATGTAATTCACCACTGATGTAAGATTAGACGTCTTTCCATTCAGAACACTAAAGAAAACATATTAACATTATTGCTTTATATTAAACTTGTTATGCCTGAACAGAAGATACCAGATTTCACTAGAAGACAGGCTTTCCTCTTATACTAAAGGCTTTGATTATGTTTTTCATGATACTGTGAGAGCAGGATGAAGAAATCTGATCATTAGTACTGGCACCAGAACATCCCCGAACTAAGGTGTGAGCAGACCGAAAGCAAGCTGAAAAGAAATATAATCTGAAGAACTAAAACCAGTGCCAATTAAAAAAAAAAACAAAAAAAAACCAACCTCTGCAAGGGTGTACTTTCTGGGAAAGGTTTATAAACTATTCAGAACCAGAGCCAAGGAAACTTGCTAGCTCAAGAGACTACTGACATCAGTAATGTTCATATACTGCAACCAGAAGGAATGAAAACAGCAGCACCTCTACTAAAAGTTACTATGGGGGCAAATAGTCTGTCACCCCAATCGTCTCAGCACTTCCTGACTTGAAACATTCGCCCACAGTGTTCCAATCTATGATGATAATCCTTGCACACCTGTGGGAAAATCAAAATCTCACCCCAACTTTTCATACAAGTATGATAGGTGTCAGAGTTTTCTCAGAAAATTTGCTAAAATAGAGAAAGAAAAAATGACATCATTCACATGGGAAGAATCTTTTAAAATACTTGTAAATGGACTACATAAAAAGCCACTGCTGACCTAGGGACTCCACCATATTAAAAACCTGTAGCACTTCCCACCTCAGGATTGCAACATATCATGTGAAGTGCTGAGTATTTTTATGATGGCAAGAGGACGACCTTTGCAGGCTAGCTGTCAGTACATATTTATCCAGACTGTTAATGAGGACTGACAAACGCTTTCAGTCAGTATAAAGACCTTTTAAAAGCAAAACAGCTACACAAATACAAGCAGGTAGGAACTAAACCTATACAACAACTGACTTATATATCTAGCCGTAATTCAACTTCATAATATTCATAACATGAAAATAAAAATGTCATGGCTATTAGTAAATGCTACCTTCAAAGGAGTCAGAAGGAACAACTTATTTCCAAACACATCACTATAAACCAATAACAAAAAGCCTGCGGCACAGGAGTCAGTGAATGTGATCTACTCTATAGTTAATGTCACACGTAGCCATGTGAAGCTTCCCCATGACTGTTGTGTAATTCTAAGATCTGGTCTTATGTGTGACATGTCAAGGGTGTTGGAAGAGTTTATTTGGCTTTCAACAAAGGGAAAACATCTCTCTCCTAGCACACAATCTCAGAGTTGGCACATCTACTTCATTGCCTTATTAAACTTCCCTCTATCCTACAAATTACACCATTTATAGGACACTCAGGCTTTTGATATTTTTGAAGAGCTACAAATAATTATACTTGATGTGCTAGAAAGAGTCATGAGTAATTATGCCTAACACAGCCTTCACTACGAGTCAAAGTATACCCAACACAGGGCACATCATTTGATCTCATCTTTTTGAAACACACACACCCTGAGTTTTTATAGTAAACGCAGTCAGTATTTGCTTCTAAGATGCAGAGAAAAAAAGTACTGAAGGTTCAAATAGATTAATGTGAAAATGGTACCACCCATGGAATGCATTTTCATTACCATCACTGTGGGAAATCTCACTGTGCTGCAACAAGATGGTATGCTTGAGTACTATCTATGTTATTACTAAAAATTTCACACAAACAATAGCGATGACAGCAGAACCTCTTCTGAAAGTAATTAAGTCCCACATTGTGGAGACAAAGCTTCCACAGCTGTGAGAAGCACTATCTGTGTACGTGAGGGAAGTACATATTACTGACTTCTGACAAGAGCCGTCGCCCATGCACACCAACACTACAGAGCTATGAGAGTCACCTCAGCGTCCGCTGGCTTTTCAGTAAGTTCTGGAGACCTATGAGGCCCTCCTTCCTTTCAGACCAGTTGGAGCTGGCACAGTGGTTCAGGACCTCAGCCACATCTTCGGTCTGCCGCAGATAGTGAGGAATGCCTCCATTCCTGGAACCATAGGAGCGCTCTGAGCAAGCGCTTGATGCATCACTGTTAGCGTCATCGTCGGAGTACATCCCATAGGGTTCATATCTTCTTCTCACTGGCTTTTTCTGGGAAAGGGGAAACTGAGACTGAATAAATTATATACAGTGACATCACTTCTAAAAGAAAAATGTTCTACCCATAATCATTAATCAAGGAAGATTAATGCTACTGTTATAGTGACATGTTTTTAAAAGACATCACTAAGCACTGCCTGCTTGTCTCTCTCAGCAGAGAAAGACAGATCTCATTGATTTCAATGAGCATGAGTGGCCAGGGAGAGCAGGACCTGCTTTTCCCAGCATGAAAGTTCAATACTTATGCCCAGTGGAATTAGCTATATTAGCTATAACAATGAAATCGTAAGTTTTATTGTAAATAATAGTCAGTTCCATTGTTACATGTTCTGTGATGAAATAGCCTCTATTTCAAGAAAAAACAAAGATAAGGAAGAAAGAACTGTAGGAATCTGTGCTGGCACATACAGACATTTTTATATTGATGATGGAGTAACTCTAGAAATGCACTGGGATACAGAACAGTCTGTTATTTTGAGCTGATTTTTTTACATTTATTTATTTAGAGAGGTTCCTAAAGGTGATGAGTAATCAAATCCCACTATTTTCCATAGCATGGGACAAGTGGAGCACATCCTTGACAACCTCAGTCCTTACAAAAAGGATATTTCAATAATTTTGATAGCTCTACAAATTGTGTACTACAAAATAAACTTTTAAATGAATTTTAACAGAACAAAATAAGACAATGTCAGAAAAGATTGCCTAAATTCTAAAATATTTGATAGAGAATTCCTTCCAGAGTCCACTCCTGCAGTTCTCAGACTTGTGAAGCCAATAGAGATTTTCTTTGAAGTGAAGAAATCAACTCAAGTGCGGTATTATGGGTGTTAGCAATAGGGTAGGGAAAGTTGAAAGTAGAAATAAAAAGTCAAGAAAGCACTAGTACCTTGCTCCTGGAGTCTCCTAACAGCTGTAGAGGCAGGAAAATATTGAAGGGTGGGAAAAAGCATAGAGAATTATGTCAGAAGCTTATGTAGGGTTTTTGTTTTTGCAACACAAATGTATAGCAAATGCATCTTAGCAAATTAAAAAAAACACAACAGTTTATGCAAAGCAAAAGTGGGTATAATAATACCTGGCTTTATTTCCTATCAGCTGAACTTGTATATCTTGCACTTTCTATTACAGACCTTGGAAGTGAAATCACCTGTTATGCTTTTGATGACATCTACTAATGCAGCGCCCCTGCCTGCATCTCAGAAATGCTGTTTCTGGAAGATACCAGTTTTGGGTAGTGATTTTTCTCCGCACATTCTCAGTAGCTTTTGATTTCTCAAGTCTCAAAGAGATTCTGATGTCAGGAAACCACTATCTACAGTACAACACATCTAATCCAACTTCACTTAACCAGGTTTTCTTTCAACACGTAGTTGATTCTTTTTTTTTTTTGAAGCTTAACTTCTTCAAAAGACAAGCTGGCGCCCACGACTTCAAGGCCTTCACACCAAAGATTCCATCACCCTTTGAGCTTTCCTGACAGATCCAAGCACTGATTCAAAGTATAGACTGTGTTCTTAGGCCAAGTTCAGCTCTCAGACAGAAGCAGTGGATCCAATGAGAATTATATGCATGGAGCAAAGGTTACAGAATGACCCACTGAGTTTTGTTTAAACTTGGCTAAAGACATCTCTATAGCAGCTTTTTTTTTAAAAAAAAAATCTTACTACAGGAAAAAGAACACTTGTTTGAGAACAAGGTTGCTGTGTAAAAGCTGGCATCACACTAATCTTTCAAAATGAGCCCAAACAGAGTTTGTAAATTGCTTGTCAAGAGGAAGCAACTAAAAAAAAAAAAAAAAAAAAAAGAACAGAGGAGGTGAGAAAGAAGGGACAACAAGATCACATTACATCCATTAAAGTCATACGAATTCAGATTGATCATCTTACACGTATCAAGGTAGCTAAAATGCTTTCCACCTAGACTCACAGACTTCCCTTTTAAACGCTTAACTCTTTAAATAACATTTTAATATTCCAGCATAAAGTTACTTAGTTTAAAACAGTGAAATACTTAGAAGTGAACTTAGAAGTCCAAGCTGAAGTCACACCAAGAAATCTTAAGTGATCAACAGTGAACTGGAACACCACTGCTACCCTCTCCACCTCCGTCAAGTAACCAAGTGTTCACTGCTCACATTCAGGGATACAGCATGATTCATTTACAAAGGCAAACTATCACCTATAACTATGCTGTGAACTACTATGGTGGCAAATTTGAGGAGCCGGGAGCAAAAACTGCCTCATGATCTGCTGAATTTAGTAATGAAAATGCCCACTAAATACAACAGCGCCATTATATACTGTCCTAACTCAGTATGATTCAAAAGAAATTATTTATTCAAAAAAAACAACAACAACAACAAAAAACATTTTTCTAGGAGTACTCTAATAATACTCTAGAAATGGAGGTGAGGTAAGCTACATGATGATTGCAAAAAGGAGAATGATGTTAGCCAATATTAGAGAAAGTAAACTAGGAAAAATGGAAAAAAAAACAAACCCAAACCTTTCACAAACTCTGGGGACATTATTTGTTCTCCAAGACAAACAAACAGATATCTGCTTCAGGTATATCAGGAAATCCTCATCTCAGCTTATGTCTAGAGGTGAGGAAGACCTAAGGTTCACCCAAATAATACTTCAGAGTAAATGTTCCTGCCTCTTAAACACCCTCTGTCTCCTCAAGCCCCAAAGTAAATCCAAAAGTTTATGACAGCACTCAGCTTCTGAAGAGCAAAAAACATCTTCTGTATTCTACCCAAGAGATTTTATATTGCTGTAACATTATATAGGACAATACATTTTTAATAATGACAAATTTACTCAGAAATGCACTTAATATTTAGAAAATAACGGCCGTATGTTACACAAACACTCCAGTTTAACTGCATGAAATGATATCAATTACAGAAAAGCCAAGCTTTGAGCTGATCTAAATACCTAGCTAGGTGTAAACAACAGAGCAGGACATGACAGAGTTCTCAGTTCTTTCCCAGACAAATGGAATCCCATCTTTCCCAGACAGTTAATGGACTCAATGGAATTCCCTCACACCACAGGTGGTGAGCACCCACGCAGTGCAGCAAACAGCTTCCAACAGCAAATCATAAGACAATCAGCTCATTCAGCTTCTCCTGCGGCTCCAGTACCGAGCCTCATTAGTCTAACTGTGGAGAACTAACATGGAATGAGGAAAAAACGTTGCTGCTCGTATACTCATGCACAGCACAACACAAGGTAACCAACTCGACAGCATCAGACACTCAGCACAATCAGAACAAAGCTACTTAGAAAGAGGAGAATGTACGTACAGGTAACTTTAAGCCACTTTCCGGTGTCGGAAGCATTTTGTATTTTTCCCCTTACCAGTGCATCAGCCACAGCGGCCTCCAGGTCTGTGCTTGTGCTTAGGACTCGCATGGCATTCACAGAAGCAGGCATCCTGCCTGACTGTCCGAGTCCAAACCGGTCTGCACAAAAGACAACATTGAAAGGGATTGTTAAGTAAATTCACATTCACTTGGAATCCTAATCAGGTGTCTGAACAGTCCTCCCCAAAGGATCTGGGAACTCTCAGTGCTTTTTCAAAGACTCTTTCATCCACAACTCTACAAGAGTTTGTCATGACATTAAGAAATAAACTATTGTTTGTCGGGCCCCCAAGACGATTTCAGATCCTCGGGGCATGTCTTTTTTGTTTTTGCTGGGTTTTGGTTTTAAGATGGGAAGAAGGGTATCTAATTTGTGTTTATTTTTAATAGAAATTATTTGGGGTTTTATTTTAATGTCAGAGGCAGACATGCAGGTCCCAGTCTGGCTCTCTCAGGAATCAACTGAAGACTTCTCATTAACTTCTGAGAAACAGAGCTGTGCCCAGTGTCAGAGTTGCATGTTAATAGCAGAGCACTCATCTCGTAAGCTTGTTCTCAGGCAAGTACGTGAGATCATCAGCAGCAGTACATTAGCTCTCTTATGTTGCAAGGCTTGATTAACCAGAACATCTCCCTACGCCTCAAAGAACAAAAATAAGGTTTATTATTTGTTTGTGAAGTTATTCCAGCTCTGTTTTGTTGTTGCTCTTGAGAAGCAGCTTAAAAGTACACTGAACTGAAATGCAATTCAAAAGTTTTATGATAAAACAAATCTTTCTTGGGGGCGGGATCATACAATATCATGTCTCCCTATGAATTGATGGCAAAGCTCTCAACACATCCAAAATAACAGGATTAAGTCCCAAATGCCACTTACATCCACAATAATCACTAGCTTACTTCATCATTTGCCCAGAGTCTGATAAAAACATTGCAGAATGAATTTCTCTGAGCAAAAGTCGTATTTGGAAAGCTATCACTAGCAGTGATACAGCAGAATCAGCAACCGGAGCCACAGGCCAGGCTCCAGCAGGGCAGCCCCTCCAGATCAGAGATCTATTTCTGCAATCCTGGCTCCAGTCAATAACCAGAAAGAGCCTGGTTTCAACATTTCAAGTTTTTGTTTCCACCTGGGGCTGTCTTTGCTCCAGAATGGCTGGGAAAGATCCCTCTGGGACATATCTTACACCATATGTGCCAATAAGAGCTCTACCAGCATTTCAGAGGTGCACAAATGAAGCTGCACAAACAGATCATCAGCTGATCCACATCTTTCAGCAGTTCATCTATATTTAATTTAACGAAGGAAAAAGACTGATTATTGAAATATGTGTTTCCGTCGTGGATTTGCACAAATTGAACGTTACATTTAGCAGTTTACTGTATTTATTTATTTTTAAAAACTCTGCTTTACTGTATTTATTTATTTTTAAAAACTCTGCTTATCACACAGTTGTGTTGCTTTTCTCTTTAGAAGCCTATTGCACTGAAATCTCTTTTAGGGAATTTGCTCAAACTGCCTTGCATAACTGAAATCAGGGTCTGAAGCCTGCCCGTCTGTCATCCTAATTTTAAAGCTTTACCTGAGCACTTCAGAGCAAGGATTAAGATACAGAGAGGAGAATAAAGACAACTTTTTAAAACCTAAAATATTTTTGAGAAAAAAAGATGAAGATTAGCATTTATTTCAGAAGTGTTACCACAACTTGCTCTTTCTCAGTTATGCAACCAGACGAGACATTTCTGATTTACAACAAAAGCACAATTTCTACAAAACACATTACAAGAGGAAAAAAAACAAAAACAAACATCTTAGAACTACTGCCAAAAAGTAATCAAATGATATTTCACAAAGAAATAAAAGTTGTATGAGTTATTACTATCCCCTTTTTTAATGCACTCGGGTTGAAGAATCATTTCAAACATGTAGCTGAAACCATACTTGATCCCTAAAATGGAAAGATCTGTTTACTCTTAGTGGAAGCACAGAAGATGATAAACTATTGAGTCAGACTGAATTTGAAGTCACTGTTACAGAGATACATACTAGAAGATGTACAAAAGATGAATATTTTTCTAAGTGGAAATGAGACCTGGTACAACACAAGGGCTGTAAATGTTGAGACAAGTTCTGGACTCAGCTGCATTTAAATCTACTAATTTGACAATGTTATTCAAGTCTTACTGAGATCAGAATTTGGCTTTATAGCTTTCAAATGGCACAATATCATATAATATCACTGTTACACGTTTTCATGTTAATTTAGTATTACATTAGAAAAGGGAAGATAGCTTTGTTTTTATTTAAATAAAAAAAAATGAAGAACAAAATGACAAAGTAATTTAACTGTAGGTCAGTTTAAATACCCAGCATAAAAAGGAAAAACAACAAAACAAAACAGGGCTTTTTAATCAAATTGAGTAAGCACAAGGTGGCATGCTGTCTTTTATCCATCCCCAACAGCTGTCAGGAAATCTTTAAAACGCTTCTTGCAGTCACTATTAAACCCATAACATCCATATCAATGTGGGCTTTTCCCACACTGCTGCCACACCTCAATGCACACATTTGATCTTAGAAGGAAGCTCTCTGCCATAGGGCTGGGAATGTATTTGGCTCCAAGAATAACCCTTAGAGACAAGCCCAACGTTACTGTCAATAAATAAGCTGAACAGTAGGTGCTCTCTCTGGTCAAACTCACTTTTCCTTCTGGCTATGTTAATTACAGTTGTTGCTTGGTGAAAAATTCCTTGATTTTGCTACTTCTTTGGCTTTCTTTAGAATCAAGATAAGCATATATAGTCTCATTATGCTTTGTACCAAACCACTGGAGCAAAGCATGAATTGACTATCACGCAAAGTTGAAGGAAAAAAGCTTAAGCTTAGATCTCAATTAGATTTGAGGGCCCTTTTTGTTCTTGACAATTTTTTTCAATACGAATTCAAACTGCTGCTTTGAAACATGCCAGAATCAAACCCGCTTGCATCATTTCTGCAGTAGCTCGATAGGGGAAATGTTTTGAGTTTAAGTGACAGAAATTTAACTGCACTTAAGAGGAACAGAACATTTTTCACTGCCTATTTGAAGAAACTTTGTTAACTAACTTTTAGTGTCACTAATTCCTTATGCAGTTTTAGCCTCCAATCAAACACTGAAGCTCTAATTCATCTTCTACATCATCTTCGTACCCACATTTGAGTTTCTGCTGACCTAACACTAGCAGCACTCATTCGTTTTTGCTTAAGACTCCTAGTGAAATATCCTGTTCTCAAAGGGAGTTGCAGGAATTCCACAACTGCAAATCCAGCATAGGAGAGGAGAAGGCATCTGGAATCTGAAGGTTTTCCTCGCTATTTTCTACTATGCAAAACCCACTGAAATTAAAGGAATTATTTTTCCAGCAACTTCCACGTGCTTTGCATAAGGTCTTCAGTAGAACACAAAGGATGAATTAGCACGTGTTATGCTCCAATGTTCATTCTGAAAACTCATCAGATGCTTAATTCTTGCTGCTTTTGTGAATATCAGACAGGATCCCAAAGCGCACTTTCATTAACAGACAGGAGTCTGAAAAACTTAGTAATAAATGGAATGAGACCCACTGGGATCCTGTCCTAGACACTGGAAACTGCTACAGTGCTGAAGAGGAAACAGGCATGAATTGCAAGGACTCTGCATTGTTCAGGATCTAGCTGATCCAACTGATCCAATTTACAAGAGAACTGAGAAAGCCCTGGATCACCCTTTGTTCAAATACTGCTCACAACGTTCCTGAAGTATATAAAATAAAAACATTCAATAAATGAAATTTTCAAAAAGAAAAAGCCATGTTGAACAAAACAGAACAAAAAGCCTCGCAGCGGTGAGAAGCACATGCCAAGTGCTGGCTGATGCACATGACAGCAAATGTTAAAATGGTGTAAAACAAGACTACATATAAGAAGCAGATTCATGCAGTTAGCGCTTGTTCACCTGACTGCCCAACAGAATCAGCAGTGGAGAGAGCACTAGTGGACCTGGAATGACGTCGAGAAGCTGCAAGTAGAAGGAATGGCAACACCCACAGGATTAACACACATTTAACCCAAGACAGAAAATGCCACAATCCGAAGGGGATGCATGTGAACATTACCAGTAAACGTGTTTCATAGTGACAGGAAATGACGTTGTATATGAATGCACAACAGATACAGTGCAAGCCCCACAGAGTCATCTCCATCTGTAGCTTCTCTTCCCCTTCCCTCATGACCATAAACACGATGCATGACAAAACTCATTTGTAACAGTTGCAAACCCAGTGTAGTTTCAGCAAAGAAAACCAGTGTGCGTCAGTTCCATTCCAGAACCACAGATCTGGAAGATGGCCATCATGACAACGTGGAGCACATAACCATAGAGCAGGATTTAGATGTGTCTGATCTAAACCCCAATGGGAAGCCATGAAAAATGGTTACAAACTGTGCTTGCAGGTCTTTTTCCAAAACATTCTAGCCTATGCAAAAAAAAAAAAAAAAAACAACAAAAAACAATGCTCACAAAAAGAACGAATAACCACAAGTTGAAAGAGTACAAGGAGTCATACAGGGAGGTCAGCCAACAACTGCTTATAGCTCTTTTGTTTTTGACGTAATTTTCTTTCTTCAAATAAACACACATACTGGAGCTGTTGCTACTACCAAAAGTCTTTTGCTCAAACAAATTTTGTATACATGCTTTTTAATCTAATTCACGTTTAATGTGAATATGCACATACATTTATTTAGGACTGTACCATATGTATACAAACAAATTGTTAATAGCAACAGAACAGACAGTAGCAGAAGAGCTGACGCCAAATATAGCTCCTATTTCAATTCTCAGCTGTCAGCAGCACATGAATCACAAAATGCCTTTGGACAGATTTTCAGTTACCGGATTCAGCATAAAGGTGAGTTAGTTCTTCATGAAGGCAAATGGGAAGCCAGCCCAGACATTTCTGAATTACAGAAATTTAACTTTTCTGAAGAGGATTTTCCCATGTGCAGCAATGATACATTCACCTAACTTAAAAAGCAAACACTGATCGTCTGTGTGAGCAATTTGTCACCAGACTCACCAAAGGCCTTGTTGATGCAACATCATAACTGATACTGTCAAGAAATTGAAAAAAAAAAAAAATAAATCACTATCCAATAGCTTTGTCAGTTGTGTGTTTGTGTGAGCAATAGAAAAATTGTCTCCACTTAAGCATTAATAAACAAATGCTAGTAATATAAAAAAGTGTGCAAAATGAGAAAAAGTTCAAATTTCCTCCCAGTTGTGACAAGTTGGCTGAAGCTCCACACAGTATGCAATGTGGTCTTTAAATACGCAGGACACTTGCATTTATTCAGGAGAACAATCCCGCTGACACCATAAGCAAGCCATGACAGATTTGCAGGATCAATACAGAACCATGGTCTGAACCCTCAACTAAAATTCTGAGCTTGCAAATGTTTTCTTCTGAGCCATCCACAGATGTCTCATAGGTGTCTCTATAGATTTCATTGCCAGATCAAGGCCCAAGACAAAACAGCAATAGAAATAATAAAAATCACTTATCCTCAATAATGTTTTTAAATAAATCATATCATCGACGCTTCCAGGGAGGGGGCATTCACAACCTCGCTGGGCAGCCTGTTCTGGTGTCTCACCACTCTCACAGTGAAGACTTTCTTTCTAATACCTACTCTAAGTCTACCCTCTTCCAGTTTAAAACCATTTCCCTTCAGCTCACTCAAGCCTCCTAACTTGGAAAGAAAGACAACACACACATCTGCATGGAAGCTTTGAAAATAAGCAACTTGCAAGGCCAGGATGCCAGTGCTGACACTGATCATTAATACTGCTAAATGCAGGAATCCTGCCGTTTACATATAGCTAGCTTAAGTAAAATTCACTAATACAAAGTTAATCTTCGTGAGCAAAAATGGACTACGCTATTTAGGGATTAATGTAAGATTAACTGGATTCTAAAAATACAGTAATGGAACCATCTTGGCTTAAATTGCTATATATACACACACACAGAGCTTACTTTCAAATGAGTTACAAGCTACAGAATGAAGTTTGTGAACTTAAGCTGTGTTCCAGCTTACAGCATTCAGTGAAAATACAAGAAAAGGGATAACAGAATAGCAACTATATTAGGTTACCATTACACTTCCATTACACTTCCATTACACACTACCACTACCATTTCCCCCCATCTTCCATTTTCCCTTTCCCGACTGTATAACAACTGTATCCCTAGAAATGAATTAAGCTTCATTAAAATGAAACACTCCTCCTTCCCACTATGAGATTTGTTGAAACCACTGTAATACATATATGTAATTGAAATTTCATATTCAGTGCACAAGTCAGACTTGGTGGTGGTGCACAGAATTCACACCAACTGTGGTACTGGAATGCTGCATTTAATTTTTTAGATCAAAGGCTCAAGATGGTATCTCAATGTAATAATAGAAGAAACAGCAAAAAGACAGAATACAAACAAGTTAGCCTTGACATGCAGCATGCTCAAAACATTTTGGCTGGAGAAAACAGCCTCATACAAAACTGAAGCTACACAGTTAACTATAAAAACAAGCTACAGTTGGATATTTACCATTCCTTTATGGCTCTGATATCAAATCAGCTTCATTTAACCGATAAAAAGCCTCTTTGAATTATCTAAAATATCTGAATGCTAAATTGAACTCCAGCCATTCTTCAGTAAATTTGAGATATTACAGATAGATTATATTTCATAAATGAATTAAATAATGAATTTCTGAACCCAAAACCTTGTTGAAGATTCTACTCTGCATCACCAAAATCAATAGAAATTTTGGCAATGATACGAAGACAATTGCACTCTCTCCTCTGACAGCACTGGAAGTCAGCATGAGTAAATGAATCAATATTGACAACAGCTATGTAGGTTTAACAGTTTATGCCAAGTACATTAACTAGGAGAACCAAACAGGAATATTTTGCCCATTTATCCTTTCTTTTTTAAATAACCTTTTCTTACCAACTGATTTGATGCAGAATTAAGTCCAAAATATTACATTTTACTTACATAGTATTTCTTACAGTTATATTTTGTCACTTACGTGCAAAACATATCTCGAAATAAAATTATTCAGCCCTAAGTATATAAGATCTTCCTTCTCACTTCTACACATGCACAACTGTTAAATTACTATATATGGGAAACGGGGCTGGAGATAAGCTATGCTTAATTATGTCTGAGATGACAAATTTTTCATACAACAAACAATGTAGTTGGTTGAATACATATGACATGATATTTGATCAGAAACATTAACTATCCTGTTTTTAGCCTCGTGCAGAAGAACATCCTGCATGTGGTAAGTGTAATGAGATTTCCTATTCATACCACGCACCCAAGCTGTATGATAGTGGTGCTCCTTTAAAACTTTAGCCTTTTTATTTCTGCCTGCTTGAAAGTCTTCTATGAAATTGCACGTGCTACTTATGATTAAGAGTGTTGAATAAAACCAGTACAAAAAGAACACTCTCTTCGTTGCAGGATTTATAATAGAAAGGACATTGCACCTACTTGCAAGAAAATCAGATCATGGATAGATTTAATCAACAACAGACTACAGTGGTACTGACTACTTCACTGTGACCTAGAAAATGCAAGCTTACTCTCCCATAAATTTGCATCAGTGCTGTAAAGCACGGCAGCCCCACACAAGCTGATTTAATGAAACTGAAAAATAACAAAATTCAGGCTACACTATTTTCATACTAATAGTGAAATGCTGAGAACCAGAATTGAAGCATGCAAAAGAAAACAGAAGGGAAACAGGGTTGGAAATAGGGAGCGTGTCAGAAATCTAACAGAAGATAGGAAACAAGCTCATTTCACCTGGCAGTGCCTTGATCTTGAAGGGGCAATCAGAACAAGGAAAAAAGGGGAAAAAATTGATCCTTAAAACTCCAATGCCTACAAAGTACTCACCAAGTGGAGGAAAGCCCCGAGCAGGGCTTGTATCTCGACTGCTCTCACGGCTGGTATCACGGCTGCACCCCTGACTCATGCTGGGTCGGGGGATACGACTGCTCCGTGCTAGCATGCAGCATGGAGAGTTTCAGAGAAGGTGAACAAGTTTAATGAGGACAGAAAAGCTCAAAGTCAAGTCACATTTCTGTTAGTTAAGGTAATTATTACATTAGTAATCATCAGTTTTAGCAGCCAGCTCAGGCTCTTACAAACCAACTATGCTACGTGCTGAGCTGCGTTTGTGAAGTGAAATTTCATCAGTATTAAATGTCTGGCTGATAGTATCCTCGTTTCTTAAGCAATCCAAGTTGTGTCATTCAAGTGGAGTAGGACATCTTCAATCATTTAGGGAAGCTCTACAATTACAAAGCATGCAAAACAGATGAAGCTACAAAAAACTCTCATGAAAGATTTTTTCCTTAATTAAAAGATAAACATCCTTCTGGAACAAAGAAGCAGCATTTTTAATCAGATTAAAGCGTTTTAAAAGTCTGTCTCAATACCAGTATAGTAACTTTGAATAGATTTCGTTTTTACAAGGATAACTTTGTCCTGAACAAATAACCTAAGAAAAAAAACCAGTACACACTGAAGGAATTTTCTCTAACAAATGATACTGGGAAAAATCATTCAGACCTAAATACCTGAAAGACAGCTTTGAAAGTGGTTTGAATTTCAAGATAGCAACAGTTTCATTTTCATTTTTATTTTTATTTTTCAAAACAACAGCTGTCTAACTTCTGATCCTCAACATTTCCAAGCCTTACACTTATGGATGAGACATATGCACATATAAGGAGAGTCTTTAACTACAATCTTTACTTTGACAAAGCCTTGCATCAAGGAGACTTATCTGTGGTCTGGCAGCTATAAAGCGTTCCGTTTCCCCTAGCAGATTTCCATCTATCAGCCATGTCAAAGCAACTCATCATATGCAGCTTTCATTGGGCCAAATGCACAACAGAAGACAGAAGATGCAGCGGCTTTCTTTGTAACAAGCAATCCCACCTTACTTCATTGGAAATTTTGTCCATGGAGGAGAAACAGAACTACAGTGCTTTCTGAAAAGTTACTTAATATTCTGGATTTGAATTTTAGTCTTTTAAGGAGAACAATTAACTCCTGTGCAAATTCTTTGCCATTGATATGAAAGATGATAGCAACATGTTATTAAAAAAAAAGCTCTATGCCCAGTAGAGAATAACACATTTTTGGATGCAAAAAATGGCAACTAATTGTCATAAATTTATTTTGAAGAACTTAAGAGCTTCTGTGAGCTCACCAAGAAAGCAGATCACACACTTATGCAGCTCCTCTTTTTGATGAGGAGATTTAGATATACGAGAAAAACCTTGCCAGAAAATAATGTCTGATTCTGAATGGTCATTCATGCCTTGGATGTGTTAGTATCCTTTCAAGCAAAACAGTACAGTGTACAATAGAAACTTTCATATCTAAGCTTTAAAATTTAAAATATAAGCTTTAATATACTGCCACATTCTTGGTTTGTCATATCCCTTCCAAATTTGTTAACTCCAACTAAAATCTTTTAGATGAATTAATGGTTCTGATGCTTGAACTTTGATGTCAGACAATACAAGATGAGATAGTGACCAAGCTGATTTGATCAGTGCATGTCTAAAAAGCCTATGTGAATTAGATGGTCTTGTAATAAATAAGGCAGAATAATAAAGAGTTTGAAATTAGGGTCCACAAGTACAGTGATCCCATGTCAGGCTTACAGGAATAAAGCTGTAAGGTGAACTACAGATAGAGGTAACAATCTGAAGTCTCCTGCACAAATACTTGCTTCAAACTGCAGGCTCTCTAGAAGCTAGTTCCTCATTCTTGGGTCTCATGCTTCTATGTAGATAATGGTAGCCTTCACATCATGTTTGCACAAGCAGTCATTTCTCTCAAAAGAGATTTATCAGTCTTTTCTATAATGCAACCCTAAGTCCACCAAAGGCTCTTCAAAGAGAGGGAGTTGTGAATGATTAAAAAAATTGATGTTCATAGTACATCCTCCTTCCATTACTGATAATCACAGCAGCATGAAGTATGAAGACAAAGCACTTTAAACTGCATTAAAGCAGTCTAACAAGACAAAGCCAAAGATAAACCACAATATTGACCACATAGAGAAAGCCCAAAAGCAAACAGTGTATTTCATGAGCAATGGTCCAAAGATTTACACGTTACTAAAGAGAGAAATACAACAACAACAAAAAAAAGAATGGATTGAAAAGAACAAAATGATGAGTCTGTTGCGGACTCCCAGGCATCTGCCCCACCATTTGTTGTTTTTTTTTTTCTTTCTGTTTTGTGCAGAGAAGATTGAATATCAATTATTCAAGAGTATTTTGTTCAGGTACTACCAAAATCAAGGGCCAGCAGCACTGTCATTTAGACAAACTTTTCATATACCCAAAGCCTGACTGTCTTTTCAGAAGACAGACGAGAACTTCAGAATTCCCAAACTCCACCAGCAGAACTCAATCATTCCCCTGTTTATCAATTTACCACTTGGAAGCCTACATTTCATTAAGGTGTGGTTTTTAATGATTTCTAAGTCTGTAAAGTCTGTAAATGCCACCAAAGCAGCCCATGCCAAGCACAGCAGTAGGATACACCCAGCAGAGGCAAGCAAAGAGCTGCCTTTGACTTTCCAATAGATACACACAGCATAACTACTGATGAAAAACTGCGTGCTATATGTTCACCAACTGCACCTGCACCACTTTCTGAAGAACAACATTATCTCACATCTCTTGCTTCTTTCAAATCCAACTTGCAATCAAAGATCTGACTCCTCACCTCCTAAGCTCAGAATCTGGGAGGCGCCATGGAAGCTATATCCCCACTCTGATGATGGGCTCGAGGGGAGAAGCAGGTAGCTGGCCTTCGGCACACACCCACACTGCAGCACCTGTCAGGATACACAGCCTACTGAGCATCCAACAGCATCCATTTCCAAGGCTTCCAGCAAACAAGAAAAATACAAGAGTATGCATGGACACCTGTGATCAGCAATGAAATTAATCTGGCAACAAGCTACTGATGCTTACAGGCATCCACATGCAAGGCTCTATTAGCTTACACTGTCTTTGCTTTCCAAAAGGCCTTATGAACTCCAGTGGGTGGCTGTTCTGTACAGCCCCACCCCATACACACACTTGCATTGTATGCTTACTCTTGCACACAACTGCAACTTCTAGTCGCCCTTGCAAAATACTACACGTCAACTCAATGGATGAGTTATGAACAGGACCCAGAAATCACCCATTTCTAACAGCTTGATCTGCAAGATTATTCAACACCCTCTGCACTGCAAACATGACTATATAAGTTAAGAGAGATTTCAGTCCACGGGTTAAGATCATAATCCCACAGAGCTTAAAGGATTGCACGCACATTTGATGCTGAATGTGAGCTCAAATATTTGAATTAGAGTGTGAAGTTTATTGGCATCCTTAAGATCAAGGTGAATGGGAGTCCATTTAATGAAATGAGTGAGTGAAAAAAAATGTGTCACAAAGACAGAGAATGAAGCAACACAAAAAAACAAAAACTGTAGCTACTTGTAAGTCATAAACACAATGGGATAATGGTATAAAGATCAAAGTTACCTTCATATCATATTCAAAATTCGATAGAGACCATTTCTGCAACTGAAAGCTAAAGCCAACACAAGTGTTAAACTACTGCTCTCACGAGAGCCTGAAAGAACAGGCTTTGGTCAGTCATCAACTTGGGAATGGGTAGAAAACATACATCTGATAGATGACAGAGTTCTCTCACTCTCAAACACTGACTGTTCACAGACAGCACATCAGAGCAGTGAGAGACATGCTACATTTCCAAAGGATTTCACGGCTCCCATAATATACCTGAAAGCAGGCAACCCAAGAGTGAGGATTTTACAAAGTTAATTCAGATGCTAAACACCGTTTCAAATCAGACCACGTAACACGATGATAAACTTAAGCATAATTGATGGTGCTGTCCATCATTCTTCATTTACTTTCAAAATGTGTGTTCTTTTGCAGAGTGACAGCACAGTTGTCTCTATTTGGAAAACACCACATTTTGAAAGTAATGAACAGAAGAGCACAAAGCATTCATACTGAAGTCATAAAATAGATCAGACTAAGAATACTACTAGAACTGGAAAAATAATCACAATAACCATGCAGTATTTTTTATGACCCCTAACAGCATGTATACTCACGTGCTTTAAGTGCATTTCAGTATATTTGAATAAGACACTTCTCTAGAAATGCTCTAAACAGAAATGCAGCTTACATTTCAAATATAGTTGCTAATGTAATAGTTAAAAATTCAACTGCCAGCACTAAAGTCATTATTTCAATTTAATCTACCAATAAATTTTTTGAAGATACAAAATATAGTAACAGTTCTTTAAAACGACTGAAAGCATTTCCATTTCAGAAATGAAAACAGTATTTACTTGCTTAGCCCATTTTTTTTTTTTTTTTTAATCTCAATTCAGGTACACAAAAATTTCTATACAACGATGCTTACCCACCTGTTCATAAAAAAATGAGTCTGCTGATAAATTTGAAAATAAATATTATTACGGATTATTTTCACAGCAGTCACTGAGCCAAAAGAACTTCGGAAGCAGAATAATTAAAGCATAAGTTTAAAATACCATCTAAAAAGTAGCTCCAAGACATTCCAGACAAGAAGCAAACATTTAAGCTGCAAAAATTGTTAAATGATCACAGAAGATGCTCAGCACCCTTGATTTCAGCTAACTGTAAAATTGCTCAGCTGGTCCGAGGACTAAGCCACTCATGTAAATGAGGTATTTTTGCTTTGAAAGTTATTCATGGCAACTGTTTTTGCTGCCTGACCTAAAAATATCACTCACATCATATTTCAAACAGGAGATACAAACATCTTTGGGTATTTTGAAACTATGCCTCAACCTGGAAAATTAGAACTACTTTCCTACAAGCCATAATAACTAACAGTTCATTTCTGGAAATAAAACATTAACTTGCCAGTTGAGGAGTTCAGAAGAAAGCCAACAACCACATACATGTTTTATGTTCAGTAGGAAAGCCCACCCTTTGAGCACGCTGGCCAATGTGTCTCTGCAGTGACTACTCTTACCTAGTCCTATTCTGTTGGGACTCGTCTCTCGACTGCATCCCTGGCTCCGGGGGATCTTGCTGCGCTTCTCTGAAGATGATGGCACAGGTTGAACTCTGGATGTTCCACTGCTCAAGCCACCATAGGTGCTTCCTAACAGCTTACCCGGAGAACTAGACCGACTACCAGCTGGAAGAGAACCAGAAACGAGGAATACAAGCAGTTAAAAAAATAAAAAAAGCAAAACCAAAAAACCCGATACCTCCGACACCTTAAATACTGATGGCAAAACTGAAACAATCAGCTCTAGCAGTGTGACCCAAAGCACACAGAAAATTAATGGGACAGCTTCCCACGGGCTTTAAGAGGATGACTGAAGAAAGCCCGTGGACAATAAACACTGACATTAGCAATTCTGTACATATGCATGGTGCTACCCAATCAAGATCAAGACCAAAACAGACACTGCAGTGCAGGAATATACTAAGCTGAATATCAGTGAGCTTGTGGAGATGCCGGGAGCAGCCTTGCAGCAGCAACATAGGGTCCATAGGCTGCTTTGCCTCAACAAGCAGCAACAAGAATTAGCTCATGTGGAGCGCTGTGCAGCAGATAACCAGCTTTTGGCACAGGTAAGCTGCTGCAAGCCCCATCTTCACATTATGCTACAGTGGTGACATTGTATTCCTACAGTAATTCAGGGAAGAAAAAACATTGCCAACAAAAAAAAAATACTGTCTCAACAGCAGCAAACCAGCATGTTGAAGGGTAAACCAACTAACCCTGTCACAATTGTAGAGATGCCAGTTTACTTGGGTCTGACTATAGCTAAATAGTTATTTTTCAGCTGGAAAAAGAATATTTAGCAAGTTAAATAGTTGGCTGGGTTTATTTTTCATTGTCATTTTGAATTGTTCATGGTAAGTTTACATTTTTTCTAAGCCATGATGTCTGGTCCGCTGACCAAGATTTAGTTACAACATTTACATTCCAGTTGCAACAGACATTTGCCCAAAATATTCATGCTGTCAAACTCAATAGGTTGAACAATATAATTATTTTTATCCAGGGAATCTTATTTTTGTAGCATGTTTCTGTTGAAAATCAAGTAATGCTGGCTTTAAGGTAACCAAGGAACTATAAAACTAATGGATTTAAGACCCTTTTGTTTCTTTAGGTATACAAATTACACAATGAACATTTGCCACTGATATTATCATCCCTAACATACAACATTTTGTTGTTGCTAGAATAGGAAGGAAAACATCTAAAAAAAGGTTGCAAAAATATTCTCTGGCAAGTTCATATTTTGTACAAATACCCAAGTTGCTTGCTTTCTAAAATGTACACATCTCAAATATTTAAGTCCCAAACTCTGTTACGATTAATAAGAGACAACTAAGAGATAAAGAGTGTTCTTAATTTAAAGAAGGTATGCAGTTTTACTTGTCTGATGGACAAAAACATAAAAGCATGTATTATTTTAACTTGCTTGCTCCCCTCCTTTCTTGGATAAAGCCATTTTGAATCAAATTATGTATTCTAATATCCCCCCCAGAAGTGAGAGCAGTTGTGAAAGATGCCAGTTTCTCTCACAACATCCACACCCTGAAAGCCAATGCTCCTATCAGTTACTCTGCTGCATTCATTGATGTCAGTGGAGTCTCACCAAGATAACTGTAATATGAGGAATTATATGCATGAAGTTTAAGCTCCAGGAGCTTCTCTGCAACGCTTATAACAATGAGCCAGCTTTAATATACAATTTATTTATTTTGATTACTTTGAGAAATCTAGGTCATCTGCCATACATATTGGTTTTCTAATTTTAGGAAAATGCTTTTTAAGCCTTGATAACCAGGAGAGAATGAAGGAAGCTAAAAGCTTAGCAGTTAAAAAAACTGAAGGAAATAACATGAGAAAGCAAGAAAGGGAAAATGTTTCTTACCACCAGCAGGATTAGCTGATCTGGATCCTTGATTATGAGGGCAGACCAAAGGACAGGCAAAAAGTGGATTAAAAGACATGAAGACAGTACAGCGTTCAGCATGCAGTTTATGCTATACACAGACAGATATATTCACAAACGTGCCACTCCAAGAGCCCCTGCAGAACGCAGTGAGTTAATGTGCAAATGCAAGTGATTTAATTTCCAAAGGCTTAACAGCTTCTCAGCAGTATCAACCCACACTGAGACATAAGTTCTGCTTAAATTATACCCCAAGCCCATGCCGTAAAACTGAAACAAAGCTACAAACGCACAGGCATACAAGTTTGTTCCTCTGGACATGTTATACATTAATCCATTATTTACTTCATGTAATGCTTGGATTAGGAGATTAAAGATCACATCTAGTTGTGCTAAGCTGGAATCAAGATTTAGCAAAGTAGACCAACAACAGGTACAGATGTGACTATCCTACAGCCTCATAAGTACATTGCATGAAAAAAATTAAACCCATAATGTTTGAACCACTCCACACTTCCTTACATATATCTGAAACTTGTCTCATCTGATCATTTCTCACTCAAGTAAAAAAATATATATATATTAAGATAATTTATGGCTTTTAATCAAGTTTTAAGTTTCAAATGATAGGAATTAAGATCAGAATACCAAAGCCCCAATTGCTTCATGACTTCAACGTAAAGACTTCCATTCAGCCCCATCCTAGTTATAATGCTTCTCTCTTCAGCCATCCCTGGTGTTATCATAATGCTATAAACTGATTTCCCATATCTCCAGCATGATAGAGCAAAGCAATGATGGCACAAACAAAGCAGAGCCTGCTTTGAAACAACTTGAGAGGTTCCCTCCCCCCCCCATTCCTTCTGAAGTTTGAATGACAAAATTCTCTTTAGACACATGACAAATATGTAGCAATGTCTGCATGGCTCCTGGGAGAAACCACAGCTTGTAAGGAGGTCAGGGAGCATGGATGCATCATGTGAATAAAGAGAATAGAACCACCTCCCTCATAGGTAGCATTCTATTCTAAACTGATGCTAAAGCACACATTAACTTTAGACAGTTCACATTACACATACAGAAATATTGTAACATAAGCAGGAGAAGCTTGACAGGGCAAGAACCCAGGACAGCAATTAGCTACAGACACAGAGGGCATCTCAATGGGACCCAGTACAAGTTTAGTCTAGCGTGTCACAAAAGTCTGCAGTTCTGCTGCACAACAGCAACTAAACATTCTGATTTTGGTGCCCTTTGTCAGTAAGAGCATACACTGAAAGCTAGCTAAGCGGGGATTCATTACATTATACGTCCAAATATTATTCACCAAAAGTGAGCCCAATTCTCAGCTGATGCTACCACAATTCAAGAGAAATGTAGTATTAATAATTGTTTTTTTCTCCTCCCCCAGAAATAAAACACTTCTTACGCTGGGACTGGGAAACCACTTTAGCCCGGCTGCGGCCTCGGGTATCAGCAGGTGTTGAGGTGACGCTGGTGGCACTGCCAGAGCTCTGCCTCCTTGTACGAATCCGACCTGGAGGAATGCAAAGACAAACTGTTAATAGGTTTCTTCCAAAGGCAACAGCCGTTTTCAAAGCACCATCTGTTCTAGGCTCGCAGTGCTGCTATGCACATAACTAAACAGACTCAGAAGGCAAATTTTACAGGGAGACACGATGAAGAACGAGGGGATATACAGTGATGGTCCACACATCCAAAACTCTTTTTGCTTTCAGTAAAGCTATCAGCTGGCTCGATTAAAAAAAAAAAAAAAAGTGATCTCTTGTGCCTGTGCTTCTGTTCTGCAGTACCTTCTTTCCTAAAGAAGGGTCATAAGAAAATTCAGTTATCTAACCGCGACTCCTATGTAATTACTTTCTGATGAGGCGATCCCCCTTTCGCAGACAGGCACAGCAGCCGCAGCCACAAATTCCATCGCTGGGATTTGCGGACAGCTCGGTGCTTTCCGTCCTGCTCTCCATGTGCACCCAGCACGCACTGCAGTGAGGCTGCCAATGCTGCCCAGCTACGCTTTCATTTCAGCCCTGTTCACATCTCCCCGCTGTTTACTGATCCCTTGTATTTATACTGAGATCAGTGCAACTTTACTAGTAACGGTGATTCCCCTTTAACACAATGAACATAGTGGAAAAAACATTCCATGGTCTGCCCTTTATTTAGGCAGAGAATGGATACAAAGTCTCAAAGTGTTCTTGGTCCTTTTTCTGTCCTTTCCTCGTGAAAAAGCCACAGTAATTTGAGCTAGAACAGCTTACGAGGTCATCAGTTCACCCCCTTCCTGCAGCAGAGCTGTTCCCCTCAGAATGTTCTTTCCAGTGCTAAGGTTCAATTATCAGTCTCTAGCTAATGGGAAAGAAATGATAATTAAGAGTAACACAAAGAAAGCCTCCACCAGCACTTTCAACAACTCTGTTCTCTGCCAAATCTGAAGCTGTTTCTCAGGACCAACGCCAAGGCTATCCTGCATTCAGAGGATGATTTCAAGTTGCAGGCATAATAATAAAAGGAAAAACACAACAGGTAAGATAACAGTCTTGACAACTGCATCCACCAATTAGATATTTATCTCCCACCCCACATATCCACCATAAGCAAAGAAACACAAACAAGGAGATATATACCTCCCACCCAAAAACCAGGGAAGTTTCACGTGGAGAACAGGGCAATGGCACGCAGCCCCAGGCTGCGCAGAATGGGAGCTCTGTTCTTTTGCCTGAGCTCTCAAAATACTCATAACACAGGCTGCATCTTTCTGATAGACAAAGTGACAAAGAAAACTTTGAGAACAAAATCTAGATTTCTTTTCAGGGGGGAAAAAAAAAAAAAAGGCATATGTACTTCACAATACACCTCATTTTAAAATCAAACTGGCAGGCTTAAAGAGCTATTCTAAAGCCAGCTAAGATGGACTGAGCCAAGATGAAGCAAGCCAAGAAAGACTATATTCAAATCATTATTTATAAATGTGAAAGTAAAAATGAGTAGCTCAAAACCAGGAAGACACAAACAAACTGGCAGCTGTTGGTGTACAAAGCAAACAAGAAGTTTAACTCAAGCAGTTTAAGGAATCAATAATGGAATTGACCATCCATCCTTCCACAATGCCAGCAGAAAGCCTGTAACACAAACTGGAATTCAAGGCCCAGTAACAGGCAGCACTGGCAAGCACAGTGATGTGCACGGGCCATGGATGGGTCAGAAGGGACTGATGCTTCCTTCTATGCATAGTCTACTGTTCTCACACTTCTCACAATTACCTGGTTTTCCTGCATCCACAAGATCACGGTGGGGTTTTTTGGTTTTTTTGTTTGTTTGTTTGTTTATTGGGTTTTTTTTTTTTTTTTTGCTTCATTAAGTATTAACTAAGAACAAAATTGAGACAAAATATAGCGACTGCCCAATCTTTAGGAAATAGAAAACCAAAAATAGTACATAAAGAAAAATCAAGATCTGCTTCTGATGTCAATTTTTTGGACTTCAACAAAAAACTGAACCAAAAACTCAAACTAAATTAACATGCAAATAGCAGCAAGATTAGAAAGTACTCAGTCTTATTTTGAAATCCCTAAAGGTCAGCAGAGAGATGCCTACAAGTTCATCAGTTTCTGAAACAATGAGCAAGATATTGCTTCATTCTGGGCTAGTAGATTTTGGCTTGAACCCTGATGTGACCCAGAATGTATCAGGGAGAAGACTGGGAAAAAAAGTGTCTCTTGAGAAGTTACAAAGTTTCATTAATTTACACTAATCCACCAGACAAAGATGGAGAGGGATGTGGGGTGTTTCACAAGGTACCTCATCTCCACACACACACGCACAGTCCGTGAATTAGTCTTACAATATCCAAAACGTACTTTGCTTTTGTAATAAAGCAAAATGAATCAGTAACTACCTGAGTGGAAAAATCAAGGTTTTAAGGTTAAGTTTTCCAAGTACAGTATACATGTTAAAATGTTCATTTACACAATGCAAATGTCTCTATTACATTTCCTTAAGCATTCCATCTGCAAACAAGAGTCTGCACGCGTATCCACACTTGCACATAGGACTGTGTCATTTAATCCCTATCATTCTACTGCTGACAAAACATTTCAAGACCAGAAATAACATAGCAAAAGTTCGGCAGACGTTTTGTTGTTGTTTAACGCAAACAAATCCAACTCCTGAACACATCTTTGCTTTCAAAGAGGTTTGTTTCCATACTCAGCTCAAACTGCAGATGCAGCAATTCATATTTTATAGCTGATATTTTTTTGCTCTTCTTAAAAGTATTACTTTAATCTGAGAGCAACAGCACAGCAAATGAACAGATAAAGTCTGCCCCAACTAGTTTCCAAAAAGCATTAAAGTGCTACCATTCAGAAACGCCTTTGATCTAAGTTTGACATGCAAAGGTGACACTCTGCTGGTACAGAAAGTATTTTGGAAGACTCCACATATATGTTTTCTGTTAAGAAATCATTTGTAGGCTTTTTGTTTGTTGGCCTTTTTTTGCTTGGTTGGTTTTGTTTTTTGTTTTGTTTTGTTTTTGTTTTAAGTTACTGCCATTTTTACAACAATTAATGGATCAGAATCAACTTCGAGGTGTCTAACACATGCCTAAATCTAGCAGGGTCTTAAAAAAAAAAAACACAAAAAAACCCCACAAAGACAACAACAAAGGAACAAGTAAAGTAATTAGTGATTAGGAGCAGCTTCGCTCAGCAGCACTGTTCTGAACCCTCCTGGGTGGATACTACTGCATCACCACTCCATGACTCAGAACAAACACAGGCTTCATGAGATTCAGCTTGAGAAGAAACTGCTTTTCTACTACTCCAGAAATCACAGATAGTATATAATAGACCCACAACTAAGTTTAATCAGTTCTGTGCTGTGAGTAACAATGGCTACAATCACACAAGTTATAAGCAGAAGCACTGGGATGGTAAGGGTATCCATCATGGATCAGTTCATGCATTCCCTGGGTTTTTTCCTCAACTTGGAAAAAGAGAAAAATCCCAAAAGAGCCCCTGAGACCACCGTAGGTGTACATGTATCACCACCAAATGACACAATTGTGAAGAATACACAGTTATTTGATTTGTATGTAAACCTATAAAAATATATCCTTCTTACAGTATGCAAGGTACAGGTTCCATACATAGCACAAATCCAACACTACCAGTACATGACCTGACTTCACAGCACAATTTCCCCTGATGCACACCCTACCCTTACCATAAACCATCAGTATATGCTATTGTTTGGTTTTGTATAAGATCTTCTGACTGAGCAAAAGCAGCATGGTGCTGCTCTACACCAGTATGCACAGGCAACTCATGCCAGCACTTGCAAAGGGATCAACCAAGAGAAGAGAAAAATCTACTACCTGAGCATTTCACTTTAAGTTACCATGTTCAGTCATATCTTCGAGTTAAACCTTGTTGCTGAGGACAATGAAGAGCTTTAAAGCAGAGAAGAAAACAAGAACAGTCATTTCTTGAAACTGTTATCCAAAGCCTTCATTAAGGCTCAAGATGCTCGATCTTTTAAAGTCCAAATTATTTGAGAGCAATGATAAATCAGACTATTTTCTTTCTGGAGTGTAATAAATATTATTAGGAATCGTGCCACTGAGTCTGGAAACTGCCAATTGTTAGTTATAAACTTGTCAGTTTGGGGACAGTCTTGAAAAACTTCCATGATAAAACAAGAGGAGACTTCTCTGAAGTTTCTGTTTAGTCATATACAAAAACAAGGATTTAGAGCACAACTGTTACTTGGATGGCACAAGCTGTAAAACCCCCATCAAGACTGAAAAAGTTTAACTCTTACAGGCTTTCTGCCTACTGAACTCTTCATGACATTCTGGAGACACAAAGGGTCTGGGTTATCAAAACATACCCTGCACGAAGACACAAACTCACAGCACACAGGCAAAAGATCTATCCAGATTAAAGTCGTATACAGATTCATGATATGTTATGTGACATGATATGTCACACAGAAGAGCACTTTTGCAGCATTTGCTAACTGAGGTGACACTACTTAAAACCAAAGAACCAATACTCTCCTCAGCTTGCCAGTGGCAACAAGCCACTTTTATCTTGCTCCTCTTTTAAGATGCCTGGCTCAAAACCAAAACACTAAGGAGAACCAAGGGCAGAGCAGATGGGAACTGCCAAGTTCGCACAATGCTGGCTCCCAGCTGAGGGGAAGGTGCAAAACTTCTACACTGCAGCTACAAAAAGCCATGATGGGAGCCAGATTGCAGATTAAACAATGCTGAACGACATGCACATGCACACAAACATACAGAGGAAAAGAAAACAAAGATTTGCTCTTGTAGTAGATACTAGTAACCTGCAACAAAACAGAGGTACACATGCAAAAGGAACTTTTGCTTTCTGTTCAAAGTTCATCTCCTGCCCACACTGCTATTTCCAGAAAAAAGATCACACTTGGATCTGCTAATTTTCATTTCTAAGAATATAAAGTTCTGCCTTCTCTACACTCTGCAAGATCAGGCAAAAGGCCCCTCTCCACACCCTCATCTGAAGGACACAACAAATTGCCATCTGAAGGCTGTTTTTTGCTGTGACAAAGAGAAACAAAGATCACAATGAGTTTCAACCACTGATTAAACTCGTCCAGGGCTCTGGCTGTGGTGTGCCACAATGCTATAATCCTTTGTGATCCCTGCTCCCCTCACCAAAATAGAATCCTACAGCAAAAGAGATGAGATCTCGTATTTAAGGTAACAAAGGCAACAAAAAGCAATTTTTGGAAGTTTATTCCCCCATCTCCCCCCCCCCCCAGCAAGTGACTGGCTGGTTTCTATTACAGATTTTTTTTTTTTTTTAACCAAACCACATCTGTATCCAGTGTAGTCAAATTGGAGGAAAACAACCCTAATCTAAAAAGTATTCTGCATAGTGACAATAGAGCATTTAATAAACTAAAAGTGAGGGCATACCAGAGGACAGCTCCCAGAACAGACCTCCACAAACACCATTACAGTCCAGGAGAGGATCTGTACGTTGCATAGGCTATTTCATAAATTTACACAAAACATTCAGTGTTTCTACATTAGGGGAAAAAAAAAAAAAAAAGAATTTTTGAAAACTATGGAGAAGAAAAGAAATGAAAAAGAAAGATCAGCAAATTAAAAAAAAGCTAAGGATTAAAACAGCTTGGAACTTTCATTTAATCTGACACTGACTTCAGTACAAGCATTTAGGCCAACTTCATATTCCTCATCACTGAGAGATCATGAAGGATAAAGAGCTGTTCATGATTCTGAACCAGTCCACCTTCCAGTCATAAGTTTAAGAGCCAGTTCTGGAGATGGTAGACACTTCTCCCACTACATATTAAATCGATGCATCAGTAATAGGAAGGAAAGAAAATACGTGATAACAGCACAGCGGCACTTCTCAGAACACCACATCCAAATACAAGCACTCATCAAGGATACTGACACAGTCCCATCAAACAGTAATAGATCCCTTGAAAAGAGACTTCTAACAGGAAAAAATTGGTTGGGCTGGGAGGAAGTGTCTTCATTATGTGTAGAAGGCCTTGTTTTCAATCCCTGTCTGCCTCAAAAAAAAATTTCCCAGTGATTTTGTTTTGCTTGAGAAGAAGAATAAGCTTTGACAAAAAGCCAGACAGCCAACCAGACTGCAGGCCTTCCCAAACTAGCAGGCTCAGTGTTCTTGAAAGAAAAAACTTTCCTCCAACTGTTTTAGATGTAAGCCATCTCAGTTAACAATAAAGAGAGAGAGCTCAGGTTTAAAGAGGGTGACTAAATGCTCCTTCCCTAGAGATCATTGTTTACTGTCCTCATTTTTCTGCCATGTGATCATCTCATTCAATTCTCTTGCTGCTCAGTCTCTTCCTGAAAGCATTTGGCAGTTGTGACCTGAGCTTTGGATGGAAAAACACAGCAAACCTTTACACAACATGGAGTAAGAAAACACAAGCCCTGCTTTTGCAATCTGTGCTCAGGTCACCGTCAACCAAAAGCGCTGCTGTAAATAGGAAGACACACATGCAATTCTGTGATTAGAAATCAGTCATGAAACCAGAATAGTGCCATTAGCAGGGAGCAGCTTGAAGAGAAAGTGAAGAACACCCCATGGCATCAAAATGAGCAGGACAACCATGCAACACTTCATGCAGGTCACCAGTGAACATGGATGAGAATCAGTAACACTTTGAGAACAGACCAGGTAGAGTGGTACGACTGTAGACACATCTCAGTTACATAGAGAGACTGCTTACCCTCAGTTTTAGTAGTAGTACCATCTTTAAGCAAATTAAAAAAAAATAAGGCAAGGATTAATAGGGAAGAATTATTAACATCAACAGAAATGGGCACTATATATTAGCTAGAGAAGTATGGAAAACAAATTAACACAAACAAATGCAAGAAGTTTGAGCAATAAATTAGAGCTTGATGAATCTGTAGAAAAGGTTACAAGTTTTTCTTCCCACATACATCTAATGTTTGTCAAACCCCACTTTCTTTGTTTGCCTCACCATTTCTCTCATGGAGACGCAAAGATAGCAAATATCCCTGCTGGCTCAAAAGGAAACAGACAGACTCCTTTAGGAGCAGCCATGCTTGCATAACGTGAACAAACACTGCGCGTTTCCTGGTTTTCTCTTTCAGTGCCTTAAGAGCAACAGTAACACTGTACTCAGTTTCCAGGCTTCAAGGACAAAACCAGCTTTTAGATTTTCTTCCCCACTTTCTGTTCTTCTTTGTGACATACATCAGTGCAAAAGCATATTTGCCATTGAAGCCAGCACACCATGTATCTAAAGGGTGGCTGTGTCCTTAAGTTCTGAAAGCACATTTTTAAGCAATCAACTTCACGGATCTGTATTAAGTGCTCACTGCAGTGCATCTAAATCTTGAACTAAATATGAACTAGCAATATAAATCAGAATAAAACATGAACTTCTGAAGCAAATACAACCAATACATTAAAGACACTATAAAGGACTTCAGATACAGAAGAAATATATCTACAAAGGGAATCTATGAAAAGCATCCTTCTTTAATCTGAAATAAGATCAAATGCTCAACACTAAGGAAAAACTACATTTCAGCTGACTCAAAGAAAGAATGAAGGCTATCTGCACAGCTAAAATCAAGAACACTGACTTTGACACTCACTAGGCATCCAATTTTTCTCCTTCTTGCGAAGGTAAAAATCAATAAAAACCTCAAGAATTAGATTACTATGCAATCTGCAGAATTATTTGGTGTTGGTCACTGCCTTGCACTTCCTACTTCAGCAAATTAGCAGCATCATCTCCAGGAGAGAAAGATCAAATGCAAACTTTGCTGTAAGAAACACTGGTGGGTACCTGACAGCGATACACAGTGCTTGGACAAAATAGCACAGTGTGGCTATAATCCAAGAAGAGTCAGCAATATCTTACATCCCAACTGTGTGATGAAATGAGAAGGCCTGCTTTTCTTTGCTTCTGTATCTTTTACAAAATAAAGTAATCAAACTCAACAAAGATGTACTCCTCAAAGCACCGAACAATCCATAGAAAACAAGTGTCAAGGAAAGGAAGGAAGGAAGAAGAAGAGAAGGGAAAGAGACAGAAGGAAATGTCAGAAGTAATAAAGCACTAAGCATTTTCCTCAACAGCACCATGGAACCAGAATAAGATCTACTTTTCCCCAGAAAGAAGGCTGAGACTATCAAAACAATTCACAAAAATGGAAAGTTGTTCCAAGACAGTTCCTTCGCAAATTTTTTGCTTAATTCCAAAAAGCAAGAGGTCACACATGTACGCCCAAGAACTGTTAGCCAGCTCAGAGAAATGTTCTTCCAGTTACATTTTGTAACTGTTTGACATTCAAATCAAGTTACCTAGGCAATTCCTGAGAGTAAAGAAAGCTCACTGTGACAGTAGAACATATAGGTTTACCTAGTGATGCATATGAGCCTGGGGGCAGGGCTGCAGCAGAACTGAAGGGGGTGGATGCTCCAGAAGATGTCACTTTTGACTTGGCACTAGCTGCTGCATTCACATCAACGTCACTGCGGGATCGCTGCAGAGATCCTGGTGTTGACACAGATTTTGTACTTACTGTAGATGCTGCAGATGGGAGTGGGAGACCCAGATTAAAGAGATTAATTTTTTGAGCTGTGTGCTTCAAAGAGCACAGCAAGCAGTTTAACGTACTATTTTTAACTCTCTCTAATTGCACTGAAATACTTAAAGAATGTCTTATTAGGGTAATGTGGGTTTCCCCACAGTGACTGAAAAGACATTTCAAGAACTTCATCAGACACTAAACCTAAATGACAAGAAAAGGCCACCAGGCCAGCATTACAACAAAACTCAGGCAGAGTACCCATCACCAGCTTGTGAGCTGCCATCTAGAAAAGACTCACAAAGATCCTTCAACCTTTATACATTGCTGGAAGTACCTTCCTTCTCAAAGCATCTTCTCATGAGGATCACTGTTCCCCCTATTCCATGTTATTTACCCTCTCAAGCAAAAAATTTGCCTATTCTGCTGCAAGCATGCATGCATTTGTGGGCACAATAAAGTAGGCGCCACACAAAATTCTCCTTGGATCCAAGGTGTCAGCAAAGTACGCTGACAGGGGCAGAAGGTGTCTCTGTTATGCTCTGTATTCAGATGTACTACTTAGGTTATTATATATGCATATGCTTAAGACAGGAAGGTTGTCTGCATTTGTCGACAGGAAAATACAGAAGCATACAGGTTGGGTTGGGTATATGAATGAAGAAAACAAACATGCCTATTGAATAAGGAAACATTTTTTTCTCATGTATTCCCTTGTTGCTGCACTTATAAAGCAAAATCAGCAACTCTTAGTCACACCCAAATATTCTACTGGTAAAAATATATTAATCAGAAGATGGAATTTAACACTGTAGGAATTCTGTGCATACAGTGCCTCCAATGAGTGCTGAAACCATAAAAAACAAGTGAGAGAAAAGTGTAAGGGTGCATGCTAGGTAGACTACTTAGCTGCATGTACTAGCATCAGTAGGAGTCAATTCCAGCTATTTCACCCCTAAACTTACCTTAGCTACAATTTTTAAAGCATTTTAGCCTTCCTTCAGGTGCAAGCAGCAACAAAATACAAGCTTTTAAAGGCATCACTGCATCACATGCCAGTGTACAAAAATGGGTGTACAATCCAGAGCTGATTAAAAACTACATAATAAGGTGCCATTTTTAAGGAGTAGTAAACAGAAAAGTTGTCCTTTGCACACTATAGTACACAAAATACTCATTTTACTTCTTCACAATTCCTCAGCAACATCTCACCGCATTTTCAGCTCCTATTCTCACCTCTTGATGTAGTACTTCCAGTAGGACTTCTTTTGGCAGACAGTGGACGGCTGGAAGTTAATATAAGTATTTATTAAAACAAAACTGATATATCACAGTCAGCAGTAACAGTGCTTCTCTGTTCCCTCAGTACATAACTGAGTTAACAGGAAGTTATTTATATTCAGGAATAGACTAACAAAGCTTACTTTTTAAAAATATAAATACAGCATCGTTTTGAAATTTTCTGTGAAAGAACTAAGGACTTATGTATGTTAATTGGGAAGTGATCATTAAGAACAGGCTGTAGGTTTAAAAGGTTGTATCAACATTATGGGTATTTTTCAGGTATCTTCAGTTGCAGATATTTGCAGCCGAAGTTGATCATCTCTTTAAGAGAAGCAAGAATACATACATGTATCAGAATAATGCATTTTATTTTAATATAATGTAAGCTAGATCTTAGTATAATCTAGTGTTGAGGCCACCGATAACCAGACGAGATAAGCAAAGCACAGAGTACCCAAAGCAGCTCCTGTGAATTTGAGGAAGCAGTCACGTTAGCTCTGCAGTTGTTTAAACCAGGAGAGAAGTAACGATGCCCAGTGACTTACTTGAGACTCTCCTGGGAGCTGGAGGAGGAGCGATCCGACTGTGGCAAGGACACAATGCTGTCAGAGTTCTTCAAATGCGACTGCAGGGCCTTCTGGTAGGAGGACTCCAAGGTGTGGTACAAATGGTCTGCCTCTCTGCTGAAGTGACTGTGGAAACCCCAGTAACACCTGGGAACAAGGCACGATGCTGTTAATATTTCCTTGCCACATTTTAAAGGTCAGTGAAGCACAGGTACAGTCAGAGCCTTTTTCACTAATGGCTGCTTAGTCCAGACATTTCAATCATCCACAGCCTCCATGCACTTAAGGCATACCACTGAGTAACAAGATTGCAAGAATGACAGCCTCACAGAAGACAAACAAAAATAACAAAAAGGGGAACTTACCACCTGGGGCTCTGTACAACATAAATTACCAAAAAAGCTTTGTCACAAAGGAAATTCTCATATCTCTCCAGCTGTCTACCATACATAAGTGACAGACTGAGACTAGAACCATAACCAGAATGAAGTTAGCATAGGACTAGCTGATCAACAGACAGTTCAAAAACAAGCCAAAAGCAGAATACACATGCATGGGTCTGATTCAGGAAATCACCAGCAGGTGCTTTCTTCCTCAAGTTTAACAAATAGCTCTCATGCATCGCTGCAGAGAGAAATCTTTTGTAGAGTTAAGGCTGCTGACTATCTTTTGGGAAAATTAAAGAATAAGATGCTTCAATACACTTCCAATCAGTACCATACTGAAAGTAAAAGAGCATTTAAAGTAGGAATTCCTCTCTGGTCCTCATCTCCTGACTGATGCTAAAACACCATTCATTCTCATCACAAAAGAGATGAAGTCTCTCAGCGCTTTTCAGGGGCCAACTAAGGGGCAGTTTGAGAGCAAGACCATTAGCTCAAATGAATCAAGAATTGTTTGTATGAGACAGTCAGTTCTCAGAGAAGTCACATGCGTTCTCACAGCAGTAAAAGGAAACAAATTTCTGTCTTACACACAGTAATGCTTAATTAAGAAACATGGGAAAAGAGAATTAAATTTGTTTTCTAAGGTTTTATTCCATTTTCCTTGCTGCCTTTTCAGCTTAACTAGTCACCCGCTGTGAAACCTCAGTGGATGCTGTATTTTTCCAGTAATGCAAACTTTCCCTTTCAAAAGGATTTCAACAGTCCTGCTGTAAAACACCTCTGCTTACAATATAGCATTTAGATTAACAAAATATATTGTTTAGTGATTTCTTATTTAACAGCATCCTCTTTCTGAAGAAAGATGTCCCTGTTGTCTTCTGAACAGAAGATCACGATCCCAGTATAAGAGCACACTATCTTAAATACAGACATTGTAACAAATGCAAGGGATCTTCAACAGAAAAAAAAAAACTAATTACATTCTCTGTACACACAAAGATATAGTTTCACTGTCAAAAATAATTCCTCTACTTAGATAATATTTAGCAGCATACCAGCATAGAGACTTTTATTTCAAGAATAACAAATACCACAATATTGTACGTAGGTAAAAAGAAAAGAAAAAACAACAGAATAGCTTTTTTGCAATCACTTCATATGACATCTTCTACTACCTATTCCCTTTGAAAGGGAAGAAGTGCTAGCCTCAGTTGCCAGAACATTACTTATCTTTCAGAGTCTCCAACATGTAATACCATAACTCACAACATAAAGAAAAGGAAGAAGAAAAGGCAACAATAGCTTCTACTTACTTTCTTGCTTCTATCCTGGCTTCAGAGTCTGCATCATGAATTCCCTTCTTTATTGTTTCAGCTAACACTGATATGTGTCTGAAATAAGAAAAGATACATGGTCCAGCAATCCAGACCAGCACACTACCTTTACAAACAACTAACTTGGCTTTCCATAGTGTCCCTGAACAGAGTTCTTCCCATTTCCACTCCATACATTTTGTAGCTCCTACTCTTCTAAGTCAGTTTAATTTCATTCACACTGCTGAGTAGAAAAAGGCAAGCAGCATTCTTCATTGGTCCATCTTTAGTCAGGTAGTTGAAGCTGCCTGGGTCTGAAAATACTTTTCTCAACCCTTATGAAGTCTTGGTCAGCCAAGGGCTAAAGAAATTGGGTCCCAATAGGTATCTCACAATTTCTTCTACTGTTCATTAGTCTGAACTACTTTACAAGCCTCAGATGCTCGGGATAGATGTATAGCAGCCATCACCTCATCTTCTCACTTTAAGGTGCAAAAGGAAAAAAGATTTATCAAGTTCAGAGACTCGTTCAGACAGGTTTTCTAGGGCTGGCATAAGAAACAGACTCGCTGAACTGTGGCTGCCAGAACTACATGGATGAATTGCAAACATGCACACACACAGATGCTTTCCTTGCCACAAATATATTTATTACTAGAACTCTGTGAATCTCACCTCTAAGACTATTCTTTCTACAGACCTCACCTCTCAGACATTAATAGGCTAGAATTAACTTCTCTGTTTTCAGAGCTTACCTTTCTAGGGAGTGGGTTTGCCACTCTTGCAGCAGCAGGTCTAAAAATTCAAAACAGCGCCTGAGAAGAAAAAGGAGAAATGTTGAGTTCTCAAAGTGAAGAGGCACACTGACTTCATCATACCTGCCTCTGCACAGTAGTCACCTTTTGTTATGATGGTTCCTCAGGACATTATAATTCAAGAAGAGCCACAACAGAAACATCAAGAACTCTACAAATACTGTCAATAAAAAGTGCAAAGTAACTGGATTCATCTCTCTAGAGGGTCTCAACAGAGAGATGTAAAACAAACCAAAAGGCACCCTTAGATAATGGCAAAGAGACAAATTAGAACCACCCTGTACTCACAAGAGTTCAAGCTTCACAAGGAAACTCTGCATCTTGCTTCTTTTCAGCTTCGCTCTTCATTATTTACAGAAAGGAAGGCATTTGTATGATGTGATTTTTTTCAAGTTTTCTCACAAAATTCATCAACTACAAAGACCTTTTCATTTAACTAGAGAAAAAAAGAATCAATCTGTATGGCACAAGCAAGAGTCTCCCAGCGAGGCTGGCAGAGTGTACCACACCTTGATTTTAAATGTAGAGGGAGCTTGTATTCCCCAGCAACACCACAGAGCAGCATCTCTGCTGACAGGCTCAAAGAAAATACATCACTGCAAAGATTAGTAGTGGGGAACAAAAGCATGTCTGTGGAAAAAAAATAATTTTAAAAGCTAATGTGAAACTGTAGGTAAGCAGAGAGATTAAAGAACATGCTTCTTTCAGAGAAACTGCCTTTTTCTCTCAGCGATGCTGCATCTTACGTATAATAGCTGATTTTGAATTTGTTCCCAGCTCACTGGGGAGAATAAGACGAATTCTCTGGAGCAATGTCTGTAACAGCTCTTTCCACAAATAAAAACAAATATGATTTTTATCTAAAGTATACACAATTCTATTTACTGGTAAACTACAGCACGACTTCAAACTAAATGCTCACCTTCTAACCGCAACAGACTTGGAGGTACAATTGCTGGTTATGATGGGTATTAGTCGGGGGATGTGTGTATGCTGGAACAAAAGAAAGAACAAAAACAGGAAGAAAACTTTATAGTTCCGTGGAATGAAAAGTAATTTGCAGTAGACACCTGAGCTCTGTATGCTTTTTTTAAAAATCGAACTGCTAAATAAGGAAACACTTCTGAATGTAGACAGATTCTTCAATATATACATTTTAACAGTAAAAATACTTTCAACAGATTTTATTTTTTCTTCTGCCAAAGAGCTGGAGTCATTTCAAGAGGATCTGAACAGTCAGTGTTTACAGCTTAAGAGTTGTCAGGCTATCGCAGGTTCCCTAGCAGAAGCCACCTCTGCAACCTAACTGTTTTAGGCAACATATTCTATCTCTGAGGAGTTTTATAGCATACTAAGTCTGTATTGCAAGTCAAGATTTAAAGCCAATTAAAAAAAATTTGCTCATCTCTGAGGGATAGAAATACCTCACTCTATAAAGAAACATTTTTCTTATCACTTCTGCCACTTTTTCCTGCTATGTAAGAATGGCTTACTTATCATCATCTACCTACACAAGGCTTTATTACAACTGGAGACAGACAAGCCTAGCTCAATCAGAAGAGTAGATTTGACATTTAATCAAACTTTCATGGCAGTAACATCCATATTTTCTCAGAAACATCATAGCATTTGGAAACAATGAGATGTTGTTCTCTTTTGACTGATACTTACTCGAATGATTAATCTAACTGCTACAACACCAGAAGTGGCCATGACTTTGGCACTATTTGGAATTAGATTAAAAATTGTTGGCATAATGGCTTCTGCCCCATGATCAAACTTGTTTCCCAGAACTGATGATAAATGTCTGTAAAACACAATGAAGTCATACTGTTAAGAGTGCTGAGGATTAAGCAAGTCAGATTTCTACAGAACATAACATCAGCACATGTAATATCTCACTCTTCACAACTGTCACCTCCTCTCCAACTCTAAAGGACAGAGCAATTTGTTTTTGAAATAGTTCCTTTCATTTCAAGTTCATGTTCTTCGTTGAACTGAACTGTGAGAAATATTTACTAACAAACAAGTGTGACAGTAATAACAGAACTATTTCTCCAGACTTGTTAGTTTCTTTGAAGTGATCAGTTCTGCATCATATGCATGAATTTCCACAAAAAATACTGTTAGAAGCACTACAAGCTTTTTCTTAAATCATTTCATTAAGAATAAAAAAATCAAAAATATAGCTCAGTCTGAACTAGAACAGAACTCATTTTTGCATCTCTCAATCACTAATGTTTAAAACTCAACAATATGGGTTTGTTCAACTACATGAACATGGTTTTAAATAGCCATAGCAAAATTTCAATCTATTAGTTAATTCTTGTGTCTTCTATCCATCATCTGTTCCATGTTCCTACAACCCATTTCAAGCATGTTTGGAAAGCAAACTTACCCCAGTGTGATACAAGCTTCCCGCACTACCTGAGATCGCAGGTCTTTAGCAGATAATTTAAATGCTCCATCCAGGAGCCGTAAGTGTTGGAAGAAGTTATCATATTCTGCAGCTCCAGCCAACAGTAAGGAGCGGATCTTTTTCAACTGTTGGCATGACAAAACAAAGCAGTGACTGTTAATGAGCAATGTACAGAAGGACAGTTAGGTTCAGAGCTTGTGTGTTGCTCCCAGGGTCCCTGTACAACCCACTTCTTAAAGAATACCAAGCAACTTTATTTCAGACCTTACATACAACTCACAGGTTAACATACTAAGAATACAAAGTAATATAAACACAGTAGCTAACTGTTACAGCAATCCACAAGTATTACATATGGCTTCTACAACTGTATTGTTGATGACCCAAACATTACTTAAGCCAACAGCTGTCAAAGGTTCATTTTTATTCCTCTTAGTATCGACCTACTTACAATAGTTTCTAAAAGCATAGAACCTCACATGGCCAGCTAGCATCTTTGAAAGATGGATTAACTCGAAACGCTTGACTTACACTCAGAACTGAGTTGTACTGACTTATATCTAGAATTTGTTCATTGACTTCATGAAAGTAAATAATTATATGGGCCTATTAGAAGTGCAACCCCTGACCTTACTAAAGCAGCGTATTTTCTAGTGATACTGGGACCACAATTTCTTCATAAAGAGTTTATTCTGGATATCTCCATGTGACCTCATGAATACAGTCCCTCTATTCAAGCTTACTACTCTCACTACAGCAAAGAAAAATGAAGCTGAATCAGCACAAGCTGATGCTTTCCTGTAATAGATGACTCGACAGACATGTCATAGCTGCTGTACCAGTGATCAAGTCTACTATATAGAAAAGTGTATGCATCTATTTGTATTATGCAAATGCTCATCTCAGAAAACAGTACAATCTTGGTATGCATACAACACTCACTTTTCCACTAATGCATTTCCTACATTTATAACCATTTATTCAAAATTTGTTTAAATTTTCTGAATTGTTTGCTTTTATTTCCGTTTTGCAAAAGTATAAGTGACCTGTCCACAGGCAAAATGACTTTCTGCCTCAACAGGAGGTTTTAAGAGATTCTGGATATCATTTTTGATATTTCCATCACACCATTTCAGCATCTGTTAGCAAATTCTAGCTTTACATCTAGATTGTCTGCATGACTTCCAGTTCAACCTGATGTTGGCTTACCAGATGCCTTTATATCAAAAACAGCATCTTCATCCAGAGACGTGGTTTAAACTCAGTCTCATAAGGAAATGTTTCCCCTAAGCTTGGGGAAATACAACAAATGTTCACCACTTAAACTGCAATTCAGTCTTAATCTGAGATTCTCTAAGCAAATTCTTTCATAAGATAAGCTCAGCAAAGGAAAACCTCATATTAATAGAGTTCATGACGAAGTTAACTACTTACAGCAGATACTCTCTGTTCCCAGTCATGTTTATCATCAGATAGTATCTCTCTTATTTTGTTTATGGATTCCTCAAGATCCCGGCTAGAATAAATCTGTAAATTTAAATAGAGTAGAATCATAACATGGGATTTGCATAATGCAAAAAATTTACAGAAATCTCCTTCAAAAATTATAACATGATCAGAGAATAACTAAAGGATTGTCATCTACTCTTTTACTACAGTTTCAGAATTTTAAGCAATATTTCTGTACTGCATACAGCCAAAAAAGTTAATGAGAAAAGTTAAAGTCAAATATATAACTGGCATCTACAATAAAACAGTCAGTAAAATGCTAAAATTCCTGCTTTATGGAAGAGATAACTGGATATGCTTTACGGAGCTAGTCAGCAATCACTGTGCATAACCAGGGAAAACTCATTCCCACATAGAAGTGAGACCTTAATCTAAACTGGTTATTAAAACTACAGGTACTAAAAACATGTATACAATTAAACAGACAGCCTGTATTGGAACACAGAAGAAAGCTGTCAAAAGAACAAAGCCAGTCAGTTTGAAAGCAATTTCACTGAAAATACACAAGTGTATCAAAAGAGTAAGGCTAACTAAGTCACCATCCTACCCTTCAGCCCAGGTTAGGTTCAAGGGTGAGCTGGTAAAAATCATGAGCACACTCATGTGGTTTTCTTGCCCCAGCAGGTAAACTGTGAAGGAGGAGAGGTGATGCACCCCACATACCAGCTACCTGACTAAACCTGCCACCAAGCATGCACTATTCCATCATAGCACTCAAAACAGCAGAGATCCTGGAGGCACAAATCACCTCCATTGCTTCCAGTTTCCATATAAAACAAATGAAACAGAGAGGCTCCTGGGGACTGGAACAGTGCTGTATGATCACACAAAACATCAACAGGCCCCATCCAGTGCCAGCTCCAGTATCTTCTCCTATGATGCCTCTATCACAAACCTCCTGGCTCCCTTCCCTCCGCTTCTGAGCACTTTACACCAATCTAATGGCATCTACCACCATTTTAAAGTTCAACCCCTACATCCTTCAACCTGCCTTTCCCTTAAGGAAGACTCGCCAGCATTCAAGCAAAGGGAGAGCTATCAGCGATAAGAACTGGACTCTACACCTATCTTTTGCTGTTCTGTGTTATGTACTTTAGCTTATAATTCTACTTACTTGAACTGTTGGGACATCTTCAAATGCCTTAATGAAGTCTTCTTCATCCACAGCACCTGCTCCCTCTTTGCCTGCTGACAAACAACAAAAAAGTCTTTTCGATGTTCTTATCAAGAGAATCAATTAAGAATCCACAAGCTATCTATCAAGGCACCTAATCAGGAGAAAGTTCACTATCCACACACAACCTCAGAGTGCTGCAAATGTAATAAAAATAGAGGCAGGAAAATTCAGTGCCAGGCACGAACTGCACATTTGTAGAATCCTTCAGCTCCAAGGCACAGAGGGCATACTACTAGTCATTATAGTAGTCACTCAACAGTTAGGGGCATAGTCTGAAAGATGAAAGGGAATATTTACTTTCATTATATGGGAGATTTTATTTTAAAGGATTTAATCCTATCTATAATAGATGAAGGTGCAGATCTTCTGACACCTGCACAAGCAGACAAACGATAAGGAAGATAAACAGTCTCTGGAATATTAATCACATTAGAAACCATGAAAGACAACTTCCTCCATTTCTCTAGATCTTATGTAATGACATTTAGAATTGATCACATTCCAAATTATCACTCCCTTCTTCTCTTTCACCTCCACTGCTAGCAATGCCTGAAGGTCTTAAAACAAAGTCAACATGTTTTAGCCCTTAAGTTTTATCACGTAGCTGTAAGCTGCCTGCATCAGTACAGCTGAAGAGTAACAGCCATAAAAACAAAAATTCAAATTATGCATCACTGACACGTTTCACCCAAAGCTCTCACTGCAAAATGACACAGTTCCAACCTCACACAAAGGCAGTGTATGCTAGAGGGATGTGAATAGTGTTTGCAGACTCACGTACATTGTACAGACTCACTTGCATTCAGGCAAACATACAAGTAACAATCTTACATGGGAAACAACTGCTTCTGGGTACCGGGAAAATGATATGGCCTGAAAATCCTGGAAATAAGCTCAAACATGAACACTACAAATATTCCATGTAATCAGCTTACTTGAGGACTTGGATCCCAGAGCTGCAGACCCAAGCCTGCGAGTAGTCCCCATTCCAACTCTACGTGAGTTTGCAGGGGCCTTTGATGATGTAGAGGAGTTAGCTGAGGAAGGTCTGTTCCCATCCACAGAGTCTTCATCATCAAAATTTTTATCTGCCAAAAAAAGAAAAAGCATAGTCAACCATATCAGGGATTTCTAAAGGAACATGCCAATGTGATGGCAAACACATTGCCTGGCCTGCTGAAACACGAGCTGGATCTGCTCTGCCAGTTTCCTTCTAAGCAGCTTCTTTATGATGGCAATCCAGTTATTCAGGAATGACCACCAGCCAATGAGACCATTTCTACACTACTGCAGCCACTACCTTATAAACCTTTCAATGACTGTGTTCTGACAGAAGAAACCACAAAACAACAAAAAAAAGATAAAACCAGAGCTAATACTTGAGCTGCCTACAGTCTATATCTCCAATTTATGTATTTGTTGCATGTAGTTTAACATGAGCTGTTTCGTAAAAAAAAAAAAAAAAAAAAAAAAAAAACCAACAAAAACAACAACAATAGACACGAGGAAATCCATGCATGGAAAAAGATCAGGAAGAGCCAGCTGCCCTTTCACACCATGCTAACTGCCTGCACAACATCAAGAACAAACAACAGACTAATCCAGGAAAGATCACATGGCAACACCTATGCTGCTGATAAGCCACAGAGGTTTCCTTTTGGGCCCATTAATCACAGACCCAACCTAAAGCTGTACATCCATTCTATGTTTTTAAGTTACCAGCAAAGCTTCCCTGCAACAAAGCAAGGAAACAGCAAACGATTATCTAAAATTAAAAAAAAAAAAAAAAAAAAAAAAATTAAGGTGAACTGAAACATATAGAATCCTTTGTATCCATCCAAAGGCCCTACTTCCAAACAAGACATAAATTAACTTCAAATGAATTACAGTCACTTTGATTTTCAGTGAAGGTCAATTCAATTCCAAAAGAGTGCTTATATTGCAGTTCTATACAAATTAGCTAATCCACTTTAAAAAATGGCCTTAGGTTGAGAGGTGACAAAACATTTGGACAGCTGATATAGATGAAGTGCATAATTTATTCAGGGTAGAAAAAGCCCCTCAGTCCCTCATCATGTAGCTTTTCCACACTAACATTTAATTCAGGATTTGAGACATGATCCATGCCCATCTCAACCCAGTGATTCATGGTATGGCCCAGTCTCACTGTTTCCTTTGAGAAATTTCACTCAACAAACACCACAAGCAGGAGCTTTAATCCATCCCTACTCAGGAAAGCAGCTGGGAGCATCAGGTAACCAATACAGGCTCCTATTGGACACTAATGACTAAAACTCAATACACGTTGAGCTTCTTGTTAGAAAAACTGGTAACAATAAATACACATTCTAGTCAAGTAAAAAAAAAAAAAAAAAAAAAAAAAGAGAGAAAGAAAAAAGACTGTATTGTCCTTACCCTTACTTTTCCCTCCCCAAAAAGGCTCATAACAGCTACATAGAGCTGTCAGAGTTTATCTGAAAATCTAAAAACTACATCTGCAACCTGTACATTTCTGCAGGATGGCACACTCCAATCACAGCACTGAAACAATACCAAGACAGCATCCAGGAAGTTAAGGAAGATGGCCAAAGATGCTTTCCCATTAATTTTAACATTCAAAAAGCCTTGGATTATGGCAAAGGAAAAAAAGAGTAACTTGTAAAGGAAAGCAGGGGCAGTAACAGGTATTTCAGTTGCTGCTCAGGCAGAAGTGAACAAGACAAAAATGAACACAAACTTTATGATTAAGAAATTTAAAGTCACAGCAAGAAATTCGAGGTCAACTTAAGGAGAAGAGCAACCATTACATTTAGGACATGGGATCCATCACACAGTGCCCTAAGGCAGCCATGGAGACTGTACTACTTCCCACTGACACTTGCTGGTTTGTTCTGACATACATAATTGAAAATATGACATTCTTAAAAAGAGCTCAGAGAAAAGCCATGAGAATGACTGGAAAATACATTTTTAATCCCCTGCAATGAACTTCCACTTAATTTGTTTACCCTGATCAGATGCTTAGCAAGTTGCTTGACTGTATTTGTTAACACAGCAGCTGAAGACTGCGTGTAGTTTTCCAATGTGATTTATTAGTGTTGTTTCTCCATCTAGTAGAAAAGGTGCCTTACTTGGCAAGTTCCGCTACAGGAGTATATTAAAAACACTGAATTCTGTAGGTTGTTTTTTCTTTTGCTTTCTTTGCTGTTTGTTTTTTGTTTGTTTGTTTTGTTTTTCGTTTCCCCTGAAAGATACAGCCTAGTTCAAACAGGAATTTTACTTCAAAAACGTTATTGGTCAGAGTTGCACAGAATGTCACGGTAGATGAAAATAAGACTCTAAAATGTGTGATCTCTGAAGCCTACAGAAAGGGGTTTAAGGGAGGATGATAAACTCATACAGACCTTGAATACACCCAGGCCAAATTCATCCAATTTACATTTATTTCAAATGCTTACATTTAGATATTAAGCAAATATTATTTATAATATATATTACCAGCCAAGAGAAAGTCAGTCATTCTCGGAAAGTACTTCATTACTTCAAAACCACTTTTATCTGGTAATGCAATTCCCCATCAGTTGCATTACAGGCTATCTAAACACTATTATTTAACTTACTTCCTCTTCTACCCGTACTCTTAAAACCCCTCCGAAAGGGAGTGAGGGTGTGGTTTGCTATTTTATAAAACATGCAAATTCAGAAAAACATTATAAAGATTGCACTCCTGTAGTTTATTTAATTGCTAAAATGCTATGTAAAACAGGCTTCTCTGAGCATTAGCTATAATCAACACACACAAAAAAGAAATACAAAAAACAACCAGCCCACAGTTTTGGATACGTTTAGGTTACAATCCCATCTCTTTTTCATTTAGCCTGCAAAAATATATATATAGTTATCAGAATAGTTCAACAGCCAAACAGCATTTTCTAATCTGAACAGTGAAGAGTAACAGAGCCACATTCAGAACTGCACACTAAGTCTTCCAGCAGCACGTGTGCAGGACAGAAAGAGAAACAAAGAACAGAAAGAAACCTGAACAAGAGATCAGAAAATAAGAGAAAAATAAACAATTATGCATTACCATGAAAAAGCCTTCTCCCCCCTTCACTGACTGGGATCACAGCAATCATTTCAACTAAGATCGTTGTGGGGTTTTTTTTTGTTGGTTTTTTTTTTGTTGTTTTTTTTTTTTTTTTTCAGTCCATCTGCAAACCACGAGGTACCAAATTCAGCATGGGTGTAACTCATCACGCTGCCAGAGGTGCACCAAAGCAGAATGTGTACCAGGCTGTAACATTAATATTTTCCCACCTTACGAACCCCCGGCGCTCATTTAGTGGGGACACAGCGCTCTCCGCCACAGCCGTGCCCTGATAAAAGAGACCTTTGTCTGCTCACCACTCCGCTGTCTCAGGGAAACAACACAACTGGCTTTAAATTTTTCAACTCCTTTACATTATTTAAGAAGAAAAGAAATGCTTACAAGTACATATCCTTCTGCAAATAAGCTTCCTCAACATTCCTTCATATTTTCCATAGCGTGCCCAGATGTAAGAGTGCTTCGCAGAGAGCCGCGGCTTTCAGTCCAGAGCATAATCAATCACTGCCCCCTGTATTCATTAAGCATGCTGTCTTCGCACATGGATTTAAACAGCTACGGCCTCAGTCCTCTCTAGCAGCTCTGTGGGATTCTCAGGAACATCCATTTCAGCCTGGGAACTGCAGTGCACTTGAGGAAGGGAGCAAGGGGAATGAGCAGCACACGCTGCAGCTGAGCTGCTCTGCCCGGCTGGGCTGGCTTGCACCAGGATCCAGCCTGGCTTTATCCCCTGGGAAGCGCTAACAGGAGCATCTCAACAGCTGTCATCATTTGGCCATGACGAATAAATTTAGTCATTATTCATTTTAGAATGTAACCCCTTCATGGCCTGGCCAAGGTGTAAAACAGGGCAAAGAGAGCATCAGTTGGTCACGAATTGCAGCAGATAAGGACCAGAGCTTTCTCTGCCTGAACCATCAACTGGGACCTTTTAAAGCCAAGTGTCTGGGGTTCAGACTCCCTCCTTGATGAAGTGAGATGCTTTCTGGCTTTTAAAATAGAAATCACCTCTGCCCATACTGAAGATGCCCTGCCACAGCCTGCAGGCCTGACCACAAGGCACCACACCTGTCCTCGCCCCACTGCACTCGTTTACCACATGCCCCAAATCCAAGCCTTGGTGCAGAAGAAAAGGGCTGGCAACTTTTACACATCTCCTTTGACAGCACATCTCCCTTCTCTCTTCACTTGTACACGAAATGTAAGCAGCTAAATCTTTATGTAGGCATCTAAGCGGAGTGGGCATGCAGAAGCGCTGTGTGCTCTGCTCTGGAGGTTTTCCACTTGGTTCTCAGCTCCTGACAGCAAGCTCAAAGGAGAACATTGATTTTTAATCAGAAAATATTATCGAACAGCATGCAAAACAGTAACTGTAAAAAAATCAAAACTCAGACATTTGCACCTGTAAATCACTCATTTCAAGACCGCTGTCAGCTGGCTGTACAAAAGCATTGCCACTCAGCACTCTGGTACCTCCTGCGAACAGAAATCAGCCAACACATCTCACATCTTACCACAACTGCTGGTCTCTGACAGCAGCCTCCCTCTGAGGTTCAGGTGAAGGCCAGCCCTGGCTGAGCCCTCCCTCCTTCCCTCCCTCACACACAGGGATAGCACCACTTGCTGATGCTGAAGCACTTCATTCCATGCTCAAGCCCTGCTAGCAGTTAAAGCTCAACTTTCTGAAGACCCAAGGGCCCTCTCTGAATTCAGAGGACACAGAATGCAAAGCCACCAAAGGCTATACAGTATGCTTCCAAGTCCCTCCTTACTCCTCCTCCCAACCAACAAAACCCAACCTGCATTTAGCCAATGTTTTTCAAGCAGCTTCCTTGGGCAACTCAGCCTCATCCTCATGTTCACAATACAGCGACGATCATCAACCTGAGATAAGGTGGTACTCAGTGCCAATCCAAGGATATCATGCCAGGCCAGTGGATAAATGTTTGGTTTTTATTTTTAACAGTCCTCCTAGTATCAGCAGGCTGTACATTAATCCAAAAAGTTGCTAGAAAATGAGATTCATCTTTTTAGCTGCTGCCTCATTCTGTCTATTATGAGCAAATGAAGGTGCTCATAACCTAATGAGTCAACTGCCATCAAAAGGTAAATAAGATTCCTGACAGAAGTAACATTTGGAATTGCTTTCTGCTCCAAATATATCACACATACAGACAGGCAATTGTTTTGATATACATTCTGCTCAGTCTGCTAGCAGACACTGACATTTCACAGCGCATTGCTTTCTGTCATCCCTCTCAGCAGAAAAACAATTGGATACTAATGGCAATAATAAACAAGTCACATTTCTGCTAGTGCATTTATTACACCAATTCCAGTATAATAAAGTTAACCAAGGAAACGTACATAGACCCTGACATGACATCCCACAGCAGACTAGGCAGACATAGGCAGCCTACTAAGGAAAGTAACTACCAACTTTGTTCTAGCAGAGAACATAAGCAACAGCCCCTGCAAAATGTAAAACCTGCTTTCAAGTACCAGCCTGGTAAACTGGACAAAATCTTTCAATAGAAAACCAATCTGAAATCGTGCAACTCACAACTGATTCAAATGATTTTTCCGAGGAGATTTCATTTTACTCATGTTTTACTTTACTCGACTCAAACCTTTACTCAAGTTTTACTCATGATGCCTGTGCAGAAGAGTGTAAAAAAGCCTTAAAGATTTGAAAACTAGAGACAAGTTAAAAGGACCTAATACTTAATAATACTTAATGCTTCCGAATATGGTCTTTAAAATCCTAAGGTTGATAGTGTTACGCCTTTAGGCTAACAAGTCACACAGTGCGCTCTCTATAGTGCAGGGACATTAACGTGACTAAGAATACAGCAGCCACAGCATTTTTCAGAATCTTGCTTGGGAAACTAAACAAAAGAATATGGGAATTAAGTTAAACTTCCAGAGTGTTCAGTACTGTGACAGTTCTCGTTATCTTTTAGGAGACCTGAAAAAGAAGCAGTGAAGGATTCCTAATATTCCTATAAGTATTGTAAAAATAACAATAGAACAAAACAGCTAAGCTACTGAGCAACAGCACACACAAATCCTTCTGCTCAAAGAATACACAAAAGGACCAAAAGTTAAGATGAAGCCGCCAAAACAGCAAGAACCAATTAGTTCTAGTGATTATTTTAGTGAAGTTCACACAGACACCTACACAAGGATCACAAACCCGTGTGTTAGAGGCGCACAGATAGAGATTTTGCTCCATAAAGATTAAAAGAGAGACAGAAAAAAAAAAGTGAGACAGACAGATGTGCTCACAAGGCAGAATGCAAAAGGAGAAACAGATTTGCCTTCCTCAAAGACGTCCTTGGGAACCTAATACTGTCACGGTGCCCCTTCCAAGCAGCCACACAACAGCCTTCCACCAGACCGCAACCACAACACACACCTTGCAAAAAAAAACAAACAACAAACAAACCAACAAATTGGCACTCACTCAAAAGCCCATGTTTGCATAGAGTTTCAGCATCAAGAGCCAAATCAGCCCTGCCTACACACAACCTTCCTGTCAGCTGGGCTTCTGGTTGGCCTTTCAGAGCACAACCTGCCCACACAAAGATACAACAATCTCTGAATGCAGCCTTCCACAACCACACCGATTATTTCCGAGTCTATCCCATGCTCCACAACAGGGAGTTCGCTCTATGTTTCACTGCTGCAGCCTTCCTTGCTGCCTTCACTTTTTTTTCTTCTGGACCCTGGAAAACACCCATTAAATACAGCAGCAGTAGCTGCAAGCAAAATGCACCTCCTCACAGCAGCCTCGTTAGCATAATCTTCACAGATAAAAACACAAAGTGGGTCACATAACCTGAGCCCCAGAGATACCAATCAATGAGAGAGGCTATTTATACAGGATGGAGCAGGGGGATTTTTAGAGTCAGGAAATATCCTTTTCCAGAAGCACAGGCATTAATTGCCTTATTGAAGGACTGGGATAGCTGCAGGAAAGCGTTCCTCAATTTCCAAACAGCAGATAAAGCACAAAGCTTTCCATTTTAACTAATATTAATCCTCAGTGCTCCAGTGCTGATGTTAGGGTTTCTCTGTGTTCTTAACAATATCCTAAAATACTAAGGCAAATAAATTTAAAAAATGAAGTGAATTATTCTGACTTTGTTCACAAGACATTAAAAATTAAATTCTGCAGCAGCAAAGGGGTTCCCTCTGGAACCACCTCCCCATGCACACACAAGCAGTGAAGCTCAGGTTGAAAGGTAAGGTCACACCTCTGATCTTATTTAGTATTTAACTTCCTTTCCACTCACAAAGAAATGCACACAGCAAGTCCCCGTTGTGCTAGGAAGTCAGGCAGGAAAAGATACAGGCAGTGACATCTTTCAGCTACTGGTCATTCACACAGACTGCTGTGCCTGCAGCCAGCCTGGCACAGTGCTCCCCTTGAAGTGAAACAAATATGATTAAAAAGCACAAACACCGTACTGCAGTGAGAAGTGCTTGGTAGAACCTCAACACATGAATAAAAACTCACTGAGATATTCTCAGGGGCAAGGAAACTTCAGGGCATTGCCATAATCCAGATTAAGTTCCATTTCTAAACATACACTTTATTCCTAAATCGTTTTTTCTCATTCCTACAAAGGATTAGTGTAGCGTTCTAAAGATGTTTGATACTTTAACGTAATCATTAAATTTGGTTTGTGCATATTCAAACAGAACACCTGCAAGTGGCTCAGCAAAACCAGAAATCACATCCCAAGGTATTCAAGTTTTAATTTAGCTGTCCTCAAACCATTACTTGAAGTCAATCCATAGCATTCTCTGTATCTTGCAGGGCTGGTTCACAGTAATGCTGTACAGGAGCTGCTCAGCTGAGCTCCCAGAGAGACATCTGCTGGTGAGGGCTTGGTTTTTACTCGCCAAATCCCATCTGAAAATGCAGATTACCAGAGAATCAAAGGGCAGCTTTGTTTAACCTGAACTGTCTACATTCTATTTGAATAAACTGAATCAAGAGGCACACCAGGAATGGAAGCCTTTAAATGGACAGATGCTTTTCAGCCAGGAAGGACGTGAGCACGGCATGCCAGCTGACCAGGTGCCTCCAACCCACAGACCGTGGTCAGGTTTCCAGCTATTAGCACCATCTGTTGCCATGACGTCATACAAAAAGGCATCTCTTCCAGCCTGCACAAATCCTAGCCTGGCCTGCTAATCATCACTCAGTTTAGCTCACCTAGATGCTAACTGCTCTGTAACTCACATCATTGTCAACAAAAGAAAACTGCATTTTCTATTGCTCTTGTATATTGCTTCCTGAAGGGCTGCTCCTTTTATGTAATACAGCACTTTGAGTTGTGAAGTGCTGACAACAAATACACAGAAATGTATTAGGTAGGAAAGAGTAGCCTGACATTTTTAGGACAAACCACTATTAGAAAAAGGCCGTAAGCATCTTATTGCCTTGGGTTTCCCAGAGCACACTGGAGCGTGGGGAGGCAACAGCAACAGTAAGCTTTCCAAAAATACCTACTCATAAACATGCCAAACTGCAGCCTTGTCTCCTTCTGTGATAAGTCTCAGGATAGCTGGGTTTGTGAAGTTACCCCAGGAAGGTGCGCAGAGAGCCCTATTGAAGGTACAGGCCTGGCCCTGTCCAAGACCCGTGTTTCCTTCTACAAGACACTGGGGCGTTTCAGAACTTCCCAAGCAGGCTCCTCCAAGCCGACAAACACCAATGGGAGCAGTTATTGACATCCAAGGAGAAGACCAAGGCTGTCAGTCTGCATCCCCCGGAGCCACAGACGAGAGGAGCCAAGGCTTCTGTCCTGAGGCATTCATCTGCCTGGCTGAAGGCTAATGCAAGAACAGATACTGCAGCTGCAGACGCTGGATGGTGTTATGCACATTACACGTCGATGATTTCCACCCCGAATGCCTGGCCTGATGCATAATTAATACATTGTAATTAGTTAACCATTTAAAATACTCAGTGGGCCAATAAGCATGAGATTAGACTGTCTAAGACCACAGGTGGTTGAGACAAAAGAATCACCATAAAAGGAACGATAAAACAGCATTTCTACAACCTACATACATCTTGAGAAAGACTTAAGTACAACAGGTATGATCAGCACACCCCCAGGAATTTATAACATGAGGAAATGCATAATAATGCAGCATATTGCTACAGCCCATGAAGGCCCTATAAGCAAACACTGAAGTATATAGTTGAATTCTCGTTTATTTAAAAATGATTCAAAGTTGGATTTCATGATGAAGGCTATACTATAAACAGTTACCAGACATGGTTTGAGATGCTTCCGCTGATGGCAGACGTGGCTGGCCTTTTTCTGCAACCAACAGCAAGAAAAAGCACTGAGGGACCTGCCTTGATGCTGATTCTTGCTCCAGGGTATTTGTAGCAGCAACCAATAGCTTGGCACTCCATCACCTCAACCAACTTGTGTATTCCCAATCACAGTCCGGCTTGGATAAGCCACATGCACACTGGATCTTACAAAAAGTGCTTTAAAACCATTATGCCTAAGCTTGCATGCTGCACCAGCATTTGTAATGCCTACAAAGTCATATTCAATAGCAATCTGAGCTTACTTAAGCATCCTCTTTGAGACGGAGGTAAATATATATTACACACAGGCACAATACCTTTTTTTTGGTATACAATGGCAGAAAGCAGCAATGGTTAGCCATAAATCTAGCCATCTTTGTTCACTCTTTTTGACACAGTGGGAATAACGAAACACTAACTGAATAATCACCATTTTACATTTCCCATAAGTACTGTAGAGGAAAACAATGAAAGCAGACTCAAGAGAATCAGTGACTTCAACTGTAGCCTTGAAAAACATTTGTTTAAAAAGTAGAAGCCTGTAGATAAAAGCACAGAAAGATTTTAAGCAAAGTGGTGGTCTATTTAATACAGGTTTCAGTAGAGTACATGGTTTCATAACAACTAAAGAGAACCAAGCTTTCAATATAAGCACAGACTGAAATCCTCATTTACAAATGTAAAGCTCCACATCCAGACACCAGTTTCATAAGTCTTCTTTACTTACCTTCAAAGCTACATTTTAAGTAAACCGCTGCCTTAAGGAAAGTAGTCTTAGGGAAAAAGGCTCAAAAGCCAAAAATATGTCAGAGCTTATAAAATATTAACAGTCCCCATGGCTTCTGCTTCCCAAAGCATGCTCCCCTCCAACTCCTTTAAAACAAAAGACATATTAAGCTTCTACCCTTCACAGTCCTTCCTCATACACAAACATCATCATTAGGCACAGAAAATAAAATTATCATGTGTGGACTGGGGAAAAAAATAGACGGGGTGAGTCAAGATCTTGTTGCAACTTTCTTTCCTTTCTGTCATTAATGATGTTAGACTACTGAATTTATATTCATATTTCAGAGGGACTGTTAAACCCTGAGCAAGCAGGGACTCTAACGTGCTACAAAGATGAAAGCATCTTTCTCAGAGAGCTTACAATATAGCTGAAGAGAATTACTGCTAATCAGACTTCATTTTGTAATAAAGATAAGCATAAAGCCTTTCTTTTAAAATAAAAAGGGCACTTAAAGAAATTCAAGTCCTTGTGTCCTCATCAGTTATCCTGCCCAACTCATTCCACCTCTACCCATGGCACCACTCACTTTCTCTTCATGGCTCAGTGCCCATTTTCAAACCTTCTCAGGTCTCTGTGCCCAGGTAAAATGCAAGCCTATCACACAACTGTTCCAAACTTCCTGCCATAATTGAAGGATGATCCCCAAGTGGAACTTAGTAATTCACTTTGATGTCACACAACTGATCATTTCAGTTTTGGTAGCCTCCCATAGATTTTGGGTGTAGTAGAAGGCTGTTCCACAGCTGTTACATCCTTGATGAAACAAGTCAGTTTCCCCACACAAAGCTCCATTCTGTATCATGGGAGACAGATTAAGTTACAAAATCAGAACTAGGACGATGTTATGACAAACAAGTTCTGATTATTCTGACCTGAATTGCAGCAGTTCCCCTACCACATCTCTACCACCTGACTCTAATCCTGAGACCACCCAACCAGCAAAAAGAGCAAAACCAAGGGACTAAGGTAGGAATATTGGTAAATTCATTTTGACACCTGTTTTAGACTGAAGATCAGAACTCGGTAAGAAGTAGCGGAAGCTACATATAAATATTTTAGAACCAGGCAGATCTCCTCTGGTACAAGGACAAAATCTGCTGGGTAAAATGAAGGATGAATTTGCCTCTGGACTCAGACCCACAATCAAATTACTGCAGCTTAACAAGTTATAAGACACCGCTGAGTTGCAGAAACAGCCCTTGTGCTGCTCTTAAGCTACAGCAAATGCAAGGTAATATAATTTCACCTTCTTTCTTGAGGGCTGAGTTAAGCCAAGCAGAATCACCCACATTTACCACAGACAAAGAATACAAGCATCAAGCAACAACCAAGCTAAACCAAGCAAAATATTACCCTGGATACAGCCATTACAGTCTGCACAAAGCAAACATGGCTGCAAGTGGAATTCGAGAGCTTAAAACCCAGAGAGGCTTACATGTCAGAGCAAGGAACACTGACTGCAGAACCTGCCTTACCCATTCTCATCACTGTTGGGGGAAAAAAATCAAATCCTCTTTCACTGTAACACTTCCACATAACAACCTGCAGCAGCTGATGTGGAATGAAATGCAGGTGAGCAGTACTGGATTTCATCCTGCCATCCTCACTGCTTCAGAAAAATCACTGAAATCACCAGGTGGGGGCAACAGCAACTATTTGCATTCAGGAAGCTAAACATCCCAGATCTGAACAGTTGTGAAGAATTCCAGATCTATGCTGATGCAGAGAAAATCTTAAGCCCAGTCTTATAGAGATGGGGATGAGTAGAGATGTAGTTTTCTTACACTAAACAAAACTGATTTACATCTATATAGATTTATAGTTTCATACTGGCATGCTTGTCTCCTATAGGACTTGAAAGAAATGAAGTCAAAAAGAAAATGTCACTTTTTGAATATAAGGAACCATAATTGTAAACAGCTTGAGGTAGCTTCTCTCCCTTAGGCAAGTTTGGATGGTTTAGATTCCGCTGCCATTTAATACAGCTGTGACCCTAAAAGATCACTGCACTAATAATACAGACACATTAGATAGCAGCTTTTTCCCCCCTGCACTGTGTTTGTCCTGGAGAGAGCAATTTCCCGTTATATATGACATTTACATTTTTTTTCCTAAATTGCAAACAGTGAAGTGTACTCCATATTAAGAGTTGCATTCTAGAAACAAGCTTTGCCCTTTTTAGCACACTATTCATGCTGAAAAAAGTCAAGACTATTGCAGACTCCATTACACCACTGTGCTTCTGCTTTATAAAGTACTGGTCAAGCAGTAAATAAAGCCATAAATATATGTGTTGGTAAGAAACATCTTGTTTCAGTTTTAAGATGTACAATCCACCCTAAAGCTTATACTCACAAAGCTCAAAAATTACAGGGATTTTTACTACATAGCCTCAAATATGGATTAGCCAACACCATATCCTGCTCCACAAGCAACAACCCTACGTTCCAGCAACACCTACGCAGACCCCACACCCTGACAACTTCTCCTGCCAAGCGCAAGGAGTGAGGAAATTAAACTTAGGAGATTACTCTCTCCACTTGGCCCATCAGGCACCATCCATCCATATTTTCAGTTCACTAGCTAATTCTGAGTGGGGGATTTTTTTGCAAAAAATACTGGATTCAGTGATCCTTATGCATCCCAACTCGGGATATTCTGTGATGATTCTGAGTGAAAATGAAGGCAAAACACTCAACTAGGTGATTTTTACTGTCAGCATAGTGGGTATTTTTGGCCTTGCTGGGGGGGGGGGGAGGAACGTCAAGCAGTGCACATATTTGGGTTACCAGCACAACGTTCAATGCGATACCTGATATATGTTGCCTGAGTTGAAGTTTTGAGAGATAGAAATGGCCTTTGGGAAGTACCAAGGAGAGACAAAGATTAAGTTTTTGTAACACACAGGGTAAGAGGGATGGTTGACAGAAGGAAAAACATGGAAATCACTGCCAAAAACAAACAAAAAAAAGGAAAACAGACTTCATTACCTGTGCAAAGCTTTGTGAGACATCCTAAGAAATTACACACACGTGCATCCTTATTTTGTCAGATCAACTTTCATGCTTAGAAAGGAAGATGCAGGAATCATTTTCAGTTCAGTAATCCAATTAAACTTCCTAGCAAGTGAAATCACGATCTTGTACCCTCTGTTATAAAATCTCTTCACAGAGTTTGATATTTAAGGAAAAAAAAAGTGATGTTATCCTTTATATCATACCCAAGCGATAATTGGGTATGGTATAATTGTCTAAAAATCCTCCCAAGAATGTCATTTGCATGCATTTTTTTTAAACTGTTAAGCACATATGTTCAATTCAATAGGATAACTACCTAGTATGAATCAAGGTTCAATTTAAACCTTGTTTTGGTTCAGATACTTGTGGTGTGTTGTTTAATACATGAAGACTCTTTGGTCAGGTCACCAAAACATCAGGTCCACCTCCTTTCTGTGACCTGCAATGTTTTGAGGCATCTTAGTACTGGGAGAGAGATAGAAGGACTGAGAAATCAAGATAAAGCAGGTTCATAACATTGTAATAACTGTAAGAGAACAGAGCATGTGAGCAAACAACTACAAAACATTTGGGCATAAATCTTAATTAGGACTGTCAATAAAAACTAATAGATTTCCTTTGTTTTCCAGGCTTTTTCAAAGTTATTCAGCAAACTAAAATAAATAAGCAAGGCTGAAATTTTAGACACTTCTATAACGGAAACTCCAGAATGGCTCCTAGAGTGGGAATGTTCACTGCAAAGAGTCACCCCAGGTAAGTATCTACAGGCAGTGGGCAAGAGATGACAGGGGCAAACTGAGGCAAGCAAGCTCCCTCCAAACACCTATTGAAAACAAAAACAGAGGAGACTGTTTCCTCACATTTGTACCATTTCCTGTAGCCCCATTTTTTACCAAGTCTCTCTTTTTAGATTATTGTGTTATCATCTCCCCCTCACACTGCATTCTTACATAGGAGAAAACGCATGACCCACAAGACAAGAGAAACAAAAGAGCACCTTCTCTGCTTTGCAAGAGGCTAAACTGATTATTTTCTATATAAGTTGAGCTCACACAGTGAGCTCCCTGCAGCTTCCCACTCAAGTACACAATGTTCTGTAATACACCTGTGTATTAAAAAGCATCAGTTCAAGCTTATTAAAGGCACTTTGCATCTTGGGCACTGGAAGGTCCTCTGGACATATCTAAACTTAACATTCCAGGTAAGAAAGAATAGAAGCACAGCAACACAGAATTGCAGGGGTTGGAATGGGCCTCAAGAGATCAAGTCCAACCCCCTGCTGAGGCAGGTTTCCTGGTGGGCATCCAGGTGGGCCTTGAATATCTCCATGGAAGGAGACTCCACAACCTCTCCTGGCAACCTGTTCCAGCGCTCCATCACTGCCACCATAAGTAATGTATTCCACATGTTAGTACAGAACTTCCTGTGTTCATGTTTTAGATCATTACTCCTTGTCCTGTCACTACAGAGAACAAGAGATGTCAGAACAAGTATTTTATTTTAAACATAAACGTTTCTGATTCAGAGGCAAACCTATGGCTAGAGGAACAACATTATGGGGATGCACTGAGACTCAGCTGGTTTGGGTGTACTTTCTAGCATTAATACTTAAAAATTCATATGGGAGACCTTTTAGAACATGACTGTTCCTTTTATACACACCCATAAGGAGTATATGAAGTGGAGAGAATTTTTAAAAAACGAATGTAAGTTGTTTAAAATGAAATATGTTTTATATGTTCAAACCTAATGAGGAAAGAGATGTCACTTGTATGCCATTCATTTCACAGTAGCCTCTCACTTGGGTGTGCAAACCTGTGTGCTTTATTCACTGTTCTGTAGTTATTTGTACTGCAGCAACACCAAGAATCCAGATGAGGGCAACACCTTCCTTCTGCTCCCTTGGAGAGGGCAAGACGAATTTTCAAGTTACAGCAGTCGGCTGCAAAATTAATCCAACCACATCATTCCTCAACTTCCAGCTTTTGGGTTCATTCAACATGGGCTTTTGTACTGGCCCACAGCTCTACAAGTGGGTTTGTCCCAAAGCATAAACAGCTTCAACAAGATGCAACAAGCGTTTGAGAGTAGAGCTTCACTATTTCCACTCATTAGTTGATCAAAAGCAGCTTAACCAGCAAGTAATGTTTAGTTAAATATATATTTCAGTTACAATATTGTTTAAGAGCAAAAGTCAGGATTCCAGACTGTCATGTATTTGCTTTTTTTCCTGCAGATCAGAGCAGAATGAGTAACCATGTCAGTGCTGTCTATGCAACTAAGCGTTAATAATCACTGTGGCAGGCAGGATGACTATCAGTAGGCACATGAAATAACACTCAAACTCTATGACTCAAACACTATCAGGGATAGAAGTGGCAATAGCATGGAGGAAGTGTGAAAGTGGAGATAGAGCTGACGACCAAATTAGCAAGTCTTTATTATTAGCAGCTGTTTCCAGGCATTGCTTAGACTATCTGAAATCTCAATATGAAGAACTAACCATTAAAATAAATTTGCATAAGTGATTGACTATAGACTGTAAAGATGTGAACTGAAGGAAAACAGGAGTATACCAGTAGTAGCAGATCAGAAAATGTCAGACTGAGTCAAAGAAGAAAATCTGGTAACTCGCTCTCCAACCAATTCAGCTGTTGCCAGCACGCAATAACAGCAGGCTGTTGGTACCCCAGCTACAACAGGCAGTGCTCCAAGGGCACTGTCATCCATCAACAGCTGCGCCCAAAACTGAGCAGTGCAGCAAGCAAGCAGCTAACAGCACACTGCTTACAAACTCAGAAGGAAAAGGACTAACATTTGTTGGAAAATATCATCTCAAATCCTGAAAATCACACTGTACACTTGAAGTATAAGTTGACCTTCAGTGCTTCCAGAGAATCAAAATGCTGGCTTGGGGCCCTGCCAGACTGAGCTGCTTCTTTGGCAAGCACATAGCATAAAGCCCCAGAAGCTCACTGGGACCCCATGAGGTTTCACCTGTAGTCAGTCATTCCTATCAGACGTAGCATTTGAATTTTGGGTGGTCCTGTGTGGAGTTGGATTCAGTGACCCTCACAGGTCCCTTCCAACTTACGAGATTCTGTGATTCCTCAAAGCAGGGCTATCTGCTTTACCAGCTCTCAGTTTTCATAGAGAGTTGATTCTGGGCCTCCCCCAGGACATGACAGCAGGATGAGTCTGGCTCACTTGAGGCTCGTAACTCACTTGGGTCTCCTGAGACACTCGAATCACCCACCTCAATCAGCCAGCACTTTACTTCCAGGCAGCAATAATTACTATTTTGCACAAGCAGAAGCTGAGCAGTGCAGTTACACAGCAGCTGGTTGCTGACTGCACTGCTGCAGCAGCACAAAGCTGTGATCAGTATCTGCTCCACGTGCACGAACAGCAAAAGATGGAGCCAAGGCACAAAAACTTTTAGCCTACCTGAAAGTTTTTGAAGCAGCAGCACTGTAAGCACAGCATGCAGTCCCCATAGAAGGGCAACCCATTGTTAATGAAAGGACCAGGGCTTCTGTAGACACAGGCAAAGCCACAATGTTGAGCAAGGGGCAACTGAAGGACAAAGCTCAGCACAGTAAGCACAGATAGCTTTTTGTCCTGCTAAGCTTCAGCTGAGCTCTAAATACGAAACCATGCTGCTGCTGCCCAAGTGAGGTTTTCTTCTTGGCATCATTTAGACTGAATGATACAGACTGTTTAAGGGATAAGAAAATCTTTGCCTCCTGACTCTACAGCTGAAGTGAGCCATGCTTTACATTTGAACCTCTCCACCCAAGTCCTGTTCTCATTTAGGCTCTGCATTTAGAAAGAACAGTTCATTAACAAGGATGACCAAAAGGTCAACAAGCACCTTTTCAGAATGGAAAAACATCAAATAAATCCCCCTCAAATTGAAAATAAAGTAACAAATGAGGAATTCCAACTCTTTAAACGAAGAACCCGAAGTACTGACATCAAAGCAGCCTCAAGCCATTCCAAGGCTCACTCCTGCAAGCACACCACCACGCTGGCAAGTCGTCTGGTTCTTTTTAGCAGCCATCTGTGCCTGTCTTCACTCACAGAAGAAACAGCAAACAGAGGAACAGGCACATGAAGTACAGCACGTGACTGACAACTACATTTACATTGCTTGCACTCCAGACTCTGAAAACAAGTTCAGGTGTTTTAATTGGCAAAGATGGCATCACCTTCACATACTGGCATTAATAAGAAGTCAGTAGCTAAGTAAGTAGCCTCATCTTAAGCTGTCTGCTTTGCCTTCTTTCCCATGCAAAGCTTCATGGGTCCCTACTATCACGCAACCTCCACTTACATGGAGATAAAAACCAATCAAGTTTTCACCAAAAGGCAGAACACAGGGAATGGAAGTTCACTGTCAGATAGCCCATGTTTTATTAGTTTTTGTTTAGTTTTTATTTTTAATATTAAAAAAAAAAACAACAGGATCCTAGTAATCCCTGCCAACCTCTGAGAACCCCTTCCCATTCACACATAGAACCACTGACCACTACTTTGTTTGGGAAGGGTTGTTTGTTTTTTTTGTCTTGGTCACAGATTGCATTAAAACATACATTACTTTGGTTTCTTTTGTAAACATCATCACTGAAGACCGTCAGAAATGAGTTAAAAAGCATTCACTTTTCCTACACAGGAAACTGCAGAGTTCAGCCACCAAAATATCTTGCCATTAAAAATAAAGGTTCAGGAGAGCTGAAAAGGACATTTTTAAGTATGACATGAAGATTTAATAGAATGAAACATAGCTTCATCCATAACAAGCAAATCTTCTGAAACAACTGGAATATATCCATGCTAAATATCAAACCTCTGGGTTTCCACATTAAAATCAAAGAGTGATCAGCATCTTAATTCTTCATTGAAATACTCTCATGTACATCTTGACAGTCATCGTGATGACTGATCAATAAAATCAGAATAAAGTATTCTCATCAATTCTATTCTAACTTCAAATTACCAGAGGTTAAACAGCATTGATGCACGCTGCCTTTTTTAGAGGTGCCTCTCTTGTGGCTTGTAGGTGTTTTATGCTGACATCAGGCTGTGCTGTTGGCAGAGGTCACATCTTCTCCTGCCTTTAGCACTGTTATCACTTTGGATAAACCAGTGTTCAGTAACAGGCGAACCCGCTGTATCAAGTGACACCAGCAATCTTTGCAGCTTACTAACACAAACAGCTATGGAGGTGCCTAGCCAAAAGCAGCTGATGATTTTGAAGTTCTTACATAACTCCTGTCTCCTAATGAATGAAAAAACAGAATTCAGGTCAACAAGGACCTCTGGAGGTCAAGCGGTTCAACTTCCCACTTTAAGGAGGGCTCAGAGCTGCACCAGGCTGCTCAGGGCCTCATCCAAATTTACAAGTCTCCAAGGGTAGAGATTCCCTAGGCAACCTGTTACAGTGACTGACCATTTACATACCAAAAAATTTTCACAGCTCATGGAAAAAAGCAAGCATAAAGCTGTCCTGGCAGTCTCCATAGTACACAAGCGACTAGAACTTGCATAAAAGTTAAAATCTCTTGCTAGAGGTCTTACTTTTCAATTCAGTGTCTTCTGGAGTTAGTGGTATGTGGATTAAAGGTACAGAAAATGAATATCCTACCCCAAAAATTAAGAGATGAGATGCTAGCCAGAATCTACTTTCATTGCCATTTGTACTATCTCACCTTCCAACAAGTGAAGGGAGCAGAGACCACCTGCCTTCTGATGGGATCATCAGTGGCACAGAGCACTGTCAGACACTGCTCAGGTAAATGCCCACCTCCAGCTGTTAGTATGAAGCATCTCCCAGGGAAGGTAAGGAGCTGCTTTAGAAGGCTGTGTGCTGCAGTCTTTTAGGATGGAAGCTAGCAGAAAGAACCTAACTGTTTTCCTCCCACACTCAGGAGGCCCACAGGGATATTCCCACTGCAGCTGATGGTGCACCATGCCTGCTTATGCTAAATAGCTGTTCCCCATGGACCTTTTCCCCACCAAGAGTTTCAAACAAAATCCTAAGGTTTTTACTTTATTTTTAAAGCACACCAGCTGGACAAAAGGAAGGCTCCATGTTTATCTTCAAGTGCTCTGCAACATCTAGCACAGCTCAGTCCTACCAGATCTGTCAGGCAACAGCACATGTAGAGCTGCTTTTACCACCCTGCTATGAACAAAGAGTGGCTTGGACAAAAATAGGGACAAAACTGCTCTAGAACTCATAATAATAAATAGGTGTCAGGAAACAAAGTGGAGAGGAACAGCAAGCAAGGAGCACACTGTTCATGTGCATAAGCAAGAACTTAGACTCTTAGAAAATGCCCAGAATAGTGAGACAAGATGCAGCATATTACAAAAAACAGACATTTGAGGAAAGCACCAGATGAGTATGAAGCTTAAGGGGTTGGTGGGCTAGAGAATAAGTTCCAGGGAGCTGGTGCATGAACATTTTGCCTGTGGAAGTTCAGGATCAGGTCTTATTTAGGTCTCATGTGAAAAAGAGCGTGATTGTCTCTCCACATCATAAAAGCTGCATGTGATATGAAATCTCTGCAGACTCAGCTCAGCCCAGCACAAAGCTCAAACAGCAGGACTGTAAATCAGAGCTGAAATGCACTGGCACAGCTACAGAGAAAGAGATGCATCCCCAACCACTGCCTCTGCAGCTCTGGCTCCTGGACTGCCCTGTTCTCACATTCACAAGCAATAATTTTGGGGGGGCGGGGGGGGTAGTGGAAGAAATCAAATAATCTAAAACAAAGTCACACCCATTCTTCACAAAGTGCTCCTAATTAGAACTGTCATGTTTCATTATGAGCCAGAGCCCCGCTACACTGGAAACCCATTACTCAGGAGAGATGGATATGGAAGACGTGCCTCATTCCTTGAGAAGATGAATGCACCTTTCCCCTCCCCTCATCACAGCCATGGAGTACAATCTCATTAAGTGGGATAGCTACAGGAATAGCTATATAGAATCTCATATAGTGGGATAGGAAATGTACTGTCAGCATCATTTCATACAGGAATGTATGTCATGATACAGTCATGTCTACCACACGCATACAAGGCTACTACAACACAGTCAAGTAGCATTTTACAAAGCACCCTGTTCATTTCCCACTAAAATCCTCGATCAGCTCCATTAACACCAAAGAGCAGATCTGGAGTAAAGGAAAAAGTGTGAATTTGTCTTTCCCATGCCTGTACATAAATGCTCTATGCTGTCAAATCACCATTCAGCCTGGCCTCCAGAGAAATCCCAGGATGCTTCATATTTGTTGGACACAAATACTAGTATCTGCACCTATACCAGGCACCTCCTTGTGAGCACCACTGGTGTTCATTACAGCTCTGAAGAAAGGTGGGTGAGAAAAGGGAGCTGGGCTCGAAATCCAACCACTATAGGCTTTGCCATTCAGGTGACATTCAAGGTGAATGAAAAAGTTCACCTCTTCTTCTACAGTGCATTGTGTGCACTGACGTTCACCTGGCTTCACTCTGAAGGCCAACTGCAATGAAAAGAGTCATCAGCATTCCTTCTCGAGGCCTTGGCTGCAGTGAGCTCTCTGCAGGCTGCATGTACATGTAAACCAAGTACAAATTATTCAGGGCTGTCCGTGGTCTTGGGCTTCAGAGGAATTAAAGAAAACATTCAAACTGCTTTGCACAATGCAACAAAAGGATTCCTTTGTCAGAGCAGCAAGGCAGAATTAATTCCTTCAGAGGGCAAAAGAAACCCAGTCATTACACAGCATTTGCTGTCTTAATGCTACGCTACAAAAATAGGACGCTCACTTATTACAGTTGGGTTGTGCTCTATTTCACATCACTATATCTGAGCAGCAAACATAATGAAGGAGGAACATAATGTAATGCTAGAACAGGGCCAAGTACAGACAACTTGTTAACTGTACTTCATACTGAAGTAACAAACCAATGCCTGTGTTTAGAGAAAATAGCCTCTTCGTGCCCCTGACTTACAGGGCTGTAACTGCAGTGACTTGCTCTACAGCTGTATGTTAGAACCAGTCAGATACACTATCTGTACCAGTATGCCTATGTCTCAGAAAGGCACTTGACAGCATAATCAATCTAGTGTAAGATAAGATCAATTGTTTGAATATGTAAAATGACAAGATTTAAGGCTACCCTTAGGCTTGCAAAAGCATTCTTCAAAGATCTTTAATAAACAAGCATGTGCTCTTTAGTCTAGATACTGGAATAAATGATTAAAATCTCAAGCTTATGGAAACACCAGCTGCTGTGGGTACATTACAAACACCATGTCCATCCACAAGGTAGTGACCCACGTCTCATAATCTAACTGCTATTAAAATCCTATCCGGTGGGCTCACCAGTTACCTTGGGATGAAAGCTGTCCCTTCAGAAGCTGATGGCTGCAGCAGCCAATCTCAGTTTACTTGTTACATGCTTAACCCTAAAACAGATCTCAAATGAATGAGCTGTCACACAGAGTTACAAGAAATTTCAGTTCCTCCAAGCAGCTTATGGCCACTGCTGAGGCTGCTGATTAAGGACAGCAATTTAATTCTAACTGGAACAGTGATTCTATATAAAAACAGCTCAGCACATCAGCTTACAAGAACTATCAAGAGACGACTTTTAAGCACCCAATATTCAGGCTGAGCTGCAGAATCAAAATATGAAAGGAAAAAGGAGAGAAAAAAAGAGAATAGGGCAACAATCCTGAGCTGCTTTTTGAGGAGACTAAACTATTCATGGACATCATGCACAGTTATCTGCATCAGATAACTGTCATCCTTATCCTGGCAGCAGAAAGCATGTGACACCATCATTTTGCTCAGTGAAATACTTTCCTGTGTTTTCCCAACAGCACTGAAGCCAAAGCATGTAAAACACAAACACAAGTCCAACCAGCTTCACTTCTGATGCCAACCTTCTTTTAGGATATGTGAGTAATTTGTACTCCTGCCTCTTTGAGAATCATTGAGAACTGAAAGCCTGGCTTACATCAGTGCTACACTCAAAGTGATGTGTGCACACACGTGAGTCATTCTATCGACAAATTTGCCCCCTTGTATAATAAATGTCAAAGCTAACAGATCAGGATCATGAGATGCAGTCAGTCCTTTTATCTGAAAGTTGGAGTTGATATTGCTCCAGCCTTAACCCCTCATTCTCTAGCAGGAGTGCTAGGGGTACAGGGCAAAGCAGCACAGAAGATACCAGCACACTGGCTCAGAGACTGGAGAGGCAGTAGCTGCAAACTTCAGGCTTTGTTTTAAAGATAAAACCAATATGACACATATGAAAAAAGTTGAGACAAAAGTCCATATTAGAGAACACAGCAATGTCTCCACAGCTCTATCAGATATTACCGCAGTTTCCATGGGAAAAGTATGGTAGCTTTGGTAATTCATCCTAATTTTTGTTATTGACACTGGACTGTAGTGACTACAGTTGAGAAGGTAAATATCAGCACACCCAGCATCCATGCAATTCAGGCCCTCTCAAACTTCCTAAATTTCATCTGCTGACTCCACAGAGCAATAGGCATTTCAACAGGACAGCAGTACACTGAATGGAGAAAAAGGAAGAAATAAGACACAGCTTTTGCAAAGATGGCTAATAGAAAGCACCTCCTCTCAAAGTAAAGAGAAGAGGCACAGGCTTCTGATATACCAAAAATAAACGCAGTACATATTTTCACTCTATAAATTAATTTGTCACAAGTGCTTAGATCCCAAGCTCCATTCCAGAGCCTTTCCATTTGCCCTGGTTCCCTCCTGCCTCTCTGACTTCCACAGCCAGTCTGTCACAGAAATGTAGCTAAAACAAAACCACATAAAGATGGTGGTATCTCAATTCAGCACGCTCTTGGCACTACAATTCACTGTTACCTGAAGGAGCTGCAAATTAAATGAACTTCCCAACTGATAATTGCAAAAGGCAACAATCAAAATGCCTTAGCAACAGCTCGAAAACATCACAAAGCAGACTGAAAACAGCTCCCCTTCACCTCATCATAATGTGTTCTCTGTCCTTACGAACACATGCTTTTCCTTTACCCTAGTCAATCATATGATCATAAATGATCAATCATTTATCATAATTTATAGCAGCTTACCCTGAACACAATGTCACCATGCTACAGATGCTTGCAGGCTATTTGTTGAAGTTTCACTTTTACTGCGAGCTGCCTCAATCTCTTCAAAATATTACAAAGAAAATTAACAGGAGAATATTGAGAGGCTAACAAAGACACCCACCAGCCCCACGGCACATTTATTAGCACTTACCTTTGCCTGTAGTCATTATCTGCAGTGCTCCCAAGCTGCTGGGAAGAGCTCTGAGCCCTGCAGTGCACATCTCTGTAACTTACCCACCAGCAAACTCTCCACCTCCCAAACGATTTCTCCCTATGACCGAGCAGACTGCCACCCCTCCTCCAAAATAAAAGCCTGCTCCGCACTCAGCTGAGCGCTGCTCGTCCTCCTCTGCCTGTTGGCTCACATCACTTCACTTTAAATGTAAGGGTTTAAAATCTAGAGGGCAGTAACATGCTTATTTACAGTGTTGTGTAATAGGAAAGAAACAGAGCCAGCGTGGCCCATTTCTATCCCGCACAAGGAGCTAACAGTCCTGATTCAAAAATCACAGCATCACTTTCCCAACCCCTGTGCATGTGAAGGAGCATTTCCTTGCTTTTTTTTTTTTTTTTTTTTTAAACACATTTTTGTTTTCTATTTCAATGTGAAAACAACATTCAAAGAAAACAACTCATAATGGAAAATTAATTTGCACAGTGAGGCACAAATACATGAAGCTTCAGCACAGAGCGTCAGATCTAAACCTGTGTTATCGTAGCCACCCCTCCCAGTCTAATTCTGGTGCTGGGATGCATGTTGACAAATCATTTCCCACCCACAGACACGTGGCAACATCCCTCATATGTAGGTTAGCTTTCTCCTTAGAATAAACAGGAAAACAGTATCCAATGACTAGCTTTCCTATCAGCACAGCATGGGAATCCAGAATTATTCATTTTCAGCTAATTGCCTCTAAGCTGTCAGCTTCATCACCAACCAGGGAACAAACTCAGCAGACAGCTTATTTACTTTAAACAGTACCTCAAATACAGAAATTGTTCTGTATTTCATCTTCACAAGACTTCTGGCAGTTGGAATCACCTTCGCTATTTCAACACTGTTTAAGTCTGATTTCTCTTCAATTCTCAAAAAACCAGGCAACTACTAAAACCACATCCTCCCCTCACCTTACTCTGCATAAACATATCAGGGGAGAGATCTCTGCTCCAGACTTCTGGGTTTAGATCTGCTTTGAGTTCCCTGCACGCAGCCAAAGACTACTACCACCTTTTGAGCAGAGTCAAAGTTCCACGCAGACAAGGAAGTTTAATCTCCTCCAGACTGACTAAGCCAGCACAGAGGCACACCACCACACTAAAGGATTTGCAGAAATCATGTCACTTAGGTAAAAATAAAATTGAAGAAGTTAAGGCACTGTATTATGATGTCATAATGAGAAAGAGCGCAAAAACGCACTACAACATGTTAGTGGCTAATAGCTTTGGTTTGGGTCACTTCCTATCAGTCTGCATCTGTCAGCAGATCTCTTTCTACATTCCCAATCCGTCCTGGAACTTCTTCCAGAGTCCCGGTCAGACTCAGGATAACTCAACCCACGGAAAAATGGCAAGCTTTATGCTCAGGTCCTTCCAGACATGAGGCCAAGGAAACCTGTGCCGCACGGATTTCCTGCAATAAATAGAACTGTTTACATCCAGCAGCTCCTCTCCACATCACAGCCAATTACAGATCATCATGCAGTGCCACATGAAGATGGCAGCAGACTAGCAGGCAATTATTGGGTCTTTCATGCTGAAAACGTATTTGTCCCAGGGGAATAAGGCATCTGCATAATTAGCAATAGCAGTTACACAAAAAATAATTAGCCTGCTGAAAGCTTGAAGGAGGAAAAACTGTAATTTTTGCTTCAAGAGGCTGGCTAATTACATGCCAAATAACAAAACAGGGATGCACTAAGAATCATCGAGAAACCAACATGGATTTTAACTTCATATTCTAGACAGAGAAAGGTCCTCTGGTAGCCTAGCAACAAGCAATACTTCAGCATACCAAAGCTTTCCTGCCTTGATGAAACCCTGCGCATACCGTGCAAACCTCCCCCACCCCACTGCTCATTTGATTCCTGTATTATCAGACAGTGAAAACAAGATCTGGCAAAAAAAAAAAAAAAAAAAAATTCAAGATAAACTCAAAGCAGCACTAATGGTTCATGGTATATATATGGTATATATGGTAAATAAATGTCTGAAAATAATCATGCGTAACAAAACTCATTCTGATTAGAAATGATTCGCAATACTTATACATGGGGTCAGGATGTGACCTGTTCTTTTAAGGACCTTTTCTAGTAAAGGTGAATTAATTTTTGTTCACCTGGGAATTTGTCTCTCAGGAAGCATGAGTTAAGAGAGATCTTAAACCAGCAGCACCAGCACTCACCCCACCCATCACTGGGAGCAGCCCAGAAAGCTTATCACAAACAAATCTCAGAGCTAGAAGATGGTTTTAATTGTAATTCACCTCTGACAACTTATTATGACATGTTTCATCACTTCAGAAACAATTCTTGCTATGCCAACCTGCCCAGCTCTGCAAGAAGTCAGGTTTGGCAACCACCAGTCACCACTACTGTCTTTATTCCATCTTCCCTACCCAAGAAGTACAGATTTCGTGTACTCATACATAAGATCACAAAGTTAGACTGACACTTTGCTAGTAATATGGGAAGTCCAGACACAACTTTAGCTGGTTTTGCCATTTCAGAGGCATGCCTCAACCCTGTCCACATAAAGCCCTTACCTTAAGAGGGGAATCTGAGAAGAAATGTGTTAATTTTCAGACAGGTCTGTTCCGTGGCCTGATCCCTGCCAGCAGCACCAGCCCCTGCCCCACCTAAGTAGCTTGTGGGAGCCAAAGGCAGAAAATCCACAGCAAGCAGATGCATCTTCTGCAATGCCATATTGTGCTTACAGGTGCTTACAGAACTGAAATCTGCACAAACATTTGCCCATCTGCCTTCCCAAACCTCTGGGAGACACGCAGCTTGTGTAGAGCTAGAAGTTGCACAATCTAGCTACAGAGAGGCACTTACATGAGCTTTTCAGACATAACCAGCTTACCATAATGCCCGAACTCATCCAATCCGCACTATAATATCAACTACCGCATGCTGGTAGTGTGCTCACACAGCTGCTATGGGCAAGGCCTGGTAGGGTTACAAACTAAAAGGAATGGCAGCAATGGCATCAGATAGGCATCCATAATCAGTACTGTACTCTGCCAGATACAAAGGATTAACTAGACAAAGTTGTTTCTTGACAAAGGCTAATCTTTTGGTTGTGCAATATTTATTTTCCCTAATGACTGACAGATACTGAAAATGTCACCTTTGTTCAAAAGCAGGAGGCGTGAGGGATGTATGAAACCCTACAAACTTAACTTGCCTTTAAGTCATAACAAACCTACTAAACCCTTGATGAAGGTAAGCCTTGCCCACCAGCTGACACAATCTCAAGATAAACTGGAAGTTGGACAGAGTTGTTGACACGTTAGACATGAGAGCAAGCATGCCATGCTTGTGTTGCTCTTGGAAGACAAGGAAGAAGCAAGGACCTTGCCTACAGGACTATGGAAAACAGAATTCTACCTCAAATGCATATTAAAAATACGTATTAAAAACTAATGCTCTCATTATTAATATCACAAATGAGAACTACTTTAATAACTCATGCAACTACAAGTTTTTTCACTCAGACAAAAAAAAATAATCCTGTTAGATCAAAAGGGAGATCCTTCCATACTATGTCATGCTCTGACCCTATAAGCACCCCACACTCCTCTACTTATTTCCTGGAGAGATGGCACTCTAAGAATCAGCTGTCCATAAGGGATCATCCCTATCAACCCACCTTGCTTCTTTTGACATCTTCAGTAGTGCCAGCAGCTACAAATCACACCCAACATGTGCTGGGATGGTCACAGGTTGGAGACCAGAACCACCTCTAAAGCCAATGGTTAGCAAGCAATGGCTCTGATACCACTCAGGATCATGCATATCTGCACTATAACTGCATAATAACTAATAACTGCACAGCTAACAATCGCACTGCAAATCTCAATGAACTTCAGTCTCTCACTTGAAGTTCAGTTTTTACACACATCTCATCTATCTCGTACTAACGTTGCTCTTATCAGTTGTGACACACACTATTTTCAACAAAGAACACCTTCATTTGGGTTAGAAAAGCCCATGTAAACTTTATTTAGCTGATGCCACAATCAACTCCTAAATCTTTTCTCTCCTCTGAGAGAATAAACCCAACAAAAATCCCACCCTCAGTCATCATCCCAGCATATTTGTTTAAAATGATACCACAGCAACACCTCTCACCACAAGACACAGTCTATCTCCTCCAGCTCCACAGAACAGCAATCTACAATGCATCAAAGTGACTTTTTGTGTTCTGAAAATCCAGTCTATTCCACAGAGTAAATGAAGTTTGCAGAAATTCTACCTTAGCCTACCCAAATGGAAAGCAAAGAATTTGGATAAAGTGTATGCTTGTTTCAGTTTAAGCTAGGATCTCAGAAGAACATCTACATGTTGTACCTATTAAGATGCTTGCTAACGATTAAATATTTGCATCCTCTTTTTACAAGGGCATTTGCTTCTCAACTGTACTCATAAACAGATGAGCATACCATAAACCACAAGCATCATCTACCTACACAGACCTACTTTCCTACTTTACACAAAATCACAGAAGTGTTTTATCCCATTCCATCACAAAGGAACCTGCAACAGGTTTTCATCATTCCCAGATGCAGAAGGTAACATCACACATTTTGGAATAACTCAAAATATTACGTAATTATCAAATACATCCATTTTATTATTTCCTGTACTTTACTACTACTGTAGTTTAAAAATGAGTATGGCAAGAAGAAGAGCACCTTGGAAGTGGAAACACATTTTCCCCCCCAAAAGAGCAGAGATCTCTACTCTCTTGGTTTCTAAGACAGCTGTGGAAAAGAATGGAGACATCATCTCTCCTACTCTCAGCTTTGCAGAAGGCACAAATCCAAGAGGCACCTGCAGCACCGAACTCAGGTTTTTCATCTCTGCTCTTGGCAGAATGATGAATTCCCTCCTTTGAACCAGAAATTCACTCAAAAACATTCCTAAAAGTAAGCAGTACATGAAAAGCAGCAACAAGCCCTTGTTTAAAAAGCAAGTAAAACCCAAGTCTCAGATAAGAAAACAGAATAAACCTCTGTTGAGAGCTTTGACCTATTACCAGTCATACACATACAAAATAAATGAACTTAAAAACTGCAAAATACAATTCTCAAGCAACATTAACGCAGTAGTGTTTGATGTTCATCTGCACACCATGTGCTCTGTAGAACATTAAAACTGAAAAGGCTGCTTCCGTTATTTTTTACTTTATTGACAATTTAAAGTAACACGCACAGAGACTTGAAAACAGAAGTTCCATTTCCCTAATGACAGCCAAGGAAAAGGAAGACAACAACAGCTCATATCTCAGAATTCTTCTTGGTGCTGCTAGGAATGCAGGACTGACCAACTAAACATCAATTTTGGTTTCTGCAAAAGCGATGCGGACATTTGTGAATTATCATTCAGACTTGTTTCTCTCAGCAGAACATTGGCTTTGCATCCATTTGAATGTCTCACTGATTGAAAACTACTGAAGATACCAAACAGAATACAGGTACTTCTACTCACCACTTGAGCTCTGGATCATGTTTCCAGATTTTTGGACCTCGTCAAATTTCGTGAAAATTACATTCAATCTGTTTGTAAGTTAAAGAAAGAAATCCACAATCAACAGTTGAATTTAATCTTTAGGAACCTTCTACTTTAAGATGTTACAGGACAAATTTTGTTTCAACTCAGGTCATTGAGAACACTGTCAGAAACGTCAAGGGGGAGGGGAGTTACTGCAAAATTAAAAAAATCACAACATGCAATGACTGATAAAAAACAGAAGAGGGATACTGCAGAGATGAAAGAAATACGACTGGAAATACAACACTGAAGATGTGGCAGATCTCATTGTAAAAATACATTTCCAGTTCATGATTACTTTGCCTATTTTTAACAATTTGCAGGAAAAAAATAAGAAGAAATGCAAACTTTGCACAACACTCGTTTGGCCGTGACATTTCTTTCCTAAGCATATCACAGGCCCAGCAGAGCATGAGATCTTTACAGCATCTCATTATTCTTTCCTAGAGATCATACTCTGAGGCCACACTACAGCAGATGTTTCCACTGGAAAACAAGAGACAGCAGCATTCCTTCCATCTGTGTGCACCCCGCCTCTGAAACAACCTCTCCCAATGCTCCCCCTGTGTACAGTCTGTCATCTATGCCATCCTCAGGTTTAATTCTGTTCTGTCCTGAATGTCAGAGACTAAGTGCATGTAGGATGGAAGAAAAACTCTGACCCCGGGAAGAGGTTCAATTATGCAGCATGAGAAGCTTCATAAAGGAAAGGAAATAAAAAAAACCCCTAAACAGTTAAAATATAGGGACATTCTCAACATACCGAGATTGGGGTAATCCTTTTTTACTGAGATCAGCCCTTACACGTTCACCGACATGTCTGTAAATTTCCACAAGGCTGTTTATTGCTGCATCTCGAACCTGAAAGAGAGATGTGAGAAGTCAATCATCCGCGCAGTCTAAAGAAATAAATCCCTGCCATACCTTGGAGAAAGAAATTTGCATATTTCTCAGCAACAACAGTTGCCACTATGTGCACAACCACAGCATCCACAAGAGCTTCCATTCTTTCATTTCAGATAGCAGCACGATCAGTAGGTCTAACTTTACCAAACTTCCACAGATGATAAAAGTATATCAGAAGGGTAATCAGTCACCCAAGTCACCATGTGGACAACTGACTCAGGCTCAGTACTCAGCTGGCCTGCTACAAACAAAGCAATTTCCCAATCAAAACTGCACAAAGTATCCCTGCAGTAAAGCTCATTCTGACCCAGATGACATTACCCAGCACAAGAAAAACAATTCATAGAAATACATGCAACAGAAGAATGAAGGCACAACAGCCCTTGTAGTCCTGCTGTACTCCTGGTCCTTAGTCACATACTTCCACTGAAGTCCAGACAACAGGCAAAGAAGCAAAAAAAAAAAAAAACAACCCAACTACATAGACAAGAACTAAAAACTCCCAACTCTCTGGCCAGTCATCAAACTCACTGTAACGCAACAGAAAGGCAGTATCACAAATGGCTAATTGCTTACTTTTGAGTGTCCCAGGCTTTAACTGCAACCCTAAGTATCTCACAGGAGCAAAGGCTGTATGAACAAATGTAGTTTTACATATTTTCCAAGCTGACTTGCAAAACTGACTGCTGGAAACCCCAGTGCAGTGACACATTTACATACCAACACTCCCTTCCTCTGGGAGGCAGACAGGTAAGCAATCTGCTCTGTCTGCTGGATTACCATCAAGCCATGCACTTCTGTTTGCTTCCAACATTAACCTTCCCCTCCACACACCCTCACTCAACAAAGGGGGTTCCCAAAGCTAAGGCTGGTTGCTGACTACACTGAAACCACCAGTGCTGGAGCAGAGCTGCAAACGGAAACAAAGAAAGCATGGAAGCAAAACAGCACTGGGCCTGAATACATCAGGGCTAGACACAAGGTATTTCTGTGGGTCCAAACTAAAATTAGCTTTGTGTGGCAATGAAGGACAGACATGCACACCCTACTTCCTAGGGAAGAATGACTAACACTCTTCTTTCACCCTGCTCTCCCCCTTTCTACATCATTTCCATCCAGAACGTTCTGAAATGCCACCTTCATGTATTTCAGCCCTCATTTGCTAGTTTTGCCTTTCTGCCCCACAGTCCAGCACTGCAGCACAGGACACAGCCTTCCAGGTGCCAATAGGGCAGCTTTCAATACTGAGCATGGCAGGAGGAAGTGGGGAGGCCAGCACGTGCAGACTGTGCCTCCACAGAAATGGAGGCACACTGCAGCTGGTCAGAGGGAAGACACACTGCTCCTCAGCAGTGACTACACTGCACATATCTGCATGAATCAGTCACCACGGGCCACACACCAGCCACAGCAGCCAAGGGCTGTGACTGCCCAACAAGCAGCCCTGCTGCTGCTCTGTCCATAGCAGCAACAGCCCCAAACACACCAGGCCACAGGCTGCCTAGCAGGGAAATTCTGGAAGGCTCGCAAGGCTGTGTGAAGCTGAAAGGGCAATAAGAAAACAGCTTCTGATACCCACAACAAAAGGGGAAAATGCCACACTTGATGGGGACCTTTGTTTCTCCATCATGTTTCACCAAGAGAGGGCAGCACTGACCCAGCAAATGGCCCAGACGTCCCAGAGCTCAGAAGGCAGTACGCTGCTGCTGACAGACTGGTGTTCGACCAGTTCAGGTATGAACTTTGCGCAGATGAGGTAGAACAGGTCCCCAAGAGATGAGTCGTTAAATCAGCTTCATTTCCCACTCCGTTCTGGAAGCTGAGATTGGGCTGTGCCAGGCACACAAAAGGCAGCAGTGAGGGAACACACTTCAGTCCCCTCGCCGGCTTTCTGGTTTCTGCAACAAGCTCACAGGTACCAGGACCACAATGCCTCTGCACAGCAGCAACTCAGCATCCCCACAGAGTAACACCTTGCTCAGCCACAGCTCAGGAACAGGGAGCACCCTGAATCTTACACTTCCTTAGAAGCCTTCACGGAGGAACCACTTATCCTCCCTGTGTTGGCAAAAATGGGAGAAGCTGCTTCTCACTCGGCCCTCCCCTTTAGCAAGGGGAGGCTTCAGAGCCACTACAAACCCATTCCCCAGCTGTCACCTCACGCTTCCCTCCAGCTACATTCCCACTCTAAACTTGGATCGTGAACACCACCACCCAAATTGGATGGAGATCTGAAATACTCAGAACCTGCAGGTGTCTGCACTACCTCACATTAATCTGAACTCTGCTTCCTTATCCCCTTCTCTCACTAGCCTCACACATTTCCAGTTTCAGATTAGGTTACAAGCTCTCTTTGGCAAGAGAGCTCTCTCCTATGTAACAGAACTGGGACAACCCCAATTTAGGATGTTAAAATTGTAACAAAGCTAGCAGACAAGATACAGACAATTGCATCTTCCAAAGCAGGATAGAAAGCACATAGAAGCAACCAGATACTTCTTACAGTATGTACTGCTGATGTAAGTTTCCTATACAACTTATCTTCTCTCTGCCCCTTGTTCACAATCTCCCCATACAAGCGCTGGCAGTGCACATGGCCAGGCTGTCAGTCTGGTCCCATTTGCCCTCCCTGCCCAAACTGGTTCTTATCTGAAGGTACACAGATGCTTCACTGAGCCTGAAGGGATGCCTGCAGCTTCCCATGCACTCAGCTGTAAGGTACAGGAGTAATTCCCTTCCTAGACAGGTTTCCTGTTCTGTTCCACATCATCTGCAGATTGATGCTGTTCCACTGAACTTATGATTCTACTGTAGGCATATTACAACTCTGACCCACGCAAAATCAACCAAGAGCTTTTCATAAACATCATTCACCAACAGCAGCACATTTTTCAGCTAATTTATCAGCTAGAATACAGAGCCCCACCTACCAACAATGGTACTCAACACTACTTTCAGAAGCAACTCACAGCAAAAGCTTACCTGGCTGTTCGGATCTCCAAGTAAGTTACATATATGTGGCACTATCTTACTCAGTGTTAAACTCTGAGCTCCAGATCTGGGAATAAAGAACAAAAAGGGGATCGGTGTGAACCACGGAGCAAGTCTGCAAGCATAACTTAAAGTTGCAGGAGGTTCTGACTTACGCATTGAGTGTTGCAATAAGGCAGAGACAGATCCCTTCTCTTGTCCGGAAATTCTTGTGTTTGAATCCTCCTAACATCCTATCCCACACATACTGTGGGAGACAGAAAACAAAGTGAGACAAAACAGGAGGCCAGGGAAGAGAGATTCATTCTTTCATACACTGTAACATTTTTGCATGACAAACTTTACATCCATTCAAGCTGAATAAGACAACAAGCAATAAAACATTTCTAAGTATGACTAGTTCTTTGCTGAATTCATACTAACTTGCCACAAACTAAAATAACAGCACTACACAAAGCAAGTGCCTTCCAGCACCCAGAACAATTACACTGACTGCTCCTTGATAAATCCAAGCAGCATTCACACACTCCCATGCATACCCTGACCACCCAGCCATCCAATAGCATTCTCACATAACATGAATCATTCATAACAGAGGCATAGGGAGACGAGGGCATTAGAGACTGCCATAGGAGAATACTGTGATAGAAGAGAAAGTAAGGAAAAGTTAACATCTACACAGAGTACCAGGACACCAACAACAGAAATACTCAAACAGCTCCGCTTCAAGCAGCTCCTCTCTCACATACCACAAAGGGCTGTGAAGCATACCTGAGGATTAGCAGCCTGTTCCATGATTTTCAGCAGCAAGGTCTGATCCTGCTCCCGCACAGAGTCCTTGGAATCCCCCAGCCTATCCAGCAAGCTGGGCAGCACTGCAAAAGGAGAACAGCAACATCCATATCCCTCAGAAGGAAACCACCACAGCCGCACAGCCCCTCTGCCCCTCAGAAGAGGGTGAGACATCAGAGCTGCAGGAGGGGAAAGGCAGCATTACTCCCAGCCCTCACCTGTGCCGATCTGAGCCTTGAAGCGGTCCTGCAGGCGGGACACCAGTGCGGAGATGATGTCGATCCCCAGCAGCACCACCTGGAAACAGAGGACAGGTGTCAGCATGAGGTTGAGGGCCGGGCAGGAAGCAGACCCCGTGGGCTCGCTTCACAGGGCTTCCAGGAGCACGGAGAGCACTGAGCTGTGGCGCAGAACCCACACTGTTGTACACAAGGGTGCGCGTGTGCTGTATGCGTAGAGACCGTAGCACGTGGGAACAAACACCTTAATTAATTGTTATTACACTTGTAATCAGGAAATGGCGTGCACTGACATCCGTCTCACCATTCGCCTGCAGAAATTAAACGCGGCTTTGAGGAGGTAACCAGGATCTGAGGAGGGCGGTTCAGGCAGTGCGACTTCGTCCAGGCGAGGCCGGGTGCTGCCGGCAGGGGGCGCTCTCCGCCACACTCCCGCCGCGCGGCCCGGCCCCCTATGCAAATCGCCCGGCGGACGGCGCGGAGCACGCTGGGTAGCGCCCCTCCGGCCCACAGAACGCCTTCAACCGAGGCCGCGAGGGGGGAATAGCGGGGCCCAGCGGGAATACGTCCCGCGGACCGCGCCCCCGAGCCGATGGGGCGTGCAAGCAGCGCCGGGAGCGCGCGTCCCCTCACCCTGACCCGCGGTGCGGTCGGCTCGCACTTAGGGCGGGCGCGCGACAACCACCGCCAACCGTCCTTATCTTGGGGTTGCGCGGCCGCTCGATGAACGCGTGGTGAGAGCGGCACTGCTAACGCCTGAGCAACACACGTAGCGCCCGCGTGCGCGCGCGGCGCAATTTTTGGAACCTCGCACCGGCGCGTGAGCCCGGCGCGTTTCTCACACGGCTGCGCGCGGACCGACCAGCTGTGCGCGTGCACGGCGGCCACCACGTTCCCTTAAGGGCTGCGGCCCTTTGTCCTGAGCTTCGCCCCGCCCCCACCGCTGCAGGTGATGTCAGAGTGGGGGCTGTACGGAGGTCACGCAGCAGCCGGCTGTGAGGACCTCACAGCAAAATTTAACGACACCACAGAGCACGAAGTCAGCGCTGTAGGAAATCAGCGAGAAAAACAACCTGCGCTACCGACTGGTGCTGCTTCTGGCTCCTCCCAACTCAGTAGTTAGGTGTCTTGCTCGCAAACACGGCCACTGCACCATGCACAACTGCTGCCAACTGAGCATTACACGGCCAGGTCCTCAGCCAGGAAAATGCAGCTGGCCCTGCAAGCACTGAGATCACGCATGTGTCAGACGGAGCATGAACTGCAGCTCTGCAGACAAGGCACCTCTCAGGTGCTGAAGGCAGCACGAAGCATCGCACAGAACCACATCAGCTATAGCAGCTCAAAGCTCCTAGCACAGAAGTGCTGACCCCAACTCCACCTGCAACGCTACAGAACAGAAAATGCTGAGCACACTGTAGGTGAAAGCAAAGTGCTTGTGAGGGGTTAGCTAGCACCTGGAAGAACAAGGCAGCCCAGCACAGGAGCAGCCAGGGGTCTGCTGGGGGGCTGAGCAGGTGCTGCTGTGAGGCACCCATAGGCCAGAATGAACAGGGCAGAGGCCATGCACCAGGTGTTAATGTCCATTGCTAGATCACACCAGTAAAGGTTTTTCTTGCCTTGTTTGGGAAAAACACTTATAAGTGTGCAATAGCATTCTCAGCAGCCATTACTTTTGCAAAGCTCTGGAAAGACCCTAAGAACTGAAGCTTCCCCAGCAATTCCCAGCCTTGCAAGCAGAATGCCTGAGCAGGATCTACACACACCTGTCTCCAGACACTGCCATAACCTGTAACAGCCTCATCATCCCACAGCAGCCAACTCCAATTGAGAAAAGAAGCACTCAAGGTACTTTGCTAGCTGCAAAATGAAAAACTGCATAGACAATAACCCAAGAGACGGATGTAAGGTACAGAAAGGAGCCACAGCAAGCAAGAGGGAGCATGTCATCCACACAGGAAGGCATCATTTCAGCAGGAGCCTTACTCCTGTGAAGCTGCTTCTTTAGCACCCTGAAATCTTTCTGCCAGGCTGCATGGCAGGGTCACTGCCAGCAAGTGTGAGGTCTTCCCAGAGATGAGCTGAAACATCCATCAGCTGACCACAAAGGAAGCCCATAATCACACAAGGACAATGACCTAAATTCTGCTAAATTCCACCTTTGATTATCACAAAATTCCTGTCTGGAATTCCCCCTTGGTTTCTGCCAGAGTCCTTTCTTCACTTTTTGTTGCTAAAGGCTGCAGGAGAGTGCTGCCAGCATCATAGCATTCCAACTGCCAAGTGAAAGAGTACTAAGTATTCTACTGGACAGTGGAGCTGGGGGAAAAGGTGGGAGCAAGCAGGCTCCTGGCTCAGCATTCAACCAGCAGAGCTCCAACCAGTCTGTAACCCATGCAGGTCTGTTCCAGCTCTTAGTACAGTTCTTCATCAACTCATGCACAGTCGTTACTATTTTAACATCTGGCAAGTAGATATCTTTCAAGAATTTGAAATATCTGGTCTAGGAAACAGCAATCAAAATAATAATAATAAAAAAAGTATCCCCACTCATTCAGAAAGTAATGTTAACTGATGACAATGCTTTCTACATGCTCCAGGATCCAGACACCGCAGCCACAAACACATAGGAAATCAGCATTCTTCTGCTTCCTGAATACTTTCCCTCTCTTCAACTCCCACTGACCTCTGAATCTGTCCCTTTGCCTTTCTGGCTGTCACTGGTGAGATCTGGAGCAACAGCTGAAGCATTGCTCCACTGAGCTCCCACACGAGAACAGAACATCTGTTTTCCTCCCTCAGACTGCAAACAGACAGCCCTTCCATCGCTTCCAACACATACTCAGCTATATGAGAGAATAGCAGAGCACACTGCATCTACATTAGGGCACACCTATGGGCCACTCTGGCACACAGCATGCAGTCAGAAACCCAGAAGAGGTTTCTCAAGCAGACTACCTGCCCCCAGATGCTGGGGGCTGAGCCAGCCACCCATAGGCAGTGGCAGACTTCTCACCAGGGCACCAAAGCAGCAGATGCCTGCAGAACAGCTCTGGAGCAGAACGTGCACCCAGACCTACACACACTGCAATTCAGTTATGTACTTACAGCTTCTCTAACAAGCTACCTAGAAAATCCAGTTACATACAGGTAATATTCCACACCATCCTATACACCTGATATTCCAAGTCTGAAGTGGGTGACGACCATCACCACAGGGCAGCTATTAACAGAAGAGAGTTAGACTGCTTTACTGCAGCCCTGTTGGAAGCCTACCACTACAGCACTCTCCCCCACGCCAACAGCCTGGCAATATCTGGGTCAGGGTCCAGCTGAGGCATGTGGATGGGCTGATGCTGGTGAAGACACACACCTTCCTGCAGCTGAAGCATTCCAATCTCCAGAGCTGCTAAACCAGTGAGACGTTTCACAGAAGTCACTGAATTCCTATAGAGCAAAATGAAACAGAAGTGCCGCAAGAGAAGAGGAGGGAATGCTTCCTACCACACTGTTTGAAGGAACCAGCATTTTCCTAAGGGAAACCAACATGCCCAGATAAAACAGCTGATAGCACAAAGAGGAAAATCAGTTGGAAAATTTTAGGGACAGGCCACATACATTTACTTCCAGAAATGCACATAAACATGGGAGGCAAATGCTTCCTGTCAGTGCTCCAAGGTCTATGACACACTGAAAAAAGCACTCTTAGGCTGGAGATGCACAAGCAAGTGTCCCCCAGTTCTTGTGGATTAATATAAGAAGAGAATTAATTCAATGTTTAACTGAACCATTAGCTCTTGGATTAATTATTTCAAACGGAACTCTTAAGAAACTGAAATAGCTCAGAGGAACAAAAGCTGCAGGCACTATACAAGAACCCACTCAGCTCAGCCTGTGCACAATGCTGGCACTCTGGGAAAGCACCGAAGCCTGCAAAGGAATCAACACAACTCCAAAGAGACAGCAGCTCTTCAAGCCTTGGAGCCAGAGCAGAGCTCAACAATAAAATCAGATTGTGGAGGTCTCCAGGGGCCAACCAGTTCAACATGCTCCCATCCCACTGCTCAAATTTAGATCAGGTTGCTCAAAATTATACTAAGCACTTTGTTTTGTTCGAGCCTTAATATCTAGGCCTTCAACTGCCAGTGATTTTAAACATTCATTAACACTTGAAACAGTTTTATGTGTTCTAGTTAGAATCAGCCCTGTCCATTTACGAATGGATTTAATGAGCTCCTCTGTCACCAACACCAAGGCTTTGCTGGCAGACTGTGAAACAGATGTGTTTTAATCCTTCTGTAGGCACAGAAGCAGATGAGACAACTCTTTGTAGTCCTCCAAGGCTCCAGCTACGCGACCCAATCCATAACAACCGTAGATTTCTAGTTTTCTGTAGGTACCAATGACCTAAGAGACGGACCAAGCAGCAAGAGCAGGGGTGTGTGTGTGTCTCAAGTTCACACCAGCCACAGCAGGCACCGGTACATTCCTCACAGTAATGAAAAGGCACAGCGCTTTTGGTTTATTTACCTAGGAGGTTTTGTTTAACTTGACAACATCTGATAAAAGTAAAAAGTTCAAAGCCGTACACAATGATAGGCTCCAATTACTGCTCCTCTCTATCAGTCTGTGTCAAAGCAGCCTGGCTCAGGAAGGAGGCTGCTGCCTGCCAGCTCCTTGCAGTATGCGGCACTGAGAATAGGAGGTTGAGTTTCACAGATAGCAACTATGTCAGCCTAGGAAACAGCACTTAGAGAAACAGGAGTTCAGATAAGGCGATGCTCAAAGATAGAGCCAACACACACAAAATGTTTCCCTGATAACATTGCTCCTGCTGCTTATTTAGAGATCCAGCAGCGGCCTTTTCTTCAGTAGAGGCTCTGTAAGAAAAGCCATGCACCTCAGTTGCTACGTCTTACACAAAAGGAATGACATCAACTGATTACGGAGGGAACCCGACTACAGTTGCGTCTCTGTGCCCTTCATCTATTTCCTCCTGTAATGCAGGGCTAAGAGCAACCTGGCAGGATGGGGGAAATATAAACTGATGTTTTCCAAGAGCTTTCATATCCTCATCTGGAATTACAGAGCATTATTACTACCATAAACTTGTCATGGTGAGATCTAGCAGTCTCATCTGTATGTTGGAACAAGTGTTGCTTGGCTATTCCATATACATCTGCCTGCAGTGCTGGGGCTGTGCCAGCATGCAGTCCAGTTATAAAGTTCAGCCTAAGATCTATACATGCAGGGAGAAAAAAAGAAACACGCAGAGCTACTCTGTACACTCACATCACCATTTAAAGAGATTTCTCCTCTCTCCTTCAAAGGACTTAAAATGTTTTGAGAGCATATATATACATTCTGTTCCTCATCTTCAAATTCATACATCAAAGAAGATGCCACAAACACAAAGCACCATGGAAGCAAAGCACAAATATCTTCATTAACTCTTTCTTTAAAGAAAATAGCTGCAAGAGACACAGGCCTTGCATTCTTCTGGCACATTTTGACTTTTTGTCAAAGGAGTTACCTACTCCAGCAAACTTGCTTTAGCAGGGTGTTAAACTAGATGATCATCTATTCTGTGACTCCAAGCTGGGGCATACTGCTGCAGGCCTGATTCTGACCCATCACGCTGGCACAAACCCAGAACATGAGGTGGTTGCCTGCACCCATATAATTCTCCCCAGAAACAGAAGGGCACAACAATCTGCAGTCATTGCACATTTCTTACCCGCAGATGACTTCATTCAGACCTTTAAAACTACCTAAATGTTACTAGGAGGGAGAAAAACAGTTGCAGAAACACATTTTTGGATCCTAAGCTGCCCGAGTCCGCTGGGCAGCCTGTATGCTCTTTGAAGAGTCGCCCAATTATGTGCTGACCTCACATGTGCCTTGCTGGTTTCTTGGATGAAGTGACTCATTAAATAACCCAAGAGAGTGAAAGCTTTTTACTTTGTAAGACAGATTAATTCAGCTGCATTGTTTTACCACAAAATCCCTCTGGTTCACTAAATAATTTGGCCTAGAAGTCAGGATATGGCAGCACCAGCACCTCTGGTGTCATTAGTACCAGGAGAGAACAAGGAACAACATCATGACAAAGTAGTCTCACTCCCTGCTCCACCTTAAGCTGAAATCCCTTCTTAAAAGGGTTTGAGAAAGGCTGTAATACCAATCAACACCAGCACTAATCGTATTGTTCCTTTGCCTGCGTGAGGCAGCATGCAGGCAAGATAACACACAGGCCAATAATGCTCTTCCAGTTGACAATGCCTCTGTGAGAATGTGGAGAGATGCTGTTTTGCTTCCTGGACAGGAACCAGGAGGCTGCCAGCAGACTTGCATGCATCATAGCCAGGGCTCAGCTCCAATCCTTCAGTGACCCTCCAGTCCTTCCACAGGAGATGCAGCTCCAGGCAGCCCCAGCAACAGCCACACTGCATTACGCCTGGCAGGAGGCAAGCAGCAACATCAGGGAAGATCTTAATGGACCTCCTGGGCCAGGAACCCATGTGCCAGTCCACATAGCAACTGGTAGAAATAGCCTGGTACAACATAACCCACTGGCTGGGGGATTCTGAACTTTGAGCCTCCGCTGCCTGTGCTCCTGGAGCTGTGACACCAAGCGCTATGCAAAGAGCCGGCCCAGCACATGCCCCACTGATCACACTGCAGCTCTCCTTTTCCACAAAGTTTAATCAGGAGAGTCCAAACCAAGAGAGCTTTCTGCTCACAGGAGTTGCTCAGAATCTTCTGGAGCAGACTTGAAAGCCACCAATTGCTCCTTTCAAGCGCTTGCTATGTTTTTCTGGCCTCTATCAATATAGCTTTCCAGGCTGTACAGCCAAGAATTTCACTCAGACTGCCTTGGGCCCTTCTGTCTCTGAGGGTTATGATCTCAGTGCACGTGTCAATTGCCTCATCTTTCATAAAAATGCCCTTAATTCACATAATCACATTCAGTTGTAGCACAAGTTCCTACACTCAGGGTGACAAATCAACATCGTGTCCCATTTGTCTGCCACAGCACGAAAGCTTCACCACGTTGTCTCCTCAGTATGACTGGAGCTGTGCTCACCCCATCTGCCAGCCTGCTCTTTTCCCTGCCACATGCTGCGGCCTTTCCAGAGATTAGAAGCATCTCTGCCCACGGTGATGCTGTTAGAGCTCCATCCCACATCTCCCCCCACCTCCCCTTTGTTAATGACACTGCTATAGAGCTAGAGCAGAAACCTGGAGAGCATGGAAACCAGAGCAGCAAGCATAAAACAAAGACTTCTCTAGAGGACCTTTTTTGAACAGTGATGTCACACCTTCAAGGGCATGCAAACCATTAAAGAAAGGACCCTGCCTTTGTGCAGCTCTACCTGCAGGCAGGAGAGGCCCTTTGTACCCTTTGGTTATTCAGCAGCTTTCTAATAGAAGTGCCTTGATCCCAGAACCTCACCAAATCCAACAGTTAGAGATGTCTCAGCACAGACAAAGCGCTGCCATGCACTGCACAACAAAGTACAAACTGCCAGCTTCAGCTGACAAGCACACTGAAGAGATTTTGCTAGCATGGACTTCAAGAAGGGTGGCAATCAACTTTTCCCTCTAAAAGAAGGATAGAGATAAATCCTCTTAGATTAGCTGGAAAGGAAATTAACATAAAGAGGAGGACACTGAAACCAAGTAATTCAGAAGGCTTGGAAATCATGACATCATGTATCCTAAGCACAGGTTGAGCAACTGTCTGACAGAAGACATTAAGGCTGAGGTGAGCCTTACACTGCCTTTCCCCATGCCTGAAACTCACACTACATCCTTTCTTACTTCCCTTCCCTGCAGGACTCCTTCACCAACTCCACACCAGTGACTCCAACTTAAACAGAAAGAACAGACTTTTCTTCATCACAGAACTATTGTGGGCCCAGCTCTGAGAAGCATGCGTGCTGTGACATTTCTTGGCAGGATAGCCAAGGGAAGCTCTTCTGAGAAACACTTTTTTTCTTGCTGCAAGACATGAGGAGGCATTTGGATTCCATCACAGAGCTGCTCTGAGACCCAGTAAAACTCCTCGTACTTGTGACATTCATTATTTAACAGCAAACAATAGGTCATAATACACTTCTGGCTATTCTGAACACCCATGCATCTAACTTCACAGACCACACATGCTGGATACTGTACGAAAAAAATCTACATTAGCATATTCAGCATGCTCTAGACTGACTTCCTTTACAATACAACCCAGTTGTGCTGCTTTGCCACAGCAAGGCCTGCTTCTGAAGCCAGACTAACACAAACCAAACCTCTCCCAGTTAACTGAACTCTTTTCTGCAACACTATCAGTGAGCTTAAAACATTTAGGAAGTCTCCAGGCTGCCCAAATCAATATAGAAGTCAGTTTAGGCTTGCAGCGTTTTAGTTCATTGGGGACATTCCAATTCCACTGTACTAAATTGTGTCAAATCAAATGAAGAACGTATTTTAAAAAGGTCTCAAGAGTTTGTTGTTCTTCTACAGGTAGGCACCAAACCCTCCATTCATCATTAATGACCCTACAAACAAGCTGGCTGGATGGCTCTTTTGTCTACACAGCACAGCTCAGCTGCAGTGCAGGCCCGTAGTGTTCAAACCTGGAATACATCATCACCACCTCTGTTTTACAGCCTCACAACTGAAGTGCAGTAAAGCTTTTGCCCAGCAGCAGAGAATAAGGTCGGCTGCAAGCAAAGGGTCAACAGGAGGCTCCTCAGTATTGAGTGCTCTTCACCATCACCCTCCTCTCCTTCATACACCTGAAATGAAATCCACACAGCTCATTTCAGGTCTGGCTGTCAGCAGTCCTCACCAACTAACAGAGTTGCAATCTAAGTTTCATTATGCCATATTCTAAGTTTGCAAGATGTTGAGGGCACGAGTGGGGAACAGCAAGGCTTCGCCCTCCACTCGTTCCCTAAGAGCCCCAAGGTGCCAGAGGCAGCACCCACCAGGAACCACCGCCACAGCCACCAGCTCAGCAGCAGCCAAGCCCTTCCTGTGGCTCCTGAGCAAATTCACACAGGTGGTTTTAGGAACAAGGCCAACAGAGCAGCCCGGGTGCTTGAATCCTGCCAATGCACTTCTCCCTTCTTTAAGCATGCTCCTCAAGACCTCGGGGAACAAAGCATCATTAACCTGGAATGAGAAGCAGCTGCACGTGGTATTAGCTCCAACACCTGTGCACCTAAGCAAGAGAAAATACCTTTTCCCCTCAGAGCTAATCCCTGTAAGGGTACTGCCTTCCCAGCAAGCATTTACTCCAGGAGAAATTCACTTCCCACTCAGTTCATCACAATCCAGCAACTCAGACAGATGTCTCTAATCTGTAACTGGAATCTTTAGAGATGCACACAAAACCCAGTCTGCAGTATTTCAGTCACATTTTTGTATCTCAAGGGACAAGTGATCCACCCAGACTTCTCCACACTGCTAAGAATCTTTACCACAGAAACCTATGGAGAGGTCTTTATTCTTCTGGGACTAGACTTAAAACTTCAGAGAAACTATGCATAAAAAGAAGAGTGTAAGAAATGACCAGGGGTTTCTTCCCTGCTGCAGCATCACTCAGCCCAACAGCCTCCTTGATGCAGATGGAGGAGGGCTCTCCCACCACTGCTGTGCTCCAGGAACTTATTCTCATCACAGCAGGCCAGTGAGGCTCAATAATAACCTGGAAGGGAAAGCTCTGGGCTCTACGGTGAGCAGAGCAGCAGTGACAGGCTCCAGGAACTACACAGCCTAACGCATCTGACAAAGCAAAAAAGGGAAGAAGTATCTCCACACAAAGTAGGCAACACCAAGAAAGAACCTGTATGTTATTTGCAAGGGCTTCTACATCTTCAGGGCAAGTATCCTGCACCGCTTTCCAGTCAAACCAACAGAACCTGAGTTTTGTAGCTCAGAAAAAGACTGGGGAGGAGAAATCTTAGAGAATAAAGTCAGAGAAAGCAGCCTGTTAGCTCCTGCCTAGCTCAGGAGCACGAGCAGAACACACACCCTCAGCAGGGCTGCAGGACAAGGATGCTGCTGGCTTTGGAAGTCACATCTTCCTGGGCTCTGGGCTGACACACAGGCTGCCTGGCCTGTGCCTCACTGATTTCCCAGCAAGGAGCTGGGGCCAGAGAGAGCAGAAGTTCATTGGCCCATTTCCACATTTTTCTGTAGGACTGTCCTGCTACTTCATTTGTGAGCTTGGGACTACATGCAGCCTCCCCATCAGTGCCTGGTGATTAAAGACCATCCCATCAATATTTAAAGCAATCCAATCTCCTTGACAGAAGAGAGTACGTTTGTGCCAAGTCTATCATTAAGCCAAGTGAAAAGCTGCATGCTCAAGTGATGGGTTTAGCCATTTTGCTGGTCTGAAAATACTACCAGATCCTTTTGGATGAAAAGCAGAACTGAAAAAAAAAAAAATAAAAAAATTAATCTCATCCTTCCAAAACAATTTTATTTTCCTTCTTTTGATCTAGCATCAAAGACTTCCAGGTTTCGCCTATCATTAACTATGGCAGTCAGAAACAGTGCATCTCCAACTTCCTTCAGAATATGTCAGGGAAATGAACGTGCATTAAATATTTCCACATCAGATCCTGCAAGGAGAAGCAGAGGCCTTGCCTCTTACCAGGCAAGGGGTTTTTGTTTGCTTAAGTACTGAACAGCTCTGGTGAAGGCCTGAGCTCTCAGACATCACTCAGCCTGAGGGCTCCAGGCAGACGCAGTTCATACCACCTTAGACCACTACACAAGGCATGCTCCATCATCGCAGTCTGAGGCCCACCAAGTCTAGAAAACTACACAAAGATGAACAGAGGAGGCTCAGATGTCCTTCCTTTAGTGCACACAGACCACATACTGTTCTTTACTAACAGAAGAACATCAACAAAACTGGGAGACCAACAGATGCTCTGCAAAAGGAGCACTTTACCTCCCTTTGGCTCTTCCCTGAGCGCAGACACAAGCCTGCTTTCAGCAGAAAGGCAGAGCTCACTGCATTAAGGAGGAAAGTAGCTGTGCAAGTCAAATGAAGAAAGCATCCTCCTTTTCAAGCTTCTTTTTAATCTTTTGATACCAGATAAAAGAAAAATAAGATCTTGCAGGTATGCAAGTGTTGCTAAAATGAACACTGAACAACAGAGGTTCAAAACCCAGACACAAACAAAAACAATATCCAAATACAGCCTAACTGTGTCAGCTGCAAACACAGGGAACCCATCAGTGAGCACAGTGATCCTGTGGCTCAGCCTCACCTGGGGGCAGCGCCCACCTCCCACCCTGCTAAGCCTCAGCCCTCGATTGCAAGGAATACAGTGCACCTCCAACCCTGCAAGGATGAGGGCATACCATGGGTCCTGGGGCAATCCACACAGTCCCTCAGCTCTTACATCTGCTGCAGAGCACAACTGCCCTTTGCAATCAAAGGCATAACTCCAAATGACAATCCAGTTAGCGATTCCAGTAAGTCAGTCACTCTTTTCCCTGCTAGTTACACCTATACTGATTCTATTCAAGCCAAAGGAGATTCTCAATTTTCTCCAAAATAACCAAGAACAGAATACAGAATGTCAAAACAGCATTGTTTGGAAGCAAGGGAACAGCCTTCTCACACACTGCTGGGAAGGGCAAAGGAAACAGCAAGGACATGGGAACAAAAACTCATTTGAAACAGTGTTATCTCTCATCAAGCCATATTAAAGAACAGAGCCAGCAAAGACCATGACCTCTTTACTCCTCTATTATTTGCACCAAAATCCGATTTTTAGAGGCAGAAAGGGCTCATTAGGTCCTTTAATCTGACAGCCTACACAGTACAGTTCGTGGAATCCCAACCAGCTCCCTCTGCTCCAACACCAATTATGTTCTGTGAACAGAGCATTTCTTCTGGAACAGCATCGGGACTTAACCTGATTTAGGATCTTCAAATCAAATAAAGGAAGATGAGAACTAAGAATTCTGTACAGTGATTTATTTTTTGTTAACAATACAACCGTTGCATATACCTCAGAAAAACAGACATGAGGATCCTCCACCCCACCAAGATCCACATGCAGCAGTTTCCAAACTTCTGAAGCATACATTACCTTCATACCTCTCTGATAAGGCTATGGATTACTCCAGAGCAAATGCAAGCAAGCAGTGGTCTCACTTCTTTCTAATTATCTTTTATAGCTCCCTAAACAAGGATCTGAGCTCCACAGGCACCACAGGTGTCAAAGCTGCAGTACTCCATGCAGCCTGCACACACACCAAGAAGGCTCACACTGTCCCCATATCAATTCCCATGGCAGTGTCCTCCCTCCCCCCCAAACAGCTGAACACAGAACAGCCACAAGTTTTCCCCATCTTCTGTTCTGTATAAGCTTTATACAGAAAACATCATCTTTCACAAACATTCACAGTGCTATAGTAATTGGTATAAAAGATGATTTCTGATAAGCCTACATTTAATTGGCCATTAAAAAAAAAAAAAAACACTGTTAAGAAAAGCAATGTGTTTTTACTTCAAAACCACCAGGAGTATAATAAGGAAACGCAGACTTGCAAGCTTCAAAAGAGACTGGGAAAATCTTAATCTTCCATCACACACACTGACTTCTGTAACAAAGAAGCAAACAGGATTTGATAACCCCAATTACTTATTAAAGGTTAGTGTGAAAGGAAGCATCTCCTAGAAAAAAAAAAAAAGCCATAAGAAACAAAATTCAGACAAATTATCCTTATAAACAGATATTACTTCAAGACACAGATGTTATTTCAAGCATTTCATGTGTTAGCTGTGTTATTTACCCAAAGTGATGTCCCATCTCCAATCAGGCAGCACAGGGGCTGTGCTAAGCAGCTGCTGGGGTCACTTTGAGTTTCTCCTGACTTCAGAGGCAGCAGGAGCTGGCTGTCAATGAAGCAGCAGTTTCCCACTGTCCCAGCCTTACCACACCTTTCCTGAATACAGAAGACAGCTCTTGAGAATTTTCAGTTGCTGCTCAGACAAGTCTGGCTGCAGAGCTGTTTTCTGCATACACTCTATCATCACACGGCTGCTCTCACAACCCTAAGTGCCTGCCTAATCCCCACAGAGCAGCCCCCAGCAATGCCTCCTTTTCCCCTTAGCTTACAGATGCCACTCACCTACAGCTGCTGATAGCTTTTCAGTAAGATAAACGGGCTGGAGCAATCTTCCTACCCTCCCCAGAGCATCTGCTGGCCCACTTCTCATCCCAGTGAGCACCATCCCAAAGTCCTGCCCTCAGCTTTCCCTGCCTGTGTGCTTACTTCCCTCCTCAATTAAAAAGAGGCACACGACAACCTGTCCTCCTGCTCTGTTCTCCCGGAGGATATATGCCATGGGGAAGGCAGGTATCCACCCTCACCTTTTGCCACAAATCCACCATTTCTCAGACCAGCAGCTCCCCTCTTCCCAGTACACACAATCTCCTGGCTCCTTCACCCTCCTCACATTCCCCACAGGACTTTCCCTGAGACTTCAGAGCTGCCAACACCACTTGGCCTGTGTGACAGCCAGATGTGAGACACGGCCTCACACACTACTCCCCACATCGTCTCACTAGGTGTCACTTCCTTCAAAGCACAGCCAGAGCACAACACTGTATTGGAGCTGCAGCAGCACCAAATGAGGATGACAGTAGCAGGACCACCTCCGTCCCTCATCCAGTAATTATGCTGATGTAGGACCAACAACCCTGAGATCACCATAAAACACATTCCTGAAAAATCCTTGGGATAGATTTGCACTCAGGTTTTAAAAAAGGAAATACAAAGGCACATTGCAGCAACTAATCCCAACTCTCTAACTTAAACTCCCTTCCCTTCATCTCGTTCCCCTCCTTTACAGTCACTCAAATGCTTGGGGAACCCATGAGATCTGCATGCCCAAGATGACCAGCAGACATGGCAGGCAGCCTTCCTTTCAGACAGAAGTCATTAAAACACCTTTCTTCTGACCTCATAACAGAGCCACCACCTACAAAAGCATTTCCAAGTGATCTTCCATCTACACCACACTCTTCTGATCCAATTCCCATGCACTAATTCCTCCTGAAATGAAAGATGCCTGAACAAGCTGTTAAATACCATCAGCCAGCAGTACTTCAGCTGCAGCACACTGAAGGGTAAACATCTGGGATAAGACCACTCTGCTTCCTACTATTCACCTCCTTCTCAAAGAAGCAGGCCTGCTGAATATGAAGCATCTTTCCATCAGCACTGCATGCACACTCAAGAAACACTGTGTGGCTTTGACTTGATCGATGATCAGTTCTTTCACTGATGATCTAAGGCAGCTGGTAGAGCTCTCAAAATTAAGCTGTGCTATAATAAAAGCTAATGAATGTATGTATAGTAAACTAAGGGGAATGGTGTTTTTTAACATGCATCAAGGAAAAAATTTGGTAGTTGCAGGAGTGAAATACAGCCTCAGTGTTAGTGCCCAACATCAGTACCCACTGCCAGGGACAGGAGCAGAACGTATGCACAGCCAAACCCTTGCAGGCCATGAACTACTCCAATTCTGTCTTAAGAAATTTTTTAAGTGCTGGAGATTGAAGGCTCTTGATAGAAGGAGTTCTGTACCACATCATTCTGTTGTCTGAAGTCCAGCCCAGCCTAAAAAGGCACACTTACCCAGAAACGCTTTAATTCTTTCACCAAGGACCTTCAGGAGAAGATCAGAAGTGACACATCCAACTGATGCACTCTGCACCCAGGCACAATGAACTGCCTGCTCAGAGGTATTACAGCTGCCAAAAGAACACATTTCTTAAATCCTCTGAATTTCTGCCCACCACAGTGAACAAAGCAATACCAAGAAATTTCCAAGTCACAGAAATTACTGTAGAAATTGCTCTTTATAAGAATCATTTTTCTAAGTTTTCCTCAGAAAGAACAGACGTTAATGCTCAACAATTCACACACATTTAGATCAAAAAGGCAGTGATGTGGAGAACACATACTTGTCCATCCCAACTCACAGCACTGGAAGAACAAAACTGCCGGGTAGCTCAGCACATGGCCTATGTGGGTGAAGGCACAAGGAGATGCTACAGGCCAGCCCTGCAAGCACTACCTAACAGCAGCTCTGCCTCAGCTCTGGTGTGCTGAGCCCATCAGTCACACATGCTTCAGCTAGCCCCCCAAAAAGCCAGCTTCCCTGCTGAGCTCTGCCTACTTCCCAGCCTTAGTTCCTCCAGCCTTCCTTCTTAGCCTTGCCCCTTTTCTCCCAGGGCTCCACACTCCCTCTGCTCCTCAGCCTCCAAGTCACCCAATTCTTCCAACATTCCAGACCTAAATTTCTTTTCCCATTCTCCTTTCAGCCAGCTTGTCCTCAGAGACTACATTAGTCTCCACTTCCACAATCATTAAAAAGCAACAGTAACAACAAACTCAAGAGTTAGCACAAGAGGAACAAATAGGGATTTCAGCCACTGGCACTATGCCAACGTGGACCACCACCAGTGTCAGGACAGAAGAAACCACTACCCCAGGTGAGACATGCTAGGAAAGAGGCTTTCAAACTCAAGGCTGGGGAGTAACAGGCCTTGCACTAAACAAACTAATCTTGTATGTGGGAAACAGTGATCTGCCACGCATACACTGCTACTTCTGCAGAGAGAAAAAGTTCTTATCCTGGTATGCTGACTAGGGTGAGCCTTCACGTCACACGTTCATCTTACTCCAGTATTCCCACACATTGATGTTCTCATCTCTGAGATGTCTGCTCTTGCTTCCCCATTCACCTGCACTGCATTTCCTACTACCCCCACCTTTAAGCAGAGGTTTTCAAAGAAGCACCGCTGCACTTTTCCTCACGTGTGCCCTCCTGCTTGGGAAAAGCACCTCTCTGATTTTCATTAAGCTTCCAGTAGACAGACGAAATCACCTGGAGACAACAGGACCTGCACAGCATGATAGCAGCAGTTCTCTTCAAGACCAGTGAGAAAGCTCAGGTTCTGACGGGGGCTGGAGCTTGTGGAGGCTTTCAAAAGCACTGGTATCTTATTCACAGCTCACAGCATTACACAGGCTTCACTTTCTAAAGACTTTTAGGGACAGATAAGGCAGAAGAGGTGGACGGTACACTACCTGAAAGGCCACCAATGCACACCTGGAAGAGAATCTCTATCCAGACGAAAGAAAAGAAAAGCAAACACTGCAATCTGTAAGAGCAGGTACTTTCTAAAGCCTGTGCATACATACAACTTTCCACACAACATCCAGAGAAGAGAAATTCCTTATGGAGGCCAAGCAGCTCAGGCATACACACCAAGCAGCACACCATGGCACCCTCCGTTCCTCAGGGCACAGCACTGCTACATTCCCTTGCATTTCTCAGCTAAATGAGCTACACAGATATCTTCTCCAGAGCCTTCTTCAATAAGCCAGAAGTACACTGCAGCACCCACCCAAGGACTTATTGTCCACTGTAATTAAGCAGACATAGGAATGTGTCCAGATATGCTGCATACCAGAGAACAGGGGTATAAGCAGTAAGGTGCAATGGGACCAACTGCATCAACTGTGAGCAAACAGGATTCTCTCCAAAACTTCAGTGTGCTTTATTCCAACGTGAAAGCCTCAGAATCATCTGTATTTATAACAGAAATACAGGAATTGCATTCTTGAAAATTAGGTTACATAAAACCTGGGGGTAGGTAAACATCAGGAAAAGCCTCTAAAATTTAGCTATAAATCATACCAAACAAGTAACATCCCTAAATGTAAGCACTGAATAAGCAAAGACCTAACTGTTAAAAGCAGGTATTTGCTACGTGTCACTGCACAGACTATAACTTACTCCACTTGCAGTAAGGCTTCCAATCAGAGCCAACATGACTGCCACCTGCTATTAGTCAAAGAGGGAGCCATGAGAATACAAGGCAAGAATCACTACCTTCCAGTGGAATACAACTGCAACAAAGAGCTGCTATAATTAGTAGTAAGAGCTCATTTCTAACGTACAATTTACGGTAACTACAGAGACATCTCAAAGGTGCAACAACAAAACACACTGAATAGAAGCAACTGGAGGTTTTCCGTTTGCTGTTAGCCAATTCTCAGCCTCTCAGGCAGGCACAAACACAGCCCAAGCAAAGTGGTAGCATCAAGGTTAACCCTGCACTGCTCCCACTTCCCAGAGGAGATGCCCACAGCCTGTATGCCATGCCTACCCTGCACTACAACAAGGACACAACAGGACAGGGTTCTACCACCTCTTTTCACATTGTCTCCCCAAGTTCTCTCAAAGAAACTATTTTTGGAGATGAAAAAGCACTACTTTCACTTAGGCAAGAAAATTCTCACACTTAAAATTCAGGACTTGATCCTACAGACTTCTTCCTCTAGCTAAGCTGCCAGCCACGCTGTTATCAAGAAATGATCTTTCTTTCTTCCATGTTCTGATAACTGGGACTCTGCTCTGGGTCGTGAATACTCAAATGCTGCTTTGTTTTAAGGTTTCATATTTGGCAACAAACACAGTACCAAATGAGGAACAACAGAGCAGTCTCGTTAAAAATGAGATCTGATCTAGGAAGTAAGTAATGAACAATTTGTAGGTGGCAGCATTCACCTGGAGAAAATAGAGCCTGCTTGTCTGCACTGTGATCCACACCTCCCCTCCTGTGCTTCGGGGTCTGGTCCCAGAGCACACAGGATACAAACAGAGGCAAATTATCCTGCAATTCTACAAGCTGGTCCCCATGCCCTGCAGGAAATCTTACTTTTCAGGCTCAAAGGAAGCTGCTGCCAAAGGAAGGCGAAGCCAGAATCACTTATCTGAAAGGGAAAGCATCCCTGCTACACACCACTGAGTCCAATGGGCTGCTGCTCCAAGAACCAATGTAGCTGCACTTACAGCCATGGACGCTGAGCTTTTTTTTTTTTTTTTTTTTTTTTTTACTAAGTGCCAGGATGAAAAAAATGCATCCATTTGCATTACTACACATCAATGCTTTTTCAGTTAAACTATTAAGGAAGAGACATCAATGTATTTGTACCATGCATTTATCATTCATATGCTCTACACTCTCCCCATAACTTGGAAATTCTTTAATAAATTTCAACAAACATCAGGACAATCACAGCATCAGATAACAAACTTGCATAGAGAAAAATATAAGGAAATGAGGCTTAACAAAGACAACTCTGCTTGTAAAGAACTAAAATCAGACAGAGGCAGGTAGATTCCACTTGCCAGTGGGACTACCAGTAGGCAATTCTTCATACTGAAGTTCAAAGCAGGAGACAAGAATGGCTTTCTAAAAGAATTTGAGGAACATCTCACAAAGAAGACAGACTGCTGGTAGGTCCTTTCAGCTGAGAAATGAAGAGGCAGGTAAAACTGGTGTTGGTGAGGACACCCTTGATAAATATTTCTTTCAGCATCAAAAGGACAGAATAATTCCACTGAGCCATTTTAGAGGCCCTGCTCCCAGCTTGCCAAAAATCAGGATGCCAGTAAATCCCACCCTGGCAACCAACCTCCAGTTCAGGTTACAGCTCCCAGGCACCAGTCCCAGCAGCAGGGAAAGCAAGGGCTCACAGTGCCTATGGAACACCGGGGAGCCTGATCACATACACACCTAACAGGCCTCTCCTCCATAAAGGCATTTCCATAGGGGCACTCAGCACAGCATGAACAGTCTCTGTAAATCTCTGTGGGGATTCTAAGGACCCAAGCCAGCACACATTTTAAAATATTCATGCTTTTTCCAAAGTGATAGCAGTTTCACATACTGCTCTACCAGAGAGACAAAGGACTGCAGTGGGCTTTCCCTGTAGCCATGGATAATCCTGTTATTCTATGATGTATTTTATAAACATACACTACTTATAAACTACTCCAAAGCATTACAGGAACAATCCTAAAACCAAATACATGTCTTACTCTCACCCATTCCTCTTTAAGAGTTTTCCAGTCCCTCATCTCACATCCAGCCTAAATTTACTCTGGCCCGTCCATACCCATCTGTTCTTGTGCTGACCTTGCCCTTTAGCTCCAACCGTTCGCCCCCACCCCACGTCCACCCCTCTGATGTGTATTTATAGACAGCCATCACACTCCCTCTCAGCCTTCACTCCACAAGCTAAGCAAGCCCTCAGCCTCCTCAGGCCAGCCATGCTCTGCAGCCCCCTGAGCACTGCACTGGCCCTTCCCTGCACCTGTTCCGGCCCAGATTCCTCCCCCGAGCACACAGCCAGCACCGCACAGCACATTCCACAACAGGGCCCAATAAGACCCAGCACAATAGCATTAGTGCACCCTTATCACCAAGGGACTAAATCCCCAATAATCTGCCTTTTCCACACAGGCATCAGCTGTGACCCTCAGGCTGCAGCCAGCTAATATACCCCCTGGCTTCCCAGGGGACAGCAAATCATGCCAGACCTCTGAAAAAGCCCCAGTGACAAGCACCACAGCACTGCAGCTGACACACTACACTAGCATTAAAGGAATAGCTTTGTCCTCTCAATTTAGTAACAGTGATGGTGGCGAGACCCCGGGAGGGCTGGCTCTGTCTGCCCTCACAACCCAGCACCCCAAAGCTAAGGGCAGGTCAGCACACAGCCTGAATGGCAGCTGCTGCAGTGCACATCCCAGCACTAACACCCAAAGTGAAAAGGGACTGCAGCAGAAACCAGAAGAGGGGGCTCACATCCACAAGCCAGATGGATTTACAAGTGAGAGCACTCAATGACCACCCAGAGTGAGCCCCAGAGAGAAGAGACAGGAAACAACACAGACCTTTGGACTGACCCTACCCAAATTTGTGCCATTACAAGAACAAATTCCTCTATTTATTTCAACATGGGGGCTCTTCACGCTCCCTAGGGATTTCTGTGGCTTCTCACTATTTATATTCCATTTCATAACATGTTGGTGAGTAACTGAAAGATCCTCTTGTCTGCACCACTTGGGATCACAGGCTTATCTGTTCTTGCTTTACAGGAGCACAAACACACCACATAAACCAGTCAGAAAAACATTACCACCCCACTGTCCAGTTCCTGCCATTCCAGGTGCTAGAGGACAATCCAGAGCCACTGCTACCTAGGAAGAGGGGATGATGAATCCATAGGAAAGTTCTCAGTGCTGATTTGCTACAGCTGCCACACAGAGCAGTGAGGGTTAAAAAAGCAGCCACAGATACTGCACATACACAGAGGAAAAACAGCCCTTCAGCTGGCCTGGGAGCTGCAGGGAAATAACTTCAATGCCTACAGGAAAATGGATATCCTGGAGCCAAGCCTCTGCTCTTTCCTAGGTTTCAGGCAGGATAACCCACCTATTAGCAGCTTGCCAACACCAGCATCTTAAAATCAGGGCCATATTCTGCAAATACAGGTGAAGCCCATTGATTTTTTTTTAGCCCTTGCTAAGATAGCTTTTCTCCCCACACAAGAGTTGGAGTCAGACTTCATTTCTGCAATATGAATGCATACATTCAGGTACAGATCTCAAAACCACTCTTGGTGGCCCATTTTCTCACGTCTGTTGTACGTCAGAATAATTCTAGTTCATCTTCCTTCCTATTAGGAGTTACCTCTCCACAGTAAAGAGGTTTTCTGGAGAGAAACCATTAAATAAATGCAGCTCTCACTGATGTTCACATACCCCTCAGCATCCCCAAACTCACCAGCTAACAGCTGTTTGGAAACCCTTTAACTCTTTCCTTCTTCCCCAGATGCCAAAGACTCCTTTCTCTGTGCATTAAGTATTCAACAAAGCCCACCTACCAAATTACCACCTTAGTCCATAACCACGCTTGAGAATTGCTTCCTTCAATCAGGACTTTTTCCACTGAATTTCTTCTAAAATAAACATGGTATAGAGAACAAATGTATGCCTACAGTGAACAACCATTCATCAGCTTAAGTAACTCTAATGGATGCCACTTTAAACTAAGCCTGCACCATCTGTTCTACCCCTCAATTAGAGAAGCCAAAAACATTACTCAATACAGAGTTTAAGAAAGCCAGCTAATTTATGTAAGTTTTCCTTCTCCTCAGCTCGGCGAAGCACGCTCTTGTAACATCTGATATGCAGACACAGATGAGAAAGGAAGGCTGCCTTCTCTAACATGATTATGAGTTCTGTCAGGGGAAATAAGTTTCCCTGCAATACTTCACCACGTGCTTCATCTTGTTATCTCTGTAAGTAACGAAAACCTTCAGGAGGCAGAGGGATCAAATCAGGAGTCCCACACACAGCCAGAGCAGGGCACAGCTCATATCCTGACAGACTTGTCTATGCGCCGGGTTCACCTGGGAGACCTCTGAGAGAAAACACCTTCAGCCACCGCCCAGGCTCTGTGACCATAGCCAGCTCCTCATGTCTCTTACAGGCCAACCTGCTGGGTACAGAGCATGACTCAGACCAAGCTGATCTGGAGCAAAGGGATTGTCCTATGCAAGGGTAAGAGGATCCTCCCCCTGGCAAGTGCACTGAGTACAGCAGCACCAAAATGATGATTACTTGATTAGAATAAAAAGCAACAAATCTCATAAAGTTCTTTACCTATTTTCACTTCAAACTACCCTCTCCTGCCATTTTTTTTACTGCCAAACACCCTCAGCCCACTTCCAGAAGCACAAACACCACTTTAAGATCCTAGATGCATTCCTCTGCATCCCACCACAAAACATCACTGGTTCATCAGTCTGGACACAGAGGAAGTCACACTGGCCACAAATGCATTTATCAGGAGATCCTGTACCTACTTGACAAGAGTATACAAGAGTATACGCTGCTGCAAGCAGCTCAAAGTAAGGTGGTCTATCAATGACTTCTGCTGATTTCAGCATCCTCCCCTTGCTATAGAGTTGGGAAGATAAGACAATACACCAAAGCCCCTAGTATCACCACAAGTCCCACAGCACATGCCTCAGTGCAGGCTTTAGTTATTCTCAAGTGAAAGAGAAGATGGTATTGTCTCCTGTCTAATGCTTCACAAAATACTGTCAGGTTAAATAAAAACAGCCTACAAAAACACCAACGTCTCAAACTGTCAGCGATGGTCATGATTTACACAGCTCAAACCAATGACAAAGACAACTCGAGCCCCCCTGTAAAGGCACAGCAGCAGCTGAAGCTCCCTTTAGTGCAAACTGAGCTGAACTGTGCCAGAGATGTCACATTTCACAGCAGCCTGGAGGAAAGTTACCAGGAATATAAATACAGGCACTAAAACAAAAAAGGGATTGGCACATTGAGATGAAACATCAGCTGGATATTAAAAAAGTATCACTTAACTCCAGGTAGTCTGCTTGTCCCACTTAAAAGCTTCACATACTCGATTACATCCATTTACTGAGAAAACAGTCTCCAGAAACTTGAGAGAAGTCCATGTTATGCTTACTAAAACTTAGTGAATGAAACCAAATGCCACCTATAGAACATGAGTGGAATCACTCCAGTACAGAAGTACCACTGTTTTGCTCCTGGATAATGAACACTGCCATGGACATGGTGGGCTGTAGTTCAACTGAGAAAAGAAAAAACACAATCTAAGTGTGACGCCAAAAGTGCAAAGTACTGCACAGTTCTGCAGTTCACATCAGTTCATAAAGTCTAAGCAAATGGCACATTACACAATGTCAAGTTTACTCTGTTTGTGTTGGCAAGAGCAGTTTCCACCAAGAAACATGGAAAGAAAGGCAGGTAGCGAGAAAAAGGGGAATGAAAGCTCTCAGGAAATTGCACAGACAACTTTTGTTAATGACAGCAGATTTCTTCGCGTGCTCAGCCAGAATGGATCCACTGGCTTTGGGTTTTTGGGTTCTGTATACCAAACAGCTTTGAACACAGTAATTTGTTGACAAACAAGAAAAGCAGACATGCAGCCCCACAGAACAAGTTGGCCAAGATGCATCATCCTCACAGCTACCTTTCAATCAAAATTTCTATTAAAAAGCTTAAATGAATCTGAGGATGTTCTGCTCCAAAGCACTCACAACCCACACAGTCAGTCTTTCCCTCACTTCTATGTGCAAGAGCTCCAGTATAACTCTTGTTAATGAGCTTCACCATCAAGTCTGTAGGAGGTTTTACTCCCAGATTTTTCTGGACTTACCAGAAAATACCAAAACCTCTTCCCTGTAACAACAGCCTAAATATCCTACCAGCCTTGTCAGCATGCCTGGGAAATGACCAGGACACAACTTTTCCAAAGCACAGCTGCAAACCCCTCCTCAGTGAGGAAACTGCAGACAAGGGATCAGAAGCAGCATGACAGGGATAACAAGGCAGCTGAGTTCTAAATCCCACTGCTCACCCACTACTGTGGATGCAAGGTTGTTCAATTCAAGAGAACACGCTCATTACCTTTCCTGAGCTAACTGCAGTAGATCCAGGAGTACTTAAATTATCTCCAAAAAACATTTAGCAAGCATTAAGGACAGTATGAAAAAGCAAAAAAAAAAAAACAAAGGCTGTATATATGTGTGTGTATATATATATATATATAAAAACCAGGTGTATATATATGTAGATACACACACACACACACTTGCTTTTCGACATTTTTATTTGGCAAGAAATCATCCACACTGTCAATTAATGGGATGATCAAAGCATCCCACAGACAAACAAGATATACAAAGAAATCAGGATATCACAGAGTACAAACACCCAAAATAAATCTGGTTTGCTGAAGTGTAACTGCCATGAATCCTTAATATCATATCAGCAATCAGCTCCCCAGAAATGGGACCAGGATGGTTGACTCAGTGCAGTGATCAGCTTTCAGAACAGCATATTAAGTACAGAACAGCATATTAAGAAGTACACAACTTCCACATGGATCAAGCACCACTTGGAATTCAATTACAACTAAAATCTTCATTGTAATTTGACAAGTCTTACCTTATAATTGCTGGAATTCACCCAAGAGGTGGCCAGTCCATCAACCATTTTATCCAGCATCGTCTGATCATGTTCCAGATCAGCTGACTTCTGTTTATCTGAGAAGTAATCTATCAATTCCTGACCAACCTGAAGTCTCTTCCCAACATCCTTCTGCAGCACCTGCGCTAAGCAGTACTCCATACTGGGCTCCATAGTGTCTCAGAAACACAGCACTAACAAAAAAGCTAGAGGGCAGACAGTCCAAAAAACCCCTCTATGAATGTACGCAGGAGGTCACTTCTTTGTTCAGTGAAGGTTACTGAGGGCCTGGGTTTCAAAGATGCAATTCTGAGAATGGCAACAATGCAGCATGTGTGTGTGAACAGCAGCTGGCAGGATATTAAAAGTCCAATTTAAATAACTAGTGATAGATGAAGCAATGAGCAGTGCTGTACTGTTGGGTCTGCAATAATTCTCAATTCAGCAGTCCATTCTGAAAGAAAAAGAACAGTATTATAGGTTAAATTAAGTACAGAGGGAAAAAAAAAGATTGAAAGCATGTCACAAAATGGGTTATTCACATACAGCTGCAAAGCTGTGATAAGCTGGATATGAGCATTGTTCTATTTTAAGGAATCAGACAAGGTAGGTCAAGACAAAAACCTCTGGTTATTCTTCACCACAACAGTTAGCTAGCAGATCCCCAGCAGCAGCTTTAGTGACAGTCAGCAAACCTGGGCCTTAAGTAAGAATTAATAATATTCTTCCAAATACCACCACCACCATTCATCCACAAAAGAAGAGACAAAACCCTTATGCAGGCCATCGGGAAAACACATCTGTTTTAAGGAGTGAAAGCAGGAAGGCATCTGGATCCTGTTTGTACCACAGGCCACCAGCAGTCAGTGCCACCAGCTGCCTGCAGGATTCAGCCCTAATGCTGGGCTCCAGGAACCTAAAGCAAGCAGTTTTCAAATACCCGATGCTCAAGCTTCTTCCAGGCTGAATCCTGAGGCACCAAAGCACAGACCTAGGAAAAAGCAGTCTGCTGCAATAGCATAAGCAGGACTTAGCCAGCAGGGCCTGTGGCTTCCTGAGAACCACAGCCACGGAGAAGAAAGGCCAGGACAAATTTTGCTGCCATTCACAGGCACAGCATCTTTTTTAAAAAGAAAGTAGTTGCACATCTCAATTTGGCTATGCTCCCCAACATCTGAAGTTCTCTTCTCCATAGACTGCATTATAAGCTTTTTTTCTTTAGGGTTTTTCCCAACCTGCAGCCAAACCATCCCATCCAGGCACAGACCTCCCAGCTGTCCTCCACCAGCCCACGGTTCCCATTGCATCCATGCTGCTTATGAAGCACTTCCTCTTCCAAGTTAGCACTTTTAGTTAGAAGAGGATAAAAACCCTGTATACCTTTTTGTTTCCAGCCTAATAATAGCCAGAGCTTGACGTCTGCTCTGCTTTCTGTACCACAACAAGGAAAGCAAGCCAAGCTCAGTATGAGGCAAGAGGCTGTGAAGCAGACACCTGGTTCAATACACTACTGGAGGGAAGCAGGAGGCACACGTTCACTAATTGGAAGCACTGGGGCTGCAATTCCAAATACCTTCCATTTGAGCAAACAAGGCCTTCGCTGAAGCTAATAAAAAGCAAAGCAGGTCTGAAAGCAGATGAGATGCTCACAGAATCCCTTGTCTGGAAGTAAAAGCACAATTGTACAGCACGCTGTATCAGATCATTATCTCACCTCCATCCTCCCCAGCCACATTTGCACACTGCTGCATCCCACAAATGCCACTCACAGCTCCAGAGGCAACAACCGAGTTTGGGATCTAGAGCCTGCAGCTCTACTGTGGCTGCCCACACCAGCTGCACCACTACTCACCAGGCAGGAAGAGCCCCGAGAGTACGGATTCCCCCTGCCCAGCCCTGCAGCTCAAATCCCCACTGGCTGACAGTGATCCAAACTGGTTCTGTACAGCCAGGGACATACCTGAGCCAACTGCCTGGCAAGCCCTGCCATCAACCAGAAGGGTTGCTTCATGCCCTTAGACTGAAATCCCTTCTCACCAGCAAAACCTGACCCTCTGGAGCAGCAAGGAAGCATCAGCTGCGTCTGCACAGCACCTGGGGCTTTGTCAGTGCCATGGGAAACGACCAGAATACAACTTTCTGCTTGCTCCTGAGCTGTCCAGAGAGCATATCAAAGTCTTATTGTTTCATAAAACCTATTTATCTACCTATTAAGTAGGAAATACAATCATGTCTTCTATTACTAGCTTCTCTGTCAGACCATAGCTAAGACCTCGACCTCCAGTTCTGAAATTGTCAACAATGGCTCAATCAGCACTCAAAGTCAAAGCAACCCTTATTTTTTCCTTTCTAAATGAGACCCTGGTTCCAAACTAGCAGAAAGCCATACCTCTCCTTACTACTGGAGCTGCAGTTTGTCCATTGTGTCAGCTCAGCACCAACTGAAATACTCTGATCTCTCCCATCCTTACAGAACGCAACAAATTTCTGGCAGCCAACTGCAAACAAGAAGTGATAGTTTTAAACTGATCTTGACAAAAAATTAAAAGAAAAACCACTCCCCAAAATGGCACAGGGGAAGAACTGGGCCACTTCAATCACAAAAGCACAGAAGTCTTCCACTGAGTCTCCTCATCTGTGCCTCTGAATACCGGCCCATCCCTGCCCTTCAGCATGGGCTGGCCCTGCTGCTCCTTGCTCAAGGCACTCCTTACACCAGAGGGTCCTTCACATCCCGCACTGCCTGTCTGAAACATCCCAAGCCAGCTGTGTGACCTGCTTCTGGATTCCACGAGCTGCCCACTTTCAACAGGAGACCTCTGTTAAAATTAGGTCGGTGTGGCGAGGAAAGCCCCCTAACTGCTCTTAACATGGAACCTGCTTACACCTGAAAATTAATTCAGAATCCAGGAGGGTGTGAATGACTGACTTACCACAGAATAGCCATCTCTGATTAACTTCACACCAACAAGTCCCAGCACATCCAACAAGCCATTAGGTGCCCACAGGGCCGTGAGAAAGAAACAGCCAAACTTTCAAGCCTTTCTTCTATGTGGTTTTCATTTAAGAGTATGTAAGTCTGTGCCTACAAGCAGAGAGCAATCTCTTAAGTGAACTAATTTAAGCAAATTTCAATAAGAGCTCCTAATTTTTTTTTAAGACATTTGAAGGAAAACATGGGACCAAGATTACAGTGCATTACAGAAGAACAGATGGATGCTATGGACTCAAGGGCTGTACACTACAGAAGACCCACTGCACACAATGGCACCGCCTCATCACATGCAGGAGAAAAGAGCCACAGACACCTTTAAACCCTGAGGCAAAGCTGAGCAGTAAGCCAAAAGGAAAGGCTGGTGGCTGCCTAGCATCTACAAGCCAACAGGTGTTCAATTTGCACCTTTAAAAAAAAGCTTTTCTATACATGAGGAAGCCTGCTAATTACACCCCTTTCCTCACAAGAGCAAAAAGTACCTCATGAGAAAATCAAGACCCAAACTCCAAAATATGAACTTCCCAGGCAGCAGAGAATGCGGCAGCTGCATCTCAACACACCTGAAATTGATCTGGCAGATACTCCACACATAACAAACTCTGGGAAACACAAACTCACAATCTCAGCCCCAGGAGGCCACTTCTTTTCCTGCAGAATCTCATCACCACTGGTTGTGGGCAGCCATTGTTACAGGACACAACCGTTTCAGACTAACATTTGAAGTACCACCTCTTCCCCTGAAGCAGGGTCACACAGGCTTGGAAACCAACAACTCAGTGGCACAGATCACGTGCATGGATGTTTCAGAAGAGCTGTGAACGCAGGCTCTGGAGCACAGTCCTCCAGCTATGCTTGCAGCTTCTAACAAGACTGACAATGTCAGTATGGAGGTTAAATAATGAGAGGTGGGAAGGGAGAATATCCCAACCACCCCAGCTCTGCCACTGCAAAAATACAGCTCCTTCTTTCACTACCAAGCCATGAAAACTATGCGCTTAACCAAAGCCCCTGCCAGCAACACCTACATTTTCCATCAAGAGCTATCCAGCAGAAAGCCATTAGAGAGGCTTAAGTGTAATGCCAGCTTGGAGCTCTCCTCAGTTAAAGGAGAAAGCTGACAGCCTGAACAGTAGTATCAAAGCTAAGTAACTTCAGGCTATCACCATAACTTCACCAAAGCTGCCACAACTCACAGCAAAGCAATTGGAATAAGTCAATTCAAAGAGTAAAAAGGAAATACTCGTTACCCAAGATGCACCCACTTTCATGCCATCGCATAAGCCAAAGTCTTTCCAGTGCATAGCAGAATCCCACTCACTCCAGACCAACTCCCCTGCTCTTACCACCATGCTGAGCTGGCACCTTCCAATTATATGGGCACCTTCACACACTGACACCAGCGCAGGTCACAAGCTCCCACTGAGCCCCCAACACAGCTACCCAGGAGCTCACAGCCAGCAACGCTCCCTTGTCCTCACAGGTCTTCCCAGCCCTTCCTGAAGGTTCCCCTGCCTGCTTCCAGCTGTAAGCTGGTCTTCTCAGCAACTCCCAAACCAGACAGCCCTTTCTGCTGCAATGTTTTGTACGTGGTGGGGTGTAGCAGAGCAGCTGTATGAGTAACACAGCAACACAGGAGTGCCAACCAAGCTCCTTCACAGGTCTCGGGACATAACTGCATGCAAGATTCAGCTTAAATTTGGTTCAAGGTACGAGACAGACAGTCTTGAACCTTGACTTTCCACAACAAAGAGCAACTCCTCCCAATCTCCACCCCAGTCAAATGCAGCAACTCTTCAGGTAGCTTTTATCAGCTTCAGCAGCTGAGCACTGCAGGAGGGCTGTGCCTGGTCTCAGCAGCCAGAGCCCTGGGCATGTTGCATGCAGAGGCACCTGGAAACCATGCCCTGCAAAGCCCAGACAGGGCCCATCAGCATGGCAGCTCAAAACCCAGGCTCTGCAGGAAGGGAGGTCCTCTTCAGCCTTCCATCTCCTCTTTCTCCTTATGGTCCTCTCCACATGCTGCCCAGGGGGCTTTGATATCAGCCCTCACAAAGCAGGACACTCATTAAGCACCCAAGTGGACCTGCTCCTCCCTAGATATGCAAAAAGCAGCAGTTTGCAGGAGACGCCCACCCAGCACTTGGCATGGAGGGGCTCTCCCTTCTCTTCACCTGCCTCCATATGTAGCAGATAATGTTTATTTGGTGCCCGGGGGTATTTCACAATCACTGACTGCTTTAAATCAGTAATTAGTGCTGCCTTGTACTTAAACCTCCCCCTAATCCAGTGATCCTCAGAATTCCAGCCTAACAACTCTTGCTCCTCTAAGGAGGAGCTGGTCACCAGCCGAAGGGGCAGCTCCTCTCCCCTTGCTGCAGTGCCTGCCAGGTGCCCTGGACCCAAACAGCACCAGCTGCACTAAGGCAACTCCTCTGCAGCCCTGCTGCTGGGCTCACCTGCAGAACCACCTCTGGCTGAAGGCTGCTGGGACCCTGCTATGTACCAGCTGTTCTTCAGGCTTGCTTGGAGTGTATGAAGGGGCTTTGTCTTTGAAGAAAAGACAGTAACCAACCCACACCAGCACACAAATTCACTGCCACAAGCAAAATCAAGGCAGATTTCCAGAATGAAGTCTGAAAGATTTCCAGGGCTTAAGCTAAGACCCTGCAGTCCCCCTGCAATTCTTCCAGGACAGATGCTAGCTGTGAAAGTTGCATTACACTGCCCTGCGTAAGATAAGCTTTTAGACAGCAGGCCCTCTTTCGTGCCTCCATAAACGTTTGCACTGCTGCCTCAGCAATGGGACAGCTCACAAAGGTGCTGATTTCAGCAAGGCCTCATCAATCTCCAAAAACATCTCTGCAGCAAGCCCAGACTACCTGCAGGCTTACAACCTCAGTGTGCTCCCAGTGCCTGGCACTACGGAAACCACTGCACTGAGCAGGAGCCACTCCTCCAGAGCACGGCAGGAAAACACACGAGTTCCAACAGCCTTTGTTTTCCTAATACAGATCTCCCCTAGTTTCCCCTCTTCAAAATTAGCACTGACTCTGGACGATATCCAGCCATACAGTTACAGTACTTTAAAATGGAGGTGTCTGGCTCCCTTCCTACCACAATCAAGTGCAGGGCAGTTTCCCAGCACCAGGCTCTAAACCTCTCTCCGTCCTCCAGCAGCAATGGGATCTGTTGGAGAAATCTGGGAAGAAGAGAACACTTTCACCTGAAGCCTTGCTGGACTGTGAAGCTTAGCAGCTGTGCAAGGTTTGAAAGTAAAACATCACTAAAAATGAGTGGCGTCCCATTCATTCCCTGCTCACCAGGAGCACTCACACAGGAGCAGGGACTTCCAGAACACATCTGACTCCTGCAGTCCCTATCTGCACTGCAATAAATGAAGTCTCATAGGCTCAGACCACTAATTTACATGATCTTGGAGATGAAAAGCATTTCTTAATGTAAATGAGAGAAAAGGTGGGAGAATACCAAGAGCCTATTTTGCAGGCAGGAATGGGGCAGAAATTCACTGCCTTTCCCAGAGTCACTGGGAAAAAAGTCTGCAGCAGAAGTAGGAACCGAGGGCCAGATAGCACCATGGGGAAATAAAACCCCACACTACCACATGCTGGGTACAAGATCCGGATAATCTAGTTCTAAGAGATCAGTGGGGTTGTGGTAGAAATGCCATATTCCACAAATCCTCCAGGAGCCTGTTATCCCCAGCAATACATAACTGGTTGGAGGCACAGAACACAGAGGTAGGCTTTTGTGTGCCAGCCCAAGCCAGAATCACCCTGGCAGCAAGTAACAGAGAGGGAAGCCCCAGTGCTCAAGTGCCTGCTTGTGAAAACCATCATTCCAAGGCACTGGTACTCTGAACACACACACACACACACTTCAAACTGAGCGAGACATTCACTCCAGCAGGCCTAGAGAGAGCCTTCAGCACTGTGGAATGGGGCACCAGCAGATCCTAAGTTAGTCACTTTGCAAGGTTTATTTTTGTCCCGGGCTCCAGAGGCAGCTCAGTGACTGCTGCTATAAGAAGCCACCTGCAGAGGAACAGGCGCACCTGTGAACCCTCCCTGCTGCTTAGCATCACCCTGAAATACAGGTCAGAACCAAACTCCAGCTGGACCAGATCCCTGCTTCAGCAAACCACCGTTGGTTCAATGCAGATTTCTGAAAGCTCCTGGAATGGAAAGCACCTGCAGGCAGAGCTGAGAGAAAATCCCAGCCCAGACGTGAAACACAAATGCTGCTGTTTATCAGTCTGCTGGCAGGGCAGGCAGGTCAGACGCTGTAAGATCTGACTTCCAATAGGCCACTGATGATGATGCCTTTTTAACATGTCTACGACAGAGCCAGGTATTTAACAGCTCAAAATGCCACGGAACTCGTTGAGTTTTTAGATATCCAGCTGTGCAAAAACTCTTCATTAGCTCACTTCAGTGGTTCAGACAGCTTTAAAGACTGATAACAGGTTGGCCCAACAGACAATACCCAAAACACTGAAAGAGCTATAAAGAAACATGCTCTAAACTTCTGCATAGGCCAATGAGAATGAAAAGCAGCGTTAGGGCTAAAGCTGAGGCTGTTCTGCATGAGGCTGCCACAATCAGTAACCATTCATCAAAGAAGAAATGAACTCCTTTCCTCACATGCAGACTTTGTTTACAATTTAGTAGAGTTTGAAGAAATCAATAAACAAATTGGTTTCATCTACTAATTCAGCTGCACAATTTTTTGATACTTGTCAGCATTTTTAACACACCGACAAGAGCTGCTGGAAGGTGCCCTGGCCCCTTCAGGATCCAGGAGGGAGCTTCAATTCGGCGCAGATGAGGCTATGGATGCCCCATCCCTGCAGGCATTCAAGGCCAGGCTGGATGTGGTTCCAGGCAGGTCGGTGACCCTGCACATAGCAAGGGGGTTGAAACTAGATGATCACTATGGTCCTCATCTTCCCAGACTATTCTATGATTCTATGAAGACTGCAAGCCCCAGCCATGGCCCAGCCATGATGATGAGAGGCTCGGAGTGACACATGTGCCTGAACCAAGTAACCTGAGGCCAGACAGGCACCCAAATGGCAGCTCTCTTCAAAGCCACATTGCTCTGCCATCTGCCTGTACAATGGAGTGGGGAGATGTGTGGATGCCCTTACTGCATCCATCAGAATATTTTTATGCCCAGCCTGTTTCACACTTTCTATTGCAGTACAGCATGACAAACTAACTCAAAAGGTTGTGAAGGACAAGATTTACCCCAGTTTGTAACTCACCACAGCACCTGGACCTGCTGTCACCACCCACCCTCTGACAACCTGCAGCCCCAGAACTAAGGAACTTGTGGAAAAAGGAATACAACATTTCCATTTTGTTCTTTAAGTATCTTCAATCCTAACAACTACAGCTATAGCTCAAATTTAAGGTTCTAACAGGACTTCACAGATGAAGTGTTGAGGACCAGCTCACTTGTTCACATACATTCTCTGCAAGTGTCCCTCCAGGGAATGTTAAACGAATAGAGAAACCCCTCCTGGCCCACAAGCACACTGTTGTCTCACTTTCAGCACCCTATGATGCCAGCCAAGTGAGGCAAGGACTGAGTGTTCTTCTTGGAACACAGACATTTTTGAACCTGTCTAATCAATCGCAAGCATTTCACAGGAATGCTGCACACATCCCTGTAGAAAAGAGATCCCATTTGTGCTGGCAGTCATTTAAAGAATAAAAAGCACGACTATGAAATAGAGGCTCACAGTGACACAGTCATTACCCGGTCCCTCTGGTAACTTCCAGACTTTCATCCCACTAACCGATGGGATTCCACGGTGAAAAGAGGCAAGAGCTGGACTGGGCCAAGCCCAGCGCTGCAGCACAAAGGCTCATCCCATACAGCAATGCTGCTGCAATAAGGAATACCCTGAACGTTGCAGTGCTGTGGTTCCACCCTGCTCGTGGTTCACTCCTTGACTCTATCAAAAACTCCACTTTTGGAAGTTCCCAAACCCATCCATCCCAGATCTTTCCAGCAAACCCTCATTAAACCCAGGTCAGGACCCTGTATAAACAGCTGTGCTTCTGATGCCTTTGGGAACGACTGTTTGAACGGCGGGCTTGTACTATGGAGCATCAAGCAACGACATTCGGCTTCCTCTAACACCAGCGCCCACCGGACGCCGCCAACAGAGGCAAACGACAGAGACAACTCATCAAAAGAGGTAGAAAAACGTTACGGACTATTAGGCTCCGATAACAAAATGGACTCCAGCACATCTGCACGAGACGCTGGCACACCACCGGGGCGGAGACTGCGCCTCTGCCCTACCGGCTCCAGCTTGGCACGCGCTTCTCTTACGGGTTCTCTTCTTCACCAAAGCGCTCCGAGCGACGCGCAGCCCGCCGTGCCGGGGCGCTGCCGGGGAGCGCCGCATACAGCGCGGGGCCTTCAGCTCCCGCCCGGCGCCCGCGGAGCGGCGCGGCCCTTCCCTTCCTTTCCCTCCCCTGGCGCTGCCGGGGGCGCGCGGACAGCGCCTCGCGCAGGCGGCGCGGGGCCGCGCGCAGCGACGAACAGCCGCGAGTGACCCTGCCCAGAGCCCGCATCTCCGACCGCCCGCGCGGGATGCGCCTAACGACGGCGGGGCTCTTCGTGCCGATCCCCGGCCCCGAGCCCACGTTCCGAAGGTTCGGTTCAATAAAGCGCCGCGCACACAAAAGGGGCGGAAGAAGCCCCGACCGCCCCCCCGCCCTCCGCGCCCCCCGGCGCTGCCCTCGCGCGAAGCTCCCCCGCGCCCCTGAGGGAGCCCGGCCCCGTCAACCGCCGCCCCGCTCCCCTCGCGACCGCACTCCTCTCACGGCCGTTACCTGGCGGTACGGAGGGGCGGGGGCCGGGCGGGCTCAGTGCCGGCGGCGGCGCCCGCTGCGCTGCATGGCTGCGCCCGCCCCGCTGCCACGGGAAGAATGGGAGCCGGCGCGCATGCGCCAGCCTCATCTCACGGCGCAGGTGCGGCACCGCCCCGCGCCTCTAGAAGGCTCCCGGACGGGCAGCGCGCATGCGCAAGGGGGAGCGCGCGTCCATCCCTCACGCGTCTCTACCACAGAGCGCGAGGCGGTGGCTGGGGGGAACGCGCCTCTCATCGGTCTCTATGGCAAGGCGGGGCAGCGGTGAGATCAGTGCGCGCGGCGCGCATGCGCGAGGCCGGCATTCTAGCGGCGGCCGTGGAGGGCCGGAGTCGGAACGACCCCACCACGGCGCCGCATCCACTTCCGGAGCGGCAGGCGCCGTTTCGGCGGGAGGGGGCTCGCCCCGCCCCCGCGGCCGTTACACGGGGCTGTGCCCCGCCGCTCTGCCCGGTCGCCGCGGCTACGGCGCCTGCGCAGTGCGCGATCTGCTGGACTCCCCGTGGGCGCGGTCCCGCCCTGCGCCCTCAGAGCGCGGCGCCGGGGCTGGCCGTGGCCGCGGGCTCCGCGCAGCTCGAGCGACTCGCTGCCGCGCCGGGGACAGCGGCGAGCGGGTGTTCGTCTGTGAGGAAAAACGACTCCTTCTCCTCGGCTACTGCGGCTCACACGCCCGTCTGCGCAGCCCGCTGAGCGCAGGGCCGCCTCGGTACGCGGCTGAGGCGCAGGCAGCGCTAGCTCGGCTCCGTCAGACCGCGTTTCCCAGATCGGTGCCGCGCCCCCGCGGCTCCCAGCGACCCCGAGCCGTGCGCGTGTGAGAGCTCACCCTGAGAGCTCACCCACGGCCTCTGCAGGGCTCCCACCGTGCCCGAGTTCCGCCTGCCCTCCCCTCAGGCTGGCAGAATGTCAGCTTCCGCGGTGCATCAATTGTATTTGTTCTAGCATCATCTATGTAAGACCCGCGTGTCCGTTGCTGACAGCAAATTGGAACAAAAACCCATCATGGGAGCACATCGGGCTACTCCAAAAGGAAAGAGATTGAATTTTCCTGACAGAACCAGATCTAAATCAGTATCTCAAAAAGATGTCTCCAAAGTTATTGATAGATAAGGGCATGCTTTTCCTGTCAGTCCTTGAGCATTCGTCCAGGGGTGCAAAAAGGACTTAAGTGAAGGAAACAGCAGTATCTCATCCACAGGAGCTATGAAAAGCACACACGAGTGCTTGACATAGGCTTTAGCTGGTGGTTTACCAGCAGGTAGTGTTACCCTTGTAACAGATATACCTAAATAAAGGTACTTGCTTTCACTATGCTCTCATTTCTGAAAGATCTGCATTTACTCGTGCATCTCACACATGGATCTCCTGCACAGACAGGATTAGCGCAGCACAAATGTAGCAATATCCACCTCCTGAGATTATGCTGTTCCCAGCAAAGCAGCACAGATTTTTCTCAACCACCTGCAAAATGCACCACTTCCTGCTTGCTGAAAAGAGCTCTGTTTTGTCCTAAGGAGGTATGTGCAAATATATATATATACACACAGTTCATTTGGAAGGTGAAACATAAGCTTAGAGATTTCTGCATTTAGAGCCCAGAATGCTGGAAGTAGGGGCAAAGTCAAAAAGTTTTTGTTTTTTTTAATATAAAGGAATATACGGATATAAAGTAGCTTTTATTTTAAAACAGTGCTCTTTCAAACAAAACACATCAGTGAAACAGAACTAATGGGAAGCAGAAGGAAGAGCTGGGAGGGAGAGGGGCTCTTATTTAATAGAATCACAGAATGGTTGGGTTGGAAGGGACCTTAAAGCCTACCCAGTTCCAAGCTTCTGCATGGGCTGGTTGCCACCCATCAGATCAGGCTGCCCAGAGTCCATTCAGCATGGCCTTGAGCATCTCCAGGGATGGGGCATCCAAAGTAGAAACAACTCACTGTACCTGAACAACTTGCTCCTCCCTTTTCCTTTAGGGCTCTTTTGCACAATGTCTGCACAGGAATCTGAAGGCTGAGCGCTCCAAGGTGAAACACTCATTTACAAGTAACATGAGGATAGTTTGCTGCCCATGAGAGCACAGGACTGGAGCCAAAGCATGGCTGGCCCTGGGTTGTTTTCCTAGAGTTGAGCATACACTCATGCAGACTCAGAAAGCCACATTTCTTTTATGTGCTGTCACAGCTCCACTGCTTGCATAGATAAGGGATGGCACAGCTTTGCCCAATTCTTGTAACTCTGGATCTTTCCCTTTGCCCTAACCCTGGCAATAACACCTCAGGCACTGTTCACCTGAACACACCCATGCTGTGCTAAGGAAAAGGCAGCACTGCTCCTGGCACAAAGATAAATAGCACAGACTGATGCAAAGTGCTGACCAAGCTTCCAAGTGGCGTCGATCCGTTCTAGCAACATCCCTGGGCAACTCACCTTCTCTACTCCTCTCCTCTGAAACAGGGAGTAAGCTCCTTGCTTGTACCCTGACAGAACACTTGAAACAGAGAAAGCACTACCTTGCCTGGATCAGCTACTAATGTAGCAATTCCTCATTCTTTCCCTTGCACGGCACTTGTCACAGCTCCAGATTTGAGCACTTTCAGCTCAGACAATATGCTACCTTTAATTGGTGCTTTCCTGCCAAGCCTTACGCTCTGCATCAGGCTCTTTCCACGTGAGAGCTGCCATTAACAAAACAGCTGACCCACTTAGCTCCCATGCAAAGGCACATGAAGCTGTGCTTCAGTCACCAAAGAGAAAGGAAAATCTGATAGCAGTAGGCTTTGATTAAAGGGAAGTGAGCAAATGGCATTGAGGCATGTGTATATGGGCACATCTGCGTGTGCCTACAAACTCACAGTAATTTGGCCGTCCAATGGCCAGGAGAAAGATCCCACATAAAGGTCACCCCCACATAGTATCAATTGAGTTTGATTTCCCATTGACAACGAGGTCCCACAAGCCATGCACACATCTCCTGGGCCTCCTGCATTGACCTGCAGCCCCTGGGGGCAGACGATGGTCACCTGGCCACAACATCAAGGCAGTGTTAATTATGGTGCTTTTTTGTTTTGTAACTCAAGCTGAAACCCCCCAAAAACTGGGTGCTGGCTACTGGAAAGCTGGTGCTTCCAACTCTTTCTGACCTGAGATGGACTGAATGCTGCAGCCTGGGAGGCGAGTGGTGTCCTGCCTTGGACAGCCATAGGCAGTGGGTCTCACGGGTGTGCTGCAGTGTGTGTGTGCCCCTGCTCTTCCTGGCAGCCCTCAGGCCTCTGGGAAAAGACGTTCACAGGTCAAACTAACAGGCATTCTATTTTTGTCTCACATTTAAATTGACATTCAACAACATTTCAGCCCCATTTCCTCTTCCGTCATAACATCCCATTTACACATTCAGATGGATTTTTCCCTTCCTGTTCTTGTTCTGTTTCATCATCTGCTGTTTTCATTTTACCTTTTTTTCCACCATCCAAACACTTATAATTACGCTCACATCTCCTGTTTTATACAAGCACATCACACACACACGTACCTTACCAGCATGGATCTCTTTCATCTTTGAAAAACATTTCCTTTTTGTCCTCACCCAAATATTAAACCAACTGGAAAGTGACATATCAAGGTTAGCAATGCAGCTTGCTCTTGACGAGGGAAAAACGCTGAGCTTTGCAAGAAGCTAAGTAAGTGGGTTAAGACCCTTTCTAAAGATTAGCTCACCCTTCACCCCAGATGCAGATTTCTACTGAAATTAATGGATGCTCTTATAAAATTCAGTGGGAGGGCTGACACTGAACAACAGCACAGCACACGCACACCAGCGGCCCGCTCAGAACTGACTCCAAATCACCAACTGCAAATGGTCCTTAACAACCAATGGATTGAATGTCTATCATGCACTGACACAGCAGGATTTCATCTTGTAAAATTACAAACCAGTGGAAAAAAAGATGAGCCGGGAGTTCAGGACCAAAACAAGCGCTGCAATTCATCTGACGTGACTGCACTGACATTACACCAGAGGATAAGGTTTGCCTTAGGAGTGTGTGTACTGCCTTTAAACTGAGCACTTTTCACTTGCACAGCTCCCTCCTGCCCAGGCAGAGCCCTGCAGCTCCAGCAACTGCAAACTTGGATCCTTTGCTTTCAGGAAACAATTCAGTAGAGTATCCTTGAAATATCACCCAATTAATAAACCACAGAACATCATACTTTACATAGGAAACCTGAGAGAAATGCTTTATAGCTTTGTTTTACATTTTCCTCTGCCCATCCTGCAGGGTCAGCCTGGCATTTGGAGTCATGCTGGGTTTCTTCCAGCTCTCCCAACAGAAATCCAAGCCCTGACAAGCAGCTGCGCTGCTGCTGTCCTGGTACAGACCACGCTCACTCCCCCTGGTGCTTCTGCCTTCTGCAGGGCGTACTGACAACAGCACCATGACAGAGGCACTCCCCTTTTAAAGAAACAGAACCACACACAAACCAGGGGAACAGGCAGCAGTGTCCAACTGTAGAGCAATCTGAGCCCCAGGTCGGTACCTGCTCACCCAGCCCTCATCTCAGCCAGCACCAGAAAAATGCAAAGGAAGGAACAGAGCATTTCCAACTCACTGAAAAACATTTTGTTTTTCATCTGTGCCTCTGAGATACTGCCAAGGCTCAAGTGAGCAGATGCTGTGCTGACATCCAGCTTTGCACATCTGGGTGGTGCTCCACAGCTCCTGCTCCCTATCTGCTTCATTGGTTGCCTCTCTCAAATAACAGACAGAAGTGTCTGTGTTCTTGTTTTTCCCCATCTCTTACAAAGCTATTTTTGGCTGCACGTCCCATTTTCACCTCTGCATTATTCAGTACACTGGAGCTTTAATGTGAACCTGCACACAATGGAACTGTTTGCAGTAAGGCAGCCCAAGGGTTGAAGAAAACCATAAACCAGCATTTTCCTCTCTGATTAGAGCCAAGATCTGTGCAGGAACCCCCTCACAGCATATCCTTTCCCAGCATATGAGATCCACATAGCTACTGGCCACAGGAACTCAGCTGTGTAAGTAATCCACGGCTCCCAGGACAGCTAAGCAGCTCCATCCCTGACACGTGCTTAATTAATGCTGGGTGTGAAGCAACGAGAGGCCTCACCATCCCCACACAGGAGAAAATGTCTCACTTCAGCAGTTCTCACCGCTGCAGTGAATCGCTTCCTGGGCTCTGACAGCTGCTGCCCTCGGGCAGGAGGGACATGCCTGGGTTAGCAACGTCAGGCAGAATCGTGGCACGGGATCCTTCTCACCACATTCCCACCTTCTCCATTCCAAGCAGTTTAGAGTGGTCTCCACGCATCCTCAGCCAAAATGGTGCAGACTGTCAGTGCCTGGAGTTGGATGTTTCGTGGGGTTCGGATTACGGACTTTCCAGCCTAACGGGATGTGTTTGAATGGCTTATTGGACAATGAGGGAATCTGGTGTGAGAGAAGGACCTGTAGGAGATCCTGGAACACATATGACAGCGACTGCGTCCCACACGCTTCTGTTACCCTCCCTGCAATACCTTGCCCAGGATCAGGGACTTGCACAGCACACGGCACAAGCAGCCCTGCCCAGACTCCTGCATCGCACAGGCACAACGTGGACCAAACAGCTCAGCACAGACAGCTGGGAGAGGGAGAAGATGCCAGAGCCCCCCACCCTTGCTGGTACTTTGCATGGAGAGCAGGATGCCACTTCTCAGAGCCGCAATTCTTCCCTTGTGCTGTGAACCATTTGCAAACTGGTTTTAACCTTGTTCCTTGGGGCTGCAGACATTTAAAAGCCAGGCAAGCAAGCAAACAGGGTAGTTATTGACAAGAACAAGTCACTTGCCCAGCCTGCTCTCCTTGCTTGGGGCTACAGGCAGGCACTGCCATCCAGACCACCCATTCCTAGCACACTGCTCATGCACTGTGAGGTCCAGGGAGCCTATCCCACATCTAACAGGTGATAAAAACAATTCCATTTCATTTCTTCAATTTCTAGCAGTATAACACTGCCAGGTTCAGACACACCTTTTCCTCCAGACTGGCTTCATCATTTCTATGTTCCCTCTGTTTTTCAGCTAAATCTGCCTTTCTTTCCTCTTTTACTTTCAACGTTTCATGTACTGGGGAACACTGCGTACTCCTAAGCTGCATTCCCCTTCCTGCAAAACAGAGGAAGCTTAATGAGTGTAAATGAGCAGGCTTTGCTAAAGAGCATCTGTATTTCTAAAGCTTGAAAATGGCACTAGGTACCAACTCCAGAAAGTTTCTCATCACAGAAAGGCAGAGAGCTTGCAAGCTGTGCCTTGAAAACAAAATCCCCAGCACACCTTGCATCACTGTAAGAACAGTGCACTGCCTGCCCTAAATCCAGGGCATAAACATAAAATTCATGTTTGTGCAAGAATGAACCAACGACTGGAGAGCTGAAAAATGAAGATCAGTGCATGGACTGAGGCATAACTCATGACACAGCACGTCTGTTCATTTGCTATGGAAAATATGTTTGGCAAGTATCAGGTGTCTGAATTTCTGCTTATGCACATCTCCCAGGACAGCAGTATATTAATAACTCAGGCAGCCTAAAAACAGAAACTGTCACCAAGAAAACTTACCCTTCTGCTGAGAGCTCCCTGCTTAGTGACTGTTACTCGAACGGCACAATTTTTGTTTCATTTTAAGAGTCACCATCTAAGTCAATCTCAACTCAAAAACCAACAAGAAAGGAAAATTCTAGCAGGAAGCAGATCTTATTATAAACACAGTTTTCAGGATTATCTTCTTCCTATCAAGACTCGTACTGCCACACAAATATGAAGAGAGCAGAAACCAGGGTCCTAGTTCAGATACACAAACCTTTCCAAGAGACCCACAGAAGCATGTGAGTAATGCTCTGGAAGCTCATGCAACCAGACAAGCATGACAGGCAGCGTGAAAAGAAGCCACAGGGTCCAGCAGGGAAAAAAGCAGCAAGCACACAGAGGCTCCCAGGCATGGGCAGAAGACCTGGCACCAGGAGGAGCAGCAGAAGAGAGAGAAAGCAGCACAAGCTTAAAAGGCTGGGAAGGAGTTACTAAGACCTCAATGAAAGTGAAACTATACTGTGTAAGTTACACTGTCTTAAGAGCAGCTTTAACTGAAGAGCCTTGGCAGAAGTAGTATTAATGGTGGCAGCACCAAAGGAACAGGAATATTTAAGATTCATCTCAGATTTCTCCTGTATTCTTATTCTCCTGTCATCTTAGAGGTGCAGCAGGCACACCAATGCAGGTCACTCCAAACGGCTTGGCCTAGATCAGTTTCTCTGTAAATGTGGGAGGTCAATTCCCAGAACTAACGCTGCTTGCCAGAGCAGTGTGTCCCACACAACTGCAGTGCTGCCCTCCTGTGTCAGGCTGCATTCAAGGGACCTGGCTCCACACAAGACTGAGTGCATCACACTGCTCGCAGCCATCTCGACTTCCACAACACAAAGTTAAAAATATGCATTTTAAAAGAAAACTGTTCATTCTGGGCAGATACATTTTATTTCTCTTCTGTTGCTCTGTTGTATGAAGTCTTGCAGTAACCTTTTCCAGTGCTGCTTATCTGTTCCTAACACACTCAAAGCGTGTTGGCATTTCTGCCAACCACGGTGGTCACATTAATTAATCTCAAAGCACACTCCAAACCTTAACTACATGTTCTAGAGGCCTGAGGTGTAAACACAGCCTGTTTCACATCAGTAAGTAGATGTGCCCACCCCAAAAAACAGCCAACAGTGGCTGATGGTGGTCATCAGGCTGTCAGTGGAACTCCATTGCGTGCCTAAGGTGACGAGTGTTTGGTGTAAAGACAAACTCAGCCAAGTGGCTTCCCCAACAGCTCCCCAACAGCAAAGTGATTTGAGTCACGGAGAGAATGTCATTATAATCACATCTAGCTCCATCTCTTCTCACCTTCCTGAAGCCTTTTCAAATCCTTTGTCCATTCCACATTGTGGCAAAGGGTGACGTTCCCAGCATTGCGGAAAGCAGGACTGAAAGCCAATGGCTTGCAGGGGCAGCATGGTGTCCTGTTTCTGCCCAAGACAGCTCTGGGAAAACCTGACTGACCACCAGCAAGATGAAATGCAAGGAATGTCTTTCTTGAAGGAGGAAAAAAAAAAACAACAAAAAACCTCTCCCCTTCTATTTGTGTAATTATGTGAGAATTCACATACAGCACAGACTTTCAGTTAAACAGAAGCACTACAAAAGCCAATGAAACTTAAGAACAGTTAGAAATTGTATTTTAAGTCATCATTAATAAGTATAAAATACAGATGCCATCAGCAGGCTCAGCATGGATAACCTAACATTGCCTTTCAAATCTGTGTGTGCCAGGGACAAATTACAGAATTAACACAAGGTTCTGGCATGACTGCAGGCACTCATGAGTGCAAAGTCAAGAAAATCTTCACAGGCAGTGAAGATACAGCTCCCCAACAGCTAACAGGAGGGGAACTATTTGTGAATATTTTCCCTGCCCATGAAAGACAACCAGTCTGGTCAGAAAAAACTGAGACAGGGCAACAGAAGCTCCACCTCATCATTTTGAGTTGAGAAAGAGGAAAAACACGGCTATGGCTGTCAGAATTTTAAGCCTACTTTTGTTTCTTCAGGTCGTTTTTTTTCCTTGGCTGTTTCTTTGGTCTCTGCACAGCTTTCTTAACACTCGGAGGGGGCAGTTTGATCATTATTTCGTTGTCATCTGTGTCATCATCCGCTTGCTGAGCTTTCCGGCGCTCAAGCACTGTAGGCGTACAGACCGGAGTAGGATCCTGAAGAGATCAGAAAGACATCATTCACTGCAAAGCATCTGCCAGAGAAAGTTGTCACTGCCTTCGTAATACCACAAGGCACCTCAGTGCAGCCTTCCTTCACAACTTCCACGTCCCAAGAAAACCATTTTGTTTTTATAACTGCCTTCAGGCAGTCCTTCTTCAGACTGGGAGTGTCATCTCCAGAAGAGCAGATGTGAAATGCAAACCTAAATTAATGTTTTCCAGTATGCCATTATGAATGTTGGTTTTCTAAACTTTTTATCTCCTGACTCAAAGCACTAAAATTCTAAGATGGAGAAAGTCAGGAAAAAAACACACCGAAGTTATTAGCGAATGGCAGACAAAAACACCACGTCCAAGCCCACAGCAGAGCAGAAACATTACAGTCCTATCATTTCAGTCATTTCTCACAACTGAGTTTTCCTGTCTTTCTAAACACAGCCCTACACCAATTATGAGAAGTAAAAAGAAATTAAATAATTTAAAAAAAACAAAACAGTAATGAAACAAAACAAAAATGCTGATACTTTAAAGATTTTGACTGTTGGTGCTCTACATCTCAGCGCTGATGACCTGACGCTTCCTTTTATCCTGCTAGTTTCAGCTGTTATCAACTTCTAAAATATTGGAAAATCACGCCTGCAGAGCATGAGGGAGATGGCAAACTGCTCATAATAATGCGTACGCAGAAGCCTTTGCTGCTAATTACCCCAAGGGGACAAAGAACTGAGGGGATTCAACCGCTGTCTTCCATTCCAGTGTGTTCATCCACCCCTAACAACCCTCTTTTGCCACACACACCTCCCAGAGGAAAACAATGCCCACGTTTTCAGGCACTGAAATCAGCAGAAAGAAACCAGTTGCAGACTTGAACCATCTGTCTCAGGGTGGACGGTTGGGGTGCTGGGCAGCACCAGCACTGTTTGCTCTTACCTGGCTACTCAAAGAAGCGTTCTGTTTGGCTTTTGTTGTTTTAGCTTTCTTCCTCCTCACAGGAAGGCTCTGTGCAGCCTGGGAAGCAAAACAAATAAGGTGAATCACTACAAATTTCCCATATGAAGAAACTCTTACCTAACAGTCTATAGGTTTGGTTTTTTTTGCTTTTTAACTACAAAAGCTTCGCTACAGGAATCACCCAAATTACACACAGTCCAGAGCTTAGGAAAAACCCCTATTGCTCTTCTGTGACCTATGAATCAAAACCTCATCAAAACCACCCCAGACTTACAAATCCAGGGAAGCTGTACTTGATCCCCTTTTCGGCCAACCTCTTCCGCAAGCAGTTCTCCTTCCGCAGCAGCCGCTTTGCCATCTTTGCCTTCTCCACGAGGGAACGGACCTTATTGTACCGCTTCACTGCGGGCTGAGAGGGCTTCTGAAACATCCGGTCGCTGTTTTTGAAGAGGTTTGCGTGCACCCTTTCAGGAGGCATGAACTGACCTGTACCACAGGCATACGACAGCAGGTGATTGATAGCAAAGCTGCTCTTCTCACCAACGCCAGTCGGGTCCCTTTGTAACGTTACCCACAGCAAGTGCTGTTACAGCACTGTAGGAACGCAGAAGGCAGAAAGTAACTGAATGTGCAGCAGACAGGGAGTGGAAGAATGGAACAGAAGAGCACTCGGAAAGACCCAACTTTCAGAACTGATGCAGCTATCTGGCTCACATTCCTTTAAGAAAGAACACCTGAGAAGCTTGCTAATTTCATTAACCTTTTAACCAAAAGAACGCCTAACTACAACAGGTTAAATGAAAAAAAAATCTGCATTAAAGGAGCGGGCTGTGCAGCAACCCCACCCCTCCCTGACACTGTGCTATGTGATCAACACAGAAGAAAATACCTTGGGGACAAAGAAAACTATTACAGAAACAAGATTCTTCATACAGCTCCCTGAGAAATAACACGCGTGTACAGGGATTTGCTCTGCACATCACAGACCGTGCGCTTTGGTCCATACTCACACTTGAGCAGTCTTTCAGAAAAGAGGTAATTGTTCATTGTGTCTGCGACAATCTTGGCCACATCGTCACACTCGAACTCGATGAAGGCGTAGCCTTTGCTCCCTCCTGTCTGCAAGCAACAGCAGAGAGACCTGAAACGCTGCTTTGGTGCCTGAAGAGCTGAATTAAAATGTTTTGTGCTCCCAGAGTTAATGCACATTTTCAACTGCATGTAAGCATTTTCACACAGCTCAGTGAGTTCTCAAAAAAGCACCAGGTTCAGTCCCACACTGGCCAGACAGAATTCTTAAGTATATACCTGTGCGTGAAACAAACTGTTCAGCAACGTACGCTCACCTTCCTGTTGCTATCATACAGCAATGCTAGATGGTAAATTCACAAACACGAAGCCACAAGTGAGACAGCACAGCCCTTCCTGGGACATTTCAGGTTCTACCGCGAATCAGAGCGCTCTGCTCACGCTTCTCACACCCCTACATCTAGGTGGGGAAAAATGGGGCGCCATTTCACAGCCACCGTGACCGCCCAGCGGCGGTTCTGATACCGCCGGCCCTAAGCCCTCACCCTCGAATTCAACTCAAGCCCTCATTTCTCAGGCACGGCGAGTAGCGGGGAGCCTCCTTCCGCCCGCTCAGGAAATTGCAGCCGAGTTCCCCCACGCGGTGCCGCGGCCCGCCATGCTCTACGTACCTTCTTGCTCCTGGAGAGCCGCAGCCGCCGCACGGTGCCGAACTGCTCGAAGTACTGCCGGAGCTGCGGCTCGCCCAGCCCGCGCGGGAGGTGCCCCACGTACACGACGCCCGGCGTCAGCTCCTCCTGCGGGGCACAACGGCCGCGTCAGCGCCGAACGGATCGGGACGGGACAGAGCAGAGCAGAGCAGAGCAGAGCGGCGCGGCTCGGCTCGCCCCTCCCGGAGCCCCACTCACCTCGGCCACCCGGTTCTTGCGGACGCGCCGCACTTTCTTCTGGACCGTGCGCTGCAGCTGCGGCTCCAGGGACAAAAAGGACGCCGGCGCCCCAGCTCCCGCCGCCGCCGCCATGCTGTCCCGCTCGCAGCCGGAAGCGCGTCATCCTCCCTCGCGGCGGCGGTTGCGCGCAGGTGGTGCCTTCTCCCCAGCGGCTCCGTGCCGTCTCCTAGTAACGGGGCGCTGCTCGCCCCCCCGCCTCGCGCCCCGTCTCCCGGCAACGGGGCCGCGTCCCCGCGCAGCGCGGCCTTCGCGCGGAAGGCGGCAGCGTGGGGAGGAGCCCTCGCGGCTCCGCGCCGTGACGCCGGCCGCTCCCCGCCTTCGCTTCTTCCTCGCCTGTCCGGGCTCCCCGGCTCCCTCCGTCAGGCGCCGCGCGGGGCAGCCCGGAGACGCTCAGGCGCCGCGCGGGGCAGCCTGTCGCGACGGGAGCCGCTCGGAGGCCCCAGAGGCGGGAGCCGGCGGCGGGCGCCATGTCAGTGAGCGCCATGTTCGTGGAGCTGCAGGGCGCGCTGACGGCCGACCAGGACATCCGAGAGGTGCGCGCGGGGCCGGGCCGGGGGGCGGCGGGCGGCGGGCGGCGCGCTGAGCCGCGGCGGCGCTGTGTGTCCGCAGGAGATCCGGAAGGTCGTGCAGGCGCTGGAGCAGACGGCCCGCGAGATGCTGACGCTGCTGCAGGGGGTGCACCAAGGGAACGGATTCCAGGACAGTGAGTGCGAGGCCGTTCGTGGTGAAGGAAGTAAAGCCGGCCAGCGCAGGAGACGTTATGGGGACGAGTAGCCCGGGCTTTGTAGCACCGAGGGGTTTAGCCCTGCGTTCTGTATCAGTATCTGTAATTTGAGCTTTCTTAACCCCAGCAACTGCTCGAAGGTGACAGGTGGCAGTGAAAGTAATGGCGGTTGGTCACTACAGCTGTATTTCCGTGCCGGTTGAGCTGGTGCTGCTGCCAAAAGAAGCCGTGCTGTGTGCTCTGCCCTCTCCTGTGCCGTCACGAGTGCAGCTTGCTGCTCCCTGCTGCAAGATCCGTTATAATGAGTCCTTTATCAGCAGTTGGAGTAGAGAGATGGAACTCGAAGAGAGCAGAGAGCCAATGAAAGCACTTGGCAGATTTAAACCAGACAAGGCAATCTGTAATGCCAAAGGGAAAGGCGAGGGGTGGCTCGAGTTACCTTCATAGAACTGTGTGATAACTGGAAGTTTGATAGAGGGCAATTTTCTGTACTGTTTGGTGGTACTTAGAACATTATACTGCACAGTGGCTTTCCCCTGTTCTCCAGGGATTTAAAATACCTCTTGGCTAAACCTGTTCCATGGAGCTGCAGGCTGACCTCGTTCATTGTGGGGCTGCAGCTCTTTCGCAGTGACTGATGATAAAACCATTCAGGGCAGTGCTGCTGCTGAGTGTGTCAGGCTGCAGTACTGCACGTACAGGCCTTTAAAAGTACAGCTCTTCTACCTCAGATGGGGTCTGTCTGACCTTGCACTCGATGCCCCTTTTAGCCTTTCCCCATCTCTTCTCATCTGTCCCTCATCATTACACATTTGTAGCCCCGTTACACACATGGGCACCAGCCTTATTCGCTCCTTGGTTCAGTCTGCAGGCGAATGACACAGTGATCCTGTGTTCATCCCTTCCCTCCTCTCTGTTTGCATCTCCCATTACTTCTTTGTGATTGCATGACCTGGTGTTTCCTTCAATCAGTATCCTCTACAAAATGCAGACTTCACCCACAGCTTAAGTTCTATGGCAGAAGTAATTAGTCACCATTAACAGTGTTCCTTAAGTAACACTGGAGTGTCTTGTCTCAAATTCAAAGCTAAGGAGCCGAAACTCTGGGGTATTTGTGACCTACCTGTGCCTGGTGCTGTAGCTATGACTGCTCAGAGCAGCCTGAATGTTGGTGAGCTGTCTTGGACAAAAGTGAGCAGTGTCTTCAGAGGAGCATTAGTGCATTTACAGCTCTTTGTTTTCAAAACCCTGTTCTTTGTGGAGCACTGAATGTTGCACTGTTTCTTTTTCAGTACCAAAGAAATGTCAGAAGGCTCGGGAACACTTCAGTACAGTAAGAACACAGATGGAATCTCTGAAGACTAAGTTTCCTGCTGATCAGTATTACAGGTGGATCTGAGCATGGGGCGAGTGTATTTGGCACCATTACTTTAGAAGAGTGATTTTAAAGGCTTATGGGCCCAGTGGTTCTGCTTGAGAACTGATGAGCAGTAGACAAGTGTGAGATCTTAGAAAGGAAAACTTAAGAAATTGGTGTTCTGTTGGTGCATCCCTTGTTTGTGAAAGCATCCGCTGCTCCATTAATTTCAGTTAAGCTGTTAGGGACATTTCTGAAAACATAGCTCTAAATCTGCCACAAAATAGCTGCTTGATTCTACAGATCGTAAATGAAGTCACCGCCTTTGTTTTATTTGCCGCCAGAAGGGGACAGTGTGTAGCAAGAACAAATCATAGACCAAGAATGCCAGCTCAGAAATGCTGCTGGGAGACAGGAGGGAAGGAGGTGACTGTCTGGCGGGTGTGAGAGCCTGAGAAACAGCGAGCTGAGCAGCTGTGTGAGAGCTGTGAGCAGTGCTGATGTTCAGCACAGGGGTAGTTCTGGGGGACTCAGGAGTGGATTTCAAGCTCAGTGTAGTTTGGTGAGCAAATAATCTTGCAGAGTGCGATGTGTAAAGGTAGAAAGCAGTCTGTACTACAGACATTTGAAATGCTCGTTCCTCGATAATGGATGTTGCTTATTTTTTATCATGATTTGGTGTTTCCTTCAACAGATTTCATGAGCACTGGAGGTTTGTGCTTCAGCGGTTGGTGTTTCTGGCAGCGTTTGTAGTCTACCTGGAGACAGAAACGTTGGTGACCCGAGAAGCTGTTGCAGAAATACTTGGGAGTAAGTTTGTTGTAACAGAAGAGAGAAAACCTGTGAAGTTTTCAGGTGGTGTAGCTTGGAATTGGAGAACTGAATGTAAACAAGAGTAGTTATGTGTTAGTAAGTTCTTCATTGCAAAGAGCGTGCATGCAGACCGCCTCTCTGCCAAAAGAATAACACAAGGGTGACTGCTTGTTTTTCTCACCTTTTGGTTTGGTGCTTAAAAAGAAAAGATTTTTTTATGCTGTGAGAGAACCGTTGCCTCACAGAGCACAGGATTTGAGGGGGGAAAAAAAAAACACCAAAAAAACTGCAGACCTCTCTGCTCTCTGTAAATTCAGTTATTGTGTTAGATTAATTATGACCTATTGCAAGTCTGGTTGAGGATGTAAAAGATGCTAAATCAAATGGTATGAAGAGGCGGTGATTGCATCATATGCAGGAAGAGGATGCTTTTTATTTTGTAATAATATTTCGTAAATTTGATATTTCAAATTAGCTCCAATAAATAAATGCAATTTCAGCTTGCTGGTTCTGCTCATGTTCAGCATCACCTGATCACCACTCTGCTTTTTTCTTAGTTGAAGCTGATCGGGAGAGGGGCTTCCACCTGGATATTGAAGACTACCTTTCTGGTGTCTTAACTCTGGCCAGTGAGCTGGTAGGGAAGATATCCATGCAAACATTTGGGTTGAAACTGACACAGGAGTAGCCATTATTCTTTTAACCGTCCCAAGTAGTTTGTGTAATTATGGTTTGTATTTGAAGGAGTCTGACCTTTAGCCAACTGCTTGTCTGTGTGTCAGGGTTGTTCCTCACTGATACATTAAGTGTTAAACGAGGCTCTGGATTGAAGATTCACGAGTCTGGTCAACAGATCTGCTACGTTTGCTAAAGGATCCGATGGGAAAGGGGGAGTGGCTGGAGTGTGTTCCTCTGGCGTTCTCCCAGCTGATGTGTGCCTCTTCTCCCAGGCCAGGCTGGCAGTGAACAGCGTCACAGCCGGTGACTATTCTCGCCCGCTGCGCATCTCAACCTTTATCAACGAGTTGGATTCGGGCTTCCGTCTCCTCAACCTGAAGAACGACTCCCTGAGGAAGCGTTACGACGGCCTGAAATACGACGTCAAGAAGATTGAGGAAGTGGTTTATGACCTGTCCATCAGAGGACTCAATAAGGAGGCAGCGGGTGGCGCGGGTGGAGAGAAATGAAGGATGCTGATTTTAACAGCGTCGTTGATTACCTCACATGGTTGCCAAGTTTGGAGGCATGCTAGCAAAGCCTTCCTACAGTAGTTTAGAAGAACTGCAGCCGATAGCTGCTCTCTATTTTCTTACAAAAGGTGTAGTATGGGTGTTAGATCTCAAAATGTTTTGTAAAATCACGTGTAGGTTAGCGCTGCAGGCCCTCTGTTCCCAGTTAAATTCCTCTGTCAGAACACACGTTGCTGTTCTGTGCACAACAGCAGGTGGTCAGTAACTCCCACCAGCCAGAATTCTCACTGGGTCTGTAGTGTTGCTTCAGTGCTCTGGGAGTTGTGTGCTGCAGCTGTTTCTACTCACACCCCTTTAAAGATGTGTGCACAGCATGCAGCTTGATGCCCATGTTTGTGACATCTTAAAAGCACAGTCTATAAACATCAGTATGGATTTTCTAAGACACTGGGTTATTTTGCTTTTGTTGTTTGTTGTTTGTTTTTTTTAATTTTCACCTACATCAGTTAAGTTGAACAGATTTGCATACCTTTTATTAACCAGATCTGTTAGAATGGCTCCAGTTAGCCTATCTCCCTTGGAATCAGTGCATTACACCTGGGTGCATCTTCCTCATTTTTCCCCTCCAACATGCCTGCTACCAGAGTGTACAAGGCTTTCTCAACTATCTGCTTTTACTGGCTGCTGTCTCATTTACTGACATGAGTAAATGTTGAGTTTGAACACAGTCATTTACATTAGGAACTCTGTAGCTTTTTTTTTTTCTTTTGAACTAGCAAAGTTTATGAATAGAGAAGTGTTAACTGACAAAGTGCAGGTAGGATTTGAGTTTTAACAATCTGTATAGGCCATGATTGTTCTGTTTCCTGGGTTTAAAAAGTTCACATAGTAAAATGTGTTCCCCTCAAAAGGGAAACTATTAGTGTCAGATACTTTGCATGTGAGATATTTGCAGATACCAACAGCCTTTTCCATCTGTGCAGATGGACAGATCCATACCTCCCAGTGCATTTGTTCTCTTGTCCTCGATGACTTTGAGTCTTTCCACTTCCTTACTTCAGGGGGTGCAGTAGCACAAGAGAGAAGCAGCTTGTTTAGAAGGAGGAATATTTCCAGAGGATGAATATGAACAATCAAGCTTACGTGGGTTAGTTAGTGTTTCAATTAGTTGACAAACGTTTCCCATTGTTTCAGTTATGTTTTTATTTTGTTTATTGGAAGGAAATGGTTTCTTGGTTACTTTGGCCAATAAAAGCTGTTCTTTGGCCATTTGGTAACTCTGCCTGTTGTCTGATTATCTGATGTTCCTGTCTTTCCTTCCTGGGAGCTTAACTTGACATTGTAGTTCAAATTCAGCCTTTATCTGTATGTGGGTTCACTTTGGGTGTACGCTGTTAAATGGAGCACAGTCACAAGTGGCAAGCAGAGTGCTGGTCAAGCTGCACACAGATTTGATAGACTTAAAAAAATAACTAATTTTGACTTGTTAAACAAGTTAAAATAGAGAGATATGGAGGAGACTATTAATGCCATGTCCAAGATGCAGCAAGGTTTATCTTCAGAGTGTCTCATAATATTTAACATTTGTCCTCATCCTGCCACATAACATAGCCAGATAGCAGTGTGCCCCTATCACAGCTGAGGAAAATGAGGGTATAACTTCCTGAGGCCCTTGGCGCTGAGTCCAGCTTTAAAAGCGTGTGTTTGTTCTCACTTCTTTCTCACTTCAACCCTGTGGAGGTGGGAGGAAGGAAGGAATTAAGCCAATCTACCATCAAAAGCAAAGGCTCATGAAACAACGCCCTTGGGCTCTGAGACTGGGGCCAAGGTTACACAGGAAATGTGTGGGAGCAGAGGAATTAGAGGCTTCCTGAGCATCAGACTGGTGCTGCTCAGGTTGGAGGGTTCTTGGCATGTGGGCTTGGGATGTGAGGCCACCTGGCAGGATGGGTTTCTTCTTGCAGGACATGTGCTAAGGCTTTGTGCTGGCTTAGTGTCCCAGCAGCTCTGGATGGAACTTGGTCACGGAACAGCTCTGCTTCCTGATGTGGAATCCCATATACTTACACAGTTTCTCAGTAGATACCAGATCCGCCAGCTTCTGCATCTCCTGTGGCTTTCTGCAGCTGGTGAGACAGCAGCGTTGTGCCACACGTGCAGACATGCAGGAGCTGTGAGAGGGACAACTGGAAGAGCAAGTCTCAGGGCTTCTAAAGTCTGCAAGTCGTGGCATTGTTTTGTTCTGTATGAAGAGCAAGTGCCTGACACTGCAGCGTCACCTCCCCCTCGGGTTTAGCAAACCCTTGTTCTTTCCTGTCCCTAGGTTCTGTGAGAGCTTAGCAACTTCCTCTGGAAAAGCATTACTTGCAAGAGGCAGTCTGCATAGTGCACTTCCCAAACTGGGTCTGGGGAAGGGAAAAAGAAACAGCAAACGTTCTCCCTAAGCAGCAGCAGGAAAAGGGGTACACGCATCTTTCTGCAGCTTCCTCTGGACAGATAGCTCATAGGATCTCCTGGCCTGGATGGTGAATCTGCATTTAATGCTGGTGCTAAATAAGCTGTTCTTATGTCCCACAGCTGGGAGCAGAGGGAAGAAGGGAAGACTCAGAATGGAGTTGGAGGTCTCTCCTCTCTAACCCTCCCCTTTCCCAGCAGTAATGGAGTAGGTGAGTCAGTGAGGAATCACAGAATCACTCATGTTGGAAAAGACCTTAAAGATCATCGAGTCCAACCACAGCCTAACCATACAACCCTAACTCTCACAGCCCTCTGCTAAATCATGTTCCTGAGCAGGAATGCCAAGGAGAAGCAGAGCTCTGAAGTCTGCAGAAGCTTGATGGCTCATAACAGAACTCTGAACCAACTCCTCCTTGGTACTGAACACACTGCAGCGTGTGCGGGCTGGGAGGGGAGGCAGTGAGTCAGTGCAGGAGCACCAGAGAGTCTGACTCAACAGCCAGCACAGCTGTTCTCTGAACCACTTTGGCCTGAAATGTGTTCCAGTGAGCACTCTCTTGGATTGCCTTTGTGTTTGCTTACAGTTTTTTTCCTCCATCTTGACGTCATTTCTCTGCTGCTTCTTTGCTTCAGTAAAAAGGGCACTGAAATAGTTGATTAACTGTTATTTGTTAATAGCACTGCCTGTTCAATCCCTGCAGATCAATGAAAGTACTGACCTGAAACCATTCAGGAAATAGGGGTGGGCAGCGCCATAGCACAGGATGCAGCGGAGACTTCAGGGTGGTTGTTTAACCAGCTCTGTCTGCTGGAATTGATAAACTGTAGCCTGAGCCCAGCACCCTCTTTGAGCTGGCAGTCGTTGAAGGGCACATCATCACCTCCAGACTGCCCTTTTCTGGTGCCAGCACACGTCTTTGTGCAATGGACTGGATTAAGGAACCGCTCTAGCTGAAACAATCCTTTTCAGAGGTGCTTGCTCCAAGGCCGGTTCACTGCACAGCGCTGCACACCATGTGCCAGCACACAGAGGGAGGCTCCTTCCTCACCCTGTGGTGCCTGATTTAAGTGTTTGCTGAGCTGTAGTGCTATCTGCTAAGTTGCCTGATTTTCTTGCAGTCATTAACTGCTTCCAGTGGTTAGGAACTGCTGAGGATTTTCTCTATGGGCAAACAACATGCCTTCCTTTACTGCAAAGCAGTGCCTTCAGTGCTGTAGAACCTCACTCCCCTTTTTCAGCCAGTAAAGTCATTACACACCAAGGCAATTAACAAGAGCAGAAAGTAAACATGGATGATTCCTGGCTCTGCTGCTGACCTCGGCTGCTCATCAGCAGCCCATCCTCCCTCATCGAAGGACTGTCTGCTGTCTGCTGTTCGGTCATGTGGTGCAGCTATGTAAAAATGTAGAGGCTGTCCAGAGAGCTGGCTGCCTGTTCAGTTCAAGGGGTGTCACTGTCTGACTCTGAAAGGAACAGTCTTTTACAGCACAGCATCTCCTGTACACTTGCTGTGGGCCAGGCATAAATTACTTAAGATACGTATTTCCAGGCAGGTTTTTCTTCCTTTGTTCACTGCCACTTCTGGCTTGCTCCTGGCAGCCCTCGCTGGGACACTGCCCTGCCTGACAGTGAGTGTCCCAAACAAGCCCTTGCTTGAAAGAAGGGGGAGCATGCTCTCGTCTGAACATTGGTTCAGCTGCACATTCACACTATGGGTATACAAACGTCCAAACTGCTTCTGTTGGGGAAAATGTAAGATCCTCAGCACATGTACTAAGAGGAAGCAAAACTGACATCCCAAAAAGATGCTTTGTCCATAAACCTTGAAAAGGTATCTGACATGATGCCAGAATATGTGAATCCTTGTCCCCCTGAGGATGCTGGGGACAGAATGAGGTTCACCAGTTCCTGCAGCCTAAAAGACAGATCTTTCTCTAAAGCAGAAGTCTCTGCTTTCTAAAGCTGTTACTCTTTTCTCCTCATGTTTGTTGTTCTTTTTTCCCCAGGCTTTCCCACCAGCATGCTTACTCCTGAAGTGGATTTTCTCTCCTTCTTTGGGTCCTGATCTCAAGGGGAAATCTTAATCAAGCACTGTCTTTCTGGGCGCCTTTTGATCTCAAATGATGATACAGACTGGCAATTTCTTCCCCTCCTTTTTTTTCCTGATAAGTTACAAGTAAGATTCATACTAAATTCCTGCTAATGGTTCTTTATGATTTGTGATGAATTAAGGGAGTAATCTAACTTTCTTCTTTTTTTTCCCCTTTATCCCAGAAGGATCTCTCTCCCTTGTGTCCTCCTTACACCAACGAGATCAGTTGGAAGGAGTCTTGAAAAGTAATCTTAGTTTTGTCAGTCATGAATTCTGAGAGGCATAAAAGTATTGTACAGCCTTAAGGAGGCCAGTTTGGAACAAATAATGACTTCCTTGGCTTGTAGCCTGCTCCCAAGTACCATGTGTTATGACAGCATTTTGTCAGGTTAATGGAAAAACACCGCACGGCTGATCTCTAGGGCTGCCCAGGAAGATGTGTGCATGTGATACTGAAAGACCTGCAGCTTCCCAGGAGACAGACCATCCAGGTTCAGAAAGGTACTTGAGGATTATGGAAACTTACTGCCTTGTTAATGTGCTGGCACTGCTCACCCTTCCTGCGCAGGCTCACCCCACAGCAAGAGTGTTCGCAGGGCCGAAGAGACCGCTCAGTGCTGTGCTCCCTTCAACACCTGTAATTTAAAAGCAGGCAAGCAGCTGAGCACACACTGGATACGTAAAAGATAACATTCAAAACACAGCTGTCTAGTGGGGCATGTTCCACAATCAGTCTGTCCCTAAACGTAGCAGATGTCCCAGACCCAAGAGCTTGTACTGTTCCCTTGTTTTAGGACAGGGCTCCAGCACCAAGTACATGTTCTGTTTGTAACAACACAGGGCAATTATTTATGGGCTTTCTTTGGGGAGTGTGCCTGGTGCAGAGGAAATAGCCAGGCAGGCTGCTGCAAACACTGCCTATTTCCTATCATACTTAGAAGAACCCAGAACCTGAAAAACAGAATGATCATCCAGATGCAACATTGATAGTGAAAGTTAGACCTTTTCCATTTACTTACTGTTCCCTAATCTTTTGGAGCAGCCAAGGGGACCAGCGATAGCTTGATTTAAATACATGACTGCACCAACAGTTCACCTCTGGTTTTGAGTGTGAATTGGAGTGAACTGGTAAAACACTGGAAAGTAATTGGCATCTCAGGACACAGCAGCAGGTCTGTGTGGCTGTGAAAGCCACTTGCCATTTGGATAATATATTACGCTTACTGCCCTTATGTCTTCTCTTAACACAACTGCCACGGCAGGTAATGAAGAGAAGGACGCTGCGTTGCTCTGATCGTGGAAGAGAGAACGAAGGCGCAACAAGCTGTTGTTTTTTGCATGGTATGAGAATGAGGCTCAAAGGCGGTTCGATGAGGATCTGTCACGAGAGCATCGCAGAAGTCTTCATCCAGCAGCTGCTCTGCTTCTGTGTCAATTTATTTGAAAAACAAACAACAAATTAAAATAAATGCCTCATGCTATTCACTGGCTGCTCAGTGCATGTTTTGGGGAACAAACAATTTGTTGTCTAACAGCTAGAAATAGCTGGAGGGAATGCCAGCTCGCTTGTGCTGCTGCCCTGGCAGGCATTTTGCCAGCTATGGCTCACTGCAGCCTGCTGCCACCCTCATCTTGGATACATGTTTGCAGTGTCTCCAGAGGATGCAAATACTCCTATTTTCTCATGGACAAAACAAAGCGCTAAAGAAAAAATGCAGCCAGCAAGCATGTTTCACTGCTGGTGTCTTTTTCAGCACCCAGAGCAGAACAAGGAGCCCCAGCAGCTGCAGAGGAGGGACAAACCTGGATACACTGTGGAGACCTACTTAAGGGTTGGGTCAGTGGGGACCTTACAGGGTCAGAGCCTACCCACCCTTGCAGAGGCAGCCCTGTCTGCCTTTGTCTGTGGGCTAGCTGATGCTGATCTCTGGAGAGATACACAAATATGAAGTATCGTGTTGATGGCGAATAATGCTGACTGGCTTTGTCCTTACCCTGGGGATCTGAATGAACGTTTAAGGACTGTTCTCTGAGATTCACCAACCAAAATTCAAGCTCCTTTAATTTATCCTCTCAGGCTGTAACATGGCCTTTGTCGTGTTAGTCACAGCGTGACATTTTGCTGACGGTGTAATCGTAGGGCCACAGTCAGTGGTAATGTCAGGCTGAAAAGGTTAGGGCCTTTTTGCCTTTTACCATTGTTCCTCTTCAAGTAATTTCTCTGCTGAGGAACTGAGAGAGGCTGGACCTTACAGGGGAGCTTTGTGGTCCCAGTTTCAGCTCTCATTTCTCACGTACTGGGGCCTGACCTGCCCAGGCACAACGTTTTGTGCCAGTTATCGTTTCTTAGGGCAGCAGGGCTGCACTGTTCTCCCAGTCCCATTAGGACTACCTCTGAATTCTGTTCAGGAGACACAGGCAATCGTTCACTCAAATGCCACTCACATCAAATGAAATGTCTACTCCAGAAAACCCAAATATTTCTTTTTAAAAATACCCACCTAAAGTCATTGAAACATAATTATTAAAACCTTTTATGTTTTCTCTACAGGACGATGTAAAGTGTTCCTTTCAGTTAAATTTTGAAATACACTAGATTACATCATTTAAATAATTGCATTTTAAGTTCACTATTAGTGGTAGCAGAGCCATATTTACATACAGTTCTGAAATATTTGAGATGCACTGTAACGTCTCAGTCTCTGAGTCCATTAAATACAGACTTCCACTGGGGGGATACTGCTCTTCCAACGCTCTTTACATGTATTTGGGGTGCACACGGGAGAGAGCAAGAACCCCTTTTAGCATCTGACCTTTTTCGTGTGCTGTGGGCATGCAGCTGGATCAGAGTAAATTAACTCCTACTCGACTCCTACTTGACTCGGATTAAATATGAAAGACCTTTTAAAACAAGTACTGTGACTGAAGATACAATTGAAAAATGAAATACAGTCCTCAGGAGTAGCAATGGAAAATATTTTCTCCGACTTTCCTCCTCTTCTGCATAATACTGCACCGAATGTTGACCCTGACTTTACCTATAATGAAATATAGTCAGTGGTAGAAACCTCTCTCATGTTATCAAGACTGGCTTTCAACAGAATTCATGCAAATGCAAGCATCACACATCATTCTCCCACAGTGCAATATTAACAAGTTAAACTCATTGTTTTCCTCCAGAGGTCTGCTCCTCAGCAGGCCCCTCTGTGTATGTACATCAGCCACAAACAGGCTCTGAGTCCTGAGGCTGGAGACCGGGATCAGGCTGTAACCTTGGTTCCGGCGCCGCTCAGTAAGCAGTTCATGCATCAGACTCCTTTCCGTGTTGTCCACGAAGCAGAGCAAATTCAGGCCACCCAGGCTCTCAGGGTCCTCGCACGTGGCTCTGGCCGAGCCCAGTGTCACTGCGTGCTGCCCACACGGGTCTCAGGGCCTGGTGTGAGGCGTGCTGATCATGATGTTGGGCAGCGCGTTCCGACGCTTCTTCCAGGAGCCCAACTCCCGCGAGTACCGCCGGATCTGCCGGAACCAGTGGTGAGTCCGTGCCCGGTCGCTGTCACGGAACACAAACGCCTCCCTCCTGATTTCAATGAGTTCAAAAGTGTCGTCACAGTCAGGATCAGTGGAGACAATGCAATTACTCAGCCTCAAGGGCTCCCTGAGCAAATGGAACTTCCCATTATTTTTGTCCCTGATGAGTACCAGCACGGCATCCTTCACAGGCCCGGGCTCAGCTGACTCCAGGCTGGACTCAGACACACGTTTCATATTCACCAGGAGGAGGACCTGCATGTTCTGAAACTTCAGGGTCTTACTGCCTTTCTTTACCCACTGGCCGTCAGGGGGCTGGGCCAGCTGCAGAGACCCCTCCATGACAAATCGTGTTTCCTCCCGCAGCCATCCCACAGTTTTGAGGGCAGTTTCCCTCATTTCAATGTTGATGACTTCCCTCTTCTTCTTGCTGTCTTGGCGAAAGGAGCGGAGGGTCCACGTGTTTCCCTCCTGCTTGGTTTTCATGTTGATGTGCTCCAGGTGGGACTCGATGCGGCTCTTGGCCTCCCGCAGGCTGCCGTGATCTGGGTGGTACTCAGTGGTGGCCTTGATGATTCTGCTGAGCAGCAGTGGGTACTTTGTGACCCTTTGCAAGGGGGCCATCAGAAAGGACCTCAAGTTCATCCGTCGCAGTGCTGTGTTGTCATTCTGGGACACGTTGAGGAATATTCTGCAGGGATTTAAGAAGAAGGAATGAAATGGTGGCTGTTTTGTCAGCAGATGCTGCAATCCGAAATGCAAAGGAGCAGCGAGATGCTGACAGCTGCTGAGTGCTGCTCTGGTTTTAGCAGCCTTGTGAGTTCTGTCTTTTCAAAAATTAAAAATGTCTGCAGCCACGCTCAGCTGCAGAACTACGACAAGGGGTCTGGTATGCTAGAATGTAATATCTTAGCAGTCATCTGTTAATCACTGTAAAACAGTGAGGGTGTGATCTTTCTCTGGTACACACTGACATTGGCCCAAGGCAGATACATCAGCTTATATCAGGTTACATAAATTTGTAGGTTCTTTCATCATTCGATTGCAAAGCGCTCTAAACAAGAATTTGGTTCTGTCATCATTTTATAGCTGTTGCAGTGGACACAGAGAAATGACTCACCGCGCAGGCTGGGGCTAGAAATGGGAAACATTCAAGTCATGCATACTTCACTCAGTGATTTTTCCCAGTGGAAATCCAAACCACTGGTGCTCTGGTGCAGGGACTGAGAATGTTCTTAGCTGGGTGTTGGTTAGCGAAAGCTAAGCTCTGTGGTCAGTGGGCAAACACTGGCAGCACAAAATACCATACACAGACGGACACCAACAGGCTGCTTCACTGTGCATACTGAGGACTGAACATATTCTGAAGCATAAAGTAAGCTCCTCACCCCAAGACATTGCAGTTTATCCCAAATGAACATTAGCATCAAAACTCTGATCTAGTTGAGCTGACAAAGGCTTTGCCCTCAGCCTGGTGCCCTCTTCTCACCTGAGCAACTCTTTCTCCTTTTCCAGAGCATTGAGCATGTTCACAGAGGAGGACTGCTGAAGACAGTAGGTCTGAAAGGCTGGCAACATGTTGACGAACTCTAGAAATATTTCGCCGATGCACACGGTCATCAGGTCATCGTCCCCCTGCAAGCATGCAATACAGCCCCTGCTGGGTTAGCTCAGGAGAAGCACAAGCACAGAGCCTGCATTCAGTCCTATCACTACAAACCTGCTGTAGGATCTGGTGAGCAAACAACTGGGCTCACCCTGTTGGAGGAAAGGCAGTCCCTGCATGGCGGAGAGCAAGTGGCACATGGGGAGGTAAAGGGAAGCTGCTCTAACTGCGTGCTCTTCTACATGTAAAGAAATGTCTTCTCTGCTTCTGTGGGCTCAGCCAGCTCAACAGACCAGGGCCTAAAGGCCAGAGTCAGCCTTCTAGTCAGGAGGGCTTTAAGGGGCCTTCTTGCTGGCAGGTCTGCCATAAGACTAATGCAGCAGTGCATAAATTAACAGAGAAAGTTTAGGCTCAAATGGGCAGGGAGGCATGTAACTCAGGGAACAGACATGGCAGTTAGCAACTTCCGCATTTGCTCTGAGCAGCTGGGCTGGCTGGGAAGCAGGATCTCCATCAGTTGCACTCCTACTGGCTACTTTGATGCTTAATTGAAAAACAAATTTCATAGTAAATTGATCTTTGATTTCCAGACTAATCAGAAATATAAGCATCTTGTGCCACATGCTTTTATCTTTGTCTACGTGCATGCCGATACGCTCTGCAATTACTACTCATTTCAGCAGCAAGAGAGGGAGCAATTCTCTGCTGGCAGCTTTTTGATGCAGTACTGAGCTCTGACTGCAAAGGGCAACATGGAGGAGAAACAGGGAAATCCACAGCTCTGTAGAAGCCATTGTCTCGAGAAATTATGCACAGAGGACAACTGCAGTGCATATCTGACTTCAGTGTGCCAGGTGCGTGAGAGAGGCCGTCAGTTTCTGAGACACGTCGCTCAGTTTGATGTTTCAGAGAGGGAGAAGAAGGATGTGTTTCCTAGAGAGCAAATGTCCTGGTGAAACTGACAAAGCAATGAGTGGGGCTTGGTTCCTCAAAGAAAGGATGGTGTGAAGCTGTTTATTTGTCCTCTACAGCATCTGCTGTTCTAGAAACTTATTTATATTTCTCTGCCCTCTACCCACTATACTGATGGGATAGGAGAATTCTTTGTGCAAAGCAGAGTGAATCAGTAGAAGCAACTGGTATGCAAAGCTGTAAGTAGGTACAAGTTGTTATCAGAGCAGGGAGCAGCCTGTGCTGTCTGGCCCTGCAACCAGCCTAGAGGCAAGCTGCAATAAACTGCAACCTCACACCAGCTCAGGATTGGGTGAGCATGTGGCCTGCAAGCTCGGTCCTCTTATGCTGGCCAGACCAAACTGAGCTCTGTGACCCTGTGGTCACACTCTTAAAAGTGTTCAAGCTATCTGGCTTAAAGCTAACTATAGTAATGGGGCAATTAGGTCCTTAATGGGATAAATGGCTGACGACTTGCTGGGCAGCCCAGTCTGGTGGTTGGCAACCCTGCACATAGCAGGGGGTTGAAACTCGATGATCATTGTGGTCCTTTTCAACCCAGGCTATTCTATGATTCTATGATTACCGTAGCAGTGAGGCCAGCAGCTGTGATTTGGCACAGACCTCCTGCAATCACTGGTTTACAATAACTGAGGGAGCAACGGACTAGGGAGATGACCAGAACCCGTGATCCTACCTCCCAATCCCCCTACTCCAGCTGTGCTGCCTCACTAACACAAAACCTATTCCTGTCTGCCCAGTTCAGCGCACAGGCATCATACCTGATCAAAGGCCTGATCGATCTCTTCCTGAAGTATTTCCAGGAAGCTTTCATTGAGATCAATGAGCTCCTGAATATTGCTGAAGATGCCAAGAAGCTGCTCCTGACTCAGCAGCCCAGCTGCCTGCATGGGGAGATAGAACTCCTCTTTGATGATGCGCAGGTCCTCCCCATAGCTGGCCTCCGTGTTGACGAACTCCAGCACGGATTCCTTGCGCTCCGTCCTGCGCTTGCGGCACTTCTCACAGAGGTCAGCCCGCCTCTGATTGCAGTTCTGCATATCTGTCTCTACTGGGAGGTCCCTTTCTCCACAGTCGGTACAGGGCCGGTGGGCTTCCCAGGCCTGCAGGGAGCTCAGTGTTTCGGATGCCCTGTTCCTCCACTTCCTGGCTGACATCTGGCTAATGCCACTGTCTGCCCTCTCCACCTCTGCAGACTTGGTCCGGGTGGCCTCACTGGGATCCAGGTCATCACGGACATCGTTCACACCCACGATGCCGCTGTCGGTGCTCAGGCTGCTGATGTTGCTCCAGTGATGTCTGGAACGGAGGGAGCCACGTGGGGCACGGCGAGTCTCGTCAAAGCTGCTGCCATGACCAAGGTTGGCTTTTGCTACCACTGGACCTGAGAACAGACACAAATCATTACAGGCACTGTCAGCTGAACAGAGCTCACCTGGGGAACTCAAATTGGCACAGCCACCCCGGTGGGGAGATCTGATGAAAGCAGGGCTGTTGGCTGTCTACCCTCCTGTTGTGCTGCTGGAAAGTTAGGGAGTGGGGGATCAGAAGTAATTGGCTCCCAGGTGAAGCCTGTCTTCCCTGCACTGCCTCTACCTGTGAACTTGTTTGGCCTCTCTCTCCCGTGCCATCTGCCAGACAGGGACAGAGACACAGCAGGATAGATCCTGATTTCTCGCATATCAAGGTTAAATCTGGAATGCTTCCCTCCCCAGGTCAGTAGAGTTGCACTGTATTTACACTAGAATAGCAGGTCTGAGCATCTGGCCCACCACAGAGTGCAGACTGTGCGTACCGTAGTCTCGCTCCTGCCGGCGTTTCTGTGCATGCTGCCGTGCTGCCGCTGCGATCTTCAGCTCCAGCTGCTTCCTCTTCACTGAGTCTGTTGGCATGGGGTCACTGAAATGCGGCCGCAGCCTGCACTCCCTCTGGGCCTTGGCACCATCCGTGCTCTCATGGACGATGTCAGAGCTGGATCGGCGGCAGCTGGGACTGGAGGTCTGCAAGAAAGGCAAGCGGGGTTGGAGCAAGGCAGCGGTCAAAGCAATGCCTGGTTTGCAGCCACTGGATTTCAGATGCCAAAGGAGGAAAAAGGCAATTCATTAGCCATGTGGTTTGAAATGCAGCTCTTCGACACAATCAGTTTGGGATGTTCTATGATTCTATAATCACAAAACCCAGGTCCTTCTGTCTTGCTTGGTTCCAACAGCAAGAACTCCTCTCCCCCGTGGCTCTGTAGCTGTCAGTACAGTGGCTCAGTGGTGGCTGGGCCACAGCTGTCGAATAAGCATGGAGAAGTGAACAACATAGCCCTGGCTAAGGCTCTAAAAGTGGCAACTGCACCAGTCCTCCAGGGATCTAACTTTGCTTCCCTCTGATCCGTGAATATTTCAGAGCTGCTGGCCCAGGCCTTTAAGCCTCACCTACATTAATGGATTGACAAATGGGGACAAGAGAAGGACCTGGCTGATCTCCCGGGCAGTGCAGCAATGAAGGGGTGGCGGCATGGTGAAAGCCACAGGGGGATTATTGCTGAGCTCCCTTCAGAGGCAGATAGACAAGGGCATACAGCTGGCTCCCATTTCCTTAAGTGTAATAAAATAGGCACTAGAAGTCCTTCTGATAAATCGATCATGTGATCTCAGATGCCAAGCTGCCCAGCTTCTGCAACAAAGAGATCTTTCAGCACTTCTGACAAGAAAAAGTCCAAAACAAACATACAAAATGAGAGGTGAATTCCTCTGCCTTACATTCCCTGCAGGTTGAGTATCACTCGATTTCTCATTGCTTGTCTTATCCTCCCAGCTCTCTGTTGCCATGGACATTGCTGTGGCTTGCTGGCTGTCCTCTGGAGGTGGGCGATCGTCTTCCTTCAGATCACACTGTCCCTCAGAGGGGGATTTGGCAGCAGTCTCAGCATTGCAGCTGCAGGGAAAGAAGCAAATTCTGATGAATATCACGTCTGCAACTTACCTGCCATTCCTGACCCAGATGAGACTGAGCAGAAAGCCACAGTCTGATCAGCCCAGCCACAACAATTCATGGAAAGTTCAGGCAGGAATCTAGTCTTGTTGGCATAGATTTCTGTGTCTGTGTTTCAGGGGCTCTAAACACAGCTCTGTTATAGCAGTGCAAATGGGTAATTGCACTCATACCAGCATCAGCCTGGGATATCAAGTCTCAGGTGTTCACAGCACTATTTTGTGTTCATAAAGCATGAGGTTTACCCACTGGGACCAGAAAAACCTCCTTCTAAGTAGGCTATATCCATTTTTCCAGCTATTTAAAAAGATGCTGTCAACAGAGAAGCTGTATTGCTCACATGGAAGAAAATCAACTGCAAGAAGTCACAATACTTTGAAGAGATTAAAGGATTAAAGGAGCTCTCCCTCTGTTCTTCATCTCATATGATCCCAAACTCACAGAAACCACTGGAAAGGTTCCCTCTGCTTTCAGGGAGCTCGTGATCAGGACCTTCGGTGCACTGAAGAGCCCTGAAATAACCGGCAGCCTGCGAGTCTCACTTGGCAGTTCTGGGGTGCTCTTAAGTCACAGCTGTCTGCTGGTAACATGGGCCTGGCCTGGCTGATACAGGCAGCCTGTTCCAACCTCACGCTCCTCTCCTTGTAGATAACACCCCTCCATACAGACATGGCCTGGTGCAAAACCACTGACTTGACACAGTTGACAGGCTGCAGTTTGTGACACATCCTGTAACCTTTCTTTTTTTAACAGGCTCTAAGACACTTTTCTTGCATGCATAATGAAGCCTGCTTGGAATAATTTATTTTTTTTTTTCATTTTGGGGTTACTTAGGGCTTGGATTCTGTTAAGAAGGGTTGTCAGGACAGAATATGGATGTTTGTGTATAGTGGAAGCCAGTGTCTGGAAATATTTAAGGTTATGAATGTACTTTATGCTTAACAAACATCTTCTATGATAAAATCTGCTTCTTTTTAAATGCTTCACTTGTGAACTGATGCTGGTAGGTCATACTGCTAATGCACAATTCCAACACTGCCAGCTACAAGCAAACACATGAGACAGATGGGCATTTTCTTTACGATGATTGACAGTTGGCTCTGACAACAAACCATCAGCCAATACTGAAATCACTGAAGAGGGAACAAATCTCCCAGAACACAAACTGGCTCTTGTTGTCAGGCCAAAAAAGTTGGCCTGCAACTTTGCAGCTGATGCTTGTTCATCTTCCTCCATCAGTACTTCCAGCTCCCAGCTGACACCACCAGATTTACCAAATTAAAAAGAGTTGAGCTGTGGGTGTGCAGCAGTGGCACAGTGTAACAGCAGACTCCTGGCTTTTGCTTTTGCTGTGCTAATGCCCTGCTCTGTGGATTTGGAAGTGCCATTTTGGCCCTCCTGGCCTGTAGGAAGGAGAGGCCAAAACCCACACTGCCCTGGAGCAGTCTGTGTATCTGTGTTAGAACACTACAGGCACACAGCAGTGCTGTGGTCCCCTGGTACTGGCCTGGTCCTGTCTCTTTCCTCTCTCCTGTCCCCAGCCATGTGGCAGTATCACTCCTTCAGCACTGTATGTGGCCATGATCTGGATTCTAGAATAATTCTTTGAAACCACCTGCGTTTGAAATATATCCTACCTCATATTCCCATCCAGAGCATCTCGACGATATTTCACTGATTTGGGTAAAATACCAAGAGCTGAGCAGGGCACACCTGAAGGAGGGATGTCAGAGGTTGGGGGCATAAGAAACTCTTGATGAGGATCTGCCACAGCCAAAAAACAAGTTTCCAAAACTTGTTCCTGCTCAGAATAGCTATATATACAAAAGGAAAGGAGTATGCTGAGGCACGCAGAGGCAACGGGGTGTATCTGAGCTTAGTAGCAAAACTGGAATATTATCTTCTCTTGATCGTGACACCTTCAACCACATACACTGCGCTCTCAGGAAGAAGCTGCACTTTCCTTTGTAATTTTTACAGCAGTTTGGTGAGCTGCAGCCCAAGCTAGATGTTGCTTCTTTCCTATCCCTGCTCTCAGCCCTCCCGTCCCTTTCCTGTACGTTTCCTCCTGCAGCTGTACCTCCCCAGCTGGACCATCACTGCTGCCAGCTTTGCTCTTTACAGACTGCAATAATCTCTGCTGATTCACGCTGTAAGACTGAGCTGAGCACGCTGCTTTTTCACACCGCTCACATCACCTAGACAGTGGTGTAAACTGAGTTTAGAGAATCCTTTCTTTTACACCCCTGGGATTATTAATCTTCTCATTTTTTCTCCTTTCACGATGTTCTCCCAACACCTTACTATGCTCCCTGTGTACTGTTCCTTCCTTGTGCTCTGCCCTCCTAAGAGAGGGAGGGAGCTCAGCCAGGTGCAGCTAACCAATGGCTGTAAGCACGATGGCGTGGCTCATGAGGATCTAGCTGCCAGGGCTCTGAAATTGGCATTCTGAAACTTTTTTGCCTCCTGTCCCTTGCGATAGCATAAGAATAGTTGTATACACGTTGTATTGAACCCTCTGGGCTCTCTGGCATGTCTCCTTTTTGCACATCCTTATTCCAAGGTTCAGAAAGTGGACAATCTATAGAAATGCCTACAGAATTTCTGCCTAGATCTCAACACCTCTCTGCTAAAAACATTCAGCCAATTAAAAGAGTCTTTAACAAAAATGTATAAATTAACAGGAACTTACTTACCAGACACTTACCAGACAAAGCTGATCTGCAAAACTGTAGCACTTACCATCAGAAAGAGAAAAACAATCACAAAACCATCAGAAAGAGAAAAGAATTTTAGCTGTCTTATTCTGTAACGTTCCATCACAACATCTCTGTCAAAGGCTTGCTGAGCCCTATATCTGAAAATAGGACCAAATCCCCAGCTTTCAGCATCTTTCATGTAAGACTTAGGAAAAAATGTAGCCCAATCATCACAATATAGGACGCAAAGGACAAGAAGTCTCCTACCTCTGCAGTGAGAATCAGCTTAGGTTATAAACAAATATTCAGCTCTTAAAGTCTCAGGTGAAAATGATGGAAAATGGAGACTTTTCCAGCCAAAGGAAACTAACGTTTCCCACTAAACACTACCTTGGCAATGCCAACAGATGAGTTCCCTCCTGCTATCCTGAACAAATAACAGCCTTTACCACTAACTGTTGTTACTATCTAAAATGAATAGGTCAGAGTTGTTCACTGACATGAAACAATCTTTCTAATACTGCCATTCACATTTTCAGATGAATTCCCGTTCTGGTGATTACAAAATCATATCATGTATTTTAACAAACCCAACTAGGGAGACCGAATACGTTCACAGAGACAAAGGCTACCAGGATATTAAAAGCACAGAAACTGCACTGAAATCATAAAAGCCCTGAGCAGAAAGTATTTGGAAGCAGAGAGGCCACGTGCACTACCCAGTTCCTGTATACCTTGCTATGCATGCACCTGAGGCTCTGGATACTTAGTCAACCTTTGATCTGCCCAGACAGCTGTTCTTATGCTGTTACTCATAGCTTGTGCCATTCTGTGTATTTCATTTCACATCGAAGATAAAAATAGCCTACTCAATGAAAATGGTTGCACACCACAGCTTTTTTTGGTCTATTTCCTCATCAGGCTTTCATACTCCAGCACAAAGGCTAAGCTGGACAGCTGAAGGAAGCTTTGGATTACGGAGTTGCCAAAGTATCTCTGCTCATCACTCTGGTTTCGTTTACAGGAGCAGCTACAGCTCCATAGAGGCTATTTCAGATGACTCTCATTCCTGTGCAGAAGTCACCATCATCTCTAATACTGAAGAGTCCAGTCTCAGAGCTCTAGCATTCCACAGATACGAGTCCAGTGTTCAAGGCTGATGCCCAGGCATTTCAACACTGCGTCTGCAGATGCTGGAAGCAGCCAGGAAGCCAGTCAAATGTAATTCTTGGCAAAGCCAGTCCAGAAGCCAGAGTTATGAAACAAGCCACTCCACCAGCACTCCTTCTCTTCCCATCAGCCTGCGCTCACAGTGACACTGCCCGGTGTTCCTAACTTCCAGAACTTTGCTGATTCCTGCTGTGCCACTTGCCTGCACGGGAAAATTTCCATTTCTTTCAGAGGAAGGAAGGTAGCAGGATTGCAGCGTCCAAAACCAGGACAGAGAAAGCAGTTCTTGTGAGCATCTTACCCAGAGAGAGGAGTAAAGCAACTGAGAAGGAGGAAGGTTTTGCACAATTATTTTGCTCACAGTGCTGGTGTTGGCAGAGGGACAGTAGGTACTTTCACTTGCTGGCTCTGCTGATCTCCGGAGGGTTGTAAAAGACTCACAGAAGTCATCCTACTCTCAGTTGTTTGCCAGTTCACTACACAAAGACAGTAAGTGAAAGCCCTTTTTGTTGCACATCACACTACCTGAATTAATGTTCTGCAATGACAGGACAGACTTTACATCTTTTTTTCCAAAAGGATTGTGTGAATGTTTTTTCTCTCTCTGTTGTTTTATACTTTTAACAAATATTTCAGGGAAGAAAAAAAAAAAAAAAGGCCTGTCAATGATTTACTACAGAAATAAAATGAGTGGGAAATTGAGCACCAAAACTACTAATAACTGCCTGGACAGGATTAAGGGACTAAGGTGCACAAAATGAATTCTTTTTTATTCTTACCCCCAAACAAAGATGGATTTTAAGCTCAGTGGCTTAAAGATGCGTCAACATACTGCAGAGACCTCAAGACAAAAGTTTCTGTCAACAGCATATTTATGCTACAGGAGTTAAATGCACATATCAGGAGAGAGACCAGATAGCTAACAAAGGAACTACTTTCAGGTGACACCACAGAGCATGTTACCTTTTCTTAATAAGTTCCAGGGCTGAACCTATGAATTCATCCTTCATTTTTTGTAGCTTAGCTCCATAGCTTGACAAGTCTGTGCCTTCTAACAGCAGCGATGGACAGCAAGAGGACTGGGCTTCAGAAGCCAGTGACTGCCCTGCAAGGTGGAGGACATCATTTAATTGTCTCGTCTCTCCTTTCTGCTGCTCACCACTGAAGATCTCCTGCCCAGCTCTGCGTACTGCTACTGCCTGCAAAGGTGATCGTGGAATAGGGCTAGAGCAAATGGGGACTGGGGATATATCCAGGCTGGAGATCTGGACAGTTCTGTCCTTAACTTCAGAGCTGCTTAGCCTGAAACCATCCCACGTGAGTGGATATTGCGAAAACCCAGCAGAGGTGTGGTTTTCTTGGAACACATCATCATCATCTTCTGCTGTGATGGCAGCTTCATTCACAGCTTTGGTTCCCAAACCTTCTGGACAGATGTTCCTATTGCTCTTCTCATCCAAGAGCTGGTTTGTAAGCAGCCCTTCACTCAAGCACTTTGTTGTCTCACTGCTGCCAGCAGATGAATTTGCCTCCTTACTTATCATCTGCTTGAATTCCTCAAAGGTGGGTATGTACAGCCTCCCTTTGCAGTGGTTTTTCCTGCTCTGCCCCAGTGTTTCTTTGACATCTATTTCCCCATTGAGTCGTTCCAGGGATTCTGCTGTTCTGGATTTCTCCATCTCATGGCTTTCCTCAGCATGCTGGAAGGGCAAGCTAGGGGAGCTATTCTGCCTGTGGAGCCGAAGCCTCCTCTGAGCCTCCTGTTTGATGTCTTCTGGACTGATGATCCTGTGTGCGACACAGAGTCTCTGTCTCCCTGTGAGGCCACGTCTTAGGGCAGCATGTTCCACCAAAACTGTGCAGCAGCTGACAGCACAACCGTTCTTGTACTGCTGGCACATCTGGCATTCAGAAAACTCCTGTGCTGCCAGGTCAGTCAGAACTGCCTGTGGACGCACTGGCTTGCTGGGCTCTGCCACTTTACTGCTGTGCAGCCTCAGCTTCTCCTTCAGCTCTTTTTTGGCATCCTCGCGTAGGGCTCTGTCCTCTGCAGAAGGGAAGAGCCACTGAGGCACTTTGACATAGGGAGGGAGGAGCACATTCTGTGCTGACTGTGATGTCTGTTTAGGACGGATAGAAAGATTTCTCAAGGAGTCCAACGTGCTCCGTACGGGGGCCACATCCACACAGCCTTCTGACCACTGACGGGTGCCTCTATAGCCAAAGATGATCTCGTTATCCAGGCTCCGGCAGTGAGAATACAGCCCAGAGTCAGCTACTGCTGCCCAGTGAAGGTTCTCCACGCTCCGATACATCCGCTTCTCCACAGGATTGGCCAAAAGCGCCTTGCCTGTGTGGCGAGAGTGTAGAGTGTGGAAGTCCCCAGAAAAAATATGAGTGTCTAAGTTCTTTAGTGGATGCATGCTGCTAACTGAAAACTCCTTTAAGCCATGCTGCGCACAGAGCTGATTATTTTGGCAGCTCAAGATCACCCGGCAGTGTTCCTGTCTCTCATCAACATTGATGTATGTCATAGCAAATGCACATGGAGGCTCTAATACAGTGGCTTCTAAGGGGAGAGGAGGGAGCTGTGTTGTCTCTTAGATGGCAGTCAATGTCCACAGACAGCAAAGTGTGCTGCTGGGTACTCACATAAGTGGACTCTCACATGGGTTGAGTTGCCATGCGCAGAAGACCTGTGAATGGAAGGAAAGATGAGTTACTGAAGCAGCCTGGTGATGGCTCGCAGGATGCAATAGCAGGCCTGCTTCTAGGGAATGCAGAAGTTGAACACCAACAGCTTGGGTTGAAATAGCAGCATAACTAGGTGACGAACTGCAGGGCTTGGGGCAGGGAATTTTTTTCACCTCTAGCCAAGCCAGCAGAGACCTTACACTACCTGTTTTAATTTTGGAGAAGTTTATGCTACCCTCAGCAGCTCCCTCACAAAAACACTACTCATCTCTAGTGAGGAATACTTAGAAGTGCTTGTTGCAGTCCTAGCTTACTTGCACAGTAGCGCTAAGGAGGTGGAAGATTTACAAGGGAGCACAAGTTCGTTTTCTCAAATGGGTTGCAGACAAAAATGTGAAAGCTGAGCAAGAGGGAAGGGGTGGGAAAGGATGGCATAATGGTGTGGTTTGCAGGAAGGCCCAGGCAGCAAGGTGGAAGAAGAAGGCTCAGTGGTGGTGACTTGGTTTACCCTTCACAGGTTAATGACTGTTAAGCAAGTCTTTCCAAAGCCTTTCTAGTGCAGAGATAGAGGTGCCTCACAAATGTACCCTCTGGAACACTCAGCAGCAGGCCTGAATGATCATCTCAAGTTACAGTTCAAAAAGAGAAATTGTGGTTTTCAAGATTGTTCCTATGTCCTGTGTTCAGCATCGTAAGCTCGGGGAACATAACTGATTAAATCACATGTTCAGAGCAATATAAAAAAATGAAAACTTAAAATTTCAATTAAAAGCAGCAGGATGTAGCCTGAGATCTAAGTCATCCTTGGAAATGGAAGGAGCGATCTGAATCAGACCCACCCATTCCCTCCATTGGCAACCGGAGGCAGAGGGAATGAGAGGGTAAGGGCAACTAATGGAGAAACATCTAATTTCTCTTAAGGATTTGGATTTCATGTACTTGACAGCAGTCACATAAGACATCAGTGTCTGCTTGAGACCCACCCGTTCCCTCCCTTGGCAACCAGAGGCAGAGGGAATGAGAGGGTAAGGGTCATACATAAAGAAAAATAAGATTAAGCAGGGGATATGAGCTTAGCTTGAGATTCATAAAGGCATCATAGAGCTGGGATGGTGGGGCAATAGTCTCCAGTAACAAGCTAAGCAAGAAGCTACCAGCTAGAATACCCAGAAAGAGGCCTTCTGCTAAAGCAAGATAGGATCATATAAGCTACATCCCAGGCTGCTTGCCTGTCATGAGGCTGGATTCTCTGCGCACTGCCAACTACTAGAGCAGCACAGACACCTTGACCAGATGGGGAAAGTACAGACTCATTACTCCCTGAAGACTAAATCACCTGAGGCAGTTTATTGCCTGGAAGCCAATCTTACTAACCCTAGCAACTTAATTCATGCCTTGATTGAGAGTGGTTCAGGCTGACATACTTTCCCCTTGTTTATAAAACTATCTCTAACATCTTCCCAGAGAAGGAAGACAAAGTTGCTCCCGTGGATCACTGTGAAATGAAGAATATTATTACAGTCCTTCATAACTACTAAAAATAAAAATTAAAACTAGCTCTTAAGGTGTGGCTGTTCCCCAAGATGTCAAAGGCACTTCTCACCCAGTCTTCTCATGGTGGGGCTGGAGTTCCCCCTTCTTCACGGCTCTGGAGGAGCCCACAGGTGACAGCAGAGAAACGTGATCAGGACTTTCTGTGATCATAGGTTATAACATGATCTGTTAAGAAAGAGAGAATGAGATGACATGAGAGCCAGTCGCTGTGTAGGGGCTCCTGTGAGATGGTGTTAAGTGCTTTCTGCACTCTGCTTTCAGATTGAGTCGAAAGAGAAAACAATCCTTGCTGCAGTGAGAGCTGAAAATAAAGCAGTCTTTGCCCATGGAAGTGAGCTCCATACAGTTAAGGCTGAAGAGAAACTACAGCCTACATGAGACGGCTACCCAGGCTGCACACACCCTGTGCAAAGTGAGTCAGTGAAGAGAAAAAGACAAGAGGGAAAGCAGTCAGGAGAAGAAAGAAGAAGCAAGGCAGGCAGCTCTGGACAACTGCTGAGGTGGTGGCACAGACCACACAGGGGTGCCTGTGTCCTGTGAGCTGGCCTCTGTGTGACAGAGCGGTGACAGGAGAGGGCACCCCTTCACCCTGAAGGACAGCAGAGCCCAGTTTCATCAGGGTGCCTGCTGCTGCTTCATCAGGGCTGGATTTTCCAGATGGAGATGTGTGCAGGGTGGCAAAAGTTGCTTCTGAGGAAGGAGCAGCCAGGAGAAGCTGGTGCTGGCAGAAAGGCAGGCAGAACAGTGACAGAGGCAGAGCAGAGAGGAGGACCAGAGGCAGAGATAGAGGTGTGCTGGAGGCAGCAGGAGATAGAGTCTGCTCAGAGGAGGCTGTGTGGAGGTTGCTGACATGTAGGTAGGTGCCAAAAATAACAGGATTGAGTGGAGAAAGGGATGTTTTGTTTCTAAATTGCAAGCAAAAATCTCCATAAAACACCAAGAGCAACTGGGGCTACTGCTGACTGGGACAGCAACCACAAAACACTTTTCTCTCCTTCCTCTATTCTTTGTGCTCCCTGCCTCAGGGCACAGAGCATTACAGTTTCAGATCAAATACTGGAGTGTGTCAAGTCAGAGACACTGCTATAATATAAACCACACGTCCACGTAGTCAGCTCTAAAATAACATTACCACAAGCACATCCCAGGCTCTCTGCTGTAGGATAGGGGGAGATAGAGACAGAATAAACCATCTGAGTTCATATGCTTACACCTGATAAGCCAAAGGTGACCTTTCAACACATTCTTGCAGGCTGTACGTGTAGAATATTCAGCTGCAGTCTGACATTGAAGAAACATTGGGAAGTTCAGCAAAATGAAGGAATTTGTCCCCTGGCCCGTACAGAGCTATAGATATGTGCTGCAGGTGACCCCAGGTGTAGAAACCAGTGAGTGTCACTAAGTGTGAGGCAAGGAAGGAAGTAAATGTTGATCTCTCACACAGCGTTCCAGCTCTGGGTCCTAACTCATCCTATCCTAAAGGTACACAGCAGTTCCAAAGCACCATTTCCTTCTAGTCAAACCAAGCAGTAACCTGGCAGCAATTTGTTACTCCTCAACATACCTGAGCACTATGGGTTGATGCTGTCCTCTCCTACCCCAAAGCCTTTCAAGTCAAGCAATCCTCGAGTCCAGTGGAAAAAAACAAATAGCAAAAGAGAGCTTAGTGTTGACTGCTGCTGCAGGAACGGCACATCACTGCTGTTTGATCACATTGCCTGTTCCCTGGCTCAGCTCCTGGCTGTCATAAGCCTCACGCCTTAAGTAAGCGTAAGACTAAAGCCATCGCGTGCACAGCTTATTTTCTACCATGTGACTGTGTTCAGCTTCTCCCCCACTACTCCGATAAATGCCTACTTGGAGACTTGCCACTCACCTTCATTTTCTTGCAAAATCCTCACAGAGAACTTACTTCTTGAGGATTAGAGCTTGAAGGATAAATCATTCCTTCCCATAGCACACAAGAGCCGTTCTACTTGGCTGACCTTCCCAGCAAAGAACCAGGAAAACGTCAGGAGGATGAAGCAGGCAGGGACGAGGATAAGCTGTTCAGTGCTGGTGAAAAGCACTGTGGGGAGGATGGGTCACATCCAAGGTCTCCAGGGACATCAGCACAGGGGACCAGAGAGCCTCACAATGCCTCAGGAAAGGAGGACAGGGAGTCCAGCAGGGCTGAGCAGGTTTGCCAGCGCTGCCTCACAGGGTTTGCTGCTCTGAGATATGCCTGACAGGCTTGTCAAACTGGGCAGCTTGTCCCACGCAATGGAGAACAGTAACTTGCTATTGCCAGGTGTCTCCTGCCTTCATCAGAGAGATTCAGCAAGTCTGGTACATTTTCCACTCTCCACATTTGCAACACTTTAGTCCCAAACAGATTAATTTATGAGTCATACTCATCACACCAAACTCCTGTTTCCACAGGAGGGGAGTAACTGAAGCCATCTCATTCAAGCTTGAAATAAGTGATTAAATAAGCCTTCAGGTCTTATCCTAATTTCTCTGACATAGGTTTTGCAAATTGCACCACCAAAGCACAGTCTCCCTTTTGTTTCAGAAATCCAACCAGCTGGAGGGAAGCAAAAGGCACATTTCAAAGAGTTGTACACAGGATTTTAACAAGGTACAATGCTGCTGTGAATTTTGTGCTCCAGTACAGCAAACCCAGCGGACACAGCACGATCTCTCTCCTGCCCTGACAGGCACATCGCTTCAGCTGCTTCGCAGCACATCAGCAGTCTCAAGGGAAGGAATGCCGTAAGCATCTACTTTTTCAAGCTAAAGGTCAACAAGAAAAATAAAGGTGCTGTGACTGTCTGCTTTCTTAGCTGTTCAGTTAACCAGAGCTGTGCTGCAGGAACTAGTGGATGCAGTACAACAATTAGACAACTGCAGTTCTTTTTCTTTTCTCTCTTCTAATGGCTGAAGCAGCAACCAGCCTTCCAGTGTGTCTGTTAATTGTAGCTGCAAAGGTACAATCACAGCAATTATCTAAATGGGTTCGGTTTCCTGGGTTTCTTTCCTTTCCTAGGGTAAGCAACAGAGTACGACTTTCCCTGAGTTTAGAGTTTCATCACAGCTTTCATTGTTTGCTCCATGACACAAATGAGGATCGCTAACAAGAGGAAAAATCTGCCATCTAGTTTCAAAACTAGAGAACATAGAGAAAATCTTTCCCCATCCTCTTCCCCCATCCTACTGCATTCAACACAAGTTTACACAGCCCATTGGTGGTCACTGCTTAACTCAGGTCACTTTAATCATCTCCACCATTGCCATTGTTTCCAGAAAAAGAACCGGTCTTGGCCAAGATCATGACTGGCTGACAGCAGCCAAAGGTATACGGTTAGCATCCAGGTGTTCTAGACAAAAAGAATTCCTCTATATACATCATAGGAACATACAGCTATAGCACATACACTTCCACACGGAGAATGTAGGAATTACTATAACTTTATGTGAACTCCTCTTTTGGTCAGATTAGCTACTAAATATTCTGAAAGTAGTGGAAAAACTGATCACAAAATTGTAAGGAATCACTTGGAGGTCTTAAGCATTCTTGGCTTCCTTTCTGTGGAATTTTTTAAGCTGTTTGGAAAATTTGCTTGACTGACATGAAAGGTTTCACCTGAGGGGTCCTACTGTTCCACACATCTGTGCACTTGGCAGCAGTGCCCTTGCTGAATTTTTCTGGCTGCTCTTTAAGTCTGAGCAGCTTCTTCTTTATGACACAGAGTAGTTTTCTCCTTGTGTTCCTCTTTCAGAAAGTCTGTGATGACAGGATACTTCCAGACTGCCTCTAAAGAAAGGCCAGCTCACTGATTTCAGTAGTGTAATTTCAAGATGACCTGAGCTCCTAGTTGTTTCCTTTACTTTGGGAAGGAGTACCTTGTTTTGTTTCACCAATGCACCACTCTGTCTCTTGGAGATATCACTCCAGCAGTCCTCCTGACAATATAGCAGAAGGATTGCACAGATTAGCATTCCCCTTGTAGCAAAAGAAAGCTGAGTACATCATTTTTTGTAGTAAAGGCTCTTGCAGACACAATCGTGACATCTCGAGTCCCAGCTGGAGTAACGTGGCAGCAAGTGCTGTGAGGCACCCTAGGAGACAGCATCACACAGCACCGGCCAAGCTTTCAGGGGGGCAGCACTATGAACTCCACTGGATGACTCCTGAGGAGGAGAAAGAAAGTCCTATCTGCAATGGAACCCATTCCCGGGACAGATCACGCACAGCATCTGTTGCCCTACAGGGTGCATACGAACAACAGATTCTGCACTTCATGGAACTCCACTGCCCTCCACTGCCCTCCTCAGCTGGAGGAAGAGTCCATGGGGTTTACAATCAGGCAGAGCCAAAGCTCAGCTTGACTCAGCTGACATCTGGGACCCACATCAACCTCCCAGCCCTGTGTACACACCACGAACCAAGCAGTTCCATGCCTTTGGTCACACAGAGATCTTGTCCACCATCCATCCTGGTGCTGAACAGCACACAGCAAGCACCATTAGCCTGAACTGAGTGCAGCCTCCAACCCTGCTTCCTGTCTGGCTCCAAGATCCCCACATCAGTTGCACATGCTTCTTGGAGGTAAACCTGAATCAGGAACAGCCATCCAGCCCCCACCAGTTCTGGGAAGCACAAAGCTAGACAGGAGGCTGTTGTACAGATTGGCACCATCCAGTTCCCACTTGGACACAGCAGCAAACAGTTCAGGCAAGGCACAGATTAATTTTGTCGGCAGCAAGAAAGAAGTAAAAAAATCAAGTCATACTAAATGAAAAATAAAATTAGGTGCTTTTTACCAGCGTAATTCAACCTATTATTTAATCTCAGAATTTATAAGACCTGAGTCCTGACACTGGACAAACTACCAAGACACAACCAAGAAGGAATGGGGTGTGAACACAGAACCAGTCCTACAAAGTTGGATCCATCAGGGTTGCTGAAAGGATTCCTAATTCTTGTTCTAACATTGCACCTAGAGTCCCAGTCTGCTCTTTAATGTGCACATGGCAGAGGAAGGAAATCACACATTAATTCTGCTAGTAAGGTATACGTCATCAGCTTCTGCTCCCTAAACCTTAAATTTTGAGTGCATTAGTGGCTTCCTTCACTGGTATTTCCAACAAGGCAATATGAAGCCTAGCAGAAAAATATCTCCCAACGTAATTCTATTGATTTTAGTTCATTATCTGCATTGGGACCTAGCCCAGCACCTCCTGAAGCTGGTGGAAGGTGGATGAGTGGAGTCCTTTCAAGCCAACAGTACATGCCCCACTGGCGAGCTCAGAATTACATCCGAGAGAGGAAGGAGATGCTGTGAAGGGTCAGGGAGATGACCTCGTCCTACGACTTATTTGGTCACTTCTCAAGGCTGCCAGGCACTGGAGTACTGCTTGCAGGGGCAGCTTTGGCATGGGAACACCTGGACTGCAGCAGTGCCAACAGTCCTCCTCAGCGAGGGTGTTCACAGACAGTCACACTGCCCACTCTGCTGAGCGTGGATGTCCAAAGCAATGCTTCTGAAGAAAACCTGGGAAGGCTGTTCCAATCAACTGTGTCAGCCCAGGGAGTAGTCCTAAGAAGTCCAAAGCTGCATGCTGCTTGTTTTACCAGGCAGTGAGAGCCCTGACAGAGAGCTGGTGCAGCTGGCCAGGCTCTGCCTCTGCATCAGAACATCACAACATCACAAGCCTTTTCTCCTCCTATCTACTAGAAAGAAGAAAGTCGTTTTCTTTTCTTCTTGTTTGCACATTTTCAACTCCTCAATCCCCAAGTCTCTCCGTGGGCCTCTCTAAACAACCCCCTCCCTTTCAGATGCTGATGCTTTTCATCTAATTAAACAGCGGGCCAGACCAGAGTTGGGTGTAAATCAGTAGAGCTTGTCAATGCTAATTTACATCTGCTGAGAATTCCCCTTCCTTCACCATTTAGCAGAGTTATATGACATGTCTTTTATCTAACCTTGCAGTTTAACTCGCCATTCCCCCTTCCTGGCCCCTGAGCCTCCTGCTTTGCTTGGAACTCCCTGTAGGCTAGCTGGATAAGTTGCTTATTTGCAATGTAAAGCATCTCTCAGTGCCACAGCCCCATGCAAACAAACCCAAGAGAGGCACATCTAACAATACCTCTGCAGTAAACCCAGCCCCAGCTTTTTCTGGCTGCAGTTCCCTGCAGCACACACTGCTTAAGACTTGCTAAGGAAAGAGATATGTCCCTTACCATCACCACACCATGCAGAACCCCTCTAGGGGAAGGTAGGGGATGGAGATCAAGAGGTCGGACTCCACAGTGGCCCTAAACTCTCTTCTTTTTCCCAGAAGCTGATGTTGACAGCCCACCACCCAGCACAGCACTGTGTACACCCTGTCGATAGGCAGGACACCGTTAATGACTTCTCGTTGCTATGGTGATATTGATGGATAGTGCCTGGGGCTGGTGGGAATTCAGGGAAAGCTAGAAAAAAAGTGGGTCAAAAAAAATTCTGCACGAAAGTGTGAGTTTGCCTATAAATGGACAGTTGAATGACAACCAGAAAGGATTCAGCAGCACCGTGCACTTTCTGAATCCTCCTCCCTTTTACAGGAACAAGGCAGTGCAGAGCCAGCACCATCACTCCTGCCAGCAGCAGGACTCTGCTGCTTCAGTATTACAAGGATATCTGCAGGCCTTTCATTAGCAGGCACTATTTCTGCAGTTTCACCCTGGCAATTTACTACACATACAGAGTCAAAAACTTGGCTCCAGTGAAATCATCTGGAGCCCAGCCAGCAGGCAAGGAGCCAAGAGTTTCCCTAGCTCTCAAAAGGTCTTATCACAAGTGACAATTTCATTCAGCTGCCACAATAGCCACCAGCAACCTTCTGCCTTTTCAGAGCTCTTTCAAGTGTGGAAAAGCCAATACAACCCTGCTTTCTTTGCTCTGCTTTCCAGAGGCTCAGCTCAGTGCGCTTCCTCACAGCTTTCCCTGCAGTACATGGTGCAGTGTGATCTCTTACCCTTCATCCGAGCTGAGTAATGAAGCAGTGACCACTGGCAAGGACAGGCTGTGCTCCACATGCAGTTGGGCACTGTTACCTTGCACCAAGTGCTCCAGGGATGCGGTGTATGGGAACTGGCTTTCTAAAATGCCACTTCTCTCTTTGGCCTTGCAATCTGTGGGAATAACATTTCTAATCCAGGCTACTGACATCATAATAAAAGAACAATGAAATCTCAGTGGACTTCTTCCTCTGCACACACCATTTACCTGAGCCCATTGAGGGATGTACAAACTGCAAGATGCTTGTTTTGTGGCCCAGATATTAATACAAATAATATATCTCAGAGCATGCTTATTAGCCTAGCAAAGTTTCTATGTCTTCTGCTGTACTTTGTCCAGGAGTTGCTCTAAACACGTACAAACGCATTAAAGAACTTTTTACTCCTAACATGGTACCGCTCCAGGTACCATGGTGGGCACTTATTCCAGAAAGCTGTTATTGATGCCATAATGACAGATCCAAAACAATATCATTACACTGCCAGTCTTGCCAGTGACTGCCCCTGTGTAGATCAGATCCAAGTGATGTATCAGCTTTTCCAGTGCTTGTGCGTTCAGATCCTTCACTCTCATGTGAATCAGGACCTGGAGACAAAATCACTCTGTAACTCTCTTCTGTATCCTTTGATAAATGTGATTATAATGGACTATGGAGTGTGAAAGCACTTTATAACATGAGCGGATCCCAAGAGCAAAATTCAGTGAGTTTCTCCTACATCACATGTGGCTGTTCATCAAATTTATTAAGCAAGATTCCTAAGCACACTGAGGCCTAGCCAGCACTGACAGAGGCTTCCTCTCATATAACAACCCTTTGATCAGACTGTCAGCATCATTTATTTGCTTGTGTTTCATATTCTTGAATGCTCCAGTAAATTATTTTTCCCAGCTGACTATCAGAGACAAAGGCTGCTCTTTCAACTTGGATTTGCACCTCTTTCCTTCACCTCCACTTCAATTAGCTATGAAAATGTTTTTTTTTTTCCTCCAGCTCCTTTTGTCAGCCTGCCTATATTAGATGCTTTAGGAACACTGATGGCTGGAGAAGACTCCAGTTGGTGTACTCCCTACAGGAAAGGCTGTGATTAGCAATTAGCAAGCCTAATGTCTTGCTTGACCTGCTGCTGGCCAGGGCAGGATGCACAGAAACAAGAGAAGCATCATCTTTCCCCCAGCTAGGAACAAGGAAATGGGTGTCTGTGAGCATCTCAGGTGGAAGAAAGGTTTCACCACTAATGAGGTGTGCTGACATAGTCAGGAATTATTTTTTTTTCTCTGGGAGATGGGGGAAGCTGTAGGGACATAATATCTCCTTTAAATAAGATCTTTGTTACACATGTATCACGTCAGAAGTAGTTTACTGGCAATGTTTTATATCATCACCATTAAAAAACAAACTCTATGACTGATCAATATCAGCAAATATGCTCTAAGGATGCTCCTAACCACGTAAATATATTTTAACTTTTCAGTATTGCTAATGGATTTTGTCTTTTTGGTGCTCCACTACTTGATACTCCAGAAGTTGATGGGAGCCCCATGGTGCTAAGCATAAAGGAGACACAGAACCAGTCTCAAGATACCCTGTGGCCCTTCCTAGGCCACTGCCTTGCTGCAGGCTCTGAAGCTGGCTGCTCCCAACCAGCTCTGAGCTCTGCGTTTCCCCAGCAATAAGAGACATCGTGACTTTCTTTCCGTTCTGCAAAATGTTGCAAGTATCTCAAGAAGGTTGCTGTATTCTTATCTTTTTTTTTTTTTTTGGCAACTGGAGGAAAAAAAGAAATAAGGCACAGATCATAGTAGCTGACAAAAGTCCCTGACTGCTAATTGAAATTATCAAGGCAGGACTAAGCTGATCCAGGAGCAGCATCATGGCTGAGCTGCAGGCAAACAACCAGATTTCTTCTAATAACTAACTTGGCTCCTACACAGCACTGAAGTCTGAAGCCTTTGCAGTTGTCTCCAAGTACTGACACCTACCCAAAGCTGAACGCTCTACAGCAAGGAGAGACAGAACCACACTACAGTTGGGTGATATCAATCAAAAGAGAGGACATACTGTCTATGCAGATACCCAATCACTCCCAATAAGCAGATCTGAAGCCTTCACAAATTCCTTTTTTAAGAAGCGCCCTGAGAAGATGGTGCCTATGCTACAGCCAATATGATGGTAAGAGTCTCATACAACACGGCTCCTCAGAAAATGATTTAACCTCTGCTTCACAAATACTGTCTGTCAAGAATTTCTGCATGTAGTTATAACACCTCTGAAAGTTTAATTACTTTCAAGTAAGACAAAATGAGCTATGTGACCTTTCCCACCCCAGAATCCTGTAGGTCAGCATTATTTAAGACAACTGGGAGCCTGAAAAGCTAAACATTAGTGTTGGCAGATGAACAGATGGATGGATTACTGCCAGCATAATCCATCTTCCCACTTGCCTCCACAGGACTGGGTGACATTCAAAGCTAACTACTTCCCTATGCAAAGAGAAATGCATGCAGTGCAATGAGCAGGTTTTAAAATGGACTCATCAGCTGGCAGGACCAGTAGCAAAATGCTTTATGGCTGCTATTTAATGTTGCAGGCGAGGCTATAAACAAGAGACATCAGGCTGTGACAAAAACGGGTACTGTAATGACTGCATTGGATTTGCTATAAAGAAAATCCCTAGCAAGTTGCAGAAATCTGTCAGGATTCTGTCACTTTTCCTCTGTGTACAAACGCCCTAAATCTAATTAACCTTTTAATCAGAGCAGATAAAATCACGTGTTATCTTAGAAGGGGTACTATCTACAGTTTCAGGAAAAATTTTCATCTCTGCTCAGTTTGGATTTCTTTTTTTTGCTTGGGGTTCTAATATTAAATCATCCAACCACTGAAAAAACAGAAAAAGAGCAAAGTCCATTTTGTAGGTTTACATGACCAGTGACTGTACAGACATCAGCTGGCCTGGAAGTTGCCAGGCAGACTCAGTTCAGAGCCAGCTCACATAGCTGATTCTAACATGCACATCTGTGCCTCTGACACCCTAAAGGACAGTCACATTGCTGACTGCCCTGCAGGACCATCCAAATCGCAATGTTGTGGGTTTAATTTTTGCAAGGGCTGAAGTCTTCAGGACATACTACACGGGCTGGCAAGCAACAGCACTGTTGATAAAGTCAGGCAGAGCAGTCAGGTGCAGACAGTCTGGTCCTGGGATCCAGGCGAATGGAGCTTCCTGTAACATGGAGCATCTAGCCTATATCATTTAAACCAAAAACACACTACATTTCCATTTACTATTGCCCATATGCCACTGCTAAATATACTTAGGTATTAGCATTTATGTGACATTCAGTACAAAATCCATATGGCTCTTTTCAGCAAGCAGCAATAGTAAGAAGAGGGAAATGAAGAGATTCTGGATAAAGCCTGCAAAGCTCCTTTTAAGCACCATGAAATGCTCATTGCATTTTAGAGACAGTTGTGGGGCCTATTCTGCTCATCCCACGTGGGCACAGTAGGATTGCACCCCTTGCCCAAGCCTGCCTTGCTGCCAGCTCCCACATCAGCCTCCTCACCAGGCATGTTCCTCTCGCTGCTCCCTGGCTCAGAGTTTTCTGAGCCCTCAGATTTGGAGTGTTACTTTCCCAGGTTAAATAGAAGAAAGAAATGTTTATGATGGAACAAAAGAACAGAAAACCAAGAGTTTTCAAATGCCCATGCAGCAAGCACTGCCAGGTGACCTTCCAGGGCGGATGTAGGAGTAAAGCAACTCAAGACTGGCGTCAGCGGCCTTTCTGACTTCTGAGTGGCAAACAACCCAAAGGAAATCCTTTGAAGGTAAGGATTTGCTTTAGTAGATAAAGTGCAAAAGTGTTTGCTATCACTGTCTAAATCACAGAAAAATAGGGCAGGTAATTAACTGCTTCTGGGTACTGCTTACCTTAGCCATCAAGCCCGTTAAACATTCACATCCACAAAGACAAAAGCTGCGTGCCTGCCAGAGCCTGCAGTCAGAGCAGTGAGCCAGGGCCTCCACTCCTATAGATGACGGGGTCTGAACTCCAAAACTTGTTGTATCTCTTATGGGCACTTGCTGTGTTAGATTTCATGTTGACGGATAGTAAGGAATTGATCACAGAATTAAAAACATAACTGGTTGCTTAGTTACCAATGATCTGCACGCAGTTATGTTTGCTGTGTGCAAACAGCCCAGTACAAACCAACTACCCATCATTACTACTCTGAAAATGCTGCTTTCAGAGAGCTGAAAACAACCACGTGCCAGGTCATAAAGAAGCATTAAGCAGAAAAATCAAAATTATAATTGAAAGTTTGGGGTTGGTTTTTTGTTTGTTTGGGTTTTTTGCTAAGTTTTCAAATAGCCACTCTATGACTGAGCACAATAAATACATTGGCTTGGGAAAAAAACAATAGTGTTCTTGTTTGTTAGGAAAGTGAAAGCAGGTGTGATACACTGGGGAAAACAGAAAGTAGTAAATTAAAACGATAAGCTAAGAGTTGTGCAAACCTGATAAGGGGAAAAAAAAAAAGGGGGGAAAGAAAAAGCTGCAGGATTAATGATAGCATGAAGCAGCTGAAATCTGTTGGTCCTAAAAGCAGCATAGTCTTATTCCCACACTGTAGTGGAACAACAGACAGCAGCAGTGCCGTGAATGTAGAGTGAGTAGCAGCTACCTCAGCCAGCTGCTCAGCACTAACTGCCCTGGGAGCTCTGTAAAATTGATCTGAGATGATTCACGTTCTTGATTCACTACTAAGCCTAAGATTAGAGGCCTTAGACTTGGGTCACTTTGGAAAAGAACATAGGAGCAATGCATTCCTGTTAGCTGGGAACAGAAGCTAGAGCACAGCAGACTACAGGTAGGTGCTTGATTTCATGGTGAAGATCTGTAACGCCCAGAATAATCTCGTGGGGGCAGTGATGAGTAGTGGAAATGGGTAAGGCATGGAGAACAGAGCCCAACCTCCGTGTGAGGCAGATGAGAAGAGCCAGCAGGTGCAGTAATTACAGAGATCTGCAGACATCCTCTCTGCGTCTTAAAACACAAATATATGGATATTGCTATTTCACAGACTGTGAGGAGACACACCATGATTTCTCACTATTAGATGCCATTCGTTCATGCTCCGTCCACAAAGATCGAACGATTAACACTCTCGGAACCATGACCTTCCTTCAGCAAGGTCTGTCCTTCATCTATCAATCAAAGTAAGTCTTAGTGCCAGGTCTGTGGATAAGCCACTATACTTGAATGCTTTATTAGCAGCATATTCATGAACATGAACCACTGGCAAGTTAGGTACTCATGGACTAATCCATGGACCAATTCATCACCGTGGCCAGCACTGCTTGTGTCAGCCTCTTCTGCCAGCAGTTCATCTTAGCTCTCCTAAAGTATGTGATAACAAAAGCAGCGACAGAGATTTCTGCCCTCCTTACACACGCTGTAAAGTGCAGTTAGGCTACACCTGACCACATCCTTATAGCAACTTAAGCTCTCTGACGATATGAACAGCCAGGGGCAGGTGCAGCAACTGTAGAAATGGGTTTGGAGTGGATTCTTCTCTCTGACAAAATCTGCACCTGTCCTAAACGCGAGAAGGACAAGGGCCCTAGGTGCTCAATGCTTTCCAAGACCTGTGCTGGAGAAATCCCCTGATCTATGTAACGCATAGTTTTTACAAGAAGGACAGAAAGGATGAACTCATTCAATCTTGCTTCTTTATGCAACACAGTGCCATATGGAAAAAATAAATTCTACTGGTGACAAACAAGTTCTTATGCCTTTAGCTCCATCATGAGATTGGTTCTTTTTCAGCAAGGAGAGTGGAAACAAACAAAAGGTGGAGTAATTTTGAGGTTGATAGCCCATGATCAGAGACAAGAATGTTTCTGCACACTCAGAGATGTACAGAAACTGCCAACACTGCTTCAGTGTCAGAAAGCATGTCCTGTTGTTGGGCTTGAACAGAAACACGGGGAAAGATAGGCTACAAGAGTCACCAAATTAGCTTTCAGGTTGCTGTGGCACTATTACATCATGCAGAGGTTTGTCAGCAGCCCGGACAGGATTTGTGCATGGCACTGAGATGCCACTTGCATACGTACCAGCAGTACCAGACTGATCCACATAGACGTTTACCAAATAGACTGGTTCATAAATGCTACAATCTGCCCACTCTGGGGAAATATTAGAGACCTAGTAACAATTTCAGGAGAATGAGTATGAAAGATGCAAAGTGCCTACTGGCTTCTGCAGAGCCTAAGCCATCTGTCTGAAGGGTTACCCCCTGTTCCAGAGGTCAGCATTTAGCAGCTGAGTCCACTTCTGTACGTGCAGAGGAACCTTCCCTATGTAAGGACACAGCTTTGGGATGCCACAAGAGATGGGGAGTTCTGTTGCCTCTGCCCCAAATTGGCACTGTTTGCTACTAATCTCATTAACAATAAAGGCCTCAGGTAAGTAAACCTGGATACAATGAAAAAGGCCACAGGATATTATGGGCTTACCTTATCATACCCCAGTTGGCATCACTGTCTCGAACATGGTGGAAAATTTGAGCTATTAAAATTAATGAAGAAACTGGCTATTCTTGAATAATTCATTATGTATCAGCTGCTGCTGATGTAATAGGAGCTCAGCGAGATCCTCTTTAGCACCTCACAGTGCCTAAAAATCTTTAGCTAAAATAGAATTGAAGACTGGCTAGTTAAAGGTTGAAGGGCTTTCTCTGTGTGAAGCGAGAGGCCCCGGTTGCCATCTCTGAGGTCATCCATCTGCCATCTATGAAAGGTTTCCTCAAATGGAAGACACCCGACTAACACCACGGATTGTTACCCGTACACGAACCATTCTGCCTCAGCCATCAACTTCTGCAGAACATAATAGTTCTATATTTCATGATTCTTTCCAAAATCAACCTTAGATTTTTTATATTTACCATACGCTAAGCATACCTGAAGATAATGACCAGAAAATCAAGTCAGTATGTTTGAAAATGCATTATCCAGTCATGCAAAGAAGTAGGCATTGCCATTCACAGTACAGAGACCTTAATGTATAATGTCTGCTGCTGCTAAGGGCTTTCATTACTACAGGAATCAAATTGCCCACTGTCTGGGCAATGGCAGAGCTGGATTTGGGAAGCATGTCAGTAGCCCTAGAAAAGAAAATGGTTAAATGGTCACTCTTACGCCACGTGTTCAAACAAGGACTCTTTTTCACCTATGCTGGTAAGTGGTAAAACCTTCAGTAAATGTCTAAAAGCAGCAGGAAAAAAAATCAGGCACAGTAATTAGACCAAAAAACAACCCCACATGTTTCTCTTCCTCTATTTCCTCCGTATGCAGAATAGAAGAATTACAGTTAATAAAGAAAGAGGAACAGGATAAATGCAGTGAATGCCCTCCTGCCTCTCAGCTGTTGGTATAAGGACCACTAAGGCAGTCATGAAACCCTCCACCAGCCACAGATGAAGACCCTCTCAGAAGTCCAGAACTTTCTCTCTTCCCAACCATCTTGCAGCAGTATTGATCTCAGCTCTAGTTAGCACTGCCTTCCTTTGTCCCCCACCAGAATTTGTGATTCAGTGATGGTACAGCAGCTCTGAATCACATTCAGATAGACAAGAAGGCCTTTAGCTCAAGACCCTGATGAACAGGGAGAGATCTCTATGCCTGCTAATTGCGCAAGTCAGATTTTATTTCCAGGCGCAATTCTTGTTTCAGCTGAAGCCAATAATTTTGCTCAGGCCTCAGTGGCTGAAATATTTTGGTAGAAGTACTCCAATGTCAGCAGCTGACACCCTGAGACATTTGACCCAGCTCTGTGAGATAAGACCACCAATGTCTCCTCTTTCCACTCCTCTCCAAAAATACTGCATCATCAATCACTTGGGAGATTAAAGCCTTCCCCCTTTGCCTGGAAGCGAAGGCAGCACTTTCTCTTCCAGCTGTCTCCTCTCTGTGGGAGGTCACACTGATTTACACCCCTGGGCTTTTTGTGGACATGGGCAAAGATAATTTGGAGAAGCCACAAAGGATACTGCAATTTCTCACCCTGGTGTGCAGATGAAGCAATTACTGTAGTACTTAGGTGGGAGGGATGCAGTACAGGGTGGGAGATGCAGTGAAGGTTGTATCTGGTAACATGAGACCCGAGGTCCAACCCTTGATTTCCCCATGTCCATGAGACACTCCAATCCCTATCTTTCAATTCTGACATCTGTAAAAGGCAGTTAACAAGGCAAACCTGCCAGCACCTATGAAACCAGACCCTTCCTCTCCTCAAGGTGCTTGAGTATCAAGGAAAGCAGTGTACTCTAATTATTTGAATTAACTGAACACTGGAACTACTGTTCCAGTAGAATGGCATGGACTTTCAAGGAAAGTTTTCTGGACTCTTACAAGTTTTCTTCTCACACTGCCACCCTAACTTGTGAGACAACAATTGCTACCTGGCTTCTTTGCTTTCTTCCTCGAGGAGACCAGCAGGCATTGACTGCATTTTCTCCAAGCAAGACATCATGCCTGAGATACGATCACGTGGTAATGCTGCGAGGAGTTGAAGTTTGGAGCTGGGAGTAAAGGATTTCACCATTAAAGGAATAAATAAACCACCACTGCAGAAAATGGCAAAGAAATCTCAAAGACAAACTATTTCCTTCAAGTGATTCTGTGAACGAAGTAGAGAAGAGAGTGTTTCCCTATTTCCAACACAGTCCTATTTTTTATTTTATTTTCAGGAAGATATGAAAAGTACACTTCAGCAGAGACAGTTCTGGGGAAGGGTGGCTGCCTGATCCTTTTCAAACATTCACCTGGTTTCTTCTTTCTCAGTCTAAGTAAAGAAAAAGCAGATAGACAAGAGAATAAAGCAGCCTAGCTCTGAATCACTAGGTCCCCAAGGCTTTTGAGCTCCCTAAATGAGTATATTGGAGAAATGCTACCAGGTGCAAGGACAGTGTGACACTGCTGAGCTAATGCACGACAGCTGTGTGGCTGAGGGTCCGTGGGACACTGCCCCAGTCTCCCTAAGGTGCTGATGTATGCCAGATTCTCACTGTGCCTCAGTTTTCCTGCCTAGTGCTATTTTCCAGTCCTCCAAAAGTTCTTTCCTAAGCTGTTGCTTTGCTGAAGAAACTGGTAACAGCAGCTCCTCACTGTTAAGGGGTCAGTGTGAGCAGCTGTTGGCAGATAGGCACACAGGATAGCACTGGAAGCAAAGGAAAACAGAAACAGATAGAAAATGGACGCTTTGATGATGCTACAGATAAGTAATACACAGCAATGTTTGAAAACAAGTTCTGCAAGATGGAGATAACGGAGGCAGGAACAGATCTACTCAGATAAATCTGAAGCTTCCTTGCAGCTACTGCAGCCATACTAATGTACACTAAATGAAGATGAGGCTCAACTGTTTTGATGTTAATTGCCTGGCTGCTCTAATTGGATATGGACTTCTAAGCCCTAAAGTAAGCTGTGTGAAAAGACAAACCAGTACTTAAATCTCATCTCCTTTATCGTGGCTTGCCCAGTGCTGCATGGTCAGCACATACATTTCTGTGCATTAGAACTGTCCATGGAGCTGGTGATTATTTTGCAGCCAAAATTACTGTTCAGATTCTCTGAATTGAGGCAAAGTTACTCTGGGCTGAGCTCAGTTCCTGCTGCAGGGAATGCCCCCAGGCACCAATAACCATCATCAAGAATCAGGTAATAACCACTGAACTGCTGCAAACTCAACAGTGCAACAACTGCCCCGATACCCAATGGCTTGTGGTGATACAACACCGGCGTCACTCATTCAGCGCAGGGTTCCCTTGGACTTGGTGAGGGACACGCTGGTCTCACGTGGCAGTAACATCTGAAGAACCAGTTACTACAAAGCAGTGTTTTGAACCAGAAGATGATGAACTCAGCTTCCTAAAATTGCTCAAAGTCCTGACACACCGGAACCCCTGCTGCCATGCCAAGGGGCTAGCACAGAAGGGGATGCAGTGCTGCAGTCAGACTCCTCTTTCCACTCACAGCACAAGGATACCTCCATTTATCCTTTGGCTCTCTACTAGCCAAGGGTGGACAGAAAACATTCCCTCTTCTGAGCACTGCACTCCCCTCGGTTAAACTGGTGGAGCCCATCAACCAAGCCTGCCACGTGAGGACCAGCACTGGCCACTGCCTTGCAAAGGGTTTTGCAGGAAGCTGTGTGTTGGAGGAACTCTGGTAGAGAACACCAGCCTGCAGCTTTCCTCCCACCTTGCAACATGATGATAATTCCCCTCAGTGAGGCTCTCTTCTGTACGCCAGGAGCAGGCTCATCTCCATCAAACCACAAACCTTCACACAGAGTAAATGGAGCAGAAAGGAAGCTGGACTGTTGCATTTAAAGAAACACTGTTACAGACCTGATTTTATCCTTACTTACCAATGTAAATAACCCAACCAGAAGCAAGCAGAGGTACCTGGCTTTGGCTACTACCAGAGCAAGGGGGACACTGCACAGAGCTACCAAGGGACGCTACAATGAAACTGGCAACTTGTTTGAACAATTAATCACATCACAAGGCAAGATGAATCAATAATATGTATCGAGCTGGGAAAGTTAATCTGCATCCAGAGCATCATAACAAATTAAAAGGAAATAAAATCAGTACAACTCCACTGGCTCTCATTACTTTCACAGTGGAGAGTAATTAAAATCCATAGGCCAAATTCAGTGCTGGAAGAACTCTTCTTCTGAAGCTGGAGGCACTGTCCAAGGGCATTGCTTTCTCCCACTGCTAACTGTGTGTTTCAAACAGCAACAGGGTAAGCAGGCAACCACATTAGAAGCGAGACACCCTGCTCCTTGTCCTTCTCTCATGTGCAGTCATGTTGCCCATGCTGCCTTGGTGCCTGATGGGTCTGAACCTCAAAAGCTCCAGGCACTTGTATGCAGGGTTCCTACTCTGATGTCAAGACCTTCCCAAGCTGATACAAAACCAGCATTATCAGCCCTAACTCCCCTGTCCTGCCTCTTCCCTGCTCCCACTGAGCTGTGCTCTTTCATCCCCACTGCTGAGCACAGCCATTACTGCTACTCTCTTCCTTGCTACAAAAAAATTCCTTTTCCCACCACAGAGCAGGGAGCTTCTTAAGCACACTGCTCTGTCATAAGAATGGAAGGGACATTTGATGTGGCTGCAGGCTATGCGAGTGTCTGTGGCTGTTTCTGGGCAGGCCTACCTGTCTTACTGATTTGCTTCATGCTACTGCTATAGCAATGAAAAGCCTGAGGTACGCACTGACAGCCAGGATAGGTGTTGCAGGGTTATTACTTCCCCTGTTTGCATGTGACCAGAAATAGCACAGTAGTGTATGGGAGCTATGACTGTGACCCTGGCAGACATCGCTGTATGGCAATCAGGTAAGACAGAACCTGGAGAAAAGGGCAGAAGATCTCTGAAAGATGTGGCTGGCTGCAGAAGCACTGTGGTATTGCACACCGGGTTCTGAGAGTCTGGAGTGGGATGTCAGTCCTTCCCAGCCCCAAGATTCAAAGAAGCTATACATCCTAGTCTTCAAAAGCTTATCAGCTCAGGGTTGCTTATCAGCAAGAGAAGCTTCCATGGCTTACTCTTTCCTCTTCCACAAACAGATTTGCTTTTCTTTCTTCTTTCACCTGTGACTCCGGCTGCTGTTTGTTCTCAGTGATGCTCTCAGAGCTTTCAGCAAAGCTGTGCTAACAACTTGTGAGGTCTCCCCACTGTAAGTATGGCTTCTCCAAGCATAAGGCACTGATTTCCAAAACCACGTTGTACCCTCCAAGCAGGAAGCCACACTGTGGCTCACAGACAAGTTATCTTACACTGCAGAAACCTGAACCCTGATTGCCCACAGAGAACAAAGCTGTTGCAAAAGCTGCGGTAGAAAATGGGGCACACGAGTGCAAAACAGTTAAGTACCACAAACCAGGCCTCCTGAGGGAGCACTGCAAGATCTGCTTTAATTGAGAGGTCTCCATTCAGCTCAGGCCTGAGGCTTTTCCAGGTTAAACTAATGGCAGCAGTGAAACTGTATCGATCCTTTACAAGAAGCTGCCTCCTACAGCAAAGAGGAATATGACTGTAGTACAGCTGCAATATTATATGTAGCAGATTAAAACAAAAACTTGGTTAATTACAAACGGGACTCTAGGTAACGTGAAATCTCCTGTCTCTAGCAGCATGCAGTGCTGTCAGAAAACTGGTTTGAATTTAGCTTCGATTCTCTGACCTGGTATGCCCAAGGACAGAGATGCCCTTGTCCTGTCTAAAGAATCTTCCCTCTACCTTACTCAGAAGGGAATTGAGCACTTCAGCTGTCCATTCACATGTATGTAGGGTAGAGAAACACCAAGCTCAAGAAATCTCTTGGCAGAATCCACTCAGCAACACTTCTTATTGCATACTTGCTCCAAAGCCACCTCCTCTGCATCTTGTGTTCTGAGCTGAGAATGATGTCGGAAAGGGAAAGCTTGTCTGTTGCTCCAAGCACCTAACAAATGCTGCCTATGGCAGGCTCTGAGCTCCTGACCACAGGATGGGGAATTAAAACCACTGCTGATCAGCTTCACCAGGCAATGATTCCCTGCTAGTCCAGTGGACTCTGCTTCAATTCAGCATCGGCTGCCATTGCTACCAGTCTGCCCACGCCACACTTCAAATTGCTGCTTTCCCTCTTGATCTCTGTGCAAGGTGGGTTTACTAAGCAAGGGCCTCAAGATGAGCAAGGACTCAATTAGAGGAATGGCAGGCGAGTTCTCCTTGAGGCAAGGCTACAAAGTCAGCAGATAAATCTGTCACAGCAGCTCTGCCTACCTAACACGTATCACTTCTGCGCATGGTCTAAACAGAGCTCCTCTCCTCACGTCTGATGGTCCTTTACTCCCTTCTTCCAGTGCGAACAAGCTCCCATGAGTCCAGCAGAGCTCTGACAGCCTTATGAATCATACACTTGTGGTGAAAGACACGGTTGCCTTTCAGTCACCGAGTGCCTTCCTCGCCATGCCTCCAGAAACAGTCAGACTGCTCTATCACAAACAAATGAGCTCTGACAGGATGCTGCCATCACTGACCTTGGCTGCCGGGCTGCACGGCATCTGACTGACACAGCTCTAGGACTGCACCTACAACCAGCATGGTGCGTGGCTGCTCCTGCAGGCACTAGCAAAGCATCAAGAGTATAAACTGCCACTGGCATCTGCTGAAGCTTCATATCCCAAAGAAAAAATATTTTTGTGTACATGTATCTTTTTACAGCGACAGAGGCAATGGCGTAACACTCTCTCTAGCTAACAGCACTTGCAAAACACAAAGTCATGATCAATTCATCAGAACGCACTGCTGCTTTTTGGCTTCCTGTGTAGGAGAAGGGATAGAGACAGATTTCAAAAGCATCTTTAGTCCTTTCCTGGAAGGAAGTCTTTCCAGGCACTACTTATTTCCCAATTAGGTTATTTCTAGAAAATGAGGGGATTCTAAGAAATTCCATAGGGGTCCTCAAGTTGCTCCACGGCTTAACAAATAACTTAAGATTTATTTTTTTTCCCCCTTTTCCCCTTGTCCTTCACCTTGAAGCAGCTGTTAGCAGAGCCAGAGAACTCCTCTTCCCCTCAGCGTATTTAATACAGCCTTGGCAAGGAACTGCACTCTGTCATCTTATGAATATGGGAATTGCTTAATTCTCCAGCTATTCTCATTACCTCATCCCGAGGGTCCCAGCTTTCCATAGCTAATTCCTGAAATCGTAGGCTTTCCACTGTCCTTGCTGTCCTTGAGTAGCAAATTGCAGCACCTCACATAACCAATGCTGGTGTCTGCTGTGGGAACACAGCTTTTCCCAGGGTCCTCCCTGAGAAGGGAGGACTCTGTGGACAAGGAAACTGATCCCAGCTCTCTGTGACAGTTCCCAGAGCTGCTCATCTTTTGTCGCTGTAAAGAGGGTTTGAAAACACCCAGTGCTGCAGCATGCTGCAGTGGCTCAGGAGTGGCTGAATGGCTCTGAAAGCTGGGAGCGGTAAAACACAATCTGCTGGCAGCAGAGGAGAATCCTTTCCTCTGTTCCCAAAAGCCGCCAAGCTCCCTGCCTCCTTCCCCCTCCTGTGAGTCCCACAGTGCCTCCCACCTGCCACTCCATGGCCCCTCCTTGTCACGTACCTTCTCAGTCCACCTTCCTTCTCTCCATCCACGCATCTGTTTTGTGCCCCCTCATTATTTCTCCTAGGATCACTGATGCTGCCAGCCTTCTCCATCCTCCCAACACTCAAAGTGAAAGATGTTCCTGTGCTACAAGGTGCTAATGGCTGCCAGGAACCAGCTGTTAGGGCCACTGTGAACTGCCAAGCAGATGGAAGCTGAGCTCATTACGAAGCAGGGACTGTGAAACTCTCAGGAACTGGCCAGAGGAGCCTAGTTTATTCCCACAGACAAATGGGTGCATCCTTCGCATGCCATCATGTGACAGGTGAGCAGGAAACCACTAAGCTGCAGACAGCTTTACAGCCCTGCTGAAGGACCACATGCTAAGCCTTCTCATCTCACAAACACCCATGAGTGCTGCTGCCAAGCTGCTCTGGACTAACAGAACATGCTCATGCACTGCAGTGGCAGCTGGGGAAAACCTAATGCTGGTCCCAAGGGACAGATTCCTGCAGGGCACAAGCAGGCAGGGGCTCCTATCAGAGGCAAGGACTTATCTACTGCAGCACAGGTTACTGAGCCCAGACTGTGGCAAGGTAGAAAGAAACACAAATTCTTCCTTTTTTCTTTTGTGATATAAGATTTTCTTTTATTTGACCCAGAGTTTACCAAAATGGTAACTGCATCAATGCTAAATAAAAAAAGGATTATGTCTTCCAGCAGCTCATTCTTCAAGGTTCAAAACTAGCCTTATGGAAGCAGAAGGAATCACCTTGGAAGTCCGTGGTTTTGTAACCAGAACCTCCCTTCCAATTAGTCATATTATAGGGCTGTAAATGCAACAGTTCCATCAATAGTATGGAACAGTCATGCTACATTTGTATTAACATAAATGAGTGCTAATGTGCCACAGAACTAATCTGATATGACAGTAATTGGCCACTGCCCAGCAATGGAGGCCTGAAGCTATGCTTGCTCCCTCATCTCTGCAAGAACTGTTCCTCCAAAACACCAGAAAGGAAACAAACTGTGACACCGCATTGTGTCTGCCAGTGGGAAGCAATGCCCCTTGGTACTGCAGCACTGCAGTGCTTGGCCTCTTATTTCTCAAGGGTGTTTGTTGTGAGAGTAGAATTTGATCTTTTACAAAGTTAAGTATTGAGAAATAAGGGTTCACAGAACATCTCAGAAGACTCGATCTGCCCAGAGCTCTGCAAATGCTGGGTGGAACACAATCTCAAACACTGCCCATCTCCTGCCTGGGCCACAAAACCAAGCGGACAGGTTCTCAAAAGCAGGCTGGCACCTTTCAGGTCACAGTCACCACTTACTTTGCTATTGGAAGTATGCCCTTGAACGCAAGGTTAGTCTTTTCAAAGAGACAGACCCTCTCCCTTTCATGAGAGAGGCTGACAAAGCCACAGCAGTTCTACCTTACCGTTCTGCATTTCCCTCATCAGCACCATTTGCTGTCTGATCGTACAACGTCCAATGCTGAGCCCACACCACGCTTCTACACTCGCACGCTCCAACCACAGACCCGTGTCCATCAGACACCCTTCTTCCCATGCTAAAGACACACAAACCTTGGCAAAAACAACTCAAACCACGGCCTGGCAGAGCCCAGGACAGATGTGGGAGCAGCTGGTGAGGGTAAGAGATGACTTTATGACAAGAGGCGCAGGAAGGTACCTCAGCCAGAAGCCTGAGAAGCTACGAGATCCTCGTTTGGGCTCCGGATACAACTTAAATCTTTAGCTTAAATCTTTTTAGGTCTCTCATCTGCTGCTCCACCTGTGAAAAGGGGACAGGAAAAGCAGCGCAACCTCCGCCGCAGGGCTCCGAGTCTCCATCGCCGTCTACGGCGCGTTCCGAGAGCCGCGAAGGAAAGCAGCCATTACCGACCCCCGGCCTTACCCCTACACCAGCACACGGCTCTTCCCGGTGCCCTCCAGAACCACAGCGACGACGGAACGCAACGGAGAGCGGCGCACACAGAGACGGGAAAAGCGGCTTCGCTGAGCGGCAGCACCAGGCCGAAGAAGGAAAGGAGCGGCCGCCCGCCTTTGTTGCGGCCCCGCCACCGCCCGCGCCCCGGGGAGAACCGCGGCCCGCCGCCGTACCCACCTGCAGAGCCCGCACGCGGCGCCTCGCCTTTCGCCTTTGTTATGCATGCCCGGCAGCGCCGAGCCCGGCTCGCAACGCCGCCGCCGCCGCCGCCCGCTCTTCAGCGCCGCGCCGGGCCCTGGCTCAGCCCTGGCTCAGCCCTGGCTTAGCCCGTCGCCACGGCAACGGCGGGCGCGCGGCAGCGCGTGCGGCGCAGGGATCGGGTAACGGCCGCCGCGCAACGGCCCCGCCCGCCGCGCGCCCCTGGGAGAGGGAGGGGCGGGGCCGCGGCTGAGGGGAGAAGCGCGGGGGGCGCGGCGGTCCGACGGAAACGGTGCGTGGGAGACGCAGCGCCCTGCGCTGCTGGGTTCTGAGTCCGAGGAGCCCGGCTAGCAGAGGGCGCGGCGGCACCTGGAGCTCCTCGTGGCCGATCCAGGCTTCCGTATCGATCGTTTAGCGAACGATCTCCTCAAAGAGTTTTTCACCTGGAGGATGACCCGGTGCCATAGAGATCTATCGCGATGATCTCTGTGGCTCCCCGCACCAAGAGCTGCCTCCCTTCCTTATGGATGTTCATTTACACATAGCCCTGCTTGGAGAAAGCTCTGCTTTCTCAGTGCTTGAGGTAACGATATCCTGCAGCTGTTTGTAGCGTGGAAATCAGCAGCAGGAGGCTGTGGTGAAAGATGAAATAGAACCTGGAAGAGACCTCTAAGATCATCCAGTCCAACCCATGCCCACTAGCCACGTCTCTCAGTGCCACATCTCCACAAACGCCTCCATGGATGTTGGCTCCATCACCTCCCTGTGCAGCCTGTGCCACTGCCTCACCACTCTTTCTGAGAAGATATTTTTCCTAATATTTATCCTCAACCTGGCACAACTTGAGGCTGTTCCCTTCTCATCGTTTTAACTGTCCACCTGGGTACCTCCTGTCCTGCTCAGTGCTCCATTGCAATCTGAATGGCCAGGGGAAACCCTGCTCTTAGAGGCATCGCCTCAAGCCCATGCCTGTCTGTGCTGGAGATCAGTTTCAGGTGGCACCTTTGGCAGAGCAGCTGCTGTTCCTTATCCATAACCAACAGAGGGATTTGTTTTCCAGACTTTTTAGTGCTGCTGAAATGGTTGCAATAAAGCTCCCGTATAGCTTTACTGAGGGAAAGGAAGAAACAAAACCATGTGACAAATTGGTCTAATTTATCACAGCAACAGAAAACTGCAATTCAGCTAAATCCCACAGGTCAGGTTAGCCTGTATCAATATTTAATGACCTGAGCTCTGCTGCCTTCACAGCTCCACCTCTGTCCTGCCCTGTGTCACCCCACAGTCAAGGAAGGCACCCCTGCTGCAAGCCAGGCTTTGCCATCAGGCAGGCGTGCTGCAAGCCCAAAGAGACGCAGCCATATTGAGTCCCACTAGGTCAGCCCACCTGTGCTGCATTTCTGCCTGCAGACAATCTCAGTTCCCTGCTTTCTGGGCATGCCTTTGGGACAGCAGTGGGAGCAAATGATGGGCAGTGTTGGAGCATGAGGCAAAACCTGGACAGCTATGAGCCCAGCAGTGGTGAAAAGGGCAGCACCCGGGCAGAAAGGGCACTGCAGAGGGGCTGGCAGCCTTGGCTCTGCTGCTTGTACACGGCCACACTTCCTCACTGCTTTGCTGCCTTGGTTCACCTGGTGTGTAAAACGGAGATATTGAGATCTCCCGGTGATAAGAACAAAATGTAAAGAGGTGTTCTTAGTTATTAGGGCAGGGGAATTTGCACTTCTGGGCTGGTAATAAATAAGCCCACAACTTGAATTCCTCCAGCAAGGCTGCACCTCTCACCCAGCTCTCCATCCACTTAAAGAAAAAAAAAAAAAAAAAGCCATCATCCAGCAAATAGTGTATTTCAATGGGGGAATTCATTACTCACTCCAGTGGCAGTGAGTGGCAGAGGTCATTAACATTACAATAAATGGCTTTTTGGTGAAATGTTCTATAATTCACTTGGTATTTAACACTGGCTAGGGGGCCTCATCTCTTTACATAAAATACATTAAGAAAAGCACCTCTGTGCACATCGCCCTGTGTTAAAGAGCTGTTATAATGAGGGTGATTAGGAATAAACATAACAGCAGAGGCTGCTGCCTCAAAATAGTTTGGGTCAGTGGCTGTACAGCAGGAGATACAATGATGTGTGGGGAGGACAGAGGCAGTGTATTTGCAAGGGAACAGGTGGGTAGGTGGTTTGCTGCAGTTCAGCTGGGGATGCTGGGCATTTTCCAGCATTAGAGCTAGGCAGCTGCTGAAGAAGATTTCATCCCCAGCTCCTCCAACTCTGGTGTTCATAGGGCATCTGGTTTCTGATAAGCATGATCTAAAACTAATAGCAAGGCTGTGCAGAACATGTAATACAACAGTCACATGTGAGCGCCCTGTCAGATAATGGATTTTTTCACCAGTTAACTCTCCAAGAAGGGAGCTGAGAGCCAATTCAGTGCCTTCCAAATCACTGTGCCTGCTAAAAAAATTAATCCAGAGCACAGCTCTGCCTCCTGGCAGCTGCTCAGTTATTAATTTCAATGTATCAGCTGCGTCTGAATGGCCTTGGACTTCTGCCTACTATTTCTATTTATTTGTTTTCCATTCATCACTAAAATTAAAACCTTCTAGAGAAGATGGAAAGCAAACACACTGAAGCAATATTGCTGTCCATACACAATTGGCAGAAACCATTGTGCTTTTTCTTCCTCTGCAGTATTAAGACTTTCTGGGTCTCACCTAATAAATACTTTATTAGTAGTGCAGGCACCCACTGCAGTCTTGTGTTCTCCCTTCTTTCTGTGCAGATTGGTCAGCTGTGGCCTTTGGCCCTCGACTACAGGTTTTCACCATAGACCAGGTGACAGTGATTGTGCTGGAGACCTTTCTGAATTAAACGATATCCACGTGGTTTAAGATGAGGGTGGTGGTGCAGATGGCCACACTGACACTATTGATCCCATTTAACAGTTTGGACTGCGACCATCTTACACTGCAGTGCACTGGCTGTGCAAGGAACTGCATGCTTTTAAAGGAAAACATACAGTTAGACATACAGCCTAACAAAATCTTTCTTCTTCTTGCTTTTTCACTTGTTTCTAAGCAAGAAGTGGAGATTCCTCAGTCCAAGCTTTGCCTGTGCTGACCACAGTTAGCTGTCCTACCCTGCTGGAAACACCCAGCCTGTTTCCTACTTGCCTGAGTTCTCATGTCTTAATCTGTTCTGAATCCACCTTCACCTCAAAGCACATCAGCCCAGGCTTTTACAAGGGAATAATTTTTTATGCATCTGAGTGCAAGTAATAAGTGAAAATGCAAAGAATATGTACAGTCAAAGCTATATAAGTTACAAAATATCTGTATTTACAACTATAGTACTTAAATCCTTTTTGAAACAGTTACAAAATATTCTTATTAGCAACTACAGTATTTAAATCCTTTTGGTATTAGCACAGTCAATATTTTACTGCTGATGCGCAGAAAGATTCTTAATAAGGTAAGTAAAATAAAACCTTGTTCTTTTTCAGTGCTTTGTCTTAGAATTCAAGCGTTTTGCTTTCATAAAATCATGTACAAGTAATGCATAGTGCAAGGTATGAGCCTGGCTAAATGAGTAACAGATTCTTCTGCCTGTAAATGGATGAGCTTCCACCAATAGCTATAAGGATTTCCTTCCACCAATAAACAGACTTCCAAGTTCTGCATTCAGGATGTCATCAGGAATGACATCATCCTCCTCAAACTCATCTCCAAGCTTCTTCCACCACGGCCAGCGGGCGTATTTCAGCATAGCATTGTGGGACTCTTTGGCCTTGGTAGCTACAGGGACTGATCGACTCATGAAAACAGCAAGATCTTTTTCTGTGGTCTCTGCTAACTGCGGAGCATCTGTAAGAACAAGGAGAATCAGGTTTCTGTGTTTTGTTTTTTATGCTGCAGTTTTATGAGTATTTTAAACAAAACAATAAAGACCACTACTCTCTCACCTCCTACTGTCCCAGGTCACTCATTTCCCCTTGCTGACATTACAATTTTATTGCTATGTGATCAACCAGATTGGAGAAGTAATCCGAATTAGCGCTATCTCAAAAAATAAATACACAACAGGGAAAGGGAGAAGGAGGGAAAGCAGGACTACATCATTCAGTGACAGCAGCGGTGTCCATCAAACCAAATTCTAATGAAGCTGTGACATAAAAGGAGCTCCTGCTCACTGATGCTGGATCAGCACTCCTGGCACAGGGTGATATCAGCGTCTGCTTCTACTGCAGCAGCGCTGCGTATTCACTGCCTGGGGGCCCCAGCACAATGTAAGCATGCTGTTGGTCTGCCTGTTCAGGCAGCACTGAGCTGCAGTGGCACACCATGTGACAGACTAAGTAATGGAATTTCAGTAACTTGCTGAATTTTGTCCTGCTTGGGTGCTCTCTGCTGGCTGCAGTTTGCTATTCTCATTTTCGATCCAAGCTATGTAAAATTTAGATAGCACAGCAGTGAATTCTGTTCCAAATAAAGCCAGGCCAGATTAAATGAAGACATGCCTCAAAATTTTCAGCTCAAAGATTTTCCTTTTCATATGAAGAAAACAAGAAAACAGAACAAAACAACAACAACAAAAAAACATTAGAAAAAGAGGTTGTGTAAGATGCCCTTAAAAACATCTATGTCTTTTACAAGGACCATTGCTTTTGTTGTGAGTACATCAGAAAGACCTCCAGCAGAAAAATAAGCAGCTCCTTGAAAAGCAGATATATTTACAGCAGTATCTGGATAGTTTCTAACTACCCTCAAAATCTCAACATAAGACGTATGGCAAAGGAAGAAAGCTGTTTCGGTTTTTAAATAAGACTGTTCCCTTTAATTTTCTTTCTAAATTAGTTTAATCCAAATGCTAATTAAAACTATGACCAGAGCAGTCACGTACTCATTAGCAGCTCCACATCAGTGTTGACCTGAGCCAGTAACGTCTCTCTCCGCTGTGCTGCTCTCTGATCCAGCCTGCTTCTCAGCAGGAACTGTGCCAGCTTTTCCTGGGCCTGCATATGTAATTCTTTACTCATTTCTTCTGACATTTGGGAAGCCTGGAGGAAAATAAAAGTTCGTTACCATGAAGATCCATTAATCCACTGGGGGCAGACTAATGTCCAAACAAGGAATACCAATGCTGTTCTTAATTGTTAGCTTAATCATTTTGCTTCCTCTGGAGCTCTCTCCAAACCTATCTACCAAGTATATGTAATTCTCCAATTACAGTTTGTTTTGACCTTTTTTATTCAATTAATAGTTTAAATCCCCAACATTTAAGCACCTTGCTCTCAAACAAGCAGGGTTAATGTAGGCATACCTCACACGGATTATCTTGATCAGAATTTATGAATATACCTCATCCCTACAGTACTTTACATTGCATCATTAATGAGAATTATAAATGACTAAAACAGACCGGATGCAATTTGATGTAGTCATCCACCTTCTGCTGTAAAGCTACTCTCTGCTCATCAGTCAGCCCTTTGGGATCTTTCCAGGAAGAGAGAGTTTTCTTTCTTCTTTGTTTTTCCAAGAACTTACAAGCCTTTGAAAAAAACACATGAGAATATGAAAATCATAGACAGGGAGTTTGCCTCACTTTGCAATAAATCAGTGACAGAAAAATGTCTTAGCACTGCATTCCATAAAACATAACTTCAGCTATACCAAAAAGGCAACATGAAATGGTCAGCATGAATACTAAATGTTAGAACGCTGGCGTAGTGAGGTTCCAGCCTTTGGTTTCAAAATGGTAGCTCATATTTTAGTTAGAAGATTGTATCACACTTCCTATGTCACGCAAGGTTCAACCTCTCTAGCCAACTTGTAGCTATAGATTATCACCCTCTGCATGTTTTCTGAATAACTTATAGCTATATCAACATTAAGAAAAGTGAACAAATCTTCTTGGAAGGTGTCAAAATACTGCACTCAGTCCTACCTAATTTTAGAACAAAATTTGTACACTTACTGCTCTCTGAATGATGACAGCTGCTTTATACTCCTTAAGAGACTGTTTCTGTTGATGAAAATTTTTTCTTGCTCTATACCCTCGCCAAAATCTCTGGATAGTTAATGCAGATTTCACCTCCATTTCCTGCATGTGCTTATTTATCTGACCTACCAACGTGAGAAAAATCCAGTTATAAGATCATGGGTTGAGATCTACCAACAATTTACACCTTTAATCCTTAAAAACTAAATGGTATCAAAAAGCTTGGGTACTATCAGTGAAATAGTCTTCCTCAAAAGCCCACTAGCTGCAGGCCATTTCTCAGAGAAGGCTGGTAAGTGCCACGGAGCTTTAAGTAGAGAGGGCCTCCTTTTTATCCTGCACCATTCTGCAGGCAGCATTTCTCAGCCAGTAGTTACTGAGCCCTTGAAGAACTTTTGGTCAGGTAATCAGGTCAGGAAAAGAGACGGCAAGACTACAGTGCAAACAGACATGCAAGATTAGGAAATACATTTGAGGAAAATGTTCTTAAAGAGACCCAGACAGTTTAATCTTCTGAAACACTTCAGTATAACACGTACTGGGATGGATTATTTCCAGTAAGGCCAGCTGTCTTTCATGGAAGAGTCTCATGGCCCTCTGTCTCTGGATCTGCATTTGCAGTTTTAGGGCCTCATCTTCCTTCTGTTTCTCCAAAAGCTGAAGCTCCTGTTCTCGTTTAGCTCTACAATACACAAAGACATTAACAATTAACTTAAGTTGTACACTTCTTAAAAGAATCTCTATTACTTATTAATCTCTAAGATTATTAAGATTAAGATTATTAAAAGAATCTATATTGAATGGCCCAGCTGCTGCCAAGCCAGCCACTGGCTGCAGGACTACACCAAGCAACAAGATGTCACCTGCAAACTAATACATTACCACACTACCTGTGAGCAGGAAAGATGTGACCCAGAAATTCAATTTGTTATCAAATAAAAATATATTTTTTTACTTAGGTTATACTTCTAAACACACTAAAGAGAGTAATGCTTCACATGGGACATTTACAACTAGAGTGAACTAAACTGTTTTGCTTCCATCATCTGTGGAAAAGGTAAAGCAACACTAGGCAACTGATACAGTATGTATCTTTTCCTGTGCATCATCAGTATGCATGGCACCTGCTTTCCATGCTATGTAATATTTTTTCATACAGGCTGCTAAAGGAGATCAGAATGTTGGTTGTTAAGGTTCACTTTTCAAATCTTGAAGGACTTTTTCTCCAGGAAATACACACTGACACATTTTCTCCATCGATTTTGTTAGCAGAACATTAAGAAAGAATCTTCTTGCAAATTCTTCACCTGTACTGGTTGTCATAATTTGATGTTTGGACGTTGCCCCACTGTGCTTGGCACTGGAAATGCCCCAGTAAATGTTTCACAAATCAGACAAGCAAAAACTGTGACTGGCTCCTAAGTGTTTAAGCTAATAATACGCAGACTAATATATTAATGCTAAACACACTCTCATATCTATACCAATAATTATTGAGACCACTTGGACAGGGTATCAGTGAGGCTGGAGGAGCTGTGAGCTAGGGCTCTCCCTCTCTCCCCTCTCTTGTCCCAGTGGACCTGACAACCTCATTAGCAGTTCAACACTCAAGATTAAGAGTTCCCCCCATGATGAGGTAATGATGCAACTCCCTTTCCCACTGCAGCGAGATCACTAGCCTGCTTAGGGCCTGAGTGTCTCTGCTGGACCCACAGCTGGGAGTTCTGCTCTCCTCTAGCATTTTACTGGGGACAGTGAAAGAGATGCGGGGAAAAGGGCACAAACAGAGTATAAGCACAAAGGGTGAGGAGGAGGGGAGAAAAAAGCAGGCTAGTACCAGCGCCCAGCAATGATGGTATCACTATATGTCACATACCTTTAGACTCACAGTACCACTGAAATAACAGCGTGCTTCCTCATCGCTAGTATAAAATTAAAGGTAAATTTTCCACCAACTACAGTTTCTCCTCAGTCTCTGTAACTTCGTGGGGAAAGATAGGATGGAAGCTATTATGATCTGGATTTAAAGATCTGGCTCCAACTGATAAACACCATGATCTAAGAGACCATAATCCTCTTATGACAGTAATGCAGATTTTAAGTGTGCCCACACATCCACCTACAGACACAAATCACGATGTATACAATAACGTCAGAATGGGCTCAAGGTTTTCAGCCCACACATTTCTGTAAATGAGAGCTCTTAACTTTTGCATTTTTAATCCAAGAAGGCACATACTATACTTCTAAGCTGAATGATGTCACAGGGTGAAACAAGACTTTTGATGACATTTTCCTAATAAAACTATCAACACTTTTCCCTAGAAACTTTCATGAGCTCCACTAAGTGGAAAACAGCAAGAATGTCCTATGAACTTCTCAGATGCGGATCTGTGAAGCTGACAATAGTATTAGCCAAGTTTGTAAGTGTTTACTTCTTAAGTAGCCTGTAAAACTATACATTCTTCTTCATTCTCCACTTCTCCCAATAATAAGCCACATTTGCTTGTACAAAACCGCGCTGACAGGGAAATATGTCTGCACTGAAGTACAACACAAGAAGACCCAGGCTTTCTTCAGCAGTTCATAGCATGGATTAACCTCCCTCCGATCGCCTACACGTACATCTACATTCTCACAATCATTTGATACATGATTAATACAAATCACTGCCATTTTAACAGTTCTACAGTTAGTTACATAAAAGTGAACTAACTTCATGGAAAGACTGCAAGCTTTAATATTACTGAGGAGACATTTGTGAAACCACAGAGTTTCAGAAGTCTGTAACTTGTAGAGTTTAAGATCTTCCATCTGCAGCTGCAGATGAGCCAGATTTAGAGTTTCAGCCTTAACAGCATGGAATCAGACTTGTTCTGAAATAAATCCATGAATATAACCAAACCCTAACTGTTAAAAATTCAAAAGGCCACTTGAAAGCTTTTCTAAAATAATGCTCACAATATTCCAAAGCTTATTTTGATTTTTGGCCTAACTCTAAGTGCAGCTTTGACCTAGACAGAAAAAAACAACCACTGGAGCTGTACAGTCACAGTACTGTACTTAGTGCACTGGGACTGACTGGGCCATGACCATAAGACTAAAAATATTAATACATTTTTATTCTTCTCAATGTTAGAAAAGCACATTTAAAATGATTCAAGAACTGCTTGTTTAAGATGCATGTGCTAATGCTTGCAACACTGAGAATACAACAGTTAAGCAGCTGGCTGATTGCCTCCAGCCTGGCCACCCTCTGCTTTATCTTGCTACACCTGATCCTATCAGGACTTCAGGACACATTTACTTTATGGTGGAATTTTTACAGAGTTAATTGTGAAGCAGTTAACTGTTCTGCCACCAGTACATCATCCTCTAATGCTGTTTAGTGCCATCCAATGCTGGAGTTCCACACTTTCAGTTTTCCATATGCTATACATTTTTACACAGAGGCTCACAGAACTAAGGGCTTTTTTTCATGGAGAAGAAATTTGGCAGCTGGGAAAGGGACAGTTGGAGCTTTTGGCACCAGAGATAGCAATTTGGTACTGCTGGAAAAGCACATTGTTTGGATGTTTTTGCTAAAAGAATCTGCAGTGAAATAGCTCATATTGGCATTACATTACTTCTATGTTTGAGAAAATACAGCTGACAGGAAAAAGGCATCTTTCAGATGGAGGACCTCTGGGTCAACCCAAGAAAATTCCCTGGGACAGGACAACAAATCCTTGGGAAAGCTACATATTTCCAAGCACGGGAAGGACAGGAAGCAAATGGGAACAGCCATCTAAGGTTTATCACAGACAAATCATGTGTGACCAGCCTGATGGCTTCTGTGATGACTGGCTCTGTGGATGAGGAGAGAGCACTGGGTGTCATTTACCTGGACTTTAGCAAGGCTATCATCAGTCTCCCATGCACTACAGGGCAGGGCTGGCACTCAAAGGAAACTCCACAGACACAGAAAATGGGTCAGCAGAAACCACATTAAATTCAAATGGGAAGTCCTACACTTGGGACTAAATAACCTCATGAATCATACAGGTTGGGCCTTGGTTACCTGGACAGCAGCTCCACTGAAAAGAACCTGGGCATCGTGGTGGCTCACAAAGTGAACATGAGCCAGCAGTGTGCCCTTGCAGTAACAACCACTACTGCATAGTGTGCTGCACTTGCAAAAGCAGAGACAACAGGTCAAAGAAAATTATTTAAACAGCTTTACTCAAGCACTCTGGAGGGCACGCCTGCAATATGCCCATTCTTTACTGGGTCACCCAGCAAGACAGACATCGACTGACTGGAGAGATAATGGTACAGAGCATATAGGATAAGTTCAGGGAATCTAATCTCTGTCTTTTGTTACGTGTAGAGAAGATAGAGCCACATTCTCACAGGTGCACTGAAAAGGGACAAGAGTTAGTGGAAAAGAGCTGCAACAAGGAACATTCCTGTTAACTAATGGAAGAATTCTAATGGAACATGAATCATGCAGCACCAAGACAGGGACTGAGTGAGATGGTGGGTCTGCATCCTTGGAGACCTCCACAGCTGCATACAGCCCCAAGCAGCCAGATATCTTGTTTTAAGGCTGGCCCTGCCTTTAGCGGGGAATTGCTTGATATGACCTAAATTTTTCTTGAGATTCTGTGATGTGAGAAACTCCAAACTAAACACAAACAAGTCCCATCACACTATTTTCTAGCACTTTTTACAAAGAGATGCTGTTTACCTGAAGCTTCTCTGCAAAGCTGTCACTGCTCGGGGCAGTTTTTTCAGTCTTTTTCTTGTCTGAAATCCCTTCCACGTTGCCTGAATTACACAAGCTGCTTGGTGCTGTCTCTGAAATGTATAAAATAGTTAGCAGGATATTTGCTTTGCATATAAGAACATGTTATTACCATTTGCATCTTTGGAACGATCTCAGCATTTGGTGAAACCTTATCAGTTTTCCAATGCTCTGAAATGCACAGAGTTTATACCAGTGGGGGGCAGCTAAGATCTTAGACAATTATTATCACAAAACTTGTCTTTAGTCCAAAGGCAGCTAACCTGATCATCAGTGCTCTCTTTGGTAAACAAATGAATCTACAGCACAGACACATATTAGCCACATAAGTGATATTAGAAATTTTAAAATTGAAAGTATCTGAAGCACTTGATATTTCAAGTGTCAATTCGGTCAAAATATCCCCACTAGAGAGAATGGAAAGACAAGTCTGGAGAACTAACTGTAGGGAATATTTACATTCCCACTATGATCAGAAAATGCAACAAATAAGATTTAAAAAAATCATATTCTCAAATGGTGTTTTTTCCAGAAAGAGCAAAACATCCAAACACCCTGCTGTGCTTAAGGTGAAAGGAGGACCGTGCAAACACAGCTCTGACTTCCTTTGAACTGCTCTCTCTGAAAACCCTGCCTATATTTTGTTAAGCTCATAAAACACACATTTGCTCTTTTTATTGGAAGCACAGCCCAGACAATGTTCTCACTGAATGCTTTCACAATACAGCTCTTAATGCTCCCAAGAATTCAGAAAGCTACATTTATAACACTGATGCAAAACAAGCAGATACAATTAGTTTTGTTTTACAGTTAACAAAAATTATCTTTTTCCCTATGATTGTATAAAACTTCACACTACACTGTGACTATGCAAAGTCAGTTTCTCAAGCCATTCTCAATTTCCATTCCTCAATTACTGGAATTCCTTGAGATCTTAACAACGAGAAAGAAAAAAAAGAAATAGAGTGAATTAGAAATTAAAAAAAACCACACCTACTGATACAGTGAAAAAAACAGCATAGGCTTTGAAAAGCTCAGACAAAGGGAGACAGCAAATGCAACCTGTGTATATACAAATCACAATTAACTACAAATTCACATTAGAAAGTCTCATTAAAATTCAGCACCTGCACTTCCTCTTTTCCATTGGATTGTTCCAAGTATAGCAAGTCCAGAAGTTGACTGAGATCCCTGTCAAATCCTTTGCCAGTCCACTGTTTACTTAAAAGCACATTTAGTCCTGTGAAAGAGAGAAGAACCGTGCAATACTGCAAAGGCAATTTCTTCTTTCTACGATTTCAAACTTTCAAATAGAAAAATCCAATCTGACTCTACGTGCAAAGAAGACTAGACTGCAGCTGAACGAGGTCAGTCATCTTTGAGTTTACATATTATCTCTGAATATCTGGTGCTGGAATCATTATTATTAAATATTATAGCTTTGTATGGGCAATGATTATTGTACCTATGTAATGGGCAGTTGAATTAGCAATGTATTTCCAGTGTCTTATCAGTACAGCATTGTAAGGGACTCGTTACTGAACCGAGATGGCTCTGGTTAACCTCCACCTTTGCATTTTTATGGCGGATGCAAGGAGGCCAAGTGACTGATTGCACACAATCACAAACCTTTGTAGCGAGCTGCCAGTAACTTCAGGAGCTGCTTGCAAAATTTTGCCATCAGCAACAGCAATTTTGTAGCAGAGTTTCCTATGACAGGGTTGGTAGAAGATGAAAGCTTATAAACAAGCTCATCCAATAAGGAATGCAGGATCTCTTCATCAACCCGAAGCAGGACAGAACTTAATATATAAAAATAAGAGGAGGGGAGGAGAAATGAAAAGTTAGTTACAAACTATCAGGTTTTTAATAGTGAATTCTTATTATAGATGTCCTCAGGTATTCAGCAAGCCACAGCTAACATACTCAACTAACTGGACCAGCAATCTGATCCAGGGTGTAAGGAAATGGAACTGAAGAGTCATTTTTGTTTTATGCTGCTTCTTTTTCTGTGATGAGTCGATACTCCCACGTTTATTCCAGTTAAACTGAGAACACAAGTATTGCTAACTCGTTCCTCACTGCCGTTGTCTCAGTGGCAGAGGCAGTACTGCTATTTCAACCCATTCCCATTCCCTCATTTTAACAACAGGATAAACAAAATATCCGATATTTCTATTTCTACAGCAAAGACTAGGAAAAAAAAAACACACCACAGCTCTCATATATGAAAAGTTCTATTTTACAAAGCATTAATGAACTGAATTTGAAATTTGAGATTCAGGAAAATCAGTGACATAAGAACAACTAACCTATTGACCCCCAAGATACTGTGTAAAACAGACATCATTGTAACTGCTGTTTCAACACTGTCTGATATTAGCAACTTCAGGAAGTGATCATTTTGCAGCACTGCAAGAAAAACAAACAGAAATCACACAGTCAGAATCCCAGGCTTTAAAATACTACAAAACAAATGAACTGAATCATGAAAGCCACAGCAAGTAAAAACAGACACTTTCTGGAACAAACATCATCTTTTATCATTTTTACACTGAAGCTTCCTGGAATAAGCAAACTATTTCAACACAAAAGGGAAAAAAAACATGCTGGGCTCTGTTTTTCTGCCGCTGGATATCCTTTAGGCACTGGCACTGAGATATAACAAAAGCTTTAAAACTTCTTATGTTACACTAGCACCAGTTTCTCATTACACTAGTGGAATTTCATCACCGGGCCAACAACATCCAGAGAAAATAAGCACTACAACCTTAACAGTTTGTTAAACCAGCTTCATTTAATGCAAGACCACTGATGTCACTGAAGCACCATCTTTTCTTTTTATTCCAGTTCCAGTCTACTTATGTAGAATTTTTTCTGTTCATTTATGTTTTTAGCTATGTATTTTGTTATCTTCAATTTATTGCTTTCTGTGAGAGACAAAACCAAATTCTGCTTTTCATTATGAACATTATGCTCAACACTGGCTTAATTGAAACTTTATTTTGGTCAAAAGTCTAGTAAAGTTTGTTAGATACTTGGCAACAAATAGCATGAGAGATAGCATAGATAGCATGGTAACAAATCAAATAACCCATTTTCAATTCATCCCCCATTTTAGGTCTGGGAATGTACTTCTGTCAAACTTCTGCACATATTAATCAAAGACAAATAAGAAGTTCTGAAGTACCTTTTCACTAAAAAATATCTGCTCTTCTAAAGGTACAAGATTACAAAGGGAAATTTCAGGAAAACACTTTTACTGTTGGTTTCTAAAAGATTAGGAATACAATTCCAGTATTCTCCTTTAGTGGATCTTTTACAACCTCAATACTGCTGTTCCTGTTGAAAGGAATACTTTAATAGACTGCCTTAAGGTCTATCACAAATTAGAAAACTAGGAGGGGATTGGCTTACGACTGTCTCTTGCTAGCTCTATTTCATCTGAACAAATACCCAAGTATTTTATGAATGAATTTTCCCTTACCACACTCTGTTAGTTGAATATGTCCACCAAACAGCCAGCAGATGGCATCAGTTACTGTTTGGAAATAGCGTAAAAAATCTTGTTTTTCTTCATCCTAAACAAAAGAGAAGTAAAAAAAAACCAAACGTGTGTGTGTATCTTCCTACTACATCACGACATGGCCGGAAGTCTTGTATACTTCAGCTATTTGGAAACCAGCTCTACCAGCTGCACAAATTAAGTTGGTCAAACCACAGGAACCAGGCACACCAAAAAAAAAGGCCAGAGATCAATCAACAAAGTCTAAACATACTACAATAAAGCATCCAATCCTGAAACCTTTGTAATGGGGAGAGAAAAGGCTTGTTGAATTCTCAGAAGTATACGTTAGTATGGGAGGGCTAAGAAGATAACTGACAGGTTAATACAAATGAATCACAGATTTGATTCACAAAGTAGTAAATACATTATTTAAGATTACAGCACAGAAACAATGAGCACAAAGCAGCCAAAGATATAGGTAACAATCCACAAGGTTGCTGTGAACTGTCACGGTGAGGCTGCAGAAGCGCTCCTAGTTGGAGGTTTGGCACCAAATACCAAACCACTGTTAGAGCTGAAGTTCAATCAGTTTACCCAAACAGAATATAGACAAGTTTGCTTGTGATAACACTGCACTGGACACAACAGCCAGGAAGTATCTAAGTTTTAATGGGAGCACAGACACAGTTTGGAGTTTGTATTCCGGGTACGATGCACAGTCACTGGCAATCAAACTTCTCAGTGAGTGGATAGCAAAGTGACAAATGTTATTATAAAGCACTTAGCCTGATATCTCCCACACCATTGAGCCTCCACCAGTGGAATTCCGGGAAGTCACTTCCTAGATCTGTGCAGTGAGTCCCAGCCATTAGTCATGGTTTAACTATTTGGTACTGACTGAACAAGAGATACAAAACAGCAGGAAGAAGGTAAGGCATAATACTATCTTTGGTGTGTTTGGCAAGGCATCAGTTTCTGAAAGCTATTTTAGTGCTTCCCTTTACTTTGAAGTCTTCTACACAAGGCGAGCGAGGGCACAACAATACCAGCAAAGAGGGGCTTTTGAAGTTCCAGTGAGCAAGCATCAAATTTGGGTGCCCGCTCACCTCCGAGACCACAAGATTTGAAAGCCAACATACTAACTATAATACAGACTGCACTGGAATTCAGAAGTAATCTTTGCCCACAAGCATGACTCAAGTAGCATGCAGGCTGAGACATAATAAGAAAGAATAGGGGAAATTACATATTGCAGATAAGACTGGAGTCTCCTGTGATGTCATTCAAGAAGCTTCCTAAGCACTAAAAGCACTTCTAAAGTATTGAACAAACAAAAAATACGTCACTCTACTGATACTTTCTGAGAAGTGATTATATATGTAATGACCAGAACAAGACACTGTAGGAAAACTTTGCCTAAGTCCAAGGAGTTAGTGAGACAAGAAATGGGATACAAAGGAGAAACAGGAATAATAAATCAAACTATCAGAATCCACTGGGTTGGTTATTTACATTATCATTATTAAACTTTTTTGCTGGTTCTGGCACTCAGAATGCTTCAAAAGCGTAACTGGACAAAACCCTTCCCCTCTGCAAAAGGAGAGCAATATAAGAAAGTGTTCTCATCTGCTAAAACACAAAGCCTGCCTCTAGGGTTCCCTACATGCTGGTTCAGAAGCAGCAGGCATTCGGGAAATTTTTTTGCCATTTTCACTTTAGAAGTTCTATGTCAAAACAAACTTTGACCTATCTGACCTAAAGTCTTAAGTCTTCCTAAACCACACTTTCTTTTATTGTAAAGCTGAATGAAGCACTGAGAATAAAGCAGTTACAAAGACTGAACGAATCACATGCCAGGTTAAAAAGACACTGCTATGGCTGGGATGCTGTTTTTTAAGGCTTTTTTTTTTTCCATCTCACTGCTCTAATTCTTTTGTCTTATACATAATTACATCCTCTGTTACCTCCTCTAAAATTTCTGAAAAGTAGCAACCAAATTCTAAATCTATGGTAACAAATTTGTTTAGGCCCATGTAATGGACTGGATGCTCCACGGTAACAGATTTTAGTTTCAAAGCTATGTAAAGAAAAACTATTTTAATTTCTGGAAAATAATTTTTCATACTACAGCACATCTAAAATAATCCTACTCATGCAATACACAGGTTCAGAAAGGTTACAGAGATTCTCTGCTCTTCTGGTAATGAAATTTAAATACCTTGACTGCTCGGACAAATCGCGCTTGCAGGCGTCTCCCCAAGAACAGCAGGTTGTCTACAGCTGAAGGAAGAAATTTCTTGTAAAATTCCTCAGGATCTTCTTTCACCTCCAGTCCTACACAACAATGACTGAAACGGGAGGGGGGGGGGGGGGGAGAGATCAACCTGAATTGTCAAAGGCCTGTTTGAACAGTTTTGAATGAATGTCATGTCATCAGAGAAGAAATGCTTCACTGGAATGGGACAATCCAACATTGAACAGCAGTTAACTGCTGTGACTAGCTCCACTATAGCTGCTTCAGAAGGAACAGTAATCACTGGCAGGCTGGAGACACCAAGTATAATACCACTTCTCACAGCACGGCTCAGTTTAAAACACATCCAAGGCACTTTTGCCTTTATTTTCACAGGTTCTGTTCAGACTTTTTCCATATGTTTGGGACAGGCTCTGATGGTCATAAGGAAAAGAAGCAAAGACAAACAGAGACTTGATAAGGGAAAAGAAAGCATGACGAAGGTGGTGCAGATGATATGACAAAAAAATACACCAAACAGCTATTACTTCACCACAGAAAATTCTGTGAATCTGCCTACAGCTTTCCTCTAATCGAGGAACACATGCGGGATCAGTTCCTCAGATCTCAGTTTTCTGACTTCACTCACCACAAACACGTCGGTCATTTCTGAAAGGTTATGTACAAGGAACTGTAATTTTTAGAACTGGGAATTTTTCAAGTCTGTATCCCACATCAGTGCAACAAAAACGCCTTCCCAACTTCTTATGAATTTTGCTTCCTGACATCTTATCTAATCTTTGTTAGCTTTCTGCGAACACACACACGAACAGCTTTGCTTACCTAAGCCCTGTGAAAGCACATTCTAAGCATGAAGCTCAGATTCATCGAGTTACAAAAGGACATTTTTACAGCTAAAATAAATCTCAGTTTTCTCCACAAACCAAAATAGCTTATAACAGTTGGTTTAAACATCACGCAGCTCTGGTGATAAATCTTGCATCTCTTACAGAAATTCCCTGCATTAAAAATTCATTTTGCAGATATGACATAAATAAGAGATGGTTGCCTAATTGCTTCATGCCTTAGAATTTCACTCCCTAGTTAAACCAAAATCAAGTACAACTAGGGGAATATTTATAACTCATTATTTTTCCTGGCATCAAAAATTGAGATTGGATCATTGGGATTTAAGTTTTAAGTTGGCTTATTTACTAGCTAGGAATTAAACTTCATTATCGCATTCTCACAGCATCAGTACATCAAGCTATCTAGTCTGTAAGAATAATGCCTTCTGTTACATTTAAAATGTAAATAGATATTTAAATGGAGCCAAGTCGAGCTGAGAGTCAATCAAGCTGAAATTTTTGTAAAAGACATCTAAATAGACTTTTTTTTAATAACTCCAATAAAAACTACTTAATTACTTGGTAAAAACTGTGACACAGACAAGTACTGGTCACAAAAAAAGGTAAACCCAATGCAAAAACTGCTCCCACCGAACAGTTTACCCAGTTCAATGAAACACAATAAGAATGAATTAAACAGGACCAATTAGGCTATGCCTGATCCCTCTGCTCTTGACTGCTCCCTGCACTTTAACCCTGGCCTTTCCTGAACAACAAGCCTTGTTCTGGATTACAGCTTCAAAAGAAAGAGAGCAAGATGAAAAGCCACAAAGAAAACAAGACGAAAACTTTTTAGCACTTTTTTTTTTTTTTTTACCTTATTATCTCTGCAAGCTGGGCAGCAGTAGCCCAGCCTCCCTGCAGCCGAGAGCAATCTTGTCTAAGGACCAGCATGCAGTAGTGAATCAGATCATAAAAGTATATGTCTTGCTTAATTTTCTTGGACTCCTGATGCCCCAAGGAAGCACTGCTTAAAATTTCTGTGGGAAGAAAGCAGGAGGGAAGGGAAGCATAGGAAGAAGGGAAGCAAAGGGAAGCATAAGGTTCTGCTGTTCAATTTGGATAGTACTTTTTCTAGGCGTTCGCTCATTCTCCAAATGTAAGAGGAATACATACACGCAGAGCTCAAGGTAATTCTAAAAATCCTAGGAGCAACCAAATATTTTCTCAGCACTTTCCACACTCACAGCTACAATCTGCTTGCTGGATGATGCTTGGGAGGATAGCTGAATGTAGCTTTCCATTTTCTCACCGTACACTCAGATGTAAAACAAATGCTATGCGGGACGTAGCTTACTTGTAGGAATGTCCTAGGCCAGAGAAAGCCACAGGCACTGCCAGACGTACGGCTCCCTTATAATTACATCCCGATTTAGAACAGGGCCTGGCTTGTTCGTGCCATTCCCACGAGGAGTGGCTGCGGCAAGGCCAGGAGGGGAGCCTCACCGAGCTGTGCCCCAGCTCCGGGCGCACAGACCTACTGGCAGCCACAGCCTGGCTCGATGAGGGAGAAACGAGGGTGGGAGCAGCGCGGCCCCGATCAGCGCGGGCCCACACAGCGTGCCGGCGGGGAGCTGCCTCTTCCCACTTCCTCCCTTCACCTCCACAGGCTGAATGCTGTCAGAACAGCCGCGTTATCGCCTCCTCAGCCCTGCCAGCCCCGCCACCGCCGTTCCGACCGACCTTCTGAACCTAAGGAGGCGGCCCACGCCTCGCCGCTCGTCTCCTTTAACTGTGCGAGCGGAACAAATTACCCTTTAACTTCAGCAGCAGCCCCGGCACGTCCCGCTCGCTGCCCTCAGCGACCCGCGCGGCCAGGGCCAGCACTCGGGGGTCCGCGGCCATAGGGGAGCGCGGGGAGACCCGCGGCACCACACGGGGTTCCTGGGGCCCGACTCCCTCGCCGTCAGCTGGAAGCCCGCGCTCCGCCCCGAGGACGGAAACAAACGCGAAGGGAGCCCTCGCACCGCCTCCCGAGGCCTACGGCTTCGGCCAGAGATGTCGGCAGCTCCAGCATCCCTCAGCCCCGGGGACGGACGGGGCGGGACCCGCGCAGAGGGGCGCCCCCGCGGGGGGCGAAGGCTGACTGAGTCGCTGAGTCCCCCGACCCGCCACTCCTCCCGGCCGTGCGCTCGCGCCCGCTCTCCACCAACCAGAGCGCCGCCCTGAAGGAGGAGGGGTCATTTGCATACCCACGCGCCAACGGCGCCTCCAACCTCCCTCCCCCCCAACAGCGCGACCTCCCGGCGGCGCGTCTCAGCGCCCAATCCGCGCTTACGCTGCTCGGTGACGTACGGCGAAGGGGGCGGGGCTACGAGGGCGGTGCCGAGCGTCACGTCGATGCGGGGGCGTGGCCTGGGGGTGTGGGCGTGGCCAGAGGCTGAGGGGCCGAGCGGGCGTGTCCGGCACGGCACCGCCCTCGCGGCGTGAGGGATGTGCGGTGGCGGCGGTAGCGGCGGGGGCCGCCCGGGCGGGTCATGGTGTGAGGTGTGCGGCGCGCGCCGCCATGAACGGGATGGCCCCGCCGCTCGTCGAGCCCAAGGAGCGGGTGCTGCAGCTGGGCGAGACCTTCGAGAAGCAGCCGCGCTGCGCCTTCCATACCGTGCGCTGTGAGCTGGGGGGCGTGCGGGGGGGCGGCAGGTGCCGGGCTCCAGGTGCCGGGCTCCAGGCTCCGGCTTGGCGCGGGGCCGGACCCAGAGGAGCTCACGCGGCCCGCGGCGCCTCGGTCCCTGGCTTGGAGGGGGGGGGAAGGGCCCGGCCCGGGCGGCTCTGCCTGCAGCCGGGCGGTCCCCGCGCACAGGGCTCGAGCTCTGCCCTCTCGCGCTTCGTTTTTAGGTGCCGAGCGCAATTCAGCATCAAAGGTTACGGGGCGGCGTTCGTCGCGGCCGCTGCCCGGAGAGCCGTGCCCTCGCGGTAGCTCGGAGGCGGCCGCCCTGGGGCTGATACGAGGCCGGGCCGGCGGCTCCGAGCGCTGCCCCGTTCGCTCACGCGCTCCCCTCGGGGCCGCACGCCGGGAGGGGAGCACGGCGCGTGGGCAACTGTGCTGAAATGAGCCCTCGTTCTGAAACTGTGCCGGGTGCTTCCCACCATTCCCGCTTTTCGCTGACTGCAGTAATGTGATTATTTGTTCTGAAATCTGTTTTGAAATCTCTTTTCCTTTCCAACGAATGAGCCATAGGAACTGGCGCGCTCATCGCCGCTGCGCGCGGAGATCGCTCTGACACCTGAGGAGCTGGTTAGCAAATGACTGAAAGGGAGCGCAGCTGCCGGCTGCCACTGAAGTTCAGAAGTCAGCTTATGGGCGCTGAAGTCTCTCGGTTTGAACTGCCCGCTGGCTGTAGCTTAAAGCAAATATCTCTCCTCGTTCCTGTTTAGAAGCTCTGGAACTGCTATGCTCGATTCTGCCAGCTCAGGGGATTCTGCAGCCCTGGGCTGTGAGCACGGAGCACTTCTCAGGGTCCCATAGCAAGGCTGTTCCCCAGCAGCACGCTGCGTGTGGGGCCCAAGACTCAAACCCACACACACTGCAGCACAAAGAATTTCCCCCTAACATCTCACAGCCCCCCAGACGTGCTCCAACAGGTCTGTACCCTTCTTTGCTGGGGGCCTCAGAGCTGAATGCCGGCTTCAGGTGGGGCCTCACGAGAGCTGAGCAGAGAGGGACAATCACTTCCCAGGGCCTTTCAAAAGCTATTTATTGCCTTTCTGGAAGTATTTAATTGAAGTTATTTTCCTTTGAAGTCTACAGTCTCCTATCCTTTAGCACCTAACAGTGCTTCCTAAATTTTATCTGAAAGGTGTTAACATTTAAGCTGAATATGGAGAAAAAGGGCTTGACTTTGAATTCTGCTAATTTACTGATCTGATCAGGGAACAGCAGGTGATACGCCAGCAAAAAAAGGTCATGGCATAATAGTCTCCAGTGGAAATGATATTCAGAGCATGTCTAGGATTAGAAGGCTCCTGAAAAGCCCGGAAATAATCCAGTTTCATCTTATTTTTAGATGACTTTAAGCCTGCATCTATTGATACTGCTTGTGAAGGAGACCTTGAAGTTGGCAAAGGTGAACAGGTGACGATAACACTGCCGAATATTGAGGTGAGGGGGATGGCTGAAGAGTGGCAGGCACATGGGATGGTATATTTTGCTGTTGTAGAATCACAGAACGTTTTGGATTGGAAGGGACTTAGTCTCTCCATTTCCACCCACCTGCTGTGGATAGAGTCACCAACCATTAGATTAGGCTGCCTGGTGCCCCAACCGGCCTGGCCTTGGTCACCCCATAATTATCTCTTATGGTTTATTATCATAAAAATATGTTGAATATAGGAGTATACGAAGTTTTAATGCTGCTTCAGAGCTGCTTGTGGAATTTTTAGAGTTCAAAACCAGTTGTTCTAATGTGTAAAACTGCAGATGATCTAAAGGTTAAACAGCTGTGCTGTAGCTTTAAGTGTATTCACTGAATTGGAAATAAGTTGTAGGATGACCCTGAAGTGTTGCATACGCTGAAAAGCTTTATGTGGATGTTGGCAGTGTGAGTTTCCCCTTGGTATTTACTGCAGTAGCACAGTTCTAAAGCAGGAAAGACTGGAAAGGGAAAAATTTACTACCTGCCGTGCTTTACTGCTCTGCTTATTGGTTACTGAAACCCCTTTTGGTAAAAGGAGTCCTACAGTAAATATGCTGTGATCTGGAAATAAGTTTGAAACTGATTAAATGCTAAAGATGAAATTCCCTTCAGTCAGTCACCAGCTGCTTTTGGTCATGGTTGAGTCTGATTTGAAATAACCAGCAGCATTCCTCAAAGCTAGAAATGATTGCTTGTAGTGAATTTGTCACGTTTGTGATGGATTGTTTGCTGTTCTTAAGAAGAAAAAGTACTACATAGTAACATTTGTTGGACTCTTCTGGTTTAACAGGGCTCCACTCCACCAGTGACAGTGTTCAAGGGCTCCAAGAAGCCTTACCTAAAGGAATGTATCTTAATTATCAATCATGACACTGGAGAATGTCGCCTAGAGAAACTTAGTAGCAACATCACTGTGAAGAAAATCAGGTGGGTAATTTACAAGATGAACAGCTGTCCTCGTTCAGAAAATCTATTTGTTAGAGTTGAAATTGAGATATGCTTCAGCCCATTACTATTTTTATCATAACTTTGTCTTTAGAAAGTCTCTGGTCTTGTTCAATAGAGTGAAAAGCCTATGATCTCAATACACCAACTTTGCTTTGTGGCTTCTGAGTCTTGACCAGCAGAAATCATAGAAAAGTTGTTTTTCCTCTGCTTTATTTTAACTAAGAAGTGGCACATTGTTAAGAGGTGGCAACTACTATCTAAAGAATATAGGGGAGGGCAAATCTCTTTGGAAAGTACTTTGCATAATGTCTTCTGACTTCTAAATGAAAATAGACAAAATATCTGTTCTGGTTTCAGTTGTAGCTGTGACTTGTTTTTCCCATACCAAGTTTGTGTTCTTTTGTACTGCCGAACCTTCATAACTTTCAGCAGTTATTAGTGAGTGATCTTCGGTAGCCAGATATTATAGCAAGTCAACTAACAAAGAATACAAAACTTACTGGCAGTGTATTTAATATATATATGTGTATTACATCCATATCTAATTATATGCTAATAAGATTAATTCATGTACTTGTAAGTGTAATTATGTTACTTAGGAAGATATGGCAAATAATTCCATAAGTTGAGCTATAGCATCCCCTGTATTCCTGTCTTCTATCTGGTATCTTCTATCTGGTATCCTGTCTTCTAAACAGTGACAGTTTTATTCTTTTTAAACAGAGCTGAAGGAAGCAGTAAGGTTCAGTCTCGTATAGAACAGCAACAGCAGCAAATCCGAAACTCAACTAAGACTCCAAACAACATTAAAAATTCCCCACCAAAAGACAAGATGTTTCCATCCTCCCCTATGGATGACATTGAACGAGGTAAGCTCCACTGCTTAGAAACTTTGCTCTTAACTAAGATTTTTTTAAAAGCAGAGTGTGTTTTAGTTTGACATTGACTCCAGAAGTCTGATCTTGCAAGCACTTTACCCCCATGCTTTGGTTCAAGTGGTAGCAAAGCAGTGTTTGAAACTGAACCTTAAAATCAGGTGAATCATTAGGCTTAATCTCACAAGTTATACTGCTTTTACTGATTTTTTTTTTTTATTTTTTTTTTTCTCATGCTGCTTCTTTAATCAAGCAGAAAGTAGCCTGTATTGTGGTACTGCAACCAGCGTAGTCGTTTCCCATGTTGACACAACTGCTTCTTCAGGACTGTTTCTCTGTGTTCTGCAGACGTGTAGTTTGCAGTGCATTACAACTCAATTTTTGAATTCCCAGATGAGACTTGTGAAAGGTGACATTCAAGCGGGGGGAAAAAAAATACAGCAAGTGCCTGCACAACTCATCTCTTGAACAGTGCTGTGTGCTGTGTTCTTGAGGCACTGGTTTGGTGAGACATGTATTTTGTGTAGAGGCAGGCCTTACTACCTTTTGGAGGGCAGAGAAAATGGCAGGTGGTAATTACTTGCTACAGAAATACTGACAGGTGACAATTTCAATCAGAGTTGATGTCTATCTCCAAAGATGTTCTAAATTCCTTCAAATAGGATTTCCAGATGTCGCTATGAAGATTTTTTTTTTTTTAATTATTTTGGGTTTAAACTCTGACCAGAACTTTTCACAGTACGGAACAGTATTAGAATAGAGCTGGGGTTGCAAAGACTAAGGAAAGCCTGAGTGCAGCAAATGAAATAATGCTTTTTCTTGGTGCTCTGTTGTTTTTGGGGAGTGGGAGTGTTGAACATATTGCAAGATACCAAAGTGGCTGCCAAAATACATCAGACTCTTTTGTACTGCCAGTCCAATTTTGAGTTCTACTTAAGAAAATGCAGAATAATTGAGGAGCAGGGCTGGAAGGGACCTCTTAAGGTTATCCAGCCCATCCTTCTGTCCTAAAGTCAGATTTCTGATGATTTTTTTTTTTTTTTTTTTTACTAAGTTCTCTGGTGGTGGATTTTGAGTTCTCCTTGGCAGTTTATTCCAGGGCTTTGTTTTCCTTATGGTTTATATTCATCGTGTAAGTACAGGCCAAACTACTCTACTTTTTTAAGTAGCCCTTAACGTACTCAGAAAACTGCTGTGCCTTGCTCATTCTTTCTTCAAAATGATGCCATCTGGTTCATTCTTCTGTGGAAGATTTCTAGATCTCTAATTCATTGTCACTCTCCTCTAGCTATCTTCCAACTAGTTTAAAAATTTCCTGAAGTGTTGTGCCAAAAACCAGGTTAGTGTTTCAGCTGAGGTTTTAGCCCTGCTGCTCTGAGCAAGAAGGCTGGCTTACTGGCACTTTCTTCATATGAGAAGACCAGATAGGATCTCATCTCAGCGTGATGCTTGTCAATTCTGCTGCAGCACGATACAATAGAGCTGTGTTTAGTGATCCACTGTAACAGGCTCTTCCAAAGTGTTGCCTGCTTAATCATTCCTCATCCTGTGGTTGTGTAACTGACTATTCCTGTTTAAGTACACTACTTTGAACTTGTTACTATCTTCATTTTCTGGGGCGGGAGGAAGGTCTCTCTTTATTCCTCCAATGTAGGTATAGCCCTTCTCCCTCTGTCTAAAAAGACTTTTAAATTCAATTGTTTCAGAATTCAAGGCAAAGTTCTCATTCACCAGTGTTTGGTGCTGTTAACTTTTTTTATATTGGTAGTCATAGGTTAAGCAGGGAGGAAGAGGCATTAAGTGCATAGAACTTGAGTGCTGTATCTTGGTTAGCTTACAACCTCAGATGGGTGGTAGGTCAGTCCTTGGCCTTCCTTCTCTAGAATTATTTTGAAGTATCATCTTGATCTTTCTTCTAGCTGCTTTTTAAATTTTGCCGTAGACTTTCTGGCTTATTTCTATGCTGATGTTGTGCTTGCCCTTAGCTGCAGGATGCTTCCAATTTTTTAACCTCTTTTTTTTTTTCCTTATGTTTGAGTCAGATAGCCAACGTGGTCTTTTAGTGTACTTTCTAATCTTCCTTGGCATTGAGTTAGTTTGCCCTTGCAGTCATAGCCATGCTATTTCAGGAACTGCCAGTTTTCCTGAGTGCCTTTTTTCCTTTAGGCTGGCCTTTGATAAGTTTGACTGGCCAAAACACCTTTTCCTTTGGACTGACCTTTGATAATGAAGGATTGGAAGCATTCATGGAAGTTTGTGTTTAAGCTTATTCTTCTGTTCTCCCTTCTTGATTTGATTAAGTCTCAAGCAATCTTTCTTTTTGATCACTTTCATCTTCAATATGTTCTTCCATGCTAGAGAATGTGAAGATGAGCTACTTTCCTTAAGTACATTTCATGTCTGCTGTATCAAAGCTGCTCCTGAAGTACTCCAAGTACTTGTAAGACCACCATAGCAAATGGCTGGATAGTTACAACCTTGTGTGATGGTGAACTTTTGCCCTCTGGGTTACTCCTCAAGACTTCTCATTTCAGCAGCACCTCTTTTTTGCCTAATTATTATGTGTACTCTGCAAAGTTTAGTTTCCTCAGTGGTGAACTTTAGCTGTTATTTATCAAAAATGCAAACTTTGTAACACAATCTTTCCAGTCATACCATTCTAAATATTATATTCAGGTGAGTTGTTTAGCCAAAAATACAAGATTAATTTGTTAACTTCAAGTCTAATTGTCTCCTTCTTGTTGCTCTAGCTCTTTTCTTTTTTCTCCAAGTCTATAAGGAGAACAAGGCAAACAAGGATTTGATGAAATGATCCTAATGTGAAACTGTAGATGTTCCTTTGGATATTTTGTGTGTTTAACTTAATTTTGATCAAAATGTCATGTTGTCTGTGTGCATGTTGGTTGCATTGCTGAACTGCTGGAAGGTATTTTGAGTGCAGTTACTGACATTTTGCTGCTAACTTATGTGATTTTTAACTGCAGCTTTTAATCAGGGAAAGACATCTTCAGAGAGCTAGGGAAAATATAAGACTAGCTAGTCACAGAAATTAAAGGTTATGTGGGATGCATTACCCTGTGGAATATGGGGTTCACATTTGGGTTCACAGTTACCCTTGTTCTAAAGCTTGACTTGAAAGGGCAATACTGCCCAAGCTCTGGGAGAGGAAAGCCACATGACAAACCAGGTGTTTGCTTATACCCTTTTCTTTGTTCTGAGATTTTCTGATTTTTTTTTTTTCTCTCAGTAACATGTTGATTTGTGTACCTGATTTTTTTTTAATCATGATTTTCTTTGTCCTTCTTATACATCAACTATGGTAATGCTAATTGAGAAACATATTTTTTGCAGAACTAAAAGCAGAAGCCAGCATCATGGACCAGCTGAGTAGTTCTGACAGTTCATCTGACTCCAAAAGTTCTTCCTCCTCCTCATCAAGCAGTGAAAATAGTTCCAGTGAGTCTGAAGATGAGGAAGCAAGGCCCTCTCTTCCAATGTCAATGCCATATCTGCAGCCACAGCCTGCAGTGTCTGCCATACCACATCAGGCTCTTCCTGACAAAGATGCCAGTCATAACAGATCCCAGGAGAACAGTGGTCATATGATGAATACACTACGTAAGTACAAAGGCTGTTCTTTTCTTAGTATGCAATTCCAGACATCAAGATTCTGAAAGGAAACCATATTGTTTTTAAGTATGTCTCTGTTTTAATTAAAACTGTGGGAAGCAAAGCTAAGGTTTGATTGTTCAGCCAAAGTCTGAATTAGATGCTAGACTAGAAGGCTTTCGGTCCCAAGAGGTACTAAATTAAAGCTGGTGCAGTTCTAAGCTGTTCTGGCTTCCTCCCAGTTCTATACGTTGAGACTGCAGAACAGCAATTTTGTAATGAAAGTAGTTGAACTTAAAGGGTACTTCCAGAACATGTAATTTCTTGGTTAGAAGTATGGGAAAGATACCACACTGACAATACTTGGAATTGCAGAAAAGATGGCATATTCTTAGCTACTTCAGTTACTGTTATTCATGGCACTGGCCCAGCTGGACAGCGTGGCAAAACTCTCCTCTGCATATAAGAAGGGCAGTTGTTTATTTTCAGGTGATACTGTCTTATTCCACCGATCCAACCAACTGAAAACGTTATTTGAAGAGTAGCTGCTGCTGTGTTCTTCAGCAAGTAGTTGAAGAATTGCTGCACAACTTGGAATGTGTTGATGAGTGTCATCCAAGAAGGACATTTTGGTCAGAGGAGGGGGGAAAATCAATAGGTAGAGTCTCAAGTTTGCTACCTAAATAAGCAGGAGCATTCAGACATTGGAGTTGTAAATGTTCAGCTGTTTGAAAACAAGTATGTTTTTTTAATTAGGTGTTTAACTGCAGGCTCACAATATAAGAGATTTCTGTGAAACCCTACTGTACTGCCCAAGATCTTTAAGGCATATCATTTATGTGTAAACTGGTTCTATTGAAATTTCAGACTCTGGCAGGCCTACTTTTGTTTCAACACCTAAGAGATAACGTGAACAGGTTTGGTGATTGTTTTTTTGTTTTGTTTTTTTTCATAGCAAGTATTTAAATATTTAAGTATCTGTGGTTACTTTGTTATCAGAGATGAGATCAGATGGAAAAGTCTTGTGACTTCATGTGCCAAGAACTAAATGCTGTCTGCATTTTACTGTCAATGTAGAAAACAACATCTTTGTAATTTGTGTGACTTCAAAAGGTGCCATTTATTTCAACCATCATTCACAAATCAAATGAGATTTACCATTCTTCGTGCTTTATTTAAAGCTCCTTTGAAAATGTGATGAAGCTCTTCCTCCTTGACAGAATCCCAGCTGGCCGAATTTCCACTGAGAAACACTCTTAAGAGTACAGGTGGCTAACTCTACTAGTTCCAACAATCATAGTGAGAAAATGCTGCTTGAAACATGACAACATCAAAGCCATTGCAGAGGAAGTTGATGACTTAATGCCTGAGAACTATGCAGACAGGTGAAACCTTCTGTTTTGTAGCATCAAGCCTCAGGCTTAACTAGCTTGCGTAGCTATTTAGCTTAGCTCTAAATTGGAGAGACCTGAATTTGACAGAAGGCTTTCTTGGTAGATAAGAAATTAGCTGGATGATCACAGCCAGAACTGTGGCCAGCAGCTCTCTGTTCAAGTGGAGACCAGTGACAAGTAATGTTCCTCAGGTATTGATATTAAGACTGATGCTGTTTAACATTTGTCAGTGTGATGGACAGTGGGATCAAGTGCATTCTTGGCAAGTTTGCGATGATGCCAAGCTGCGTGGTGCAGTCAACACCCTGAAGAGAAGGGATGCCATCCAGAATGACCTTGACAGGCTTTTGTGGTGGGCTTGTGAAAACCTCATGAAGTTCTGCGTGTTGATCAATGTAATCTCCAGCACAAACACAGGCTGGGTGGAGAATGCACTGAAAGCAGTCCTGAGGAGAAGTACTTGTGGATGTTAGAATCATAGAATATCCTAAGTTAGAAGGTACCTATAAGGATTATTTAATCTAACTCCTGGCTCTAGGCAAGGCCTCAAAAAATCAGACTGCTAGAGAGTATTATCCAGACACTTCTTGAACTCTGTCAAGCTCAGTGCCAAGACAGCTTCCCTGGGCAGGATGTTCCAGTGTCTGAACACCTCATGGTGAAGAACCTTTCCTGATATCTAACCTGAATATCCTGTTGCCACTTCATGCTGCTACTTTGGGGCCTATCCTTGGTCGCCACGAAGAGGAGATCAGGGTCTGTCCTTCCTCTTCCACTCTTAAGAAAGCTGTAGGCCGTGATGAGGTCTCCCTTCAGTTTCCTCTTTTGTAGGCTGAACAGGTTGCCCAGAGAAGCTGTGGATGTCCTGTCCCTGAAGATATTCAGGGCCAGCTTGGATGGGGACTTGAGCAGTATGATCTGGCGGGTGGCAGTCATGCCCTGTGCAGAGGGGTTGGAACTGCCTGATCTTTAAACTCCTTTCCAACCTGATTCTGTGAGGATCCCAGTTCTATTTAATTCTTGATTCCATAGCTCACTTGAGTACCGTTAATGTTTGAAATACACTGCAACTAGACAAAGATTAAGAAAGTCGTTTTGAAGGAGAACGTGTTTCCTCCAGCTCCCTTGGTGAGGAAATTTGGCAGGAGAGGGTAAATAACAGTGCAACCTGGAGACGCTAAATGAATAGCACGTGGTTCTAGCTTGAGTGGCAGGATTTCTCTGTTGGGGTCCTGCACAGTCATTTCTTCCACCTCAAATGTTTTTCAAAAATAAAACACTGAAGCAACAAATGTCAGCACAAACAAATAGTTTGCTTGTCTAATCCTGTTTTGAGGTTTGATCATGCATGTGCGTGACTGGTTTTGTGTGCCTCTGCAGAATCAAGGCTGTGATTAGTAATTAGTGAAGTTTTCTTTGGCTTGCTGACTGCAGGCAGAAGTTTGGGGACAGGGTTAGAGAGAGGTTTCATCTTAGGTGTATAAATCATACAGTTGAGGTTTTGTGGAACTTGGAAGACAGGAGCATGGTAACAAAATACTTCTATCAGAAATAATTTACCTTCTCAGGAATCAAGAGCTCAAAGCTGCCTCCTTAACCTCAGCAGCAAGGCTCACATCCTGCTTCTTTCTCTTTCTCCCTTCAGAAGCTGATCTAAGCTCACAACTTGCCTTATGACAAAGCTTGTAAGTACTGACACTAGTTAATCTCTTTACAAATATTTGAACATATGTTGCTTTATGTTTACTTGCTTAGCATAACTCTCATTTACAAAGTCTAATTTTCTAGGAAAAATCAGTACACTGGCTATACTGGGGCAGTGTCTCGTGTGTTTGACTTTCAACACAGCTTCAGTTCTCTAGATTCTTTTTGGTGCTGGTACAGCAGCCAGTCATGAAATACTTTTCCTTGTATTTGTTTGGTGTTGGTGAACCAACTATGATCTATGAAGCGCAGACACTCTTATGAGTTTCCCTGTCCCAAATAACTTCTTGCATGAATTCAAATGTATTATAGCCACAGATCTGAAAGTTTAGGAAGTGTCATGGTTTGCAGAGTAATCTGTTTCATTCGTTTAATGTTACTGGTAAGCACTGGCACTGTGGAAGACTGAATTCCCCATTTTTCTCCCACTTTATTACTGTCTGCAACAGTATGACTGACTGATGGTTCTTCAGAGTCCTGATGAATGAAGCTTCCGTTCTTGCACAAACCTATCCAAAATATACTAACTCTAGTCTCTGTTATTTTGCCATCTTTCTGATGGCAAAATCCTCTTAGAGGCAGAGTTAGAAAGATAGGCCAGAGAGTTTTCCCTGAAATATATCCAAATGTATTACTTGTGACTCTGGAACTTGGAGTCCTTGCTTTTCCCATCTGCTGGTTTTCACAAGCGTTGGTATTTCTGGCTGGTGTTATTCAGTTTGTGTAATTTCTATTAACTGTGTTGAAATAACTTCTGAAGGCTGCAGGAATCATTATTTGGAAGGTTATCTTCTTGTTCTTACTGCAGCCATCTCTCCAAGTAGGCAGTGCATAGTAGGATTCGGATTTCCAAGAACTCTTTGATTGTTTTCCTTTGAGTGATAAATGCTTGAGTTTAATTTGCTAATGCCATAATGAAATATTGTTTTTCAGGTTAATATATTGTGCTGAATTTCTGACGGATTACATTTTCTTTAAAAATTGCTTTTTAAACATTATAAATGATGTGGCTGTAAATATTCTCTTTAGAATTGGAGAAATGACTACAACAGTACTTTAAAGGTTGCTGAAAATATCCATCTGTGCTATTCTTGTCTTATATAAACAGTGTTTTCTGCTTTGTTGCAGAGAATCCTATACCACGCTTCCTAAGCTGTAGTGATGACATAGTGGAAAATAGAGGAAGGCTAAATGCAGCCATGTTAAAGATGTCAGCATTCTAGCAAAAATGTTATGCCTCATAACAAAACATATGATCTGAGTGTCTTGCTGGTTTTACCCTATTGAGGTTTCTCTTATCTATCTGCCAAAGTGATCTGTGGAGGGTGAAAGAACGTGAAAATACTGTGCCTACTGTGTTTCAGTCATTCTCTGTGCTTTTTAGTTCATTTCTGAACAATGTGAGAGATGCATTTTTAATTTTTTATGGCTGTTTGGCAACAGAGGTGTGAAGAAAATCATACTAGCTGGAAGAAATTCTTAATTAAAAAAAAAAAAAATGGGGTGCTGCTGATATGGTACCTATCCTTTATAACACACTGCTGCATTTGTTTTTGTTGTTAGTGTTCTCTGATTCCTTCCCTCCCATTCCATAAGCTTATGGACATTCATTGCAAGCACCGTGTAGTCTCTGTTCTTAATTTCCCATTTTGAAATACATATATAGCTTCCAAATTAAAGTGCTGTGTGAAATTGCTTTTGATGGTTTGTTTGTTCACTTTGTTCCAAAACCTGTTTGAAATAGTAGGTCACTGATACATCTTTAAAAGGTACATCAAAGGACTGCTGTTCTTGATTGAGACATGGCTTTGTTTTCAAGTACAGCTGAGTGCATTCAAATGTTGATTGAGAAGAAAAAAGCCCTACAACTTGTTTTTCACAAAACTGCATTTGCTAGCAGCTTTCCCAGTTATGAAGCATGAAAATGTGGGTGGCAAAGATAGGTGTCAGCTGTTGTGATCTTGTAATAGTAAATGCTTTCATGACTAATAAGCTAATGGCTCTCCTGCTAAGATTTTAAAATTGCAGAAATGTGGTCTCTGTGGTTCTGTCACAGAAGAGTTGGCTTCTTTGCTTACGTCGAAACTAATACCAAGTGGGTTGTGAGCCTTGAATTGGGAAAGGGGAAAATCTTGAAAGAGATTTCCTTGAAGATGACTAATATGATGACTCTGTCTCTTTTAGGAAATGACTTGCAGCTGAGTGAATCTGGAAGCGATAGTGATGACTGAACAAATCTTTGGCCTTAATGTATCACCTTTTTATTTTTTTTTTTTTTTGCTAAATATGTCTTAGCATCTGTTTTGCACTAAGATTAGATTACCAGAGACTGGAATGAATGTCCTTAATTTTTGATAATAAAGGCATCCTAATTTTCTACTGACACGTCGAGTCCACAATACGGCAGCGCTGATATATTGTCAGTGCTATGGTTATGTGTTTACCTTTCAAATTACTGTATTTACAGTAAAATGGTGTATGATCTGATTTTAATTGTTTTGCCTCAGCCACCTGTGTTACTTGAAAATGATTTGTAACAGATTTGTAACAGCTAGCTACTTTATATAAATAGTTATAGGATGGAGAAATTTCTGATATTTATGGAGGCAAGTTTCCTTTCTATCATTTAAATGTTGGATGCTGATCTCACAGCTTAAACTTGGAGGGTATAAAAGGGAGAGTAACTTAATGAGGTCTGCTGTGTCAGCAATGCTTTTTGTTCAGTTCACAGATTATACCTTTAAGGAAACTGCTGAATCATGTGGTCCACTTGCGCAGTTACAGTTTACAATTGTTCAACACATTGCTGAATTCCTAATTTCATTGTTTTATAGGACTTTATATTCTGAGCCTCAAGATTCCTGAGGGAACTTGTCTATTCTCTGCCTTTTTTATGCAACTTGAATAGGCTGGTCTTTTTACAACCTTTTTGTATCTAAATTTAGATAACTGCAGAGACAGCAAGGAATTTTCTTCATTTAATTCTGTAATGGAAATCAAAAATTTTCTTTGTAGGGGTATAAAAGTAATTTAATAAAGCAATATTTATCATTTTATTGTCTGCTTCTGTTTTCACCTTCTACTTACCGTAGTTGTGCCATTGAAAGGATGATGCCATTTTCCTGCTTTCTATTTCTTTATAACTAATATGTAATCCCCATCCAGCACACAAGACCTGTGCATTTGTTGCTTTTGTATGCATTGAGACAGCAAAGCTCTTAAGAGAGCGTTGTAAGTTTACAGCAATGCCAGGGACAGGTGAACGTATGTAAGAGGTTGCATCCAAATACAGTTGCTAAACCATACTGTACTACAGAAGAAAAGGTGTCTGCTTAGCTCTCTGCCCCCAGACTATGGCACTTGGCTGTGATCTACACCAGATAACAGCTTTCTAGTGTTTCGCCTTTCTAAAGATGGGATCATAAGACAAAACAGTTTTCTGCTTATACTAAAAGTTTAAAAAAAAAAAAAACCACCCTCATGTTAATGACTGTGATTAAACAGATCTTTGAGAAGAAAAGGTTAATGAGCAATTTTAAGATAGGATGCAATGTAAATGAAGACTTTTTCAAAGGTATTGAGCTCTCTGATGAGAGCGCTTGCTGTCAGAACTTTAGCAGGCTACGTTGTTCTTGGCTCCTGCTGCTGTTGAGGTTTCTATGATGATGGGAGGGCCTGAGCTGTTACTGCTAATCTGTAATTGTATTAAAGCAGTGTCCTAAAATGAAATGTCCTCTTTTTGGCTTCCTCACACCCCGCTGCACCCCTAATGGTTTGCATCAAAGCCTCCCCTCAGGCCAATGCTAATTTTTCTGGTTTTTATTTTTTTTTTTTCTGAAGAAACGTGCATTTAGGGCATATGGGATTGAGCAGCTGTATGGCAGTGCTGACTAGGCTAGGATCCAAATTATGGGTAAGTGTTTACATTTCTAAATTATAATCATTCATCCTTCAGAGGAAAATGAACAACAAAAAACCACTGCAAGTGCAGCCTGCTTGTGTTTGATGTATAATTGTATTCACATGTACATGGGTGCTTAAATATAGCTCTGCAGGTAAAGCAGCTTTCCAAGTTCTTGAGTCTCAGGACTGTAACTAAGCCTGCACTATCTTTAGGTTTTGATCTTTGTGTTAGAAGCTTTCTAGAACAGGAAGAGCCCTCATTAAGCTTTTGTATATCACTTAGTATGGAGTGGTTAGAGGTGAGCCAGTCACACCCCACTATAAATATGTGACTTAAATGGGTGTATTCTGTCAAATGCACAGTTGTGATAATTCATGAAAGGCTCCCTTTAAATATCAGCCCAGGAGATAAGATTCTGGAACAGAGTTCCTATTGAGATAAGTGGAAAAAGATAACAGACCTTGAATGTGTGAAGAAAATGGTGCTGTGTGCTGGATGCAGTCCAAATGTATGCAGAACTGCTCCCCTTCTCTATGCTAGTGTCAGGCTTTGGCAAGCAACCTAAAGAGCTTGCTTGGATCTTTTGTTCTACAGAGGAGATTGGCTTGGGCCTCATTTGTGACCTTCTTGGGGCGTTCGCTCCTCTGACTCGCTTTGTGTGCTCTCTTGCACAGGCTGAGCTACCTGTGACTCTTCCTTGTGTTACCAAATGGCAGAAGTGAGAGAGGTTGCACTGAGATCTGGAAGCATAAGAGGTATTCTTGCAGCAGGAAAACAGTTTAGGGCTTTTTTTTGGTCTTGCATTTTTTTTTTTTTTTTTTTTTTTTTCCATAGGCCCTGACTTGAAAATTCTTTTCCTCTCTTTTGAAGTCATTTTTATTCCTGTTGCATTAACTAGTGATGAATGAAATCATTGTCTGCAACACTGTCCCTACAACCTCTGAAAGCCTCTTTCAAAATAGTCTTCTGAAATGCATATGGTTCCATCTCCTTGCTTTTGGCAGTTATGTCTCTACATCCAGAGATATGCAGCATGTATGTGTGCATGCATCTCTAAAGAATGGATACGTCAGAAGAGTAAGTGCAGTTTTTATAGGTTCCTAACCAAGCCACTGTGTGTGTTTGGGATTTGAGGAGTATTTGCATGTCACTTGCACTGATAAATGAAAAATGTCTGCCAGTGCAACAGGAAACTGAATTTCGTCTGCCTTATGGCTACTGCAGAAACAGCCCACCTGAGCCTTCCTCTCCTCATGGCACCTGATATGCATACGGTTTTTCTAGTAACTGCTTCTGGTCACAGTATTCAACTGTAGTAAGTTCTGATGTGGTGATAATATATACTTGCTAATTGCAGCTACGTTGCCTGACAGCTTCCAGTTTTATTAAGATCTCTGTCCTGCTCTTGTTTTCCATGAACTCTGCCTTGGGGCAGTGGGACAGGCTAAGGTGATCTCTTTTGGAAAGCCTTGACATTGCTCTATTCCACAGCTTACACTGAGATTGCCATTTACTTGTAGTTTTACATCTATCTGTAATTCTCTCTTGAGATCCTTGCCACAGTGCTACAATGTGCCCTTAGGAAGCTCTTATAAACATCAGGCTCTGTATAATGTCCATGCAGCTGCATGGTAAGCAATGATCTTGTTTCCTGAATAATCTTCAGAAATTATTTTGCTGTCCAAGCAGGAACTACTCCAGTTATTCCATCAGAATTTTTAGATCAATGTTTATTACTTTATTACATAACTATTTTGGAGGGAAATGGAAGGTAACTTTTTTTTTTTTTTTTTTTTTTTTTTTTTTTTTAGAATAAGTGGCTTTAATGAGTTGCTCCTGTGTTAACAGACTGAATCATCTTGAGAAAAGAGCAACAGTATTTCTAAGAGTTATTATTTGTCGAGTCTTTCATGAGTGGTTTCTGATGAAGAGATCAACTCAGACAGTAGTTTGCTTAGGTTTGGGCCATAGAATCATTTCTTCATTTCTGGTCAACACTTCTGATTTTCTTTGTAATTTCTATACAAATGTTTCTGAGAACATCCTTCTTAAACAGTGCAATGAGGACACCTAGGATGGGCAAAAATGAAGTGTCAAGAGAAGGAAGGAGATCAACATGGCTTACAGTGGTTCCAAGCCTGAAAGCTTGCCTTCATGTCGATTCCTTCCCTCGCCATTTTTTGAAGTCATTCAACTAACCTTGCAAGGATGTAGGGATGGTCTGGCAGGATGTGGGGCTCAAATCAGCTTTTGGCAATGATGTAAAATTAAGAATGAAGGAGAGAGTTTTGAAAAAGGGTTTTGCAATTTCTTAAAATCTATGTTTCTGCTTTTTGGAGGAGATAAGGGAAATGGAAAAAAGAAGGTGGAGGTGTACTGAAATGAGGAGAAGTGTGAAATAATGGGTTCTTCCCCTGTTTAGACTTCAAACTTAGATAAGGGGGCAGTCATCCATACCCAACCAAATCTGAAACGTGGAAGGGGGGACTGAAAGATCTGTCTTCACAAATCTTCATCTATTGTTCTGCCCCGTTAAATGAACTTATGGTGACAAGGTCACCTGATTGCTAATTGGGTAGCAGTTTTGTCCCAAGTAATCCTGGTTGTCCCTGCTTAGGAATAATGCACAATGACCTGGGTATTTGAAGGCAGCTCTCTGCTTACCAGTTATCTGTGTGCAGGAATGGACTAAGCTGGTGGAAGCTCTAAAAGAATGTTACTGTAACTTCTACTTCACAGTTTCCATGCTATGGTGGTGAAGAAAAGCTCCTGAATGTCAGACATCTCTCAGAGTTTGTGTCAGCAGGAAGAGCTATTCAGGTCCTAAGAAGGCATACCAACTTTATGCAGGGTTTTCATAAGAAATTTTGCTACATCTGCGGTAGTGAAGGGTCCGGCCTGTTAGGACAGCAAAGATTTGGCCTATAGTTGTTTCTGTGGTTTTCTGAATCCATAGAAGAAATTAGTGTGTTCTCAGATTTTTCCTTCTCTGAAAAGCAAATCCTTCTGCTGTGGTAAGGAAGGAATGGAGGTTAAGGTGAAGATGAAGGAGCCTTTCATTCAACAGAGAAAGCTTTGTTGATGTACAACACAGATCTGGTGGGTTAGCCATAGAGACCTCTCCTGACTTGCTTTAAACAGGGGCCCTTGTTACAGAACCTGTTTTCCATCTCTCATCTTCCATATGCTGTCTTTTCTGTGCAGCTTGGTTTGTCTCCTGAAAATTCATACCTATCTTGTTCTCATAAGTGTGAATACACACAACAGGGGATTGTCTCCCTATGGGAGATGAGGTCGTCTTCATGCTGTTGTTTAAAGTTTAAAAAGCAGAGTGTCTTAAAAAGGTAATTAAGGTCCAGCAACAATGTAAACTGTTCTTTAATCTCTTTAGTTTCACTTCCCAAGCTGTGCATCTTGTTCTACCAGTTTCCATGCTCTTGCAAAACAGTTGCACAATGATTTCCTCTTAACAACCAGCAGAATGAAGCTTGAGCTCACCTCTCCTTGGATGCACCTTTTCTGAGATCCATGATGTATTGAGTTTCCAGTAAACTTTGCAACCTCTCCCTCCTTTCCTGCATCTTTCAATTGCCACAACTTTTACAGTAAATACTCATGGACATCTTCATACACAGTTCTCATAGAGACATGGGAGATGATGCAGCCTGAAATGCCAAATCATCTCTTAGCTGATTTCCTTCTTACATTTGACTCGCTACAACTGACAATGCATGAAAAAAAAAGATCTTAGCTTTTACCAGAGGCTTAACCCAAATATTTACAGTAGTGTTACAGAATCCCCCAGTGCTCATTGAAGCCAACGGCATTTTAAAGGCCAATGTCTGATTGAGATTTCCCCTTCAAATCAAGAGGTTTTGTGCCAGTTTGTGGTTCTGTTGAAATGATGAGATAATAGAAACAGGTGATTCATTTACTAGACTGTAGACTGTGACACAGGTGAAGCCAGGCTGGATATCACATTACTTCACAGTAACACCAGCGTCTCTACATGTGGGTACACCTACCCCCATGGCAAAAAGCTGTTCTCATCAGCACAATGGATAGGAACAAGAGCAGCACTGCAAGAGGTGACACTTGTCAGAGCATTAGGGTCAGGCTGACTACAGATGATTTGGGAATTAGCAACTCCTGAAGCAACCCTCCTCAGAAGATTCGCATGCCTGCAATCCCCTCCCATTGCAGGGTGGAACATCTCCCACTCCTGTTCTGCATGATAACCCTCACTTTTTTTTTCTTTACCCTCCCTTTTTCCCTGTGCAAAAATTACCAATAGAAGCAGTTAACATTTCATAAATACTGTTTAAAAAAATAAGTAATGGTCATAAGAAAAATGATTGTCAAATGTGACCTGAATGTGGGTGGGGAAAAATTCCACATAGATTAGAAGCTACTTGTGTTCCTCACATGCTTGAGCTACTTTTCCTCTTGCAAATATGGCCAGGCTTTGCTTAGTAACCTTCACCCAGATATAGTATTTCTCAAGGAGACTGATGATCAGTGGCTGTGGCTATGTTTAGCTGAGGATGCAAGACGGTTAATCTATTTAAGAAGTTCTTGCTGCAATGACTGTATTTTAGAAAGTACCACCTGGAAGGAGTGTGCTGAGCTTAGTGGGGACTTTTTATCCCCGTTCATTTGTAAAACAAAATGACTGCTCAAAGCTGAGAACTCTCCTTGCTATTGTACTTTCCATTTGACTCCCTCCTGGTGATGAAGCAACAGCTACTCACAGGTGATAATTGAAGTCCCCAAGAGAGAAACTAGTTAACGTTTTAATAATGTCTTAGCTATATTTATAATTCTGTAGAGAGACTCTGAGCTGAGTGAGCCAAAGAAGCCACCACATTACATCAGAGCCTTTGATCCAAACGACCTCTGTTCTGGAAACCAGAAGTGCTTATGCTGCATAAATCTCTCTAAATCCACCAAAAATATGTGTGAGGTTGTCTGCGCCATGCTGGAGAACAGTCATGGTCGGGTGACTTCAGCTGCTGTTAAATCTCTGCAACACGAGGCTGGTAATCAGATAGTTCATCAGATGTGTCTGATGGTGCTGGTGACCTTATGCTTCCTGGAACATGAAGAGCAGCCCCCATACAGGTATGCTGGTTGTTGGAAGTGCAGAGATGCAGATGTTTCCCTGCTGCTCTGCAGCTTGTGAACTTTCTGGGTCTTATCATCAGCTCACACTGTACAGAGACCTCCTGCAGGAGCTGCAAGAGCCTGCCTCACAGCTGTCTTTTCTTCCCTTGTACTTTGACTAGGAGGAGGGGCAGTCCCAATGGTAAATTTGTTTTCCAAGCTAAATGAAAACTGTAATTTCAAGTGTACTTGCCTTGGCACCTCTCACAGCTTTCCAGTTTACAGGCATAGTGGCAGGGTGCTTGGCAGGGAAGGAAATACTTTGGTCATCCCATAATAAGGTGAGGTGACTGTTCAAGGCTGAATAATTGCTCAGCAGTAGGAATCCTTGCTGCCTGACCCTGCTCATGTGACAAAACCACACAATGTAACACCCTGTGCTGCTACAGCTCTCCCAAACTGGAACATGCCACTGTTGCAGTGAATTAGGCCACCATGTTTCCCAGGCTTCTCCTCCACCTTAAGCTCCTAAGGGAGGTGAATGCCAGACAAATCATGAGCATTGCTCATGGTTTCTTTCAGCGTCTTTCCTCTTATGCTCTACTCTCAGCCATGTGCAGCACTGGACCTTCTACACATACAGCTATGAACTCAGGGAGGCTGGACAATCCCTAGCTGTTCCTGACATGAAACACCAACCACCCCAGGAAGCAGCTGCTGCAGGTAGACTGAGGAGATGCCCTGAAAGAACAGCGGATTCCTCATTATGGGCAGCAGAAGTAGCACATGGTTTCCTCATCTTTTTTCATGGAAGAGTGTATTTAGGTTTGTGTTAATTCTATGGGGAGGTGATAATATACCCATTCCCTGCTCTGCAGAAACCTCCTAGCCTGCTTTCACGGAGCAGAGCACTGAAATTCTTTCCATTCACCTTTCCACTGCAGCAGCAGCCAGAGCTGCCATCTTACTACCGGAACAGTCTTCATTGGCCAAAGGATCAAAACTACCTCAAAGTTGGAAGGGATCTCAAAAACCACCTAGTTTCAGCCCTCCGCCATGGGCAGAGACACCTTTCACAAGACAAGTTTGCCCAAAGCGCCATCCATCCTGGTTTTGAACATCTCCAGGCGTTCTCTGGACAACCTGTGTCAGTGCTTCACCACCCTTATGGAAAATAATTTATTCTTTTTTTTTCTACTCCAAATCTCCCATCTTTCACTTTAAACCCTCAGCCTCTTGTCCTATGACTGCACTGCCTGATAAATGTCCCTCTCCAGCTTTCTCCTGTGTTTCTAAAGGTGCCACTTTCAAAACGTAAAGAAAGAGCATCTCAGAAGAGAGCCAAGCTGGGGGAATCATAGTGGATAGTCCTTTTTACTTACAGACTGAGTTAGTCACATGTTCAAGCTCCCAGTCCTGTCAGGGCATAGATTAACCAGCTGCATGGTCTCCCATCCTCCAGCATTACCAGTTCATGAGAAAAAAGCACTAAACGCAAAGGTTTGAGTCACAAACAACGGGTGGGTGAGCGGGATTAGGTGGGGCTGTGCTGACTAATCCATGCCAGCAGCAGGCAAATATTGCTCCTATTTTGTCCTGAAGCAAATGAACCTGGCTGTGCTGAAGCTCTGGATGGTGTTGGAAGGGGCTGCTGATGCAGAAATGTCTGAACTCTGATCGCCGGCCACCTGACCAAATGGTGTGTCTGTCATGGGTTGGCAGGGAGTCATCACAAAATCAGCCTACCTACAGTACAAACCAAAGCTGGGATATATTATTGCTACTGCTATATGTGGCGTAGATGAGCTGAATCCCTTCAGGCAGTGACAATCTATCTCTGGCACAAAATGATTCATTAGAAGCTGTTTCAAAAAGTGTCTTTGTATTGATAAGGTGTGTCCTGATGAATTTGTCAAGGGCATCATTTTATTGTATTTTGTAATGTGATTTGTAAAGCTGTACATAGAATTAATGATAGTTTAATTGTCTATCTCTAGAGATTAGCAGAAAGATTCTTGTAACTAGAATCTTGGTCCCACCTTCAGTATTTCTAATTTTTAAACAACAAAACAACTGGAAGTTACAACAATGTTGTTTTTTTTTTTTTAAACAATGCTACAACAATGTTTTCTCAAATGTCTTTTGAGGCTTTCAGGATGTGGTATAATTAAGAATTTAATTGTGAAGCCAGGTAAGGATAGCATAAGATTTGTCTCCAGTCATAACTCTGCTTATTCCACACTACAGAGTGATGGCTATTTGTTAGTTACAGCAGGGCCAAAGTAACTCTTCAGAGATGCAAGTTTAAGGCTGTCAGGGTGTATTTAGCAGTAAAACAGCTTACCTGTTCAGTCAGAATGGCAAAAAAGCATAAACATGAAAGTGTGGCTTCTTATCACACGCAACATGTGTGAGTGGGGTCTGGCACCTGGCTGCTTTGAATTCCCAGAAATTAGCTGATAATTTTCTAGCAGTGTTAAGATAAAACCATGAGCTTGCAAGGCCTGCTGTTAACTCTCTTTTGTGGGAATGCTGAGATATAGACAGCTCTGAAGAATGAGCATTTGGTGCAGTAGATTCCGGTCTTGACTTCAAAAGAATGAACAGAACTGTTACGCAGCACTTGTTCAGCAAAGGGCAGTTGTTTAGTGCAAGGGAGAAATGGCTGATAATGGTTCTTTTTTTCTTTTATTTTCTTTTTGTTTACAATGGCTTTAAATGCCTCAGGGTAACAACATGGGTTGTAAAGTCTGAACATTATTTAAATTAATTGCAAAATTCTAACTCACTTCAATGTGACCAAAATGAGAACTTGAATGTATACAGATATCCCAGTGGCATTCTTCAGGGCATTGAAAAGTCATTTCTACACTCACAACGATGTAACAAGTCCCCTCTCCCAGCTTATTCCTCATGAGTGGTGCAGTTTGGTTGGTCTTCCTGCACTTCACTCTTCTAACAGTTGCCACCAGGACAGTTCCTCACTGACAAGGCCACTGTTTCTGCTGGCTGTGTTACCACATTCAGCTCTTGACTTCCTGTACCTTCAGAACAGATGGCCCTCACTGAGCCTTGGGTTTTTTGTTTTGTTTGAACTGAAATTACTAGTCACTCCATCCAGTGAAAATATTTGCACTTCATGTGCTTGCAGGCTTTCAGAAGCCTAAACTTGGCATTCCAGAAACTTCAACCAATTTGATCCAGTTGAATGGTTTGTATCCTCTCTGGGCAAACCTTTCTCCTTCTCACTTTTTCCCCAAGAGTTTGTCTTTCCCCAGAGAGCTACATTTGAATGCCGATGAAGCACACATGGAACTTCTGTGCATCTTTAAAACTGGCACAGGGGAGTTGGTGTACATGACAGAAGATGGTGCTGCATTCAGGAATATTTTGATTCCCTGTACTCTTGCTCAAAGGAAATGTGAAGCAGATTGGTTTGGGGTGCATCCCTACAATGTTCTAGTCAAGAAGTACTAGTCTAACATCTGCTATTTTCGCATGCTGCACGCCTTTTCACTTTTGCAACTTGAGTTTGACAATTGCCAAGGAAGGCAGACAGTTTTTCCATGACCCTGGACTGAGACTGGAAAGGCTTGGGATGTGAACCAGCACCACGAGAGCTGCTTTTGGTATTGATTAGGACTGATGGAGCTCAGAGGGCTTTCCAAGTTTATTCCACAGAGCAGTCCAGACCATGACCTTTTACTGATGGATTTCTTAACGTTTGCCTAGGAAAGAAGGTGCTGTTATTTCCTTAATCAGGATGCTGGCTACTAGGCGAACAGAAGTTGAAGTATGTTACTAGTAGGGATTAAAAGGGGAAAAAAAAAAAGAAAAAAAAAAAGAGAGAGAGAAAAGGAAAAAAAAAAAAATAGAATGAAGCTTTTTGAGTGGAGTGAATGGAGCTCTTACAGATGGCATTTCTCCTGAGGGAGCTGTGACGATAGCTGTACCAACAGTCAGAAGGCAGTTGTGTGAGCCCTGTGTTTGGGGGGCTCTGTCCCCCGTAGGGTCCCACACGTCCATGCTGTGAGCTTTACTACTCTTCTCCTCAGCTCCCTCTCGAGGAACAGATCGAGCAGTTTCCCAGCTTTGTTGTCTTTAAAGAATGCTGGTGTTTAGCAGCTCTGCTCTCCGATTCCTCTTTTTAAAAGTGCTTTCAGTATTTCAGTTGTATTTGTGTTGTTGTAGTAAAAATAGGCTTTGCTTTTGGTTTGTATGAATACCTCTCTGCACGGAAGATAAAGATAACAGCTCCTGAAGGAAACCATCTCCTTCCCTCAGCTCTGCCAGAGGCTGCCCTGAGTCCCACGATCTCCCTCCCCAGAGCAGCTGTGAAACAAAAGCATTTCTGAAGAATCAGTCATGTAGAAAAAAGCTTTAATGCTGCATTTCTATTGTTTTTCAGTGGATGTCTTCTCCTCTGTTTCCTGAGGTTGCAAGTGCCTAATCCCAGCTGTCAAGCTAAGCTTTCCTTGACAGTGTTCGTGTCACAGCCTGAAAGCACCGGCTGGTTTCGTCTAACCGGGAACCCCAATCTGCACTGTTTCTGCTTGGCAATCAGTCAGCGGTGATTGCGAGGTGGCGAGGACTGAGGGCAGCTCCATGGAGAGGCGCTTGTTCCTTTGCAGCTGGATCCAAATGAATTCGCCCGGTCCCAGGTCCTGCCTCGGTATTTGCAGGGTGCGTTAATGCTGGTTCCCTCAGCCACTTCGTCTGCCGTGAGAAAGCTCGTTCTGTGGCTGGCAAACGTCCTCATCTCTTCAGGCCATGGTTTAACCCTGCCAGCTGAAGGTTGTTGGAACAGCTGGCGGGGGCTGAGGGAGCGCTCTCCTAGAGCCAACCAGCACGGTTTTATGTAAAATTAAAACAAGAAGCGTGGCTCCTGTTCCCCCGCGGGTATGGTGAGAAGGTGTTTTATTTTAACACCGCCCCGGGGACAAGGAGGTTTCCTCCGCCGTGTTTTACCTCAGCGCCCCGCAGGCGCCCCCTCCGCGCCGAGGCGGGCGGCCAGGGCTGAGGGCGGCGATGGCTGAGGGCCCGGCGCCATCTTCTGGGCTCTGCGGAGGGGCGGAACGCGGCGCTGGAGAGCGACCGACAGGTGCCGACGGGACACCCGGGCACAGCCTGGGCTGCCCTGGAAGGAAACATCCGCCCTAGGGCTGGGTTGGAGAAGTATGAGCCTGGGGAGAGCCCAGCAGAAAAAGTGGCTCAGGAGCAGCTCGCCCCCTTCTGCCCGAGAAGCCCTCCCTGCACCCAGCTGCTGTCGGAAGTCAGGTAGACAGCCAGAAAAGCGTGCAGTACGTTCTGGATTTCTTTCCCTCTTCCATTTCTCCCCTCCATCACTTGGGCTTCTATTCTTTATAGACTTGTGTTTTTTAAAGCAGTTCAGAGGGGCAGAGGAGCCGATGTGGTCCATCACGCTTGCTGGCTAATGGAAAATGTGGCGCCGGTGGAGCACTGAGCATTCGTGTGCTGAGGTTTCACGTTGTGTGCTGCTGCGTGCCCTTGCAGCTCCTTGTGTTGGGCCATCCAGCAGAATGCTAATCATAAGAAAACAGGAAAAAACATACAAATCTTATTTGTGTTTCTCATTGGAGGCTAGAGAAATAACAGTAATAGCTTTTTATCCGCTATGGATAAAGGGAAGGTGGAAGGGAAGGGAGAAAAGCTGTCCCTGTGCATTGAACCATCAAACCCAATGAGGCAACAAGCTCATTAAGTATCTCAGGGCCCAATTTAACAGTGCTGCGAAGTACCATCAGCATGACACAGCACAGAAGGTCACCTGTAAGTTATACATCTGTGAGGCACAGAGTCGCAAAAAGCCAGATGGAACGTGCTTTGGTTGGATGAAGGTGGAGGCATGTGTGCTGTGCTCATGCACTGCTGCCTTCAGCCACACGTTGTGGGGGTGAAGGTGGAGCTCAGCATTGCTCTGAATGTGAGCTCTGTGCTGGCTCATCCGCATTTCCATGTGGGAATCGGTTTGTGTCAGGCAGGCTGGAGCTTGGTAGGCATTTACCTGTCTGGGCTGACATGCCCACAGAGTCTGGTGAGATTTCTACTTGCCATCTGTCTGAATTCAGGCTCCCCACAAAGTCAAGGGGCATAACATGCAGTCACTGCTGAGCATTGGCTGGCATTGGGCTTTTGGGCAACAAGACTGACCACTCATGAGATTTCACAGAGCTGGAGAAGTTAGAAATAGGCAAAACGTACAGTGTCTATGTCCCCTTATGGTCAGACTCTAGATCCTTCTATGGCATTTATCTGATCAAAAATAAATCTCTTCTACACACCCTTGCTCATATTACTTCCAGTCTGCATGGAAGGAATCAGAGTTCACTCATAATGCATTAAAGGAAGTCTCAGCAATAATTAGGGAGAATCTGGAGACATGCATAAATGAAGTATGGTTTCCCAGTCAGTAGAAATCAGAGGAGAAAGTCTGGCCTAGCTACTGGTCTGCTGCTCTGGGAATGTGTAATGAATGGTGTGGATGCTCTCTCACTGCTTCTATCAACATTCTTAAGGGGCTGACGCTTCCACTTCATCCTTCACTTGTGTGTGCAGACTGCAGGTCCTCTGCACCAAGACTTGGCTCTTATGAGGTGTGGGACTGACATCTCACACAGTGGCAGTTGTAACTGGTGCTTTTAGGTACAGCTCTGGTATTTCTAATGATTGTTCCTTACTCTAACCCCTGTCGTGGTACTTCTGCTGCAAATCAGGAAGCTGTAGAAATAAATCTCTCCTCCTGAAAAGTGTCTTGTTCATGCAGAGAGTTGCAATGCAAGTGAACTCTTTTGCCTTGCAAGTGACCTGGTGTGGCTATAGGCAAGTTACTTCCTCTGACTGGAGAAACTTCAGGTCTCTGAAAGCCAGAGAAGCCTGTGTCTAACATGAAAGATAGGTTGGGAGTGGAGCTGCTTGTGTAGTGGTAAAGGAGTGTTTTGTTCTCTGTTTATTGTCTTTTATTACTTGTCACATCAAAGAAGAAAATGGCAGACACGATCAGCAGAGGGGGAAATGCCTTTTGAGGAATAATTAATTCACTGAAAAACACAGTTTTGTGGAAGGAAATTATTTGAGAACCTGCCTATGTTCAGTGAATTGTTTGGGCCAAAAATGAAAGGGAGAACTTTATCAGAATGTTTTGCTCTGACAGCCTCAGAATACAACGTGACACATTTTTTAGAAAAAGATGTTTGTTTAACTCATGACAAATTATAGGGAGGGAAACAAGACATTTAATGGGGCTTAGAGTGGAGAAAGACTTGAAGTTGACTGAAAAATCCTGTAAAAAAGAATCTTCAAATTTTCTGCTTGTGATTGGCATGTTTTATGGACTGTGAGCCATCATCCAAAGCTCCTAGGTCTTCAGCATAATAAACCTAGGCTGATGACAGGGCTCTCTAATCTTTTTCTTATTGCAGTTACCAGTTGCTGCTGCTTACAAGGAAGAATTAGATGTAATCTTTGTATTAGGAGTGCAGACAAGTAGCAGCTTTATCCTAAGAAGTGCTTGAAGCTGGTGCCTGCATCCTATAGCTGCTCAGCTGGATGGGCTGTAGGATACCAAGTGACCTTTTAGAAGGCCTGCGTGCCTTGCTTTCCCTCTCAAGTAGAAACTGCTCAGCATCAAACTCCACACGTGTATGGTGACACAGAGCTTTGTGTAACATGAAGAAGCCTAGGAGGGAGACCCACTTTCTAAGACAAACAGTGCCAGATTGGAGCCTTTTCCATTTAAGATAAATTGTGTTGCATTCCTGCTGTGTTCTAAGCTGTTTGAATTGCAGATAGATTGCCATTTGGAAAAGCTCCTAATGTGCAAACCCTGTCTATTTGTTAATTTTGTAATGAGCCCTAAAGCCCTGGAGAATGAGGGAGAAACTGCTGCATCTCTTTCACAGGATCTCTGAGGCGACTGTGAGATCCTTATGCTGGGAAACTGTAGTTGTTCTCTTTTTTTTTTTTCTTGAAATGGAAGAGAGTGCTTGGTGACTAATTTGAGTGTACTGATGGGGAAATGGAGGTATCCTTCTGTAAGGACTTAATTATGCATATTTAGGGACAAGAGTCTTAAAGTAATGGTCAACATGAATCTCATGTCCAAAGCCTGGGTCATCTGTCAAACTGTGCGTGTCTGTGAAGGAGTCTCTCCTGCCTTCTGGACTGTGCAGCTCTGTTTTCCTGACCCAGCAACAGCAGTGATTCATGATGAGCTCTGTGAGTTGGGCTGCACATCCGTAACACTGCCAGTGTAGAAGGCAGATGGCACACTGGAGGAGCAAATGCCAGTCCCCTGGCCGGCCATGCAGTGGCACTGAAAGCAAAGCTAAATCCCAGAGGTGAGCTCTGGCAAGGAGTGCGCTGGTTACAAATGAGGTGCTGGATGGGCTCTCTCACCTATGCTGGGAAGACTGAGAGGAAAGGTGGAAGGAATTCGCTGCCCAGAGAGGTTGTGGTTGCCCTGTCCCTGAAGGTGTTCAAGGCGAGATTGGATGGGGCCCTGGGCAGCCTGGTCTAGCACTGAATGGAGACATTGGTGTCCCTGCGCGTGGCAGGGGGGTTGGAGATTTGTGATCCTTGAGATGCCTTCCAACCCTGGCCTTTCTGTGATTCTGTGAATTCATCAAGGACAGTGTGCAGACCTCCAGGAGATCTGCTCAGCCCTGTGCCATTTGGGAGATGGCTCTGCTAACCCAACTGCTCATGACATGCTCCCTGTGTCCTAGTATTTCATCAAGGCTGACAGATGGCTGTCCAAGGAAAAGTTAGTGCTTTTGGTGCTTGCTTGGTTTGCCCCGAAGAAAGACAGAGAGCTCAGCTTTCCTTTCTGCAAGAGTGGTGTATTTTCATCCTTCTTTTTGTTCTCCTTCATCTATTCATTGAATGAGATGCTGACCTTGCTCATGAGCATGTGGAGAAGCAAAGAGAAAGCAAAGAGAAGCTTGATGCAGAAATCTTTCTGAAAGGACATAGAAAGAAAGGAGTCTGCAGCAGTAAAGGGTCTTACTGTGGCTACCAATACAGGCAAAGATTGCCTATTGATCTCCTAAATTTCAGAGTATGCACAATGCAACAAATGGTTTGGAGCTGTTGAACTTGAAGTGGATAAAACAGTTTTGCTCTGAAGACACTTCTAAAAACGATAGGTGGTTTTGATTAAGCTTCATTTGGATCAAGGACACACGGAGGAACAATTGCATGCTCTGTAGAAATGTGTAGTATAGGGGTTACAGAACTCACATGGACATCAGGAAATGTGGATGACCTGCTGTGAGATCAACCTGGACTTGAGGAACCTCTCATCTCAGCTGACCTCCCTCAGTCACCAAGGTACGCATTCATTTCTTTTCAGAAAGAATTTGAGAGAACCTGGGTTTTATTCCAAAATGGGATTTTTTCAAAGTTGCAGAAATGTTTGTGTGATGGGAGATCACCTCGTCCTTGTACTTGTCTCAGTGGAGCACACACAGCAGTGGGACACAGGACTGAGTGTACAGTGTATTCTGTCCTAATGGAGAAAGGCAATTAAGCCCTCAGCTTCGTAGTTTTCTCTAGTTTCCAGGTAAGTTCTAATCAGGGAGCATTGCCCAAAAGATTTGCTGAAAATCTTGAAAAAACATGAATGCAGGTTTCCTATCAATTTGTATAGATATTATCAGTGCAGTTACTAGGCAAACACAGAGTAAGCCAAAGCCCTGAGCTCCTCAAATTAAACAATTCTCTCTGGATGAACTTGAATTAAAATGATCCTGCTGGTGAGGGAGGCTCCTGTTCTGCTTTGGAATTGCAAATCAAGCGTTATGAAAACAATGTCTCTGACCTCCTGCCTTTTCCAAGTATCATCTGCCTTGTTCTTGTACAGAATATCTGACACTAGTATTACACCTTATTACCCTTCTATGTGTAATGACACAAAGAGGATGCACCAGAGCAGAGGTATTGTGGATTGCCAGTTGACTCAATTGTCAGGTAATCCTGGACTGCCTGAGTTCATGTGTGATATTATAGAGGATGTGTTTGCTGCAGTGTGGGATTATCATCTTCTCACATATCTTTGGTTGCCTCAAATCACTTTCCTCAATGTGTCTTTAAGGATTGAAGCTACTGAAACTAAATCGCCTCTGTTTTTCCACTCTCTGAATGAGAAAATAGATTGATTTTGATAGCACGTTTGGCCTTTATATTGGCAGAGGAATCATAGAGCACTAGGTCTGCTACACAGATGTGTGTCTATTCTGCAGCACATAACAATATGATTCTCCATCTACCACCTTCCAGTGAGGGGCTGAGGGTATAAGCAGAGCTGGAATAAGCCTCTGTGGAGTCCTTTGGTATTACATAAGCAGCAGGCAGAGTCCCTGAGACAGGAAGGGAAAGAATCAAAGTGACTTATCTGGTCTTAAAATACAACCCAAACATTCTTGAGATGCAGAATGCAATTTTTCTTTCAAATTTATTACTAGCTCATCCTCTCTCACCAGGCAGGGAGGTACAGGCACAGACCAGCTCCTGCTGGTCACAGCCTCTCCTGCCTGTGCTTTACATCAGCATTCCCCTCACCTAGCAGGTATATTGCTTTCCTCCTCTGCTGTCTGGCTCTGATTGATACTGTCATTTGTGTATTGAAACAGCCAGAGCCTATAAATCCTTCCAAACACCCCATTATTAAAAAGACATCTCACCTTCAACTTTGGGCTGGCGAGAAGGGCTCATTGTGCTTCTGTTTGTTAGGTGTGCTTATGCAGGCAGTGTCTCTTGGGGCCAGAGATTACGCTCGGACGTGCAGTGTAATAGGGTTGGTGAGCTGGCTGCGTGCGTCAAGAGAGATCTCGAAGGCAGGCAGACCTCTCAAAGGCAGCAGCTTGCACTGCTGTGAGATTTTTGTGAGATTTTTACAGCTGTGCTGGGAGGGTTGGTCACATGTGGTAAGCATTTTTGACTTTCAGGTGATACCGGCCCAGGGAATCATTGTTTATTCCTTACCTATGATAAAGATGGTCGTAAAACCAGAGGCTCTCTTTAGCCAGCGCTAAGGCTGACTCACTAAGGAGCTGTGCCATTTTGGGGACAGAAACTGCCAAGATGCACAAGGCAGGCACAGCCTTGAACTGGTCTTCAGGTTTGTCAGCCTGTTCCTTCCTGTGTCCCGGTGATCCTGCATTTGCAGGGGAGGGAAAGCATGGACCAGCCACACACCAAGCCTACAGACCACACTCAAAGACTCCTCCAGGATGAGTGAGATGTACAGATACGGCACTGTTGCTTGTCTACTCTATATCACCTCTGAAAAAATAACGCTGAAATATAAATGTCTCTCTCTGCCCAATTGGACGGAATCTTCCTACGTTCTAGAGATTTCTTCCCCATTTTTTATTGTATCTCCTCAGGCTGCAGGGTCTGGTTTAGGGCCAGCGTAATAACTATCATAACTTTGTCAGGCTGACACATCAGTATGGTGCCAATCACAGTTATAGGGACCCTGGGACCACTTCATCACAGCAGCTTCACTCCAAGGCTCCTTTTAATCTGTCCTAATAAAATTTAAATGACAGTAGCTGTTCCAGTCATGAACCAAGAAAAGCCTCTCATATTATTTCCTCTCATTTCTTTCAGTGTTGGGTTCTCCATTTTATATTGACTAATTTATATGTGAGAGCTGACATCCTCTGGAGCTGGCAGCGTGTGTCTGAAAGAAGTGGCGCTTCTGTTTAGTGCCTCTTTTCTTAGCAGAAAGTCTGTTTTCAGGGCAGTATGGGAAACTGTGTTGTTGGGCCGTTGCCACCCTCTTCAGAACCCAGGCTGAATTTTCTGATGCTTATGGGTGGTTTTGACCAGGATCTGTTACCAAGTGTGGATGTGGACTTGGCTGTCAGTGATGTGGCTCTCTGGTGGTGCTGAGGAGCCAGCCTGCCTTTCAGCCCCATGGTAAGTGAGGAGACCCAGCAGCTCCTATCATGCTTTTACTTTTCTCCTCTCCTCAGAGGAAGATAGTAGGAAAACTTTAAAAAATCTGCACAGCCTTTTCACTTTAAACATGAGTGGCATTAGATGAGCTGTCTTGCTAGGAAAAGGACTTGGACTATACGGCAATTTGCACTGGCTTTTAGATCCTGCAGGCTGCACAGTCTATAGACATAGACTTGCCTCTGTGAAAAAAAACCTCTTTGGCAGTAAGATTCAAGCCACAAAAGTCAGTCTCAGCCTTCCTGAAGTGTGAGGGGTCAGGGAGCTGTTTGGAAATCTTGTGGCTTGAAGCTCAGTCAGAGCTATTTCTAGCACTGAACACACTAGGACTGGGATCGTGCCCATGTCTTTTTCTTATTTTCCATTTAACCCGTTGCTGGCTGCTGTGTTGTACTGCTTTTCAGATCAACTGAGAGCAACTGATCATGACTGCAATGAATGGGAATGCATGTAGTTCCTGGTGGCTGCAAAACCCATCCTAGTACGTCAAAACACCTTACTCAGCATAGTTCAAACAGGTACTTTTCACCTGAAATGTTCCTCTGTCTGCTCCTAGCAGAAAGCTAGAGAATGACCAGAATCGTTAAGGCTCTCATTCTTGGGGAATGAGGATGGTTGCTAGTCATAGGAAGGGTGTCAGCCTCCTGGGGCAGATGCTGTCCCAGTACAAACATGTGCGTGAGAACAGCTTGTGAGTCAGGGTTCTGTGCAGTGGGGTGGGCGAGGGCAGGATTTCTGACCCAGTCCCCAGGCATTGCTAAGTTCCCATCAGAAGGCTATGCTGGCAACATGTGAATACAAACCATGTGCCAAGGAGATAGCATATGAGGACTGCTGACCATTCCCCTGTCAGTTAATGTCTTCTGCAGGTATATCTGGTCTGCTCTGGTAGACCAGCTCCAGCTACTGCACCAACACAACCCTTCCCTTCAGCTTTAGGGCTTTTTCTCTTTTCTTTTAGCAATTGACCAGCTCACAGGTGTAAGTTAAGGGCAGTGAATTATAACAAGGCATTTTCCATCTCCATTCAGAATGCATGGCAAGGAAGGAAATATCCAGGGTTTTATTAATACTGAAGTGGTGAAATGTCACCATCTCTGTGGTACTAGCAAAACTTAATATACACGAGTATAATAGAGATCAGATTGAGACCCTCAGACTTCAGTGTCAAGGGCCTGCAGGAATGTGTTGCATTTTCTTCCCTACTGATGAAAATGAAGTCGTGAGAGAAATGAATTGTTTGGTCTCATCTGAATTCTTTTTGGAGCAGTGTTGCCTTCAGAAACTCTTAAGTAGCAGTCTGTGCCTCTCTTCTTGTCAGTCTCAGCTGGAAAGACAAGGAAATGGGTGGGCTGGGAACAACATTTCTGCCTCTCTCAGCCATCCGTGTTATCTCATTTAGCTACAAGAGGGATTGTTGCTGGAAGCATCTGTTTGTCTTGTCTGTGTGGAGAAAGAGGTAATGTTTAGAAGACAGAGTATGCATCCAAATCCCTTTTGTTTTTAGGGCCAATTCCAAACAGATCATCTTGAAGGAAATGACATTTTTGGTTACATTTTAGAAGACAGAGCATGCATCCAAATCTCTTGCTTTTTGGGGCCAATTCCAAATAGACCAACTTGAAGGAGATGAGATTTTTGGTTACATTTCCTGTCTTTATACAATATTCAGTATCCTTCCATCATGCTACATTTTTCTGCATGACTATTTTGTTCAGCCTGTTCAAGACCAGGTTGGTTGGGGCCTAAGACAGGAGTGTTGGAACTGGATGATCTTCAAGGTGCCTTCCAACACAAACCATCCTGGGATTTTGTGATTCCGTAACTTTATGATTCTGCAATTCTCTGATTCTGTGATTCCAATGTAAAGGTAGCCTTGATCCTTTTGCCTGTGAAGATTGCTTTGTTTAGATAGTAAGACAGCTGTTGTGGCTGCCTGTTGCTGTAGGAGACAAGAAAGAGAACCCAGTCTATGGGTGCTGGGTAGCTGGATAGACCAGAGCCACTTCATTTCCAATGTCTCAGCGTTCTCACCTGTTTTTTGTTTCAGAAATCTTCTGGGTTCCTTTTATCCCATGCTCCTTTTTAAGACTGTTCAAACATCTTATGCTGGAGCAGGCAGGATAGTGACCAAGATGATTTCCTTCGGGTGGATCATTCCTATCACTCCTGCTCTAGTTATCTGAGAAGATCGCTGCCTCCTCCTCTTCCCTGAGGTGTATGTCTCCCTGAAAAAGCTATAGATAACCCAGTGGAACTGGTTATTGTCCAGTGTTTAAGACATGAGCCTGAGCTCTGTCTCCGAAAAATAGGTGGGTTGAACAAATCCCTTTCCTTTCCTGCACATCTGGCTTTCCTTTGAGACAAAACGTTCAAAACCACATCCCACAGGAGCAGCCTGCCTCATTAGGATTTGAGAAATACATTGCAATCTGAGGATAGATTACTTCTGAAAAGCACAGTGTTTCAGATTCCTTGAGAGCTGCCTCTTTCTGCCAGTAGGTGTTCTTGCCCCACTCTAAATTACAAATCTGGCTCCCCATCTGTCTCCCCAAGGACAAACTTATTATCACTAAGGGAGAAACAAAATTACATGTCTGATACCAAATTTTTGCAGCAGAGAGTCTGAGTAGTTCAGGGGCTGTTTTCTGGGTGGATAAGGACCTTGCTTCTCATTTTTTGAGGGACCAAATCCTTATCAGCTGAATCTCATCCATCTAAAGATTTTACAAGGTGCCTAGAGCTTACTAGAGACTAATGCTATCCAAGGACACTTTCTCTTGTCTATAGCTTTTTGGTTGATCACTTAAGAACATAGTCAGTTCTGAAGCCTTGCACACCTCTAAAGAGGTAACCAAGGCCCAAAGGGTTACAATAATTTCAGTGGCATCCTTTTAAACCCTTTTCTTTTCCCTTGCTGCATTTTAAATCATGTGCCTAGCCGCTTGTCTTTTAACATGTATAAATTGGTTACAGTTTCTAGCATAGAGCAACCAAAGTTCTGTTTAGGGGAGACTGGTGTATGAATCATTACCTGCAAGGCTTGCAGTTAAATAGTGGGTTATAGTACTAATTAAGGTAAATGTCATAGCAAGAGCATGCTGACGTTGTTGGAATTAATGGCCCAGAGCATTACTACTTAGCACACCTTTTGAAGTTAATGGAATTGTATTAATTGGGATCTTGGAGGGACTGAGGGACACAGAGTACATCACTCCTGAGCAGCACCTCTGTTATTACATTAAGTCTGGAATAGCATCCAAGTTCCTGCTGCCATTTGTGCTCCTCTTGCACAGCCATTTCACAAATGGATGGCTCTGATGAGGCTCGAGGGAAGGTTGTTTGGTCCTAGGGTAAAAGGTGAAAAAGTCTGTTCCAGTTGCGGCTGCAGAGAGTCACTCTGCTTCAGAAACCAGAGCTGAGAGCTGCCAAAGTGCCACTGGCACAACCCTGTGGGAGCAAGAAAGTAGGATCAAAAATATTCTGTGCTCTTCTCCCCGGGTCTGGTTTTGCACGTCATCCTCCCCTGCACAGAGCTTGTTCCAAACCCAGGGTATTGCTGCAAAGCACAGTATGAGAGCATTAACAAATAACGGCGTCTGTCAGAGATATTAAGTGCTTTGGGGTATTTGTCAGCTGCTGTAGCTGTGAGACCCATGCGGTGGTCAGACCTGAAGCCAATACAAAATTAATTTTGACATAGCAAAAATTGGTTCATGGAGGGTATCTGCTTTCTTTGGGAAACGAAACAAAACAGCTGAAAAACTGATGCTTTTCACTGGAAAACCTGAACTCAAAACTTTTAATAGAATGCTTTGTGCAGTTGGGGAGAAGGAAAAAAAAAACAAACCAGCAGTTTTCTGCTGAGAATTTTGATTTTAGACCAGAATGTTCTCGTTTTCATCCACATTTTCCACCAGGGGAAATAATTTTTAAGCAGCTTTCATACAAAGTAATTAACCACAGGCAAAAAGTAGATGATTTCAGAAGAATAGGAACACATACTATCTCTAGATAATGACATTAAATCCGTTATGCTCAGGGAATGGAAGTTATTATGGCAGTGTAGAGTGGCTGTGCTATTTTATCTTTGTCCAGTTCAGATTTGGAAAAAAGATACTTAGCTATAATATAGCACTTTCTCTGTATTAAGCAGAGTGAAATTATTACTTGTCCTTCACATTATCAGGATGTAGGTTCACAATTACTGTTGACTACATTTACAGACTTTCACATTATCTCCTGGGTTAACACTGGGAAATTTTAATAATTACTTGAACTGATGATGATTTGATGTCGGCTTAATCTCCCTCTGCACAGAAGCTGGAACAACAGCATGTCTGCGCTGGTGCTGCCCACACGGGAAGTTCCCTGTCAGCTCCATGCTGTCCTCTTTTGCTGCCTCAGAGACGTGGGAGGCCTGACTGCTGTATCCAGAGCTCAAAAAGTATGATCCTGGTCTGCAGCTGGGCAGGAGCTGGAGCACATGAGCCTTAATTTGCTACAGACTTGCTACCTGGTGTTTGGCACATCTCTTAGTGCCAAGCATGCTGTACCACAGTCTGTAACTGGCTGCAGAGTTTACCAGCAGAAAGTCCCCCGGGATAACTTCTTTCAGGACTTCTCAGCCTGACCTTTGCTTGCAGAACTGCTTTGCTCCCAAGCAAGCATGAAATGCTCCTTGCTGTTTAAATCTATTGCAGTTCTGTTTGAGTTGAAAGATTCCTCTGTTCCTCAGCGGAGTGCGTTGTAAAACAGTCAGTGACATTTGTTAAATGGAGAACACGTAGGGCAAGGACTCCATCAGCTCCAAGGAGACAGTGAGTAATGGTTTCTTAATGTCTGAGAGCTTTAAAGCTACTAAAATATTCTTCAAAGTCAAGATAGCGTGGTGGGGCCCCGCACTGCTATCCCACGCTCAGGGGCAGGCCGTCACTGAGTGTGTAGTCACTCACCATTCTTCAGCAGCAGCTATGCAGAGATGAAGGAATTAGCTGCTGTGCAACATGCATCACAGAAGAGACAGATTTATTATTTACTTGCAAGCGCGTCAGTACCACTCATCACTCAGCTTGTTACCCATGCCTGCTAGACACTGCTTTGCACTTCCAGTTGTGTCTGCTCTGCCCTCTTTCTGACACAAATCAGTATCCTAAGGCACAGTGCATTCTGGAAGGAGGTAGAAGATGCACAGCTTTCACTACCAAAAGTGAGTGTTAGGGAAGTGCTTGCCTGTGATCAGATGGAAACATGCAGTATAAGCTGAGGGAAGATCTTCTTGTTTTGGATCCCTTAGGCCTCTTACCTCCATCCAAGGTCTTCTTTTTGTGCCTTGGGCATAGCCTTCTCTGACTGAGAACCACATGTGTGGAGGACTTAGAAGAAAAGGCAGGGCTGTAACTATTTTATGAGTCTTGTATTTGGTCTCTCCCTTCGTATGCATAGTTCTTGAACTAAGGAGATGAGACTGTTCTGAACACATTAGACCGTGCAAGTCTCTCCTGCCATCATTACCTCTTCTCCCATGCACAGAACAGGGCTGAGCCAATAGACTTCATCTGTCACTGATATAAGAAGATGCATATGAACACTACCAGAAACTTGGCTAACTACTGTGCAGTAATGAACTGCGCACTTTTAGCTTCAGAGTCTCTGGGATAGACTGAAGCAGAGTGATAATTTACATCCTCAAACCTGTTATTTACGAGCAGTCATGTTCCTCATCTTCCTGTAGACAAATTGAAAGAGCTGTAAATTTGCCACATACACTCCCTTGAGTTAATGCCTATGGGAAATGTAATACAAAACATTTATTTGTCCTGGAAAATTGAGCCTGAACAGTACTACTGAGGAAATAGGTGCAAAACCTGAAAATAGGTGGACACACTCTACATAGTCTTTACTACAAATAATTTACTGCCCATATAGACACAGCAGAAGAAGCAGGAGGGAAGTTAGGTCTCCTGAGTGACAGTTCACCTTATTAATCACTGTCACCAGTGACTATTTTAGTACTAATTAGAGGCTAACTGTGGGTCATGAGAAATGAACCAGCTACCAGATAAGCATGATAGCACTGGAACATTTATTCCCGTACTGATCATATAGATCTGAAATTACATCCCCAGCTTTTAGTAAGTGTAGGACTATTGACAATTTAGGGTTGATCTGGAAAACAGCTCTGCCTTGTTTCTAAGGGAAAAGAAATCAAGTGTGTATGTATGTGGGAACACAGGCGTTAGGTGAGATAAGGTACAAAGTGTGTGGGAAATGAGGTCTTTGAATATTTGCACTTCTTCCTTGCTGGACACCTTCATGAGGGCTGTGTTGTTCAGTAAGACTCACCCCACACAGAAACATTTGTAAGAGCAGAAACTGGTGACGCTCTGTACTTTTCCTTTGAAAATAAACCAGTGTTTTGACACCATAATTCCCCAGCACTTGTGGCTTACCACCCAGAAACCTGCGTTTAAGGAAGAGGTGCAATTGCAGCTATTTTCTGTACTATGTCTCACTTCCCTGCAAGTTGCCCAGGCTTGAGTGAAGTTGTTATGGACCCACAAGAAGGTTCTTCCATGAGCTGCCTGTGCAAAGGAAGAGGCCAAGCCTCTGTAACAGCTCTGTGCCCTAGTTTCTCCTCTCCCACCTTTGCAGTCCTATTTCCTGCTGTGAGTGGAAAGCATCAAACACAGTGAATCCCAGTGTGCTGTGGATGGGCAGAGCTACAGTCCCAATCAGGGGCTAGAGCATGAGCCTTCTGCAGTCCTGCTATAAGGCTGCCATCCAAAACACATCTTTTCTTTCTGCTTGGCTATTATAATGAATTAGAGGGAGAATTCTTTACCCCTTTGTCCAGGGCTTCCTGAAGGTAAGCAGGTTGCCAATTCCTCCATGCTCTGCATCTGCCTGTTTTGCTGTGTGGGCTTGGATCAGCCAAACCTAGGAACTCTGAAATACCCAATGAAATGGGGCCTGAAGTGGTCATGGCAGCTGTTGCATAGTCCTGGCACTGGCAGGGCATCTGCTTGCCTGGCTGTTCCTCCAGTCCTGCTTGAGTATCTCAGTTCTGTGCTAATACAGTAGGAATGTGTACTAATGCTAATCAAAACATGTCTTCCATTGTGATCCTTTGCTAGCACTGCTGGATGTTTTAAAACACCTTTCTTAGACCCGATGCTCACTGACTGTTATCTTCATTTCCCTCACAGCAGCTAGGTGCATTTTCTCTTTTAAGCAAGTATTTCAGAAACCTGGAGGTGGTGAATGCTCTATATTTTCCAGAATCACTTCTATTACTGTCTGCACATTATCTAGCCCTTTTCCAACCAGAGATATAGACCCTGTATACAGCACTGGGCCCCTCCCTCCCTTCTGTGCCAAGAGGACGGAGGAAAAAAACTGCTTCATAAATTCCCCTATTTCATCACCCGCTGACTCCAGTTTGCCTCTATGATTTTTACTGGAGTAATTGTCTTGTTTACCTTCTGTCTGGCGCAGGTTTGTCCACAGCGCTCTGTGCTTTCTGTGAGCCTCGCTGTAAGTCTGATACTCAATATCTCTTTCTGGTTCCTTAATAATCCTCCTTACTCACTTCTCTTTGTTTTTATAGGACTTCTGGTTCCCTTGCTAGGTAGTTCATATCTTTAATACAATTCTTTTTATTGCCTGTACTCCTCTTTACCTTCTGGCCTAAACACATTGGCCTCTAATGCCTTGGGATTTCCTCCCAGTCTAGACTCTGTAATTAACACTGAGCTCTCAGCAGGTGAAGCAGTAATTTTACGGAGTTGCCTGTGGACCTGTGCATGTGAGAGAGCATCCAGGGGCAGAGCCCTGGTTTCTCAGTTCCTTAACTGCTTCTGCCACTGATGCTCCAAAGGCCTCTCCTACACAGTGCCAGAGCAGCTTTCCTTTTCTGCAGCCTATTGTTTTTTCAGTAGCTGTAACTAATCCCCACTTGGATGTGAAGTGTGATAATGTATGTGCACAATTTCTTTTGCTCCAGCACCAGGAACAAATCCAAGCAGGGTTTCACCTCACATCCCAGTCTTCAGTGTGTGCCAGGTCAGAAGTGATGCAGTCCCTCCCTATGAACCACAGCTGGGGGCCTGCTCCATACAATGTGGCTCGAGGGTTGCTAACCTGTGTAAATGGCAAAAGGATCTTCATCCAGTTCAGCATTACTCCCATTGCTGCCTGTGGTTTCTTCACAGCAAAGTGTGCTAAAAGGAGAATAAAGACCACAGGTGAATCTTCTCCTAATGCCTCTCAGAGAATTTTTGATCTGATCAATACATTGGCTAATGTCCACATGAGTATCTGTACATGCAGCGCAAAAATTCTTCATCTGCACATAGGATTGTTAACAGGAAGGCAGTATCTTCCCAGGCAGCTTGTTAACTGAGTGAACACAGAAATAGTTTCTCCTTCACTTTGCTGAGCCAAAATTAAGTGCTTTTCTTGTCACCTAACTTCTGGTCTTCCTTTTTTTTTTTCCTGTGTCAGTAACAACATTAGCAGGATAACATTCTGCTGGGGGCTCAAGAAGGGCCAGATAGCTGAAGTATTGTGGAGTTTTTCAAAAAGGCAAAGATCTTGAGGAACAATTTTGGCTTTTTTTATAAAGCCAAAAAGCTAAGTATGACTCCATCTTCCTCCTTTTACAGAGATGCTGTGAAGGCCTCACACGTGCTGGTAGGTGCATGCTGCATCTTTTGTCTAGTGTTGCTCTGCTCTATTGCTTGAATTTTGAAGCCCCAGAGTTTGCATAAGTGCAAAGTTTGAAGTGGAGGAGACTTAAACCAAGTAAGGTATAAGGATTCTGCATTAGTTATGGTTCTGGCATGACTCAAAAGAACGTGAGGACTTCTGTTTTAGAGAAGAGAAAACTGAAAACTCCTGGGTTCTTTTGTATTCAAAATCAAAGCATGCCAAGCAAACCTAATTGCTTTTTTTCCTACGTACCATTACAAAAATTAATAGATGTAGGTAAGAAAACAGAGTGAAACACTATGGAATAAAGTGTTTATGAGATGTTAGAAGCAAGCAAAATTAATTTTGATTGGCTGAGATGTAAATGCTACCTGAGGCCTCAGAGACGCGTTTCAGATTGCTAGAATATAAAATGCATATTCCTGTCTTGAAAGGATATGCATGTGGTATTGGTTGCTGTGATTATTTATCTGTATATTTATTGTACACTGCTGGAAGAGACAAAACAGAAGTGGAGAGTGCCCTGAGCAAGCCCCCTAGCCTGTGTTTCAGCAGGATGATGGCAAACAGCTTCCTGAGCCTGCTGGTTGCAGGAATCCTCTGCCCTACCTGCAAGCCATTTAAATGTAGGCTGAGAAAACTGCATCTCCTCCTAAGAAAGGGCCCAGAGATGGGTGCATGAACTGCTAGAAGTGCTGGTCTCTTCTCAGTGACTAGAAGGTCTGTCCCAGTGAGCAGGCTAGACTGCAGGTATAACTTCTGGGTGGCTGAGAAGTGAGAGGCATCGCAGAGCCCTTGCAGGGCTATTTAGTGTCATTTACCCGATCACTTTCAGACTTGAAGGCTCTGGGAATTCTTATAGTCTGTAGACAATACCTTGAGAGCAGCAGGAGGTCGGTATGAATGCCACTCATTGCAAGTAGCTGAAAATACATGCTCCTTGGTACTGGAGAAAAAATATTTTCATATCTGGGCATTTGGGGAATAAAATGGTAAGATAAAACCCAATCATTTTGATTTCCCTGTTGGTTTTCATCTTTTGATGTATGTTCTGACGTCAGTCACAAGAGCTGCTGGCTGTGGAGTTAATACAGCACTGGCCTCGCAGCACAGCACATCAGTGAACCTGGGCAGTCTCTATTCTGAGTATCTGTGGTAATATTGGCTGCACCTGAGTGTGGTCTGGGAGGGAAAGGAAGACGAGGCACAGGGAGGCAATCCTTTTTGAAAGGATTATTTGCTGTTTTTCATTCTCTTTTTCAAAATCATCCTTATTGTCTTCAATTCCCAATTCTTCACCAGTTTCAGAAGACTTAATTAAAAGGTCGTATTCATCTGTGTCTTTTGCCCTAGATAGCTTCTGTTTCCACTTTCAATAGAAGCTAAAATTCCCTAGTGAGGATAAATGGGGAAAGTATTAGACCAAATTGAGTAAATGCAGTTTCTGTGGGATGCACAGAGAATGAAAGCATATGTAGAAATCACATCTCCTGACAAGACTGTTCAGGCAAGACATTAGTCACAGGCTGGAAGTCAAATGGTTTCCTGAATAGCATCAGGGAAGAGCAGCTATCATCAAATGACACATAGCAGTAGGACACTCTGGGGCAAATTGCTTAATGCATATGCATTTCAGCTTAACTCTCTGTGAAATAAGGACAACAAAGTGTTCAGTCGTCCCAGAATGTAAATACGTGGGGAAGATAATAAGTTCTCTAGACATGAAATGATACATCAGAGAGTGCTGTGCACTGGAGCTTACACACTGCTACCTGTTCCTGACAAACATTCCATTTCATACTGTGATATTGGGAAGCATCTACTTATCACCACATTTAGTTTCCCCAGAGTCCTGACTTAGGGGTATAGTCCCAGTTGTGCTAAGTGCTCCTACTTTCTGATACATTTCAATAGAATTGCTGGACTCTGACCACATTCTGTACTTGCTGTACTTCTGACCACTCTGAATGTTGTATGTGTGCTTTTCCATGCATGCCCTCATGTGCATACATGGTGGAAAGTTAAGTAGGATACGATATATTACCCCACAAACGTAAGTTATTAAAATGTGAACTTCGTAGTTAAAATTGCAAAGCCAATTTCCCTCATGTAGTAATGTTCCCTCTATTTAATAAGGCAATTCGTTGATCTGAAGCAGCAAATTACACTTTTTGAACATTTAAGTAATACTTCCACTTGGCTTCCAGTTTACGAGGCAATTTAATATTTCCCTGGGCTCACTAGTGCTGACTGTACAGAACTTCTGGTGCTGGGCATTTATTCAGCATAGAAGCTTAAACAAAGTTATTGCTATTTTATGCACAATATGGGAACAACATTCCCTTTTAGAAATCTCCGCTTTGCCCAGCTACCACCAGCACCATTGGAATATGCCCAATTCTGGAAAAAAATATAATAGATCCCAGAAGAATGGATTTGTCCAAGGGAGCTGCATTAAAGGAAGCCAACACCAGGAACAGGCCATGGTGCCAGATTTCTAAACTAGCCTGACCTTCCTCTCATGTCTTCAAAGGCAGCAAATACCCAGCATCTCTCCTGAATAAAGGGAAGAACACACACATAGGAATCAAGTGCCTTGAGGAAAATTATTTCAGAGAGCCACTGAACAAGAACTTGTGGTATTTCTGTGTTGAATCCTAAGTGAAAAAGATATTTTTCTGTCCCTAAAGCTGTTTTGATTTTCCATTTATGCCTGCTTACCTAACAAAAGATACTACTCTAAAAACCTTCCTTTGCCTGTATCCTTAGACCATGGCCACCAAGATTATCACTGCTGGAGTCCTTGCAGTTTTGGCAGCAAAAGACTTCTGGCCCCATCCTTTGGCAGTCGTGGTTGCAGAAATCTACCAGGACACTGCAGAATTTCTGGAAGACAGAAATATCCCTTTTGTAATATTCTATATTCCAAATGGATCTTTCTTCACCTAAAAGCCACTCCTAGCATGGAAACAAAAACGTGGTTATTCCAGGACATTTCGGAACATTGCTGAGAAGTTTCCTTTAGGTGGCAGCAGGAGTACAAGAATATTCAGCCTCTTGGATACTCTGAACTGCTGTGGTAGAGTGGCTTTGTGCTGAACATAAAGGCAGTTTTACAACCCTTACAACCTATTAAACTTTTCTCTCTCTATTTTTTTCCTTTTCCTTTTTTTTTTTTTTTTCTTCCCATTTTAGAACACCTTGCTGATGGGCAGAAGACATGAATCAGGATCTCCTCACTTGTCTGGGCAGTCCTTTGGGTCTCTGTGTAACAGCTATGTGGGGACTGTCTGGACACTTAACAGAATGTGGAAATGATGCAGTCCCTGCCTAGGGGATCTCAGTCTGGACTCAGTATTGCTTACACATAATATAGCAATGGAGCGTGAAAGGCAAGGAGGTACAGAGGAGAATGCTCAAGATCACAGTGTTGCTTGTTCACCTGCTTTACAAGTTGAGGCAAAACTATCAATATGCCAAATATAATTGCAGTACAGCTGCTAAACTTAGCAGAATTCCCTGTCTCTGAGGTGGTCTTACTGCTTGCTTGCCTTCTGGGAAACCAAAGAATATTTGTCTATTCCTCCCTGCATCTTTTGACTCTTTCTTCCTTCACACCTCTTACGGTCTGTTCATGAGACAAAGAAGCCTTCTCAATGGAAACAGGCATGCCTAGGGGTCTCTTGGGAAGCAGAAGGGAGATCTGGAAGCATTGGTCCTCTGAACTCCATAGCACGCCATTCAGGCACTTCCAGCCAGCTGGAAATAAGCAGGAGCTCTCCGTACTGCCAAAGGAGACCAATCTCGGACTATGTGGGTGTTGGGCTCATGGGAGGCAAGGCAGGGGCAGGTCTGCAGCTGTCATTTCTCCTCATCATTAATAAGTGAATGATGTGGGGTCTAACTGGGCTTCCATGGCTTGGGACCTCAAGTGATTGCTCATATGCTGTCCTTTAAGAGTCTTCTCTGCTTTCTGGACTTGCTGGTCTCTGATTCCTTATTATTCAGTGATGCTTGACAGAAGCAGTAGTGTTTCCCTGTATGCTGGGCTCATGCCTCCTGAAGAGTTCTCACCTTTTTTAAGAGCAAGCAGATAGACCTGGTCTATACAGTCACAGTGATTTGCTGAAGCTGCTGGCTTGGTGGGATCTGTTCCAGAATCCTGGCATTCTCTGTCATGCTCAAACCTCCTTCCATTCATCCTGTCAATGAACAGCTACCATTGCCTCACACCCTCCTGGAGGCTGGCCATTTATCCAGCTTTTATGGTGAGTAAATAATATTCTCAGTTATATGTCTGGAAATAAGGTTCTGTACAAATTCCTCGGGCAATCAATATACACAGTCGTTTTATGTTAGAAATAGCTTGTTCCAAATGGCCATATATATCTTTATTATACTGTAAATTCACACACTGTCACTGGAAGCCACATATGCCTTATTACCCAGCCTTGGTTGCAGAGCAAACCCCTTATCCTCTTCTCTTTCCAAGCCCCTTTTTCTCTCCTTCTGTCCGCTTGGCTGAAGGCTTAGGACTTAACTTACCTCTCCAAAGCTCTGCAAAATCATCTTCCTCCTTCATTTTTTTTTTCACTAGAAGATCCCATTTTGCAACCCTCTCTTCCCATAACAAAAGCAAAAAGGAGGCTTCAGCTGCTCATGCCTTATAGTCTTACTACTTTAGGTGTGTTTTCTCTGACAAAAGTTATTTATATGGCAAAAACATTGAGAGCTCTCAGCCAGCACTGAGCCCCGTTCCTTTGGGCACTGCACAGGATGGTTTTAGCATCAAAGTGCCATCAGTTTTATCAGAGGTGACCTGCATCTTTTGGTTAAGGTCCCAGCCAGAAGAACCAGCTCCAGCCCCAAAGGACAAGGTGCACATTGCTGTGAGCATCACCTTCATGTGCCAGGCAAGGGCCTGAAACCCACTTGTAGCCCCCAAGGGTCAGCATTGTTAGTGCAAGGAGCAGAGCTCCATCCAAACCCCCAGGGGACCCTGCAAAATGAAGCCATAACCTGAGCAATGGGCATGTCCTCCGCTGGTGCACAGCACTACAATCCAATTGATTTGATGGCCTTTCACTGAGTATGTCACCAAAAGTTCCTTCAAAGGAGTTTTGAGAGAAATGTTTCCTCTCCTATTAGCTTGCCTGTGGTTATACATCTGCAGTGTGCTATCAGCATGGAGCTTGTTCACAATAAAAAGAGAGGAGAGAGACTGCCGTTCATCTTATTGACTGCTTATTCACTTCTTTAAAAGTAATTAGGAGTTTAATCAGAGTTTCTATGGATTTTTTGGGGAATCTGTAATTAAAATCTACACAGTCCCCTTGTATTATATACTTAACTTTCTCCCAGAGCTGTTCAAATATTCTCACTTCCCCTAATGGAAACTGTCAAGTGCCCACCATAAAAACGAATAACTAAGGAAAGGGCCGTCAGCTCCTACATCTTCTTGTTGGGGAGGTCCGATGGGCACTAGCAGCCTGAGCTTCAGGTTAACAGACCTGGTTGACTCCAAGCTGCTTTTTTCTGATGAATAGAGATGTTTCTTTTCATCAGCATTAGGAGTGTGGTGTATGGAGGGGGGGGAAGGGAAAAGGAAGAAAAAAAAGCCATTTCTCTGTGTAGGGATGGAGCCAGTCTCTTGATAAGCTTTCAATTACTAGCAGATTAAAATTAGGTTTATCTTCTCCTGAAAATGGCAATGACGTTAATATAATAATACAATTTAATAACTTAATAGCCTGGTGGGAAGTGACTCATCTATGCTGGAAAGATCAGAGTTTGGCTTCCTATTTCTGGGCAGGTTGGGCCTGCCTGCCCCTTGCTGTATGGGCTTGCTGTCAGGCAGGCAGTCACAGCCTTGTGGCTTCAGCCCCTGACAGGGGAGATGGTGATGGGCTCTGATTCGCCTGACACACAAATGTCCTGATAATCTGTGTGTTGGGAAGACAGCCAGGGTTAACCTTGAATTCTTGGCCCAGTCCAGCAGCCAGAGACCAGTGGTATCCAGTCATCCTGAGGGATGGTGACAGTCTAAGGCAAAGGCAGAGGTGTAGCTGAGTCCATGTGGGATCCCATGCTCAGAGCAACTGGTGCCCATGAGCAGCCAAATGTCTCCTCTGCTTGCTGACATGCAGCATAACACACAGGCACAGCTCTGGGATGTGACTCTGTTTGGGTCATCTTGGGATCTGGCAGGGCCAAAGCTTTCAGGGGTATCAGGACTATTGGTTGGGATGTGTAACTTAAAGCTTTGTGCTCCCGAGCCAGAACAACAAATCCACTGCACACCCATTCCACCTTGGTTCTGGAGTGCTTCCCCCTGCCTTACTGTGCCCTTTCCTTTTCCCCAGTTCTGATCCTACCTGGTCCATCTGGGGCATTTCTTTGCAACTCCTCTTGCATGGTGCAGAGAGGTTCCACTATTCTAGGTACTGCACGTGCATGCGACCCCTGTCTCTGAGCAGTTCGGTGTCAGTAGGAAGTCTGGCTAGAGGAATAAAGGATCTGTGTGTAGAACCAACAACTGAGGCTCAGCAGACTCATAGAATTGTAGAATCATAGAATGGCTGGGGCTGGAAGAGACCTCAAGATCATCCAGTTCCAACCCCCCCCTGTCACGGGCAGGGATGCCAGCCACTAACTCAGGCACCAAGTCAGGCTGCCCATCCAACCTGGCCTTGAACACCTCCAGGGACAGAGCACCCACAGCTTGTCTGGGCATAGTCCTTCAGTGCCTGGCGCTCACTGCTTATCCCATCCCAGTGCTGCACTGGGGAAAGGACAAGTTTTGAGGTGTAACTGCAGTATGTAGGCATTTCTAGGAAAAGACTGAGGAATCAAACACCCACGTTGTTTGTCCCCTACTACTCAGTCCAGCAGCAAATGCATTAAAGATCTATGAAATCTGGTGGTCTCAGTGAGAGTTTATCTTCTCCGCTCATGTAAAGGAAATAGATTTCTTCTGCCACCAAAAAGTGTTAGTGAAAGCTGCCTTGTGCAGTGTGTGCTGCCTTGAGCTCAGGTGTTCACCCTTGCAATTAACCCAAGCTGTCACCCCCAGCAGCCTGATCGAACTGGTGTCAGGGGAGGCTGCTGCTCGTGCAGCTGGTGCCTGGATGGGGCTGGGAGATTTCTGACACACCCTTTGGTGTCAGGGACAAAGCTGGTAAATCTTCTGCAATCCCAACAAAGTAGCATTTTTCTGTTCTTCCTGAAGAGCGACTACATCAATTTATTTATGTCTGGGACAAACTCAGTCAGAAATACTTTCAATTCTTTTTAATAAACTCCTGCTTGAAATCAAAGCAGTCCAGTTTATTCCTAAGGTGCTTTGAAAGTAGGATGCATGTCTGGTTTCCAGCTGCTGGAATCTGTAATCACACAGCGTATTTGGGCCTGCTCCTGCAATGAGCTCTAAGTTCATTGCTTACAAAGCTATCAGGTTTTGTATTAAAACCCGCTGAGGGCTATCAGCCTCTCAAGGGCTTCCTTGCCAGAGCAAAGCCTTTGTAGGCATTTCTTCTGTTAAGGGCCCAAGAGCTGGAATTATCCTTGATGCTTACCAGTTACTTGATATCACTGCATTGCTGGCTGATCTGCCTGAAGAGTTTTACTCTTAAGATCAATCCATTGATCAACGCTGCAGGCTGTAACTGTTGTGAGAGAAAGGTGTTTGTCTTCGTGCCCTGCACAGTGTTTTATGGAGGAGGATATAAAATGCATCTCCTCCGTTGGCATGATGGCTGTCCTCTTGGTCTAGCCTGTGAGTATTGAGTTTTACACATAAGAAGTAACCGGATTAAACAGATTGTCTTCCCAGACAGCACACTCAAGGCCTCTAAATAATAAAGTGTAATGACAGTAATTTTCAGATGATAATTTCTGAATGAGTTACTGTGCTTTTGTGTGCTGGCCACTCTATTGCGTGCTGGAGATTTCCTGTGCTTCTGCAGTGGCTTAAAGCTCAAAACAAAACTTACAACAATGAATTAAATCAGTTTTCCAATAAGAGAAACACTTACCTGTTCCCAAACACAAAACCTTTCAGAGTAGCATTTACAGAAAGTATTTACTTTGACCTATAATGTGGGCCTAGCCCTTTAACTTGGGTTGAGTGATTGGCCGCAGGACCAGTGTGCTCAATCAAGGGCAGGTGCACAAGTCTGGTGGTTAAAAAAAAAAAAGTGAAAAACAAGAAGCAACTGAAGTAACAAGGAAAGAACAGCCTGGACAAAACCAATGAGATTTCTTGCCCTTGGCATTATGGGCTGTGTTATTTCCATCTATGAAATAGAGTTTGTAGGATTTCTAAGGTCTAAAAAGTCTAGCTTTAATTCAACAGTGCCTCTAATGTACTGTGAATTCTTCTAGCTGACAGTGATGGCACAGCAGTGATATGGCAAAGACTGTAACTCAGCCCCTTCTGGTTTTCCTTCCCCATCTACTGGAGGGGCTGCCTGTGTCACATGGGTGAGATGGCTTGTGACTGGCATTCGAAGCTGAACTTTGCAGTCTCTGTAGCAGTTTGAACAGCCCTTATTTTGGGGGAACATGGAGGCAGCAATTTCTCGTTCAGATCCTGCCCTGCCTTTGAAGGTTAAGCTGTGCTCTGCTTTCAGGTGCTCTTGTGCCCCTATCAACCCGCTCTCATGACAGCAGATTGGGTGAGTGCCTGCTTAGCCACATTCCCCTCCAGATAGTCACCTGCATAGATTTGTTAATGCTGTCAGGGGAAAAGAAAAAAACATGGGGTACTTTGCAATGGCAGCCTGATTTTTATTGTTCGACAATACGAGCTGTTTTGTTGAGTTTTGGCCTTTGTTATTCTGGCATGTTTTTGAAGCGCTGCTTTTCTAATAGTTTTCCACTGGCTGACACAGGAGGCTACTCGTAAAATTATTATAGAGAAATCTGAATGTTGCACTCTACAGAAAAATGAAAAATTAATGTTATGCATAATAAATAGGAACATTTACCCTTTGACAGCAAGAACAAGCTCAGCTGATTGCGAGTATTTCTAAGGATGCTTTTGAGTTTTGCCCTCTTATGTAGTCAGAACTGGACCTCCTGCATAGATGTGTGAGAGTTTCTGGTCTTTGTTCAAAGCAGCCAGGGCCAACATCAGTAACTGTGTTTGTTGTCATTGGGAAAATAGGCAATTTGCCCTTCTGGCAGTGATGAGGGTGTGATTTGTAAATAGAAATATGGGAGCAGTGCTGTGGCTGCAGATGAAGTGAAGATTTGACAGAGGTGCAGCAGAGCTGGGTTATCTGATGGGACAGAGGAGGAGAGTCCTTTCAAAACTGCTCTGGATGAGATCCTGCAGAAAGCAGCCATGGTTACTGAGGAGAAATTCTACAAATTATGTGGGATTTCAGTGAAAGACCCCAGGCTGCTACTTCTCATTATGGAACACTGTGCCACATAGCTTCATTTGACATATTTCAAGCATGCAGTGTCTTTAAGCAAAGTATATTTTACTGGTCATGTTGTAGATACTGAGATGTTTGTTCCAGCTTGCTATACTGGTCCTGGTTGTTTCTTTTGAACAGATGCCATTGCTTGTGGCATGGTGTTGCTCTTTCAGAAGATCTCCATTCACATGGCATACTTTTGCAGGTTTCAGTTCTCAGGAGGCTTTTCTCTGCTCTGGTCTCACATCTGAGGTATTTTTTTCATTCATTTGCACTTGATTTGCAAACTCAGACACTGGAGGAGCATTTGGGAGTGCATCTCTTGCCCTGTTTTTCCTCCTCCTTGGACACCTGCCCTTGGCCACGGTTGAAGGCAGGCTCCTGACTGAGGTGGGTGCTTAATGTATCCTATGAATGCTGCTCTTCTTCAGTCTCTCTTGTTTTTTATTCCCCCTACCCTAATGCTGAGAAGTTGCTTGAGAACATACCTAAGCCTCTTCTCTGACTTCAGCCTGGCATCAGCTACAAGCTGGAGATGGTGGGGGCAATAAACAGTTCAGCTACCAGTCTCTGGCTGCCAGGTTACACAGTAACTCCGCAGAAGAAGCCTCCCTTTCTTAAATAGGGGGCTCTCACGGTAACTGGGGATGTAGTGGATCAGCCCTGGCAGCACTTACTACCCTGGTGCCTGCAGCTCCCTGCTGCCCTGGGCCTGGCCGCCTCACAGTCAGGATATGGAGTTTTGTCTGTGTTCAAGCCTGTTCCTCACTAATGTACCCCAGGAATCTCTCAGCTGTTTCTTCTGCCTTTTCACAACACTATGCAGTCTTTTTTTGCCCAATTTGAAGGTCTTAAAATTTATATATTTATTTTTAAACAAGTCGCTCTCTACACTGAACTCTGGAGAACAGCAACTGAAGGCTGTGTGCATGAAGCTGGGACGGGAAGCTGGAAAAAGAAGATCCACCAGGACCTTTCCTTTCTCTCCCTGACCCTAGTGAGGACCTGCTTGGATCCCATGCTTTGTTTTGAGTCTGTCACCTCAGTGATCGGGGAGCTGTTGGAACAGGCTGGGAACAGGCTGTGCTGGTGCCAGTGGCACAACACAAAAAAGCATTCACAAATAATGAAGCTCTGAAACACCCTGAGCAGCTTGAATTGGGGTCACTTGTGCTGTGGAAAGAAGTGGGCCGGACTGGGGGAGCAGGGAAGTGGCCTTCCCCTTGCCTGGCTGGTAGAAGCAGCCTCCAAGGCAATGGGAAGCTGTCTTGCTCCTGCTGAACATCTCTGGAAAAAGTGGGCTGTAACAGAGGTCCTTAACTCTGCTGCAGATCAGAGTCTGGTCACAGTGGTCTTCTTCAGGTCTCTTGTGGGAACTCAGAAAAGCATCCTCCCAGGCACAGAGCATGGCTTTTTGTGGCTGCTCTGAGCAGCCTTGGACAAGTTGTCATCTTGCTCTGTGTCTCAGTTTCCCCTTTTTTATAACAGGATAATGACACTAGCCTAACAAGGGGAAGAAGGGAGGTGAGGAAGAGTGTTTTCATCATTATTATCCTGCCTGACAGGCTTCTGCTTCCAGAGAATGGAAGGAGGTTGGTTTTGAGACTAAGGTGGAAGGATCCTTTACCATTAAATTCTGCTCTGGCTGTTTGATGACACCTCTTCATCCTGTTTCCTTACAACAGGAAGGCAGAACTGACCAGGTCCAAGAGCTCGCTGAAACTTAGCTCTGTACCAGCCATTCTGTGGTCTCCTTTTTACAGTGCCGTGCCTCTGACTAAAGGAATCTCATCACGTCAAGTCATAAAGACCCATCACAGCAAGGTATGTAAAACATCAGCTTTTCCACTGGTAATGCCTTCTTCATGACTCAGCTTTGAGGGAAGAAGGTAGGATTTTTAGGGCTGCACTTAGTGGGAGCAAGGCCTTCTTCTGCCTAGCAGGTATTTAATAGCAGCTGAGCTGCTAAAGGGCTCTGCCAGCATAGTATTTCTACAGCACATTACCTAGGTTTGAGCTGCCAGCACTGCCTGCTTTGAAGACGAGAGCTGCAACCCCACGGACATGTGGGATGTAGGGATGCTGTTTTTCATACTGGAATGGTTAATGAGTGTGCAGATACCACCTGGACATATGTTCAGGGTTATTCCAAGTGTAGACACCTAATGCTGTCTGCTGAAGCTCTGGGGCTGCTTTGCATTGGATGAAAGAAGAGAGCAGGGATCCATTATGCTATTTCATTGGCCAGAGTGGAGAGAACAAATTGAAGTGTCTATTTTAGCACAGTGAGACAGCTGGGCTCTTCTCAAGGCAGCTCCTGAGAAGTCATATCTCCATACATGATGAAGGGAACAGCATCTGGCTTAGCTGTAGCTGGTAGGGCAGAAATGGCTAGACTGGCTGATATTAAGAAAGTCTTCGGATGATTGTTTCACAAAGACCAGCAGGAAGATGTGAGCTATAACCTCCCTTCCCACTAGGAAGTCTAAGTGACCAGAGAATCCCAACAGATTTCTACATGAGGAGAGAAAATGGAAATGTGGGAGTGTGTGCAGGTTTTTGGATGTTCTTGGGCAATTTCTGTGTGGTCCAGAACTAAAAATTAACAAACAAAAAAACAACACAAAAAAACCCAAACCAAACCAAAAAAAAAGCCCCACTCTGATCAGGAGGCTTTAGTTTTCCAGGCAGAATCTATATACTTGTCTCTTGAAATGGTCTTATGGATGCAGAGTCAATAAAGATTGCCAGTGACTGTTCTTTCCCTTTCTAGGTGAAAACTTGGCCCAAAGATTAAGTGCTTTGCTGGCCTTCAGAAAATGTGAAGCAGAGACAGAAGATGAACTCAAGTCACCTGGCATCCTGTTAGATCTTCTCTTATGCAAGCTGCCAGCCTGCTTTGTGGGAAACTCAGCAAGAAACATGGGTAATAAACCTGCCCAAGTGCATGGAAGAATGGCTCTGCTGCTAAACAGCAAGTAATTCTTTAGATTTAAGAAATAACATAACTTGTAAGGAGGAAGTTTACAAAATATGTCATCTGAAGATACTGCCATGTTTAATGCATTTGGTGCCAGTGATTTGCTTTCCCTTGCTATGCTGTTTACTGAGCAGCTGGTGCAGAGCTGTTGAGCTTGCTATTGAAGATGAAAGGCCGGTTGTTTTTCAAAGCCCTTTGTGTTTTTTTACTCCTAACTGGAGCTGTCAGTGCAGATGCTTTTTATTTCCTTTATAACTGGAGGTCTGAAGTCCCTTCTCTAAAGATTTCCTCAATTCAAAGGAAGATTTCTTTTCCTCTAAGTCCCCAAAGAGTTGGAGTGTCTTTGCTCTTTTGTTTGGGCTGAAGACTCCACAGGCAATGGCAGCACCATCGAAGGCACGCTGAAAACCTTTAACCTCCGGACAGCCCGTGTCCCATCTGAAGCTCCTTTGATGGGGGCTTAAGGGATTCAGTTTGTCCTGATTGTTTCTGTGGCCTGGGAATGAGAACACTTCTCTTGAACTATAGATGCAGTGAAAATTTTCTGGTGATTATTGTGTTTACAGTAGTAGATAAAAGATGCTGTTTCCTCCCCTAAAATATTGTCAGAGAAGAAGAGTTAGATGCTGTACAAACTTCCACAAAGAGACGCTTACTGAAGTTGTTTAAAAGCCAAGTAATCAAGCTATAAGAAGTCAAGTAATTTACCCAAGATTGCGGAAGGATGATGAGACATAGCTGAGAACTGAAAACAAGGTCTTGCTTTGATACCTTAACAACTTAATTTGCCTGTTATGGTGCCGTCTCTTACACACTGAAATAGGCTGAATTACAGGATTTTCTTTCTTTCAGGTAGTCTGTCAGTTGGTGTTTCTGTTACTTTGGTGGAGGAGCTATCTTAGAAATCGGTACGATTAGTCATTTTCCCTCGCCCAAAAAAATTCCAGCCAATGGATTTCTCTCAGAGTGGCAATCTAAAGAGCAATGCCTACACATGGTTTTCCCTCAGCCTGCTCCAGCAGGGCTATCTATCAGTCAGAGTGATGCTCCTCAATAGGTACGTAGCCCAATTGGCAGGCAGTCTAAGCAAATCTGGTAACAAAGCCATACCAAAAAGTACTGGATCCTGAGTGTTCTCCACAGCTCTCCTATCAGTGCATTCAAGACTTCTGACTGATGACACGCTCTTCAGATAAATGTACTTTTCATCTATAAATGTGTTTTCTGTAAATGATTCATAAAAGTGACTTCAATTGGTGTTTCCCAGGTTGCACTGTAGTCCTGCTGCTGACACCTCCCTTGCAGACCGCATGGTATAACTGGTGAGGAGCTGCAGCTGAGCTGCTTATGACTTGGGTGATAAAATTCACCCAACTACTGTCGTCTCAGCTGAGTCAGAGTAGCAGTCCTGCAGTCACAGTGTTCACTGTTGACTAGAGAGGGTTTGCTCTCCTCACTGAGCAAAGGGTGAATTGATTCTGAATGTGCTGAAACTAGTGCAGGAATGCCTCTGGATATATTTCCAGTTTACTATTTCCCATTTATCAGAAAGGATCACTGAGAGATCCAAGCAGGTATCTGCTCGTTAGTGTAAGATGTTTCCTTCCTGCTTTATTTCGGGGGGTAGTGTTTACATAGCAAACCACAAGCAAAATGCACAGAAGCTTCTTCCTCCTGTGCATCCACACACGAGCTACTGCTTTGCTGGTAGTGATTACAGAGATGAAGTGAGAAATACCTAAGCATGAGGTAAGCAACACAGCTACCAAAGAAAACTTGTGACCTGCATCTTGCATATCAGATCTCGAGAGAATTGTGTAAAGAGGAATTAAAATGGACGTGGCTACCGTTGAAGGTGACTGCATGTTAGCAGGGAGTGGAGTTCTCCCTCTCCTTATTTGGCCAAAATGCACTGTATTGTTATAAAAATCAGTCACTAAGCCTGAAAAACTAGCATTAGTTAGATCAGAAGTCTGTACAGAGCTGGAAAATTAATGAGTCTTTTATGTATTAGAGCAGTACCCTTGCTTTGCATTCTCAAACATTTTGCTTTCCCTTCATGATTCTGTTACCAACTTTGCTGATTTCTACTTTAAAAAGATTTTGTTGATTTTTATTTTGTAAATTTTAACCTCTTCAAAAAAGATCCCAGGTGCACTAAATATGTCACCTCCTGCTGCAGAACCTGTTTGGCTTGATAATTAATAGATTGATCACTGCTGGCAATAGGCACACTAGTCAAAATTGTACATAACTGTTCTCTATAGTAATGCAATAAAAGTGAGTCTGCTTTTACAGTGGCAATTTTAGTAGCAATCTAAATCAACACCCTGTTGATGATAAGACAGATCTTTCTTCAAACAGAAAAGCAGTGCAAGTGAGGTTGTTAGCATTATGAGCACATTATTGTCTTTACTTTCTGCAATCAGCTTTTATTCATGCTTTTACAATAGGTGTAAATTTTTATATCTCCTTAGGCAAGCAGAAGAGTGAACTGAACTTTTAGAAAATTACTTAAAATGGGCAATGGTGATAAGAAATAGTCTAGCCCACACAGTGTGGAAAAGGTTAATGGATTGGAGTGCTGAGTTCTGCAAATAGGCTGCCCTGCTACCCTGAGGCTGGTAGTCGGGCAACTAAAAAGGAAAGGCTTGACTAGGGAGGTGTTTGAAGTGTGGCGGAGTGTTTTCTGGATGGGTGTGTTGTGGAATTTGGGAGGGTAGAGAGAGAATTTCTGTGGCATGAGGCACTGCTGCAAGGTAAATGGTGTCTGAAAGAGGACTCACCTTGCATGAGGGTGGAGGACTTGCTCCTGTGACAGACCTGCCCTCCCACAGCTGTGCCTTACCCTCATCCCTCTCTCTCAGGCTTAGCCATGACCAGGTGTAGAAGTGAGAAAGAACAGGGAAGTGCCCTTTATGTAATACAGTGGCAGAAATACGAGTAACTGGTAAGCTCAGTTTGATGCCCTCAAGCTGTAACAAAAGCCTAGAGCAGCCAGTTTTATTTTTCATTTCTCTTGACAGCACTGCTGTAAAAAGTTGAAAGTATTCACTGTGATCTTGCTGTGCTCTAGTTTAAAGAGCACATGTGGCACAGAAAAGTTTGTTGCTCCAAATGATGCTGTTCACAAGCTGCACTGACTCAGATGAGGAACACGATAGCACTCACACTTAAATAGCTTTCAAAGTCAGAGCTTCTATTCTTCCTGCTTTCTAGGTCTGACCAAAGAAGCCTGGGTCAGTCACAGGATGCTCTGCATGCATCTGTCTGGAGACAAGAGTTCTACGCTCACAGTTCATCCTGGGATTTCCACATTACTTATGTCAGGAGTGCAATTCCTGTTGGCTCCCAGGAGAATCTGTTCAGCAGAACATCCAGACATGTTAATTATTATTCTTTCTGCTCATTTAATGGCTGAACAGTCCCTTGCCATCCTCTTGCAGAACAAGACCACCCATAAACCTGTTTCAATGATACGTGCAATGCATCAGTCCCACCTGACAGCTGTGCTGTGTACGTGGCTGCATGCAGGAGCTGAGTTCCTGAGGTGGACCTGTCTTGAATAGGAGTTGCTGCCCTGTCTTTCAAACCACCTTCCCATCTGACTGCTCTTTTGTAAACTCTTATGAAAGTTGTTTGCAATTTTCAAGCAAGAGAAGGGAAATGGTGCAGTATGACTGGAAGCATTACACTATATTATTCCAACTTCAATCCTTTTACTTTTTTTTAATGGGTAACAGTATGAGAATAAGTCAGTTTATGTTGACTGGTCCTTGGGCTGGAGGGTCATGTCAGAATATCAAGTGATGGCTATACAGTGACATCTCAGACAATTTATATGTCAAGTCTTGTATGTCAGTCTAGAGAATTCTTTGTTAACACAGCTTGGAGTAGTATAAATTCAGATCCTAGGCAAAAAACCTCCTTGGCAGCCAACAGGGATGGGCCATGACCTTGAAAAGACCAGGGAAGGGAGGGGCTGTGTACCTACAGCCTTTGGTGTGCTGAAGAACAGAGGCAAAGCCAGCTGTCAGCTGATAGTGTATTTCCATTACAATGGTTCTAGAGAGCATTCTAGGACAACGAATCTTCAAGGGCATGCCAGAAGCAAAAGTTGCAATGAAGTGAGCTTCTCTTCACAGAATCACAGAATGGCCAGGGTTGCAAGGCATCTCAAGGACCATGAATCTCCAACCCCCTGCCACATGCAGGGCCACCAACCTCCACATTTGATACCAGACCAGGTTGCCCAGGGCTCCATCCAATCTGGCCTTGAACACCTCTAGGGATGGGGCATCCACAACCCCTCTGGGCAGCCTGTTCCAGCACCTCACCACTCCCTCTGTAAAGAATTTCCTCCTGACATCTAACTAAATCTCCCCTCCCTCAACTTAAAACCATTTCCCCTTGTCCTGCAGTTATCAACTCTTTCAAAGAGTTGATTCCCCTCCTGTTTGTATGGTATCTATTGTATCATCTATTGTATGCCTTGAAGTCAAAGAACATTTATTTCATGAAAATCACAAAGCTAATTGTGACCTTTCATATTCTCTACTTTTCTGAGGCGTATGGTTGGCTCTGGCACTGTGTAAGCTGACCCTTTGTTTTAATTTTGGCTTTCCTTTACCTTCCCATTTTTGTATTGCCTTGGTTTGTTTCATAATATATTTCCTTCCTCCTTATTGCCTGCCAAGATAGGGCATGGGCCAGAAATACAGAGAGGAAGATACCATGTGCATAATCTGCTTTCACAAGCTAAGTACAGCTGTGCAGCGTGAGCCTGTGGTCCCTAAGCTCTTTCCTTAGCCTGGAGGGAGCCTTCTGCCATTGATGACTCTTATGACCAAGACAGCACTTTGTGACTTGACCTACAGTAAAGTGTTAAGTGATGGGGTCTTGCTGCTGTCCAGCCATCTGTCCAGCCTTTGATGGCAAAGAGGAACTGCTCACTGTGCTAAGCTGTGTTCGGTTATGTGGTTTGGGCAAATCTGCTGTCCTTTTCTGGCTTGCGCATCAAGACCAGTGCATCTGCCATAGCTTTCATTGGCATGGACAGAGTCATCTGTTCTGTATGAGTGGGGCTGAACCAGCATCTGGCACATCTTTATATCACTGCAGCCTGTTGTAAAGAGTGAGGGACCAAGCACTCCGACAGCATGACTGTGGGATGGGATTCAGTCACTGTAAGCTATGGCTCTGCCCTTACGTGGCTTTTTAGTCAAACTGAATCAGCCTTCTTCATCACAGTGTCTGACAGAGTCAGTCATGATATCTGTCACAGATGCAGATTTTGGCTCCCTGTGGCTTCAGCTTCAGCAGTGCAGGCTTTCTTGGTGAAGATGTTTGCTCTGGCAAACATGTAGCAAAGGAGGGCTGACTGAATGGAGGTCGTTAGATGGAGCAGGTGGCAGCTCTCCATCACTTTGTGCTTTGCCCTTCCCTGTCAGTGAAATTAACCCCAGAGCTTGTGCTCCTGTGCTGGCTGGTCAATGAGCCATGTAACGTTGTATCGTTCCTCCCTGCCTGCGTTGGCACTTTCCTCCAGCCTTAGAAGATCTGAATGTAATGGTCTTAGAGGCACAGAGATGTTCCCACCCCACCAGTGTGTCTGAGATTTAGAAAATCTTTGTCTTGAAGCAAAACAAGCTGTCTACATTTTGAAATATTAAAAGACATGGCTTGAGTCAGTCACATTGTTTTTTGAAATGTTTTATTTCAATTGTGACCTTTTAATATGTATTTAGAGATTTAAAAACCACAACTTAACTAAAAGCTTTGAAACAGAGTGTTTGAATAATTTTGAAATGTTAATGTCTCTCTCTTTGCTTACATGGAGACAATCTTCTCAGTTCCTTTCCTCTGCAAGCCCTCATTTTTCACTGGTCTAAGCGATTCCCTACTTCCAGCTTAAAAAATCAGTCAGTATAATCTAAATCTGCTTGATTCAATTAGAAAGGGCTTTCGCAGAGCTGCAAAGTCCAGGAGTTTATCTCTAGAATGCTAAGTGGAGGCAAAGAGGTTACCTATGGATATAAAATTAATCCTAGAATCAGTTTTTTCTCATTTCTAGTTTTAAACACTGGCAACTCTGTCTTTGGTTTGAGCCAGGAAATCACAGTAAGGGGCCTTGTAAAGCACCTAGAAATTAGTTGATAGTGAGACATCAAGCAGAGATGTACATCCGCATATTTCACAGTACTCATACATTGGCAATTGGTTCCATATCCCTACAAAAGGCTTTAAGAAAGTGTGCGTGCTTGAGTTTTACCATCAGCCAAGTCTCTCCTCACACTGGTTCTTGTGGCTATTAATGATGTGCTAATAATGTGAGACACAAGGGAGTGGGCCACCCAGCAGCTTAGCACCAGGGTAAATCTGTTTGCTCCTTGCAAGATGTAATGTTTTTTAGCTAGGCTTTGCTCCAGCTCTGTGTCTCTAGCACACAGAGCTGGGCCTGCTTGTGCTTTTCTGCAGTTCTGTATGCCATGTCACAGCTTCACCCCCTGTATGTGGCCCAACACTGGTCAGGATGAGCAGGATGGTGCCTCCTTCAAGGCTGGCATAACGTGGATGTATACTTATTTGCATGTGTTCTGATGTCATCATGATGTCTGTAATTGTTTAAACGGTTCAACCTGAGGAGGATTGCACTCAGATACAAAGAAAGCCCCCCTCCACGTCTGAAATCTCTGCCATTTCCAGTTATAACCAAGCTCACCAATTACTCAGTTAAAGCTAAACCCACTGTAAGTCAATACAGTTAATTCAAGAAGCCTTAGGGATTTTTTAGAGAAGGATCAGCTCCTAATCAGTACAGTGGGAATTGCCCCCTCTTTGTTCCAGGGTTGAATTTGCACCCAGACTTGCAGATGCTGATCTCGTGGAAGAAAATCAATTGTTTGTTTTTAATAAAGAACTTGTTCCTTGGAAGGTGAGGGAGAGACTGAAATAGTTTCCCCGGATGGTTTGGAGTTCATTAGTGCACTGATCAGGGAAAATGTGCAAAAAAAAAGTGCAGATGAATATTCCGTCTTTAACCTTCGAACCAGTAATTCAGAAAAAAAAGCAATTGCTTCTGAATCTGAGTTCCAGGTGACTGCCTTTTATCTGAGCTCCATTAAATTATTCCCCTGCTAAATTCTCATGAAATAGGCTGTTTGCTCCAGCAGCCGTTGACTCCCTGAGTTTATTTTGCAACCAAAATGTTCTGTTTTCATACGTAATGATCCATCTTTCACCCTGGTGAAGTGAGGGACTTGAGGAAGGTGCCTGGGCTGCATCTTTCCTCACAGGATCCCCTTGTTTCATCTGCACAGAGCCCAGCTGGGTTGAGCTGGCTCCTGCTTCTTGCCATGGCTGTGCCCAGCATTGGGGTACAACAGAGCAGTGTGAGCATCTGGCAGTGGTCTTGCAGAGCCCAGAGGCAGAGGATGCTGCTGCATGCTCATTGCCCAGTCCTACAGCCTCATCCTTCCCACCTTCATTCCCACTGCAGTGTCTCTGCAGGATTTTCTCTGTTTGGTCCAGGTTATGATTTCTTCCATCCTTGGTTGCCCTGTGTGGTTCTTCCTCAGGGTTTATTTCTGGTGGCAACTACTAGATCCAACTGTCGACTGTTTATTCTGGACTTGCAGAAGTTTCTTACTGCAATTTTCTTACAGAACTCTTTTCAAAAATACAGATTTGTTTATTTTTACTGACTGTGGCCAAAGTAGCAGTTCCAAAATCCCATAGGGATGGAGCACTGGGGGCAGACGTGCTGAGCTGGAGCTGCTCTGTATGCCAAGTGCAGCTGGCTGAAAATAGTTTTAACCTTTTTATAAACTGAAGCATTGTCCAGCCTTGTTTTCACTGACTTGACATGTTAATGTGCAGGAGAACTACCTCAGCATTTCTGAGGTGCTGTTTGCTTGGAGCATGTTTCCCTTTACAGATTTCTTACTGTGCATGAACTCTGAGGCTGAATGAATAATTTATAAAGCTTTTTACATTTCTGTCTACCGTCTTCTGGCAAAGCAATCAGAGCACCCCTCACACCTTATTGCTTCTCTTCCTCCCTCTATTTGGTCAGCCTACAGTCACCAGTGCCTGAATTCCTTCCCTTATGTAGCTCATGCTCTCTAAGGGACTCCACGCTCATCACCCAATGTTTGTGGCTTTGATTCTAACTAATAGTCTGTGAAGGGCAGCTCACATAGCTTGAACACACTTGACTTTTCTAGGTGTATAGAAGACTCTTGAAGCCTGGGATTCCCAGCTGTCCTCATAGTCAACACCCGAGAAAGAGATTCTTCCAACCAAGCCATTTTACTATAGGTTTGGCTGCAAAGACAAAGCAAAGCAGCTTCTCTTGCTTCTAGCCCTGGTTGCTCACAAAAACGGGTGGGAGGTGAGTCAGTCTCTCAAGGGACCACATAGCACCATATCAAGTCTTCGGAATTTCTCTGCCCCAAGCAGCTTGTATGTCTGGCTTATCTCCTCTAAAATAATCAGTGCACTGTTTGTCAGTCAGCCTTATTTAATAACTAACATGCCACAGGTGGTTTAGCAGCTTGAGCACCGAGGCTGAAATAATTACATTCTCTGGACTGAACAGAAAGGGAGATGTTGGAAACTTTGGGATGCTTGAGTGATGTGGGAAAGTCGGTTTGATCCAGCCCAATTCCTTGAGATGCTTTTCATTCCCCAGCAGGGAATGGAAGATTTGGCCAGCACCTGTGAAAAAGAGGAAACTTTAGGGCTCAGAGAGATGAGGACTGGATAAGCCTAGCTGCATCACAGCTCCTTTTTTAGCTGCTTGTCCTCTCTGTAGGATCATTCGTTTCTACAGGATGCCTGCTCTGAAGCATGTGGTGATTGGGAAGAGATCGTATCAGTAGCTCTACTCTTACAAGGGTAGTGAGCAGAAAATATGAAAGACACCCCCTAAAGAAAATCATGAATTAAATAATGATTTCTCAAAAAGCATTAAGTTTGCATACAGAAATCAGAGCAGGGAAACTCACCGCTACACTTCTATGGCCAAACCCACAGGTGAAGATTAACTGAAAGCCTTCAGGGACAACAAACAGAACAATGTTACTGTGGGGACAAGAGCCTGTTTTGCCATTTGTTTTCTGCATGTCAGAGGGGTGTGTGAGTGCTGCTGTGGATACAAGAAGAAACAACCTTGTATTTGTTCCTTACATTCACCTCAACAACATTTTGAAGCAGTTTCTAGCACTCATTTTTTGTCTTGGACTGCTGCACTTCTCCCATCATGGATATCCCCTGCTGCAGATATTTCTGTAAGTAATGTGCTTCGATTCTATTCTGTTCTTTCCACATCTCCTGGCAGAGGAGTGCTTAAGCATATGGATGCCATGAGAAGAATATTTATGGGAATGGGCTGCTTTGAGGCAATAATCCAAAATACCCATGAAGTGCTTCAGATTGAGATTTGCGCAAATCTGAACTGCAAACTTGTTTCTGTGGTGTGTATTCATTCAGATGAAAGACTTTGAAGTCTGTATTGTAACCTAGGTGTCCTGTCACGCCTGCTCATATTGCAGATCGCTAGTGCTGCCAAACTACCTGAAATTCTTTGCAGAAATTGCTTAACATATAGTTTTGAAAAACAAAGGAGAAAGTGGAAAAATAACAGCAACAACAAAAGACAGAAAATGAAGAAACTACTCTTATTTATTGTGAATTAGTCATCCCTCTCCAGATATGAGAGAATAACTGGGAGGAGGCTGGAGTCTCTTTCTGCTCTATTTTCAGCCAGTGCTGAAAGAAAAAGTGCCAGAAATCTCTGCAAAGTCTGTTCTGAGGAGATTTCCCACCAGTTTCATGAATCAAATATGTCTGGATTAACTGTGAATAAGCCCTTGGGCAGAACTAGTGTATCACGGGTTCATTGATCACAAAAACTTCTGTGCATGATGTCTGACCCAACATTCAATAAAGGTGATGAGAAACCTATGGGGCAGCTTATCCTATAGCTGCGGAGCCTATTAGCAGTTCTCTCTACAGCAGCTGGAGTCAGCTCTTCCCAGACAATGGCAGCAGGATTGCAGTGAATCTTGCTTGTGTTCGTGGGCCCAAGTTACAGGGCTTTGAATCAGGCCTGGGGGCACTGTACATTGCTGATTTAAAAACAAAACAAAAACTGGTATAGCAAATGTTGTGTTGAGGGACATGGTTTAGTGAGAAGTATTGGTGATCAGTGGATGGTTGGTTTGGGTGATCCTGTGATTCTTCCAGTGTTGGTGGTTCTATGATTCTATAAATGAGACTTGGTAAAAATCAGGCTAATCTCTTCCTCCAGCTGCTCACATGCCTTCTTTCCCAGCAGCAGTTAACAAAGATGAATGTCTGCTTCTTCCAGGGTTGTTTGACTGTGGGGACAGTTTCAGGGCTGTCCCTAGATGCTGCCTACACAGTGATGTTTTCAAAGTTATGCCCCTCTGTCTGTTGATTCTTCTCTGAAGAGTTTCTAGTAGTGCTTATTGTGAACTCAGAAGTGTCTGTAATCAACTCTGCAATGATATTAAATGACAGAATAGTTTTTAAAGGCTTCCCCTCCTGAAGTGTGCTGTGCATTTCAGAGGTGACAGGCAATGTGCAAGGACCCAAAGCAGAGACATTTGAGAGAGCTTTTAGTCCTTGAGCCTTAGCCCAGTCATACATTGACTTTGGTTTAGGATCTGAGGGCCTCTGATTTAACCACTCCTTTCTCACTTGGCAACCAAGCCAAGAGCAGACTGTGTTTCCTTTCCAATCCAGAGGAACTTGGAGGCTGTAAGAAAAACACAACAAAACTCAACAATTTTTATCAGAAATTATGCCTCAAAATGAGCTCTGTAATGTTAGAATGACTCATCTTATGGGATTTCTGTTGAGGACAATGGTAGAAGTCCTGTGAGGCTGTTGCTGCCTTGCTTTCAAATGCCCCTCTTTGCATGGGATCCTCCTGTGCATTGCAGTCCCAGCCAAAGCTAAGCAGAAACTTGTTGCAGCCGCTGCTCCAAGGCATGGATAAAACTTGCCACATCTCTTTGAATTTTAGAGACATAAAAAAAAAAGAAGTGAAATATCTTTAAGTGCAACAGAAAGAACTGTGGAAGCAACTCAGTATGAGGTAGATAAGGAAGAGTGTGAGTGAAGTGTGAGTGCATGCTTATGATCACAACCACACCACTTCTGATTTGTGTCAGAAAGGGGAAGGTGTTTACAGATTTCCCACTGTAGTACAGCCTCACAACCTCGTAGTCCTTCTGAGGAAGGAAAGAGTTAATGCATTCTCCAGCATTTTTATCGTTCCTGTAGAATAATCACCGTTCTAAAGATGCCTGCCTTGAAATTACAACGTAATCCTCTGCCTGACTTAACTCTAAAAATCTGGTGGCTGGTAGATAAAAATCATTGAGAACGATCATTTCATTTGAGGCATCAATAACTTCGGCAGAGCTGTTAGGTCAACAGCTCAGCTGCTCTGAAAATGGTGAACAAAAATTTCTGGTGTCAAGTAGTTCAGTGCTTGGCCTGTAACCTCCACCAGCACTGCTGGCTGGGGAACCATGATTTCTGGAAGTGGAAATCCTCTATTGAGGGGATGCTGGGGAGACCAAAGCTGCTTGTGAGGTTGTGTAGAATGACAGTTTGTGCGTTGAGGAGTAAAAGCACTGGATAAGCATTTGCAAGTTCTAGTCTCAGGTCTTGTCTCTGTGGTTTGTTTGCTGCATGACCTTGTAGTGGTTGTGTTTCCTTGTCCTTACCTCAACTTAATCCCTGAATCAGTTTGGTGATTGCTGAGGGATAGCAGAGCTCAGACCTTCCATCTGCTCCCTCAGGCGGACTGCACAGCCCCGCACCTAGCAGGGTTTCTGCATGAAACAACCAAGAGCCAAGAAAGCAGGACACTATGACCTGTCTCTGTGTGAGCTGTCACTGTGCAACAGGGCAGCTCTAGCACCAAACTGTGCTCATGGAGCTAGAGGCCATGCTGGCTGATGGGAATTGCAGGGGACACCCTCAAGGTATGAGTTTTTCTTTACAGCTTTTCTTTTAGAGGCACATGATCGTAGCTACCCTTATCTTGTTGGCTAAGACACTTAGGCTGACAGCCTTCAGGTTGGAGGCTGATGGAGGAAGACAGCTTAGAGTGAGTCTCTCTTTGAAGGAATCTGTGCTGATTAGGGTCAGCTGCTGTTACCTTAGGGGCAGTTAATTGAGTGGGTATCAATAGACAGCAGGCCGTTTATTTCCATAATTTTCCTTTCCTGTCTACTATTGAATAAAACAACTGAGAGGGAAGTTGTATTAACTTTACTTTTATCTTTAATTATCTAATTGCAGTAAAAGGCAGTGTTTGAGAAGTTGCTGAATACAGGATAGAATTGGTTCTGTAATAATAATAATAACTTGTTTTCCATCTTTGAAAATAAATCTAGTCTTTAGTTGAAAGCTTTAACTGTTGCTGGCAGTCATTCAGCTAGCATAATTTGGGCTCTGAGTACTTGATTAGAATAACTTTTAGGAAAATTGCCTTCCTGAATCTAGTAAGGATCCATTAACCTGATGAAACAGGGTTTGCTTATCTGTGAGGTTAAGACTCAAAACACAGCCTGGGCTGCATTAGATGAGACCTCTCTTAGAATGGCATAAAGACAGAAAGTAATAAAAGCACCATCTGTCATGTCTAGTCAATCAGATCTAGTATAAGAGCAGAATTATTCCTCTGGCTTCACCGTTATTAGATCATCTGTTTGTTAACAATGGGAAGCGTCAGTAATGCTGAAAATTGCTTTTATTGCCTCAAATTACTTCTAGATGTCTTTATCTTGGAGAGAATGAATATGAATCTGAGTTTATGCGACAAAGAAATATGCCAAGGCATTCTGTGTTGAATCTATTTTGTGATTGATTGTTGGAGGTAAAACTGCATGAGAGATGGAGAAAAAGTGCTGTGTACACTTTGCTTCTGAGAACGATTGTTTTTATAAACAAAGCTCCTCTTGTGGGTTGCTGAGCACTCTGAGGTTCTTTGAAGTCAACTGACTACAAACCTCCGCAGTGGCCCTCTGCATCTCATAGGACTGGCACTGCCAGATCTTCTCTTGTATCCTAGATGTAGCCAAAGGCCACGTAAAAGGTGACTGCTTTTTTCATCACGGCTTTATTAAAGCTAACAAATGTTGGCACTAATGGATTTCTCTGTCACTGAATACCAGTGTGGTCCCTTCTGTTTAGTGAAGACTGTGCAGAAGCTCTTGGATAGACCTAAAGCTGAATACTGAACAGCACAGGTGTGAGAGGTGGTGGAAACCCATATTGTCAGTTGGGGCTGCCAGGTGTGGGCATTTTGCTCCACTCTAACGCAGGTGTGAATGGCTGCTGGTGAGTAATAAATGTAAAGAAGGACCAATCAGTATCTAACAAGTACACCACAGGAAGATAAAGGAAATCTGTGGAGGGCTTGTATCCTTACAGTGCATGAGGAACTGCTGAGAAACAGGTTAGTAAAGCAAAGGGGCTTGAAGATGACCGTAGTAGCCTGACGAGTGAAAGTGTCCTTAAATAGGTTCATCAGACCTCCTGCTGCTGGAGCAGGACTTGTGCTGAGCCTGCAGTTGCATAACTCTAATGGCTTGCAGCATCTAGGCTGTGGGTGCAGGAGAAATACCTTGTGCCACTGCCCGCTGATGGGATGTGCTTCTGGCTGCTTCCCTGCGGCTCTGCTCTGTAGTTGCCCATGAGAAAAGTGTGCCTTTGTTCAGGGGTGCTGTTTGTGTAAGAAAGGGGAACTTATGAACTCCTCCTTTTATGTGAGTATAACCTTTCTCCTCTGCAATCTGAGGGGATTTGCCCTAAATGCCAGTGGAGAGCAGTCCTCCCTGGGCACAGCATAGCCAGGACAAAATAAATTGTGCTACAGACTGTCATTTCAGACTGTATGTTTAGACCGATTTTTTATTTATTATTATTATTTTTTTTTTTAAAGGAGGAAAAGTCTCTAATTTTATGCCTGTCCCCCTTGGGATTTTGATACAGGGAAAACCCACGCAGCTACTCTTCCTGCTGGAGCTGCTGGCTCTCCCCATGTGACAAAGCAATCCCTGCACGGGGAGGCAGAAAAGAATGGATGTCACCACAAGCTCACTGTGAAAGTGTAGGGAACCAGAGTTAATAGATCTTGGATGAGCCCCTGATCTGCCTGGCCCTGGGTGTAGCAAAAGTGGGAGCAGGTCCAGGAGGATCTGATTAAAATCTCGCAGCAATGACAGTCCCAGGAATGCAGAAGGTTGTAACGTGTCTATCTGTGCTCGCATCTGGGAGTGGCCACTGATGCAGAGCTGGGATCTCTCTGGATTAGATCGGGATTTCTATCAGGACAGAGATATTTTAGGGATTTACATGTTCCCTGACCTGGCAGCTTGCCCTAATGAAACACTGATTATGCAACAGCAATCTAACTTAAGCTCTAGCAAAAAAAAAATCTGCTGTGCTGAGAAATGGTGAGAGTAACCTCTCTGTGATGGCAAAGATTTGAAATTGTGCAGTGTATTATGTGTCCTGACACAAAGAAGCTTGCAAGGAATGGAAATAATCAGGCTGTTTATTGTTGGTGCGTGAAAAACAAAACTGGAAAAACTATAATTAGAGCCTGCCCTGAGATTCTCCTGGTTGTATGGCCAGATTAATGATTGAAAGTGTTCCCTCTATACGTATGGGAGATTAGTTCTGCTTGTTTCTCATTTTATGGCCAGTGGAGCTAAGGCTAGCTCAAGGTGACTGATGCGTAGCAGAATCAGAACTGAATCTCAGCGTCCTGCTGCCACATCCAGGAGCTGTGAACCCTCCTTTGCTGTCCAGCAGACCCCAGAGTTGAGCATCTCTGAGAACTGGCTGCAAGGGATAGAGGAGTTGCAGAATTCCTGCATTTCTTGCTGCTGGCTGCCTCTTGCTGAAGGAGAAAGAGAGTGAAAGCAGCTGTTTGCACAGAATGGGATAGAAGATGGTATGAGACCACCAGGTCAGTGTGAAAAGGGCTGTTCCCAAGGCAGTATCTGTCCCAGAGGCTGGAACAGACTACAGATGGCTGAGGTGCTTTGTGCAATTGTTTTTCAGTCTTTGCTGTGATAATACTAAAGGCAGAGCAGCTTGATGGATAGGCTGCTGATCTGGCACACGTGAATTTTCAGCAGAGTCTGCCTTCATCAGGACATTTTTTTTCCCTCCTTTGCTGATCTCTGAAGAGGAAATAGTGACATCTGCTCAGTGAAATGCCCTGAGACCTACAGCAGTAAGAACCTGCTACCACTACCACCAGGGAGAAAATGTTCACCAAACAGACACCAAGTGCTTTTCCAAAGTTTTTCCATGCCACATCCATCTTTCTTCCAGCTGCAGTGACCTCCCAGCTTCTCACTTCATGAAGGGGATGGATGATCCAGCCTCAGGCAAGTGGACTGGGTAAACCTATGGATTCTTCTAGTGCTAGGTTTTAATCATAGAGCTGGAGTTATGCCAGAGCTAGTCAGCTGTGGTGGTGGGTATGTGAGAGCCTAGCATTAGGGGCATTAAGAAAGCCATTCAGAATTCAGTATTCTCACAAGTCAAACAGCACTGAGTAGGATGTTACAAGGTGAGCTCATGTTCCCTTTAATGCCTATCTTGGTGCTCCTTTTCTTGATTTCTTTCTTCCCAGACATTACATACCTATGTGAACAATAAAACTAGGTATTGTTTTAATAAGGGACTGCCTCTAAGACACGAGCTGCATTCTTAAAATGCTTTAAATAGCTAAAGAGGGAGATGAAGGCCAAGCAGGAAGGACAGAGAATACAAATGTCCCAGGGATTGGATGTGTGCCCATGGGTCCACACTGGCTGGAGCACCTCAGTGTCCATTTCCTCTGTTTTGAACCTCCAGAAATCAATGCTGCTGGTCAGCTGGGAGTCAGGGCACGGTGCCTTACCTCGCAGTGTCAAATACAACTTGCAGGGGGGAAATTGTTGGAAATGAATTCAAGAGGTCGCTTAGGCTCTCTCTATACTGACAACTTGAATAGTTAAATTATTCCTGGTTTTCTATGTAAAGTATATTCTTCCTTGGCACTTACTATTAATCAGCGCTCTGTTCCAAAAGACCACAAGTCTTGTTCTGGAGCCAGCTTCCAATATTTGCAGCTATTTTGTGATGTTTCCATCCTGAGAGCCTAGAAATGAATTTAAATTTATGGTTGTACTTTGCTCTGGATTTTCTTCATTTCTGTGTTTTGCTTGAATATTCCCTGTAAATGAAGAGAAATATCCTGATTTTTACATGCCATAACAGTCTCTTTAAAAGTCCTTTAAAAGGGAAAGCCCTTTCCTGATGTGTTTCCCCTCCCACCAATCTTGTAACAGAAGCCACAAGCATTTCCAAGATTTTTACTGTTCTCTTTCTATCTTTTCATCTCTATTTCAGTATGTGGCCTGCAGTGCTCATTCCTCCTTTCTGCTTGTTTTTCTCAGTGCTTGCCCAGAGTTTAATGCTGCTGTCTTTGCTGCACTTTGTAAATCTACTCATAATTTGACTAATGCTCCCTAGATTTTGGCCACGCATCTTACACTCTGGGTTTAAATCCTTCTTACCATCTACATATACTTTTATGTATCTTGTGTGAAAAGCCTGCTCTTTGGTAGCTATAAAGTTACAGAATTGCAAGGTTGGAAACGACCTGCAAGATCATCTAGTCCAACCACCCTCCCATTCCTATTAGTACCACAAGCTACTAAACCATATCTCGTAGCTCCAAGTTTTGCTTCTTCCCTTTGCTTACAACTTAACAACATCTTTTCGTGAGCTGACTGTGCTGTCTTTCCTTTTTATTTTGGAATTTGGTCTGAAGTCAGCTTAGGCCACTCAATGCTGTGCGTACAAGCAGCTCTGCTGCCTGTGTAACATTCAGTCGTGTCTCAGTGTTTCCTCATGTATTTTTCTAGTCCCCTTGCCCAGTTCCCCTGGTCGGCCTTAGTTCAGCTGACAGCAGAGTTTGTTAGGAACTGCATATCTGTTTGTAGCCTTTGCTGTATTTGTATATTGAGCAGATGTGGACTAGGATTTCAGTACAGTGAAACGGGGAAGAAAGCTGCAGTGGCTTCAGGGCCATGTGGCTATGGAAACTCTTCTTTATTGCTAAACTTAGAGCAGTGGCTCACAGTGACATTTACCTGCAGAATACATCCAAGGCTTTTCCTGGTAGGAAAATGCCTTAGAGCCTTTCTGAAAGGACGTCACAGCAGTTCAGGGGACATTATAGGGGGAACGCAGAAAGGGGTAAACAACAGACACAAGCCAGAAAAGAACCTGGGTCCTCCAGTCATCTCATGGCTCTAAGGTGAAGAAGAAGCTGGGAGAGCAGCACATCCATGTTATGTCTGCATTCCCATATGACACGTGAGGAACCAGTAACTGAAGCCAGTATCTCATGAAACTTTGTGTCTTCTCACAGTGTTAACTGCTAACAGATGTGCAGAGTTCAGGCCAGTTCTGTAGCTGGTGTACAGACTCACAAATCTGTCTGGTTTTATTGCCAGCTATAGGTCCTGTCTCATCACAGGCCCAGTCCCTGTTTTTGTCTAGTAGAATTTCTTTTATTGAAAGATATGTAGCTGCAGCACAATGTGATTTCTTGTGAACATCCACAAAGGATGCCATGCAGCCTCAGTAAGAGGCTGTACTCAAGTACAAAGGTGGATTTCTTGTGATGTTTTGGAATGAGCAGAAATGACTTCTATTTGGCTTCAGGATTGAAAATAAATGAAAGTTTAACTATTTTATTGGTGACCAAAGGACTGCTGCTGTGAAGTGAAACATTAACAGGGTGAGAGAGAGCCAGGACTGCTCGACAAGGTTCATCTTCAAGCACAGCATAGCTGCCTTCATCTGGTGCACCCAAAGCAGAAGAAATGGCAGAAGACAGTGAGCTGCAAACTGTGAAAGAAGCCCAAGCTGGTGAGAGAATTTCTTGAAATTCCTTTTGCTAAACTGAAGGCTAAAAGACACCAGGAAGGATGAGAAGTTTCTCTGACGTGTTTAGGCTGACTAGTGACCAGATAAAAGGCACTTAAAGACAAGCTAGGTATTTGATATTGTTAGTGTTGTTGGTTGACATACCTTTATAGGTTAGAGTCTATAAGGGCTAGTGAACAGGCTAGTAGAACAAGGAGGCAGGACTAAAGACCTCTGGCATCTTTTTTTTTGTTGTTGTTGATCAACATTTGTGTGTGTTTGTTTGTTTGTTTGTTTGTTTAAAATACTTTAGGATGAGTCTGGGGTGATTGGGAGCCAGTCTTGGTCTATCTAAAAAAAGTTAAGCTATGATCTTTTCTATAATGGAAGAATTGGAGAAAGGAAGCCAGAAGTGGTCTGGAGAGGTTATCTTGTCCACCTGAAGATAGACCAGGGCTTGAAGAGTTCCTGGCATGCTCGTAACTTTTTCTTAGGAAAAGAAACAGGAGAGAAACACAGAAATGGTGAGAATACTATAAAAGTATTACCAGTGTGTGTGAATTAAAAATAAGACTTGTTAGAAAGAGACCAGTGTGGCTGAGCTGAAAATCAAGGAATTGAACAGCAAGATGAATGCAGGTATAAATGAATGGATCAGTTGAGTATGAACAGATTAATGTGTACAGCACTGCAGCATAAAGCAGTGAGAATCTAAGAATTGAAAATGCAAAAGAAAAATGCAGATTGTTCTCCTGTGGATTTAGGGATCTGAAAAATTTAAATGATGAACTGAAAGTTGTAAAATAATGTATTCATGGAAACTTACAGCTATGCAAGGCACCTGATAGCTGAGTATTACATTTAAGCATGGGTCATCTTACAGGTTGTCCACTTGTAAGAATGACAACGGAGAAAAAAAGAAAATCTTACAGAAAGCAGTACTTGCTTTCATGCTTACCAGCTGAAGTTGTTTAAAAGAGGCTTTTCATGGAAATTCACAAGAGCAAACTTCAGAGTCCTTCAGATCTGTCTGCCTGCTTTGGGACAGGACCTGACATATTGAGCAAGTCCCTAATATGTTCTTAAATATCAGACATCAAGGATTGCCTGAACTCTGCAGCCTCAGCTGCACCACTTTTCTGCCAGTACTCCCTCGTCCTTGCAGAAGGGAAATTTGGCCAAAAGAGGCCCCAAATCTTCTCTACTGAAGTCAGTTATTTTTCTCATCTTATTGATGATGAAAGTGGAGAATAGTTGATCTCTGTGCCTTTTTCCCTTGGGGTAGCATTTGGCAGTCTTTCCTGAATTTCATCTTATTAATTCCAGAGGCACAAGATGGTTTCTTCCACATAGAAATTTTGAATTCATGCCCTATTCTCCATCCCAGTTCTGGGCATAAATGCAAGCAGTCTGCTGGCTGTGCCGATGTCCTCTTTGCTCGTGGAGAAGTTGGGAACCTGCATGTTTCCTACCTTCCTGGTTTGTTGGGGAAGTATTGTGAGCTACCCTGAGAGGAATTTCCCTGTTGTCCACTGGATGGATATTTTATGTGAAGCCTCACCTGCCTTTTTGAAGACAGTGGTGAAGCTTGTCCTGCCTCTGTTCCTTACAAGGAAGTTGGTTCAAAAATCACATCCACTGCTTGAAGGAGAACTTGATCAGCCTGTAATGATTTGAGCAAAACTGAAGGATCAAATATTGTATATTGTGGCTTTTTTTTTTTTTTTTTTAGTGAAGACATACAAAAAGAACACAACTACTCTGGCTTCTCTCGATCAGCCTTTGTTTGCTCGTTTTCTAGTTTCAATAAGACTTTCATTTTCCTTCCTCCTTCTCCAATATTTACAGCGTTTCTAACACCTTTTCTTATTGCCTTTTGTGTCCCCTGCTAGCTATAATTCATTTTGTGCTGTAGCTTTTCAGCCTCTATTGCTCCATGCTCGATCTGTTTGTTTATACTCATCTTCAGAAGTGTCACCTTATTTCCATTTGTGGTACAATTCCTTCCCAATTCTCATCCCAGCCACACAGGTCTCCTATCAAGTTTTATTTAACTTGTATCTGAGTTGCTTGCAGATATATTCTCCTTAACTCATTCTCACTGTTTGCTGTGATTTACCATTTATTACCGGATTCTTTTATTCTTTTTTTTTTTTTTCCTCCCTTTCTGTCTGGGAAAACCTTCCAAAAGATAATGGCCTAAACATCTCTGTGCTGTATTTGACAAGCAGCATGTTAATTCCACTGACTGATACATTTTTTTCATTCTAGTATTAGAAAAATTATTTATCCGGTGTAAAGCACAGGGCTATGTACACACAAGGGAAGCATAGCAGCAGATGCTAAAGGTAATATTAAGGCATCTCTTTGCATCAGCATGGGAGCCCTGCACCCAAGGGATGCTGAAACCTCTCCTGTCTTGCTTTTGTGTAATCCTTGATAAACTTTGCTGTGTTTGCCCTGCTCACACAGCAGGCTCCTACTGGGGCTTGGCTGCAGTTGTTTTGGCAAGTAAGAGACCGACATCTGGCTTGGAAATATTTCTGCTGCTTTCAGTGTGGCAGCAGATTCACGGGACTCGAGTATGTGCTGGCTTGGTGTGCAGGAGGCAGGACCAATTTGCACACGGTCTGTTTTTTGTGTTACTCTTAGCCTTGAATATACTTTAAAGTCATTCTTGCTTGTGAAACAGGCCTAACAAAGATGTTCTCCATGTCTTGTTAGCAAGAACTGAAGGCAAACTAAGGATCTGTGGTGTGAGCAGATGCCTCTTTCCTACTTTGTCAACTGCAAATCTGGCTCCATTGTAACAAGCACTAGCAGCAACTTGGTGCTAGAGCTAGGGATCAGTTTATGAGACTCTTGTACCAACTGCAGATCCTGGGTATGATCTGTGATTTTTCTGGCAAAAAATTGAAGAAATATTGGGGAAAATTCTTTGAACATTTGCCTTTTAAAGAAGCCAAATGGAAGGGGAAGAAAAAACCCTGAACTGCACGCAAAATACCACAGAGCTGCAGCCACTGAGGATGGTTAATGGGAAGGCTGTGAATTTTGCTCTAATTGCAACCATCTCCAGGGAATACTGATAAGGAGCTCCCTGGATTCCCATGGGAAGGGCAGAAGGAGGGACACCAGGGTGCCTACTGGGAACCAGGGGCTCCATATCTAGCACAGAAAGCATTTGCATCATTGGGATCCCAGAGGTGGCCTTTTGGATATAAGGAGACATTACAGGGGATTTGAGGCTTCTGGGCGCTGTCTGTGCCCTCAGAATTAAATTGCCCCATAGGGAAAGTCAAGGATGTTCCAGGGAATTGGTATGGAAATACCAAGGTACTGTGGTCCTTGGACAGCAAAGAAATTACTTAATACCATGACATCCAGTGTCCAAGGGTTTCGTGTGATGAGTTTCAGTGGTTATGACTTGGGGTAATACGTGGCTTTTCAGTGGACTGGGACCCCTGCAGAATAAACCCGACATTAGCACAGTGGAGGAAGGACTGATGCTATGATGCTTTGGTCCTAAATCAGCAGGTTCTAGAGGTTTCTGGGTCCCTGGATTTTTATTCAGCTCACATCTGTGCAGCATACAGGGCTGTGCTAGGCTGATGCATGTGTGATAGCTGGGAGCATGCCAAGCAAACAGGAGGTCCGTGCCACAAAGTGCTCACAGCCCCAACCTGCAGAAGGCTTAGGCTGCGCTCCCCAGCTCTTGCTGAGTTCTGCTGTTGTCTTTCTTCATGGCACCTCCCTCCCCTTTCTGCCTTGGCTGCAGAAATGTGCTCAATTAGGGTTAACTCAAACTGAATCAAACTTCATGCCTGAGGTTGGAAATCTTCCCAGTCAACTCACCACGGCCACAGAGCATGGTGGGAGACGGGGCGAGAGGGGAGATGAACACTTTTCAGAGAAACGAATCCAAGGAAAGTTTGTTCACTTTTATTTCTGCAGGAGATGATCCCCCCAAAGATTTCCCTGTTCAGAAAAAATCTCCGGTGAGTGTTACAGCTGATTTTGTTTTCTTTCCTTTCTGCTCAGCTTGCTCTAAACATTGCAAGATCTCTCTGTTCTTTCCTCTTTTGTGCTATGGCTAGAGACAAACACCCTTTCTTGCAGAGGGTTGAAATAAGCTTTAACAACTCCATGCAAAAATCCCTAACCTGATTAAGTTAAGAAAGGGCAGCTTAAAGTGAAAAAATGAACTGTTTGCATCCTTGGAGAAAAATAAAAGAGTAAGGGTTTTCATTGCTGCCTTTTTCTTGAATGCTCCTTTCCTTCTGAGAAAGGACTTCCTTCTGTGAAGTGCAAGGGGCTGTCATGCTTGGGTAGGAGGGAGCTGGGTTGTGCATTTGCTTCCTTTGATGACACCATTGAGACAGGTCTCCAGGTGCTGCTAAGCAGAAGGAGGGATGGGACTTTGGACAGGCCACTGACACGTGTGCCAGAGCTTCAGCTTTACATCAGTGGCTGTGAGTTAAGCCAGATTCAATGTTTTTGTACCTTGCAGTGCTCATGTTTGTGTAGGTTTTCAGGCTTGTTTCAGCTGAGGGCTTGACACTAAGATACTGTACACATTGGTTTTGGTGAGAAAGAAGCTTGTTTTGCACCTGCTTTGATTCGCAGGACAGTATGGTAATAACTGCTCTTGCAGCCAGTGATGTCATTAGCAAGCCAGATATTAAGCTCACTGTTTTAAGTACTGTGCAGGCATTAACTATTGGGTATTCAGAGCTCCTCTGAAATCTTAGTCCTATTTTGCAGCTAATCAGCAAGAGGGAGAAGTGCAAGCAAACATCTCTGCCACTGGCACTTTAAATGACCTCTTTTTTTCTTTTTTTCTTCTTGAAGACAGGCTGTCAACTTCCACAGTATTTCTAAGAGCTCCGTAATCCTGCACATCCCAGGCTTACAGTGGTTAGCTAAGCACAGCAGTGTAGCTGTGTGCTCATGAATCCAGGCTTAGCCTCTTTGCTTTAGCTGGGGCTTTCTGCTGAGCAAGGTCCTCCTCTGCAGAAGTGAGCATACTGCAACTGGCTCTTCCCATGAATGAAGGCTGCCCACTTTTGGATGCCCAGGCAGGCCCCATGCAGGTCAGTGATAAAGCAGAGAGAGCACCTGAGTGTTTCTGTGTGCGCTGATGCCGTCTCACGGCGTGCAGGCCAGATGAAATTGTCCCTGCTTGTTAGTCCCTTGCTCAGCTTTTGTAAGCAGTTACTTAAGGTGCTGGCTCAGGCACTGGGGTAGGTTTAGCTGTCAAGTCCCTCCTCCTGCTCTCTTTTTCCTGCTTATGTGCACTCATCTGTTGGAGGTGCCCAACCCAGAGCAGGAATAGCTGAGAATGGGCTGCTGCCAGAGTTTCTGTCACTCCAGGTCATAGCGTGGCATGTGGTACCTCCCACTGATGCAGATAGATCCTGCAGGGCTTGTGCACTGTGAGGTGAGTTCAGGCAGCAGTGTTCTCAACACTGGCTGCCTTGGCTTTGTGGAGTCCCACTCTGTATCTGCATCAACTGCTATTAAATATCAAAGTATTGATAGTGAGGTCTGGGAAAGAGTGGAAGAAAAATGTCCCTGTTGTGTCATTTTATTTCCCATTTCAAAAAATGCCACAAAGTAACCAGAGGAAGCATTATTTCCTCCTTATGGCTTTTCCTCTATGTTATTAAGAACTTGTTGGAGGAGAGTATTCTGCGTTTGTGCATTTGCAGCTTATATATGCTGCCATTTTTCAGGCTGGTCTAAAAGTGGGAGCTTTCAGTGCAGTTTCCAAGGGAGCCCACTCTGTCTTGGTAGCCATCTGCTGAGCACAACAGCTTCAGCACAAACTGTAAATGTAATGGATGATTACATATTTATCCTAGTAAACCCAAGGATCCAAGAGTTTCTTAATAATAAGGCATTCCATAAATAGTGAGAGGAAAATATTTCAAAAATCACAAAAATATCACAGATGCTGGGTTAGGTAGTGGAAATGGGTTTAGTCACGGTGTTGTTATTGTTTTTGTTTTTATTTTATTTAGCTAACAGTTTATTCTCTTCTGTGGTCCTTGTACAATCTTGAGCAAGACAGCATAATTAGCTAGTCATCTAACCTAGGAGGCATTGCTTTGGGTATCTGAATAAGCTCAAGTCTCGTGGTGGAATAAACCTCAATAAACACATCTATCTTCTTATCTGTATTTGCATTTGAGACTCTGAGAAGTAATACAGGAATTCATTATTTCTGACACGAGGTACAGAAATGCATACGAAGAGTTCATCTCACTCCACTGGTCCATGCCATGGCTGTTTAAAACCTTGGACGTGAATGCAGATGGCAGTCTTACACCCTCGTCCCTCACCCCCATGTACGCCCAGCCAGTCTTTCCCACTAATTGGCAGAGCTGTGAAATCTTGCTGTCCCTCGTGGGAGGCAGTGGAGACAAGCAGCTTCCAGGAGCTCCCAGCTGTTTAGCTGGGACCACTGTGGGCAGCAGAGGGATGAGGGCTCGCACAAGGTCATGTAAGACCTGGCTGTTCAGATTCCTTGCACTTCACTTGGAAACTGCAGATCGTAGTTGGAGTGAAGTTGATGTCAATAAAAAAAAGTAGCCAGGCTCAGATAGGTTTGAGAAGCGCATAGCTCTTTTGTTTGATTTTTGTTTGATAAATTGAATTATCCATAGCTCTGCCAGCATTCTTGGAATATAAAATAGCTGCTGTGGCTGATGCTCTGCTGCAGTGAATGCAGTGGTGAAGATGGTGTAACTGAGGTGCAGAGATTGAGGGCAATTGACAGTGAGGAAGGAGCAATGTTCTAGGTGCTGGGGAAGGCAGCAGTTTCAGGGGAGAGCAGTAGCTCTGTGTGAAGTATAGATAAAAATGCATCTGAAGGTGTTTTTTGCATCTCAGCGGGATGTTATGTTGCAGCAGAGAGGCAGTAGGATCTTTCCAAAGGAGTTTCTAGAGCTGTGGGCAGGGCGGGTGTTGGCTGCTGGCAGTGCTGGAGTCCCTGTACTGTTCCTTACTGGGTCTGCCAGGTGTATTCATAGGGAACCCTAACCAAAATAAAGATTGATGTGAGGTTTCCTCACTTCCTTGAGTTCAAGCTGCAGGCTAGCCAGGCAGTTATGAACACCTGGGTTTCAGACTGGATTCCTCTCTGCTGCCCAGGTGCTGTGTGGATGTGTTGCAGGGGTGAAAGCTGTCACGAAGCTGATATGTTCTGCTCTGTTTCCTTTAGAAACTCTGTGGTTCCAACTATCCCCTGAGCATTGCCTTCATTGTGGTGAACGAGTTCTGCGAGCGCTTCTCCTATTATGGCATGAGAGGTACGTGGCCCATGGGAAGAGAATTTCCCATCCTTGTGTTTCTGTACATGATGGCCTGGTGTTCCAGAGTTCTGCTCTATGTGGTCTCAATTATCTTTCAAAAGTAAATTGGTATTTTGGGATATTAGGCATGGACAACACACTCTGATGCTGAAGCTAGACCTGTTTTAAACAGAAATTGGGACTAGAGACCTCCAACGTCACTTCCAATCTAAATTTTTGTATCATTCTCAGTCTCAAACCTCGTTTTCCAGTGTGTGATATCTTTCAGTTGCGTGCATTCTCTGTGTCTGAGAATTGAATCATACAGGCACCTAATCTGCAAATAGAAATTATGCATAAACAGAACTACAGGCTCAGGTGTGATAAGCTAGAAAATATATTTTCCAGCTAAACATAAATGTTTATGAACAAGGGAAGCCTGATACTCACATACCTCATTTGAGCTTTTCCTGTGTCAGGGATTATGAGGAATAGATCTGTAAGCACAGATTTTTCCACAGCAGCGCTCATAGTTGGTATGCAAATCCCTGTTTTCCTTGTCACTGTGATGTAGCTTCCTGCTTACTCACAGAGAAGCATGTCAATTATCTGATGTGTTTTGCTTGCTTCCTTTTAGCTGTCCTGACGCTGTATTTCATAAGCTTCTTCCACTGGGATGAGAATCTGTCCACTGCTGTGTACCATGCCTTTTCTGCTCTCTGTTATTTCACACCTGTCATTGGAGCTATCATGGCAGACTCGTGGTTGGGGAAATACAAGTAAGTAGATGCTTCTCTAATTCAGACAGGATCTGTCCACACTGCACAGCCTGCACGAGGTTCAGTGCTGCCTGTGCTCCTGATTTTGAGCTAGCTCAGGCTGCAGCAAAGAAACACTTGTGAAGGTCAGCTTTTCTCTAAATGGATGAACAACTAATGTGTTTGCTCATGCTGTTATGTGCTCCTCTTTCACACAATGGCCAATAGGCAATGCAATCCAAATCAATAAATTAAATCACAGAGCACAATGCTCTTGTACCCTCCTTCCCCATGCACCTTGAGAAAACTAAGATATAGGGTGGTTAACCCTCAGCTTGCCAAGTTCGGTCACTGAGATGGAAGATGGTAAGGAAGCAGTATCATCCTCTGAATCTACTAGTTTCAGGTGAAATGTCACTAACTGTACCTTCACATGCTTTCTCAGCATAGGGAATGCATGAACGCACCTATTTTTATCCCAGAGTAACCTGGGTTCAGTCAGATCATCTCCCTTAGTATAAAACCAGCTAACATCTCCCTGAGAAAATTAGGGAGTCATCCCTTAGGCTGATAATTTGCAGGGCAGGGCCACCATCTGTCCCAGAGTGGTGGTGAGCAGCTGTACACAGGACATTCTTTCCTTGGCACTTTCTGCTAACTGCCTGAGGTGTCTTGCTGTTAGTGATGAAGTGCAGCTGAACCCTTCCCTATAGGTCTAAGCACATCTGGCAGTGTGAGTCTCTACATGGAAAAAAAATTGCTGCAATATGCCTTTGTAGCAGAAAGCTCTTAAAGAGATATCAATATTCCTTTTTTAATTTGTGCTTTAACTTAGTCATTTTCTTGTCCTATTGAGTGAAAAAACCTACGCACACAAAGTTGGTTTGTTTTTTAACTTCATTATTTGAAGTTGCCTGAGAATACTCAATGCTATTTGAGGATATCTATCTTGCAGTGCGATGTTGTGAAAAAATAAACCATTATGCAAACTTTTTGCATTAGGGGATTATTCCAAGAAAAATCTCTTGCCTAGTTTTTATAAATGGTGGCTTTTGCTGCCATAGCTAAACCGATAGTAAGAACAGGATAACAGATTAGAGGAGATCACAGAGCTTCTTCTAGTATCTCTTTCCTAACAAGTTCTTCCATTTTTACTGTGTTTTGTCTGCACATATTAATCTTTAAGATGATGAAGCAATGTAATGCACTTAAAAGCCTGACCCCCCTGGTCAGATTTCCTGCTCACACTCGCCAAGATGTGGGAAGCAGATAGATGATCTCAGTCCTCCAGAGGTGCTTGAGATTCAATTCAGTCTTGTAACAGGAAAACCACACTCCTAATTTGGATGTAGTAATAAGGTGGGTTGAAAGCGAGCAGCAGTCCCTACAGATTCCTTCCAGCACAGTTAAGTGTGTGATACAAACTGCCAGTTATTAGTAGTCTGGAAACTGAGTTGGACCTGAAGAGCACTCATCTATTTGCAGTGTGGAACATTTAGCTTATTCTGCCCAGCAATCTCCCCAAAGAAAGTAGTGTCTATGCTTCCCTAATCTCAATCCATTTGCCTATCTCCTTTTTCCAGTGTGCTAAATGTTGACGTAAAAGTTATAGCTGTCTGCAGTACTGGGGATATGGACAAAACTATTCCTTGTGCATCTGCCAAATAGACCTTTCATATCAGGAAACACAGACACACTCTGTTTTCAGATTGTGCATCACCCAGCACCTTCAGTCACTGCTATTTGCTTTGCTCACAGGACAATCATCTACCTCTCCATTGTGTATGTGGTCGGCCATCTGATAAAGTCAGTCGGTGCCATTCCATCCCTAGGCAACCAGGCAGTTCATGTGTAAGTAGCTGCTGAAGCTGAATATTTTTGTAGGTTGCAGTGGTAGGTGGTTTACCCAGGACTGTCACTTGTTTCACCCCTATCAGGCCAGCAGTTTGGAGGGGAAGTCTAGAGTGTGAGTTCACCAGGAAAAGCTTGGAACCATCACCAGGACTGAGCCTTTTGACACAGAGACTTCTGATCATGCTTCTCTGCTACATTATGCTACTGGAGTTTGGTCTCTTCCATCTGATTGCTCACACCAGCTCATTTCTCTCTCATTTTCTCATTGCCGTAGCCATACAGCTCAGCAAGGTCCCCTCATGTACATGGGAACACTAAATCCCAAATACACATTTTTCTGATGTGTGACAGAGGAATGATGTGTTACTTGCAGGGTAATACCGTTCTTGCCCTCTAGATTTTGAACTGATAGGAATGTCAGAGTAGTTTTCCAGCTGGTATCTCTGAAACAACCATGCTGTTTTTACTGAGGTGATCCTGGCACTAAAAGTATATGCATGCAGGCAGGAGTACATCTGGTTTATACAGCAGCTTTCTTTTGTCCTCGATTTGACCTGTCTTGACACTCCTGTTCCACCCAGAAATAATCAATAATCTTTTGGATCAACAGTAGGATTTTGAGGAGTGCTGGGAAGTGGAAAGCACCCAAGAGCCTAATTCAAACAGAATTTCTTCACTTACCTAGACCAGAAGTCTTACATGCAAAGGATTTTTTTGTTTTGTTTTAATTTTCCATTTCTCAATTGATTTCTGCAGCCTTTTGTTCTCAGATGAATGAAAAATAGTCCCTTGGATCTTTGATGTCTGGTACATTTAGTGGGCCTCCAAACAGCAAGAAACTGACAAACACTTTTTTTAATTGACTTATGCTGAATGCAGAAATGAGGATAAATAAATAAGTAAATGTTTGCAGTTAGCTGGCTCATCATCACTGCCAATGTGCAAAAGCCAGTGATACTAGAGGAATTATGGTTGGGTGACAATAAAATGTTCCCCTAAGCAGTGGAAGGGTTCTGCAATGGTGTTATTTTTGTTCTTGCATGAAGGGTCCTGTCTATGGTTGGTCTGTTTTTGATCGCCCTTGGAACGGGAGGTATCAAGCCCTGTGTCTCTGCATTTGGTGGGGACCAGTTTGAAGAGGAACATGTAAGATTTATTTTCTTTTCTAAACTCTGCAGTTCTGGGTATTTTATGAGGGTGTTCATATTTTTAGATTCTGTTGTACTAGAACCTGTTTGCTGGGAAATTACATAGGAATGACTTGCTAGGAAAAGATGTGAGGTAGGATGGTTTGCATGAGACCTGAAAGAATCAAGATGCTTCAGGAAAGGGAAATAACAACAGAACACTATTGATATCAGGTTATAATTGCATCAAATAATCCAAATATTAATTGAGCTGGAGGAGTTGGAAGGTCCTGTATAGTATAGCATAGAAAGACTGCCTTTTCTGAATCAGCTTAAGAATGTGATTATAACACACTGCAACACAGTACAGCAAACAAAAAGGAAAACTGTGTTGCAAGCCTCTCTGCTTTGAGACTTTCCCTCAAAACAGAAACTAGATTGTTGTTGAGAAAGAACTGTACAAAATTCTTGCCTTTTGAAGGTACTTCTATTCTGCCCAGTGTAGTCAGAATGTTTTCTAGATATGCCAGAATAGAATGTTCTGAAGAGTTGGGAAAATGTTTCTTTTTAGTATTGCATCCTGTGAATTGTAATGCAGTTTCTTCATGTCCTTGTTCTCCATCACAAGGACTTAGCACTGGCCTTCATGTCATGTAATGAATCAATCTCAAATTCCCATTATGTAAACCAGTGGCTAAATCAGGAATAAGGTAGCACCTGAAGAAGTGAAATGGGTCAGAATGTACTACTTTCAGCTATTACTGTGTGTATCAGAAGTCATAGAAGGCCACTGCTACAAGGAAGAAAATAAGTGGATTTGTGATGAGCAGGCTAAATCCACTAAGGATTTAGTATTGTATGTTAGAAAAAAATATCCAGAAATATACCTACTGAGAAAGATTTTAGAAGACCTTTAGAAGATGGAAATCCCCATCAAAAGGTGTTGAATAAGGACATTCCAGTAGAGACCTATCAGAATAGCCTTTGATGGAGCTGGATAAGGGATGGCCGCTTGGCCTTGGTGAAGCAAGCTCTGCAAAGCGGTTTGTTTGCCTTCTGCAATGTCCCACCGTGCAGTTTGCATTTAATGGATAAACAAAACAGCCTAAAATATGTATTTTAAAACATAGAGAAGGCTTGGTCTTTCTTCACATCAGCTACATGATACTAAAGTGGTGAATCTTACAAGCAGATCCTTCTGGAGGTGTGTGCATCCTGTGCTGTGCTGCCTGTCAGACCTGGTGCTTTAGAGGATGCTACAGCAGGGGAAGCAGCGATCAGAGGCGGTCACCACAACTCTGGCTGGCAGTGCAGCACACTGCTCTGGGGATGCAGTGTGTGTGTACCAGCATGTGGGCATCTCAGGTTGCAGTGCGAATGGTTCCCCCACAAGGATTGTAACAGGTGCTACAGCAGCGTTTTCAGAAGTGCTACTTCTATGAATATTAATGATTAATAATATTTATCCAGCATCTTTCAATTACCACCTAATTACAGGATGATAATATGTACCACTTATCTTCACAGTGTTTTATAGACTTCAGCTAATGAATCTCAGCATCCCAGTCAGGCACATATTATTATTATTATCCCGAGCTTACCATTACAGCTCGGTTACAGAGAAAAACCCAAACTGCTCATTGTTGGTGTGGGCCTGTGCCTATTCTCCAGCAGTCAGACTGCACCTCTCCAACAAATTTATCAAATGCTAAGGCTCAGGCATTCCCTTGTGTTGCCTTCAAGGGAAACTAATTTAGAAAAAGAAACTGTAAAAAGCCTTCTGATAAGGACAATATGTTCTGTTCTATTCATTCTTTTCAGAATAGAAAGTTTGTATTTTACCATTTTGAAATGACTTTTCCCTTCAAAAGAAGAGAAAGAAAGGTTTTATGTATGTGATAGGAAATATAAGTCTTCAAAACCAGTACGGGAAGTTTTGATTTTGTAAGGGATGAAAGATTTAGAGCCAACCAGAACTTTTTTTTTTCTCTCTGGAGTGTTGTTTGGGAAGGCTCCCTATGCTTTTCGTCTTCCACTCTAGCTAGAGTGAAGTAAGTTTTAAAAATTCCAAATGAGATGAAAAACTTGATTTCCCCCTCAATTTTCAAGGCACCAATAAATTTCTGAACCTTTAAGTGCATGGGTTTAGTTGTTCCGTCTGGAAATGAGGGATGTAGTAGTCTGCATATAAAGTAAATAAGTAGATTGATCCTGTGGTTTCCTTGTGGAGATAAAGCTAACTTTTGAGGCATAGGCATACTGTTGGCCTGGTTTTCTTAAGAGTACTTTGTAAATTCTAGGCTCTGCCACTTTCAGAACTGTAGTACTACAAACAGTGACGGAGACTTATTCATCAGGAGCTCAGATACAGAAAGTAGATTTGTCTGCAGGTTTCCAAGTACCCTTGTCTATGGGATTAGCAGTCCAGACTAAAAATGCCTGAATAAAATGATATCTACAATATGTTACATGAATGCACAGGCTGCTGTGCATATTAATTAAGGACCAAAGCTGCTTTCAAACAGTGTGGTGTGGTTTTTAAGGTACTAAATAGCTTTCTCTTTGTTTCTTTGTTTTGCTGTTGCCAAGGAGATCAGGATTATCATGTACAGTACCTTTTCTCTAATTAGTTAATCCAAATCATGTTATTAATGTACGTCTGTTCCAAAGATTAAGGAAGGAAGGAGGGAAGTATTTTTTTTTTTTTTCCAATCAGTGTAAATTGCAAGCTGTTGTCTATTATTTTTGTACTCACTTCTGCTACTCTGATCATTTTTTTTCCACCACTTGAATCTATAAATGTGTATAATAAGGAAGTTTTAGTACACCTTGAGATCTCAGGCTGGATTCCTTAAAAGTTGTCCTCATCTGCAGTTCTTTACTTTTTAATCCTGTTTTTCAACCTTGTGAATATTGTTGTCTCAGGGAGCAGAAGGGAACACGACCACAACACCTGTGGGGAGCTTCCTCCACACATGAGTTAAAGCTTCACATTCAAACCATGCTCAGGTCGTAGAGATGTGGCTCAAGGTGCCCTGGGGAGTTTGCTGCCATGCACTGAGCCGTGTCCAGTTTGTCCATTGCCATTGTAGAACCTGGTCACAGCTGGGAGTGAAGCCCTAGATACTGATGAAATACATTGACTGTCTAGGCTTGGACTGTCTTTAAATGCTAGCTTCACCAACTGAGATATCCCACAGCTGGTGGTACAGATGAATGTGGTGTAGGCCAGGTAGCCTTCTGTCTCTGCTCTGCCAGCCCAGGCTCAGGGAGGAAGTTTAGCACTGTTAGTGCGTGTCTCTGAGTGTGTCCAGTGCATGCAAGGAGGGACTGCATTTGACTGAATGCCTTCATGTGTTACTTTTGTGAAAAGCACCAAAATCTGCGTCAAATTCTTGATTCCTTCCAAACTGGAAATTATGTAGGAGGAAGGAAGGTCAGCAAGAATCCTTTAACTGTATGAACTCCAATGTGTTGCACCATCTGTTGAATCCCGAGCTCTTGAATATGCCCCGATAGATTTAATTTCCCCTATTAGTCTGATGTTGACAGACCTCAGATTGATAATATCCTGTCTTATGGATTCTTTTCATTTGCTGCCACCCTCTCATCTTTGCTTGTATAAACTCAAAATAGGTTTATTTTTCTGTTTTTTTTTTTTTTTTTAATGGGAAGAAAGGAGGGGAGAAAAGAGCTCAGACATGGGAACACATGATGATCTTGTTGAGCTGTGCCAAGCTGTACTGAATTAGGTGACAAAGGACCTGAATAAGTAGATGCTCTCCCCCTTCCAATCTCACAACAGTCTCAAAGCAGTGACTTTTCCTCTGAAATGCCAAAAAGCCCCACAGTGCATCTCAAGTAAGATGATTTGTGTGAGCGTTTACCATCACCTGAAGGCAAGTTTGTTTGCCTAACATTTTATGCACTTCATGTCAACATTTACCCAGTCTTCCTAACAAGAGAATTGATAGCACTGAATTTGCAAGCCTGATGCTCTGTGTTAGCTGTGACACTGATACTGTCTTCTCTTGTTTTAGACCTCTGAGAGAAGCAAGTTTTTTTCCGTCTTCTATTTATCCATTAATGCTGGAAGTTTGATCTCCACGTTTGTAACGCCTGTATTAAGAGGTCAGTGTTGATTTAGAGTAAAACAATAAATTAGCTGCCCTCTGGCTACTCCGCTGTGCATTGTTAGGTTCTTATGACAACTGAATGGCAGAAATTATATTATCTCTGGATTGGTCAGTGTATTGCATTTATGCCTTGTTAATCCTGCCATTGCAGCGTAACAGATTTATGGTGCTAGCAGCAGGCAAGTCACAAAAACCATATTCCCAGTTGTATTTCAATGCCAGTCCAAACTGCAGAATTAAAATATGGGAGGTGGAAAGATCTGAATTGTCGTCTAATTCTTTCTGTGTCCAGTGAAGTATTGATCCCTGCCTTGCTTGCAGGTAACCTGTGGATGGGAATTGATATCTGATGCCCTGGGCAGGCATCAGGACTGAGTGGTTTAGTAGGGATGGATGTGGAATCCTACACTGTCCTGCCACTGCTGACTGTGGGAGGACTCAGTCCTGGCACCCAAGCATGTCTGCATGGGTCTGCTTGGAAGATTGCAGCTCTGAGCAATTACCCTTGAAAACAAAGCACAGGCCTCTGCCCCACTTAGGACCTACTTTACATTCTGTCCTTGCTGCACTTCTTTCGTTGTATTGTAGTGCCTGGAAACCAGGGGACTGGCATGCTATAAATACAGGCACAGATGCAGAGGGAAGACAGCAGACCACAGGCAAAGGGATTGGGGGCAGGACTAGGTAACATTCACACTGGTAATTTTTTCATTCTGTCCTGTGGCCTTCAGGAAGCTTTCTTTATTTGCAGTATTCATTTCATCAGGCTGTTCATTTCACAAAGCTGTGGGCAGTTGTGCTTGTCTTATATCTCACCAAAGTGTTGAGGTGAATACTCTCCTTACCCAGGTCAACCTTATGTTGGGAGGGGATTTTGCTCAGTGCCATCACTGCACAGATGAAAATCTGATTCCCTTGGAATGTAAAAATCTGTGCCAAGGCAACATAACAGTGAACTGGTTGCAACGTGGAAATGAGGTGGAGAGGATGGGGATAGTAAAATTTCTGTTAAGTATGAAAGGTTTCCTTGGAAAAAACAAGTAGTACAGTCCAAAGACATTTGGCAAAAACATGGAATAGATGTTTTCAGGTGGAGGAGTCCAGCTCACTTTGTATGTTAACATTTCAGTGTGTCCATAATATCTTGCTGCCAGCTTTGTTGGATTTCAGCTAATTTGTGAAAATAAGCAAATAAATGTTATGCACCACACAGTTATGCAATTGGTCATGATTGCCCAGAGACAGCAAATGGGGACAACAGAAGGCTTCGTGAGCTGGTTTCCTGTTAACTCTGTTGTTTATTTTAGCCAAACTTATTTGTTGTTTTTTCTATGCAAGAGCGCAGTAATTTGTAGCCACTGGCATGCAGATGCAGACTTCACTGCTAGTTTGCAACTGGCCTTCTGAACTCCTGTGCTGTGAACTAGGCTGAAAGGCACGGGGTTTCAGTGAACCATACCTTGGATCAGTGAAAGCCATGCTCTAACAAACCTGGGTTCTTGATGGGCAAGACCTGGCTACCTCTGGTGAAATTAGGAAGTTGGGAGAAAAGGTATTGGGGATGCAAATAGTGTGTTAAGTCTAATCCTGTGCAGCCACTTATTTAGGAGTAGGGGTATTTGCTGCCGCTTTGTCCACTGTAGATCACAATGAAATATAATCATAATGTAACTCATGCAGCTGGCACAGATAATGTGGAAACACAGTACTGATTGTTTAGATCTATGTGAACGTATAATGATTTGAGGGTGTTTTAAATGTTTGGGGTTTTTTTTTTTTTTTCTTTCCAAATTACAGTTCTTATCACTGCTTTCTACCTATTTGTCTCCCTTGTACTATTCTCATCAATATCCCATTATCAGCTTCTATTGCTGGCAGACACTAGCCCAGCTTCCAAATTGTCCTCGTCAAGTGAGGACAACTGTTTCAAGGAAATTCAATTCGTAGTGTCAAGCAGCAACAGCAAAGAAGATTTAGAGCCAAACCAAGTGACTGATCTAAGAGAAGCAAATCAAAAACCCAGGTAACGTAAGGCTGATAATAAGGAGATGCTTTTCTTTCTGAATTCTTTTTTAGGGGATGTGAAATGTTTTGGAGAGGATTGTTATGCACTGGCTTTTGGTGTCCCAGCAGCACTGATGGTGCTGGCACTTGGTGAGTGAAAACCACCGTGATTCTAGCAGTAGTTATCATTTTTAAGTCTGCATGTGGATGAGAAAATGCACAAGTTCACCAGCACTGGATGGATGCTATGATTGAAAGCTCAAGAGTTCAAACTCATCCAACTGTTCCATGGTTCAGATCAACAAGAAAAAACGCTTGGATCACTTAGAGATGGGCAGACTGTGGTCATCCTGCAATCCTAAATCATGATACTGGTGAGAAGATGGTTGTTCTGTATAACAAATGAAGGCATTAAAGTAATTTTGATGTGCTACAGCCCTGTCTGTGAGCAGGTTAGGCCTCTGAGCTGCCATCTGAGCACTACCTATAGAAGTACTCAAAGTACTCCAACTTACAGAAGAGAAGCTTAGTATGCCACTTCTAACCTTTCCACAGTTTTTTTTGTAGCTTGAGGCCATCCACTTTTGCTTCAGAATGCTTACCGCACAGAAATCTTAGAAAGGGAAGCTGAATGAGATGCCACTTTATTCATTTCTCACTTTGCTTGGCTGAAGTTATTCCCACAATTACAGTGGCAGCCTATTATTATGTTGCAATAATAAGCCCTCATTGCCCTAGAATCAGGAGCGAGCTGCAATCATCCTGCTTCCTAAAGCCTGCGTCTTAGGCCTGTTAATGTACTGTCAAGATGACTTCTTCAACCCCTATCAAATACCCAGCAATTTCTGCATTCTTACAGTTATTCATCAGTACCCAATATAAGGGACACTCCATTAGCTTTAGTTTCACTGCTGCAGGGGAGCAGTCCCCTTATTATACTGCATTTGAGAGCTTTTAACACAGCATGGGTTGACTTCTCATTCAACATGTTAGCTTAATTGAGAGACTGTGCAATTGTATGAATTGCGTCTGTGATTTGAAAAGTTCATCCTCCAGAGAATGCATAAGTTGTTTTTCCCTGTCAAACTTCCATCCTAGAGAAGGATCAGAGCGTTGGGAAAATGTTATCAGTTCACAACCTATGTTACAGCAATTATGTTTCCAAAAAAGTGCATGGTCACGGGCCTGAGTAGCTCCTGTTTTCCCACGTGGTCCATTCTTAGTGGTTCAGCGCGGCATAAGCTCCTCTGTGCAGTGCCGTGTGTTGAGTGTTTCTAACAAGATAGTAGTAGTTGCCCAGGGAAAAATGGACATGTAACTATTACAGTTCCAGTGAGGACATCAGTTGTAATGTGTTTTTTGCTAGTGTCCTGCTGCCAGATTCCATAGCCTGCCCAGCAAAGCAGTTCTGTGTACTTTTGTAAAATATTGGAGTTTTCTTGGATGTGATGTGTTTAACTATGTGAGCAGCTTGCAGAACTGGAGAACGTACTCTTCCAGCCCTGACCAATCCCCTTCCCATGATGCTGGATAGCAAAGAAAGTTTAGAGGCAGAATGGGCATCTTACACGACAAGATTTTCTGAGCTGCTTCGGTGTCTGAAATACAGGAGAGGACTGACATCATTTATTTTAATGCAGGAACCTCAGTTCCCAGTGGGGTCAATGGAATTGTCAGGAGATGTTTTCAGCAAACTTAATGAATCACCTTTAGGTGAATCACCTTTGGGAAGGCACCAATAACTCCACATAGACATGCTAAAAATGAAGTAGCACTGTTACCCGCTCTATGACTTTGGACGAGTCTCTTTGGTTGGGATTCACCTAAACTGACTTCAGACACCTCTCTTGCAGTTCTGAAAGTCAAAACTGGATGTTCATAGTCCTAAAAAGGAAATGGTGAACATCCAGGTGAGAAAAATACGTACTTTTCTCCACTGGTTGGTTTGTTACATGGATTTCGTGCTCAGCTTTTATTGTACTTCTCCTTGGTAATGCTTTTGGAATTGCAATGTAGTCAAAGGCTCTCAAGGAACAGGACAAATGATCTGCAATTGGATAGCTCCAACTCTGACAATATTCTGAAGCCTTGCTAATCTATTTTGTGTTTTGAGGGAGAACGCAGTACCTTAAATTGCACATCCCTTCACAGAAACCATGAGTGAAGGTAATTTCTCTTAACGTCATTTAAATGTGCATGAAGTGCAAGTACACAAAGCTCATGTTGGATTTGGATTCATCCTCACGTGGTGGTTGCAATGATCTGGGGCTAGTTTCATGCACAGGTATCGTCATCATCAACGTCAGCAATTAAAAGTGGATTGGTTTTTAAGTCGCTTTGTAGGAATCACATTGCCTCTTGTAGGATCTTTTTCAGTTTGAAGTCATTAACAGAGCCCTATACGTTTGTTTGGTTTGATGAAAGTACTGCCATGTAAGCCTCAAAGGGAGAGGATTTCTGCTGAATATGAGGGTGAGGGTTCCTCCCCAGAAAACAGAGCAGGATTAAGTTTCAGTCATGTAAATTCTCATCTGGAGTATAATCTTTTTCAGTTGTGTTTATAGCTGGAAGCGGACTGTACAGAAAAACGCCGCCACAAGGAAACGTCTTACTTGAAGTGTGCAAATGCATTGGAGTAAGTGTGTGCCATTCTCTCTTCTTCATGCGTAATTCTGAGGCTGCAGGTCAGAAGAGTGCAAGGGGAATGGGGAAGTGACATCTAGAATCCTTCTGAATGCTGCTCCTGGCTAGATATTTTGTTGTTGACCTGTAAGGAATAAGGAACACATCTATGTCCCAGTTTATTCTTCAGCATTTCAATTGTTTTTCCATAGCTCCACATCTTCAGCTAACGCCAGTAAAAACACTGGGTGGGGTTTGCTGGTAAGGGCTGAAAGAAAAATTGAGAAATGTAATTTCTTTCAGGTGAACGATTTTACTGAAGTTCATCAGTTCAGCAGACTGTAATATTACATGTTCATGTTATGCACATTAAGTTACTCTACAATTTCAGTATAGCTTATCAACTATTTTTCATAGTGTGTGAGCTGGCTACAGTGTATGAGAAATCCTGTCTTGTCTTTGGATGGATATTGATGTTTCTTGTTCAGGACCTGTTGCAAACAGCAAATGTTTTCTTTTTCTCTAGGTTAATGCTAGTAACAGATTTACCTTGGGGAAACAGACCAGATCTTAGGGACAGGATTTCTAAGGCAGGCTGCCACTGTTTTTGCCAGTCTGTTCAGTGGCTGGAGCAAGAAGCATGAACAAACAAGTTAAAAATTTGGTGTCACTAATTTCTCCTGCAGTGAGAAACCAATTTAAAAGCTGCTCTAGGACTGAATGGGCCGCGCCAGAAATATGCAAAGAAAGAATTACACAACAAGAAAGGAATGATAGTTCTGATTTTGATATTGGTGTGAATAAGGAAGTGTTTCCTCCCCAGCACTGTGGTCAGTCCAACAAGTGCCCTTCAGAAAAGAAGAAAAAATGATGTTCAAAGCTTTATCACGTATCAGGTTTTAAATCAAGAAAAACAGATGTTGGAGGCTAACACTGGGTTTGCTTGTGGAGGACAAGCTCTGGAGGTAGTTCATTCACATATCACACTTTTAATCAATCAGTGTCACAGAAACTTTCCTGCAGAGAATTGGTTCTAATGCATCTGGTTGTGCACATGCAAATTTTGGAAGTGTCCATCAGAACCCCCATGATATGTACCTCCAGGGGTGGAAAGGGCAGTTTTAAGCTGGGAATGTGACAAGGGCAGACGAATAAGACCTCAGAAATGGAAAATTTAAATTAGAGGGGTAGGCATGAGGGAGTTATGCACCTGTTTTTCTCCTTAGTTTGCTATTAAAAACAGGCTGAAAAATCGCTCCCGTCAGATTCCAAGGAGAGATCACTGGCTTGACTGGGCGTCAGAACAGTACTCGGTAAGTGATGTTTTACAAGGGAGGATTGGAAGGGAAAAGGGAGTCAGGCAAACTTAGGACTGGCCTGGCCACCCCACTCTTCATATGCATCTCCTCACTTGCCCTGTCCTTTCCCATGTCTGTACTCTCCTGACCCTTAATGGACAGTCGAGGTGCTGCACTGAAATGCAGAAATGCAATTATGGTCATGAATAAATGCAGTGAGAAACTGTTGTGTAGAAAAACATAGGAGCTCTTTTGCTTTGTAGTTTGTAGCTTGAAGCCCCTGTCGGTTTGTCCTCGCATCTTAATTTTCTGTCTGTTTCCTTTATAGAAACAGCTGATTGCGGAGGTTAAAATGGTGACACGCGTTCTCTTTCTCTTCTTACCACTGCCAATGTTCTGGGCCCTGTTTGATCAGCAGGTACAGTACAGCATGTTGTAGGCCTGAATTTGCACCCCTGTGCTGCCAGCGTGACACCAAAGTATCCTGGAGACAGTGCACTACCTTCCTATCAGGTGCCTAGGGGCTGGTTGTGCTGCAATGGCACAAAACTGCAATGGTTTTGCAAGACCTCCAGCACTGTGGTTTTCTCTATCCCCAAGTTCTCTGTTCCATGGAACATCATGCAAACTACATTGCTGTCTGCTTTCTCCGTAGGGATCCAGGTGGACTTTGCAAGCTACAAAGATGAACGCTGACTTTGTAAGTATTTAATGTCACTGGGGATAAGACTAGCAGTAATAACACTGCTCTTGCTTTTTAATCAAATTCTCTTGCTAGTAAGGCCTTCTGCCTAATGAGTCTGGATAAGTTGCACTTTCAGTGATTAGAAGAGAGAGGCCTTATGTTGCCGTGTGCAGTTCATCATAGCACATCTTGGCAAGGAGCAAGGGCTGGGGAGCCACTGGCAGCCTGTAATGTCAGGAGTGCTGACGTACTGGCAACTGGTTGCTCTGTGACCCCCCACTCAAGACAGGAAAGTCAGATAAAGTTCACACAGCCCTTGTGGTGTATAATGAGAGATGTTGTAATTGTATACTTCTGCTCTGGCTTACTTAGTGATGCATTGATGAAGCGTCTAAGAATCAGCAGGAATCCTGTGCTTAGGGTCGAAATGTGGGGGGATGAATTAGTAGCCATCAAGTACTTCAAAGGTGTGAGTGGCAAATGGAGCAGAAGGCAGTGACAGATGACTGTAGATCATCTGTCTAGCTAACGTTGTCACCACTTAAAGTGTTTCCAGAAGTGTATTTAATAGGCCATCTAGATCTTACCTGCAGATACTCATATGAGAATTTGAGATGGTAAATGCCCATTTTACAATTTAAAATCAATGTAAGGCCCCAGATTTGAGTTCTTCCTCTTAAAAAGTTTTGCTCTCAGCATGTGATACTCATTAGGCTTAATTAATTCAAATGAGGCATGAAAAAGACTACACCACTTGTAATATTTTATCCACTCCAGAAGGACAAACAATGAAAGTTCATGAAGTCTTTATGACGTGTATCTAGAAACTTTGTTTTCTGCTGTTGTGCTCACACACACTTAGTGATCCATTAGCAGAACATCTAAGAATCACCAGGAGTCATTTTTTAAACTCTCCCTGGTGGAGAAGAAACCAGTACATATTAGTTCTACCTGCTTGAATGGGTTTTTGGCTTCTTTCAGTCTTGTTGAGCCTTAGTGAGTTGCCCCAGCTCATGAAGGTGAGAATTAACTGCAACACTGGGTTGATTTCTTCATTAGGGTTGCTGGAGATCATGCTTGCAAAATTCCGTGTTTCTGCTCTCTCAAGCCAAAGTGCTCAGCTAGGGAGACTGAATTAACAGGGAATGGTTTAGAGCGACATGAAATGCTTGCAGGCTTGTTTTCTAGTGGCATATTTGTACACAAAGTAGTGAGAGAAGAAGGTATTTGCCTGATGCTATTAATTGCAAAGCTCCTTTGCTTTGTCCACTGCTTTTCACTCTCCTAGGAGGCAGCTGCCAGCAGAAACAGGTAGGCAATCTATATTCAGCTCAGGACGAACCTGGCAGACAGGAGGCAAATCCCCACGGTGCTTTCTCGGAAAGATATTATTTTCTTCCTAATGTTTTCCCCCTTTCTCTTCATCTTAATTTCAAATGAAAAGCTGTGTGAAGTTCAGACAAACGCCAGCCTCTGCCTGGAGACAGCTCATCTGTCACTTTTGGAAACTGAGATCCCTCTGTCTATCCTTGATGGCCTTCCCAATTGCAGGGGCAAGACACGGTGGTGCAAGGATACCTCAGCTGTTACAGCCTCAAGTTCTCTTGGCTTAAACCAAGAACAGTTGAACAACTGACCAAAGCCCATTTGGTGCCTTTGTCAAAAGGAGGGAGTAGATGGGGTACAGCCTACCGGCTCAAGGGTAATCTTCTGTTATCCTTTTGAGGTGTTTGCAAGGGGTCTTGAAGCATGGGACATTCACTTACAGGATTTGGGCTTTTCCTTTAGAGAAGCAGAGGGAGTAAGCTCAAAATCCAGGTCCCAGCTTAGAACTGACATTCCCATTCCTCACCGCTCACCTAGTCCTGGGCTCAGCCAGTCTGAAAGATGGGACTCAGTACCTGTCCTGGCCACGTCCCAAATGCCATATATCAAGGCCTGAGCGTAGCTTCCTTCTGCAAAATGATCCTCATCAAATTCTCTGTCTTTAGATGACAAGTGTCAAAAGCACAATGTCAGCTGCTAAAGCCAATATGAAGAATTTGAGGAAACCACCTTTGCTGATAAAAACCATACTGTGAGCTGGTTGCTTGTTTGCCACCAGCCATATATGCTGTGCACTCTTATATGATCATGCTTACGAATCACCTGCCATATCTTTTTGTTTCAGGGAATATATGTCCTTCAGCCTGACCAAATGCAGGTAAAAATACTATAGGGTAGGAAATTACCCTGTAGAAATATATTTTCTTGTTCTCTCTCATTCTTTTTTTTTCTTTTTTTCTTTTTTCTGTTTCAAAGGTAATAGCAGTGGTCCTGCTGGCTAGTGTGGTGTTGACTCTTACTTATTGCACACTAGCTGTTTAGCAAGCTTAACCTTGATGTTCAGAGGACCTCTAGGATGTCATAACACAGGCATAATGCAGAGGTGTGGGAGAACATGACGCCTTAATATTTCTTGAACTAGTGCTGGCATATGGGAGATACAGATTGTCTTTTTTTAACACATCTCTGCACTGGGATCAGCCTTTTACCTGAAATATGTTTCCTTTCTCCCTTCCTGCAGGGCAAATGAAAATATGAAGGCTCTGAGATGATGCTGTGTTGTCACAGTTGATTACAGTTCTTATGCTGAATAGCTCTGAAGAAATTCAAAGCTGTTCCTTTCCCTAAAATCTTCCTTCAAAGCTGAAACGGAGCATCTCTCCCTGCTTGTTCTCTCATTGCTCTGTTTTCTTGCTGTGCCACTTCTGACTGACAGACAAGTTCTGCCCTCCCAGGAGAAAAGCAGTTCCTAGGGGGTTTTTATGCTGTGTGGAAGTATGAAAAAGTGGCAGACACAAAATAGTGCCTGTTCCTCTGAGATTTTGCTCAAGTCCCAAGCTGTTTCCATTATTGTTGATCTGTTGTAAGGTGCCACCAAACACAGCCCCTAAAGTTGCCTGCCTCTATTTCAGTGGGTTTTGTACTCTCTGAAAACACAATGCTTCAATTCTCTCTTCAGGGAAATTGCACCAATGATGCTTGCTTACCTCTTGGAGAGGAGGGTGTGAACAAAACATATTTGCGGCTGTGAAACCTAAATGGCAAAAACCATCAAAGAGCAAACTATGATTGTAGTTTAAAAGGAGGTTTTTAAGTGTTCATGTCCTTTCTGTAATGGAATTATTTCTGGAGGGCATTGCTTTATGACTTTAATTACTGAAAGTTGCTTTCTAGTCACTGAACTCCCATTGTTTTGTATTGCAGTTCTTAAATCCACTTCTAATTCTTGTCTTCATCCCGATTTTTGACCTTGGGCTCTATCCTCTGATAAACATGTGCAAATTTAATTTCACGTAAGTACTTGGGACAACATGGATACCTCATTTCTTACTGTTTTGCAGCAAGTGTGCAGAAGAATAGCTTTTAAGGAGAAGGAACACAAATTTCTATACTTGTGCTTTACAGCACTTGCCTCTACTTCAGTCTCTCTGGCAGTGTCGCCATTTTCCATAGGCCAAGGAAATTCCAGCGGGGAAAATTCACTGATGTTGGTTTCTGCTCTGTCATCAGGTTTTCCCTGAAAGCCAGTATGAACAGTCTTTAAATTTGATCAATATGTCCTTCTCCTTATCTCCTGTATTGCTGCGAAGTAATTCCCTACTTGCAGTAACCGAGTTTGCTGTCCTGCCTGGGCTACATGTGGTCTTGTGAAGGCAGATTCCCACCAAGATAGGGGCCAGTGGAGAAGGGAGTTTTCACAGTAGCCCAAGTGTTCTATCATAAGTCTTCTCTAAGAAGCGCAGCGTTATAGGAGAAGACCTCTAGATCAAAACAGTTGTATCTGGGGACCAGTGTGTGCTTCTGGGAGGAGATTTGACTTTTGAGTCTCTATAGTCTGTGAGTTGATGTGCTTTAGCAGTGGGAATACGTTATGTGCACTGTTGGAGTGCCTCAGCCAGTGCAGCTGCAGCTGAAGTGAACCAAGTTTGCATGTTCCAACACCAAAGTGTGTAATGGGGAGATGAGTAGGAGACTGCCTTCACAAGCCCTTACTTGGCAGAAAGCTTCCTGTCTGATGACAGGTTCACAGAGTATTTCATCCAGCAGCACAGACCCAGGCACTGAATGGAATGGAATGTCATGCTGTTTCTGCCCCCTGGATGCTAGATACTGACAGGCCCCTCTCCAATTCAGCCATGGATGTGGTAGTGGATATCCTGTAGTCTGCAAGGTTTTAGCCTGAGTGGCTGCAGAAGCTCATGCAACACAATCCCAATGCACAATTCAACGTCAAAATCACATTATTTATCCCAAGATGCAAACAATAGTAATCTTCTTATAACAGACCATATAACTGAGAGACTGAATTTAGGTTTATAATCTGGATTTCCCAGACCCCTGTCCATCTGGACTATGATTCAGACCATTACAAAGACTGGAAATCACTGAATTCTGTATTTGTTTAGATCTGTATTTATTTAAAATCTCAACAGTTCAGCACTCAGTTTGGACCTGCCTTTCTGGACCTATCCTATACCTTTTTATATCAGATTATATCAGCTCTGGCAGAGTTGTTCTGTTTTGCACCAGTTTCAAAGCATGTTCCTTATTCTCTAGGAACGCAGATGTATTGGCAGGAGAAATAACCCAGAGTGATGACACAGATGGTCAGAAACACTGATGACATAAACTACACATTTATTCTTCTCTTTATTCCTGCTGCTAAGTAGCACACTACTTATCTTTTGCTTTTCCTGGGAGAGACTTGAAGATGTATCATTTCTAGTGCTCATTCCAACATTGCAGGTTAACATAATGCCATGAGCTATTCCCACTAGATGAGCTAGGAATAAGACAATATGAAACTTGCAAGCATAGAACTTTTTTCATGGCATACCAGTTTTAATTGGCCTCAGTGCTAGCCTCATGCAGAAAAATAGAATAGTTTTAAGTCAAATGATTGGCAATTTAAACAGCACATCATTCCCAGTGCCACCTGTTGGACAGTTCAATACGTGGTTTTGGCACGTTCTTTGTCTCTGAGGAATTGTATTCTATATTTTAAATTACTTTCTTTTCTCAATGGTACCTCTTTCATTTGCTCCATAGACCTATTAGGAAAATGGCAACAGGTATGATCCTTGCAGGGATGGCATTCGGACTAGCAGCCATTGTAGAAGTCAAAATAAACGTAAGTATAGCACAAGCGATTCCTCAGAAATATTTGGCTTTCCCTGATATGTTTTTATTAATGTCTGTTGAATAATCTTTTTACCAATTTTGTTCCTTGATAGTCATCTTCAATGAGTTCTTTACAATTAAGCATGCCAATCCAGTTGCTAAATTCTTACTTTCTGCCTAGGTGTCTCTTTCTGTGACTCTGTCTCTTTTTTGGTCTTTGTAGTTTTACTATACCTGTCATCTGTATTGATCTGTCTTCTAGGCTTCTATCATCAGTGATTGGCAGACACCTGTCTAATGCGAGTGATTAATTCCCAAAATATAGTCTGTTCTCTTCTATTTCTTGCTGTAGATTTTCTGTATTTTACTGTATATTTATTTATTTCATTCCTTTCCTACTTCAGGCTGGGGATCTGTTCTTTATGCAACAAATTCATTATCTATTGATGGAAGTGAATGCAGCCACTTCCACAATCACAGACATCAGGGGTGGCCGTGCATCCCCAGACAGGATGCCAACAAATCTCTTGTAAACTCAGTGTTAGCCCCTGCAGATTTGTACCATTTGTTTCTGGCAAGTGTGCCCGGCTTTGTGCAAACTATGGCCGACCTTTGGCTTGAGGAAGATACTGTAGGATTAATTTTTAAAGCTTCCATGTATACTTAAAGTGTTCTGTTACAGAGTGGCTGGCACACAGCCCTGGATTAACATTTGCAAGTTCTTCAGGTGAATCCATTGACAGATCTCCTACTGAAAAAAAGGGTTCTCCTACTGAACTGTGGGTTCAGCTCTCCTTTCTGATCTTTTTTCATGAGTGAAAAAATGCTCTCGTTGTCAGCCACAGCAGCTCTCTCTGGGCACTGAAAGCCTGCTCTGGCTGTGGGCAGCTCCTAAGGGTAGGGACACAGTGAGTTAGAGGCTCTTCCTGTCTCTGCATGGACCCTGAAAGCCATTAAAAGCTCTAGCAAAGAGCAGCATATGGCAGCCCACTTTGGGCAGTGCAAATGAAAAGTTGCGGTAATGAGATTTGCTGGGTACTCATACAGGGCCTGTTGGTCCAGTGCAGCTATGGGTTCATGGAAGACAGTGACACCTTGTCTTTTCTGACAGTATCTCTCCTCTAAGCTAGGTTCAATCTACCCTGCTTGCCATTCCCTAATTACAGGATAAAATGGAAAAAAATAATAGTTCTGAAGTATTCCTGGCAACTACTTATTAAAAGAATGTGAGGAAAAAAAGGTAATTAATGGCTTTAGATTGCAGATAGCAGAAGGCTGATATTGATTGAAGTTCTTTTTCTAGGAAGTAATTCCTGACAGAATGAGATTCCTCTGTACTGCAGGCATTGTTTTTCCTTTCTTAGAAAACAGGAAGCGAGATCTGTGCTTGGCATGAAGCATGGTGTCAAGTGATGCAAAAGCACCATTTACAGTCATGGAGCTGGACTGGGATTTTCAAAACTTAGCTTCTGGCTGAGCAGTCTGGGAAAATAATTATTCTGGTCATAGAATTCTTTCCTTTCTGATATGGCACTTGTGAGCTGCATAGTGAAAGCAGGGATGTTGTTCTACCTGCTCAGCAGCTGTGCAGCCTGTACATTTGGTGATGCAAGAGGCAGTCTTTGGGAAGGTTGGTAGGTTGGCTATTGAACTATTAGATTCCCCCTCACGTAAGATTTATGTTCAGTTTTCACTCAGCGCAACTTCTGATGAGGAAAGGATGGAAAAGTGTCATTACAGAGAGGAAGACTATTATAACTGAAAATGAAGTTATTAAAGTGCTAATAAAGCATATGGATGGCACTTAAAGCCTTTTATTTTAATTAGGAAACCGATATGCCTCAACTCGTCCCAAAAGAAAGTTTAATTCAGGTCCTGAATTTGGCAAAGAACCCAGTTCAAGTGACAATCCAAGACCAGAACCTATTTCAGCAGCCAGTGGAGGCTTTCCAGGTAAGTACATGTGTGGGGATGGAAGGCTTGACCTGCATCCCATTGAAAAAGGGTGGGCTTTTTTCTGGCATTTTCCAATAAAGATCACAGATGCTATGACTTGTTCTCCAGCCTCTTAGAAGTGCATGGGAATGACTTTAGAGATGGAGCACACCATCTCCAACCAGATAGAAGTGGAATGTTTGGAGAAGTACTTGCTTGACAAAGGGAGGAATGTCTAATGATATTGTCCTAGAATTAGGAATAAAGAATAAATGTCTCAGTATGAGGCATTCAGCTGGCATCTCTCAGTGCTAAAATACTAACTAAACATTGCTGTTGGGCTCTGAACGGCATATGAAAAGTATTTACCTGCAAAGGAGAAGAAAAATGGGAAGGCACAAAGCTGGGTATGGGCACTGCAATTTGTTTCCCAGTTCAGCTTCCAGATGACTTCAGGTCAGCCTAGTTTGGGAGGCAGAATGGCAGCCCATTGGCCTCCAGCTGCCTGCCACATTCTAGATGGAGTCCCATTGAGGCAGACTGGGGCCAGGGAAAGGGTAGCTACATGTGCAGAAGGTTTTTTGGTGTTTGAGTTACATCTTGCAGAAGAAACTACTCCAAGCTCTGACTTGACCAGCCTGAAGCCTATAGGTTGATGTAGGTCTTTTGATGCAGAAGGAAAGCTTTTCACCAGCTTTGACTATTTACCACCTTTTACAGAATTCCATGAAGAGATGGTAGGGTTGCACTTGGTGGGAAGAGCAAGATCCTTTATCACGTGAAAAAAAGCAAATAACTAAGTTTGTTTTATTCACAGAACCCAGATGAGTACTCACATTTAATACTGAATGGAGAGCAACAGAGCCTTCACTTCATCCTGCAACATCAAGGATCGTCTCTTGCTTTTAACTACACCGTGAAGGAAAAATCAGTGTACAGCTTAATTGTTTTTGAGGCGGAAGGAAGCCTATCAAGTCACTTAGTGAGTGTGGGAGCAAAGTGTAAATACAGTATTAATTTAATGGTTGTGATGATACAATGGGTAATGGGGTAATAGGCTTATTAATTCATTTGCTCCGTTGTGATGTCTGTCTGATTACTCTCAGATGCTCCAAGCCTGGCTTCTTAGCTAGCAGCGCTGAGTCTGTACACATTTCTGCTGGTTGATTAATAGAGGCATTATGGCATCTGAGAGATGCTGGGAACACTTTAATCCAGTGAATGCTGTAGTGGGACAGCAGCAGCGTGCCTGCTGGGCAGCAGAGCTTGCAAAAGCTGAGGAAGCAAAGAGCCTGAGATTTTCCCCAAAAGATGGTTCTATAAAGCAAAGATGTTAAAGAGGCTCTAGGGCTGGGCATGGAGTAAAAGCATCAGAGGAATGATTCGTGGTGCAGTTATTACAAGCGTTTAGTGAAAATGCACAGAAGACCCATTTGTTTTGCTGAGCAGAATAAATGATTAAGTTCATTTCCAGCTCTGCAGCAGAGCTGTGTTTGGACTTTTGTGTATTGCTGCAATAATTATAGAGACATACGTGGGGTATATAGGGCTAGATTCTGATATCTTTTATGTGCAGCTGTATCCCAAGAAACACTTTTAAAATGAATGGTGTCATTCTGCATTGAGATAGTTGTGTGTGTATGTGTGAATGGCACTAGAATCTGCCTTATGCTAAAGTGACTATTTTCTTTGCAATTTCTCAGCCTCCTACCTTGCAGTGTTGTCAGTGCATAAGCATTCAATATTGTATAGTAGAAATTATGTAACTGGTTTTAAAAATGAGGAGTTTTAAGAATTAATTTTTTCCCTGAGGCAGTTTGTTTTTTTTTTTTTAATGTTTTGGAACTTGGGGCTCATTTTCACACAATGTTCTTAGGTTTCCCTGAAACCCTGATGATGGTGTGCCGTTTCCCTTAGAAATTGATATTCATACAGTGATTTTCATACTGTCTCCATGGAAAGAAAGCCTGAGACAGACTGAAGCAAAGTAATCTCTGAGCTTCCGTAGCTCTCTGTGCTGCCCCAGCTATCTAACCTGCGTTTGAATGAATTCCTACCCTCAGCACGGGCAGATTTCTGCTCTGTGTTGTTGGCTGATGCTGTTGAGCTGTCATTGTCAGCTGACGACAGGAGAGGTGTGGATGGCAGTTTAGTAAATGACACTTTGCAGCACTGCAAGATGAGGACAGCAGTGGCATCACTGTTGTGTTGCAGGGCTTATCCTGGAGTAGTCCCAGCCTCCCTCAACCCCAAGGTGGGTTTGGCCTTTTGCTCATGTTTTCCTGGAAGAAGCCAGTCTGAAATTGGTTTCTTCTCCTTTGTGGGTGGTTGAGTGGGCAGGAAATGAATTTGAGAGCTCTGGGGATCTTTGCTGAACGCGAGTAATAATTTGTCAGTCCTGCCTGCAGCGAGCTAGTGTGTTAATCCCCATGAGCCTCCCACTGAAAGAAACAGTGTTGTTGTTTATTATTTATTGCTCTGAAATTTGTTATTCACTGTGGCTATTTGTTACTTAGGGCATATATTATTTGTGGATCAGCATATTGCACTGAAATGCAGTGGCATTTTCATAGGGATGCTGTAGTTCTGGATCCTTAGTCTTAGAAGATCAGGGTTTTACATTGCAAAGAAAGCACGGAGAAAGGGCTGTGTGGGTACAACCATGGATTTCAACCAGCTATGGAACTGACTGTATTCTTTTTGTGTGAAATACAACCTTCAGGGCAGAGGCTGTGTACCTATTGTCTTTATTCTCAGCATTGTGCACCAAGTAAACCCTTCTCAAGCAGGTATAGCTTAACTTTCCAATTGATGCCCCAGCTGTGATCTTAAGGAGATCTGTCAGTCCCCAGTGTACCCAGCCACGCTGCAATTTCAAGGATGAGCCTGCAAAGACTGTGACCATAAAACAGCTCAGTGCATCCTGGTGCCTGCTCTCTGCACTGTGTGATATTTTTCTCTCTAAGTGTCAGGAAAATTATAAGCTGTAAAAGTTGATCAGAATTGCAACCTAACGTTCCCTATTGGCTTTAGGCTCTGTGGAGATGATGAGTAAACCAAGAATCCAGCTCTGGAAGTTCAGCTATTTGCTGGTTTTCATAGGAGCATGGTGCTCAAGTTTAATTGTAACTAATCATTGGAAGAGGCTAATGTGGATAGTGCTCTCTTGCTATTTCCAGATCAAGACAAATCATTTTGTTAGAGAGTGTTGCAAACCTTAGTAGAAGGATAATTCATTGAAATTCTGTAGCCTGTATGAGAAAAAATGTATGATCTCATGTTAGACCTTTGGAATTTTGCCGTTGGTTTCATTGTACTGGGACTTCACTTCTGTAGCGTGATGCAAAGCTTTAGTGAGATACAGTCAGTCCCATTGGCTTTGCAACATGTCGTTCCACTGGCACTAGTATTTTCTGTTACATCTTGTTTATAAGGCAGCATTAATTCATATATGTGATTTTCTTCTTTTTTTTCCCTTCCACTTTAGATTACAGACTTGAAAACAAAGCCAGAAAATGGTTTGGCAGCAGTTAGGTATGAATGGCTCTTTTTCTTTTTTTTTCTTTTTTTTTTTTTTTTTTTTTTTTTTTAGGAATCAAGGGTGGTGGGCTGAGAGAAACTGCTTTTGTCTAATTCAAACTGTAAGTAATGTAGCCCAGATGTTCTTGGGTTAGAATCAAGCCTATGCTCTTCCTGCAACAAACGATTCAGGTGTCAGCTGCAGACACTGACCTCCCACTCTTGCTGTGCAGAACTGAACTGTATTGCCATCTACTGCCTAGGATTGTCTGGGCTGAGATGGCAGCATAAAAGATCTCCTCCTTTGGAAGGGTGATCTCACCATGGCCTGCCATTTTGGGAAAGAAGGGGAAGATGCAATCTGGAAAGGAGGTGTTGCCATTTGTCCTCTGCAACCCATGATGATCACTTATCTTGTCCAACTTCCTGTCCAAAAGCAAACTAATCAGATAAAATGAGAGCAGTATCTTCATAGACCTGCACCTGTGAAGTTTTCTGCTGCCTGAACACCACCTAGGAGACTTGATTAATACTTCCTGTCAGAAACTCTTTCATTTTTCTGTCAGCATTTTTTGACAGAATCTCAAACATTTCCGTTAAAAAATTTCTGAGATTTAACTAGGAGAAAGTTCTTTTTTTCCACTGAAGTTACTTTTGTTGAGCATATTACTATCTTTAGGGCTCCCTTCTATGTTAACAACTGAAAACCAAAATTCTTAAAATCATGGATCATATGAAAAGTGTTTGGTTTCACTAACAGGCCCAAACCTCTGTTTTCCCGTGAAAGTTTGTTGATGATGAAAATATCTTGCTAGAAAACTCTTTCTTGCAATTAGAAACTCCTTGGAAAGTATGGCAGCACAGTGCACACGCTCATCAGGACACATACCTTTATAGTTTCCTGGGGGTGGGGTTCTATCCTCTTGAACAGATATAAAAGAATCTATGAATGTGTCTGAGAAGAGATTGCTGGTAAGTTCATTCTCACACACACAAATAAGAGCTCTCTTTGCACAGAGAGAGTAAAATTACATAGCAGTAGGAAAAATAGTTTTGTATTGAAAGCTTAGGCATTGAGTCAGGCTGATACTTTGGTGGCTTGCAGGAGAAACTGTCATAACCTTATGGAGTGACAGAATGCTTTGGGAGAGAGTGCACTTCTTTTAAGTGATTCATGTTTTACTTTTCCTGCCCTGTCTGACAGCCTAATAATATGCTTTCTTTGCAGATTCATTAACGGTTTGAGCCAAGATGTCAACCTCACCATTGACAGCAAACAGTTCATATCTGTTCAGAGAAACTGTGGTGTTTCTGGGTACTTGCTTGTAGAGAGGGACACGTAAGTTTCCCTTGCTGTGCTGAAGGTCCTCACTGAAGCCCTTCCTTGAGCACCATAGGGCTTTTTTTTTTTCTTTTTTTCATGCAAATAGCAGAAACTTAATTGCAATGCTCTTGGCATTTGATTGTGTGGCAGATGTTTGTAAAAAAAACAAGCAAACAAAAAAAGCAGAATAATCAGCTCTGTGCAGAGCAGCAGTTACTCTAGGCCACTTGTGTGTGTACAGAAGAACCATGCATTTATTTTGCAAAGCGTCCAAGCCGAAGGATAGGGGATCAGTTTCTCTGTGCATAATATGTTGCTGAATAGATTCAAGTTCTTAACTGTGTCTGGAATAGCTCCCTTCCTGTAGCAGTTGTTGGTTTGGTAAGATAACATAATCAGGGAAACATTATTGCTTGGATGCATTATTCCTTTGACATGAGTGTAATGACGTTCTAATTGAGGTAATGATTGGAATTTTCTTAGAGCTAGGTAAATAGAATATCAGGAATCCAAAATCTTTTTGAAGAAGTCCATGTACAGAACTTAACTTTCTCTGAGCAGTTACACTGTATGTGGAGCTGGAGTGAAGAATTATGAGAAGTTATTGAGAGGCCATCTGTGCATCTGTCAGCAGAATGAAGTCGAAGATGGAAAAGTCTCTCTGCCATGTGGCACCTGCTCTATTTTGGTATTCTCTCAGGTCCAAGCTTTTAGTGTTAGGATGCTCTCAGAGAAGGAACAATTCATATTCCACATGACAAAGTGCTGGTATGTGAGCTGACGACATCATGTGGGCTGGTAATATCTAACATCCCATGGCCTTGTAGGCCGGGCTGATAGACTGGGGGTGCATATGGCAGTGGTTTGGCAGCACAAGACTTGGCTCATGTAAGACATTTCTGGCCTCTGCAGTGTTTCAAAAGCCTCCTGGCTTTTCTCTGCAGAAGCTCCATCCAAGGTATTTATGGCTGCAGTTTAGGTGGATGCATCAATCACTGTGGCAATCCAAAATTTAAGAACAAATAAGAAGGCTAATTTGCTCTGTTGAAAGGAAACACTATGGCTTGTGGGAGTGTATCTCGGATATCCTGAAGACTCTCTGAGCCTGGCTAACTTGCAGGGCCCACAGTTCCTAGAAGGAGTGAATAAAATTTTGGAAGAAAAATAAGGCTGGGGAAAAAAAAAAAAAGAGAGAGAGAGAGAGAAGTTCTCTTTTTGCTGGAAATTTTTGAGATTGCTTGGAAGAATCAGCATTTCAAAACATTAGCAATAGCCTGGGTCATTGGGTGAACTCTAGTCAGTGCCTAAGTGTTCCTGGAAGGAAGAGATGGCAAGAACTCTAGGGATCCTCTGGCATAAACCTGACTGCAGCTTTACATTTTACATCCTCTCTTGTCCATTGTAGGGGCATTTTTGATAGCTCTACTCTGTGCTCTTTGTCTGAGACTAACCAGAAAATGCTGTACTTCATCCTTGTATCTAGATATGATAATGGAAAATGCATAACTGAAACTGGGGAATTCACCCTGGACCTAGGGCTGCTTGACTTTGGTGCATCGTACACTGTTGTGATAACTAATGTAAGTGATCCTGTGTTGGTAACAAGCTCGTTCTGCTCTAGTCTCTGGCAGTGTTTTTCCTCATACGTTGGTGACTTTCTTGCTTTCTCCACTTTGTGAGACTGAGGCAATAGCCATTTGAAGGCTCTCCAGGAAAAGATTCCGGCAACTATAAAAGCAAAGGGGGCGGGTGGTCATTCCACCTTACACTGTGATCTTGTCAAGTCTTACCAGTTAAACAAGAAGCAATGTCTTTTGCTTGATGGAAATCCCCAGAAAATCAAGTGACATGCAGTTTATGCTGGTATCACACCATCCTTGTTTGGTTAACATTGACCCAACACACTGCCAAGAGCTAATGCTGCCTGTGACCTCTAAAACTGCAGTACCTGGTGACATCTCACACTTGAGAAACTCTGCAAAAAAGTCTGCTACACCCTCATGTTTTACTTACTGATCTGAAAGTTGATCTTTCAAGGCATGTGGATTTTGCACAGGAAGAAGAGGAGCAAAGTGTTGAGAGAGGTGGATGAGGTTATGCATCTTCTTTTCCTCCTCTCACTCTCACTGTACAGCTCATTTGGAAACTAGTGTGAAGTCAAGGCATGCTTTTCCAAACAACCCAGAAGTGTGAACCAAAGAGGGTGGAATCCTTTGCCTGCCTGCCAGCTTCTTAGAGGCACTGCTCTGACTGGTCCAGCTGGCAGGAGCCACGGAGATCAATGTAACTGTCTTAGTGCCCATTTTAACCTTCCCACTGCACAGGCACGCTTACAAACCAGGTCTGACAGGACACGCTGCTGAGCTGCCCTTTGGGGCTTTGACTACTGTGTTGTGATGAGCAGAGCAAAGTGCTGTCAGCTATTCCCTGGCAGGAACATCTCCCTGTTGGGCAACTAATGGGAGCTGTTCATGTCTGTGGAATCCAATACGTAGAGGGGAAAGGCATAGCTGCATAACACCTGTTTGGTTTTTTGTTTGTTTGGGTTTTTTTTTTTTACATTTTTCCTCCTGTAGCTGGAATGGGATGTACGGTCCTGGAGAGGACAGGCAGGTGCTGCCATCTTTGAGTGTGGAGATTTATGTACACAAAACACATGCACACTTGAAGCGATGTTGGCCAGTCCCTACTTCTATGGCTTCACACCTCTTTCCCTGGATGAGAAGCTGAGTAGAGTAGTTGCATAGAGAATACGAGACTAAGAATATTATCACCAAGCTTCGAGTAATACAGCAGAGTGTAGAGGAGAGGTAGATGCATTCCAAATGGGTGTGGGCAAGGACCCCACTTTGTGGTCTCATCTCAAAGCCCCTGCTGCCTCCATGGATGCTTAGGGGTGGCTCTGTGCCTCAGACCCTATGGCGCTGTGCGGTCCTTTAATCTTTCTGACCCTCTGTTTTTCCATCTCTTGCCCTGTGCTTTCATCCTTCTGTAGAGAGTTAGTTTGCTCCAGGCCAAGATAATTTTTGATTACTGCAATGATTTGTACCATGCTCTCCTACTCAGCTGAGAGTGAAGTATAGAAGAACCAAGAAAGCAATATATTAGGCTGCTAATATAGCTGAACTGTAATACTTAAATCATGGAAATAGTGCCTTCCCAGCCTTCTTCAGTGTGCAGTTGTAGCATAGTACTTGTGACATTTCCTTTGGGCAAAAGAGCAGTGCGCAGCTCTCCTCTCACCCCTTTTAGCCTTCTAAATTACACTCTCTTGATTTGCCTCCCTGCATGGTGATTAAGTACATCTCATAAACATCCCTTGTATTTTCCCATGTACTCTCCTTAAACACTAGGTTTCCTGCCTGAAGGCATTTTAGCCTAATGATTGCCTGGCTGCTACTCAAATCTCTCTCTGCTTCTCTGCACATCAGAGGCAGTATTAATTACACCTAGAAAAGCAAACAAAAGGAATTAGGAATACAGACACTGTAACTGTCTCAATATACCTGATGTGGGGAAGTTTTTGCTACTCTTAGAATTCCTGAACTGGGTATGTTTGGGTGTTGATGCTATATCTGGGGAGTTATACAGTGCTGACGGAATGCACATAGTGGTCATGTGGAGGGAGTGAGCATTTATCCTCTTGCCCATTCCGGCTCTGGTGTCATCAGCAGGTGACAGGCTCCATAAAAGTACCACACAGACTTTTCCTAACACCAGTAAAGAAGGCAGCTTGCCATTTTGCAATAAATCTTGAAGATCTTGTGGCACAGGAGGTAGCTGGGATATTTTCATGTTGTGCAGTAGGAGTCAGCCTACTCCCAGCAGGCTTGGATGTGGCAGAGATCAGACCCACAGTTTCACTTCCAGGTCAGAGCTTTGCTTCTGTCTTTGCTTTAAGCTTCATCTTAATTCTCTGTAGTCCAGTCTAGGAAGGATCTGATCTTTCAGCAGCTAATTGATGTTCCTTTATTTTCCTGCTAGGTGTCTGCAGGTGCGGTTCAGACGTGGAAGTCAGAAGACATCAAAGCCAACAATGTCCATATGGCTTGGCAATTACCACAATACTTATTAATATCTGCTGGAGAAGTGATGTTCTCCATTACGGGTCTGGCCTTCTCCTATTCTCAGGTACTCCACTTAAAGATAAGGGGCTTAATTAGACTTCAGGATTTATTCCCACGTCTGCCAAGGTTGCATGAGGCCTGGAACCTGCTTTAAACTGAGAGACTGAAGGGGGTCTAAGGATTTATGAGAATCTGATTGTGGTACACTAGGTTGTCTGGGGTGAAGGTTTGTGAGTGGAGAGGACTGAGACATTGCAAGATGAAAAAGCTGAAGCTACTCAAATCTATCTTTGGAGTAAACTGCAGATATTTATTAATGTGAGGCATTAATCCACGGGACAATCTGTTGTGAGATATGGATAATTTGAGGTTGGCAGGAAGCTTAACATCAAGATCCAGTATTTTCCAAAGATGTGCGGACGCAGAGCACCAGGCTTCAAGCTTCAGAGCTTTTTGCGTGGGTCTCTAGTCTTCCTGATCTAACAGTAGATAATCTGGGTTGGGGGTGATCAGAATCCAGATCTGCAACAGCAACCTTCTTCATGTGTCCTCTAGACTTGTTTTGAAACCTCTCTGTATGCAGTTGTAGGACTTAATTGCAAAGGAGACACATGAAAAATTCCACCATTTTCTCCTAGGCTAGGTAGAGGGATGTGGGCACAGCATGACAGTCACTGACCAGACTCTTCTTCCCTTTTCAGTCTCCAGCCAGCATGAAGTCAGTGCTGCAAGCAGGCTGGCTGCTCACAGTGGCTGTTGGGAATACCCTTGTGCTTGTTGTTGCCCAGGCTGCACCTATGGCGCAGGTATGGTTCTGCTTGTAAAACAAAGCTAATGCTTTAGAACAGGCCCTGGATGGTGTTTCTGGATGCCTGTGCCCTGGAGGCAGAGTTTCTCTATCCAGCCCCAGACTCCAACATGCCCCAGCTGTCTCCCAGCCAGGGTTCTGCGCAGCATTGCCTTCTGGAGCAATGGTCTTTCCTGGGCCTTTCAGTGGCAGTAAGTAATACTGCTGTGCCGTGCTAATAGTGCTGGAACTCAGGCAAGCAGACTTTATTTGGACCTGGAGCTTGGACACAATGCCAGCCATGTGTTGCTGCTGCATACCAAAAGCAGCTTGCCTGATTCTGTCAGAGCCAGCTGCCTATTGCATCCCTGCGATACTGGGCTCTGCATGGGGAGGCTGTGGTGCAGAAGTTGTTTCTTCCAAGCTGCAAAGCTTCTGGGATGATGACGTGAAGTTGTGAACTGAGGCTTGTTTCTGGCTCACAACAAACTGCCTGTCTCAAAGGCATCTTGTGGGCAAAAAGGCCAGGCAGGTATGTGCCAGCCAGGGCAGATTTGTAAGAGGTTTAGTGAAACTAGCCCATGGGTGACTGACTTGTTTTGAGGTATATCACACATATTCGTATTTACATAACTACATTACATATACATGATTCACCAGAAAACAGGATGAGAAAGTTTCTACCTTGTGAGAAACCTTAGGTGCTGGAAAGCTTTCACCCAGCACTTTGAAAAGCACTTGGACATGCAGAGAAATCCTCTGGACTGGGAGACTGGTGTTCCCTGACTTGCTGTTTTATTTCTTTTTCTCTTTCCTAGTGGGCTGAATTTGTCTTGTTCACTGTTCTACTCTTTGCTGTGTGCATTATTTTCTCCATCATGGGATATTTCTATGTCAGTGTGGATCCAGAGGACCTAGAAGAAAAGGAAGAGAAGAGAGAGACCCCAAATAGAGGAAACATGATTAGTCTTGTTACTCAGAAAACAAAGCTCTAACACATTATGGGTTGGAATCTTTTTTTCTTTCTATTTTTCTTTCTATTTTTCTTTCTTTCCCTTCTTTCTTTGTTTTCCACTCTTCCTCTCTTTCTCTCTCTTTCTTGCTCTTTCTCTTTCTTTTTCTCTCTATTTCTCTCTCTCTTTCTTTCTCTCTTTTTTTTATTTTTTATTTTTTAATAATTTTTAACTCAGTAGATGGTAAGGAAGAATGGAGACGATGTTATTTTATAGTACTGTGGTTTTTATTACTCAGAATGTAGCTGCCATCTAAGTGGGACAAAATACCCCTCTAAAAAACAGTAGGGGGTCCTGAAATCTGAACAAAATTCCCTGGGAAAAGTCCTGTGGTATTGAATTCCCATATAAGTGAAGTCAATGGAATTTAGAACCTGCTCTTCTTTCTAAGCAAGGAATGCTTTCCTATTATTTTCTTTTAAGTATATATTTAGGGCAGCAGAGAGGAAGGGTGGAGGGCATGCCAGCAAAAGGTAGAGATGCTTGGAGAAAAGGATGAAAAATCCTATGTGGGATCAGAGAAGAATAGATGCTACAGATGGAAGATTTTTTTTGTTGTTTTTGTTATTTTTTTACTGCAATCATCAAAGACTGGAAGAGTTACAATCCCCCAAAATTACATCGTGTAACTCTCTTTATGAGTATTTCACCCCATTACTGCAAATTATGTTTGGTCCTGATTTATGACTTTCACCTCCAGGCCCAGAAGTAATAACAGGGAATTAAATGCTGCAGGCTAAACTATTCCCAAAGCACCACTGAACAAGATATGCATTCTACCATCTCTCTGATATACGGTACTTCTTAGAAGTCTGCAGCAACTGATAGCGTTCTTTGATTAGACATGATTAGAGAATTGGTTTACATTTTTGTACTTTAGGAATCCAAGCTGTTACTTGTAGTCTTTCTGTATATAAAGTCTATATTGGACATTTCCTTTAACAGTTCCTGCTGCTGCAAGTTTAGGGTATGGCTGTTTTCTCATCTCATGCTTCAGTTATTCTCCACTGGGAGACACACTGCAGCAGTTTCTATAAAATTCCAGGCATCCTACAGTGACTTAAACAAGGAAGCACTTTACCATCTTTTTTCAATCTACAAAAGGATACTGTGGCATATGAGATTTTTCTTTTCCTACCTGATTTCTATCTCTCTACCCATGTAGGTATGTAGGTATTTTAGCAGAATTGTGAGAATTATCTACTTTTTTTCTTGCTTGCATGAAGCTGTGAATTTTCTTGTTCTGCATTCAAACTGTTTCAACCATTGCCAATCTAGTAAAACTCTTTGGACAGTCCCTGCCTTCCTCTGTCACTCCAAGGCTGCAGCTGTGACAAGTGTGGCCTAATTTACAAAAAGGCTGTCAATAGGGTCTTCAGGTTCCCAGAGAATAGATTTTTAATGATGCTTTCCTCTTCCAACTTGGCATTGAACATATTATGAAATGCTTGCTTGGTTTCCACCCTGAACGGGACTGTGCTAAGGAGTATGCTTAGCTTGACATCACTGGTGCTTTAATTTGCTGCCACGTGTGTATTGTTGAATAAGACTGAGACAGCATCACTTTTTGGTTTGTAACTGGAATATGCAGTCTTGGATTGTTTCCTTTCCTTCTTGTCCTAAATGGCCATGAGGGTGCACCACTAGTTCTGCATAAGCTCCTGCCTGCTCTGAAATAGCATCTGGGTCTTGTGCCAGAGGGGGACCGTGGTCTCAGACAAATGACAACAGGCTGCTGGTGTGCACACAGAAGTGCTTAATGTGCTTCAATTGATGCAGAGCCATTTATTAAGCTGTGGTAGCTGGAACCGGGTGGCTGAGCCCTACGACTAAGTGGGGAATGAAGGGCATTGAAAGCCATCTATTAGGTCATCCAACCTGCTCCTCGGAAGCCAAGTCGGGATTATTCCCTCCACTCCTTTTTGGTATTGTTCTCTTGCCATGAATCTGTGTGTGTTCTTTCTCCTCCAGGCATTGTTGTTTTCCTAATCCTGTTTTATGATACGCTGCGAATCAGCTCAGAGGCTGCTGAGTCACTCTGCTATGATGCTGTTTGACCAGCTTCCAATTTGAAGCACTAATAGAAAGTATTTTGTCCTTTCTTCCCCCCACGAGCAAAACAAAGAAAAAAAAAAAAAAAAAGCAAACGGAAGGAATGGACAGGCCCCAGTAGTACTGAACAGACCCAATTTAGAATTATTGGAGCATTTAATTTTTTATAAGCCTTGAATTTGGAAGTGCGTTGATGTTTGAGGGCATCTGTGGTGAAAAGACAGCGGAAATCATTGGAGCACTGTCCTTGGGAAGCACTTGGTGCATCACAGCTTGAGGTGGTGTGAGGGAAAGCAAGGCACTCAAAGATGTGATCTTTAAGACTGTGTGTGCTCAAAAACCTCTTGATTTTTATGGGTTTTTTTTTTTTTCCTTACTGGCGGCATTACCAGAAGCTGTCACACATTCTGAGCTTAATTTAAAGGAAGCGTTCAAAACTCATAAAAGATACATTTAGGATGTCATCTGTATCTGCTTTTTAGACTCCCGATGCCAAATTGTCCTTTCCCAAACATCTCGAAGTTCCAAACCATCACCATAATGCTGTGGGAAGAAAAATTGCAGTTTGCGGTTGGGAAGGTTAAGAACGTGAAGTCAGTGCTATAAATAAAGTGCAAACATGAGGCTGGGGGCTGCTGCAGCCCCCTGGGAGAATTGCTCCAAGGAGTGAAAGGCTCTGCTTGTGTTTCTCTTCCATCTGATGGAGTTTCTTCTTCCCACCTGCTGGAAGTCACCTCCTCCTCTGCTCTGCCTGCTTGGTTGTTGGTATTTGGATTCCTCGCTGCTTCAGCTGCGGTCGTAAAGCTTTGCTAACCTGACCCGTTTATTGAAATGCACTGCAGTTTGGAAAGATTTCCCCTGAGCGTGCTGACAACCAGCAAGGAGCAGGCTAGGGGCTGTAATGAAGAGCTACAAGGTTGCAAAATGGCACCTTCAGTATAGCACTTCTATTTTAGAGCTGCAGTTCCATCCTAGCAGCCCTTTCGTCACCTTCAAATGGACTCGGAGCAGGATTGAAGATCTGGGTCCTGATTCTTTAAAGTGCGGAGGCCTCAGGGGTTTTATTCCATACAGACCGCCCAGAGACAGGGCCATGCACAGCTCTTAAGTCCCAGTTTTAGGAAAGTATTCCTTATTCCTTTTGATCGTTTGATTTGGTATTAGAAGGGGAAGCCAAAACAGTGATAGCATATGTAGAGATGTAGAGCGCATCCCTATGGAAAACAGCAGCTTGCTGTCTGTCCAGCTTTGCATGTCGCTTTCAGCAACTGATGGAGTTTGTCCTGGAGCAGATTAGGGAAAGCTCACACCAGCTGTTTTGGAGGCTGCCCTACAGAAATGATCATCTCTAGCTAAGGGACAGCAGTGGGCTGACAAAGATCAATAGCACATCACTGTGCAAGCCTTCATGGAGATTGCAGGGATTTGCCCCATTGTGGATGCACACGTATTTGCTTTGTGGAAGGATGCATTCTGGTCGAGTCCTTTAGTGTAGCAAACTTCCCTTCAATTGTGCTGGCTGTTGTCCAACAGATTTTTCTTCTTAGCAGGTTGAAATTGTGGCCAGTGGTATTTCCTTTCAGCTTTGCATGAGATAAGCATAAAAATGAGATTTCAAACTCTGCAAAAAAGAACTTCTTGGCTACGAGTCCCTTAAATTTTCCTTTTTTCTGAGGCACCAGAATGCTATTAGGAAGCAAGCTGTGCTATGCAGCTCAAGGTGTTTGCATCTTTCTTCTTCCCTCTTCCTTTCCCCGTAGAGCCCTATAATTCCAGAAGCTATGTTTTGTTTGTGATTTATTTTTTTTTTTTTTGTAAAAAGAAGAGTCACTTACACAAGCAGAACCTTTACTTTCATTAGATTGAGCCCACTCATTTCTTTAGGTTCTCAAGCTAGAGTTGTCCGTGAAAGATGTGGTTTTCCTGAGCAGTAACCTCCATGCAAGCTTTATCGTAAAAGTGAAATGTGAGTGAGTGAAAGGAAGGGTGCAGTTATGGGAAGAAGAAGAGGAGGAGGAGGCTATGCTCCTGGTGATGCTCCACCACCCATGGGCTTCCCTTGGGACAGAAGAACTGGCTGAGGTGTTATCACAGAGAGTGGCAATTAATGGGTAGTTTTAGCCAGGGCTACATGCAGAAGAACAACCTCTTACCTGTTCTGAATTTCTTTCCCCAGCCTAGGAAATGTTTTCTAGCAACAGCAGCTTAAACCTGTGAAGTCAGCTTCATGGCAAATACCACAGCTGCTGAATTTTGGATGATACCATCCTCTGCATCTCGTTAGCACATTTGTTATTGTGATATGAACAACAGAGTTTAAGGAACCAGTTTCAGCTGGTTTTAGCCCAGTCCGTCATGTCAATATGTGTGATAAACCTGCCATGAAGAAGGAGATGGTGTGAGGCCTTTGAGTTCCCTGAGCAATTTGGAAAAAAAAAAAAAAAAAAAAAAAGCAAAATCCCCAGTGAAGCTGCCAAAATATGGACTGCAGCACTGCTTCCCTTGGGGCTGCCTGTGGGTTCCGTAAGGCCGTCGCTCACCTTTCCAGGAAGACAAAAACTGGGGGCACTCAAATATTTTGCCTTGAGTAGGGCTTGTGCCACATTACAGAAATGGCATGAAGAAAATCACTGCTTTGCTCTAAACTCCTCCTTCCTTGCCATCTTGGGTGGTTAGTAAAGAAGTAAACAAGTTGTCTCCTAGTGAGCTCTGGGTCAAGCTGCTGCTGCATCTCCTCAAGGCCTTTCCATGCTGTTTTTTACCAGAAGGTCAATATCGATCAGTGTCTGTAGACCAGAACCCAGCAGTATAGCAACTGGCAGCCAAGCTGGTGAAATGACAAGCAAGTGAACATTACTTGTTAGATTAATTTATCTCATTGCGTGAGTGGTTTGGACTGTACAGTCTGTATAGTTGGGCTGCTCTTTCAGTCTCCCACTTACGCTGGAGGCTCTGGAGCCCTGGCCTCACCAGTTCATCTGTGAGTCCTTCTCTTGTGAGGAAGAGGGAGAAAACCAATCTGGGATGGACATTTCTTCCTGCCCACTTGTCCTGATGGTGGTTTCTTTTGCTACACCACACTGGGCATCAGGCAGTCTGAACAATGCTTACATTTTGCCCTTTCCTGTCTGTAGCCTTTCTTTTGGAACTAATATCACAGTTTTTCTTCTTTTTTTTTTTTTCTCCCCCAAAGGCTGTTTTGAGCACTCCACTCTTTCATGAAATAAATAAATGGCCCTGCCTGTTCACTGGCAGATGGTCTATCCATCTTCTGCCATAACTTTAGAGCTGTAAAGAACCCCCTGAGCTCATGGTGCCAGCAGAGTCTTCTACATCCCTGCTGGAGGAGCTCTCTGGCTCTTCCTTGCACACCTTTTGTATGTGCTGGTTGAAACCAAAGGACTTGTAAGGACTCGTGCTTTGTTCCTCACAGTGCTCCTCAAGCTGCTGTAATGTAAGCTCTGAGTTCCCTCTTCTGATTGAGCTGAAAACTATTAAATGCCATTGAGTGCTTCAGAACTAACTGGTTTTGTACAGTAAAGTCTTTTTTTTTTTTTTTTTTTTTGTAGTATCTTGCGTTGTTCACATTCACTGCTTGCAGCTGTGATGTGAAACACTGCTCCAGTCTTCTTCTGTCACCCCTCCCTTTTTTGGAGTAGGCTTGGCTTTTAGCTTTTCCATAAAATACTTTGGTCAGTTTAGTCCTGGTGCCATTCATTTGCCAGCAGCCCCTGAAAAACCCTTTTGTGAAGCACTGGGACAGTTTGCCCAGACAATTTGCTGGTGAGTGCTAATCCCTAGAGACACTCAAAGTCAGGCTGGACCTGATTTCTGAGCAACCTGACTGAGCTGTAGGTGTCTGTGTTCTTTCCTGGGAGGTTTGCCTTTAAAGGTCCCTTCCAACAGATATGATTTTAAGCCAGGAATTGCAGATGATTTCCTTGGATTTTTGCTCCTGTCTGCTCAGTGTCTCTTACTGGTGTCACTAACGCAGCTCCTACTGCCCATCCATCCATGGGCTTACTAGACTGGGGGGAGTAGAGAAGTCTTCCCAGTGCATATAGAACAAATATCTCACTTCTGAAAGTCTGGAGTGCACAGGAGGCCTTTCTTTACTCCTGTCTTCTGCTGGCCTTGTGTTTCCTTGCTGGCAGTCACCCTCTCATCTCCTAGTTGGGTCTCCTAGTAGTAATAGTTCACTCCAAGAGAACTTCTGCCTCCAAAATGGGGTTTGGTCAGTTTCATGGTGTTACTCGTGGTGATGCCCATCACAGGGTTCATCTCGCCTGTTCAGCCTCCACTCATAGTATTACTTGAGTTGAAAAGGATTTTTAAAGATTATCTAGTTCAACTCCCCTGCAGTGAACAGAGACATCTATAGCTAGATCAGGTTGCTCAGACCTCCAGTATTGTCCCAGGTTTCTGCTGTTTTGCCTTCCTCATCACAGCTTCCCATTAGCAGTGCAATGCCTGGAGGCTGAGTGCCCTTCACACCATGGATCTGCAGGCAAAGTAAACTCAGAAAATCAGTAGGGTGGACTTTGATGGCTCCTGTCTTCATCAAAGACTGAGATCGAATGAGGTCCCTTTGATAAACTGAGCTGATGGGCCAATTTGGCTTGCATGTGCAGTATTTTGGGCCTCGTGGGGCTTATCATTAAAAGACAAGAGAATGCAATTACTTGGAGAGCTAGGAGACTGCTCTAAGTCGCTAGTCTCTGCTTTGTCAGAACAAAGAGGAACTTAATGGCAGGGTGGCAGGAGGCAGCAGGCAGCCTCTCCTTGCAGTGGGAGGCAGATTGTGTCCCGCAGGTTTGAACACATGCAGTAGCACAGAGGGCAGGGTGCCACTGCGGCCCCTCGGTCCCTCAGCTGTTTGCTCCAGAAGCGAAACCTTGTTCCCTTTTCACCCAGGTGGCTGCTTTATCTCTTTCTACAGTTTCTTGTGCTTCTAATTCCACCCGTAAACGATGGTTGTCTTTGACTGGAGCAAGACAGATTTCAGCTGGGTTCCTTTGCCAGAGCTTAATCAAACCCTGACCTGCATAGGGAGCTCAGTGCAATATGGCTGCTCCCTGCTTCAAACCCTCAGGCCTGGGGCTGGATCCCGACCCAGCAGGAAGAGCTCTGTTAGCTTAGGCTCTGAATCAAGCCCTGAAGATGAGAAATGCCTGGCTGGACACAAATGCAATTCTCCCTGTTTTCTTTTTTCTTTCAGGTTACTGAGTCAGAGCTGGATGGCATATGTAATTGTAGCAGATCTATTCTTCAGTCTTTCTCTCTCTCTTTTTTTTTAAAGGAACATTCATGCTGCATTTTAATCACAACATTTAGAATACATCCAAATAGCTCGAGCTCAAATCTTGTTTTTCAGCCAGAAAGCTTGTTTTTCATCTATTATAATAATAAATGTGCTATTGATAACAGTTTAGATGCAATTCAGCGCAGCTTTGTGCTGTGCATCAGCTCTGGAGGGCCAATATTTTCTTATTATCCATTATTGATATGACACGTTGCAAATATTTAACAAACAAATGATTGGGTTTATCCTCGTGGCCCTCTTAGTTTGCAGTCTCATTCTTTTTGACAGCTGAAGTCAGGATTAACGATGATCTTGTTTAAGACAATTGATGGCTGGCAGGTTTATTTTCTGAACCTACAAGTGCAGTCAGAGAACCAGCGCTGGGACTTTCAATTAAATCTCATCCTTGAAGCAAATTTTTTTTAGCTTTATTCTATCCAATTCTCCTAAGTGGAAATCGGATTTGCCTGGTAAAGTGCTTAGACCTGTTTTTCATTTCTTCATTTATGTAGTCATTTTAAATATAAAAGCTTAACATGATGTGCTGGCAAAAGGAGCTGGTTTTCCTTCTCAGCCCAGAGCTTGCTGGGTCTGTTCAGCCTGTAAATGCTTTAGTGGACAGGTCCTCTGAGCGCAAGCTCGGAGCAAGGAGGCCACCTCGAGACTTTGCAGAAAGGAGAGATCCAGAAGGATGTGCTGGGTTTGGTCCTAACATCTGGAGGATGTTACACCCCGTGGGAAAGCCTGGTATGAACGCCGAGGCTCACGTGAGTTTTGGGTGACCGGTGGGGAAGCTCTCACTGAGACAGGAGCATCTTCTAGGGGAAAACAGCAGCGGAACAGAGACTCACAGGAAGCACGTGCTGGGCACTGGGCCACATGTTGGGCAGCAGGCCAGCTCTGTCCTGCAATTTCTGACCATGAGCTGTGCATGCACAATGCAGGAATTCACTGGAACGTGAGCCAGGCTTCAGAGATGAGAAGTGAGTTTGTTCTCCAGTAAAATCGCCTTTTGTTAGCAGAAAATCTGTGCATCGGGCTCCCCAGGGGAATAGTGGTTGAAAAGCACAGATGATTAAACGATAACACGTTTGAAGGTTTTTCATTTTTTGTGTGTTTGTTTTTTCTTTTTTTTTTAATTTTCCTTTTGGGTTTGGAAGCTGGATGCCGCACATAGGTTTCTCCACACCCAACCTGGAAATAATGTACTTGTTCTATGCAAAAAAAAAGCTGAGACTCTCAAAAGAAGAGCCCCCAGGAATTGTGAAATACCAAATGTCACACCAACAAAAATGACTGAAGCTGGCAGCTCCTAGCACAGCGTATCGTGTTGGTCTTAAGCAAGAAAAAGCCAAATCAAACAAGACGTGATGGAACAGAATAAAATCAGGCAAGCACCTCATCTTGGCTTGGAATAGCATGTTCATAGAGAAAGCATTTTTCATTGCTTTTATTTGGTTAAACCAGCAGTAAAACCACTGGCTCAGACCTATCACAGCCCATGAGTGCCTGCTCCTCGGTGTCTGACCCTATTTGTAGTGTAAGCATTCTGCTCCCTTCCCTTGGAAGCAGTGGTGGGCCTGGCAGTGCGTTTCAGCATGTCTGCATGCAAGTCTTCAGTCCTGCAATAATCCCCATTGCAGGGATAGTTCCACCTGGTATTTAAGCCTTCATCTCACTTCATTTTAAGGCTTGCTTCTTGATTGACTCAGCATCAATCACCATAACGTGCCAGAAATGCTGTTTCCATTAACAAATACATTTTGTTGGAAGCTGGGTAGCCCACGGTGCTGCTCCAGGTCCAACACAAGGATGGGTGTTTTGTCTGTGAAATTCAGGGCATCTGCAGCCCACAGCACCATGCAGATGTACGAAACAGGACTGAGAAGTTTCCCTGCATCCACATCCCTGTGCCATTCCCAATTTGGGCACACAACCATCAATGCAGTGACACCTGCAGCTTTCTGCTGCTACTGGGACTAAGGTTTGAGAGCAAACAGCCTTGAGTGCATGTTCACAAGCCACAGCTACCAGCTGGACACCAAGGATAAAGTGATACCAGCTACTATTTTTGCTTGCATTAACTGCCATATATTGCACATCAAGCCAGCCACAAGGAACCAAGCCATTAAGCTTTCTCACAACATTAATTATGAAGATACTATTACTCTTGTTTGTCAACTATGAACCACCCTGTGATAATTGATTTATTTTCTTTTAGTGCAGCAAGTTTTAATGCTGATGCTGCAAAATGTGCTGGCAGGCTATTCCTGCAAGGACCTGATCCCTTTGAGCTGGAGAAACCTTTGTCACCACGAGGTCAGGCCTGGAAAGGTGCAGACCAATGTTTCCCATCCTCTTTTGGCCAGAGTACCTACCATCTGGGATCTGCCTGTGCCAAAAGTGTCCTTCTGACATAAGTTTGGCTGAAGATTGGGCACCTGTGTGATGCTTTGAATGTCGACTTACGGAAAAGCTTTCAGGCCAAGAGGGTGTTGCCCAAAGCCTATCTCAGACATCCTAAACGCCCCAAAATTTTGCTGGGGTCCATCAGTTCTGAGTATCCTGAGTCCTGTGTTTTCCATCTCCAATGTGTTTATGGGCAATGAGAGGAGCTGTTGTCTCCTTCCAAAGGCAGAGGCAGCAGTGATGGTGAAGCCCCCATGCTTTTTCTGTTCTCCTCCAGCCCATGCTACTAGCACTGGGCTCTCCTAACACATCTCTGCCCTTTCCTGCTGCTGATGACAGCAACATATGGCAGGAGAGGAAGAACCCCTCCAACGTTACTTTCTGCCTATGCTGGCCACGGTCTGTAGCCCAAGGTACCGATGGGATAAGTGCCTCCCAGATGATCCCTGTCCCAGATGTGCATGTGTCCATACATGCAGTTGGATCACTGATGGATGCTCTGCAGCCATCTGGATGTCAGGGAGAAATGACAAATTTCTCCCTTGCTGCCAGCCACACCTTCCATGAGATATTGATGAATGGCATCTTTATTGGCTGCTGGGCTAATTAAATAAAAGTTGCATCAGCTTCTAGCTGACAGGCTCTAATTGCTCCTGAACAGATTTTGAGAGGACCAAATGAATAGGAAAATAAAAGGAAATAGCATGGATTAGATCCAAGAAGGTATCTGACAGCATTGTGCTTCTGTAGAGCTGCAGGTGCTCAGCACTGCAAGAGAAGTGTCTGGGTACCAGCAGCCCTGCTGTGTTTAGGGGGTTTAGAAGGATGCTCAAGTTCCAGGGCTGGGTGCCCAGGTTTTGGGTGGGTCCAGGACCTGGTGCACCATAGATCCCATCACAGACAAACGTACCAAGATGAGTGGCGAGGCTCTGTCACTTCAGTGGTGTCTGCTCCCCAGGGGACCCTGGGGCTATATCTGGGCACAGCCATTCCAACAGGCTTGTGCCATGTTTAATTTATGGGCTGATTAATGAGTTCTTAGCATACAATGCATTTAATTCCATTTTGGCCTGATTTATGGTAGGACGTGAACAGCATGTGAAGTTTTTAATTCAGTAGGTGGTGACTCTGATTCAGTATATGGAGAGTGACGGAAGAGGTGATGAATTTGGTTCCAGAGGCAATGCATCAAGCTCAGTGTGAAGTGCCCCAAATCTATTGCATGTCGCATCAGCTTCAAAGTGCTCGATAGTAAGTGGGGCGCTCTCTCCTGAGCCCCCACAGCCACTACCTTCCTTGCTGGTGGTCTTCTCTTCAGCCTTCCAGGATGTGAAGAAAACCAGCGAAACAGCCCATGAGGTGCTGGTCAGATATTTGTCTTCAACTCAATACATGGCCAGCCCCACAACTAATGTGTAAGGATGGCTGAAACCCTGCTGGCAAAATGATCAAAGAAGGAACAGAAGACTTGTATTGGAGGGAAATGGAACTCCAAAACTTATGGCTGGAAAACTTTGTCTTCAGACTTGATAAAGGGCTGCAGCCATCAGGGTGGATGAAGAGGAGGATGTTTTCCATCAACTGTGTTAATCGGATCTGTGTCTGCATACAGTTTTTTTGGGGAGCAGATAAAACACAACAGATCCTAACCTGCTGATCAGCCAAACCCTGCTGCCATTTACAGGCAGGGATTTCTACCATGCCATGTATCCAGGGAAGAGTGCCAAGCATCAGGAACACGAACAGGGGCTCAAGTTCTTCTAAAGTACTCCTGCTCTGTTTTCAGAGAGCTGTTGTGGGCTTGGTCTTTGCCCAAAACCTCTCCAGGAAACACATCATGCTGCTCCTGCCACGGGCATCCAGGCAGCTTCAACCCTGATCTCCAAAAGGGTAAAATAAACACCTCAGGCATGCTTTAAATGGCTGAAACAACACCCTTCCAAGAGCAAAAGCACAATTCTGAACTCCCATGTTGGCATCACCTTCAATTTTGCTAATGAAATACTGGGTTTGGGGAGCCCCTGTGCCCTGTCCGCCATCCCACAGCATCCAAGGGAGGATGCTTATGCCTTGCTGTGCCCCAGGCATGGCAACGGGCATCAGGGGACCCTCCCAGTGCTGTCTTTGTGCAGCCAGTCTCATGGATGCATCTGGGATGCCAGTTTCTGCTCCTGTGTTGTGGCCACGGGGGTAATGGGCTGGGCTTTGTGGCACCACTCAATGTGCTGCAGCACAGCACAGACACCCTGCAGGGCTTTATGCTGCCAGAAAATGTCTTGGTTGTGGAGAAGAGCATGTAATTTCTTTTCTTTGTTTATTTGTTTTGCATGGGAGGCGAGGCTGATGGCTCATAATGAACAAGCATTTTAGCTGAGTGCAGTCGGGCCCATAAATCAGTTGCTCTCTTTGGAGAACAAGCGATCAGCAGGAACCAGCAGCTGTCTGAGCTCCAAAATCACCAACACCAGCATCTCCTCCAGAACAGGAGCAAACTGCTGGCACTGACATCCCCCTGGTATCCCTCTCCAGTACTATGTGCTGCAAAGAGCCAGTCCTCTTGGTGGCTGATTTCCTCCTGTTTCCATTGCCAAAGCCTTCAGTAGATATCTTGGTCCTCCTTCAAATCCAGTGTCTATCATCAGCTTTGTCTGTCATCTGTGAGACTGCTGCATGCTGGTGGGTTGGCTCTTATCTCCTCTGTTTATTCTTCACTATCTCCATCCATCCATCCATCCATCCATCCATCCATCCATCCATCCATCCATCCATCCTTCATTTAACACTACAAGACCATAGCACAGGAAATATCTCTTTTCTCCATTCTATTCCATTATTTGAGTGTCTGGTTTTGACTGAACAAACCCAATTTTTCCCTGTGAATACAGCTTTAAGATGTGACCTGAAGCCTCTAAGTGAGATTTGTCCTCTGCATGCAGAGCAAAATAGCTGGACGTGATCCTTTCCTGATGACTGGTGCCTTTTCTGTGCAGAGAGAAGAAGCTGTATCTGTAGAAACTCCCTGCTCATAGCAGCAGGTGCTTGAGTTAGCCAGTAATCCACAATGATGAGCTTTCTATGGACTACAGAACCTAGGAGACTTGAGGTGAATACCTGAGTACATTTCTCCATTGATGTATAGCTCAGATCCAGCCTTAATAGCAATGCTGCCCCTTTAAAAGGGTTTAAGTTATAAAATGTGGGCAGTTCCTCGCTTGTTTTGGATCCACCTGGAAATCAGCAGCTCCCCAATTTCCATCACCAGCATCTGCCTGGGTGCAGTTGTGCTGTACAGCTTCAGGTTACAAACAGAGCTGAAACTTCCAGACATATGGTGCTCGATTCCCAACTGGTAATTGCATCAACTTAAGATCAATGGAGCAGAATAATATCTGCCCACTAATAACAGTTTAATAAAATTAATAGCGTTGGCTATGCCATGAATTACTTTAAAACAGGGATTGGAGGATAGTAACGTAAACAAGCATCGATTTTCTCCAGGGAAGTGGAGTGCTGTGTCTCCTTAGAGCAGGCTTTTGGAGAGCTGTGCTGCTGGTGTGGCAGCGCCTTTGCTCCTTGAGGGGTCACTGAATGTCCACCACTTTATTTGTGCTGTTCCCATTGAACATCATCCTTGTGTGTTTGCAGCATCCCACTGCCACTGGCTTTCTCGCAGCCCTGGGGAGCAAAGACATGCACAGCCCGTGCATCACATCTTGGTGAGCTGAGGCCGTGGGGCCGTGCTGAGGTTGCTGACGTGTCCTTCTGCAGCATGCAGGGAATCACTTCTCTCCCTGCTAACACCACGTTTTAAAGACAGCCTGCTTTATTTTTACTTTTTAATGTGGTGTATTTTTGAGCTGGTGTACTCAAGCAGATGGACGTTTGGTGTCCAGACAGACAACACGACATAAAGTAACAATCATCTGGTTCCTCTCCATCTGGATTTGCCATAGAAATCATTATAGCAAAACTCCTTCAGAGAGGAGACTGATTGGCACCAACATGCAATAAGTGACAGAAGAAGATGCCCGACTCCACACATTACATCCATCCCAATCCCTTGCTGGAAATCAGGGACGTTAAAAATAAAAACCCTTTGAGTTTTGACTGTTTACACAGCTGTAGCATAAATATTTAGATTTGCGACAGAAACGCTTGCTCAGCCAAAACCCTTCCCAGAGCTCTGCAGTCAGCAGAGGGGGTTTATAGAGGCCTGGCATTTCCTTGGAAAAACTGAAACTGATGATAATGAAAGCCGAGAGCGATGTCCATCTGTGGTGCTGCAGCACCCAGGGACACCATGCATGGGTACAGACACAGGGCCGCGGGCAGCAGCCCCGGGTGCATCCTGCATCCTCCTGGCACCACCTCGTGGTCTGGGTCTCGTCGACTCCTTCCATCTCTTCACCCACTGAAAGCCATGGAGAGGATTTCCCATCCGTCAAACCGCCTCGTTAGGAAAAGCCGTAAGGTACGGCCGTTATTAAAGTGGGGTTTTTTCCTAATGCACCTACTGTCTTCATTATGTCATAGCACCTCTATGAAGAGATTTGTAGAGGAATCCATCCATTCATTCCCATACCTAATTCCTCAATAGCCCATTTGCTTCAAAGACTTTTATCGACTTTTACTACTGCATGAATCCTCAGATATTTATTTTTTAGGCCCCCGGGGACCCATTGTAGAAGAAATGCACTTTATGAAGTTTTATGGCAAAGATTTTGCTGTGGATAAAAGCTTCCCATTATTTCTGAACTTCTGTTCTCCACGGAGCAGGTTTCATAGGGTCTTCTCTGAGACTACCTCAGGGCTCCTTGGACTAAAAATTCAGCTCTTAGGAATAAATAAGAAAAGGATAAGGACTTACCCCAGTAGCTGGTGTTTTGGGTTGTTCCAGATGTTTCAGTTTGGCAGAGCACTCTGGGACCCCGCCTGTTCTGGGATGAGCATGGCAGGCCACAGCATGGATAAAGCTTTTTCCCATCCTCATCATCACTTGCTGTCCACAATGTCCTCAGATGTGGGAGGGACCTTAAATTTGGCTGGCAGAGGAAGTGGCAAAACCAACACCATGAGCAGCTGAGACATCTCCAGCCCTCCAGGTTAGCGTGGGAAATTGTGGGTGACAAGAATTGGCACAATTAGCCCCAGTCATCCCAGGTTATCACCAGCATCCTACAACCCTGCTGTTCCATTCTCTCGTTCCCCCAGAACTTCTCTCTCTCATTCATTAATCAAAACAAACTTTCTGTCACTGCTGATTGTATTACTCGGTATTGGCTGCCTGGAAGGATGAAAATAAAAGCTGGGAAGTGTGCTCCTTCCGTCCAAATAGAAAGGTGTGAGGGAGTGTAATATAATCAGGCTGTGATCAAATCAAGTGGAAGAGACTGCATTATGCCCACAAAATATCTGTCCCCATGATTGATTCGAAGTTTGGTCCCTGCTCGGCGATGTGATTGGAGGTCCCTGCAATGCGGGAGAGGCTGGGAGACCCCAGCTGGGGCTTGGAGAGGTGCCCCCACTGCACCTCCCCATCAAAGTGCCCAAACTGCTTTTCCAGCAAAGGAAAAGGCTTTAGGGCAGCTGAGCCTCACGGCCAGTCTGCATCCTGCACAGTGCTTTCCTCCATTGAGACAGCAGAAAGCAAAGGAGAGCAGAGGAGTGACAAAAGGAAAAGCTTGCCGTGAGCTTGGAAGGAAAATCCGCACAGCATTTATATTAGAGGGAACAAAATGAGAATTTATGGCTGCAGAAAGACTTGAGGCAGGTCCCCAGCACTGAGAACACCTCGAATCATGATGGATTTCCCAGCTGCTGCAGCTAATGTGTTATATATTGAAATCATTTGTGTTCATTTGCAGCAAATAATTACTTTAAAACGTTATCATTCATTTGGGTTATTTGACTTCTCTATTAATTGTTTGAGAAACCATTTAGAAGACTGCATTTTCATCAGTGAAAATGATCAGCATTGCTCTTACAATTGTTAGAACCCGCTCCTGAGGACTGAAGGGCCACTCACACCTCCAGCTTTCTGCTTCTCTCCCAGCTGATGGGAAATATGTCCATTTCCATGTAAAGGTGCACCTGGTTGAAGCTGGGATAAGGCTTGGTGGGGTCAGAATTGGGGTGCTTGGCACAGGGCTGAGTGCTATCCACTGCCTCCCTGCACTGGGAAGGCTCTGATGGCCTTCTGGTCACAGGAGGATGATTCAAGGCACTGAAAGTTTCAAGCCAGGACTTTTAACTGAAAAGAGGCATTGATTTTCTGTAGCCGTGAGAATAAAAGACTTGCTGTGGCATGAGAAGAAAAAGGAAAGCTGTTCAAGGAGGCACCTCAGTGTGTGCTGTGCGTGCTATAATTTGTGCTGTGCAGAGCAGGAATGGAGAGCACCCGGCACCTTTTGGGGTGCAGCACCATGGCCCCATGCTTGGGCAGCAAATCACATCCCTTGAGCAAAACCAGGGAGGAAGACAGAGGGATGAATGCCACAAGGTGAGGATGGCGAAGCTACGGGCATTTCCAGGGGGACAAGAGATGCATTAGGAGTAACACAGAAACATGGTGTCCACTTTCTCCCATGGCCGCTCAGGGAGCCAGCAGCAGGTCCCAGCCCCCTCTGGAAGCACTCATCAATTCCCTGCTTCTTTCTTAATTGCATCAAAGCGGTGGCTGTTCAACTATTGCTGTACAATTCCACAGCTAAAGTCCACTATTGCAGCAGGAGCTCAGATGCTTTAATTAACATGAGCAATCTCACCTGTGTGACTGTATCGGTTAATTGCTAAACTATGGACAGACTTGGAGAGGTCTGTACCTCCAATAGCACATCTTGTTTTTCTGACCCAGTGGCTTATCCACATTTTTAAGCCCAATATTTTCAAGCGATTTGAGTTAAATCAAATATTTCAAGTGCTGGTGGTCCCTGCTTATGAGTATGAGCTGGGTGAAACTCTTCTGTGCCCCAGGAATCCCCAGGTGCTCCCAGAGAAATCAGCTCCCCATTGGCCATGACTTTTCTAAGCGACTCTACTGGGGGCAATGACTAAAACAACCCAGAAACCCCCCTCAGGACACCCCTTGAGGCCCCTAGCTGTGATCCTGCCTCAACACTCAGTCACAGCTGGGGCTGCAGGAGGCTCTTATAGGTTCTCCCCTTTGTCTTCAGCCAGCACCTGCAGCATCTCATTGCACTGATGGCTCCCACCTGCTACAGCACTGCAGGAGGAGCCCCTCAGGCCTTAATGGCCTCACCTGGGCCTACACCCACCCACGGGCCTTATTTAAACTCAGCCCTGGAGAGCAGCTCTGTTTTGGGGGTGTTGTGCTTTGTTCCCTTGGTGCTGTGGGTGAGCTGCATGGTGCTGTCCTCTTAGCCCTGCCTGCTCCCTGCAAAGGCTGTGCTTGGGACCTGCCAGAAGCCCTGCTGTGACTGCACCCACCTTGTCCTGCTGCTGACGGTGAGTTGCTGCGCTTCAAAGTATCTATGGAGGTAGTTGTGTGTGGTGTGAATCAGGAAAAGGGGCTGCAAAAAGCATGCGGGATGGGTTGTTTTATCTTTGCTGCGCCCTTGCACAACTCATGTGTGTGCCTGTGCAGGGTCAGGGCTGCAGTGCTCCCTATAGGAGAGGCTCTGGCTGGTGCCCAGAGATCCCCAGCAGCTGTTATGGAAGGGTGAGGACCAGCCCTGACTCTATGGGCATAGGCAGCTCTGTGTGCTGGTGCTAACTGGATTAATTGTATCCCTGGTGCTGGGAATGCTGTGAGTTATGTTAACAGCAGCAGCTGGGGAAATTACATCTTCATTAATTGGTCCTGATTGCTTTTTGGCAGATGTGAGATGTTTTTGACTTCACTATGCGTGACAGGATTTATTGTTCAAAGTACATCCTGAAAATGTGCAAATTCTACTACTTTGCTTTTTGTGTTGACTCCTTAATGAGGCAAAAGTGTGAGGGACCTCCTTGGTCATCTCTTCCTTTCTCTGCTATGACAACTGGGATGGGTTTGATTTTAACAGACTGTGGTATGGTGCTTCTTCTCAGAGTGCTTGTGAGGCTTCAGCTTCCAGTCAGTGCCATAGAAAACACGGAATTAAATCCCATTTCAATGAGCAGTTGCTTCACAGCAGAAGGCAGAAAGCATTGTTTGGAGCAACCCTAAGCTCTCTGGATGAAAAAGCCGAAGCTCTGAGCAAATTCAGAATGGGGTAGAGGTGATGCATTGTCTTCCTGAGGGAACCAGGCTAGAGCTTGCTTGTTGCATTGAGGTCTGTGTAAGTTATGAGGTCATTTGTCTGGGAATGGCAATGAGTTGTGTTATGGCCCTGCTTGTTCTGCCTTCTGTTTATACAACATCATTTTTCATTTTAATGATGGTTTTCTAGCCTGCTTTGTTGGGGCTGCTGCTAATTGGAATGGATTCATGTGCTGTGCCCCAGCACTGGTTAAGTGGGAAAGGTGAGGTTTGCTGCCAGGTGTCCTGCATGGGCCAGGAGGAGGGGGCATGGCAGTGCTGGGGGAAGGAATCAGGGAAGAAATGCAACCCTTTGGATGCTGCAGCAATTCAGAGCTGGAGCTGATGAGGCAGAGATGGCTGTGTGAGTTGAACAGCCCCCAGGGAGAGAGAAACCCTTTTTGCAAGCCACCTTTGTGACCTTCATCATAGTTATGGGCCTACCTCCTCTGCTTGGAAATTGGGTTTAAAAGTTCTTAGTACTTGCAGTGTCTGCTTCAGACCTTCGTGAAGTGGTTTGCATGGGTCATTGCACAGGATCGAAGCTTGTTGCTGGGGCAATTTCAGCAGAGCTCTGGAAGGAGCAAAGTTCACACTCTACATGCACAGCACTGGATTTCACTGAGGAACTCCAACCCATATGCTGAACAGGAGGTGAGCAGCTTGTTTTCTAGCATGCTGCCTCTCTAGATAGGTAAGCAGTGCTACAGAGCCCGGCACAGCTGAAATGGATGTGAGAATAGAAAAGAACATGGAGAACACAGCACTGGTTTCCTTTTCTTCCCAAGTTCAACTGAACTGGGTGGTAAAACCCTTTTGCAATAGTTTTCCTCATCAACCAGTCAGGAGTGTTCACTGAAGGAGTGCTCCCATATCACACACCTGAGCCATTTATGCTTGTGGCAGACAAGTGCAGCAAGGAGCTTACTGGCAGGTGGAGGTACTGATTTGAAGCGCTGCTTTTACTTTTAAAGGGCAGTTGGCAATGCAGAACAACTTACTCTGCCTGTCAGGATGCTAAGTTTGTTATCAGTGAAAATGTCAATTTATGGCTAATGCTGTACTGTAACATATATCACAGCTCTGCAATTGAGCTGTTCTGTGGAGTGAAGGGAGCCAGAGCGGAGTGCTGAGAAATGGGAATGTTGGGAGACGGGTCTCCATTGGGCAGTGGGGCAGCCTGCACATGGGAGGGTTGACCACACAGGCCAGGCCCCTGGGCTGCAGCATAGCTCTAGCCTCCACGTTCAGCCATGTGGTGCCAATTTTGCACTGTAGCAGAGATAAGGAGTGTATCACTTCTGTAACCATGTCAGTGATGGCTTTAGGCCACCCCCTGCTCAGCTGCTGCTATACCCATTGCTGACAGAGAGGAGAGAGCACTTTCCGGGGAGGAAGTTTTCTTGGTGACTGCAGAGCAAAGCAGTTTCCTTGCAGCTGCTGGAGAGGTGAGTTTCCTGTTCTCTGTTGAGCTGGGCTGTCAATGAAGAGGTCAGAAATCATTTATTTTTAACACTATGAATATGTAGAAACTTGTCCAAGCTTCTCCACAGAGTGGCCATGAATTTAGAAATGGAGTCAGAAATCATGTTATTCAGTATCCTGTGAATATGGTCAGAGCTATAAATTTCTCTTATTGGTCTGTGGGCCATTTGCCATACGTGACTTGCTAAATTTGTGGTCATTTCTCTTTCTACCTCTGTGTGCTGAGTATGAGTGTGATTTTATATTATGCCTCTGAGACATGAAGTCCTTCTGGTGCTTTTGCCTCGCATCATAAACAGCCTTGCTCTCTTCTCCCTGTCCCCTTTGCTAATGGTTTCTGGCCACAGTCTGTCTCTTAAATCATGGGCTGCACCTGGACAGGCATAAAATGCAGCTCTCCCCAGACAGAGGGTATTTGTTCAGAGCGGTGAGCGATGTCTCTGAATGCGTGCAATTCAGCCTTGTTGTAACAGCCTCCCCTAGACAGGTCCTCCATGTGGGTAATGGAGCCTCTGCCTGTGGGGTGAGTCCTGCAGAGACCTTTGAAATGTTGTGTGAGCCTTTACAAGAGTGTCATTCTGACTGCCAAGGGAGAGAACATTCAGTGTAGGCACTGGGGGTATGCTGTAGGGGAGTTAAGCTAAGGAAGCTTATATCTATATCTCAGGTATAGGAAAGGTGGTGCTGCTCTCCTCTTTCTTCTTTCTTCTTCCTGCTTTTCCTCCCACACATGTATCCATTTCACTGCCTATTTCACTGCAAGATTACTTTTGCTCAGTGAATTGAAACAATGTTTGTTGCCCTATTCCCCAGTGCAAATAGTCCCAGCAGCAGCAGTGATCTCTGGGCCCTGTTCCTGTGGTCAGTCAGAAACAAGTGCAATGATGGGTCTGAAGTGGGGCGTCATTGATGCATGTCTCCTTTGATGCTTGCCAATGTACCTAAATGGTGCTGCCTTACTTGATAGCCTGCTCCCTGTGAGCCTGGTGAGCCACTAAAGGCAGCAGATGTGACCAAGACATTTTCTAGCCTATTTTGAATCCTTTTGCCCTAGCAATGCCAGTGTGCAAGCATGAACTGTATCAGTAGAACTGCTTCTTAAATTCTGGTAGTGTTGTGGTGATGCAACCCCACTGGGACTATTTGGCATGTTAACAGAAGACATGAAAAGCATGGTGTGTTTTTTTTTTTTTTAAGATGCGCAGATGCTTGGAGGTGTATAAAGTATTAAAATCCATGCAACAAGATGGAATTACAACTGTGTATATTCCTTCTGCAACAATGAGGAACTCTGATTACTCATACCTTTCTTTCCCGATCCCTTATGAACCAGTTATTCTTTCAGCTCAAGCTTCATTCTTACACTTAACCAAATACCTGTGTTTATATCTTAAGAAGTATTTGAAATAAAAATAAAACACTCTATTATTAAGGACACAGAACAAGGTTGAAATTTGATTTCTTTATTTCAAAAATGAAGTGCTCTGGCATTAAACTCTTGCTCTCTCCAAGAGCAGCTGAGCCACTAACTTGATGACATGTGGATTAACCAGGCAGTCCAGCAAATCATTGGTGGAAAGGGCTGCCTGCGAGGCATTGGGACTATTGTCTGAATCCATTTGATTTGCAGGCATTCTGCAGTCATTACTCATTACCAATAGCTTCCTGGTGCAGTGTAATTTTCCAAAATGTCCTCCTTCATTTTCGTGGTGAAGATCTCTATCGTCACTTGCAACTGCACCCGCAGAGCTTGTTTCTTGAGACTGCGGTAAAACTTGAATGAGATGAGGCCCAAAAGGTATTTTCTGTAACTTTTCTGCTTTAAATGTTGAAGAGCTGAACTCATGGTTTAGTAATTGGCAGTCCTCTGGCTCCCAGCTAACTTGCCTTTTCCTCCTCTTGTGTGAGGCTCTTGTTTCTTGCTTTGCTCCACTGCTGCTGGGATGTGTCTGCTCTGACACGTTTGCCTTTTGACACTTGAAATATGCAGACACTGCTTGATTCAGGTACTGAAGATTGATTTCATGGGATGTTGCCTCAACCTAAGAAAAAACCCAAAATGCACTCAGTTAAAAGGGGGAATGTTTCAGTTCAGTGTTGCACAATTACCTTCTGTGGATTGTTATCCCTACACAAGAGGAAGGAATTTAAAATTCTTTCAGGCAGCAGAAATGCAGAGTTAAGCAAAATGTCAGTAATTCTATGCTCTGTCTGTTATAAGAGAGCAGGAGAGCGCTTACCTCAGTGGGATTTAGCCAGGGATCTCCATCACTGGAACTCTCTGCTGATTTTAGGGCACATACCAGTGTTCTAGTTATTGCTTCTTCTACGCGGGCTTCATGATCTGCATCCTGCCTCGGGAGAATAGAAAGCGTTGCAGACAGGTCAGCACTTGGATCTCTACAGGATGCTGGAAGATGGTGGGAAAAACCAAATGGATGACCTTAGTCTGAAAGCCATGTTTGTGTATGTAAGGTAGCTGAAAGGCTGCGGATTTCTGAAATTCATATTCATGCATACAGCTCTCGTGTAGCAGCACAGGCTTTGGTGTGGCTACTTCTGCAGATAAAGATTGGGGGGGGGGGGGGGGGGAATTTCAGTGTATATATAATTATTTTTCTGTATTAGTGTTCTATTAATTGAATCTGGTGCTTGAAATCACAATGCAAAGTTAGCATTTAATATATGCATTTATAGGCCTCCTTAGGACTAGAAGGACCATGAAAGCATATAGCAAATTTTATATATCTACACATGAAGTCTAATTTAAGAACTTAAAACAAAGGAAAAGGCAGCGACCATCTGCGTCTGCAGATGAGCAAAAGCGAGGCTCAGACTCAACAAAATGCTGTGTCACGTGATAGAAACAGAAGTTAATATACTGCTGCAGCTTCAAACATTAGCAGAAGGAAAAACATATTCCCTATAACTGCTCAAATTAAAAATCAAGTCAGTAGCTAGCATTTTGTTTCAGACCTTCACTTTTTCCATCATCCCACTGGGCAGCTGGGTACCAGTTAGGATGGCAGAAATAAGATCTCCTTTTACTTTCACATTTGGCTGTGTTGTTTTTGTTGTATGTGAAAGGAGGTAAGACTGAACAAGATTTAGTTCAGTGACTTCAGTGACAGATGTCTAGGAGTGGATACATAAATTTGGTTTTGTTGAGATGCTTAGGCATACAGGTTTTTGGAAGAAAGATGTAACCTAGTCAACAGACAACTCTGCACTGCCTAATTGTGGCTTCAGGGAACATGTCAAGCAATCCAAGCATCTTGCTGCTATGAGTGTTGAAGGCAGTAATTCATCTGGGGACCCCTGAGTAGAATTTGGGATAGCTGAGGGTGCTTTATTTATTAATGGTGTTACATAACAAGTCCCCAAAACATTGATTTATTTTTTTTTAATCTACATGTGGAAGTTATTTATGGTGTTGCACTCTTGGGATTTATTCTGGTCTCATGGATAACAAGGCTGTACTGATTGCATCAGAGCATGTTAGGAAGCATGGAGTGCTTTGAACAGCTCACATCCAGCTGAAAACAAGTTAAAGTTCTCCTCTAAAGACCTGCCAATATAATTAATGGTCTCGCTAGGACTGTAAATGTTGGCATGATTCACATTTGTCAGTATGAAAGCAGCTGGTAACAGCTGCAAGCAAGAACTGCTTGATTTGGTAATGAAAACATTCTCAATGTTGTCTCTCAGCATCCATGTCAGAATTGGCTATAGGTAGATTACCCAACACCTTACGGCACTACCATCATCTGCAGGCACAGCGCCTGTTAAGAACCTTTCACCTAGGTTGCAACTGTTTGGTTGCTTCTCATATCATCCTCTTGGGGGAGAGGCAGAGGTTACTCATGAGCAAAATCCAACACTCCTCTGCTCATGATGTCATCTACACACAGCTCTTGTTGTCACCAACAGGATCTCAGCAAGACTTTTATGACCAGAAAGGTCAAGCAGTTTATACTGTTTGTGAGGCACAGCTTAGGGCACAAGTGTGTGCTGACATCATGGTCTTTCTGAGCATAGGGTGCACAGCCAGTTCTTCTAAATTACTTTCAAAGCTGCCAAGTTTAAGGCAGGCTTAAATGGTTGTGCAGAAATAGTGTTGGTGCTTTCTCTGGTGCTAGATTACAGTCTGACTGTACGAGCTCAGTTAGGCTATGGGCCTGCTGTCCTTCCTCAGTACACAGTCTCATCTGGAAAATTTCTCTGTGAGGAAAACGCCCAAGTTTGCCTCTGCTTTGCAAAGGCTTGGTTTGAAGGTGGCATGAGAAGTATATTTTGAAGTCTTTGAACAGCAGCTGAACGAATGTGTTCACCTCCCTCAAGATTTTCAGTCTAATAATAGTGCAAAAAACGCAAAAAGCATTTTAGTGAGGTGGCTTTCACAAGCCATTTCAAAGGGCCTTTTTCAATATTAAACTGGGATTAATGATGGAGCAATTTGAATCAGAAAACCTGCTGTAGCTTTGAGGTGGTATCCCTGGAGCCATCCCATACATACTAGGTGACATGAGTGAGAAAAAACTGGAGCCTAGGGAAAAGAAAACTAATTAAATACATGAAAAAATCCAACTCTAGGCAAATCAAAACTATCAGGAATGAAAATTCAGACATCCTCTGCCATCCTCTTTGTATTGCATGGATCTAACTTAAATTCTGAATTAGTTTTGCATGTAAGCATGTGCTTGAGGTGAAACTGGTGTTTGTCATCCTGTATTTTTCACGATGCTGGTTAGTCCATGAGAAATCAGCCATGAGAAGTTTAACATGTGTTTAACTCTTTGCCTGACTGAGGTTGCATATATCTTGTACTGAACTGGGGCTTCAGGTCTGTAACTTTGGAAGGCTCTTCAGGAAAAGCTCTATCCCCAAAGGCTCTTCCCTCACCAGCACTGAATACAGCAAAGCCTACCATGCTGAACCAGAGAGGCATGAGACAAAATGCTTTGACATTGATACCTGAAGATCCCATACAGCTGAAACACAGCTTGGGTGGCATCATTCCTCTGTCCAGATCATTCTTATCACTGTTTGTATTAGAGATCTATTTCTCCCTTCTTTCTCTAGAAAAATACTCGACTTAGATTTGCCACTGGCAAAGCATAGCTGTATTTAGTGGAGGCTGACAACTGATGTCAGTAGAATATGCAAGTCTGCAAAGTTTTCTGGCATCCCTGAGGACGAAAGAAGCAATGTAATTGTAACATAGCACGTTGAAATAACTCAAATTGGCTCATGAGGTCATGAGATCTGGGACAGGATTGTTTGCCAGCTTTCTGACTTCTTATAACATATGAATGCATAGAAATGCTGCAGCACTGTGATTTTTTTTTTTTTTAAGGGAAAATACCAGTTCAATCCAGGAGTTTATGCTGACAGTGATGGGGTCTATGGATTCCACATAGTGCCACCAGTGTCTGGGAACAAGCAGGACCTGGAATCAGAGACAGTGTGTTAGATACTAGAAGAAGGATGAAGAAAGCTCAGGTGTTTTAATCAAGGTGGTGTGGTATGTAGAGGCAGAATGAGGCAAGGAATAGAGTTAGGGGGTGAGAGGTGATCGTTATTTCTTCTAGACAGCCCTTCCCCAAGACGTAAATGCCCACTCTACTACTGTCATTACTTTCACATCAGAAGTGGGCATGACTTTAAACTGTCTCTTGTTCAAAACCTTCCCATGTGAAGCAGGACAGCAACTTTTGCACTGCACTAGATAAATGAAGTCCAGCTGTACTAGGGATAGCAGCTGGTATAGCTGTGGAGCAGGATTTTGGGGGAAGCCTCAGCCAAGCAAGTATTCCTTTGTAGACTCTCCAATAGAGAAGCTTCCCGCTTTCTTTAGAAGGGCTGCCAGCTGGCTTCCCCTGAAAGTAGGTATCCTAAAGCTAATCTAGGTGATTAACAACGTGCAGCTCCAATTCCAGTAAATAATTACCTGTATTAAACTTGTCGCCTTCAGTAGATAGACTTTTAAGGAGAGTGTCCCAGAAATCATGACAATATAGTTTAGATCAGAGCTTTACAGCTATATCAGGATGATAGCTGTGACATAAAATTGATTCTTACCCATGGCTTTTATGGTACAAAGACATTAATGTTGTTTTGATGATATAGTACAAGCATTTCAAATTGCTGAACATTAGATTAACATAGAGCTATCAAGAAAAGCATAAAAGATGTTTTTTGACGGGGAAAGAAAATGGTCAGAGATGGATAAAAATACTTGAGAATGGGGAAACTGAAGCAATGATCTGTATCTGAATCACAGCCAATTTTTTTTCTTGCTAGACACAAATTACTGAAAAGAATGCTCTGCTAGCTAAGGAGCCCATGCTTTATTAGACCAAAACATGGCTAATGACAAAATGCCTGTGAAGGGAACAGTGCCTGTGTCCCCAGTCCTGTAAATGTTTAGAGGACGGTTGTGGGCCACTGGCAGAAATGTTCTCCACAGGTTTAATTCCAGTCAAGCAGGAAAAAAAAAAAAATAAAAGCACAGACTATCTGAAGGTCAAAACTGTTTGTAAATCGTATTTTAATCCAGTATAGCATATAAAATGGGGAAGGAAGGAATTAAGAGAAAAGGGAAAATCAATTGTGTCACTGGTGGCGAGGTCCAGGCCTGCTGTAGAACAAATGAAATGCTTTGCTTAATTAGAGATGTGGTTGCAAGCATCAAAAGCAATTAGCTATGTCTGAATTAACAAACCAATGCATCACACTGCTTACTGTTGATACCTGGTTAGCTGCAACACTTTGTCTGCTGGGAGATGTCCCCTCTACCAAAGCAGGATTTAGCTATGGAGGTGAGCACTGCAAAGGCAGCCTACCCAAAGAGGCACGAAGAAGTCAGAGCTGAAAGGGTGATTAGCAGAAAATACACAGGCTGGCAGGCATTGTTTGCACTCAAAAAAAAAAAAAACAAAAAACAAAAAACAAAAAAACAAAACTATACGTGAGTATGGAGCTCAGGATTCAAAAATGTGTTGCAGATAGGATTATGGAAGGCTGTTATTCAACAAATATCAGTCTGATTAATTCTTACAGAATTATTAAAGTTGGGAAAGACTGCTAAGATCACAAAGTCCAACCATCAACCCATCACCACCATGCCTACTAACCACATCCCTCAGGATGATGCATCCAAAAGAGTATGAAACCATATGCAGACTAAAGAGAAACCATGATTTTTATTTTACACAGAACAAGTTTCAGAGTAGTTCAGCTTTTATCACACACAAACCTACACCTTCAATCAAGAGTGGAGTTGCATTAGCTGCAGTTGGATTGTGTTAGTAAGTTTGCCCACATTCTGACTGCAGAATTGGACAAAAAACCAGGACTCATCTCTTTAATAGGGATTCTTACACTACACCCACTGTTAAAGAGTCTAGGTGCCATCCGAATGACAGGTTGTAATGATGAAGCCTGGAAAATGTTGCTGTACATTACAGGGTGGTGTAGTTTCTATAGTAAGTGCTGATTTCAAACAACTGGCTCCTTCCTTGCAAGATTTATGGCAACAAGAGAATTGAGATTATCAAAATGCAAAGAGGCTAGTGTTTTAAGGAAGATGAAGAAATGGAAAAAGTGATTAAAAGCAAAAATACAGCTGTGAGGAGCAGCTGAACTAGCAAAGACAGAACAATAACCCAGCAGAGAGAAGCAGAGTGGGATTCTTCTAGCTTGATTGGTGGGGGGGAACCACTAACAAACAATCCATCAAATATCCATTTGCCAACAAAACAAGCAGACTTCCATATTTATGAATATAGGGCAGAGATTTGCAACCACACTGAAATAGGAAATATATTTTAAAAAAAAAAATGTGGTGAGCATTTCCCAGGGGAAAATGAAAGGTGCAAAAGCAAAACAGAGTCATCCCAAGCTCAGAGATGATCTAGCATTTGTCTGCTTTCTGCGGAGTGCATTGAGCTCTGTGGGTTGGGAAGATACCAATCTAAATAGCAACCAATCCGATAATTCTAATATTTAGGCTAGCAATAGGCAAATATAGCATGAGGCTAAAGTGGGACAGAAATATCAAAAAGGTAAAAATGAAATTCTAGACTCTAAGAGGAGGAAAAAAAATCAGAACAGCAGTTGAGAGAGTAAGTGCAGCAATGCTGCAGACTTGTACAGCACAGAGAACAGAACAGGTTTAAATTCTCAATGGATGTGATTAACTTGATACAGTGCAAAGGTAGGGCAAAGGTGGAATTGCTTCAAAAAAAAAGGAGCGCATCCCTGAAGTGAAATATTATACCAAGAAATTCCTGCTCATTAGAAAAAGATATTTGGGTAAATGCCGAAGAAAAGGGAGCATCAAAGTGTGTGTGTGTGATGGGAGGAAAAAGATGAGGGAGGGGGAAAGAAGGAAATGGCAGACCATTTGCAAACATGGCAATGAAACACAACCACCACAAAATGCATAGGACCTCGTCAAGATTGGTGTTTGCCTGGGACTGATGGGAGGCAGAGGTGTGAGGTGTGCTGGCACTGCTGTGCACTCTGGCTGCTGGGCAGGATCCCCTGGTGTGAGGCTGCAGCAGGAGCACAGTGAGAGAAACTGTGCTGCTGTTTGTTGGAACTTAGTGATGGCTGTAGCTGTGGATCCAAACCCAGCTGGTGGTTTCTGCAGCCTGCAGCTATTATGGAATTTATCGATTAAAACAGCAATGCTTTGGGGAAAACTCATCAGTCTAAGTACGATTTCATCCAGTCTCTGTGCTTGCAATGATAGGTGACCATGTCCAGATGTTTACAAGAAGCCCCTATAGTGCACTTGAGCTTGTAACTTTGTGGATATGGTCATGTGCAGCTGCTGCTCCAGAACTGCTCAGCTGCCTGTTTAAATAGATTATCTAAATACTATCATCATTTGTATTGAGAATAATTTGTAATGTACCACCAGAAGTGGCATTAATACCACTATGGAAGTTCATCCCCAGCCACTGGGCGAGGAGAGAATGAACCCTTATAAAACCTAAAGTCATGGCTGACTAAAACTCATGAGCTGAATGGTACAGTGAAAGTAGTGAGAAGGCACAAAGGAGGCAGCCGAAGTACGCGTTGTGCACTGGTACAATGCTGTACAAAGGAATTCTGCTTTTTAGTCTTAAATGGGTGCAGAAAAATGGCTTATAGCAAAAAACGACCAGAAGGTGGCGTTAGACACATGAAGTTTTCGGCATTCAAAGCTGCATTCCCCCTACATGGAGCTACTCTCCTGCACAGCTAAGAGCACCTTTGTCTATATTTTTTTTTTCAAGCCTACGTTGTTACAGCATCTAATCCAAAATATTCTGCATACTGTCTGGGAAGGAGTGGAGATGCTATAAACTACCACAAAATGAAGCAATGAATAATAAAGCACAAATTTTAAAGCAACTTTATTTACATGAAACCAACTGCAAAGCTTGTATCAAGATTGCAATTATTTTGGATCCTCTCACTCCTTAACAAAGGAGTTCTTCTAGGTCAATCCTTCCCACTGAACAGCAGCAGTCCCCAGCCAGCTGTGCCATAAGCTGCTGGATGAGGTCACAGCATCACCCAAAAGGCACTGTCAGAATGAATGATACCTCACTGCTCCCCAGAAATCCAAACAGCATCTCCTCCTTTGTGGCAATACAGAGAACCTGTATTACTGGGCTGGCTCGAGATCTTCTTTCCTAGCAAGTTTTATTTTTGATTCCTTTAAGCCTAATTAAGATCACACTAAAGGTTCACTACCGTACTTGATCATTCTAAAGGAAATTTTATATTGAAATAACATTGAGGATCATGGATAAGGCAATGCTGAATGGATGTGGTGGTTTTATTAACAGTAAAAACGCATCCTTTGTGCTTTTAAATAATCAAATACTATTACTTCAACAAAGTGCAGATGGCAACAATAATCATTCTGCTTCAGGAGCGTGACTAAAAGTTGCAGTGCAAACAGTGCGAGTTTGTCATAGATTTCCTTCCACTTGCAGCTGTACCAGCAGCAGAACATACTGTTACCAGGCAATAGACAGTGTCCTCTCACTGGAACAGCTATCCTGTTTGCCACAGCAGTGTTTGTCAGGTCAAAGTTATCTGGATTAGTGAAAATCCATTCTTCCAAGTGCTGAAGGCAGCTGGGTTTGCCAGCTAGGGGTGAGGGAATGCTCGCACAAGGAGTTGAGCTGGTGAGTCAGAAGAGATGACAACATCTGGCAGGAGTACAGAGAAAAGATGCTAGGAGCAATGCAGACTGCAAAATTCCTTTTGAAAAGCTTGGTTGTTTGGGATGCACTGGAGTGCTTTACATGGATGTGTACTGCTGAACAAAAGAAAAGGGTAATTCACTCTAAATACAGACCATGCTCATTAAATGAAGGAGGATAGTTACAGTGTGAGATTAGGAATTACAAGTCCTTCTCTCATACTGCTGACTGCGTGTGACTCAAAGTCAGGCACTTTAACTGAACCTTCTCAGTAAAACAGGGTTAGCAATACTCTCACATCCCTGTAAAGCATCATAAAACCTCTGGATGGTGTGTGCTTTAAATGCAAGTATCATCATTATAATGCTCTACTATTAAAGCAACAAGTTGGGCCAGTGTTCCCTGGTGAAGGTTATTCTCAGCTATCAAATAAAAGTTCCCTAGCTGGCTCTCCATGCTCATTAATCAGAAAAATTTTATGCAATGTATTGATTTCGGAGTAGACGGGTTAGAGTATCGCTGAAGAAAAAATTTACAACAAATTAAGGTGATTGTAAGAACTGTAATGGAATAGGGTGGTCTATTGAACTAACTCTCCAAATGTTTGTGGGTTTTGCACAAAAACCCCTGTAAAGTTGCTGTGAGCAAAGAAACTTGCCATGCTGAGAGAACTGCATATCAAAGCTGAGCACAGAATGGAGCGGGAGGGAATCTGAGATTTCCCAGCCTTTAGTTAGTCAGTTCAATCATTTACTAGGATTTTTAAAGTAATTAAAGTCCATATGGGAATGGTACCTGTCCTGGACTGAGTGTGACCACATGGGCTGTTGTGTTCCTAAACTCAGGAAAGCGTTTCAGATCAGGCTTGGCAACATTGACTTTGCTGAATACGCTGGATTCCTCATAAGGGATCCTGGTGGGATAAAGGCAGCTGGTGTCACCAGGTGGGAAGAGGTGCCATCTTTTCCTGAAAACAGAAAGAAGATGGAAATGTATTCAGTGCCTGTCAGTTACAGCAAAGAACTAAGGGCAGTAGCAAGGTTTTCAATAAAACATAAATCTGCCTTGTTGTGTGAATCTCCTACGCAGCGAGAACACAGGCAGTGCTTATAGGCTCTCCACTAAAAGTGTTTCTGAAGTATTTCACTTTTTAATTTTTCAACTGAAAAGATTTACAGCTTCTCACCAATTATTTTTAAAAGGCGGATAAAATTTACAAAAAAGCTCTCCCATCTGGTTCCTGCTTATTCCCTTCTAAAGAGCAACAGGCAGCATTTACAGGTGCTCAGAGAGCATTAAATATTGCCTTACAAATCAGGAAAAATAATTTCATTAGAGACAACATACCTTCATTCACTGAATGAATAGCTGCTGTCGCCATGTTTGTTGTAAAAGGAGAGCACTGCTGTTTACAATGGCAGCAGTAAAGGACTATGGATGTATTCTCCTGTTTCTTGTCAGCTTGTACAGTCCTTACTTGGCTACAGTCATAAAACCATCATTCATAGTAAAACTCTCCTTGATGCTCCCTATGTCACAGATGTGGCAATGGCAAAAATAAAACTAGAAACAGCCATAGGTCTCAGCATCTCAAATATCCATTTACTGGTTTTTTTTGCGTGTGTATTATCAGTACCACATGCTGAAAGCATGGCTTTTGTTGGATAGGGGTTAAGACCTCCCTACCGTGACCAAATGGCCAGGTCAAGCAGGACAGGTCGTTCTGCTCACACTGGCACTTGTCTTCTGTGCACCCAAAGAGGCTGATCAACACACTGCAGCACAGAGCCAAGTAGAGCAGAGACAGATCTCCTCATCTCCAGGAGCCAGAATGACATCTCCATGTCATTTATATAGACCAGATCAGAGAAGAAAAAAAGATATGCCAGAACTGGTGGTGCCAGTTTTATGAGTACTATAAAATAAATGTCTTAGCAGCTCCATGTTATTTAGCAAAAGGAATTTTAGGTGGTTGTACCTCAGTTGGTTGATATAACCAGAAAGAAATACACAAAGGGAAAATTTACTGTGTTTAAAAGTGCCAGACAATTCAGTGCAACAGTGATGCTTGCACTAAGCAATGGAAAAAAAAAAAAAAAGACTTTGCAGCACATCTGGACAATGTGCACAGCTCTCCTTTGTTTCAAAGGCTGGCTAGATCTTTTCTTTTTGTCCCTTTCCATGGTGCTCATTTCTGCTCTTTGCATATTTAGAACTGTCAGTTCTAAGTCCCATGTCTGAAAATGGGAGAAAGGCAGTCAAATGGCACAAGGAGAGGGGAACAGCACGATAGCCAGAACTGCAGAGGTTGGCACAAATGGAGTGCCATGAGCTGCTGACATTTCTTGATTTGCTGGGTGCAAACACTAATTCATCTGAAACCTGAGCCCTGCTAGATCCTTCAAAGGGGCAGAAGGAGACTGGGAGGCTCATGGGTTAATCCTGCAGGCTCATGAAAAAGCAATATCATGAAGCAACAAATTAAGAAACCCAAGGGATGCAAGGAGGAAATTCAAGATAGCAACAAAGGGCTGAGGAGTGGTCCCTGGCTTTCTTGCAAAGGCAAATCTATTTAAGTTCAGCATAAGCTTATTTTCTGTTACAAATCCTGTCTTGTTTGTGAGTCTCAAAAGTGATTCTTTCTGCTCTGGAGAAGTGTGGGATTCACACGCTTGTTGAAGTTTGCCATCTATTTATAGGCTTTGCCATGAAGAGGAAAACAACTTTGTCTTTTCAGGCCATGCAAATGCTGCAGGGATTCTCCTGTCCCTGAAAAGAATAAGGAGGGGGTGGGAGCATCCTGGTGAGGAAGGCAAAACTGCAGTGTGATGCTAGAACTCTGGCTGGAGTTCATCACCTGAAGGTAGAGATCAAAGGGCAGGGCAGGTACTGGGTCTAGATTGCTATAGCACACCCAGTATTTATGTTGATCCTTAGGATGTATTTTGGCATGTAAATATCACTGTTTTAATTGAGAATTCTGGCTCCCATATACATCTCAGTGTCTGGACTTCAACGCATAACACTGGCTGATGCCATAAGCAGTCCTGGGGACTGGCTGCAGCAATAAGAGCAGTGCCGAGGGGCTTCCAGAGTGTCTCTGCTGTACATTCAACCAAGGACCTGAGGGTTCTTAACAGGCATGAGTGAAAGCTGGTTTGAGAGCTAAAGAGAATTACTCTGCTTACAGATAAGACGATGACACATTCATTTGCCTCAGGCCTTAATGCCAGTCAGTGCCAGCGCCCAGAAAAGAAGGCAGGATGCCTGCCTGCTGGTCCTGCACCTTAATCACATGGCAGCTGTGACTTAATTGTTTTATAAAACATGTCAGGGCAATTAATCACATTAAATTTCCACTGGCAATTTTTTCCTTCCACTATAAACTAAATCACATCTAAAAAAAATGCATGCGACTTTGTTACTATAGAATTACTCCAATAATAATAGATTGAAAAAAAGACTTGAGGACAAATATGCAAGGACAGCAGAAAAAACACTGAATAAAAAAGACAGTGGGCAAACAGGCAGAAAGAAATAGAAACAAAGCCACATGTCCCCATAATGAGTTTGGAGTCTTAAATGTCCCTTTTAACTTTGCTTACTGCTTGCTGCTCCCATCCTGCTGTTCCCCCTTCAAATTAACTGTAGCAGCCTGTTAGAAGCTCTTGCACAGAGAAATGTTGTAAAGTCTAAAGCAGTTTATTTCCATTTTGTTTCTGGACTTTTTAACTCTTTATCTCCTGATTCCAGCTTCCTGAATTCATAACTACTAGCAAGATTAAAATGTTCAGTATTGGGTAACATACAGACTGGGATGGAATTTCATCTAACTGAAGAAAATATATCTTCCCTTCACACCCCAGTCAAACTCCAAACCCCTAAGTTCTGCCATTTTCTACAAAACAGTTCTGATGCTTTTCAGTTACTCAGAGCTCAGAAAATTAAAATGATCAGATTCTAAAATTAATACTAGAATAAAAAGTTAGCTTCATAGCATAATCTTTCTTTACTTCTGGTATTTGCTCTACGTGCATCTATTTGTTACCTTCCTTGTATCTGCAGCACTAAATTGCAGCCATACGAGTCCAAGTGGCAGGGAGTATTTGCTCCTTCTGAACCAACCCACAGCGTGCTCTCTTTTCCACTTCTTCCAGGAAAACCAAAGTCAGACCACCTTACATCCTGCAGCAATGAAAAGGATAGTTATGTAAGCTTTACACAGATCCACATCCTCTGCTCAGTTCTCTCAGTCTCCTGTGCTCTCCCTCCACCTCTCAGTTCCCCTCTGACTGCTTCAGTTGTTGCTCCTCAGTAGGGGTTCCAGCACGCACAGCCTGTGCCCCTTCCTCCAAAATCCTCCTCTCCAGGACATGTCCACTGATGTTCTTTTTTTTTTCTTTTTTCCCCCCCGTGCAGCTTCCCAAATCTTTGTCTCCATTTCTCATCCCAGCCTTTCATAACTTGAGTTACCTGTTTGTTCTACAGGACTGCCTACCTACTCTGTGGCCACACATGGTTTCTCTACCTTATTTTCAAACACGTTTCTTTTCCTATTCTCTGCATTAACCATCCACCTAGGCTCAGAACTGCTGTTTGAAAAATCCTTGTATATGGCACTTGGAAATAGGAAGAAAGGAAGGAAAAACCTCCATCCCTTTTCCTGTACAACTTCATAATCCAGACAGCACACCAGTTCTCTGCCTCTCTGCTCCTGCATCAGCTTTCTCCATACATTTTGGAAACACAGACTTTATCCTATCAGCGCCCCAGTGGCAAACTATTTTTAAGTTCTTTAGCATTTAATAGATGCATTCTTCTTTTGCCTTTGTAGCTGTGGAGGTGGTGAATGTAAATTAGATTTACTTCTGGGCTTCCTGGTCTCAGGCAAATCACTTCATCTCTGAGCTTCAGGTTTTCCATCTTGAAAAGGAAGGTAGTGATACTTGTTCTGTTTCAGAAAAGCACATTCAGGATCACTCATCCCACCTAATTTTAGGAACCCACTTCAAGTTTGGTTCTTGCTCCTGTCAAAGCACACTCTGTCACTGCTTGGAGAAGCCACTCTTTTCCCTCTGTCTCTAAACAGAAAATAGGAGTCCGGCCTCCTAATTTAAGTATGTAGGCCAGGTGATTGCAGACAGGTGGGTGACCATCCTTCATTAAGATCTATGGGTGAGGAAATCTACAGCTAGACATGACTATAATGGTAACTTCACTGTGACTCCGTATTAGGAAAACGAGTGATAGCCTTCCCAGAAATTAGGTGTTGCTCAAGATCTTGAATTTGAGAGCTATTGATTTAAAAGACAGCGTTTGGAAAAAAAAAAGCAGAAGTCTAACATAAACATTTGTCAAAAGCGGCAAAAAATCAAACAGAAAAAGTTGCTCCTATAGATTTCAGCAGCCATAAAATTTAAAATCCAATACAAGTATTTCAGTGATAAAGTTAAGCGTAATACCGTCTCTACACTTTAATCTCACACCTAAATAGCTTTTGTATTTTGTTACAATTTAAGTGGAAAGAAAGCGCACGTAATCAATATTTGACTTAAAAGAACTTTCTGAAAACGCCTCAGCTGTAGTAAACAGTTGAAGCCATTATGGGTAAAATAGTTTTTAACCAACGAGCTGAAAAGGAACTGGTAGGATTTCTGAAATCTCGTCACAGTAGGCTCCTTTCCTACAATAAAAAGCCACAGCCAGAAGAAATGTGCTAAAAGGTGTTCCAACCGTAACAGATGGCACATTACTTGTGAATTATATTTATTTCATTTGCTGCTTATAATGAAGTTAATCTGTGCCCGTATGTCACTTTAAAAGGTCTCATTTCTATTTAAGCTTCGTGCATGTATCTCGCTTCTGATTTATATCTCAAACTCTGTAATGAAATATCAACTGAACAAAAAACGTAAGATGCTAGATACTGCTCATAGATTAGAATAATGGAATCATTACCTTAGCCCACACAACTGTAAATGATAAACAGCGCAATCTAAATTTCAAACAACTTCTAAATGGCCCTATTAATCACTATAAATAACAGCACATTTGGCCTTCTTTTCCCCTTCAAGTCACCTTACGTAAATCTAAATAAAATCTAAAATGAAGAAAGGGGTTATCATCAAATTCACACAAGAGTGGAAGAGAATTTCTACAAAGACTTCTTCTGGCTGGTATAAATTGTGTAGCGGTGTTTCAAAATCCATGAGTCTGGAACTGACTGATGTATTTCACTCCCATGCCTAGGAAATTGGCAGATGACACACACCATATTTGCTTGCCTAACACCATTGATTTTTTTTTTTTCCTTACCAGATTCTGCTTTTAAAAAAAATCGTGGCATAACCATTACATCTGTTAATTCTAAAAGAACAGTGCAATCTGTTGCTTGCTATAGGTCAGGTGATGAGGCTGTGGTGTGATACCTACACAGAAATGCAATTCTTGGAGACTTGATTTTGTACTTTAAGGGGAAGAAGGAAGGAGGAAAGAGTTGTTTCCTTCTAGTGTGGGTTTATTGACCAAATGAAGCAGCAGGCTGTCCAGGTCTTCTGAGATGCAGGTATCCTCAGAGCTTTGTGCCATAAAACACAGCAAAATGCTGTCTATCCAGGCAGAAAGTGAAGGGCAAGGAAGAACCACAGACAAATTTGAGACTCAAATTTGGAGAATCCTGAAACATCCCTGAAGCTTCAAAATAATCTTGGAGAATAAGATCTGGTATCAGTTATGTGTTGCTCATGATTCAGGAAAAGTAGGAAAAAGGCAAGGTGCTCCCCCAAAACATTGTGGTCCAACCACATAATAAAGGGAAATGAGACAGTGTGAAAAAAAAGATTAAGCACTGAGAAGTACCCGTTTTGCTGGTATAAAAGAATAAAGTACAAATAAGAAGCATGGGAAATGCTTTCTGAGGAAATAATTAATTGAAAGAGCTTATCAATTTGCAGTCCCCACCATCCCAATGATACAATATTTGCTGAAAATTATGATTCCATCTTCATGACTGAAAGTGTAGGAATGAATAAGGCTTCAATTACTATTCTTTCTGCATATCTTTTGATAAAATACATCATTTGTATAGCTATCCTTAATTTTGCCCTCTTGTAAGCAGTAGTAGAGAGAATGTAGATGAGCCAATACATTGAAATAGCAGATAGCCACTGAAAAAGTGGAAGAAAATACACCAGCAAGGTGTCCTAATACCTGCATTTGGAAGCAAGTATAAGTTATCATAGAATTATTAAGGTTGGAAGATCTAAGATCATCTAGTCCAACTATCAAGGCATCACCCACGCATATGACTCAGTGCTCTCTGAGCCTGCTCTGGAAGTCCTCCCTCCAGTCACAGAACTGTGGAGGGCTAAATGAGGAATGGTGCCAATCCAACAGCTGGTTTTGTTAGATCTGGTATTGGTCTCAAGCTTACAGGGAGACACAGAATTTTGGCTGGCAGCCTCGTGGTACAAGCCTGAAAGCCAATAGCTTTACTATTTAAATAGTCAGAGGGAATTGCAGCAGAAATTTCAGAAGCTATGCTAGATAATTTGCAGTGATAAAAGGTAGTAGGAGCTAATATGAATGCTTTACCTGGAAAACTTCCTCCTTGTCTTCAAACATCCTAGCAATGTATTTGTAGTCAGCGTAAGCCCAATATTTGGAGTGCTTGAAACAACTGAATGGTCCAGAGAGACAAGAAGGCTGTCCACTACTCCAAGCCAAAAACTCTTCAAGAGTAGCCTTCACATAGCTACAGCTGGTTTCAAATTGGGGTACTAGAATGACAAAAGAAAAACCAAACATTGTAATGAATGCAAAACTAGTCAAAATAATAAGTAGTTTTTCTGTTGGCTCTGGGTAAATGTAACATGAAATACAAAGCAGGAATAGGTAGCTTGACTCTGGTCAATAAAACGGTTCTCATCATCTAACTTATAATTAGTTCTGAGATTATTGGTTTTTCATTAAGGTTTAAGTGAACCAGAGAGGTTCACTTAAACTGTTATCTTGAACTTGCTGTGAGGTAAAAGCACGCCAATAGTTACTGCTGCTCATGTGCAAGGCACCATTAAGCACAGGAACTCAATAATACATCCACAACTCCTAAACATCTTAGACTCCATCCTTTATATGGTCTCTGTTCTCAAATGTGAGCTGTAAATGCATACACAAGTGCAGATTGCAGTGCATACTGTATCCCTTCTTTTGTCTCCACGGATTTTTGTAGCTGGACTTGTTCATTTTTACCTTTCCCAGGTAAAGCATGACTAAACACATCAATGCACAGGAAGCAAAGTATGGAGACACACACATGTCAGTGATCCGTTTAAAATGCTGTGTGTATCTATTTTTCATTTGGAACAGAATCATAGAATCATAGAATCACCAAGGTTGGAAAAGACCTAAAAGATCACCCAGTCCAACCGTTCACCTAATCCCAATAGCTCCTACTAAACCATGTCCCTCAACACAACATCCAGCCTTTCCTTGAACACCCCCAGGGTCGGTGACTCCACCACCTCCCTGGGCAGTCCATTCCAGTGCCTGACCACCCTTTCTGAAAAGTAATACTTCCTCATGTCCAGCCTGAATCTCCCCTGCCGTAGCTTGAAGCCATTCCCCCTGGTCCTATCACTAATGACACGAGAGAAGAGGCCGACCCCCAGCTCACCACAACCTCCCTTCAGGAAGTTATAGAGAGCAATGAGGTCTCCCCTGAGCTCCTCTTCTCCAGGCTGAACATTCCCAGCTCCTTCAGCCTCTCCTCATATGGCCTGTGTTCCAGACCCCTCACCAGCTTTGCTGCCCTCCTTTGAACACGTTCCAGGGCCTCAATATCTTTCCTGCAGTGAGGGGCCCAAAACTGGACACAGTACTCGAGGTGCGGCCTCACTAGTGCTTGAATATAGGGGAAAAGAAGAAATGGCCATGTGGTGTTCCTTGCCAGACAAAAGAACAGCATTACTGGCAGTATTTTGCTCCATTGTGCTTTGGTCACGCTGCCTGATACAGCCTTCCAGCTCATGGTCAGGTCACTTGGAAGACCTACAAGATAACCTCCATCACAGCAGGCTTTCCTTCTGGTTATCTGAGATCTTCATTTCCCACAGCTGCTAATTGTGCCAGCTTCAAAGAGACTTATCCAACATTTTAAAAAGCTCCAAAATTACTGTACTATAACCACTATGGAGGATAAAAATTACTGCAGTCTATGTGAATGACAATGACAGAGCTGCAGTTTAACCTTGTGTAACTGGCATAGAGCTGTTCAAAAATGGGATCCTTTCACTGTCATGCAGCAGCAGCAGCTCTTAGTTCTTTACTGCTCTCATTTTGTTATCACAGCCATTCCCATGCAGTCTCATACATTTGTTCTTATTCCTTTTGGGTGGGAAAACAGCTTTTGCAAACCCTTATCACCATCATTCTGTCATTTTCCATTGTAGTAGCCTAGGTAGCAGTTTTCCTTCCCCTTGCTATCAAATTCATTAACTAAAACATGCCAGATAAGCCTCACTATTCAGCATTACGTCACCCGGGTCTCTGCAGTATAAGGGCTCCCTAACCCAGGAACTGCATGCAAGGCACACAAATCGCCTGCAGTAACCACAAAACCCTGTATCTGATTCTGTCTCCATGTTGCAGTTCAATGCTGTCTCCTGATATCGAGTCATTAATGCAATGCACATCATTTCACTAAAAGATGTTCTGATGGAAAAATTAGATAAAAGATACACGCACTATTGAAGGTGGCTCAATATCTGTATTATTTTGATGAGAACAAAGAGTGCTCAAGACACTGCCTATTTTCCTAGATAACTCAGGAGCAAGTATTTTAAAAGAAATATGCTCTTTCTAGCTTCCAATGTATTTCACTCTGAGCTTTATTTCAAAAAATCCAACTGTGAATGGCAATACCACCTTCCAGGATACAGTCTTTTCAAGGCAACATTCTTCATTTAATTTATAGCTAGTTCAATTCTGAGGTGTGGGTGCTTATGGAAAAATAAATATTCGCCCTCTAGTCTGCCTTCGAAAGATCCCATCAGGAGGGCTGTGTTCAGGCCTGGGGCTCCCAGCACAAGAAGGATACAGAGCTATTGGAGCAGGTCCAGAGGAGTGCTGCAAGGATGATAAGAGGTTTGGAGCGCCTCTCCTATGAAGACAGGCTTAGGGAGTCGGGGCTCTTGGGGAGAACGCATTGTGGCCTTCCAGTATATAAAAAGAGGTCTATAAGAAAGCTGGAGAGGGAAAGGACAAGGCTTTAAAGTGAAAGAAGGTAGATTTGGATTAGATATAAAGAAGAAATTCTTCACTATGAGGGTGGCGAGGCACTGGAACGTGTGGGGTTGGAATGAGGTAGTTTTTATGGTTCCTTCCAATAGAAACCATCCTGTGATTCTGTGACTACAATATCTATAGGCTTGAAGGAGGGAAGGAACAGCAGCTCCTCCTGAGTTAAGGTCTAGTCCTGACAGATGTCAAGTTGTTTTCTACTCAGAAATACTATTTGCAGAGTACATCAAGGAAAATGTATGAGAAAAGGTAATAGCCTTAGAAAATATCCTAAAGCTCTAGTAAAAATGAAAGTGGAATGTCTCCTCTGTTTCTTTAAGCTTAAAAGAGAACTAAATATCTATTCACAGCTGCTGCAGAATTAAAATTATTTAATTGAATAATCCAAGCCAAGAACAACAATTTAACATTATGACGAAGCACAGGCACACTCATAAACCAAAAGACTGTCCATCCACATCTAACCCCAGCTTCACATGGTATTTATTCAGCCTACGGTATTTGTATTATCCTCACAGCTTTCTATTCAGCAGTGGAATCTGTAGCCACTCTCAGGTCTGAATTCTTCTACTGTCTTTGGTGGCGAATCTCCTTGCGCAGGTTGTCTAAGTTGCAGCCCTTTTCTATCCAGCTGTGTATCTGACAGCTCCACAACATCTCTAAGAAAAAACTTCCTCCACAGATCTCATGACTCACAGCTGATCAGTCTCTTGCTCTCTCCAGCTTCTTCATAGTAAATGCTTCATTTATTCATTTCAATAAGCAACCAGATAAATGGTCAAAATTAGAAGTCTGTAGGAAAAAAAAAAAGCCCATTTTGAGGAAGCTTTTCTTCTTCCTTTGTAGATGTTGGTATTTTCTGGGTGGCCATCAGATACATGAGCTATACTGCTCATGCTATACTGCTGCGTTTTCTCTGCCAGAAACTCAACTTCGATAGCTGCTGCTCACCCAGTTAGCCTGACTCAGAAAAATAAATATTTTAGCCTGGCTGCAATTAAATAGGTACAGATTTTTTTATTAATTGCACCTTTTTTGCTCTTGAAATGGATGCTGGTATTCTCTTTGGAGGTATCTTATCTCTGTCAATTTTTAATCCTCTGATTACATTTTTTTTTCCTCTAACAGGCACATTCTGTTTAACTTGTGTAATCAGACAGAATCTATCAAACACCTACACTTAGGTGTGTATAAATAATTCAAGCAGACAATTCACACATACTGCTAGCTCCCATGTTTTCCATGTTTCACCTGCCAAATACGCCTTCTTCTGTGTGCCTGAAGAAGTTCCAAATCAGCAAGAAAAGCAAATACCAGAATCCAAGCAGCTCTTGCTGAGTTGCAGTGTTTTCACTTCTCACTTTGTTATACTTAGGAACCTTCAGTTCAGGATTCCCCCAACAAGTTGCAGATGTGTTACCAAAGAAAGATGAGAAATTGTCATAGGAAGAAGTTTCAAATTATTTAGGATTTTCCAGATGAACCTAATAATCTCAGAAACTCTGAAGCAGTCATTTTAGTGACACGAAAATGCATTCACATAGAAGAAAACAGTTTGCTTCTGTGTGTTTCCAATTGAGTGCCAGGTGTGGTGCCAACTAATCTTGAGTTTATTCTAGTCTAAGGTCAATTAATTTAGTGTTAACATAGAAGGGATACTCAGAGTACATTCAACATAATATTCAATGTAACTGAGTTGTACTCTGCTGTCGCTTTTCCTAACCACACCACTGCCTCTGTTTCATCTGCAAAAGTTGGAGTGAGCAAATATAAGGAAGAAAGGCCCTCACTGAAAAACTGTTACACAAGAGTGAGATCAAGTATTTTCCAAATGACATGAAATGCATTACATTATTTCAGACTCTGAGATGGTTTGGCTAACGGCTTCACTAATACAACCTTACAGTGCAAATCTTTTATAGCAACACAAGGTGCATTCAGTTATAGTACAATTCCTGACAGCCTTACCCATCTTCCTGAAGACACTTTAGCTCACATTAGCAAATAATGGAGGTTCCTGGAGACAAATTGATTGCTGACTAGGAATCAATGCCTTTAGGAAAATGTAAAATACAGACAGATGCAGTTCCAAGGTACAACTTCAAGTGTAAGCCACATCCTTAGTGGCTATGTTATTCTCAAGTGATGAGTTTTAGCCACTTAGTTGGTACCAACAGTCCGTCACTTACCCACAACTCTGTGAATCTCATCAGAAGCTTTCCTAGTTGGAACACTCATCTGTCACTCAAAAATGCCCACTGATAAATGCAGACTAGGACCTAAACTATCCTTGTACCCGTGCTCGTTCCGCACATTGGAACTCAGGTACATTAACAAGGTGTCAAGGAAAATGTCACATATATGCGACGTTTACTTTCTTCGCTGCTGGAAACTGGTGAGTGCCTCTAATGTTTTGTGCAAGAACTGGTTGATACCTCTCTGAAGTCAAGTCACACTGATGGAGACTTGTACCAACATATTAATTCTACAACTCAGCTCTCGTGTCTATAGAATGTGGATAAATAACACTTGCTTCCCCAAGGGATGATACAGGGATCATGAATCCAAGCTGGTAATATGCTTTGAAATCCTAAAATGCTAAGCATTTCTCCTCTAACACTTCTTTCTGTTTCATCACTTCTCTTGCAAAAATTGAACATGAAATATTATTACCATCATGATGTGAAGAAAGGAAATTTCATGGTGTTGTAATATAATACGATGTAATCCAACCACTTCCATAGGAGTGGCAGAGCCTCTTCTGGAGTCTCTATGCAGTCCCTGTGCTCCAGGAAAGTGGTGGTCCAACTGAGGAAGGTTAGAAGAGATAGATAATAGCTAGAAGAGGTGTAGAAAAAACTTGACTTACACTGAACATTTTTTAAAACCTGGGGGTTATTGGCCTAGGAAAAAAATACTAAAGAGATCGAAGAAAGAGAATATATTTCATGGGAAAGGGAGAAAGCAGGGGACAAATTGTATTTTGGCCTGTGGATGGGAGGGCTAAGGATATAAAGAGTCTAAAATAAGCACTGAATAACTTCTGAAGTGGCTATCTGATTGCCATTTCGGATTTTGTATCTTCCCAGACTGGCCTGAAACTCCTTCTGTGCATGGATACTTCATGACTAGTATTGTAGAGCTACAAAGACAGTAGTTGTAGTATTTAAAATCAACTGTAAAACTGGCCTTTCTGCTCTGGCATGCTTATATATCTCTGAGTGAATCTTAACCTTGTGATTCTATGATTCTATGAGGGTTTAGAGCTGAAGTTGTTATACTGGCATCAGATGACTTTATTTGTACTTCTATAACATTTTTCATCACAGGATTTTAAAAGCACCAAAAGCTATCAGAGTCTTATCAAGCCTTTAGTAGGAAGGTATTATATCTACATTTTATGGGTGGAAAAAAAGATAGCCTGTTTAGTCATCTAATTTTTTAACGCACAAAGTTTGTGTATGTAGAAATTCAGTCCATCTGAACATCTAAATCACCTTTAAAAGAACAAGACCAAACACATTCTACACAGCAAGGAAAAGAAACTGAGACTTTTGATTCCTGTATGTTAGTGTTATCTACCACATTTCCCACTACAAATAAGCACACAAGAAAGGAAAGTTCAGTGTTGGCCAAATTTACTGACTAAAAATCAAAAACTATGATGAAAAGTAATACATTAGAAAGTGAACAGTGATAACAGAGAGGCAGAGAATTTGAAAAAAAGAAAATGTTTAAGTCTCACCTAAATCCATTGTCTTCAGTCCTATCCTGAACTGTATTGTTTTTCCACCCAGCATCGCAGAAAGGTGTTTCACATCCCAGTGCAGGGCTGGCCAGTCACCAACCATGTTACAGAAGACTGCAGGTTGCTGCAGTGACATCACAATTTCCTTGGCTTTCTCAGGAGTAAATGGTTTGACATCTTCACCTTTGTAAGGGAAAAAAAAATAATACAACCAATCACAACCACAGCTGTAGATAAATGATTTATGATACATGATGTGTTACCCATTATCTCCCACAGCATGAGAATTGTTAAGAACGAATACTTAATCTTTTATAGTTGATTTTTTCACTTATTGCATTTGCAAAGACATCTATGTAACATTTCTAGTGCAAACACTGGAAGAATATTCCTACACTATATTTCAATTTAAAGCAGTGTACTGGCACTCAAAATGTAAAATAAATAAATAACAGAATAGGCATATGCTTACAATTTCCACTTCTATCTGGGCAGTAAAGCACTGCAATCAAATGGTTTACAATTAGGCTTCCGATAAAAAACAAACTTATGAATAATGTCCAGAGTTTAGAGAACATAAATTTTATGAGTAACAATCTTTATGTCCAGAATTCTTTCCAAGAAATGTAGAGCATTGTCAGAGGTAGCAAGCTAGGTTCCTATGCATTTAATTTAAAGAAATTGCAGTGCAACAAAAAGCAGCAGGTATTTCTGAAGTGTTTTAAAATTTCTTTTCATCTGTGCAATTTTAGAAAAAGAAAATTGTGCCAATCCAGGAAGCATGTTAATTTGAGATTTCAATTTAGTCCTTTGTTGTTCAGAGATTTATATGCCCCACTGAAACTGTCAGGCTGAAATGCGAGCAACCTTGAATAAACTCAGCACTTTCAGAACAACTTTCCTTTAGGGACATATTGAGAAGGAAAACCTTTTTAAAAATAAAAATAATGTTGCAGCTCCATAGAACTGAAGCAGTGGACTACAAATCTGGATCATAAAAAAAAAATTTATTCATATTTTAACCTCTATTAAAGTTAACTCACCCAGAATTTGTACCCATATAATGTCTAATATTTAACATCCTGATTAAATACACCCGGTTCCCCATGACTTGCATAAAACAAACCAATTTGCTCACTGTATTGAGGGGCCAAATTATGGTCTGGCATGTGCAATGGGTTAAACAAATACAGAACAAGTAAATCTACGTTGCCACCTGGTGCTATTTCTGCCCTTTGTGTGTCAGTCTTACCTGGGCAACCCAGCAGTCTTTTCCAGCAGGAGAAGACCCACTGGGAACAAGGGGCACTAGGGAAAATTATTCAGGATATTGTGTCTTGGTGGAAGTGTTTCCAGAGACAGCTAAAGTGCATGTGCTGGTATGGCCACAGAGAGCTGGGGCCAGGCATGGGAAGAGGGCAAACTTGGCATGCTTCTTCACAGTGATGTTGCTCAAAGGCTAAAAGTGAGGCTCAGTACAGATCTGAATGCTGACATGGGGATTTGTACAGCCTCTTCCATCCTCAGGCGGTGCAATCATAATGCTGTACACAGGTGGGGTTCACGGTGTGTGAGCTGTCTGGCCTTGTGTATCCTTCAGCTTTTCCAACTTGTTAAAACGAAATCGCTCCTGGTTAGGCAAAGTTTATCACTGCATGTCTGTCCTTTCTACATGTGGGCACAAATCCACGGAAACGCTTTGCTTTGGAGAATTTCGTAGAGCAAAATTTTGTGTTGATTCTGTAATTTCTGTCAGTGTCGGGATGTGCTCTGTAAAAGCAGAAATTTTACTGGGAGAAACTGGGAGTGACTGAAGCCAACTGTTCATTCTGTGTGGCTTCCTTCCAATGTGATTGCCACAGACATACTGTGCTTTTGGAAGATGTGGTTTTAACCACAGTGAATATACAGTGGGACAGTTTGTATCAGCACCAAACAGAAAAGAAACCCATAATGCAACTAGACTAAATGGTCTCTCCTATACTGAATGTTAGCTGGAGGTTTTTGTCACGTCACAACATTTGACTCAGCTGTAAACTTATTTCCCTATAAAAGAATATATAGAAATATATAGAAACAATGAATGAATACGAGCAGTCCACCTCAGAACGGCAGTCATTCCTCTCTTCAAGTAGCACTACAGTCGTGGTTAAATGAGTGTGTATCTTTTCCTGATATACATAAAATAATCACATTCAATACACACGCTGCTCATATAATCAGCACCGGAACTCAAAACATTTTAGAAAATTTAAAGCATTAGATAAATAAACATTACTGTTTTGGAAAAGACAAATGGGGATTCTTGCCAATTTTGTAGAAAGAATCTTTAAGTGTCTTGATTCAGTTTTATGTATTCCTTGGTGAGAACTACCGACAGTTAAACGTAATTCTTTCCCCATAATATTTGTCATGAATATCTAAATGCCTGGAACTGAAAAGGCACACAATAAAAAGTAAATATCATATACTACATCAAATAGATATTTTGATAATTTGGACAACTCTGCTGACAATCAACACAGATTTCTGGAAGAACTATACACTGTAGGAGTGGTAAAAGATTAAAGAGAAGGTCTGAAGATAGGTATCTCTTGAAAGAGATATCAGCAGAAACATTTGTAATCTTAAATGATAATAATAATCTTTTCCTTTGCTGCTGTTGTCATAGCTTCACAAAGACCTCACAAGTTGGATTCCTGTTTCTCGATATTAAGTGGAGTTGATAGCAACCGATTCCTAGGGAAAAGCTGAGATTTAATAGCATGTATAAGGGTATTGACTTTTGACACCGATGTGTATAAGCAAAATGCGTATAAATAAAGTATGTAGCAGAGAGACCAAATGTCCTTGGCAAACCCTGAGTATTACAGATGAAATTCTTGGAGGACATGAGGCTAGCAGGAGAGGACAGAAATGCACATTCCTTCTGAAAAGAAAAAAAACAACAGCTGGAGTCTTCATTCTCACAGCTGTACTCTGATCCAAAAGAGAAGAAGAATACTGTTAAATTAGTTCTTTCCATCACACTCAACAAATGACACGGCTTCACATTACAAAAGAAGCAGGAACCATTTCCCTAATGTTGTGACTTTATGCAGGCCATGTATAATATCCAACCAGGAACTGAAAAACTGAACCAAGTTTTACCCTAGTTTTGTAACTGTGACAACTCAAATAATTGGAGAAACATGTAGGTGTTCTTTGGAAAGGTAACACAGTGTGAAACAGAGATCTTCCAATTAAAAAAACAAAGCTCTCCAGTCATCTTTACCTACAGTGTTGTCAAATATGAAGACTCGGCCAGATTTCAGCACTGAGAGGAGGTAAAAGAATAGTGACGAATTTGCTAAGTACTTTCCAGTAGACTTTGTGTTTCTAAGAGGAAAACTAATTTTATGTTTCTGATTAACAGTTTTTCAGATTAACTGAGTGGGGTTTGGGAATAAAGAGTTTAGCACAGCAGGCAGTCTGAAGAAAAGTGGACTTGATCAAAGTTGTTTCAGAAGTTAAATGTACTATCGCTAGAAAGCTAAATGTACTCTCATTCATTTAAAATAATTTAGCAAACTACGAGGGTTCATTAGTGAATGGTAATTGGCTTCTGCCAAAACACCCTGCTGCTTAAATATATGATTTAATTGAGAGGTATTAAAATTGTTTTCTAAAAGAGGAAGTGCAATCCTGATAGCATATTTGGTATAAGCATTGTCAATTTCTGTTTTTTTCTTTCAAATCCGTAAAGCTTCATCATCTTTATTTCTTTAAAACAAAAAAGTGTAATGCATAAAAAATTAAAAGAAAAAAATTGGTATTTTGAAGGGATTAATGCAGAGCAGTCAAGTCACTCAAGAAATCTAACTTCCACAGTCTTACAAATCCAACAACTAGGAATGGGGGATGGCAGAATTCCCCAAACCAAAGAGAAGTGACTTGGTTTTAAGGTCAGACTTCATGACTTCTCAGTACGTTAAAGCTGTAAATGAAAAAAAATCTTCATGTGATTGCAACATTATGCACTATAATCAGACTAATCTGGGCAAACAGTGCATCTAAATATAAACAAGTAGTTTTCAGGATATATTATACCAACAGCCAAGTACTTCCTCCTGACCACTTATTGCTGTCCACTACAACTTTTGATTCTGGGTATGGCAGCACTGCACAGGTAGCTCAGCCCAGGGGCATCAAAACTAGATTTGCATGGATATTTTGGTTACTGTAGGATAGCTGTTACATGGAGCCTATCAGGACATACTGGTCAAACACCCTTCTGCACTCGTAAGACAGGCGCCTAAAGACTCCGGTAGCCTGAAGGAAGCACACCCTTCCTTGTTCTCCACTGAGCAAGGGGAACAAAATAAAAGATCAGTCTATCTTTCTCAGGAAAGTTCTAGGAGTGCAGAGGAAGCTGTATTTGCATTCACGTTTCAACCCTGCATCTCACTTTTTCTTACATCAAGCCCATGTGACTCAAGACATGAAGATAAGAGCATGGGCTATGCCCTCAAACCACAAACTGTCCTTAAGATACAGAAAAGGGAATTGCTACCAGACTTCTTAGGGTGGAGAATGAGGCAGGACGCTGAATGCACTGGCAGGGACTGGCAGATTATGCATGAACTTAAGAAATTCCTTCCTACATCCCCTGAGTCTCTTCCTAGAAAGCTTCTGTCCTGTTTGTTCTGCTCCCATGCTGTACTGCACTTCCAGAAAGCAGTTTCATCTGTCCAAAGTTAACAAGGTGCTGAACAGACCTCACTTCTCCTGGTCTCCTCTAGTACGAGAAATGCCTTCTTCTCCCCTGTTGTCCTTGTAACTCCTGCCTTCATCTCTGGCATTTCAAATTCCCCCTTCTCCTCCACATCCCCCGAAATGAGGAAAATGAAAAGGCATACAATTGAGATAAGTGATATTAAATATATTTGCAATGATCTTTGTATACATCTTATTGGCAAAATTGCTGAAAGTACAGTGGAGCATAATGAGACTGCAGCACTTGTCAGACAAATTGAATTTCATTTGCTTCTGAAGGAAAAGACCATGGCCTTCAGCCAGAGCCTTCCAACAGGATATAAAAGAGTTTATCCAACAGGGTGGACTTCTTTCTTAAGCCAGGCTACTGTAGAATCACCTTTCTGCCTGTTTGGCATGGAAATCACACTCGTGCTGCTGGGCAAATTCGGTAGCACCCCTATTCCTTCCCAATACTTCACAGACACTCATAGATGTTTTTCACAACCTTCCTAATGTGAGAAATTTAATGCAAACTGAGTATAACATTATGCTTGGAAGTAAGGGAATTAATGCACCACAGAACTGGCATCTATGTTTCCAAGAAAAAAAATAATCTGCTTGTAAATAACGTATATTTCTATTACTTTTCCTATTCCTTGTTAGTAGTAAATACAAATGCACTACTCTTAAATTGATGAATACACTGCATAATATTCAGTGCCGAAAATTCTGAGTATATTGTTGTCCTGTGCTGCAAACTTAATTGACAAGAACTTCAAAGTGGAAGCAACAAAAGAAATGAAATGTAACATATAGCACTTTCCCATAAGCTACTGCAGTAAGTAGTCAATAACAGTCAATAGTATTCTAAAAACACATTTTTCCTGTAAGTAGTCAATAATGCAACTGAGCCTTTAGAATGTGACAAAAGGGAATGGCAGAAGTATACAGGACTTTGTTCATTACTATGAATGTAGAATGTACAGTCTGATTAGTTCCCAACTAGAGTCCTTTGGAGTTATAACTGTCCAAATGAAATTATATCTTTGAAGGATTAACAGAAATATTTTAGAATTACACAGATTATTACACTGAAAGAAACTGGGAAGATTCACCATGTGAGCCTCCAGAAAGTTTCTGAAGTGCACAATTACTACTGTGCACAAATGAGGTATGAGATTCTGGGATTGCCAGTATTACAGGAAATAAAGCTAAAGCTTGGCTATTGCTACATCTGTTTAGACTACTTCTTTTGTCATGGCTAAAGCAGAAGTCAGTTAAACCTTTGTTATAAGTTGCTATTTGCTTTTCTAAAGGTTCTCATCCAACAACGCACTGGGGATGTATTTCTTATGTACTTGTTACCAGAAACAAAGGGGAAATTGTCTTTTAAGAACTTCTTTCTATGTTTTGTTTTGAATCTTGGAGTTCACATAAGGAATGTAAAATCTTGCTCTAATACAGCATAGGGCTAAGGACACATTTGACCTAACACTGCTCACTAAAATCTGAATCACCAAGCTCTTGTAACTTGATGTTCAATCTTAACTTTTCATTAATGTTAGACAGGTTTCTTAATAGAAATATTCAACACAGAAGAAACTCTGTTTCTTCTGAAAATAGTTCCTTTCACAACTTTCCATACAACAAGCTGTTGTTAGTGGTGTCATAGCATACCTATTGTATGACAGCTGTGCATGACTGGCCAGACAACAGAATTCTGCATATGCAAACATCCTAACGCTGAGATCATTGCAGCAGGGCTGAGTGGCTCCTTGCTGCTATGATGTGAGACAACAGGAGAACAATGTCAAAGTCTGATCAGAAATGAGAAACACGTTCACCAGCGACACAGTGCACAGACCAGTGCCACAGCAAATTGACTAGCTCTTCTTGCTGGCATCAGAGAGATTATGAGACCAATACTGAGGCAGTCCCAGCTCAAGAAAACGTGCAGATTTTCACTCTGTATTCCCAAATCAGGCCTAGCATCCTGGTGTGACCCAGCTCATTTCCATCATTCTCAGGTTTTTAGAAAGACAGGAAATCATCAATCTTCAGAGTTTGATTTCCCTAATGCAACTGTGAGATGCAAAATATTCTACTGTTTGCAGTTGCTTAGAGCTCCAAATAAGGTAAAAGAACTATTCAGTAACTCTGAAAGAAGTGGAAGAACATTCGGACCATGGCCCACTGAACTTCTGCTCCCACATAACCTCTCTAAAATACCCAAGACCTGGATCTGACTTTTGCAAATTACTTTCAAGAGCTGAAGAACCCACAGCATGGTCTACAGGGAATCTGGTGAGATGCCTTTTATTAGCCAACCACCAAAGTAGACTTCACATAGAACAATAAGCTACCTCACATCTACCCAAAGGACACTGCAATGGGATCTGGCTAAGCACAAACCTATGATCATCTCCCCTGTAATGGTCACTGTACAGTGTGGACATGCACAGGCTCCAGACTAAAGGTAAAAATGAATATCTACTGGAAAATACTGATATTTGAATTTAAACTGTCCAGCTTCCGTATTTTCCTTTATTTGATAGCAGAAAAGCAAAACAAAATAAGGAAGTAATGTAAAAACATTTTGTCTCAAAGTATAAAGGAATCATTGGATGACTGTAGAGCTAGAAGTCTAGCTGCCTCTCACTGAAAGTTGAGAAGGGTACAGCTTGCAGACTGAAGATGCCAAAATAAGCCAAAAACAGAGCAGATCCTGTTGTGTAATCAGAAGGAAGGGAATGTCAAAATAACATGAGGGAAGGACAGGATTTGTCCATAACTCTTCAAAGGTCTGTGCAAGGGCAGAACGTGAAGAAGAGAACCATTGCATCACTCTGCCACTCAAGTGCTATGCATGAGAACTCTGACACCATACTGTCACAACTCCAACCAAAGCCTCAAAGAAGTTGAGGGAAATCCTTGGAAAACAGACCTCTTTTTGGATGCTGGAGGGAATATTCAAAATATTAGGAGTTCCCTCATGGGGGACACCCTCCTGGACTGCTCAGCTTAACCGCTACACGATAGGAATGTTTAAGCTGAATTAGGCTCTCCAGGTGCCTCAGGGTTACAACGAATGTGTAAAAACCTTCAGTTTATCTTTTTAAAGACAAGCTGAAAGCAGCACAGTCTGGATGCCAATTCCTAAATGGATCAGCCGGGTGTGCCTCAGGGATGGGATGAGCAATTGGCAGCTCTAACAGCTTCAGTCATGTAATTTTTTCCCATTACTACTAGTCTATCACAGCTAGAGGCCACCAGCTCCTCTTAGGATGAATTCCAGAGGGTTTAGACTGGATATAGGCAGGTAGGCATGAATATGGAGATGCAACCTTGGGAGCTTTCAGGTTTGAAATGGAGGTACCTACCAATGGATATGCTATTGTGGCTGTGTAGCTGATAACCAGGATGGTGTTCTGTATCACAGTTTTCAATCTAGAAGCCCTAAGTCCATCCAAGTCCTGTTACAGGCATTTAGGTTCTGGGCCAGGAGACGAAATAACCTTTCCACTTGCCTGAGTAATATGTGCACTTCATCTGATAATATTCAAATCTCTTTAGCTACATTATAATGAGGTTAAAGCAAAAAAAGATTTCCCCACCCCACATATTACAAATGTCAGTAATGAGAACAGTAAAAATGTCACCACACGGTGAAAAGAGTGAAATTAGCATATTTGGAGAAGTATTATGCCCATGAGTGAAATAATGCAATCAGCTAGCTGCAAGATAAAGCTAATTTGGTTTCCAACAGTTTATCAACAATGCACTGCTCCTTTACATTAACAAATTTAAACAGTACCATATCCTGCAAACAAGAATAATTCACACAGAATATTACGCTGTGTTAATTAAATAGCTGGAACAGAAAAGGTCAGGCCATGACTGAAAGATCTGCGTATGGGTTGTAAAGCTATGAGAAAGATGGAGCGATTTAGAATCAGGCAGTTAAAATAAATTATTCAAAACATGATTAATTCAATAGTAAATAAACCGAGATTTTCCAAGTCTATTTTAATGCCCCCTTTCTTTTGTCAGTTTCTCAGAAACCTCCCTGTCCTGCTGGCTCATGCGTGAGCCAAAATATCTTTAAAACTGTCATATGGTGAAGTGACTTAGATAAGTTATCAAAGAATTATCCTGCTTATATTCAAGTTTTCATTTTTCTATGCAGGTATTGGAGGCAAGAGGCACGTTTTGCAGTTAAAGAACTGCAAAGCCTCACCTTCCTTATTTCTGCTACTGGAATAAACAAGACATCACTATAATTACTACAGTTAATTGAAAAATGTCCAGAGAAAAACATTTTTTTACTTTGTTTACTTCTGCAAATGACAGCACTTTGTCTTTGGCACGATGCCACCAAATCAATTAAATTATAGTACTAACATGGCCATTTTAAATTGAGAGAATATTTTGGCATGGGCTGAACTACACTGAAGCAGTAAAGTATAAAGATTGCCAGGCAAAACGGGGAATTAATCTGCCTTGGAACCCCAACACACTGCGGAATACACATCAGTCATAATCAAGGCTGAACCTCATCCAGTATTTCTACTGTATTTTATTTTTGTTACCATAATTGTACACGGCAAGCCTAAATTTTACTTTGCATTCATTTTACATTCTTCTGTTATGTATTTGTGCATAAACTTTATTTTCCCTTGAAAATATCCCGAAGTTTTCTAGCTAAAACCTTACTTTCATTTTGATCACATTTCTGATGATTTCAGCTGATACTCGTTTCCTTTTCCCACCCTTAGTGTTTGCAGCTTCTAAATGGACCCGCACTCGAGCAAACAGAACTAGATGGGCTAAACAATATGCAATGTCTGTATGTTTGGGTTTTCTGGAGGGGAGGGAGATGGGTATTTATGGGAATACGTGGTTTTGGCTGCAAAGCCGTGGGTTGGGCACGATGTCTGAATTTCAATCATGTGCTGCCAATGTATTATCAGAATTACAGCATTAGCATTGCCATCTAAAACCAGCCCGCGTGGGTCCCACCATTTAGCTCTTCCCAATTAAGCACACGGGCATTTATCAAACCAGTCTTTGTGACAGAATTCCTACGCGAGCCAAACAGAAATACGTCATTTTTTAAGGGAAGACGAAGCATTGTGCAGTGTATGAGCCATTAATTTTATGACAAGTGCAGATGGTAGATATACAGATAAATACTCATACAACCTAATTAAATGAACATATACTTCAGCCTATTTAAACGATAATAGTTCCTAATGAGCTCAGCGCAGCTCACACGGCCGTATATTCATCTGAATTCTCTTAAAATGGATTTACGTGCAGGCAGTAACCGAACCCTGGTGGGGTTTTTATTCCAATCCAATCCATAGCTGATTTTTATCCTCTTCATTACAGCACAGCTCTGACAGCTGCGAGGCACAGACACCCATTTAGGTGCGCTCCATCCATCCCGTGCACTTCTAGATACTAAGAGGCACAACCGCAAAACAGCCCCCTTCAAGCCTTAACGCACTCGTCTCCTGGAACGAAACAAAAGGTTACTTGGAACCCTGCGGTGCGAGATGAGGCCGGGCCTTCCGCAGTAACTGCGGGTTCGGGAGCCGGGGCACAGCCACCAGGCCTCAGCAGACGAGCTGACTAAACCGCGTCTCTCGCCCAGCAGGGCCGCACCCCGGGCCGGCGGGCACCTACCGGGCGCGGCGGGGCCGCCGCTGTCCGCCCCGGCCATAGCCGTTCAGTTCCCTTCCGCACCGCCCTCACCGACGGCCGAGCGGGCCTAGCCCGGAGCGAAGCGGCCCCACGAGGCGTCCCCCGGCCGCGCTCCCCTCCCCGGCACCGCTTTCCTCCTCCCCTCGCCGCCGGAGGAAGGAGGCGGCCGCCGGCCCTCCCCGACCGCGCATGCGGCTGTGCCGGGCCGGGGCAGCGCCGCCGCGCTCCGGGCTTCAAGTGCGGGCGTCCCCGGCCCCCTACCCTCCGCCCCGGCGGGCCGCCCCGGCAGATGGGCTTAGGCTGGAGCAGCGCGGAGGAGCGGCAGCCGCTCCTGCGGCCCCCGCCGCCCCCACCGGCAGCGCAGCGGCGGCCGCAGCCTCGGGGACCGGCGGGGGGCCCGGCCGTGCCGGTTCCCGTTCGGCGGTTGGCGCCGGCCGCGGGCCGCGTGTACGGGCGGCGGTGGTTGGTGCTGCTGCTCTTCTCGCTGTTGGGCTTCTCGCAGGGCCTGGTGTGGAACAGCTGGGGCCCCATCCAGAACTCGGCCCGCCTGGCCTTCGGTTTCAGCGGCTGGGACATCGCCCTGCTCGTCTTCTGGGGGCCCATCGGCTTCGTGCCCTGCTTCTTCTTCATGTGGCTGATGGACAAGAAGGGTGAGCGCTGCGGGGGGCGGTGGGGCCGGGTCGGGCGGGGACGCGGCGGGGCCCGGCTGCTGAGAGCCGCGAGGCCGGGCGAGCCGGTGAAGGTGGGTGAGGTGACCTCGGTGAGGATTGATGCTCCAGGGGCATCGAGAGTGCTGCTTTAGGGATGCAGCACGTGCATAAGTGAGTCGAAAGCAGTTTGTGAGGCCTGTGTTCGGAGATGTTGCAGAGCTTGGAGCTTTAAGTTCACGTGGAGGTGTTGGTCTCTTTGCTTTGGCGTGTGTGCAGGTGTTTGCCATGGAAATGGTGGCATTCTGTGTTCATTCTGTGTTCTGACAGTCAGCTTTTAGGTTTTTGTGTAAAGGTGTTTGTTAAGGTAAAGTTAGCGATAGGGTGAGAGGGAATGGCCTCATGTTGCACCAGAGGAGGTTCAGGTTGGATATTAGGAAACATTTCTTCTCAGAAGCAATGGTGTGAGGTATTGGAATAGGCTGCCCAGGGAGGTGATGCAATCACCATCTCTGGAGGTGTTCAGGAAAAATGGAGATGTGGCACTGAGAGACATGGTTGGTGGGCTGTATTGTTGGTAGGCGGACGGTTGGACTGTAGATGGTCTTAGAGGTCATTTCCAACCTCGTTGGTTCTATGATTACATGATTTTCTCTGCTGTGAAATGATGATTCTATAGTTTCATAGAATCTTAGAACCCTTGAGGTTGGAAAAGACCTCTAAGAACATCCCATGGTGACTGCTGCATCTTGATAAACTCATTTCTATTTGCATAACTTCTGCATGACCCCTGGAGTTTGTGCCCAGTCATCCTAGGGATCACTGAGGTGATGAGACAAAACACGTGTGCAGGTTTGAGCTTCTAGGCCTAAATCCACAGAAACTTTCAGTCTTTTAATTCTAGTTTAAATAGATCCCTATCAGGAGATGCTAAGTGCTGCTCATTCTGTTTATGTAGGGTTTAATAGCTCGTTTGTGTGTAGTGAAGGGAGGGAGAAAAGATGTAGCAGAGAAGGCTCATGCTTTGAGGTTGGAACTGCTTTTCCTACAGTTGAAGTGACACTGGGGGAATGAAATCTGTTGGTCTGAAAACACATTCTCCAAATGAGTCCATGGTGGCTCTGCTGCCATCATTCAAGCAATTCGAGCTTAAGCCAACAGTGCCTACTTAGACATTGCTGTGTAACAGTGTTGTTAATTATCTTGAAATTCAAGTTAGTTATTTTATCTTCTATGATGAAAATGACAGCTCTGCTTGTGCTGTAAAGGAAATGAAACTGAACTTGAACTAGTGCTGATGGAGCAGGCTGGATGTTAGGTAAAACTTCTCAGAAAGGGCTGTGAAGCTGTGGAACAGGCTGCCCATGGAGGTGGTGGAGTCTCTGTCCCTGGAGGTGTTCAAAAACTTGGAGATGTGACACTGAGGGATGTGATTAACGGGCATGGCAGGGATGGGCTGATGATTGCACTAGGTGATGTAAGAGGTCTTTTCAACCTTAATGATTTTACGATTCTAACTGAGTGTGCATTTTAATTTATTTTCTATGGAGTTGATTCTGATTGATGTTAAAATACTGGAATATCTTAAATAATTGCCTTGTTATTGTTTTAATTCTGCAGTCAGTGGAGATACTCGTATGAACTATTTCATTGCTATTGCCATGTTGCTGTCCTTGTTGCAAGATTTCCATTTTATAGTCTTCATGGATAATCTTAGTTCATTGGTTTCATACGCAGCATGTCCTTTGTGCAGCAGCAGGTTTTGTGGGGGCCCTGTTGCATTTCATGCTGTTTTTGGAGCTGCTGAAGATTCCCTTGGAGAATGTAGTGCTTTCTCCTTATCCTGATGGAGTGAGGAGTGCCAGTATGCCTGGCTCTGCACCATCCCACTGGTGCTGCCTCATCAGGAGGGGTAGGATGTGTGTCCCAGAAGGAGCAAGGCTCTGAGGCTGTCAAGTTGACTGGGTGTGACCTTGCAAGAGCAGTATTTCACTTGCTTAGGGGTACAAGTGTTTGTCATTATACTGAATTTACTCTCTGTACCAAAAATATAGAGAGACGGCACCATTTACTCTCTGGGCTTCAATCATCTGTCATTGGAGTTAGCTAGTAAGGAAGCTGTCAGGAAAAAAATGTATTTGTGAAGTGTCAACATTTAAAACCTGGCATGTATCAGAAGTATGACACTGTGGATGATGCATGTCAGGGTCTGTGAGAGGAGGTTCTGCTTTTAGATAGTCCTGTGCTTCACAGTCAGAGGTGTATCTACCAGGTATCAGTACAGAGCTGCCTGCTGTCAGAGAAGTGAGTTGGTGTTACAGTGCTTCAGATCAAGTCCAAAAGTGTTTAACTTCTTGGTTTTTCACTTGTTTGGTGTAGCATATATCTTGAAATGGAAATCTGTTTCTTTTTTCCCCTTTTAATTGAATTCAAGTTGGAAGGTTGAATATTCTGCAGTAGGCATGTTAACAGTGTGACTTGTAGAAGTCTTTCTTGTGGGATTTAGCTGTAGCACAGCTTTTCAGAGAAGCATGGGGTGTTCCTGGGAAGAGCGGATAGCAGCATTTATTTTTAGTAAAAGATGTGCTGAACAAGCAACCATTGTTACTGTATTTTGGATAGTAGGAGTCTGAGATGCTCCCATTATGCTTTTTTGGTTTCTTAACCTGAACGGGCTTTCTTTTTTTTGTGACCTCCTCCCTCTTGGCTCACCAGATGCGTTCTGTAGACCTGTAGTGATTTCCTGGCTCTTTGAAAATTGAGAGTGAGTTTTCACCTGTAGTGATGATCTTCATGAGACTGCATTAGCAAAATACAGTCTGAGCAAATTTGGTAGGAATAGACGAGCTTCTGTGAAGGGTGATAATGCAGCATTTTAATGAGTCTTCAAAGCCTTAGCACTCGCATGGTATTTTGCTGGGGTGTGTAAATTGAAATATCATTTGCAGTGTTGCCGAGCTCATGTTCTTAGAAATGCGTTACTTTTCAGACACTTAGCAGGGCTCACAGCTGGAAGTTCTTTGGGTTTGAGCCCTGTTCCCCTGCCTGAGTGTACGCCTGCACCACTATCCTCTGCCTTGGGAAGCTGGCAACAGCTTTCCAAGCTCTGTTTTTCAGAGTGCTGTCGTAGGGGCAGAGGTGGTACCCATAACGTTTCCCGGTCTTGGACTGGGCTGGCTGTGTGTTGAAAGGAGGAATTATGTTTGCTAATGTCATTTTTCAGTATATGCCATTTTCCAGGAGGGGGGTTTTTATTGTTCTTGTTGTTTTGTTTCTTGGTAAAGAAAGGTCAAGAAGTGTGCGTGCAGCGGAGCAAAATGTCACATTGGATATGTTTCCTTTAGCAATAGGATAAGGGAGCCCTTTTAAAATAATCATTATCTTCAGAGAATCAGTATGAATTAAATCAAATGGGAAATGATTTCAGTGTGTTGTTGGATGGACCCTTGGTGTTTACAAGATTAAAATTAGCCACAGCTTGTCACCCGATGCTCGAGTTGTTAAGGATGTTTTGTGCCTGGAGTATTTCCTGGGAACTCTGAACACATGTACGGGTCCATTAGGGTGTTTCTATCTCTCAACTCCTCTTGGAATCTAAAGCTTAAATACTTGAGTTATGGATCTGGTCTGCTGGTCGTCTTATGAGTTAAGTTCATAGTCGCAATGTGAGACACAGAAGTAATATATAATATCAGTCTTCATTATGTTCCCGTGTAATCAAGAAAAGGCAATGAAGAGGGAAATAATTTATGATAATTTACATTAAACTAATTTAATGGAATGGTGATATTTTTCATTAACTTTTGGAATACAGTTTTATCTTGTATCGAGTTTGAATAAATGTTGCTTATTACTGGTAAAAGTGAAATGTAATTTATTTCTTGATCCTTTTTTTGTGAAATGGTATACACTTACATGGGTTGTATAGATATCCTTAGTAGCTTTTTTTTTGCTAAAATTAAATTTGCCTAGTATTGTTATCCCAGTGATTAAATTATAAAATGGAGAGAAAATTTCAATAATGTAACTTCTTTTTTTTTTTCTGGTGGAGATTGGCTTTCATTTTGAAACCATTAATGTTTTGGCTTGTATAAATAACTCTTCTTCTTCTGAATATCAAGCTCCTGATTTCTCTGCTGTCTCATATATCATTTAGGTTTCTGGTTCTGTCCTTTGAAGCTTTTGATAATTTTTACTTCTTTCACCAGGGAATTTTGAGGTTAAATCCTTTAATACAGTCTGACAAAATCGTAATGAATATTGAATGAGAGCAGTAAATCGGGCTTTACTCATGTAAGAAGGTCTTAATAACTGTTCTATGTACAAAATAAGCTACACACGGTGGACAAACAGAATTCTGTGTAGCAGCCTTCATACGTGAAGTTCCCGCATTGTCACTTTGTGCTGCATACATGCAAAAGCTGATCTGGCTTTTAGGGCATCCAGGGTCACTGGGACAGAAGAAAGAAGACTTCAGGTGAACATCTCCTCCCTGGTCATCTAGGGGGTGTTTGTGAAATGCCTTCCATTTTTGAGTGATGTGGAGCTGAGTACGGGGAGTAAGCAGGAAGCAGTTCCAGAGGCCGCTGGATTTGCAAATGGCTCGGAGAAACCAGCAGATGGGGAAGATTATCTTTCCATCAGGCGTTTCCATCATTCTTGTTGTCTCAGGGTCCTGATCTGTTATTCAGGCTCTCAGGCCGTGTGACAGTAAATACAGATTGGAGCATGCTGCTACTAATTTCAAAAAGTTGCAGCAGGTTTAGTTGCTGTTAGTCTCATATCACTGTCAGTGGGCAGTGTGAGATACTTTCCATGGTGACACTTGCAACAAGGTGCTGACTTTTCATGGCAGTACTTAGAGTTCTTAATGTTCCAAGTGATCGTAAGTACATGGATTCTTGGAGAACAGAAGGGCAACAACAAGTGACTCATGAGCCTTTAAAGGCTTTCAGACTTTTTAAAGTCTGGAAGTTTTCATCTCTGGCAAAGAAGCACATTTTCAGCTCTCTTTCACCATGGTTTCAGAAGTAGACTTTTCTTATCTCAGATGTATGACTGCAAGATATAGAGGCAGTACTTCAGAATGACCGATTTGATCATTCATAGGTCAAATGTGAGCCTCAGCTAAGGATTCCCAGGATAAGAATGGGTGTAAGATTGTAAGACTTTCATGTAATATGGTCAGATCAAGCTAAAAGGATTTACACACTTTGAGAATAAAAATGGTTTATACTGACACCGTGGTTCTGGGTGGTTAGTACAGCCTACAGGAAACAAAAACTTGTGGGAAAGCTTACAGGGGTGAAAATATGGGCAGAGTGATTGAGATCCAATAGAAAGGAACGCACGGTGTAACGGCATTCAACTGAAGTATGCTTAGGTTACAAGGAGTATGCTTTTCGGGAACTGATTCTACTTAGTAGCTTTTATATTAATGACAGAGGTCTTGTTGAGGCCAACAAGAGCAGCAGAAGGCTCTTCTGGATTTAATGGAAGCTAAATGTGAATTTAGTGCTTTTGGCCTGTTCTCTCTCGCCTCGTGGAAATGCTCTACTGCATGGTTTGAGCAGCATGTGTTTCTTTGTCTCCTAAGCAATACTGATCCAAACCTGTCAAATTCTGTGAAAGGGATTAATTTTCCTAAACTAACAAATCTTGGAAGGAAGGAGATGAAGTGTTGTTTTTCTGTGTGGAAAGATGAAAGAAGCTATTAAAGAGCCAAGTGTAGGTAAATCCCACTAGAGTAGATATTTGATCGGCTTGATTACACAGAACTTATTTTGATGAGTTGCTATGTGTGCATGTGTCTGTGTAGATGTGTTTTTTCTCTGCACCATCAGAAGAAAAGGAAGACTGAACCCAACTTAGTATTTGTTGCTTAATTTTGTGTGCTGTGGCTACAGTGAAAGTCCACAGAGCATTTGTGCAAGTGTTGCAGAAGTGAGGACTCATTAGAGAATTGATTGGCCCACCTTCATTGGAGTGAGACGTGCTCCAAAAGATCACTTGAGATACAGAGTGATTAGCAACATAGAGTGGTTTAATTAGGATCTGATGAGTTGTATTAACTTGACACCACTATGATTCATCATAGCAAAACCAGCTTGATTGTCAGCACCACTTCCCATGCTTCCTGATGGGCTGGATTGATTGGGAAGTATCAATCAGAGCTGCAGGCAGATTTCCTTTCCTGGAGGTATCTTTCTGTTGGTATCACCCTAATCTCTGCTCTGTACCATACTTCCACAAGCATTTCTCTTTATACCACGACCCTCAAAGCAGCTCCTATGCTCTTTGTTCTCTTTGCATGCTTTGTGGCTGCTGCAAAGGTGGCAGAGAGAAGGGAGTAGTGTGGCTGGGATATGAGGAGAAAAAAAAGAATGGAGGCAAAAAGAAAAGGCATTCTGATTATCTTCCAAATGAGTGAGAGACATGTTGAGCACAGCTTGGCTTGCCAGCAGCAGACAGGGGGGCTAAAGGGTGCTTGTAACGTGTCCTGAGTTCTCTCACAGCCACAGATCAAGAAACACAGCTTCTATGAACTTGCTTCAGATTGGGGAGTCTCTTTAAATATAAATGCCCTTTTTTTCTTTCTCTTCAGCAAGGTCCCAGTGCTCTGTGTTGGCCAAACCTTAAAGCAGGATGCAGCCCAGTAGCGCCATGCCTGCCAAAAGGGTTTGTTGGGCAGTTTCTTTGCACTCCCTTTCCCTGAAGCCCCATGAACATGACCAGCTTGCTGTGTTCCTTGGGGCCCCTCAGATATCGCAGATCTGTGCCTGCTGCTCTGCCAGAATGCAGTCCTTCCCTTTGGTGTGGTTTTAGGGATGAAGGATGCATAGCCACATGACAGCGGTGTGAGCTGGGTGTGTATGGCTGCCCTGTCTGGCTGTACTTTGCTTCTGGAAAGAGTTCTATAGCTGGGACAGAAAATGTGAAAACACATAATGTTGTCCTCTGTCACTTTTTTAGTTATAATCCTAGGGCAAAGGAAATTGTGGCTTGCTTAACCATTCTCTAATTGGTCACATTCAGAGCTCTTCTGTCATTTCCTGCTCTGTTTTTGTTGTGTTTTTTTTTTAATACTCCTCACATGTGTGTGCTTACTGTACCTCTGTAGTCATGCTGAAACCATAATTGTTATGCAGAAGCATATGATCAATGCTACTTCTTCAAAAGCTACAAATTAAGCTTTCTCATGCAGATTTATTGTAGGGAGGATTTTTAGACTTCTTCCTCTTTCTAAAGCTGGAGATCCGTGTGACTCAGCTTGAGGGAATGATGTGTTCTGAAAGTGAGAGGTCTTCTGCTTTTTGCGAAGTCTGCTGGTGTCCTGGAATACAAGATTTCAAATCCAGCCGCGTCTAGAAACATTTATTATGATATTTTTCAATGTTTGGTGAGGTGGAGTTCTTAAATTGTAATTGATGAATGACAAGAACCTGAAGAACTGATCAGAAGCCTTTAAAATGTAGTGAATTTCAGACCTGCTACAGTACCCCAAACAAAAGGCATCCTTTGTGATGATCTTAGTCAGAATTATTGTTTGTGGTCCATTCAGATGTTAAAACATTGAACGTGTTCACACACAGGGAAGTCAAATGCTGGTTCCAGCGACCTCCATGCAAACACAAGGGCCACCTAGATATTACATTGTCAAGGCTCTTACGTCTCTTCATCCTCGACTCAAAGCAGGATGGCAAAGAGCAGAAACTTTGCACTTAGCATCCCGCTCAGCAGATCGGCTGGGTGGTATTTAGTGTGGCTGCCAATCCTTGCTGCTTGGGTGCTTCTTGCTTCTCCGTCCTGGCAAAGCAAAATGCCTCAATCTCTCAAAATGAAAAATTTCATGCATCGTTGGGTGGTACGGACAAGTGCTACTAAGATAATGACAGAACATCTTCTGTGATAGATGTGTACAAGAGAGCCTTTTTTTCCTCCCTGTCGCCACAGGTAGGGCTCTTTGGTTAGCTGCATGGTAATTAAGCCTGCTGTGCAATTGGGAGTGCTTGAAATGAGTGGGTAGAGAAAAGACAAGCTTTCCTCCCCTTATTCAGTGCTGAAATGGCTTAGATTGTCAGAATTTGTCCAGGAACACAGCAGTGAGAACTGCACTGAAGGCTTGTTATCTTGTATGTCGTCTTGACTTGTTAATGAGCATCTATGATTTAGCTTCAGAGTTAATGAAGAGGTTTAGCCCTCCAACTACATTGCTACCTGTTTGTGTCTGTTGCTGTGTGCCCCTTTATGTATACACTATGTATGTCCATACACACCCCTTTATGTTGCTTTGCAGTTAATCAAATGGAAGGAACTGATTAAATGACTCACCCATGTCTTCATGCCCCAATAAGTATTGGGGCTGAGAACAGAAAGCTGATGGCTGAGCTGAAGGAGGAAATAAATGTTTCTATCTGAGCTATCTGTAGGTTTAGAATGTGTTCAGTGCCCCTTTTTATTGCATCTAGCATCCAGATAAAGAGCAGACCTGACTTAGCAGCTGCTGTGCTACTGGCTGTGGAACTGGCTCCTATTTCTGTGTGCTTGTAGTCTGGATAAATAAGGCAGAAAGGAAAAGTGAATGAGAAGGGAGGTGGCGCACCCAATTTGAGAAGGCACGTCAGGAGGGAGGCAGGTCCCACCGTCCCATGCCAGTGTTCTCCAAGGTGCTGTGCAAGGGTTAAGAAATATTTGGTGCACTTGGATGAGCTGTGGGTGGAATGAGGACTCTCTACAGTCAAATCTATGATATCCATAAACAACTAAAATAGTTGGCTTCCTATGGAGCCAAGAAACAAAATCAGGAGGTTTTAATAACAGGAGGTATGTTAATAAAGAGGCTAAAATCAATTGTGAAATCAGTGTTTTGATCTGTAGATGAACACCATTCAACTCAGTGCTGTATTTGTCTGTTCAGGCAAAAAATTGGTCTCTGACTGATAGATTTTATGACATTTGTACAAACTTGTAATGCAGATTTTTTTTTTTTTTTTAAGCTGTTCGTTATGCTGTTTGTTTTTGCAATATACATGTTAGGAATTTAAGATGTTTCAGAATGCTTAGCTGACATATGGGAGGAAATTTCAATACTTGTAAGTTACGTATTTTTATACTGGAAGCTCAGATCAAACTCATTCAGTTCTTAAAACCAGGATTACTTTATTTGCTGCACCAAACTTCTGAATTGCTGCACAAACTCTGAGGACCTTCCTCAGAACTTAGAGTTCTGAGTTCATGGCCAGGGTAAGATCCATGTTAGTGGAACTGAAGAATTAGTCTGTAATTTCCTCATCAACTTTTTAGGGATTATTAATATGCTGGAATAATTCTAAAACAGTGTGGGTCCACTGAGCACAGTATCACACATCTTGACCTCATGGATGCAAATGAGAAAAAAGCACCATATGTCCTCTTGGCATGGCTGTGACTGCTTGTTCTTCCTTCTAACAGGTGCAACCAAGTTCTTATATCTAGAGTAAGGTGAACAATAACTATTCTAATACAATTCAATGAAAGTAGAGGGAGGGGGGAGGGAAATGGAAATACCATGAAACAAGAAGAGTCATTACAGTATGAGTCGGAAAGGAGCGGTGTGGTTAGAATGTCAATGTGTTATCTTAGATTCTTACCAATCAGAACACACATAAAGATGGTGCAGCTTGGGAATTGGGAAAGTGGTTGTGTGATTGTCATAGTAACTCTCAATTGCATAATATTTAGCTTTGCTTCTCACGGTTCTGTCCTAGCATTTTCTGCGTTTGCTTTAGTCATTACATTTTTTAGCTGTCTTCCTTGACGCTGACTGTTTTCTCTCTGAAATACTTGAGCAGCCAAATTCTGTACTTCGAGTCTCTTAATTTTGTTGGGATTTTCCACAAGATGCTTATAGTCTTATCTTTAGGTCAGAGTTTGCCCCCACCCCGTTGTGTGTTCCTGGTTGACAGGGACTTCCCTGGGGGTTCTCCTTATTGCTGTGACTTCTCTTCTGGCATGGTGGCTCGTCTGTCTTTTTGACTGACTACAAGATCTACATTGATCCCAAGGAATTATTTTACTTGAAGTTGGTGTATTCATACCTACAGAGTTTATTTGGAAAACGTACATGTGATGAAACAAATACATTTACAAGAGATTTCAAACTCCTCCTGATAGCCTGGATGTCTGTTGCTGCTGGTAGATTTTGTTAGAATAACTATAAGAAATCATAAAGAGAATTTTTCCCTCTGAAGATCTTTCTCCCATGTCTACATTTGAAGAGAGTTCTAGTACATATTCTGTCTGGGGATCAGAATGTGCCTACTATTTCTGTCAGACAGGAATTGGAGCGTGGTGTCTGGCAGAATCTCTTTGCCATATCATCCTACCCTGAGAAGTGGAACTGGGCTGTACTGTGGGATTCATATTGGAAGAAGTCTGTTTGTGTCCTAGATGAGGCTGGGTGGGGCTAAATGTAGATTTGGGTCCAATTTGGTACGAGTGGGTCGCATATGATTACACTTAGTGCTTACTATTTCATACTGGAACACTTCTGTCAACTGTCTCGCAGGACATGTGAGTGAAGTTCCTGAGAGTTTGCTTTATTTTCAATCCAGAACAAGTCCTAAATTGAAGTCCTAGACCTTTTTAGGCAAAATAGGATGCTATTTTGGTGGCGCCGCATTACGCCAGGGAAACAGATGGAAACTCTTGGCTTCAGTTTGGTTTTGAAAACACAGCTTATGAAGAGCAGGACATCAGCACCGTAAATGCTGATGAAAAGACATCCAGTTTGTGCATAACAGCACCTCGTGACACTGAAGCCATCAAACTAGGAGCAGTTTTTGATGACTTAAATATGACCTTGTAGTTGTTCTCTCTCGCTAGTTGTCTTTGCGATGAGTTTGTAAAGCTTTCGAGTGTAGGTGATGGTGTTCTTGGGAACTTTTGTTTTCAGTTTTTGTTTGAGTTTCCAAACGCAGTTTATGCCCATCTGCAATCAAGTGCTTTTGTGGAATCTACATTGGGCCCGAAATACTGATTTTTCTTTTTTCAAGTTTTGGCCCATTAGCTAAAAGGAAAGACTGGGGCCACATCTCAGCTATGAAGTCTTTTTATGCCAATGTAAAGCTGCTTTTCTTTTGAGAATTGTACTGGTTGTTGCAAGGACAATTTTTCTGAGGGAGGATTGCAGCTGATCATCCCCATTGACATTACTCATCTTCTGGATATGTGCAAGCAAAACAGAAGTTTTGTTCACTGCATTTAGCAGCAAGGTACCTTTTGTTATTACCTTTGGAGTGATTAAAATCGATAGTAATGGCCTTGTGAGAGTAAGTGCTACAGCAATTAGTGTAATTCTGCTGGAATGTCATTTAAAATGCAGAAATTTCTGGAGCAGTAGATGAACGTGAAGCAGGGACTTCTGTGCTCTTCTTTCAGAAGTGCCTGATGAAGTGAGCAGTTTAACCCAGCTTTGTTTTAATGTGGATAAACACATGAGCCACACATTAAGGAGGAAAAGAAACAGACCCTTCCTGCAGAATGAAGCATTAGTATTCAAGGAGAAAATGCTCACATCTTAAAGAGGATGCTTGAGCAATGAGGAAGGTGTCTGGACAAGACGTACAAAAACAGTTCCAGGACCAAAGAGACACTGTGGAAAAAGTGGAGCTCAGTGCTTTATTTGCTGAAACCAAAGGTAAAAGTTACTCCATGTATGTTAAATTCGTAGATGGGAAAAATGCAAGATCTCTTGATTCTTTTTTTTTCCATTAAGAAAGGCAAAGCAGGAATTTGTTTGAAAACTGAGTTTGCTTTAAATTGGATAGAAAAGTCCAATTTAACAATGAATTTCTGGAATGGCATTTGAAATTGATGAGTTGTTCATTTCTTGATATGTGTTCATCAAGGCAGAATTGTCTTTTTAGATTGCCATGCTTCAGCCAGCACAGTAGCAGAGCACCTGAGGAAATTAAAGTGCTGCATGTTGTGTAAGGGTGGATCCCTCTTGCTTCTGGCCTGATCTTTAGAAACTGTGGAAACGTGCAGTGGGCTGATGTCACTAGCTTGTAATTGAGTGTTGCTGTATTCTCTTTTCTTGAGGACTGATTTTAGTGTCTGCAGCTGAAGGAAGGAAAACTTTTACATGTTAATGTGTTTGAGATGTGGGTGTAAGAGGAATCCACTTCAGCCGTGCTGGGTGGGGGGCTGAATTCTGCAGATTTCGACTGGCTTTCGTTAGGCATGGCAAAAAGGTGAAACCTGTTCTACACACCTAACTGGAGTTTTTCCCCAAGGTGAATGATGTTCCATTAAAAAAGGGGAAAAGCAGGCAGACAGTGGCTGCCATTAGCGTGCTGCTGTGCACTAAAGAGTTATGTTCTCTCTGGCTGTGTAGTGCTAACCAGCTCAGAGTGAGGATGTGTGAGGTGTCTGCTGCTGTGGGACAGCAGAAGTAGAAACTTCCTCAGTTTTGGCTTGAGTGCGAGGCAGGATTTGGCTTTTTACAGTCTGCCAGTCTCATTTCTATGGCATGTTATTGCAGTGGGTGACAGGCGTGAGAAGGGATGGTCATACGTCTCAAAAGGCAATTAACAGTCGTTAATAGTGTTCTTTTTCTGAATGACAAACTGCTAATTTACAGCTAGCATGAGAAGCTTGTTGTAGCTGTGCAGTGTCTCTAATCAGGTTCCTTACTAAACTGGGTATAGCAGATTGCTTGCTGAGATCCATGTCAATAGTGCAGTGTGGGAGGAGATGTGTTTTCATTTCCCTTAAAATGTATCTTGAAAATAAAACGTGCTGGAAAAGTGGTGGAAGATGAAGCACCCCTACGTTAGCTATTGTGGCTATTATAAAAGCCAGCAAATTCAGTGTGGGCTGCTGAGTTTGCAAGGCAGACTGTTGTTAGCTGCAGGATGGTTAAGCAGTTAAACAGTATTGATTATTTCACTCAAATACCAATATATATGTTTTTTTTTTTTAATTTCTGACACCATTTTTGCTACAGGTTTTCTATTAACAGTGATGGCATTTCATTGCAGAGAGAATCCATTTTGAGAAGTTTCTTTTTCCAGCTGCATGTCAAATCTGTGATAGAAGGGGGTTGGAATCTGGATGATAGATATTAAAACGATGTAGCCCCTCACCATCCATTAGCAGTTGCATGTACAGAGGAAAACTAGTAAACTTAATTATGTCCACTCAAAATCTTGATTGTGCGAGTTCCTTAGATCTTTTAAAGGGGAGAAATTGCAGGGTTGGTGGGCTTTCTTTCCAAGCTTGCTTGGGTCACTAGTCCCATAGGGCACAGTGCTGTCCCAAAACACTTGCTGGTTGCCTTTTGGAGTAACACAGTGTTTCCAGCTCAGATTGAGGGCCACTGCAATGTTCAAAGCAAAAAAATACTAAACCTATGATTAAAGACTGATTCCTAGGATAAGATGGAGGTTATATTCAGAGTTAAAATGTGAAGCAGAATAAATGGGGAAGACGTTTGGTGGGTAGAAATCATCATGTAATTAGCAAAAGAAATGCCTAGTATACTGCTTCTGTGACAGTCATTTTTTACTTCTTCATTTTTGTATTATTATTGTCAACATGCTTCTTTAACCAGAGGAATTTTTAGATGTATCTGCATGTTAAGGTGAAACAAAAGGCCAAAGAATAATCTGCACGATCAAAACACTGAAAAGTGACACATTACAGAGTATAGAATTCTAAATGAGGACTTGAAAGAACATTTGCGAAGATGAAACGTATCTTGATTTTGAGGCTTTACCTGGTAGTTTTATTTTAAAATTACATGACATCTAAGGTTGACATTAAAGATAAGCCTGGAGTCAGCGCTGGTGGGAAATTGTGACATCCAATTTATTTTTCACTGAATGGTGTGCTGCTGAGTTTTGTGTTGTGTGTTTTTTTTCTTCTTTTTAATCAAACTTTTCTGCAGATATAAAAGAGAAGTTTTTTTGTTTTTTTTTTAAATGGAGAAAACAAATGCTTTTGACTGAGGAAAAACTCTGTACGTGTCCTGTGACTAATCGGGTGATGTAAACCTGTGATAATGTTTATCTACTGCTGTGACCTGAGTTGCACCTGGGCTGTGACACCTGCTGTCTTTTCGTTGCCCCTCCTCAGAGGCAGAAAGTGGCACGCTTTGCCAACTGTAATTCAAAAAGATCCTGGCTTACGTGGAAAATAAGGATGTGATGCATATATTGCCAGGGCTTTCTTGAAACATTGTGGCAGCATTTCCAAATGGAAGACTTCAGACTTCTCAATTCAAAGGATTTGTGTTTTGACTTTCAATCAATAAACCTCTAATTTGGATTGCGTACAAGCTCTCATTATGTACAAAAGCATTGCTAACAAAGATTCATTCCAAAGGATAAAAGCCAAAAGCATCGTATATGTGATCCTGATACAAGTAACTACCCCCAGAAGGTATCCACCATGGCAGTACAGGTTTAAGTGTGCCTTGGAAGCTCACAGAAAACACAGAGAGCAACAGGAATTGGAGCAGCATACTATCAGGGCATTAGTTAGGGCTCTGTAGGCACACACACCTGAAAATCCAGTTTAACAGCAACATGTGCTGGCTAAACATAGAATCAAATAAGTCTGGGCAGGCACTGGGGAACCTTCAAGGAAACAAGTATTCAGGGCCTGCAGTGCATTGCTGAGGCATTAGGGGGTGTGAGCTGTCACGTTCCTGTCCTTAATGACTCAGCTGTCCCAGTGAAGAAGTCATGCTTCCGTATCAGATTCTCTGTGTGTTGTTTTGATTGCCCTGCTTGGGTTGTGTGAGAGAGGAGCTGGCTGTGGTTTGTGCCGTGTCCACACGAGGAGTTGTGTAACACTGAGTGAGGTTTGCTAAGAGCTGTTGCAATAAAAGCAAAGTTGCATTTTTGGTAAAATGCATGCCCTAAAACTCCAGTAAAATTTGCAGGAGAACAATATGTTTAATGTGACTGTTGGATGAATTGTATGGAGTACAGAGTCATTCACATACTGGGAGCGTATCTGAAAATTGGCACTTTAGAGTCATAATCATATGTCTGTATTATGTGGATCATCATAGCAAGTTGTTCTCTTTCTGTCTGTGTTTTGGGTAGCTCCTAGTCTTGCCTAAATGTTAGAGATGCTGTGTATTTGTTAGCGTTCAGTTATGTTACGTTCTGCTAAGAATATGGGATCCCTGCATTTTCTGCCTGCTGGTGTAAATTTGTTTCTAACTGTATGACTTTATAAATACAGACTGTATCAACCCTTTAAATTGTACACATTTACTCTTGGTGTTTCCCAGTATTCTGGAGGCTCAGCTCCACAGTTGACAGTTTTATTTCTGTTTATTGATGCTGGAAACACCTCAGCAGCAGCAGTAAACTATTGGCAAACGGAACTGCAGCACTGACATGAAGTTATTTCTAATCTGAGTGCTCTTCGCTTAAGAATTGTGGTATGAGGAGAAGAAAAACATATTCAAGGAATCAGTCTGTTGTAGCTTTTTTCTAATGCTCTATATTTACAACCTCTGTAATTTGAACAGACTGCAGCAAAAACTTGGCCTAATTGCAAAGACTGCAAAAAATACTTTCTTTTTCCCTCCTCTTCCACTGAATAAATAGATATTTCTTCAGAATGAAAAGTGCATTTGTTTTATCAGAGAAAACAGCAACAGTGCTATATCTGTATTGTTAAGTGGCTGGAAGAGAACGTACAAATGTACTTTGTTTCTCTGGATCTACCTAGATTTTACACATTGGGGGATATTCCCTGATGCTTCTAATTGCAAAGCAAATGTTGAACAATTTGAATGATATACCTGTTGTAAGTTTTCACTTCCTGGAATGTCTGTAAGATTTTAGGTACGTTCCTGAATGGTATTATGCCAGGAATAAGCCTTTAATTCTAGTGCATCACTATGGAAAATAACACAGAATTTTGTTATGTATCTGTAGTTTGTATCAGCACCAATGTTTATGATTTGAAGGAATATGCATGAATTAACGAGTCTACATACAAATGTATATATTTAGACACATTTTTGTCTTTTTTTTTAATTATTTATCTTTAGTATTGCTGACTTAATCTGTAAAATAATTTTGTTTTTTCATTTTAGGTCTTAGAGTGACTGTATTACTAACATCATCACTCATGGTTTTGGGAGCTGGCCTAAGATGTGTTCCAGTTTCAGACCTGGAACTAAGGAAGAAGTAAGTGAATTATTAATGTTTAATATGCATGTTTTATACTCCTTGTTAATGTGATTTTTGCTGCTGCCACAAAGAAACGTTAGCACAGATTTTCTGTGTGAAGCTGATATGCAGAGTGCATGTTGTGTGCTTGTGGGCTTACATGTTTTGTGCCTTCTTATACTGATTTTTTGTAGTCCTTGTTCTGCGTGGTCTGTGAAGATCAGAAAGGTCTTTACAAACACGAGTTAATTAAGCCTCACCCACACCATCCTGCATAACTAAATTTGTTTTGCAAATGAGAAAGCAGAGATTTAGAGAGAAGTTCGGAAACTGGCCCAAGATCACACAGGGAATCACGCCACAAAATCCAAAACTATGTAATTTATATGCAAATAATAAATAATTAGTTCATGTTTCTCCTATTGGGTGTATGAGATTGTTCAGTGATACAGATGAATTTATCCAAAATGGCCTGTTCATACAGTCTATTCCAGACTGCATTCCAGAGTAACCTTGTACTTTCTTTCGGGCTGGAGCAAATACAAGCATAGTATACAAGGAGATTAAAATTTGGTTTGCAATAGAGACAGCTTCATTCCAAACAAGTCAGTTGTCCTGCCAACATACCAAGCCTGGGAATCTATGGTAAGTATAGGAGTCTCATCCTTTCCGTGCAGTGATGGAATGTGGATTGCTTGTTGCTCACGTAGCGTGAGAAGCCGAAAAAAAAAAAAAAGTAAGAGGAAGAGGGAATAAAGGCATTGACATATTTTTCTTCTTCTTTAAAAGTTCACTTGTTATGCTGGCATAATATGCAAGTGCTATGGGGAAAAAAAGCAACAACATCAAACCTTTGGAAGTATTTTTATGTGGGTTGACTTTTGTTTTTTGTTGGTGTTTTTTCTTTTTGAGGAAGGATATGGTCTATGCATCTTTCTCTGTAGAAAACAGGTCACCAGATTCATGCTGGTTTCTCTACATTTTCAGTAGTGGTAGCAACAAGACCATTGGTTTTTCTGAAGGACTTTGAATTCCTAAGACATAACCACCATGACGGAGGTTATAATTTACTCGTACCTAGAATTTGTGTGTGTGATGTTTTGTCACCTTTGTATTATTCGTTATTGCATTTTTTTTCTTAGTGTTGCTTTACACTGAACATCAGCTTGGAAACCATTAAGGCGAGAAAAGAAGTACTTGGTGTGATGTAGATAGCAGGTGCCTGGATACCATCAGTAAAACAAAGAAAGAGGTTCAGAGCACTAAGAAAGTGATAAAAGCATTTGTTGTAAAACTAGTTACAGTCAGCAGTAGCTAACTAGTATGTAACAGTTAATCATATTGTGATACTGTTCACAATGACCCTTTAGTAAAAAGGTGAAAATGTACTGTTATGGTGGGCAGGAAGAGCTGTTCTCATAGGGCTCTTATTTTGACTGTCCTTGAGATGCTAATGCATGCTGAACATCAAGTTCATCAGATCTGAACAATCTCCCATTATGTATATTTCAAATGGGCCAGGTAGGTTAAATGCAGTGAAATACAATGTCTTCATTTCATTTTTCATTTATCAGTTATGCTGAAAGACTTGTGCTGCCTAGCCTTTAGCAAAGCAAAGATAAAAACTGTAAGAATTCAAAAAGAAATTGCCAAACAATGTATAGATAAGAGACATCACTTTGGGAATGAGAGTTTCTACATGCCTTTAAATCTTTAAACAAAGTTTTCCATTGTAATTGCTGTGAGAAGATGTGGAAGAAGGGTAAAATAAATGTTTAAGGAGAAACATTCAAGAACAGCTGCTTTAACTGGGGAAAAAAATCCTGTGCACCGTGTAGAGTCTGATGAGATATATAAAATATGATGGTACGTTTTACTGTGAACCATTAAAAGAAAAAAAAAGAGCAGAATCCTGTTGGAAAAGGGTACTTATTTCATTTATTCATGCTGTGAAAATATGCATCATTTGAAGCTGAAATTGTTAAAATTGCTAACTTAGCCTACTGTCAAAAAATGGAGATGTTTGTAAGAATTGTAGCTCCTCCTGAGGAAATAGTTTGAACTCTTACACAGATTTATAAAAATCTACAGAGAATTAATTATTACTTACTGTGTGGAACAAATGTGTGGTTTTTCTTTATTTCTTGAGACATTGTAAATAACTGTGCACACTGTGCGATAGTTGCATTGTTTTGAAGGCTAAAACTGGCCAATTTTCATTAAATACTAACAAATAAAATAATATTTTAGAGAAAACCATTATTGCTGTATGCTTTAACAAAGATTGGCTTTTATTTGTAAGGTGCATATACTTGAATATGATCTTCTGAACGTTAATCAACTTGTCAGACAGACAGGATCCCACAGAAGCTCATGTCTGAGCATCTCAAAAGCCAGCACAACTGAAATTCATTTAAATGCTTTTGCATGTTTTGTGATGTTTTCCTTCAGTCCCTGGGTAATCTGAAGTAATATAGAGAAGGATTTTCCTGGGACAATTATGTCAGTTAAGATGCATAAAATTACAAGGAAGTTCATGAAGTTTGTCAGTTTTATTTAATTGTTTTTCTGCTATGTGGCTGTCTCTGCTCCCTGCGTTCTTGTAATTTAACATTAAGGAGAGCTACTAAAGCCCACTGCTTATCAGAGCAATCGCAGAAGCGAGGAAATCACAGTTAAGGCTGACATTTAATCCTCACCGCTTTGTGCTCCTTATCTCATGCGGAGCTGTAATATCTAAATGTGTTCTTAGGCTCCTTTCTAGTCTGTAATTATTCTTTTGGCTCTTGCGTGTAGGAGCTAAGACTACCTCCAGCAATCAGAGTCATGTCTTAAAAGCAAACCTTCATTTGACTTCCATTTATAAGTGTGCGACTTGCGTAAGGGAGAATTTAGGTTGAACATTTGAGTGTATCTCTTGAAGCAGCAGTTCCTTATGGTGAGTCCTTGTTCTCTGGGAATCCATCCCAGAACTGCTTACATTCAGGGAAGGCTGAAATGAACGTGTATGGCTAGAAGTTGAAGTTTGAGCCTGTGTCTGAGGTTAAAGAACCAACCACTTCTTGAACTGGTAAAGTCCCTCTCACATGCATATGATTTGTTGGTTTCCTCCCAGTTTGCTAACCTTGTAGGTTAGTGATTGTAACAATCAGGCAAGGAATGATACAGAATTTTTCTCATCTGCTGTGTGCATCTGAGCTTGCCAAATTGGTGACATGTATGTGACAGTGAATTTGACTTTTTAAAGATAAAATTAAAAAATGAGGACTCTAAATTCATGGCAGGCCTCATTTTGCCACACCTATTTTTTCAGTTTATAGTTGACATAAAATTAACACAACTTGGAAGGAAAATGGATGATGAAAATGGATCAAATTGTAGAATTTATGGATTGCCTTCTTCCCTTCTTAGGAGTTACTGAGGGCATTGCTAATATGTTTTGCCTACATCTTTCGGTCCATTCCTTTTCTTTCTGAGTGCTTCTTGGCACTAAATGAATGTTTTCATTGGACTCTCGTAATTTGGTACTTTATCTCAAGTAGTTAATAGGAAGCCATTTTTAATAGACAACATTGTTCCCCCCACGTAACACTGAATATTTATTACACATTCTGTATTTTAGAATAGTTTTACACAGCAATCTAGGACTTCCATATGATTGTAGAGCAATAAATCTAGGTAAAAGGCTGTAAGATCTACCTGTGAGCTGGAAGAAGGTAATAAACGATGAAATCAGTCCATAGCCCCATAAACTGCTGACTCTTAAGACGCTCCATGTAAGATGTCTTAAAATGTTATGAAAGACAGGATAATTAAAGACATGGACATAAAGGATGACATAATTTGTCATTTGTATTGAATACATTAATTAAGAAGTTTATCAGAACTTAGTATGCTGCAGATTAGTAACCTTGACATTAGATTTCACAATACAGAAGTATTTGTCAAAGACCTTGAGTCAAAGCACTGTGAGGGTGCTCTTTGGTATTAAGTTTTGCTAAAACATTTATTGCAAAACCAGCAGAGCAATAATACAGAGAATGACAATGGAAATGGGAGCAGTATGAACTGGCAGTTTTGTTATTTACAAATTCTGTTCCAAAGAGATTACTAGTAATTGGGAGCTCATGTAAAGAGTCTTAAATAATGCTGCTACTTCAGATTTTAATTTTCTTTTTTTTTGCCTGCTTTTTGATGTCTCAGTTTTTTCCCTTTTTTGTGCTTGCAGATGCTCATTTACCATATCTCTGCATTTTGTTTCTATTAGCTGGTTGCAACATAGTTTATATTAAATATTTTATTTTTCTTAGACATATTCTTTGGGACGTACTGGGAGTTGGACTAGATGACCCTTAAAGTTGCCTTCCAGCATAAGTGATTCTATGATTTGATAATTGCACAGTTTTGCTTTTTCATCCCTGAAAGCCTGAGGAATGACATGGAATTATCTTGGCATTCTGAGGCAAACGCAAAAGGGGCACCTAAATTGAGGTAATTCCAATCAGGACAGGACATATTAGGGCTCTCATATTCCTAGCAATACTCTACACTCTTTCTGATTATCTATGCTCAAAGGAATACCCCAAAGTGGAGCAGCTGTGGAGAACAGGGATTAAAATGAAAAGAATCTTTTAGGAGAAGGTATTAAAAGAATCTGCCTATAAAAAGTAAAGACAGAGGATGATGCATGTTGTGTGTGCTGCAAGTCCCTGGAGAAAAGAAATGAAAAAGCTAACTTGAAGCATGGTTCTGGGAGTAAAATGATGAATAAATTGGTGTGCTTCTATGATGTAGATCAGCAAGTGTAAGAAAATGTTAAGATAGAGAACTTGAGTGATAGCAGCACAGTGGTTGTGCTTTGGCTGCAGTGCTGGGGAAGGACCGAGGCAGGTTAATCCATAGTATCAATAAAAGAAGTGGGGGAAAAGAGGACACAAGTCATCATTCACAGGTAGATTATCATGGGGATTATTTAATCTTTAAACACCTCTAACTTCAGAATTTACATTGTTCTATTACCCAAACCACTTTGTTTATAGATTTTTTTTTTTTAACTTCTGCTCCAAAGTTGTTTTAGGAGAGAGAACCTTTGCATTCCTGTGTGATTGTTCCCTGCTTTGCTTACTTTTGGTAGCAGTGAATCTAGGGGATGATTAAGTGTACTGGCTACTCAGCAGTACCACAGAGCAGCAACCACTGCTCAGCACTTCCGATTAGGTGGCGGCCAGATTGGCTTTGCTTCAGCTGGTACAGCCTTAGTGGAGGCAGGCAGCTTGAAGGTTTCGGTGACCAGGGGAAAGGGTTTTAAACTAAAGGAGGGAACATTTAGATTAGATGTCATGAGGAAGTTTTTTGGCAGAGAGAATGGTGAGGTGCTGACACAGGCCAGCATCTGTTCAAGGCTAGATTGAATGGGGCCCTGGGCAACCTGATCTAATGCTTGATATAGTGGTTGGCATCCTTGTCCACAGCAGAGGGGCTGGAACTAGATGGTCAGTGAGATCCCCTCCAACCCAAGCTGTTCTGTGATTGTATGACCAACAGTCTTTCCTCTTGCTGCTGTGCAGTATTTGAGCTGCAGCACTGCGTGTCACCTGTATGGTTCAGATGCTAACTGCCAAAATAGCAATTTATAGCCTGGAAAGTCTTGGAGTGGTAAATTCAGCAGGTGTATTAAAGCAAACCCTGAGATCTCAGAAAGGGCTAGTTATTGCAGTAATATTTAATGGATGGTAATTCTTCAAGGCGTCTGCTATCAGAAGCCTGTGCTGGAAGGCAAGAGGAAAAAAAGGGGTATTTGTGGGATTTGTTCCATCTCTTATAATGGAAAGTGTTATCCTCAAGTGCAGAAAACCTTCACTTTTTTTGTTCTGTCATCTGGAGCTGTTTGTAATGTCTTCTGACTTTTACTGTGTTGGGTAAATTCTGTTCTTAAAAAGGAATTCATATTGATTGAGTTTATATCAGAATTCTGTGTTATGATCACAGTATCCTCTTGCTCTTTTGCTGACATGGGAAGGTTCTGTGGGGATGTTTAAATGGGTCTTATTTATCCCAGTCTTTAGTTCACCACATCTCCTGTACTGTCCTTTTCTTTACTGATATTCTTGGTAACTCCCACCCTGGGTAATTTCCATCAGCTTTCTCACATGGCAGCCCTGGTAGCACTCATTCCTGGTGCCTTTCCCTGATAGCTTTAGGGTGTTGTGGTTCATTAGCCCGTAATGTAATTGCCTACTTTTGTTTACAAAACAGTATTTTGGATCTGCTTGCATTTGATGAGTGTATGCTCTGTTAGTGTTGCTTTAAAAAATATCTCCCTTTACTAAGATGAATGTGGAGTGGCTTGCAGGCCGTGGTGTGTGCAGAGGGGGAGATGTGAGCCAAGTTCCTGATGAAAGTGGTCGACAGTGCTTTTATGAGTTTTTCTGTTATTGCTAGAGATAATGTACCACATGGTGACTCAGGCTTTCTGCTTGTAATAATTTTTCTTGCTGATGGGGAAAAACAGCTTTAAATTATTCCACATATCAATGGTCGCATGCATCAAAAACAAGCAAAAAATGCTAATGGCCTCAATCCATGAATATCCAGAAGGCATAAAGCTTTTGTAGTATAAATATATCATTTAATGAAAATATTGAAAAGAGGTGCATTTCCATGAATTTCATTTTTCAGAATGTTATTTTCAATAGATGAATTCATTGCTTTACCAACAGGTATTTCTTCTTCTCAATCCTTTTCCAGACATAGAGCCATGTTATAAACCTTTGCTAATGAACAGGACAGCATTCACACAGGTTATCCCCATATTCCATAGCAATGAATTGCTGTTAAGTGTGGATTTGACCTTAATTCCTTCTGTGCTTCAGGAGGCACCGCTTAATAGAGGGGTCTTTTTGTGGTGTTTGTTTTGGAGAGCCTGAAAAAAAAAAAGCAAAACACAAACTGTCCATTTCTAGTAACTTGACTGTGAAAAATCACAGATTTTTTCATTACAAAACTGGTGTCAGTTTGCTCTGAAGTATAATAAATCTTCTAATGTATAATGTAGATAAGTCTGTGTTTTCTCATTCTTTCGCCTGCACAAGCAACTTGCATCATGCATCAACACAGACGCTCTTGAATAGGAGGTATTCACTGCTTTGTTGCTGTGTAGTAAGACTAAATTCAATAGTGCTTGGAGTGTTTTGAAGTCCTCCTGTGGAAGAGGCTCTTTCATTTGCTCCCAGGAGTTGCCACAATGAGCTAATCGCTATATAAACTTACTTGTCTTCCAAATTAGCAGGAGCTGAACAATCCACTTCTTTCAGTGAGTGAAAACATCAGGCGTGTGAAAGATAGATCAGCCATCCACTCCTGTAAGATATTAACTTTGTTATCCAGAATCCCTTTTGATGTGAATTGTTAAGATCAACAATTAATGCACTATTTTTTCCCCAGAGAAGAGGCGCACACTGTGCAGTTTCCCTGGAGCAGCAGACAAGTGCTCTCACTGACTGCCTTGCTCTTCGTGGTTTTTTTTTCCTCTCTGCCATTACCTCTTGTTTCCCCATTTAAGAAAAGATGCAAATGAGTTATTATTATTATTCTTTTCTTCTTAAATGCTCTTAAGTCTAGGCATGGAACATGCTGTGATGGAAACATTAAATGTCTGTTATTTTTACATGTAAAAAGTGTCTGTGTAACACAGCTCTTAAACAGCTTAACAAATCCAATACCTTATGGGACTCTGACCATGCATGAAAGCTTCAAACCACACGAGGAAAAAAGATAAGTAAAACAGATTGTAAATGGCGTATGGTGTTATCATCCATCACTAAAACCTTTTTCCTGTATAATATCATTCTTCATACCCAGTTCACTCAGTGATACAGTAATTTCAGCATTTACAGCCTTACATGCCTTGTTTTGTTTTGTTGCTGCTTGTTATGATATCCCAGCTGTGACAGCAGGGAGTGCATATAGCAAGCATAAATAAGTTGCTTCTTAAGGCTTATATAAAATGTTCTCTTGGAGAAGTGATGAAAGCAGTATTATTTATTTAAAACTTGACAAGAATTTGGGAGATGAGTTGAAATAGAGTACAATAAGAATTTTCTGCTCTTATTTCTGTTGTTGTATTTGAATTATCCCTTGCTCTGTCTTTCTGCAATTCAGTGAACAGTTTTAGGAAGACATCTGAGCAAACCTATCTCCATCTGGGTAGGGTCCTGAACTGGAGTCATCCTGTTAGCCTTTTGTCAGAGAAGAGAATTCATGTTGAACAGAATCAAACTGAAATAGCAGCAAGCAAAAATGTTCTTGCTCTTTGCACATTTTCGATATCAGAAGCAACAGAAATAAATGTGTCTTGATGTTGGAGCAGTTTTTAGCTCTGGTGGTGTCAAAAGCAGACTACTGTGGCTGTTAGGCTGAAATGTAGTGGGGTGTTGATAAGACATTGTAACAAACTGCAAAAAGCTACAAATGCTGTTGCGTTCATATTTCTCCCTGGCAGCTGCAGCGGCTGCTACATATGTTTCCCTAAGTAGTGAATTAGTAAATGGGCCGAATCACTTTTTGAATCTTTTCCCTGTCTCTCTAGGGAAATGAGTTAAGGATGTGTAGAGGAACGTTGCAAATAATCTTCTTTGGGAGTGGGGGGTGGGGGGGAGGAAAAAAAAAAAAAAAAAGCTTAATTCAAGCAACTTTTGAAAAAAAGAATAAAACAAGTCTTAGGCCATTATCATGTGTGTAGGCAGGCTGTAGTTAGAAAATGTTGTTTATTAGCCCTAATGTGTCAGATTTGAAAAATTAAGCAATATGAAGATAAGAGATGCTCTACCTTGCATGATAACGTCAAGCTTGGTAAGTGCCAGAAATGCAGAGGGAAAGGCAAATCTATCAGAGCACACAGCACAGCATACCAGCAGGGCAGGGGAGGGGAAAGCAGACAGGAGAACATGAAAGAAGTAGGCTGTGGAGAGACAAAAGTAATTCTCATGTGAAAACATGAAGCAAAACCAGAGAAGTAATGTGCAATTCAAGTTCTGAACTCAAATGCAACTTTCTTCCTCTGGGTCTGTGGAGTAAATGTAACATTTGTGTCCACCTCTGTTATAAAGGCCTTTTGGATAGCTTTATTCAGATGGTGGAGTTTGGTAGAAATCCTCTAAATCTGGAGTGTAAGTATTTATATACGAATACTTATAATCTCACAATATATGATTAATATTTTTGTACTAAACTTTTCACAGGAAGACGCAGAACTATCATGTTTTTCCTGATTTTTATTGAGTTCTATTACTGCAGTGGTATAAGTGAACAGAAGTATTAGTGTAGCATCTAAACCATAATTTAAGCATTAAATTCCCTTTGGAGCAAGAGGAAATGCTAAAATGAAGTCTTTATACATTGTAGTAGTTACCACACTTGCTAATGAACTGCAGCTGCTTGCAGAGATGCAGAGTAGCACTGCAAATACCCTGAAGCTGGTTAGGGTAAGTATGGAAATAACTTATTATAGTGAGGCAAGTAGAAGGAAAACATCAAAGTAGGGAAGGATATGTTGGTTTGTCCAAAGTACTTTGGCTTGGAAAGTAACCATAATGGATTAATGTAATTTGTCCCCAGAAAACTATACTAGAGTGCTATTTAGATGTTGCTTTTTGTTAATTTAAAACTATTTCGTGTGATTTTTATTGGGGGCCACAGTTTAAGAGATCTGGCCTTGCCTTGATGATGTCAGTGTGTAGCACGTCACAAAAGGGTAGTAATGAGATCTCACTGTGTGAACTTTTTTATGAAGTTAGAATTGCTTATTTTTAAGACTGTATTATTTTTGTCTTGGCTAGGAAAGTGTTCCTTCAGATGCTATATGATGGCTTTTTTTTTTTTTTTTTAATTTGCTGTATGTTTTTAATAAATTCTGCTCACTAGCATCCATCTCTTTTTATTGTAAGTTAGCTTGTTAATTTGATGAAGAGTCTGTCAGCATTTTGTGTGTTTTGTTCCACTGTGCTCTTTAAAAATCCCTTGCCACGTTGTGTATTATATAGTATTATTTAGTCATTTGTGGCTTGAAACATTGCCTAAGTGCTAACTTGTGTTTCCCTGTTTTCAGTCTGTAGCTTTTTATGTCTGACAACTCAACTCTTGCAGCAACAGCGTAGAGTTCCTTCTATGCATAGAAAAAAACACCAACATTTAAAAATATAATCTGCCACCATTTTATTGCACAATTGATAGATTTGCTTTGGAGTGTTGCAGTGTTTCATTTGACTTGCTAGCTGTTTTTCAGACATGAGGTTTTTATATGAATTTCAACATGCTTTTGCCTTCCACAGCTGATCACTTTTTGGAAAAGTCACTGTGGAAGGTTTCTGGCTGAATTCCACATTTAGAAGAGCCTTCAAAAAAGTCCTTTTCATTGTGCTAATATGAAGCCAAAGGTGGTAGGGACTCTGTTGCTTGGAAGTAGTATTTCTGTGTTGTCACCAGTCTTATCTGTTATATCTCAGTGAGTGCGAAAAATGAGAAGAATCTGTATTTCCTTGGCTGCTTCACCAGTTTGTTGAGAGCGGCCAGATTGCTGCAGATGATGATTCTCTTGGAAACCTCAACAGCCCGACCTCCTCTGTAGGCAGAGTATTTTGCTGAAGTGTTTTGGTTTTGAATCCGACATAAGTAATTTAAGTTCTCTGTTGGAATTTATGCAGGCAAGGGGTCAGGTTTAAAAAGCTTGTAGTTTAAAGCGTTTCTGCTACTACACCTTTTCTACTCTAATATCCTATTATATGTTTTTCTTTTCCTGCAAATGAAGTCCTTTTTATTCCCTCTTCCTTTCTGGCTTTGAAGAGAACATTTGCTTCTCCGTTTATCTGAGGTAATTAGAACAGAATAGCCCTGGATTCTTTAAATCAGTTTAATTGGGCTTTTAAAAAATGTATTGAATATTCTGTTTTCTGCACAGAATTTTCATTTGATTGCGAAGCCGCTCTATCTCAAGAGCCCAACGTCTTACATGCTATTTATTTCTCTATTTTTAAAAGAGGCGATTGTCATCCAAACGGCCTTCATCTCTATTCTCTGTTCCAGGCTGATTCATGGAGGGCAGCTGTTAAATGGCTTGGCGGGGCCAACTGTGATGAACGCAGCCCCGTTTCTTTCCACAACGTGGTTCTCTCCAGACGAACGTGCGACAGCGACGGCGATTGCCTCCCTGCTCAATTACCTGGGCTGTGCTGGCGCGTTTTTAGTGGGACCTCTTGTGGTGCCATCTCCTAATGGAACCTCGCACCTCCCGCTGTTGTCACAGAGCAGCACCGAGCACATCAAGGACCGCATTGAGGCTGTGCTCTATGCAGGTGTGTTTTTTTTAATTAAGAAAAAAAGTTATTAATTATAAAACGTTTACATATTCCCGTGTGTTTGGTGCTTGTGAAGCACTACCCTCTAGTGGCTGGACTGCCAAGGGAACAGCAGCTAACTGATGGGAAGTAACAAAGTGGTAAGATGTTCTAGTATCAGAAGGGTTACTTTTTTCCCTTTTATTTTATTTTATTTTATCTTTTAAGGATAAAATTTAAAATAGTGTCATATACAGATTGATTCCAAGGGAAGTAGTTCAACTGTTTGTATTAGGAGAAGCATCTTCTAGGAGAGCTTATGCTTTCCTAGAGATTCCAAACTGTTGTTCGCTTCTCATATTTTCAGTAAAAAATTCTCCGTGGCAGGTTGTTTTTTCTTTTATTTCTGGGAGGATGGAAATGTTATTCTTCCAGCACTGAATATTTTGTGCATAAATTCAGCCTTAATTTATGTCTTGCGTATGCCTTTCAAATGTGATTAGATTATTAGTATCTAGGAATCTAACACTGGAATTAAACTCAATAGATTTTGATTTTAACTAAAACCACCTAATTCTTATGCAGCAAGCAGTTTCAATGAAACGACAACAGTTTGGTGCAAAAAATGCTGATAGAAAATTCATCTGATACAGTATAGATTTTGTTTCCCTTCTGTTTTTTATGCAATGACTTCACTGCTCTTGGTTTATATAGAAAAATTAGCTGTATTTGGCAGCAGACTGTAAGGAAGAAGGGTTGCCCAAAAGGCTTAAGAGTCTATGATCTGTTTTTCTGTTGTTTTTTTTTTAAATGAGTATAAATGACATGGCATTAAGAGCTGCTGGACATTACAGTGTCACGACAGTTGCACATTTGATTTTGTTTTTTAAATAATTCCAGCCTCTGAAATGCAGCCAGGACTCAGCCCTCTGCATTCCAGAAGTATTGAAGTTTATATGCTGTGTAGTTTATATTTAGGTTTATGAGATTGAATTAATTGTTTGTGATCACTTATTCTTGGCTGTGATTCTTTTGGAAATTTTGTCAATTGTCATTTTTGGGTGAGGTCCACTTTACCATTCATTTTAAAGAATGTGTAGTAGATGTTGGATTAATATGTTACCAAGTATTAGACTCTTTCAAATAACCTACTTGTTATTGGACTCAAATCTATTGAACTAAGGACGCTGGGGTTTAGATGGGCCTTTTCAGAGCTAAATATTTTGGTAGAGGCCAATAGAAAAGAAATAAGAAAAATAAGAAAATAAGAGACCAGTGGGAAGGAGGGGAAAGCGAACACCAAGTTGGTTTGGATTCGGAGGGAGTTGGTTTGGATAGAGGGGAGCAAAAATCTAGTGATTAGAAAAGGTCTTTAGCCCATTCCTTTTTCCACGGAGAAGAGTTTGATGGCCTGAAGGAATTATGGTTTTGTGCCTAAAACCATTTATTTGAGTCTGTTAGCACAAGAAATGCCATTTTCAGCAGCCTGTTGGATTCACTTCTCTTATGTTCTTTTCTGGGAGGCTTTCCAGGGCATTTTATTCAAATGCGAGGATAGATATCTCTTGCTAGCTGGGTCCAGAGATCTGTCTTGTCTGCCCAGTGTTTCAGCACAGCTTTTTCTGCCTTTGAGTCATCCAGGGCTTGGCAACAGCCCACCCCATACGCTTGCTTGGGATTATTGGTCCCAGTTGAAGATCATCCTTGCAGCAGCTCTTCAGATTCCTAAGATACGTTTTTTTTGGGGGGGTGGGGGGTGGGGGGGGGAGGGGAGTGGGGGATATCTGTAGTTCTTACTTTGTTCAAAGTACTTTTAAATAGTTAGCTGGGTTTCTTTCTATGCTTGCAGTGTTAGTGATGTGTCTTATGGGGTCTTTCCAGGATCTAAAATTCCTTTTGCTCTTCAGGCAATGAAAAAGGGATGGGTCCTGAATGTTAGTGGCCTCTAGAGGATCACAGTGACAAAACTTGAGTTGGACTCAAGTGTCACAGTTCTTTAGCAAGTACGTTAGTAGGGCTTGATCTGGTTTTTTCCTATAGGATCTTAAACTAGTTTCACAGGATAGGAACTGCATTTTTCAGTATTGTGATGGAGCTTGTTGTCGTTGCATGAGGTAGCATTACATGAGTAGCATCCAAAATGTAGTTGATGATTTTTAAAACCCTAGTGATGTGAATTGTTAACTTGGGATCAGTTGCATGCCAAGAACGTGCTGATTTTCCAAGGACTTAATCTCAAACGTGATTATGAAGCAGTTGCTTATAAATCTATTTTGAAATTGCTCCTGTATTTTCTATGATTTATTGAATTGCTGTTCCTGTATCTCAAACGTAGTCTAAGAACTTGGCTGAAATATCACAGCCTCTTTTTGTGTCCTCTGTCTCTACACGCTCTGGTTGACAGCTGGAATAATATAGATTTAGCAGATCAGGATTGCTTTGTATACTTGTGTTGCACAAGGAAATGGTAATCCTTATAGGCTCTAGACCAAGGTTTTAGCTGTGTACTTTCCTAAATATTGAAGAGAAATTATTATTAGTTTCAAAAATACGTATTAAACATAGATAGGCACGCATAAAGTATATACGCATATGTGTGTATGTCTGTGTAAATATATACATGAAATGTAATGGTAAAAGAAGAATGCTCCACGTGTGTTTGTGTGTGTATTTATGCGTATATGTGTGTGAAATGCCCTCCTTTCCCTGTTACATTTCAGAAGGTAATGGGTGTGGGTCTTGATTTGAGGTAGGTTTTTGCCCTGTAAGTAGTCTTTTGGAAGTAAGAAGAATATGTATTGAGGAGGCTTGTGCATCTGTAAAGTTTTCTGCTCAGGGTTTACACAACCAGGGGGAGTGCCTGCTTTTTGGACTAAGATGCAGGCTTCTCTCAATGTTGATATTTGCAGGTATCATGGCAGTGGCTCCTTTGGTCTCAAAATGTAATGTTATCTTTTACTTCCTTTTGTTCCTTCCTTGCAATCTATTCTACCTGGTCTGGTGTAGTAAATGATGATGTAATGACACTGAGCTACCCAATAAAGAAGCTGTGCAAGATGTAAGAAATCAGATGCATCTGATAGTAACTGAAATTTAAGGAGAGATGCAAAGATGATACACAAAGCTAAAGATGGCAGTAAAGACTTCTGTTCTTCAGTAGAGGGTATTGCTTGTGTTTTGGACAGGTTCCAGAGTGAATTTTGCTCTTTTGTTTTGTGCATGAGGGCAGTGCTTGCAAGGCAAATTCATTAGGCTAGGAAGTATAACACCGGGACACATTAAAGAGTTGCAAGACAGTACAGCAAGGACTGCATGCTGAACTTAATAATGGGAGAAAAAAATGAAGTGCTACCATACTGCTCCTACTGCAGCAATTTGACTGGCATGAATCTTGAGGTAAGCGTTAGAAGAGGCCCCAGATGAGTACCTGTTCTAAAATATTACCATGTCTTTAAAAAATTATCAACCTACCTTATATTTTTTCTGGAAAGATACAGCCTTTCCCCTTACGTCATTGCAGTGAAACAAATTTAAATAATATGCACCTTGAACAACTTCTGTTTTTGTGTGAGCGCATTCCTGTTGGCTGTACCCATCTGCAAGCTGCTCCCTTCCTCTCATTATGCAATTCAAGTGTGCATATGCATGTATGTAAGTTGCTCTGAAAGTAATGCTTCCTGTTAATTTCCATGGAATCGACAACTGATATAGAGAGCAAAATAACACTGTTCAATAGAGCAAATTCTCAGTTATGAAACATTATTTTTAAGCATAGTCACCACCATTTGATATGCATTTTTGCCAACAAAAGGCTGCATGCTACCTTTGTCAAAAAAAAAAAAAAAAAAATAGATGCACCAGTGGAGCTGACACATTTGCCACTGCTGAAACATACCACCCACTGCCTCACTGTGCTCACATCCGCTGTTTGTCTCTGTAGATGTTCAGCAAGTGCTGATGAATGCCAGTGAATGCAACTTCTTCTGCATGGAGGAATTCATGTGAACTTCCATGTCAGCTGCCATTGTGTCAGGCTGTCCCCTCTGCTGCTATCTGTCATGCGGCAACAAAATGTAACAGAATATTGGTGGGAAGATTCAGCCTTGACTGCCATACCACCAACCTCTGCCTCTGACATCATGGACCAACATGATAAAATAGGAGGCATTCGTTTGAGAGCAACCTTTGTATGTATGCATACCTGTATAAAGATGTAGATGCAGGAAGAGGGTTTGAAGAGCTTTTGGCAAGCCTTGCTTTGTCCACTGTCATCTTACAATGGCGGAGCCTATCTCTTTCTTTGATCTGGGATAATTAGTTGTGACGAGTTCTTTATTCACTCGTGTTCTCCAACACAGTGTACTGGAAGGCAGAAATTAATCTGTTTACTGGAGACAAGAAGATTTGTGTTGGAGGCCCTTGGCCCTCAAAACCTGTAATTAGATCACAACAGGAAGAAAAGACACTACATAGTTCAAAACGAATCCTCCCATATTTGATCATGGAGGCTGGCATTATCGTTCCTCGTATGCCTTCAAAACAAATGTAGGGTCAATTTTTTCTCCACTCTGAACAAGAAACGTTCAATTCCCATCCCAATCTATCGCTGATAGACTTATGGTCTGAGTGTTATTTACTTTTCAGTTTCCTGAGCTTATTTTCTCTTGGTTTAGCGGAAGAACTGGCAAAGTGCCACATTCATATTGATTTATTGAAAAAGGAAAAAGCAGATGTATGTGATTGAATATCCAGCTCTGCTGGAATTTATTTGTGGTGATGGTGAGCACTTCTTTGTAATAAGATCACAGGTTCTTTTAAGATAACACACTTCAGCTATGCATTTTTCTCTCCAGCAGCAAAGAATCTTGTTTCCAAAGGAGATAGCAAAAGTATTTGGATTGAGGATTGTGGAGTACATGATATATATTGTAAAAGGCCTGTAAAACAAATTGCTTGGACTAAATATGGATTTGTGGAGTTGTTTTTCCTTGTAATGTCTGATCCTGGGTCTTGCTGTGTATTTTCTGCAAAGTGCTCATGACTTTGCAGGTTCAGGTCCAAATTTTTACTATGAATTTTTTGAAGATCTGGAACACCCACTTCTAAACAAGAGGGGCATCTGTGAACAGCTCTATTCCTTTTTTTTTCTTTTTTTTTTCTTTCTTTTTTTTTTTTTTTCTCCTTACTAACTGTGTTCTCTATATTTCTGAGCCATGGCTGCTTCTATGCTATTCTATTTATATTTTATTGACATGCAGTACTGTTTGGTCCACGATGCTGCCTTGCTAGACCTTTTATTTGCCTTCCTCATCATGTATATTGAGTACTTATCATTCCACATCCTGGTCATTCCCATCCCCATTTGTTTAAAGTCTGTAGCATGCTGTTACCTGATATTACACCATTACAAGGAAATGTGGCCAGATCTTCATAATTCTCTTTACAGAAAAAAACCAGCAGCTTTTCTTTTTTTGCTTCCTTGTTCTTAGTACCTTGTGTGTGAGCCTGTTGCAATTCAGCTCCTATAATCAGAATGAACTGTCAGTATTTCTTTATCACATTAGTTCTCCATCTCCATTTGAAGTCTTGCTTGGGAGGGGAAAAAGAAGTCCTCCTTCAAGTTCTGCAGTCTTGTTGTCAGGAGCAGTAAAGCACTCGGGTAGGATTTATGTATCAGAGGCTGGCTGATAATAACACTGTGCCAAAAGAAGTCTTTCATTACTAACAGTTGTTCCCTGATTTGTTTTTCTTTGTCCTCCTCTTTAGAATTTGGGATGGTTTCCTTGATATTTTCAGCAGCGTTGGCCTACTTCCCCTCACGCCCTCCATTCCCTCCCAGTGTGGCTGCAGCTAGTCAGCGGCTTAGCTACAGGAGGAGCTTCTGCAGACTCTTAAGGTAAGTCCTGACTGAGCTTCCACCGAAGAAATCAACACCTGAATAAATGAACGCAAGCGTACTTTAATCTTCTCACTGAACAAACAAGTTAGTTTGTAGTGCTTCTAAACCCAATCAAATAAAATATTAATGCTGAAACATTAAAAGATGCTAACTACGAGAAAGCAGACATTAAATTTTAAATGAGTCTATTCCAAATCTTCATGTGAGCATCCTCCTGCACCAGCACTGCTGTTAGCATGGCTGCTCTTATGCAATGCTTCTGTTACATCAGGTTATACAAGATTGTTAACAGTGTGCATTCTGCTGAGTGTGAGGTAACAGTTAACAGGGCTGGACAAAACTAATTAATAAGCTGCTTTCTTCCATGCTTTTTATAATGGAATGAACTTGGGATTTGCTTGTCATTCAAAGAGATGTACAAATGCCTTTGTTCAGCTGTAGGAGCAATGAATGAAATATCTGAAACCATTATATCATCCATTAGATTTTACTAATTGTTAAAATATGTGGCGTAGAAGTTCTGTTTCTGGACAACTTCAGAGATGAATTAGTTTTCTCTAAATTTAGAGTTTGAAAAAAAAAAAGAAAAAACATTATAAAGCGGCATCTTCAGCTTTACAACTTTCTGTTATCCGCTTAGATTTAATTTTTTTTTTTTTTTTTTTTTTGGTGAAACAATCCCTCCTTCATTGTTCGTAGAATGTCTTGTGTAATGGAAATATAGTATCAAAGCAACTGTAACATAAACGCTCAATAATTGTGGAGGTCTGTGCCTGGTGTGTGGTAATGCATAGAGGAGCTTGCTGGGGCAGAAACGATCTGTGATGCAGAGTATGATTGATTCCTCTGGGGAGGTTCAAACTCTTGCTGCAGTTTTTAGCATGTAGTAATATGAGATGAATCTATATAAAATGGGCTGCTTAAAACTTGATATTGTTGGAACTTCAGGCACTATTGTTTTCTGACTCTAAATAGTTGTTTTTTTTTAAGAGTGCAGCAAAACCAGCACCTCCTGTTATCACTGTTTTTATCTGGTGGGTTTGGAGGCTTTTGTTTCAGTTTGGAGGAGTAAATTTTTTGGAAAAAATAATTACTCCTATGTGCTCATACTCAAATAGGCTGGTAGCTGGGAGAAGATGTGAATACAGCTGGCTGGTTAGTCTGCAAACTGACCTACTCAGGATATTTAAAAAATAGCAATTCTCCTAAGCACACTTAGCACTCCCAATAATGCTGTTAAACTCACAAGTCGGTGTGTAGTGAGACCCTGCCTGAGGGCTGTGTTGTAAAAATGTTCCTGTGGAATAGAAATCCAAACAGCAACCAACTCTGCAGGTAAAATACAAAATTTCTGTTGACGGTATTCTTTTTGGGAGCTCTATAACTACAATATTGCTCATTCAGCATATTGTAAATGCTGGGCCTGAGATACTGGTAAGTTCAGGAGATAAGCAGCAAAACTGGTTTTCCATTCACAGTCAACCAAACTTAGGAAAACAAAGTAGAGACACAAGTAATCAGCAGAGTTCATCATGTTTCAAAGTTAGGTAGATCTTTGTCTTCCTTCCCTCTGGTCTTTATGTGTTCTTCCATTCTACCCCTTATCAAAGGCACTTCTACATTCCTCTGTACTGAAACAATCAACAGTTCATCATTAAAACCACTTATCTTGGGGAGCCTTTCAGCACCAATCTGTCAAACAAAGCAGGGGTTTATAAAGGAAAACTATCTGCTGTGCTTCAGGGATAAGTCCATCATCTGGTTCATTAGGCTTCTAACCTCTGTTGCCTGCCTAACCTAGATTTGTGATTCTTGGAAAAGAGAGTCTTTCTTTAGACCTTGTGGTATAGGCTGAAGGTGATCAGCTGATGACAAGGAGGAAAATGTGATTTTCTCCTTTGTTGCAGACTTGCCGTCTGGTAGGAGAACTGTATGTGTAAGGCATTCAGGATGTGTGTGAGCAGGTCAGCTGACTTCACCTAAATGTACACCAAAAAACATTCTTGAGAACAAGAGGTCTTCATCACTTCCTTCTTCTCTGCCCCAGGCTTCAGATTTTTGCTTCGAAAGAAAACTGTGTAGCATAACTTTACCACTGAAGTCATTGACCTCTTTTCTTGGGTGCCAAAGCGATCTGTGACTTCTTCACAGCTCCCAAGCTTCTTCATGCCTTCAGGTTGTTGAGCAGTCTTCTTCATGAGCTGTGAGGGAGTTGCTTCAGAACATGAATTTTTCCCCTGTCTTGGAGATTCCTGCTTCTGGCAGATTATAACAATTAGCTGATCTTGGGTTATCTCCTGATACCAATTTTCTGAGCCTGGGAGTCAATAGATTAGTCATGCTTTGGGAGCTAAGCCCAATTCTTTTAACAGTCTATCTCACACTGTGACAAGCCTTGTTTGAATTTCATCAGAAAAAAGTACTGTGCCCTTTCTCAGTTTCTTAGGTGAAGTAAATATGTTTTTTTCCTCACTGCAGAATATAACAAAAACTTCCATGGGAGAAATTCTCTTACAAGTAAATAGTTGATAATATAAAAACAGTGGTTTTCTTTCTTTTTTTTTTTTTTTTTTTTTTTTTGCTTTCAAATAATAAGATGCCATTAGCCAGTTATGTGTCTTTATATTTTCAAGGGGCTGGGTAAGCAGTTTTGAAATGGTGTGGTTTTTTGTGCATCATTACTTCTTTCATGAAACTTCCACATGACATCCGTGTCCAGCCTGGGAGCTGTTTGGAGTGTGTCTCACGTTAATAGACGTTGTCAAAGTTATTCTGAAAATGCTGACTGACTTTGACAAGGCTCTCCTGTGAACCAGCCTGTTGTATGAATTCTAGTAACATTAAGTAGAATTCTGAAGAGAAACAACAACAAAACAGCAGAAGAAAAAGCCAATTTGGCATTCCAGCAGAATGATTTAGCGGAGAGCCTAATGCTGATATCCTGTCATGAAGGCTGATATGATGGAAAACAGTGTGGGTTCACCAGCTGATGGTGTGACAGACAGCACATTTTTCTATTTTCAGTGGAGCAGTTGCAAAATAGCAAAAACAAATACAAGTTGCTGAAGCCATGAAGAGTGAAGCTGATACTTAAGACGTGTGTTTGAATTGGCTTTGACACTTACTGTAGTCAGTGCTAGCTGTTGCTGTACAAGGGGACTAAAAGGCATATGGTGGCTGATGCCATGCACCCTTTCTCCTGGTTGATTTCCTTAACAGGGAGACTGGGCAGGGTGGCAGTGTGGGGGCCTCTGTCTCTGGAGGATGGTGTGATGCTGAGCTGGATCTCTGGTATTGCAACTAGAAGTTGAGTGTGATGGAGCAGCTACTGCATGTGCCATTTTGTCATATTGCTTGAGTTAGAGAAGACCTGGGTCAAGCAAACAACCAGGTGCTTACAGCCCAAAGTAGCTCATTAATGAAGTTCAGACAGACAATCATTGAGTTTGAATACTGAGCAAGTGTTGCTTTGGAGGAGTGCATTCAAAGTTGTTACTTCTTTGCAACCAATAATATGGCTATATAATGTCCATGCAAAATGGGACTTTCCCTTTTATTTTATTCTGCAGATGCTGGAGTAGTTTTTACGTGGGTAGGATTAAGTAACATAAAACCTGCCTGCAGAGATGTCAGGATAGCACAGGATAGACTAGACTTGAGAGAGCAAAAAAAGTTGTCAAGAAGACAGCAAATGCATTAGCATTTGGAGAAATATGAGCAGTGTGTGGAAGAGTTGTTTTTCTTTGCGTTTAAAAAAATAAATCTGACATGAATGATATTGAAAGAGCAGGATATGTTCATGTGATATAAATTTGTTATTCAAGATGAGGATGTGTGAAAAAGAACAGTGTGTAGAAAGAACAGAGTGCTGGCTAGAGCGCTTTGAATCTTCTAAGGGAGTAAAATTGTGTAGGCTCAAACCTCTCAATATTTTGGAGAATATTTTCTCTCCCATTTGGTTTTTGTAACTGTGTGCTATCCAAGCGCATACTAAGGAGCTGGTACTACTGATCAATATCAAGTTTGCATAAATTGTCTAGGGGGAGGAAGGGTCACGCTTCGTGTTTACACAGATAACCTGTAACTTAAAAGCATCATTGTTGGAGGAGTCCAAAGTATGTTTCCTGTTTTTATTCCCAGATTGAAACATTTTAGAGGAAAAGCTGGGATCTACCTTTGCAAGGGTGCTGCATTTCACTTTGGTTACAGTGATGAGGGGATGAGATGGGGTGGGGTCGGTGGTGATTGTTGTCTGGCAGCTCTATAGTTGTGTATGGTGAAGATGATAACACAACTTTGCTTTATCTTTTGCTGAATACTGAAGGTTGATTAATTTTAATTGGGGGAATAAAGCAAACATGTTGAGTATTTAGACAGAATGCTACGCTTGTCTCTGTGTTTTGATAGCTCAAACTGCCAGAATTTTCCAGTGTTGCGTTTGTATCTGCCTTGTTATGAAAGCCCTCCCTCTCAACAAAACAAGAAGTAAAACCACCTTTTAATTTTTTTTTAAACAGTTTAAAGCTCTGCTTTTATGCTTGAAATATGCTTTTCTTAAATTGAATTAGTGCTTTTTGTTCCTAACATACACTTAGCCTAACTAGGTTGCCCATTCAAATGCAGAATTGCTTGCGGAAATGAAAAACATATGAGCCCAGCACATTATGAAAATGGTTGGATGTGGAGAGACTGGCTTTACTTAATGTCATAGTGCTAAGGCAGTAACATCCCAGCCGCTCGGATTTTAGTGACTTGTCTGGATATCTTTGTGGTTTTTTCTGACTCACATTCTGATTCTTCAGACCTCTGCTGTTTTTCTTGATGGGCAGAATATAGATTATGACTGTAATTTACTCTAGCAGCTAATCTTGGTGCAATTTCTAATATAAGCTTCAGCTAATTGCGTTTGTTTTGTTTTCATAGCAATTTCCGATTCTTGATGATTGCTTTAGCCTATGCTATACCACTGGGTGTTTTCTCTGGCTGGTCTGGCGTTCTGGATTTGATATTAACACCAGTTCATGTGAGCCAAGTAAGTATCTCCTGACTGATAATCAACAGCTATTTTGTAAGTGGTATGTTTTTATTTTGCACTAACATACAATTTTGTCAGGTTTTTATAATACATATGAACCACTTTTATACTGAAATGTTAAACAAAATAAACTATAGCTTTGGCATTCCAAGCTGTCAAGATCCTTCCTGTTGACTCTCAGCTAGTGGGTTGTAGTTTCAGAGCCTTTTGACAAGAGTGAAGAGGCAGATAAACAAATAGGAGTATTGTTGGCTGCAACACCTTTAGTAATAGAAAATAATGTTTACCAGATGAAAAGGATGAAATGGGGAAAAGAGGATTTCTAAGCTTTTGATAGAGTACAGTTGAAATCCAGAGGACATTACTTGAATGATTCCATAGAGGAATCACATCTAGGGCACAGGCTAATTAGTCATACTTCTTTTTGGAGAAAACTTTGTTTAAAATATCTTATCAAGGTCTTGCATTTGGCGTTGATGTTGGGGGAGTGGGGCATGGGATGAACTTGCCAGCAGTCTGCAGCCCCTGTGCAGCATTTGTTTTGAAAATAGCATCATCGTACTTTCTCTAACAAATTTCTTTATTTTTCTTCTTTTTTTTCCTGTCAGGTAGATGCAGGCTGGATTGGATTTTGGTCTATAGTTGGAGGCTGTGTTGTTGGCATAGCAATGGCAAGGTAGGAATAATTGCACCCACTTTTTCAACTGTTATTTTCATTTGGCTTATGCTCTTAATAATATAACTTGTTTTTTCTCATCTTTTAGATACTTGGAATAGTAAATGTGTAGTTCTGGGATTATGTGTTTCTTGTAGAGCAGTGTGTTTTTGTATTCCATGTTACTGCTCTCTGAGGGTTGAGAGTGCCGCACACTTGTCCCTTGATTCAACAGGTTAGTCTGTTAGTCAACTGTTCAACTGTTAGTCCTGACAAGCACTTCCTATGTGTTCTTTTAAAATGGTTATTGTGAATTCAGCTGCCTGCTATTAGGGAGAATCCATTATAGCCCATTTGGAAAGCATTGAAGAAATAGTGTCTGTCTCATTGCATCAATAATTTTGGGCATGTTGATTCCTGAAGAGACATTGAGAATGTAGCACAAGCAGGTTAGACGCAATGATTGTATGTTCCACCACAGAGAAATTACTGTAGGCCTGTTTTGGCAGCTTGCTGGATTTCTGTGTGGTGCTTTTTTGTTGTTGTTGTTGTTGTTTTTCTTCTATGCTGGTATGGGTTGCACTATGGCTGTACCTATGCTTTTTGTATATCCAGACACGGATATCTCTGGCCATCATGAATGCTGAATGGTTTGAGAAGTGGAAAAATAAGGAATGGGTTGCCCTTCTTGAAAGGCTGCTGCTTTTTAAAATTTCAACTAAAGTCCCTTAAAAATAATAATACTAAAAATAGAAGAAAAGAGGAGGTGGGAAGGAAGGTTTTCTGGAGGTACTTGAGCAGTGCTTTTATGAAACTGCTTAAAACCAGCTGCATGGTCCCCTTGCACCTGCGTTTTTAAGTGCTATCTTGGCTTCCTTATGCCCACTGTGGTTCTGCAACAAGTTCCTCAGAAGAGTGCAGGGGTCTGTCATAGCTGTTATTGTGGCATTGTGGAAAAAATTGTCATCGTAGGACAGAATCTAGAGATTTCTTCTACTCTTTTTTAACTTAACATCATAAAATCATTCAGTTTGGAGAAGACCTCTAAGATCATCTAGTACAACTTTATACTTACCACCAATATTTCCCACTGATGTCCCTCATATTGTCATTCGAATGTCTCTCTGGCCCACCCTTCAGCCTAGGACAAGGCATCTTCGAAGTACACAATGCATAAAAATGTGAGGCTTTTCATCCTGACATTTTGCACACTGGCTAGCAGCTGTGGTGGAAGAGGAGGAAAAATCCCCTGACCTAGGGAGGAGAAACAGCTATGTCTCTCTGGTCCTCTCCAGATGAAGGCAGAAGGGCTTAGTCTGTCAAAACAAAGTTCACACCCTATTTTTTTCAAATCATTGAGAGCCAGAGCTCAGTATGAAGTATTGTTCTTAGAGAAGTAGATATTTAAAACTACCTGCTGTAAGTGATCTAGGTGCTCTAGCAGGTTACCTGATGGTAGCAGGTGCCATGCCAGCTTAATCCTTTCCATCATGGGTTCACCTCTCCTGAAAGTCAGGACACTGTTAGCCCTCACATTGCTAGCAGAGAATCTGCTGACTCGGTGCCAACATGCGAATCTCAATCTTTATGGTAAATTAATTTATTTAATACATTGTCCAGATTAAGTTTCAGGAAATGCTGACTATCTCCTTAACTGCTTCAAAATTGATTTCAAACCTCATTGAATGCCAGTACTTTGTAGCATCCAGAGATTTGCTTTTAGGTAAACTGAAAAACTAAAATATCAACAGTCTCTCTCCAAATATGTCTTTCTAAATCGGGCAATACATAGTTGAAATGGGAGGGTTTGCACACACACTGTGAGGGAGGGGGTGATTTGCCACTCATGATGGATGGCTCTCCCTCTTAGATCTATTCAGCATTTATCTTTGTAGGGCTGAATCAATGACGAGTCTGACTGTAATCTGCTGAAAGTTGTAATTAGGAAAATTAAGTAATGATTCTTGTCAAGGGTGACAAGCTGATGTATTTCAGTGTCAGAACTATGATTTACCAGGCAAGCAGCTCTCTCCTTTAACCACTCCTCAGGAAGCCAGATTTTTTTTTTCTATTACTTTTTTCCACTAATTTATCAAAGCAAAATTGGTACAGTTTAGGAATCTGCCCTTTACATTTTTGGCAATGCAGATTCTACTATTTAAAACAGTAACAATCTGAGGCTCATACTGGAGCACTTGTTCCTGCACATACACAGTAGGTGTAGATCATCTGTATTTAAAGTTGTGCCCAGTTTGGAAACACATCTATCTCATTTTTGAAATGGTATGAATTTTCCTCAGCACAATACATAAATCTACCTACTGCTGTCCCAATAGACATGAACTTCAGATGTACTTGGCTCATTTGTGTGATGCATTTTTCTAATTGAAAAGCTCGGGTTATTCTGGGCAGCTGGCAGCTTTTGAATGACACTGGCTTGAAGAGAGGCAACGTTGAAGAGGCGTGTTTATATTATTGCATGGCAACTTAAATCTATCCCCTTTCCCCCAAAATTTTCTGTCCACATTTGCTAATGACTCATTTCTGAGGTTTTGTCATTCACAGCTCAATCTTTCTTTCTGCTTTTAACCTGCAGTGTTAGTCAAAATGCTGAAACTTTATGACATGGTGATAATTTCCTTAGCAACAGACAATGTTGTCAGCAACACAGGTTTGTGACTTTAGCTATAGGATCCAGTCTAGGCTGATTTTCTGGGTTACAGGAGGCTGCTACCAACGGTAGGCTGAGAGATCTGCGTCCTGGGAGTGATAAGAGAAAGCGTATGCCATCTGTCCTGGTGCACCTACTTCTTCAGCAGATGTAGACATTCCAGTACATGCTAGATGGTGAAGAAGGATGGCGGGGATAGAGGGAACAGTGATTTTGTCTGCTAACAGAAAAAGCAGGGAGTCTTTGGGGAAGAAGTCTGAAATTGACACGTTGAGAAGCTTTTAAAATTGCTGATTTTGACCTTAGTGATCTTGAAGAATAATTAAAGAAACTGACAAACTACTGTGACAACTACAGTGATCCTGACTGCTGGATTTGAACTGTCAGAAAAACGCAACACAAACAGCTAGCCTCTGACTATTGGGATTAATGCATAAGCCACTTAACACTGCAGTAGTAAACTTTTAAGATTATATACAGCATTGATCTCCCTCTACTGCTTATTGAATTACTTGCTTCTAAATTTGATGTGGAAGTAAAGCTCAGGGAGAATCAAAATAAGAGGAAAGAAGTGATAATTTTTGCAGGTGTCATTACTTGTATATCGCTTTATGGTTTGTAAAGAGCTAGGATTCCTAGCCTTCAAAATGTAGCATTCATGTGTTACATCAAGTAGGCTGTATGGTATCTGCCTGTGAAGTGACTCTTAACCAAGGCAGAAAGGACAATTTGTTTGCTGTGAACCAGCCTAGGTGGATTGTGCTGCCATCAGCCTAATAGAAGTAGACAAGAAGTGCAGAATATGTTCTTTTGACATATGTCCAGCCCAAAGTCATATTCCTAACCTACAGAAAATTACTAGTGGGGAAATAACATTGCCTTTTCTTTTTTAGTATCCAAGTTGAAATCCCTTTGGAAAAGAGCATTAGTACTGATAATTACAGTATGTGAGTGCTGCTCAGATGCATGATGTCATCTTGGAAGAAAAATGAAAAAAGATGAGGAAAAAAGCAATTGAACCATCTCCTGGTGTAAAGATCATGTTTACCTATATGTAGGTGTATAGTATACAACAGTGGGACAGGTGTGTAGATGGGGATGGCACAAAGACTTATGGTGTCTGGAACATTTCAACCCAAAACAGCCACTGGCAGAGTGACTGTGTGTGAAAAGTTCCTGCTTTGCCTGAGCCATTGAGAGCTCCATCACCAATTTCTTTGAGGATCAGAAATTTTTCCACCTAGGGATTCTAGTACAGGGAGTTGTGTTGTTTCCCATAGGAATGAGTCTTGAAAGTTAACTATGTCTTGAATGAAATGCATCAGCCTACTCATATGTTAATTGTGCAGTGAGTCTGCCAAGGGAGACTGGCAAACACTGGCAAAACAGCAGTGCAAGTATTGGTGTGATGTTATGTCCAACAAATGCAGGAGGAAAAAAAAATCCTCCCTACATACCAAGTATTTTCAGCTGATGCCTTGTTTTGATTGTTATTTTGTGACAGCTAGAAAATCTATGGCACTTCATCCTGACAGCTAGAAATATCACCATTCTATAAAAAGCATTTACTTTTATTTCTGAGTGTGAGAAATGATTTTTAATTTGTTTTTATGGTTTCCAAAAGGTTTAATGAGAATTTACTGAATTAATTGCCAACCATCATGTTTAAGTAATGTGAAAATTAGCATTTGTACTGCTCTGATCTGTGGGTTGTTTTTTTTTTCTTTTTGTTTTTTGTTTGTTTTTTTTTTTTTTTAGATTTGCAGATTTTATTAGGGGCATGCTGAAATTTATTCTGCTGCTGCTTTTATCTGGAGCAACGTTAGCATCAACCTGGTTCACTCTCACCTGTCTAACTAGTATCACCCATCTGCCTTTAACCACAGGTATTGACAATAACTTTAATTTGTATTATTTATAGTCTGTATTGCAGACGTATGCTTGCATTAAATCAAATATGTAATAAGTTGGTCAGGTATCTTTAGCTGTAGGTAATTTTACCAAGAGCAAAAGAAAAGGCTTGGAAAATCCTTCTTTATTCTCTAAAAAATTTTTAAGTTGCTTCATACAAGGATTACGACCGAACAATAATTAGTAGAGTAACCTGGACTACACATTTCAGATTTATTTTGGGACTGAATACTTTTCTTCTGCTGCTGTTTAGGAGTAACAGTGGTTCATATACAATAATAGATAATAATCCTGTGAATGGAAGTAGTGTTGCATATAATAAGAAATAGTGACGTGTCTGGGAATGTAGGGCTTTGAAACTTGCGTTAATGCTTGGAAACATGCTGCAGTTTAAACTAAGGTGAGCCATGGTATCTTCAGCTGTCGCTACAATATGCTTCCTCCCCCCCTCTACTGGTAGTATCTTTGTGCGGGTTCAGGGGACAACTCCAGCCCCAAATTTACTCATCCTTCCCATCAGAAGGATGGGAAATAGCTGTTGGCAGAAGTGGATGAAAAGATCAGAGTTGTACTCATGTTTCCAGTTGATTGGACCCGTATTTGAAAATCAGCACTGCTTTTTTCTTTTTTTTTAATCTGTTCTGCACCTTCCTATCTGCACCAAAGGGTTGATATAGCCTTAATTCCAGGGCCTGCATCCAGCAGAATAATGAGTTATAGTAAAACTAAACCATGAAAATTTAAAAACCATGTTTTTTTTCTTCCCTGTATTTAATAAAGAGGTTGTTATGGAAAGTATTACATAAAATATTCCTTTATTCAAATTAAATTTTACTTTTAGTAAATGTTCTTGGCACGTTGCGTGTGTCATAACTATAAACCAGGAGTGGGAATGGCAAGTTGAAATACATGATCAGTTCAGGAGAGAATTTCACCCTCTGGATGGTGATTGGTCAGATTCATGAGTTATCTTGTGATTTCAACTTTCTTCAAAATTTTTTTCTCAGAAGTAAAACGTAGTAAATAAATCAGACTTCATGGTGGTTGTCATAACGAATGACTACACTTTTCTTCTCCATGCCATAAAAGCTCTTACTTTTTTGTGCTTGTCTGCTTCATTGCTACAAGCCTGCAGTAATGTAAATTTGTACAGTAACTCTATCCTCTGAATTGATATAACAAGCCAAATGTCCCTTCAAGTCTATGCATAAGAATGAAGCAGAGAGGTTTTCAGGAGGTGAAAGTCATTACAGATGTATTTGCCAATGATCCAAAACAAAACCCAACTCTGATTTACTTTTTTTTTTTTTTTTGTCAAATTGCTCAGCATGCAGGGATTCCTACTTGTCCAGAGCATATTTGTGCATTACTGTCATTACTGTGCTGTTTTTTGTTAGGTTAGTCTTGTTTTTGTTAGGTCTGCCACTGTCAAGGCATAAGAGCATATTGGGATATTTAGCACATCATGTGAAGTGTGCTGAACTTAACATCCCATGATAAAAATGCAGAAACTGAATTCTTTTCATGCATGTTTGTTCTAAAATGAGTAGTTCCTTAAATTGAATTGTAAATTATCTTTAGGGTTTTTCACTCTGTAGTGTTCATACACATTTCCCTGGAAACGTGGAACTCTTTCCTGTAAAACAGAGGATTATTTTGAATAGAAATGCCATCAGTGTGATGCATACCTCTGGAAAAAGAGTCACAATCACAGAATTGTAGGGCTTGGAAGGGACCTCCAGAGATCATCGAGTCCAACCCCCCTGCCAAAGCAGGTTCCCTACACCAGGTCGCACAGTCTGCTAGGCCAGTAGGCATTAGGCATCAAGGCCTGATGTATAACCACCAAATTGTTTCTTTTTTTATTCCTTTGTTGTAATGTTTAAACTTCATAGATAATTTGGGGAGGTTTTGTATCAGCTTTTTCTGCTTAAGTTTATAAAATAGATGTAATGTGCCTGTTTATATTAGATCCTCATACACGAGAAAGCAATGGCATATCTTTATGAAATACAGTGTTATGGCTGAAAACACACAAGCTATTTAAGCTAATTTATGGAACTTCATGCTAGATTATTCCTCAACATAATGATGCGGTACGATGATGACCTGTGCGTTCCACAGTAATTGGGAGAAATGGTACATTTGAATTGATTTTGATGAGCTTCTTTCTTCTTTTTTTTTTTTTTTGTTGTTGTTGTTTTTCTTCTTTTAATTAAAAATTGAGATGTAGAGTGTATCAGCCAAAATATTAGAGATCTACTGCCGGCCATTGTCTGCCTGCTTTCTGAAGTGGTTTGAGATAGCTGCCTAGGATAGAGGTCATTCTGCATACCTGGTGGACCAGTGTTGACAGTGGCCTTCCAGGTAGTTGTCCTCTGAGTGTTCTTCTATGGTTGGAAGCTGGGAAAAACAAAACTCATCATGGCAGAGTTTTTTGTTTGTCTGTACATTTTTGTGATTGTTTGTAGTAAAATCTCTATAATTGCTTCCTGCCTCAGAGCTACTTTGCAGGCCTTGCTGAAGACCTGCTGTAACACAGGGATCAGTATGTTACTGAGGGCAACAGGATGTGATGAAGCCAAAGAGGTGGAAGTAAGGCTCTTTGGCTTCTTTCAGTCCTGTGGCAAAGAACTCCAGTGTTTGGCTTGGCAATCATACTTGTCATGGAATCTTATTCAGATGCTGAGGCAGAGCAAAGCAGGGTTCAGAGCTGACTGTAGAGAGAACTTGTGTATCTTTGTTCTTGTAAGGATACTTTGCCTTCCAGCATGCTAGCTTCCATTTTGTGAGAGGTTCTCTCTCTGATGTTGTTCTCTTGAACAGATCAGTGTTTGCCGTATAAAATCACAGGCATTGCCATTTTCAGCAGTGTCTGGAGACTCCTGAAATACCCAGATGACCTGGTGGAGTGCTGGTGCATTTTAATGACAGGTCACTGGGTGTGATGAGGAAGCACGATACCTCATGGGTGTCTTTATACTGGTCAAGGTGTTAGTGAGAGCTTCAGCGTAGAGATGAAGGCAGGTTCATCTCAGCTGATAGCTGATTGATCTACAGGTAATGTTTGCATCCATAGGTGGGCCTTGCCAGTGATTTCACCAAGTCCAAAAATAGTGTTTTCCTTTAGTAAGGGGGTATTGCATAGCACATATACTTGTTCCCCTTTCTGAAAACCTTTTCCTGTTCTCTCATCTGGTCTCCAGACTATTTCCTTACCCATCTATGTTTGCAGGCAGGCAGGCTTTTGAAATGCTGAAACGAAAAGAGAGTTTGGCTGATTATTCATCCGAAAAGAAGGGGATGGAAATATCTAATGACTATTTTTGTTTTCCAAAAACAAACAAAAAACCTCTTTTAATCAATATACTTTGTAGCACTTGTAGTAATATCTAATTTAAAGACTGGAGGAGGAATTGTATTTGAGAAAACAGACACAGCAAAGAGTTTCATCCTGCACTTGTTTGTATAACACACTCCTAATTCCTTATAAATAGGCACAACATCATCTAAAGATCTCCTATAAAAATGTAATTACTTAGAATGGAGACCTTTAATGTAGATATTAAAAATCAATGACTGCTTTGTGTTTCCTTTAAATTATACTGTTTAACATTGTTTGCATTGTATAATACGTGCACTGCTTTGCATTATCATGAAGAGTTTTTCCTCCTGCCACAGGATGAGACAAGTTTTATCTCAGTTGCTGACTTCTGAATATATCTCCCAAAGACTTTAGGGAAGGTGTATTTGGAGTCTTGTGTGTGAGCCATAACAGACCCATAACTGCCAGTGTGGAGAAAAAGAAAGCAAGGCAATAATAACAATGCCATCATAGCTGCTGTATCTTCTATCACGAACACCTCTCATCAGCTAATTATAGCCCTTAAAAATCCTTCATTCTGAAATTAGTTTTTGTTTTAAGCAAGAATTGTCTTCTGAATTTTCTTTTAAGAAATTTCAGTGTATATTGTTTGCATTTTTCAGCTAGTTTCAAAGACCGTTTTATATAGACATTGGGTATTAAAATAGTTTTCTCTGTTGAATTCCCAATGCAGCTGCTGATCTCTCTTTCTCTGTGCCAAGCCCATTGTTAGTTTGCTTTGTACCGAACTTCATTATGTGAATTTATGTACAAAGGGAAGCTTTGACCCCAAATAATTGTGTAACGCATTGTAATGCCAGTTTCAGTATCTTGTCACTTTGTGTAGCTGGTAGTATCTCTGGATACAAATGCCAGCATTTTCTAAAACTTGATATGCAGTGCTGGTTGCTTGCAGCTCAGATGGAATGTTTTCAGCCTAGCATATCAAGAATATTCTAATATTTATGAGCACATTCAGCAGAATTCTGCTTTACAAGATCTTTACTGGTGCTGCTTGGCAGATACCCTGAATACTGTGGCAACTCTGTGAGTTGATTACTATATTTAGGTTAAGCAGTCTAAGCATTATTTTTCAGGTTCAGCAGATTGAACATTATAAACACATCTGTCTCCCCATCCTCATCTGCGAAGCACAGTATTGAGAAAGAGGAATATTAGTTATGTAATACTGATTGTTTCATTATTTGAGTTTAATTTCTTTACTATAAACAAGACATACTATGCCTTGCTGCCTCAAAGGATAAAATAGGCCTGAAAACATGGAAACTGAGGTTTTTTTTTTATTTCTAGCTTCAGCCTGTTGCTTATGGCTCTGAGTAAGTCTCTAGGTAGGTCTTATTACTTCCCTCCTGTTGTACTTTTCCAACTTGTAAGTTTGCAGTAATGACCTTTGTATTCCTGATGGGGGGTGATGATCACTCACCAGTTTCTTCTGGGGTTTTTTTTGTTGTTTTTTTTTTTGTTTTTTTATAAAGCAAATACTCTGCTTTCCAAGCAAGTACTACTTGCTTTTCTCTTGGCAAGTATATTGAACAAATGCAATTTGATCAAATTTTTGTTTACTTTTATGGCTATATCATGAGATAAGAATTTGATCAACGCATGCTGGAATAGAGATTTATGCAATGAGACACATTGACGTTATAAATACAGAGTATAGAGACATCTTTCTACTAGTTTTGTGTTTCTTTTGTTATTGTTTTTTTCTTTTTTTTTTGTTGTTCCTATAAGTGATTTATAATAAAAATTGCTGTTTTACCTTGGGGCAGTCACATTTCTCATGGAAGGCAACTTCTGCAATGTCTATTCTTAACGTTGCCAATAGCAAGGATTAAGTTACGGAGAAGATTCTCTTCACTTTAACAGACTTGAGGGAGTTTGATAGGAACTAACTTTGACTTGTTTAGCTCAATTGTGAAAATACTGAACTCCACGAAGTATTTATCCGCATAAGGCATTATCCTTTCATTTTGTCATTTGGGATGCTATTATAACCAACAGTAACAAAATGCCCCGGATCTCCGTAGGCTTCACTTAAATTGTATGCTATGCCCACGAGGAATGTTAAGTTGTATTTACTTTCCTGTTGATTTATATGAAGTTTGTGCAAGTCTTATCTCAGTTTGTCTGAGAACTATTGCAAAATGTGCAGTATTCAAGAGTTCTGTCAAAGGACTTTGGAAGAAGATGCTTCTTTGTACTCAATACTATGCTAGTGTCTGCATTTCTCTAGCAAATGTATCTGTGAAATACTTTTTTAAAAAATGAAATGGTAATATTTCTTATTGTTTGTTGGAAACCGTCCAAGTTGCATGTGCCAACAGAACGATAAAACCATTTAGACTGGTGGAGATCCTTCCATTAATTTAATTTAGTTTTGGATTGAGCTTTGCAGTTGTAGATCAGTAGTGATGATGGTGTATTTTAAAGTGAAATTTGTGGATGTGTTTCAGAACATCCTGGGAAGTTCTGGGAATTTGTTTGAATGTCTGAGAGAGAAATGCAAGACACCTTCTGCTGTGTTGCAAGCTCATCCAGGAACAAACAAGTGGATGCTGTCACTTAAACCCTTTCCTCATTCTAACTCCTAATTTACTTTTTTCCATTATGAAGCTCTTGCCACAGCGGGTAGCTGGGAGGAAATAAAGTCTGTTTCTGGGTTACAGGCATTAATTTATCTTCCTGTAGCTAACAACTTGTGGTAGAGAGGAAGCTGAAATGGAACCTGATTACTTACAACTTTCTCCTTTTTGTGATAAGCCACTGTGGCAATATCAGTCCCAAATCACTGCCTCACTTCATCTAACAAGTAACATCTGTAGTGACATTATCATGACTCACTTTGTTCCTTGCTTTCTTACTGGCATTGCACCTCAAGCAGGAATACTGCATGGCTGAAAGACACTGGAGGCTCCTCCCAGGGTAGCTCCAGGCCAGTTCTTCTAAAGCAGCTGTGCTTTGGATAGGCATGTTGCTTTTCCTGCTCTGCTTTGCAGTGCTCAGTGTGTGAAATAGCTACCCAGATCTTTAAAATGTGACATTAATGGAAGTAGCCTAAAAAGAAACCTAGTCCAGTTCTGTTATTCATAGATGCCCACAGCTGCCACTGTCTCAGGTGCACACTTTTGCACATAGCTTCACAGGCAGTTAATTCCTTTTCCTAAGGAAAAGCAGGCTTTTTCATACTAATAGCATGACACAGTTCCCCGGAGGATGCTTCTGTCCAAACATGTGCTTACTAGTTGTTTGTCTTTGATAGGATTTAGAGCATAATATCATACTAGCTTCTTGGCAAATCATTTTTATTTATTTATTTATTTTTAATTTGTCAGCACTTTCATATCCTTATATTCATTTCCATTGACTGTCATCGAGATTGTCTTAATCGAAAAAACATTTCCTGTAAGTTCAGCAGCTGTTCTCCTACAGTATAAAATCCTGGTAGTTACATTCATTCTGTGCAAGGTCACTGCAGTAGGAAGGAAACAGTCACCATTAATAGGTGGTATTCTTCTTGCTGCAGTGCCTTGTTGCCCTTGAGCAGGAATGTTAGGTGTGAGCCACTCTGTGAAGGAAATGTCTGGAGATCCCCACAGTTTGGAGGCATGCCGCCTCCCTGGTCTGACTGCTGAAGTTTGAGGGAGAGCATGAGTCATGCTGCAGAGATGCTGTGAGCAGCCCCATTTCTGCTGCTGCTCATTGTAACAGCCAGCAGCTTCATGACTATTTCCACTGTTTGGTGTTAGAATATGGAATTCCTCTTTGCAATTACCTGGTTGTTGTTGTTTTGTTTATTTGTTTGTTTTTGCTTTTGGGAAAGTTCTGGATGTTTTCTAGAAGTTGCAAATAGTTATCTATGGATATCTTCAATTGAAGGTAACAAGTAGCAGATGTTCATTTGTCTTTAGAGATTCCTTGTATTTCATTGCCAACACAAGCCAACACAAATTTCCAATAGCTGAATTCCATGTTCAGATTTGCTGTGTACATCTGAAAGCAGTTACAGAGCAATAGAGCAATATGCACTAACACCCTCTTATTGGAGGTTAACAAAAGTTGTCTTTTTATTTTATTTTTTTTGACTTGCGACTCAGAACATTCTGGTATGTTTGGGGGAAAAAGAAAAAGCAGAGTGGCCAGCAGTCCCTCCTGAAGTTATGCCATCAATATCACCTTTCTGGCTGAGTCTTCTGTATTCTTTTTCTTGTCCAGGCAAATCCTCTGTAGAGAAAGCATTATGTCTCTGCGCCTTGCAAGCATACCACATCAAATGAAGGATCTGATAGAATCCCTTTCTGCTGTATCTTTTAATGCCTTGATCTCTTTTCCATGATTCTTCATATTTTAACAAATTGTGATGTTAGGCTTTTTTTTTTAAACTGGAAGTGTCTTGCTTCCTTACAGCTTTGCAGTTGGATGACTGAACAGTGCTTGACAAGATGAAGCAGAGATTTTTCAGTTCTCCTCTTTCTAAGACAGAAGAAAGCAAAATTAAACTGAAAATGCGTTGCCTACTTTATATAAGCATAGATATCTGTACAAGGGGGGAAAAGAACCTAAGAATTTAGTAGCATACTTCAGTGAGAAGATGCTATAAAAAGTTTTCCTATGACAATGCTTTTGCATCTGAAAAATAATACGCTTTACGCTATCTTGTCATTTTGGTGGAAACTTGAGAAATTAATTTCCTCACCTATATGCCTTCTCATTGTTTCCTTATACCTTACAATCATGGAATTGTAGAACGGTTTCTGTGTGGAAGGGACCTTTTAAGATCATCTAGTTCCAACCCCCTGCTATAGGCACCTCCCTCTAGACCAGGTTGCTCACAGCCCCATCCAGCCTGGCCTTGAATGCTTCCAGGGAGGGGGCATCCACAGCCTCACTGGGCAACATGTTCCAGTGTCTCACCAACCCTCACAGTACAGAATTTCTTTCTGATATCTAGTCTAAATCTATCCTGTTCCTCTTTCCATGTACCCTTGACCTTACACGTTATGTTTTCTTGACTGGTAACTCAGATCAGATTGCTGGTCCAGATGTCATCTTGTTTCCTAGACAGAACTTAGCAAACTTATTTCGATTTCTGAATTCAGTACTAAATTCTTCTGAGATTTTCTATTTTTCAGAAGTAAAGTGTTTGGCAGTGTTGGAAATCGTAGAACAAAATATCTGAAGGTACTGAAGAAACATCTGTGTTCTTCTGCTATTCACCCAAGACAAATAAGCTGTACAGTGGTGAAAAATATGCCTTATCAAATACATCCCATTCCTTCTAGGCACTGGGTGCCCTTCATTTCCTATTGAAGCCAAATGGGATTCAACATGTTGCCACTCAGGCTTTGATGAATACTAATGTCTTGTTATCTGCTAAATCATTGGTATTTATTGGTAAAATGGAAGCAAAATTAGTCCTGACCTTTAGGGCTAAGTCGGAAGGTTAATCTGTGTCCATTTCCAATTCAGAGCATTAATTGCTCCCTTCTCTAATTGTACACAGGACAATAGTTACTGTTCATTTCAGAGATAAATCAAACTGTAGGTGATGGTTTTCATTCATAATTCTGTGCTTATTTCTTCTTACAAATGAATTCTAAGTCACACAATGTCTCTTAACGGGTTCTGTTTAAAGCATCAACAATTAAAAAATAACAATTAAAAAACCTTTTTATAAAAAAAAAAAAAAGCCAACCAAACCACAGTGCATACTTTCAACCTAATACTAGTGGGACAGTGGGATGTGATGTAGTTTGTAATACACAAAGGATAAAAAAAAAGTTTGTGTTTTTGTTTGCTCAGATATTACTGTTCATGACAGCTCTGTATATGGGGAAAAACACCAGAGTGAAACTAATAGCTGTTTTTGTTTCTCTTACAGCCACACTGTATACATCCTGTATTTTGTTGGGCATATTTCTCAACAGCAGCATACCAATATTCTTTGAGCTCTTTGTGGAAACAGTCTACCCTGTTCCAGAAGGAATTACCTGTGGAGTTGTCACCTTTTTGAGTAATGTGTTTATGGGAGTGCTTTTGTTTTTCCTCACGTTTTACCACACAGGTAAGAAATATGAGTTACTTTGAAAATGTAATTCCCTGTGAAGACATACCCTTGTCAGTAAGGAGAGGAATTTGCATATACAATTTCTGTTAATAATCAAATGCATGAATCCCCTTTAGTAGCAAGGGAAAAGAACTTGAATTGTCCTTTTCTACATGCATGTTAATAAAAACAAAATGCTTTTTTTGTAAGAAGTATGTAGACATGTTCCACTTGAAATCTGGCTGTAACCAGAGCTCATCAAGATGCACAGTCATCATATTTTTGTAAATTTTTATTTAGATTTTTATGGATAAATATTCCTTTAGATAATCCAGTGGCCCAGTGAGGCAGAACAGTGTCTTGTTTGATATTTTCATCAGCATCTTCAGGTTTTCTCATCTCAGGAGTATTATTTGCTTCCTCATAATTTATAATCAGACTTCAAACTTGCTGTTTAATAGACTATAATAAATTCTTATTACTCTCCTATGACAAGATGAGCTGCTTAGTGAATGAGGGAGAGGCTGTGGATGTTGTTTACTTGTACTTCAGCAAAGCATCTGATGCTGTTTCCTGCTAGCTTTCTCCTGGAGATACTGATGTGGATGGCTTGGATGGATGAGTTGGATGGATGTTTTGTTTTGTAACTGAGAAGAGACTGGTAAATTTCAGAATGAAATGTGTTTGAAATTAAAGATTACAGTGCAGTGCTACTTTTCAACATGGCTTGTGTATCTTTCTGACAAGTAATTATATGTAGGTTAATGATTACATTCTGAATTACGTTCTGTGGACAAAAATTGAGAAAGAAGATTTTTTTTTTTCATACTTTTACTGAACTGCATTGTTGTAAAAAGTGGATTCTATCCACATCAGCCTCCGTGGTACAATGTTTACTCCTTACATCTTAAAGAATGCTTTTATGATTAATATTAATTGGTGTGAACTCTGTTCACATATATTATTATTTCCAACATTAAAACCTGAGCTGAAAAGGTGTTACAGAATATTCTGAGGATATTTTCAACATTTTTTCAGAGTAAGGTGTTCTGAAGTGCTTAAAAACCAAGGAATTGGGACACAATCTCTTGTAATATTTGCATACTCTTAATTTTCTGTGACTGAAGAATTGTGCTAGAGTGAATTTATTCCCTCATGAACAGGGTATTTCAGGCCATTTTATTCTCTAGCAGGTATACCTGAAATTAGTGTATTCACACCCTTGGAATCTTTTCCCTATTTCTCCAAAGGAGGGGGAAAAAGTTAACTGTGCTCAAGACGATCCATTCTCAGTGATGGAGTAACAGAAATGATCAAAATTACAGATGTTTGTGATCGCTGGAGGCAGTCAATGCTGGTGGATGCTATTGGCTCCTTTGATAAAGGAAAAATCCTTTAGAATTTAGATAACGATCTTAAATACTTGTTTTCCCTTTGAATCAAATACATCTTCTAATGACATCTAAGAAGCTTATGGGTAAACCAGAACTCAGTCAAATGTGTCGTGTTCACTCCTTGCTTTTAGGCCAAATAATCTTTCAGTAGTTTAAATTTTTATTTCTTCTCATACTGTGATGTTGCAAAGGCTGTGAAAGAATCGAGCAATAGGAACTTTCCAGTGCATTGAAGATTTTGGTCCATCTAATTTGGTTGAGAAGGGAAATTCCAACCTTCTGGAAACCTCAGCCTAATTTCTAATGCTGTGCTCTGAGACCAAAAGCCTCGGCTTCTGGATGTGGTTTCTTACAGGGAATTCCAAGTGAGAACCACAGAGAAATCAGCCTTTAGCTTTGTGTGATCCATATGTTAGCATGAAGCTCCAATGCTGTACCAAATTCTGTGTCGTAAAAGACATGAAGGGTTCAAGAGGAAAATATGGTCTTTCAGGTTATACAAGTTCAAGTATGTTTAACCTAATTAAGGAAGAGTATTGCTTCTCCCAGAAAATAGTAGCATAGCTTTTACCTGTGAACAATATTGTCTACTCCAAGCCTAGGAATATTTTATTAAGGTTTTCATTGCCTCACCAAATCTGTAAGTGTTGTGAGGAGAGGGGGTTGTGGGTTGTTGCTGGTTCTGAGAGCTTGGTTTCCCCAGCTTTGACTCTTGTCCTTTGCATTGGGTAGTATAAATTGTGCTTTGTCTTTTAGCAATGTAAAGTTTATGAAAGTAGCAGTGCTGAAGTCTTGATTATGATTAACTCAGACTCAGGGTGAGCTTAGCTTCTGTAAAAGTCAATAAACAATTTCAAAAAGAATGAAAATATTTTTTAGTAATATTTCATTATAACGTTGACAGATTTTAAGGAAAAGAGTCATACACTTACTTCTAAATGACACTGCTAAGTAGTACAAAATATCAGGCAGTAGTATTTCTTGAATGTGGAACGTATGTTTTTAGGAGCAGAATGTTGCAACTAACAGCTAAAAAGAGCCTGCTGAGCAGCAGTTAGTGCAACTACTCACAAGGTTCGTCTTTTGGAATTAGTTTTCCCTCCTCAGCCCACGTAGCAGGTTTGATTCAAAATCAAATCCTACTGCTTCTTATGCTTTTAATTTGTTTTAGTTTTTAATCTATAGGAATCAAAGAACTAATGAGTAGAGTGTTCAGAAGTGGTTTATTCTCCATTAGCAAGAATAGATTATTTTTTTTCCCCTCTTTCTGCATTGACGGGCTGGTAAGAAGCATTAGTGTTAGCTGGAGGCATTGGTTTTATATAAATGTATATAGAAGTCCACAGAGGAGTCCCATAGACCATGCTAACCATTTATTGATTGTGAAGCTGTCGAGATTTTGTTAAGAACGCAGCAATTTCCTTCAAACCCACCAGCCATGTTTCTAACTGACATTAGAAGCCTTACTAGCTTTAAACACGGAGCATGTTCAATAACTAAGATTGGTTCTGTCTTTTGCTTTCCAGAGTTCTCCTGGTTCAACTGGTGCCTCCCAGGATCATGTCTGCTCAGCCTGCTCCTCATCCTGTGCTTCCGGGAATCCTACGACAGACTCTATCTCGACGTCGTTGTCTCTGTTTGATAACACAGGACTGCTGACAGGTTGGGAGAGACTGAGTTGATTTTTACAGTCTGCACATCTGCCTGGATTTGCACAGCTAGCCAGAGGGGGGAAAAAAAATACAAGATATAATTGTGGCTTTATTAGTGAAGGTGAGGACAGGATGTTTCTTACATTCAAGCCCACTCAATTTGCATTCATTACAGGCAGATGAACGTGCAACTTGAGTGGTCATAAAGATGCCTGAAATGCACAAGAAGAATATATCTGATGTACAGTTTCCAGTGTCTGACCTGGGTTTCTCTATTTGAAGGCTGTTTTGTTCATGTAGCAGTGAGGTGTATGTTAGTGTGAGTGTGTGTGAGAGAGCCAACTCAAGGTAGTATGCACTGGGGTACTGGTAACTTTTGAGTCTTCTATCAGAATAGGAACAGTGAATAATCTCAAAAAAAAAAAAAAAAAAAAAAAAAAAAGGGAAAGGAGGACAAAAAAAGAGGAAAAATCTTTTTTTTTTTTTTAAAGATCTGTTTCCTAAATTGCCAGTCATTTATATACTGTATCCATTAAACAGTTAAGCTAAAATAATTTGGTGCTGTACACTACATTTACATTCTAATAAAATGATTTCTGATATAAGACACTGGTACCAGGGCTTTTAGCCATACTAAATAACAAAACAATCCTTGCAACATTGCTAGGTGTGTGTTTGTCACTCTGGTGCATGGATAATCCAAATGATAGCTGTAGCTGCCACTGAATGTGACTTGCACAACACTTGCCTCTGAAATACCACCATGGTTCTGTATGGACACACAGCATCTGTGGTACCTCAGAAGTTTACTGTAGAGTCATTTTTTGGTAAATTTTGCAGTTTTAAAGGCCGCCACTGTTTCACCTCTTCATGCTCCATCTCTAGTACTGCCTTTTGTTCTTTTCTACTGTGAAGACTTGTTCACACCGCTAAGTCCTGTTGGTGTGGATGTGGATTTGAGTCCTGGTCGTTCTCTTCTGATACTCTTAAGATATGCATGGTTTTTTAGGATTAGTTTACAATTGAGGGTGCCTAAGCAATACTGTTTGTTAATCCAAGTCTTTAAAATCACAGTTTCCTAAAATATGTTTATAGTTTGCTGGGGCACCCCGATAGCGAAATGACAATGAGAAATATCTCATGAGTTCTGGCATAACACGGAAACATAATGCCAGCTCTTTTTATCAGAACTAATTTGTGGTCATTGTGGCCCTTACTTGAACGTAAATATTGAAGACACTTGGAATAGTTTTTTAACTCAATTTTAAACTTGCTAATAATTTCTTAATTCTATTCTTATATTTCAGTTCATCATCATTTACAATATTCCCTGTATGTGTGTGCTGTGCTTTGTGTTAGGCGTGCGAGTGTGTCTGCATGTTTATATCTATGTATACACAAATATAACTTATATATATCTTATACATATCTTTATAAATATATATATGAGTTGTATAAGGGTATGTGTTTACATAGGTTTATTTTAAATATTCCTGTCTCTGGATGGTAGGTATGCCACTATTTGTAGCTAAACCAGTCACTGCCGTGAATGAAAATACACACGTGGGCTGTCTGTGACATGAATTTTCTTTTCATGGGGTGAATGACTTCCTACTGTAGCTGTTTTATAATACGGAGCGCATGCACGTGTTGGAGGAGGTTGGTGTGCAGAGTTCTGTGTCAATAGAAGTTTGAATCAAACGCCCTTTGCTCCTACGTGGGGCTCCTCTCTTTCTTGAGTGATACAGACACTGTAAACTCACTCAAATAAAACCTGATCTGAGCACTACCTTTCAGATGTGTATCCATTCATTCTCTTCTCATTTAGCAGAGAGGATACACCATTAATACCTTCAACTCAGGAGTGTATTTGTGCAGCAAAATAAAGCATGCTGTCTCATGGCAGCTGCTCTTATGTTTTCTGAGCAATGGATGCATTTACTATAGTAAGTAACAGAAAATTGACTTAGTTCATTGCCTGTACCGACTACTAAATGATCTTTTTTTCCCCTTGCAAGTGGATCTTTGCAGACAATGGAGCTGACCTATGTAGAGATAACTTAATCAATCTAACCATCATATTCAGAACCACCGGCATCTCCTTTTGTTGTTTTTCAGATGGATGGTATTAACCACCCTGCTTCTTTTTACTACTTTTCAGTGCCTGGAATGGTTTCAGTATCCAGTAGCTGCTGCTACCTATTGTCTCCTGAAAACTAGGATTGCTTGCCAAGAATTTGATTGGAGTTGCATTGTCATGGCAGAATTGCACCCGTGGATGGCTCTTCAGAGCTCTACTTCTGCAATTTACTGTAGCTATATTAAGATGAAAATTGTACCATTCAGGCACTGTCCCAAGTGACAGAGGTTTCTAATCTTTTTGCTGTCCAGACTATTTTGAGATGGAGGAGCACCTGAGGCAGCGTTCAGACTATAACCTCTTCCTCTTCTGTTCCAGAAAGCAGTGAACAATTCAAAATATTTGTCAGTGCTGCCAGATCCAGACTCTTACTGTCAGGGAGACTGGAGGTCTTGTTTTAAACCTTGTTGAGTGTTCTCCTGATTTGCTGCGAATTACTCACTCTTCTGAACTTTTGTAGAGTTTGTGCATCTGTCTTGGGCACTGTAATGTGTGGTCTTAATTACAGCTCTCAGTACCTCTGCACAGAAAACCGAACTGCTGCCCAGAGCTGAGCAGTGCAAAAAGACTGTTGGAGACCTGCTGTGCCTGCAGGCCTCAACCTGAATTCCCAGAACATCTGATGGAAATCGGATTGAAACCTGATGGAAATGGAGTGAACGCCAAAGGATGGCACTCACATGACTTCAAGTTGATGAGTACCCTGTATTCCAGACATGCAGTCTTCAGGTGCTGTGCTCTTATTAGAGTAGAAGTCTGGCTTGGAAGAGGAGGTGGGGACTGTGAATGTGCTTGCTGAGGTGTCTGATGGTCACCAACAACGGTAAGTCAGGACCAGCATCCTATGGCGGAGCAGTCCATTTTGTGTTAGTAACCCAACTGAAGCTTTGGGATTATTTCTTGGATATTTCTTATTTTTTCTATTTGCTTCTCTTAATGGCCCAGAAGAGCAATTTTACCCAGCAGTGCACAGCCCCCTAAAATACGCATAACTGTGGACATTTTATTTTGAAAATGCTGGGAAGGAGCACAGCGGTCATTCTCTTCTCTTTAACAGATCTTCATTTCAAGTAGTTATACTCTGGTCTGCTTCTTGTGTTTCTGTTTGCCTTACTAATAACTCTTAATTCGGTTCTGCTGGCTTTTTTATAGCTAGCTTTCATACTGCTAATGGGTTTAGTAGGAGCTGGCTCTGCTTATGCTGCTGTTTACTGTCTCTTTGTTGTTTTTACCCATGAATTTCCTTTTGAATCCATCACTTAGCCGAATTCCCTCCTGTTCCCCTGTGGCTGTGGCAGTGGCAATGCAGGGACTGTGGTGAAGAGCTCCCAACTCCTGCACTTGAGAAGTCAAATAGATAGGGCTTACGTGTGGTATGGACTTAGGTTCACAGCATCTGCTGAGTTATTCCAAACCATCCGTGGAAGAGGGACGTCTTCACCTTCACATGGGTTGGAAAATCCCATGCTGTGTCTGTAGCTCTAAGGGGACAGGCTGATGTGGGGGGGAGGGGTTTCTGTAGGGCCTTTCAGCATTACAGTACCTTGTGAGTTGATCAAATCCCTATAGAACGTGAAGTTTTGTGCTGAGAGAGCTGTTAATCTCTGGCTTATCCTATAGTAATGCATTGCCTAGACACTAAAATAAATAAACTGGATTGGTATTCATATTTTGGCTGTTACTGGGAAGGGAAGTGCTGTTCTGTGTGAGGATTGACTGGAATATGAGCAGGGATTATGCGGTGAGCACAATGGATTTAGCTGTCCTGCACTGCTCTGACAGCAGATTTTTAATTGTTAATCCTTATTTCTTACTTTAGATCACGTTCAAATGTCAATTAGCATCTGAAGGGAAAAAAGAAAAAAACAAAAGCACTCAGGGCTTATTTTATTAGATTTTCTTTGTTGTTGTAATAATGAATTCTGGTAATAATTTGGCAAGATTTGGTTACACCTGTATGGGTCTTGTATCAAGTATATGGATTTGGTGGTAGTGTTGCTGTTCCAAGTGTTCCTAAAGCACCAGGCTATGGCACATGCTTCTGACTGGATGCATGTGGGGCTGTGGTTGTTCCTGCTGTGAAGTTGGTGTCGGAGGCAGCTGAGAGTCTGCTCACTTCACCAGGGATCATCACTTCAGGGCATGGAGCCGGGTTCCGTGAGAGGCAGCAGACGCAGTGAAAATCAGATGTTGTCAATCTGCTTGTAATTTTTACAGTGTGTCTTTGAATGCAGATGAAACTAATAAATAGAGGAGGAAATGTAGTTTGGCCCAAAGTTTTGACAAGCAGCAAAAAGCAAATATTTGCACAGATGCTCTGGCTGCTGCCTTCCATTTGGGATCCTGGTATGTTAGGAGCATCTCGTGCTCAACCGAGTGCTTTGTTGGGCTTGGTCAGGGAGGTCAGTGGGAGAAAGGGATGTGCTGGATGGGCTGCCCTGAGCCCTGTGGCCTTCCGTCCTGAGCTGCACTCCTGCTGCGACCCACTTCACTCAGTTGGCATGCGTTTTACTTTTGTAATTTTTTAAAATGAGTTAATATAACTTTATTTTAGGGCAAATTCTACTTTTTGTATGTGATGTTCTGATGTGAAATACTTTTTATTTTGCAGAAAATAATGTTTAAGCCACCATGTACCTGTCAGCGTAACACACCCTCTGTATTGTTTAACACTGGAATCTCGCCGTGATGTGCGTGTCTCTTTACATGCTGCTTGTTGCACATTAAAGAAGTCACTCAGCTGTGCTGCCATCAGTGTTCATTAATTCATATGGCTCCCTGAGGGAATCACTTATTTCTGCTATAAAATCAATGAAAAGTACTGCAGGTACCGCTGCACAGTGGAGCATCCTCAGTGTGAAGGGCTGAGCTCCATCCCTGGGGGCAGAGATCACCTTCTGGTTCTGGTTTCCTTTCTCAAGATGCTGGGAGCCGTCTGGTTTGCTATTTTGGAAGGGCCACCCTTCATCATCCCTTTGCTCGTGTTTATTCTTCACCTGATGGAAACAAGACCCAACTGGGATCCGTGTTTATGTTCTAGGACTGGCTCTTCAATAACATCCCAGCCACGGACAAGTTTAAAATAGCATCACCTCCTCTCAGTGTCGGGAAGAGCTCTGTCAGCCTCGGTGGTGGGGAGGAGCTGGGCCCAGCTATTCTTAGCAGCAACCTCTTTCCAGCCTATATATGGGAGCTGGAGGCCACACTGCTCCCAGGCGCATTTATTGCCTCGGTGCTGCAGCAGTCTGTGCTGAAGGGATCAGGGCCAGGGTGTGGCTCAGACCTGAGCTGGCAAGCCCTCTCTGCTCAGCCTTGTTCAGGGAGATGTTTTGCCTGCTTTTTATTTAATCTTTCCAGCCATTGGCATCTGCCACGTGGCCACCCCACAGCATGAGGAGGTCCCAGTACAAGTGAAGCCAACAGCAATATGAGCATGTAAATGGGGTGCAGCAAAAAGAGAATTTCCGTGAAGAGCCCTATGAAAAATTTGTGGTTGCTAAGAAATGTTGAAAGCAGAAAACAATAACGTGGCTGCTGCCAGAGCAATAAGAGCGCATCGGTGCTTTGCCTCATGCGCAGCGCTTGCTTGTGACAGTAAATTAAGTACTGCAGAGATGGGGATGATTTTCTCCGTGGCCACTGATGCTTCACATCACAGAAATATCAAACGGTGCTGCTGGAGGTGGTTCATTACCCGGTGTAGAGAAGCGGAGCACTCTGCAGTTCCCCCAGCAGTGGGCAATGGCTGTGGGCTCTGTGGTTCTCCCCATGTCTGATGACTGGAAGGCACTGCTTGTCCTCACCTCAGTGCTGGGAGTGAGGTGAGGTGGTTGTGGTGGGGCTTTGGTGTTTGGAAGTGGAGTGGGGCAGTCCTGAAAGCTGCCTTGCTGTGATTAACCTGAAGCTTGGCTGCTAAGCAGAGTGCAGTGACAATTCCACATGAGTGAAGTTCTATGAATGAACTAAAGAAAACACATCAAAATGCATTTCAGCTGTTAGCAAAACAGCATTTTTAATGACTCTCCAAAGCCTTTGGTAATTGAGCTATGTGTTTGAGAGCATGCAGTCTTGCACGTACACTGGAGAGGGAGAAGCCCTGGGAACTGTGCAGGAAGGAGTTTGTGGGCTGGGGCCTCTGACCAGAAGTTTGGGATGGACAACATGGGAGCAAGGTCAGATGCAGAACCCCCTGGAGCCATCCCATAGACCTGTGGGCACTGTGAGTGTCATTACAGACCTCTTCGACTGCCACAGCTGTCCCTACAGGAAGCAGAGGCAGGACTCGGGGGCCTCTTCAGCGGAGGACACCAGGTTGGTCTGCACAGTTTGTTGATAATGTCATTTGGTGCTAACACACCTTTACTCACCCATTTTGCAGTGGTTACAAAGCACTCAGCAGAGTTCCCTGTTTGGGGGTGGGGGTGTGGGGAAGAGGGAAACAGCAAAAGGGATTTATGCAGAGGGACAGGGTGTGTGTGGGGGGGTGATCTTCTACCCCCAGAGCATTTCTGGCAGGGTGCTTGGAGGGCACGTAGAAATGGAGTGCACTGAGCCTTCTGTTTTCTCCTTTGTTGGTGTTCTTCGTGCTCAGCCCCAAGCAGCCCTGTGCTGGGACATTCTACAGCTGCTGCTCCAAGCAAAGCCTCTGCACTGAATGTGGAGCACCCCTGCTTCCTACACTGGTAAGAACTTGAAAACTAAACTGGTACAGCTGGGATGTGGAGTGATGGTGGGAGAGCAAACTGTGCCAGGGCTGCAAGTGAAGCTGTTATGTTAATGAATCAAATTATCACCTAGGAAAAAATGTTGTGGTAGACAGATTTCAAGGAAATTGAAAGTGGGCTCCGACGTGCTGCTTTGCTCTAATTGTGCGCAGAGGTGTCTCGCTACAAAACAAAACCATTCAGAAGTGCCCCCTCTGTGTTTTGGTGCAAACTGGATAAAAAAATCAATCATCTTATTCACAGCAAGTTTATTTTTACTGATCTTGTGCCTCTCAATTACTTTTTAATGGTCTGCATTGAAAAGAAATTCCTGTATGCACACTTGAGAACATGAAAACACCCAAATGATAGCTTATGATTTAGTAGGATTAAAGTATTATGTATGCAGGTGCAGCACGTTTCAGGTTATTAGTAATCCAATCTATTTTTTATGACATTATGGTGTAATTTTCTGTATAAAACTTCAATATAAGTCTCGAGCTGCATCGGAACATAAACTAAAATGTTCCTGACTCTGTCACTTTTCATGGTCTTTACTTTGATTAATAAATGCAAGCGGAGCTATAACATCCCGCAGTGAGAGGCCGTGATCATCCTTCAATCAGAGCGTGTCCCCCCTGATTTCTGGAACCCTTTGCATCTCAGTGCAGGGGATGAGGAGCAGCTGCAGCATGCCCAGCCTGCAACGGCTGCATGCCCTGTTCCCCTTGTCCCCAAGTCTGGTATCTGCACTTGGGGTGAGTTTTGCTCTCGCCCCATTGGGCGCCTCATGCAGAAAGCAGCTCCCCACACAGGGAAATAACCCACAAGCAAGCCAGGTTGTTCTGTTTTATTTCTGAATTATTCTTTACATTGTACAATATATAAAAATACAGAGTACCCCAAAAAAATTCACAGTGTCTAAAGGCAGTGATTACAGTCTAGGTCACCTTTATACTAAAGTACCATCGAGTTCAATTGCATAGGAAGGGTGATGTGCCTCCACTGCAGAGTCCAGCGACACGCTCCAGGTTTTCTGTTTGGGACAAGAGTTCCATTTGTATCTCTCCCCAGCCCTGTCCCTGTTGTGCCCCACCTCCATCACACACTTGGCCCCATCTCACTCTTCACACACCCTGAAGCCTCTGTGTGAGCGGGGCTGCAGCCTCATGGCATTTGTGTTTCTTGCAATGGGTTGGTTTTAAAACAAAGCAGGATGGGGACTCTGGAAAGCCAAATGCTGCTCTTAAACTGCGCATGCACCTCCCATGGCAGGACCGGGTTTGCAGCTGAAGCAGAACAGAAGCAGTGGCCCAAAGGGAGGAATTCAGGGCAAAAGGGTTGAGGCTAGATGACCCCACAGGGACCCATTCCCCACAAGGGGGTTTGTGGTCGCTTTTGAAGGCGATAGCACAGCACCGAAACCTGTGGGTCTGCTCACCCAGCCCAAACCTGCCCTTGCAGCCTTCTCAGGTTTTCTCCTTATAAGCTGAAAGGGAAGAATCCCCCATATGAGTCCAGTCCTTCCTCAGAAGGGGCACCCAGCCATAGGGTGCTGCCCCCGCACCACAGCCTTGTTTGGAGCCCTCTCTGAAACCAAAAGCCATTGGTTTTCAGGGTTTTTCGACCCTAAATTTTGCATTAAACTTCTTTGTGTCCCTATAAGGCCAGTCTCATAATGCTGATCAATAACTCAGAAAGCAATTGCTAACTTCTTTAACATGGAAGATGACATTGTTCCAGTTCTAGTAGTTTATGCTTTACTCTAATGGTACATTATTTGTTACTCTACTTGCTATTTTAATTTTCTTTGCACAATTACTCCCTACTTATAATTACAAAAACAACAGAGTGATACACATGAGAGATTCAGGAGGCTTATTCAGAAAATATAAGCAGTAATGAGAATCCTTTCCTCAGTCATTCTTAACCAGAATGATTTAGGGGAGAATCAGCACTCTTAACTAGAAAAATCAATTTTCTTTTCAATTAAAAAATTATATTTCATTTACCTCAAAATCATATTTTGTCACCTCCTAATGGAAAGGACACTAGATTTGTACTTTTTTTTTCCTTCAGTTTGTCCCTGTGGCATTTGAATACCAGCACTGCCTTTCTTATTTTAAGTTTCCTCTGCAGGCATTTTGATATATATATATATAGTGTGTATATATTATAAATATATACTGTACCTATCCACTGATAGATGTATACACTATTACAAAAAAAGAGCAAGTTGTTACACAAACTTTACATTTACATTTTATATATATATTTATATATATATAAAACTCTCCCCCCACTACATTTGGTATAAAGAATAAATCAATCTCAGTGGACAGCAATTTCCTTCCCAGGTGGACTCAGCATCAGATTAACATTGGGGGCATCAAATTATCTGCATCAGATGTGCACTCCGTTCCTGCTCTCTGTTGATTTCCAAAAGCAAACTCTGTTATCTGTTTTTCTACAAGTAAGGCATTAAGAACAGTGGTGGTAGCACACTACACGTTCCTTTCCTACACTAGCTATACAGTTCACATACTTGGGTGTGGAACATCCCACTATAGGTGTTTCTGCTGAAACTTGGGCCGTCAGACTTCCACTGTCTTTTGTCCATTGTGTTTTGTGCGCTGTATGCCTGAATCCTCCCCAGAACCAATGGCTCCAGACCAACCCTGTGACCACCCAGGGTCTCCTCTTTTCTCAGAAGAGAAAGAAAAAGGAGAGCTGGATGGTTTCATTGGGAAGCAGTGCGTCCCAATTAAGTGCATCTCCAGTGTAGTTCAAGCTGAATTTAGGAACTCTTAAACTCTAGCAGCAACCAGGAGGAGTCCAACCTGCTCAGATACTGCAGATCTAGTGATCAAACTGCTGTATTACTTGGACAGCAAGAATGTCATGTATTTGTATCGTTAACCTGCCACACATTAGAGAGTTTGTAACAAAGTGCAACCCTCACATCACATTAACATGGTCCTTAAATAACTGCACCCTCATGCAAACAGTAATTGAGTAATAAGTGCTCTGATTTCTCTCTTTTTCTCTCCTGGCTCTCTCTTGGCTTCTGCATTCTGCTCAAATGGAGCCAACAGACCCTTGCTGTGACTGCCCATTGCATGAGAAGAACTAGGTCCATTTAGAGGGCTGGTAAGAAGGAGCATTTCAATGAAGTGGTAACCATATGCGCTACCCTTGAAACATCTGTACTCCAATAGCTGACAAAATATCCACCTTCTGAGCACAATGGCAGTAATGACCTATCTTGGTGAGCTGAACATTTAAGTAACTTCAACTGCTACATGGGAGCTTTCTTTGGGGAAAAAAGCCAAGCATGGAAAAATGCTTAAAGTGAAGGAAAAAAAAAAACATAAAAGAAAAATGGAAAATGAAAAAAAAATTGCAAGATTTGACTCACTCACATCCCCTAAACTCCAGCTGCAATTCTGTGATGTGCACGATGACGGCAGAATGTGTCGGTGCTGAAAGGGAAGCTCAAAGGTGGCTCAAATTTCACAACAGTGAGCATGACTGTGGGAGCCCCATCTTCTTCTGACTCCTCCACTGGGAGCTGAAGAATTCCAGCCAGGCAGTCCAAAGCAAACGCATTCAGCCCATGGGCCACGTGTTTGTTGGAGTGACTTACAGCCAAGATTTCCAGTGTTTTGTGGGGAGTAGGCAGTTTGATTCCCTCTCTTTCACCTGGTGAAGCTGAAACAGAAGCAAGGTGAGCTGCTGATTCAGAACAGCTGCTGGAAATGATAAGCACCAAGCCTAAGGCATCCTTGAGGCAGTGCAAATAACCCCACTTCATTACAAATATCCTACAGCCTTCAATCACTGCAAACTGAAGTAAAAAAAAAAAAAAAAAAAAGAAATTTAAAAGTGGGAGGCTACTTTATGCTTGCCTTCCGGTCAAACAATCGTAACACAGGCTTATAGAGCCATGTTAGCTTTTCCTTGCAGGAAAAGCAATGCACTTGTATGAGCCTTTCTTCATTTCCTACTGGCTACCTGCATGAAAGAGAAGAACACATGGCCCCGGCCAGACCTCCAACAAGCAACTGCAAAGGAACAGCGCTGAGAAACTGTTGGCTTATGGCAAAATCTGAAAGAAAGCAAAGACAAAACACTCAGTGCACAGCTGAGCTGACAGCCATGCGTGGGCATGGCAGTCGTCCGGGTAAGATGCAGACAACACATCCAAGCTCAGGACTATGTGGAGCTCATGCGCATTTCGGGGTGTACTTTTATCTCATGCTTGGTATTGCAACATTCTAAAATCCTTAGCATCAGGAGTTCGTTATAAATATTTAGAAACACTGAATGATAACAGTGGTGGACTTGTTCACGTTGCTAACACGTTTGATGTAATTGTACATTAAGCACCAGCAATAAGTTTCCTTTTTGCCAAACAATTATGTCAGACAAACATCTGGCTGTAAACAACATGGCTTCTGCATTAAAATAATACAGTTCTCATAGACACAGTCACACACGTACACAAAATTACATTTCAAGGCTGTATATATTGTTTAATAACGCTACTGCCCCAATTCACTTCAATAGCTGCAGCAGCAGTTGTTTGTTGGGTTGGTTTTGTTCAGAAAAATTAAGGAAATATTGGCAAACAATGCACATTACTCAGCTGTGTTACTATTTCATAGAGTACTGACTGGAAGACGCTGTAAGAATGTGCAGCAGACTTTCTGGGTCACGTCAGACTACGGAAACATTCCTTACAAAACACTCTCCCCTTTAAAGTCAGAATTATTCACTCTTTGAAAAGTATACAAACTAAAAACAGACAATAAAAGAAGAGTAAAAATTAGCCCAAAGCATGGTGATTTCCCACAGAGAAGAGCACGGCCTCCAATGTTGTCTTTCCTTGCGGACACAATCAGGATCAAAGCTAGAACAAAAAGAGTTAACACTGTGTCAGAAGCAAAATGAAAGAATGGAAGAAAAAAAGCCTATGGCTCTTGTGCGGCAATCATCATATTTTTTTTCCAGTGATACAAACATCTTTGTTTGCTAGGCACTCCAAGTTCATGTCTCCGATGTTATTCCAACGTTTACTTTCCTCAGTATCTCACTGCCAGTATAATTTCCTTTGAATTAAGACTGGAAACATTCTAGAAAGCTTCTTTGGGTAATGCACTTTATTTGTATGTTGTTTCTTACCAGCTCAATTGCATATTACCAAAGAAGGTGGTGGAGATTATTTCCTGCAGTATGAAAAGATTCTGTTGAAGATACAGGAACGTTGCCCTAGAAAATTACTTTTTTTTTCTTTTTTCTTTTTTTTTTTTTTTTTCCTGCAGAAACTGTAAAAAAAAAATAATCAAAATTAAAAAAGGAAATGAAAAGGAAAACGTTCTTCAAGTTGTTGGCACGACAGAGTCCTGCATGGTCGGTTCCATGCGCTGTGCATCATCTTATGCCCTGTTGCTTCTCTGTCCCAGGAAGGATGCTCCTTGTCCCAGGAGGCCGCCTCCTGTGTCACTACACATGCACTCATACTGCTGCGTGGTGGCACGGCCACAGCCAGCTACTTGACATCAGCCTTGGACAGTGATGCTGATCTTCCAGCCATAAGCAGTTCCAGTAGTGAGAGCCATCTCCAACCAAACAGCCACAAAAGCTCTGCAGAATGGTCCATGTCCTTGTAAGGAGATGTGCTGTTTACAAGAAATACAATTAACCAAAGGAAAAAAAAAGACCCTACTGTACAATATTTACATCTAGAGGCTGGGCCAGTATTTGGTCCACAAAATCAATAAAAAAAATTCATATAGGAAGTGATGTAGTCCTGTAGGATCTGTCCATCATCAGCTGTTGGTAAAGGTCCTTCCAGGAGAGGCCTCCGGTCTGTAGTCATATTTATTCAGTGTACTGGGATAGTAGGTTGTCGTGTACACGTTGGTTTGCTGCAAGGGGTAGAAGTTGGTCCTGTCATCTGGTATCAAGTTGTTCTTGTTAAGTGTCTGTAAAAGAAAAGAGGGAATGACAGGCATGGCCACGGTGTGATGCAGTTACTGCTTTCTACCTACAGACACCTCCCTCTCACCTGCCTTCTTCAGCATAGCCTCTGCTGCAGCCACCACTGCCTTCCCTCCAGCTGGGAGAGTAAGATGGCCCCTTGAGGTCACTATGGGGCAGTCTGCAGGGACCACAGCTCCTGCCAGGTCTCCTCACTGTGTTCCATCTGTACTCAGCTACTGCTAGGGCCACGACCCAGAGCCCTCTGCAGAGACCCGCAGTCTCCGGGTGATGGCACGTTGTCTGAACGTCAACGTCACACAGAACCATGCTGGGCCTACACGACCTTGGTGGTTAATGGTAGTGCTCAATCTAACCTCTTTCAAAGCGCTCACGTTACGGCCTGCAGTTCCCTCTCAAACTGCCAAACGGCGGCTTTTTCTCTTTGGCAGAGCAGGTGTGCATTTACCTGATCTCCATCTCCATTGGTAGATATCCAGGTTTGGACCCCCCGATATTAAGTGTGTCACTTCTGTCAGCTACAGTACAAGTAACAAATCATGGTCACTTTTGGAAAAACTAAAATGACTTAAAATACTTCAACAACCATGAAACAAGCGTTGTCAACAGCAGCATGAAAAGAAGAACCAGAAACACCCCTTTAACATAAAAATGTAGAGGGGTTTTTCCCCCTCCCTTCCTCCCCCCTTTGATTTTTGCAAGAATTACTGTTACTTTTCACACCAGCATCCCCCCCTATCCCCAGATTAAAACCCATTGCTATGCTAGGCTTTTCCTAGGGACAAGGATAAAATCCCATTCTGGAAGAAGCAGTGATTGTATGAAGCTTTCTCTTTCATCTTTACAGTTTATAACTTCGGTTGTAGACATTTCTAACACCATTTCTAACAACATTTTTCAACAAGCTCCTGGCTTCAACTTCTTGTCTCTGACCTATAATGTTCCTATGCACATCCTTAAGGTTTGCCATGCAGTACAGTAGGGAACTCACTGCTTTGATTTGAGGGTCAACACAGGCTTTGTTTGCTACAGCATCCTCGTGATCGAGGCACAGCACATTTAGGGAAGGTATGAGCGCATCTCCTGTCTGGAGCAGAGAGATGGAGAGTCAGATGAGGTGCCCAGTCCAGGATCTAATGGCTGTTCTGCTACCCCGGTACTTCTGGGGAAGCCACTGCACCTTAGTTCCACAAACAGCTCACATTCAACCCAGCTCAAGCCCCAGTTTCTATTTAATCAAGCAATTTTACTGCATGGGGAGCGGGAGAGGAGGAGGAAGAAAAGAAGACACCTTCTTCTAATCCAATATCAGTCTCTACAGCTACCATGGGAACTGTGCCTCCCCATTTTATGTAAGATATAAAGAGGAAAGACTTCCCTGTGGCAAAAGTACCCTGATAAAGACACTTTAATTACTGAATAGCTGAAAAACTTCTATGGAACAGGCATTATATGAAACATCTTGTATGTGGAAACAGGAGGAGATCCAGCCTCCTCCTGGTCTGACTGGGATCTTTCCGTGCCTGGACCTACAGCACAGCATTTGTAGGAGTTAAGAGAGAATTTGTACAAGCATGTTCAAAATGACAAATACTTTGAAGGAATGAGAATTTCTGCCTTTCAATATGAAAGGAAGAAAAGAAATGTCATGCTTTGCTCCCAGTCACCCAAAGAAATATTAAAATAGTGTAGGCAACAGTCTGCTGGTTTGTGCTGGAGGCTGGCAAACAAGGAAGCCGGTTTCAGTTTTCTGTTGCTTTCTATGCTTCCTTAGGAAATTCAATTAACTTCTCTGTGCTTCAGTGTTTTCTGACCCAGCTTGATAAAAATGATTGAGATCGCCTGCAAAAACTCATTTTGCTAAGTACTGTCACTGAGTCTTTGGGGGAACTGCTCTCTGGAAAACAAACAAGTGTTTGTACACGATGTCTAAGAATTCCTATCAGCGTCTCTAGCTCAGGATGCCCACTAAAGGCAGTGTGACCCAATGACCACGGACCACCACGGCAAGAGGACAGGCTGATCCCCACTGCCACGCTCCCTGGGCACACCCAGAGGCAGTCCTGGACTTGCCTGGCTCCCTTTTTGGCAGAGTTAAGACTCAAGAGAGGTCAGAATTACAACCTCTCAAATTTGAGATTTGTTGGCATCAAAATCCTGACCTGGGATGGCACAAACCATCTTGACCTAAAGACAAAAACCTCAGGATTCATCTTTCTTGGTTTTCAACTGGAAAATCTGTGTGAATTCCAACAAGTCCCACGGTGTTTAAGACCAGTCCCTTACAGCAGACTTAGCATTTAATTAATGCTATTTGCATATTTTTTTTTTATCTCTTGTCTTACTTTTGTATAACATTTCATTAGGGAAAAAAAAAAACCACAACTTTTCCTTTGCTCTTATCGTTTTCATTCTTGGTTGTTTTTTTTTTGTTTTTTGTTTTGTTTTATTGAGGGCTTATATCTTTGGGAAATACCTTCTGAAAAGGGTTTAAGAGAATTTATAATGCAATTAGCTGCAAGGAATTTGTCTCTGGAAAAACTGCGGAGGCAGTACAGTCCTAAATCATTGTGATCAATGCGCACTGTCGGCACGTTTCCCTGTACAAACTTATTGTCTGTCTCATTTTAATAAATAAGTGATTAGGTTGACTGGCCCTAGAAATTGCCTGATATTTTGAAGAAGGAAAATTAGGCAGCAGCAAATTATAGAAACGTACACATACTGATGCACGCTCTGTGTGAGAAGAGAAGCGCTGTGGTCACATCTCCCTGTGCATCTCATTCAGAGCTATCACCCTGGCTCTTGCCCTGCTCGGCCTTACTGTGACAGCACAGAGATGGCCAACAGCTTTCCTTTTGGACAGTATTCCCAGCACTATATAGAATCATAGAATCACCAGGGTTGGAAAAGACCTAAAAGATCATCCAGTCCAACCGTTCACCTATTCCCAATAGCTCCCACTAAACCATGTCCCTCAACACAACATCCAGCCTTTCCTTGAACACCCCCAGGCTCGGTGACTCCACCACCTCCCTGGGCAGTCCATTCCAGTGCCTGACCACCCTTTCTGAAAAGTAATACTTCCTCATGTCCAGCCTGAATCTCCCCTGCCGTAGCTTGAAGCCATTCCCATATGAGATACACCGCCAAGGTCAGAGGCTCCCAACAAGCTGACCTTGCTGGAGTCACTGTGGGATGAAAACACTCAGCTGCACCCACTGGTGCTCCCACCTGTACTTGTCAGTACCAAAGGGAAAGTTGCCTTTGTAGGGACTTATCTGTGTTGTCAGTAACTAAGCTGACATTGTCAGCTGTATTTTAAACACTGAGAGAAATGGATTTCAGGCTCTCGTTACGGTCCCATCACCTCTTCAAAAGAAAGAAGATTCTGGTTGTTGCAGAACTGAGACCAGAAACTTAGCTATTGTGAAAACCAGTGTGCGGTGGTTAGAAAAAAAGGGTCCATTCAATGAACAACTAGAAATTCACCATGCATCAATCAAACATTTTTACCTGCTTCCATCCTTCCTGGATGAGCCATACCATCACAACATATTTGATATCATTCATTTTTTTCTGGTCTATTCACCACTGTCCTCAATTCAGGAACTTTTTCGCAGAAGATACACCAGCAGCATGCACTAACAGATCCCAATGGATTGTTCAAAAGCAGGCTCAACTTCAGCTTCTCCCATACGACTAACATATGAAAAAAAAACATCCTGTAACCTGGGAGCTCTGCCTTGTCAAACTGGAATTTGAGATGGACCAGGATGGATATAGTTTTAAGAGAATGTAAAACACCAGCAGCTTTCTACATCACATGTGATCTGTCAACTAATCAAAAGGTCCAATCTTAGTGAATAACATGCCTATGCTGAGCGCAGCAGAGAGCTGAGTATTTCAATATTAACAGAAATGCATAAAGAATCACTTGGCACTCTTGCTGTTACATTAGCAATTAGTTAGAAGTGAAACACGCTAACAAAAAATTTGTTGCTATCCCCTCACATGCTGCTCTTCGTCTGGAACTCAAACAGTGACATACACGCACAGGCTGTTTTTCCCAAGGTAAAGCCAAGCATTAGACGAGTTAAACTTGATTGCATTGGGCCATATGCATACATTTAATTTTGTTCCGCTTTTACCACTGATATTTTTAGCCAAAGTCATCATTCATATTTTCCATTTGTTGCTTTTTCTCCAGCAAAGCCTTGCCACTACTCCCCCAAATTCTGCCTCTGCTCCAAATCATTGAGTCATAATCCACTGACCTACTTGCTTACATTCTCCCAGATGTATCAAAATATCATCACGTGTAACAGTATGGGACTTTCAGTACTACTCCCATCCTACAGCTGCATGTAAAAGCTGTATAAACATTTCCTACACGCATAAACAGATCAAATGTTTCAATTTTCAATAAGCAATCATGAAAAATTCAAAACTTCGCTTAGAAGAGATCTCTCCATGCCCAATTAAAAGGAATTCCCTGTTGTTTTCAGCAAGGTAGTGTGAAAAGGAAGCTTCAAAAAGCATCTGATACACATATAACTGATAGCAGAAAAAAAAAAAAAAGGCTATCTGGTGAATGTAGTTTGCACAGGGTGACGGGCAATGACAAGATTTCCTTAATTTTATCATGCAGACCTCAGTGCTTGCATAGAGCTCCAAATTTCTTTTTTCTGTTTTGGAAGTGTTGTGAGGGAAGAGTCAATGGGTTTCCCAAAAGTTTTATAGGTTTATCACCAATTACACAGCACCGCAGTCCCCATGAAGTCAGCGGGGCAAAGATTTCTCCCCAGCTCAACAGTTTCCCCACTGTCTTTTGCCAAGTGATATTTCAACTCTTCCACTTCCCACCCATGCTTCCCATGGCACTTTCCCCTTTAAAAAGGTAAAAAGAAAGAAAAAGTTGGGTGACCTTCTCAGAGAGCTTCAAACCACCCCTTCTAGCTCTTAGCCCCAAGTTTCCATCTTCAAGCTTGTTTACAATGTTGGACACTGGGTTATGTCCATATCCTCCCCTTTTTCTTCCTCACAGAGTGAGCACAGGCACTAAGGAACAAAAGGTCACAACTCCAGTCGCTGTTAACCCTCGTCATCCACTGCAGACATAGACAAAGGTCAAAAATAAAAGTCCGGAACCAAACAGAAACTCTGAAGTCAAGCCACTTCTCTTGGCAACATCCAAATCAATCCCATGTGCATCCTGCATCTGCAGAAATCAGGGACAGAATTCCCACTGAACTCAGCTGCACAATTAGCCCAAAATGAACTAAAGTAGCATTTCCAATTTTCCTGAAACAGCATCCTGTAGCAAAAGTTGGAGGGCCGTTACTCCCCCTCACCCCTCAGGAAAATGGAAGCTTAAGGGAATTGTGCAATGGTGTAATGAATGCAAGATTCAACGTTTAGTTTCTTCTGTGCTCTTTGAAAGTCGTTTGTTTCTTGCAGTGAAATCAGAATGAGCAAAATGCCTTTTCGATACAGATCAGCCGTTTTATGGAGCTAGCCATGCCTTCTTGTTAAAGGACATTACTTTTTGTGCTCTAGGAACATTAGCCAAATGAATTAGGTTTGCAAAAATATATTAAGAAACATTTCCCACAGCTTGTACACCTCTGGAAGCACCAAGGTAAAGAGCTCAGAATTATAATTAACCAGTAAATTTGGAAATAATTAGCATAATAATTGCGTTTCAATAAAATAAACCGTATAACTAAAATAACCTCTCAGCAAAATTCAACACCAGGAAAACAAATGACGTCTGGCCCACCCACATGCTCCCTTTCTTGTGATCAACCCGATGCCACAGCACTGCTGTGTCTCACAAGCTATGCATTACAAACAGCACTGCAAAGATGGAAAGCTGTCAGAAGGACCTTATGAGACCCATGTATTTACTGCAAGCTATGAGTGACTTATAAGACTGTAATAATCCTTCTGTCGGATCTTTCTTAACAATCTGCTTAAAGCATTACATTAAACAAACTGTCCTACCCGATGTTTTTACAAAATCTCTGCACTGAAGCCAAAGGTAGCACCAGCCAGGCTTTATGCATTGAGTTTTTCTAACAGATTCAACGTGGCTGTTTGCAGGATTACAAGGGGAATGTAGATGTACAGATGAAGAATCTATTTTCTCTGTAAGAAGGTATTTCCTTTCAAAAAGAGATATAAAGAAATCCCACTGTGACACTAAACTTATGATTGCACTTTCGTCTGGGCTTACTGTATTTTTGGACTGGAAATTATTTGTTCACCAATTTGTTATTGGTAAATAAATTAAGCAGCCCCCAAATGATGCCAGCATCTGTAGATGTGCTCAGATTAACAACGGAACTAACGTTCAATTATAAGAAAATGAATAGCTACAGTTTTCTATAGCTGTTTGAAAATAGCTATTTTATCCTCATACTTGAGAGGGAGTGAGGTTGTATTACTGCCGTTTAAAGCTTATAAAAACCTTCAGAGTTGGCAACATAAAGGACCATTGTCAGAAAGATACTTTGGCACATCTCTGACTTTAAGCATGGGTACGATGACAAAACGAACTGCATGTTGTAATAATAAGGCAAAAATGTGTCCCTGCTCAGAACAAGATCCATGTTCTTTTTCTTAACAAGGAACTGCAGTCAATGGAAGTCTGCCCATTGGCAAGTGCAGGTGTCTAGCACTGAGCACGTTATTTACCTCTGGCTTAACACCAGTTTGGTGGTGGCAACACCCATGATGTGGTGCCCAGATACAAAAGGAAAATTATGGGCTGCCCTACAGTGCTTCCCAATATAGCTGGTGCACAGGATACAGCAGACATGACCTCAGCTGTGTGGGACGGTGCCATCTGTCTCTGTGCTAACCTGTTATGTCTTGGTGCATGAGCCTCTCTGCTTACTGGGTCCCTCACACACAAAGCAGCATCACCACAGAAGTTTAGCAACTGCCCTTGGATGTGCTATCAACTTACCAGATGTACAATCACTGCTTTCTAAAGCAGCAAATAGGTTAAATAGTACACGCTGGGTGCAGAGCATCACCTATAGGTGTTTGGCCGTACTGGGCTTCAGTTTCAGGCAGCTTTCCCTGCATCGCTGCAGTTACAGCCCTGAGCTTTTGGATGGTCTCAGAGCCGCTTATGGCAGTGAATTACAAGCATAAGTCATGCAGAGCAGTGCCAGCCTGCAGCACTACATTTAGCTGAGAATTGCAAAGGTGTAGCTGCAGTGGTGCAAAGAAGAAAAAGATGTAGTAAAAATAGAAATAAAAGTTAAAACTGAGCATAATTTGCCATCTGCTAGCTCTATTCAATCTCTCATAGTTGTACTGCTTTCCAAGTATCTCCCACCCTCTAAACTGCTGCTTTTTGATTATTTTCCTCAAGATTGCTTTGTTTTCTCCCCATGCTGCATCTTACCTTGTTATTTCCTCTCTACACTTCTCTCTCTCCAGGTCATTTTCGATTATTTCTATACCTTCTAGTTTCGTCTCTTCTGCTAGTTTAATTATCACACTGATTGCACCCTCTCCAAGCTCATTAATGAAGATATTAAATAAATCCAAACCTTGCATTTCTGCTTGCAGTGCCCCGAACAACTCCTCCCCACAGCCCCGTATGTTCCCATTAACAATTGCCCGATGTTTACAGTCCATTAGCCAAGTCTCAATCTCTGCAGCAGCGTTCCTGTCCAAACCAATTTGTACTTACATGTCACAAGATTATTTCAGACACCTATAGCACACTCTTTTCTTTAAGTTTATGGACCAGTGAAGCTGCAGTTTTTAACCAACTGAGAATCTGCCCGTATGCAGCGCAGTCTGGTGCTTTTCTTTCATCTGCTAATACTGAAACTGTGCAAAAAGTGATCGTGTTTGATTTCTTCCTTCTCAGCATCATGGTCCCAACTCAGCTGTCAGTTCCACCTAAGCACCTTTCATCTCATCAGAGTATGCGATATGTTGCCTTTCCAACATTAGTGCAGGTTTCAAATATTAACACTGACACAGATTTGTTTCAATGAGTTTCCATCACTGTAACTAAAAGCACAGACGAATCACTCCCATTTGTTTCTCCTGGTTTCACTCTCTGCTGTGACCTCGACTGCCAAATTTTAAAGACCAACTGGGGTTTAACACTCCCTTGATATGCTTTGCTGAATGGGGAATGTTGAGGAATATGTCATTGACTGTGAACGTACACTTAACAGATATTTTGTCTCATCCCCAAATCCAAATGGTGTTTCTCACACAGAGTTATTAAAGCTACTTGTGTGACTTTAGTGCATCGCACTTGAGGAGCTTAAAAATGACTCAATTAGCTGGGAGGAAATTGGCCTGCATTCTTATGAACGCTTTTGTGTTACCTTTGCATTTCATGGTACTGGGAGTTTGCCCAAGGTCTGTGATATTTATAAACGTAATTGGAGTTGTTCATTAGCTGGTTCTCGCAGGCTTTGGGACACAGTCCATCTAGATTCATTCCTCCACTGATTTTCAGTATTTTCCTTTATTCACATGCTTAGTGCCAAATCTCAGGACAGCATTAGAGCTGACTTAATGAGGAATCCCCCTGTCTTCAGGAGAGTGCAGGCAGAGCTGTGCCTGCTTTCCCTATGCCAAACCTGTTGTGCACATAAAATGATGCACTGGGGGAAGGTGTCAATGGCTGAAACGTTTCTGCAAGCTTCAGTTCTGAACACAACTGACACAACTATCTATCTTGTATGTATGCAGCTCCATTTCTTTAGAATTCTACCTAAATATCTATCATTTGCTGGTGGAGATATTACAGATGAATAGTAAGGCAACTCCCAAGTATAACACCGAGTTTGTTTTCTGGTGTTTGTTTGTCCAATATTCTCCTCTGCCTTTACTTTCAGCTCCCTGCTTTCATGGCTCCCTTTAAACTCTTCTACAAACACATAATTTTTTCTTCCTCCATATGTTAGAGGCACTGAGGATTTCCCACTGTGAGTGTTGTGCATACCAGTGCCAGGCAGAGCTTTGTGGACATGAGGAGGGAAGAAGCACTTTAAGAACCCGGAACAAGAGAGAACCATTAATTTTTAGCAAATGGGACTAGGGCATCTTTGAAATATTCCTGTTCTGGCCAGTAGAGGGAAGTCATGTAAGTACACAGCTTTCCACGCAGTGTGATTTTGTTATCCCCATTCCTGGAGTTCTTCATTTAATTCTCCTTCCAGCACAGGTGAGTGGGTAGGGGAGATATATGTAAACCCCCGAGAAATCAGAAAAGGTAAAATTGCAGGACAAAAGTGATATCAATTATAAGATCCCCTAGTTTAGCTGGAAAAATCAGATGAACTTTTGAACACAGCTGTCCAGGTCTGAAATGGCAAGTCATATGCTCAAAAACCTGAGAGATTTTTTCCACTGATTCCTTGATCTGAATTAAAAAAATAATCAAAATCACACGAAACTTGTCAACCTACAAACCTGTTTTGTTCATACCCACACATCATCACAACTCCTGCAACGCAACCCTAAAGAAAGTTGGTGCAAACATCCATGATGACTAGCATAGACTATGAGAACAGCACAGACCATATTCCTGACCTGAGTGCAAAGCAGATCCACCTGGTCATACAAGGAGGAGGAGAGAAGGTTAAGCCAAAACCAGAAAACCTAACAGGATGAACATGAAGCATCTAACCCCAGCATGATTTAACACTTCTCAATATTGCTGAAAGAGGAAAGAAAGCAAAAATCATCCATAAGGCTGGACTCTCACAAAACGGTAGGCAAAGGGTAGCAAGGTGGATTCTCACCTCCCAGAAAGCAATAACAGTCCTGTGAATTAATAAAGAGCTTTCATGAAGAATGGATGAAGGGGGAACTAATTTCCTTTGGGGGACCATTGGCAGCAGTTGCTTTGCATCCCAGAGGGCACAGGAGCAAGGAAACCTCTCAGATTGGCAGTTCCCCCTGTTCTTAAATAATACATCAACATGAGGGTGATATCTGTGACACGCACACAGCAGCCTGCTGAGCTGATCCTGCCCTGGGGTGAGGACACTTCCAAGAGATGCGCAGTGCCCCACAGGCACAGCTGTCCCTGGACACCCACACCTCTAGGCACGCTTGACTGCTCAATTTGACTCAACCCAATGATATAAAGGGGAGAAAAGACACTAATAGAGTTTGACTGAGATGCACCACTTAATCCTTTTTTCCCCATCAGTAAGCTCTCGCGCTTTCTCTTCCTAGCATGCATTATGCAAATTGAGAGTCCCCTGAAGTGATATTTGCGACTGTAGGATCATACAAGAAAGGACACAATGCTCCTTTCCCAACACAGCCCCCTGCCCCTACTATTCTTTTTCAAATAATACCATACTCACAGTAAGTACTAAAAATGTGTACTCTACCATTCAAGCACTTAATGTTCTTAAATGCCACTTTGTTCAGAGGAAATAGTCTTCGTAAGACATGAAATTTATTGGGAACAAAATTTATGTTTCAATTTGATTTACTATATTTGTATATATATGTGTGTATTTATTTTATTCCAGCTGATTACATCAGCTAAATCTCTCTCTAAAACACCATGCAGCTCAAGCAAATACTTAAGGAAGGCTGCTGGTAACTTATTGGCTATGTTGGGATTCATAACTGCTGGCTTACATCTCAACTTTACAGCCACTTCCTGGGACCTGCATGATGCACAGTGACAGGGCCATTGGGAAAAGACAAAGCTCTTATCACACTGCTATCAGTCTAAGTGCTACGATCACTACAAATAAATGGGTTAGCCAATTTTTGTTGAAGTAGTAACACACTAAATGAAGCAATAGGACACAAAGGCCCTACGTTTTCTATGGCAGAAAGAAACAAACGTCCTCAGAGACCAAGGTTGACTGAGACGAACATTCCTCCAGCATTGATAGCAGTTAAAGCTCATTTAAACTAGAACCATTGACTGTCTCCCTGCTACAAAATAGGTGTGATTTTCAGTGGCAGTAAAAATGACCATCGCCAAGAGAGAGACATTTAAAATCCATACGGACATCCACTTTCCTATATCCTGAGCTTCACTTCATTTTGTAATGCTGGAAGCCATGCCAAATGCTCAGTCTGTTGTTTTATTCAGAAGGATTCTTCTCCTGAACACGGAATTGGTTTCTGTTTCGTAACCCTCCACATTGATATTTTATTGCCATGAATTATTCGTGATTACTAAGTGTGGATCACAGTGTCTAGAGACTTTTGATATCTGATCTGCATTCTCATTTGATTCTCAACAGCACTGTTCCCAATTTATTAAAAAATATTCATTCTATTTTCTATTTTATTTGGAGTTCCAGGAAATCAAGTGAATATTCTACCATTTCCTGGTAGGCGAGTTTATATTTGCTATATAGTTTGTGGCAACTACAGGACTCAAAGTCCTACCCAATCTAATGTGCATTTTTCCGGTGTCTTCCTGGAAAATCAAGGCACAATCTGAAACATAAATTATTTAGTTTCCATTTTTCACTGCCATTTACAGCAATCTCGCTCACTTTTTACTTCACATTCCCTCACATGTATTTACATTTCAACACAAACCACTATTTCGCTTGAGCACAACTTCAGTATTTGACCCTTAGTGTCTGCAAGAGCAGCAGTGATGCCTAGAACAGATGCAGTGCTTGAGTGCTTCCCTAGCTTAGTTGAGGCAACAGTACAGAGAGTTTGACTGCATGACTATGCTTAAAGAAGGAAGGACAAAGGGAAGTCTGTCCAGCACAATCAAGAACAAAATCTGCAGAATCATCATCACAACCATCCTGCAAACTTTTATTTCTCACTAATCACATCTGGCTTGATCCAAAGGCCATTGCGTTTTGGATTTGGACCAACATGCAGATGCCTTTGCCTGTCCATATCCCATGTAGAGTAAAAAATTGGCTCTCTTTATTGGCAGAGGATTTAGCAATAGGAAGATGTTCACTCCAAACCTTTTCTTCATGAGCGGCAGCTCGCAGTTCCTAATTCTCCAGGGCTCAACACTGACCCTACATCCTCTTGCTTCGACTGCAGATCATCAGGCTTTCCATTGGCATGATGCTAAACAAGCAACTTGCATGAATAAGACACCAACCAGATAAAGCAAGACATCAAAAGAGAGGTTCTTCCCTTTGCTTTGATAGCCATATTCTAAGTAATCATTGTGGCAGTACTGGGAAGGTCATAGATGGCTCTGTAGCCCATCGTGCCAAAACGTGAAGAGTAGGCAATTTTTATTTCATTATGCTCTTGTTCTGCACAGACTTCAATATTGTCAGAATGCTGTATGAACTTTAACCAATTAATGAAACATGAACTGCTTATTAGGTGACCCAAAAGTTCTCTCCCCTACAATCTGTGAATAACAAATGAAAATCAACGCGCTGCCGGTAAATGCATATGCATGAAATCTTTTAAGACATCATGGCGAAAACAGCTAATAATAAACCTCGCAGCATTCCTGAGAAAGTAAAACAGGAAGGGAAAACCAGCCAGCAAAAACAACACGTTCTTCTGCAAAACACTGCCTAGGCAAGTTAGCGTCAGCGAAATGATCAATAGGTCACCATTATGTATGATATTTACATCTGATCTGCATTACTGCATTGCTAGGCTGAAATGCCCAACGAGGCTCAGATCAGCTAGCACTTTTCTTCATTAAAATCTGCCTTCATATAAAATTCACCTTGATTTATGAGCCTGCTTTCAGAGCTGTGCATTTGAATGCAACATTGCCAAACCTTCCACTGTGTTCACCTGCTGGTTGGAGAGCAGAGATATTTCAGGATGAAAATAAACTAAAGATGGCTGCAGAAGGCTGAGTATTATCAAAGAATGTGAATAATAGGCTTTTGCATATGCTCAGCCTTCTGCTACCATCACATCCCTGTGTATCATCATTTTTTGTTACTGAAAAACAGCCTGCATGCTATGTTTTTCCTTAATCACGGGTGCATTAACTTCTCCATGCACACACACACACACACATGCAAAAGCCTACAGTTCTTTTGCTTTCACCAACTAAAAACGTTTGGGGATTTTTATTTATTTATTTGCATCTGCTGTGTATACTTATTTGGCTTTAGAATCTGGAATTTCAGGCGTTTTCACTTCCTTTCATAAGTACACACTTGAAATTCAGATGGGCTCATACACATGCTCAGTCCAACTCCCATTTTCCAGGAGGTAAATTTTAGCTCCTTCATCACCTGAATGTTAATTGTGAAGCATCACAATAAAACCACACGTTTCTTGAAGGCATGAAAAAATTCCCTCCTGACCCTAAGAAAACTCTGCCAGTTATTCCTAAAAATAAAGCTGGCTAATAATAAGTTCTGTAATTACACAGCACAGAGCACACAGAACCTTCCACTTACTACACTAACACTATGTTCTTCTAGGCAACGCTGAGGAGTGGTGAATTTGTATTATTAAATAAGGAATTTTCAGGCAAGACTTTAAGGAAGGAGAGCCAATAGAGAAGATAACACAAGGACATATTTTACACGAACAGAGAAAAGGGGCTCCACTTCATAAATAAATCTTACTTCTTCCAAAAATCTACTTGCCTTGTCCACCATTCTGAATACGACTCTGCAAGTAGCCCTTTGCACCTAAACATAGATTTTGCCTGTCACATGACTGCAGGTTGATGCACCTGAACTGTTTCACCTGCTAATGTTCTGTAAATAAGCCTCATTTGGTGTGTCTTTCAGTATGCCCAAGTCTTTTCTCCTCAAGCCTAACTCATACAGTCCCAGCTGCCTAATGCCTTCCCCTAAATAAACTAGATTTTCAAAGCTTGATCTAGCGCCTATGCACTTCGTGTCCATCGAAAGAAGACTCTAGCAGCTGCTCACTGTTGCTACACACTAGATCAAGTATTCAGAGATGGATCTATCAAGGAGGTCAACTCCCTCCTGATACTTCATTAACTAATCTGCTGCTATTTTAAACTTTGCTCAGCTTTGTTATTACTTCTACTCCGCTGCACCACTTTGCACAGACATATTGCTTTTCAGAATCCATTTACCCAATCAATCACGATCATTCTGGGAATAATCTCGTTCTCTTCTAAATTTTAACTATTATTTCTACTTCAGCATGATCTGATGGAAAAAGATAGTATAAATTATGAAGAAAATGTTAATATAAAGCCAATCCTGCAATGACACACTTCCTAGAAAAAAAACACACAAAAAAAACCAAATAACAAACCACCCGTCTTTTGCCTTCATTGTTTGCTATGCAAGGAATAAGGTGACACCCTTTCTCACCTTCATTCCTGGAAGACTTTCTCACTTGGATCTTCCTATTAACTTTGTCACAACTCCTCACGTAACTGAAAGTTTTACTGTCATAGTTTGAAGTTTCTAGGATCAGGTCCCAGTTCTTTACCTGTCTTAATAATTTATTACCTAACCCATGTATACAGAGCGTGTAGAATAATACATCCTGTGAAACTTTGTTAAAAGCCTCTGAAAATCCCAATATGTCTGCTGCTTTCCTCACGTCTAGATCAATATTTATTTAATTTAAAAAAGGAATCCAATTTGCCTGACATGATTTACTTTCCACAAATCTATGCTGACTCGCATTACGATGCTGCATCCTTATTAAACTGTATGCAACTGTAGCCTTATAATACTAGAAAATGTATTTTCAATACCATTTGTAGGCAGCAGGATCCTCTGAGGGCTTACAATGCCCAACACAAGGAATTCAGTGGATCCTTATTGCCCAGCTGGTCTTTTATTTTCTAGCTCATACTGTTTTCCCTTAAAATGCCAGAACAACACTGACTCTTTTCAAATGACTTGATACAAGCTCTTAATTCTGATGCGTATTCACGTATTCACATTGCAAATCATGGTCATATATCAGCAGTCCTCTTGTGCCCAGAGTTATAAAGTCCCTATGTTGAAACAACCCCAACACCCAGGGTGTTCAGCCTGTGGCAATGGTCCCACAGCCGATCACAGTGTTGGGTCTCAGTCAGAAGCCAGGCCAGATCAAAAGAAACAGACAATCATAATGTCAACAGCACATAGCTTTACGAAGGAATAAGCAGCTGGAGGATTTACTGCTGCTTTGTATTCACATCCCAAACAATGCTCTGCGCTGTTCAATTCACCTTAGGCAGGCTGTTCTCCCCACAGTGACACAAAAAGCATTGCGCCCATCCCACTGCTCAGCTCTCTGATCTCACATTTCACCTGCAGACCAATCCTCATACAGAGTGCTGTGCTACTATTTCAGCATCTCGTCTCCTGCACCCTTAGTCCTGTCTTCTCAGATAACAGGTGATATATTCACCTTAGCAAGCAGATGTCCCAACAGAATACATCTCTTCAATATTCTCCTAAGGCTCCAGCACCCAAGTCTACAGCTATCATTAAATTTCTGCATGGTTGCCTGGGGATAAATCCTGTCCAGTCCTGATAGAGGAGGCAGAACTCTCTTTGCTTTCTCATTTTCTCCATTTTTGCAGTTCACTAAGCATTTCCAGAATCTCATCCTACCAATAAGCATTTTCCCAGCTATTTGTCAATGAAGTTTCAGTTTTTATTCTTCCTCCCCTCCGTTTCCTCTTTACCACGCGCCAACAAAGCAGTGAACTGAGCTCTTACTGATTTCTTAGAGGACAATTTGTATATGTATAATAGTCAGAATGGCCTGGAGTATGTTGGTATGTACTTGCCAGACTGGCATTCATCAGGACTGTGAAACAGAACAAAATCCCATTGCAGTAATGAGACTTTTTAACCCCTTTGTGACAGTATGGCTAAATGCCCCTTCAGCACCACATACAATGCCAACAGCTGGGCACAGAAAACACCAACCTACCCAATTCAAACCATGACACAAACACAGAATTGTTCAGGCAGTATCAAGCTGTTTGTGGCATTTCCCGTCAAGTACCCTACCTTGAACTCCATGGGGGTGTACTTCTCATTCTTGGGGGTTGTGTTGCCCTTGTAATGAAGATGGTTGGGAGTGGTTGGGTGGATGACAGTTGACTCCTGGGACTGCCTCTGACAGCGCTGGCAGTACACGTAAATCACAAATGTTAAGAGGCTAGAGCCAAAGAAGCAGGAGACCCCAGTGGCAATCAGATGGATGAGACTAAAACCTGCAAGGGAAATGACAGGAGACGCTATTTTTAAAGAACAGCCTTTTTCCCTCTCCCGACAAGACCACAGGTGCAAATCGCAGCCGTGACATCTCGGGATCAACTTTAATAAGCTGTTGAAGCCTGAGTCTTACGTTCCAACATAAACTGACATAATCTCCCCGAAAATCAGTCTCCCCACTGCAGCTCTGCCTTGTGCAGTTTAACAATTTCATGCATTGATTTCTCAAAGCTCCCACCCTGTCTCTCCTCTCTCCCCTCTATTGATATTGAATCTAAACATTATGTTAAGCTGACAGCTAAAGAAATGAGCCATACAAACAATGCGCAGTAACGGATTCCAAAGTGTGTGTGTGTCATGGAAATAAGGGGATAAAAATCCTCAGTGTATCTCTGAAGGGGAAGGAAAGGAGGGGAAAACCCTCTCTGTCAGCTGCCCGAAATGCCTATGAGACTGTGTGTGGGGTGAGTGAGACACACAGTCCGTCCTGTGTAATCCTAGCATAGTCAGTGTTCTTGCTTATTCACAGGGGAGTGCTGCCTGGCCACCTCTGCACTACCTCTGAGGAGTATTTGTACAGCTCCGAGGGAATGAGAATCATATGGAGGAAGAAGGAAAGGGGGTAACTGCTTGAAAAAAACCTGCTTTGTTGGCTTCCTCCACAAAGACAGGAAGGCAGTCGCAGGCAGCTGTCAGTGCGGTAGCAACAGTGTGAATTTTTCCAAAGGAAAAGCTCCTAACCCAAAGCCTCCTGCAGAGATCTCTCCGCATGGAGAGCATCCTCCGAGCCCTAGGAAGAAGCTGTAGCTACCAGGAGTGCCCTGCGCACTGGGCATACCTGACTCCCAGCTCTGGCTGGTGGGAGAAGAATATTAAGAGTATTCCTTGCTCTGCTCTCCCTTTGGAGAGTGTCAAACCCCACCGTAAGAGGAACTGCCATAAGATCCCCACCAACACCAGAACAAACATCAGAGATCCTTACAGCCACAAAGTTAACGAAGCAACCAGAGACATTCTTGTGTAGCAATAATTTGTGACCCTTCTGTCTTTTGCTGTGTTACACTGGGGAATCTACAGAATAAGAATCAGCAAGGATGGCCCCAGATGTTACTGTATTCTAATGCTTTTTCTTAATCTTTCAAGCAAGAATGACAGGGGACAAATGGGAAGGATTTCTTCCTTCCGACTGCTTGCCCCCCCAGGACAGCTCTCCCAGAGGATGGCCACACTGGCTCAGTGGGGACTGCAGTAGTAAAATTCTCGTACTACTTAAAAAGCCAATTCATTTGGGCAGACTGCTGTGTTGACTTAAATGTGTGCAGAGAAATGGAAGGGACTACTCTGAAAGTGGCTTTAAATGAGGTTCATTCTTAATCTGATCACGGTGTGCATTTTTTGGTGCCATCTTACATTTTAACTGATATGCTTTTCAAATACAGAATTCTGCCCATTAGTCTGCTGCACTCCTCTAATCTTTAGTTAAAGAATATCCTCCCGAGTTTAAAAAGAACCAAACCAATAGAGTCCTACAGCAAAGTAAAGCACTTCAATCATAATTATAGTTAGGAATATACAGAATATATTAGACAGACAAGTTACATTTATTTTTCAAACCACACTATAAAATTCTATTGCAAGATTACCACTTTCTATTGTGTTCTCATACGGTCCAAAAATGGCAGAAAGACAGCAATTTCCTACTGAATATTGTTAAGATATTTACAAAAAGACATTTCCTTTCTAAAAAAAATCTCAGCCTACTTTACTTCACTCATGAGAGCTAAAACACAGATATGTAACTTCATTTAGTGAAGCTACATATGGAAGCTACCACTTCATTCTCCTTCCATCCAGCTTTGCTTATATTGCACTGAATGTCTCAGTACATTTCCCAATTCACTTCAGTAGGAAATCCTTCTTAAAACACAGAATCATAGAAATGTGCTCCTACATTCCATTCTCTCCTTTCAAAGAACCATCTGATTTATCAGGTGAGTTTTAGCAGTACCTGAGACAAAAATTATTTTGTCTGCAGTATGCAAATCCCTGTGGGAAAGTTTTCTGGTTCCTCACTTGGAAAATACAGATTTTCTGAGATGCATCAACACATTTTCTGTTGATTGGCTTTCTTGCCAAATACAATAGAATGCTAAGTAATAAATGATATTAGCAAAGGTAAAATGTAACAGCAGCAAGTATAATGCTATTAGAAAAAGAAGGAAATGTGAATAGAGAGCATAAGGGCAGAATGCAACCCATAGAGAGGAGTCCTGAAACTGAAGCAGATATATTGCACTTTCTGGAAGGGAAGGACTGATGCGGAAAACCAACTGTTATACTGTAGGTGTTGAAATCTTATTTACATTGATTGGAAATCAATTGATTGTCCAACAGTCATAAACACAGTGGCTGCATTTCCACAGGTGGCATGCCTTTTTTTTTTCTTTTTTTTTTTTTTTCCATCATCTCCACAGGGAGAAAACATTTTAGCAGCCTGCAGATCATTTAGATTTCAGGAAATCAGGGGTGTGGTGCTAGCAGGAATTGAGATGGTCATTAGTGTGAAACTAGCATTTCAAAACACTGAAAGCACCTGCCATTTTCTTTAGTCTGAATTTTTATCACAGTGGCTCATGGGGCAGTGGAAGAGCGAGACTAATGACTGGATCTTTCCTAGTTACGTGCAGAAAGGAGACAACTTCTTTGAGGTGAGGACTTCAGTGAAAAGAACTTGGAGGACAACTACTAACTCAAATCTAGTCCTATATCAGAAAAGGAACTAAGAGACTTTGTTCAGTGAACTCTTTACAGGTTACTTAAAAACACCTGCCTCCAAACGGCGGGAGGTTTACAGTGGTGAAATGAGGACTGTGCCTTCCTTTCTCTTGAACCTTTTATCCTGTGGGTAGAGACAGACAAGTAATGTGCTCCCTGGTAATAAATGACCTTGGTGGCCAAGCCAAACCCCCAAGTAGACAAAAATCTTGGAACTGACAAGAGGCCTGTGTGATACATTCCTGCAGTCTGACTCAGACAGCAAGACTCCAGTGGAATTAAGGCTATCACTGGGATGTGAGCTGTATAGATTAATGGTTTGCTTGATACTGCACAGGGAGAATAGAAGCCAGGTTAAGACAAAAATAAGATATATGGTTAGTGGTATCCTACCTCCACAGTTTGTGCTCTCATCAATGCTGGATGCTGGCAGGATCACTAAACAAAGAGAAGAAGATCGGAGAAAGTTGTCATTTTGCCACCACTTTACTTCTTTAAGTAATTAAACCCCCCTGTGATTCAGGCACAAGAAGCTGCTCATGTGTTCTGCAGCAAGCTGAGAGTCTCTCTAAATTGAATGAAAAGCTCAGACTGTGAACCACATGAAACAAAACCTCTCCAAAGACCTGGCAATTACAGTACAGTTACCTGATCGCTGTTTAGCTTCTTCAGTTTATGGGGAAGAAGACAGCTAAGAAAATCATGGAAAAAGAGACTACAACCATCTGGGGATCTCAAATTTTTAAGCCAGGTCATTATAGTCCAGAAAAGAACATTTGGAAGATGTTATTCAGGCTAGACCAATATCAAATATTTTCCTGAGAGATTCAGTTTCCACAAAAAACAGAATGGAAAATGATGATTGCCATCTGTCCATCAATTATGCTGCTGTTAGACCTTTGATTATTCTCCCCACATCACATAGTGGTTGTCTCCATCTGCCCGTTTGCTTCTTCGTGATTTTAGGATGCTTCCTTTCATAACTGAACTCAAGGATCTTCTTTTGCCTGCTCCATGCTGAGAATAGAGCTCATTTTTATAACTCAGCCCTAGATGAAGGGCTATGCAAGGTTTAAAGGTTCAATTTGGGTGAAGCAGTACTAGTTATTCATTCCAGATCTAGGTAATTCTATATTAAGAGAGCTGAGATGCCCCAAAGGAATGTCAGTTATCCTGTACCTTCAACAAGGGAATTGATAACTTATTTGTTAATTTTTTGCTTTACTAGAAGCATCCATACCCTTTCATAGCAGAGAAAATCTCACCCTAGTTTGACGCCTGGTCATGAGCTTCTCTCCTACATTGACCCACCCTCTCCGTCTTCAGTGCCATGGTACATACCAGGAATTTCATTATACAGGCAATCTTGGTATTGTGTGCTGTTTCCAATGCACTGAGAAGAGTCTGGGCTGTGTACCTCGCAGTAACGGCTGCGATACTGGATGCCCTCTTCATTACACAGGCTCCACTCTGACCACTCTGACCAGCCACCTTAAATGCAAATCAAGAAAATGCACAGACAACATCACCAAGAAGGAAAAGGATCCCTTGTGGAAACCAAACTTCTCCCATGCTAGAGAGTGTTCAGATCCTCACCTGGGCCTCTCCCACACATCCAATCTGGGGGCCTTCTGCAAGTTTAATCGTCATGATATAAATAACAGTGCAAGAATCATAATCTCCTTGTCAGATTGTAATTTTCTTAATACAGAGTAAATGAACCTTTGCTGGAGCACTGCACAGTGCAGAATTGGTTTTAAAACTCCTATATCAGCTTTGTGGTTAAAGACAAACAAGCATTTGGATGGGACAGTTTTGTACAGGACCTCCAAATTTGATGTAGTCTCTCAAGGATACCCCAAGCAGCCAGCACAAATTACAGTGCTTACAAAGCTTTACTAAGGTTGCTAAGAGGAGGAATCAGTCTGCACTGGATCAGAAATACACAAAAGTGGCTCAAAGTCAGCACAGATGTGAACTTTGTCCTCTGAGCTGTAGCACACATTCATCTGCCAGTCTGTGTAAGACAGAAAAAGGATCTCCCCTTCAGCAACAGTACAGATTGATGCTTCATGACTCCTTTTGTTTGTCTTGAAAGCTTCCACATTCAAGAACCAAAGTCTTGCTTTTTCAATTACTTTAAATTGATCGTCTGTTAACAAGATTTTGCCTGGCTAGCACCAGAATGCCAGAGCGTGGTCTGGTGAGCAAGTAAAAAGAAAGGTGATGAAGCATTTGATTTGAACACTAGGATGTCTGCTTTTTCCCTGGTTCAATATACATTTACTGAATGGACACTAAAGCTACTAACTGATGGTGTTCCTGGCTTATTTTTATGACATGCTGCAGATGCACCTTGCTCTCATCAGCACCCTAATCAGCTGAAGCAGGAACCCAAAGTGGCTACCTTCACACGGGTGGGTGTTGCAGAGAGCCTCCTCAGTGTGCAGCCCGATGCAGATATCCTCTCCACTAGATGGAGCTGGGTTGGTGCAAGTCCGTGTGCGCTGGTAATGCCCTCCTCCACAGGTTGCCGAGCACTGAGACCAAGGAGTCCAGCAAGACCAAGAGCCTTTTACTGGAGGATATGGAAAAGCAAGGAGAAAGAGGTACATGCAAGCGATTACTATTCTCACTGTGACACAGAATCCCAGTATCTCACCTAGATCTACCCTGCCCAGACTAGCTGCCACTTTCTTGTACCCCAGGACATTTGGGCTTCGTGTCAAGAGAGGGTTGAAATGTGCTGCACTCTGTGGATGCTAAATGAAGTCCATGCACAGAAAGACTGCATCATAAAGGACTGTAGCAGAAACTATTCTGTAGGGTGACTGTCTTATTTTTATGCAACTTTTTATAAAATATCCTTATTACATTGTCTTTTGACTCTTCACCTATAGTAACAGCACATTTACTTGGAAAAAAAAATCATACAACCTAAGTGGAGCTTATATCTTTCTTCTCAGGGTCCCAAGTCTTTTAGTCCCAGACTTCAGAAAACCTCAGAGGCTTTATGTGAGCACAGTCCCAAAACACTTTATTAATAAAGCCAGGGTGGGAATTAAGAACTCTGGGTCCCAACCTCTCTTGTCAGGCTACTAGAGTACCTGATTTTCAGGTCCCCATGCCACTATTTCAGGAGATAACAACCTTGTGACTTAGTGCAAGATAAACCTAAGATTTCTCTATACATATTGAGTGAGGCAGGAACGAAGGAGACACATAGAAATAGCAATCATGCACTCAGAACAAATTGTAAAACATCATAGTGTCTAAAGGGAGAAAACAGCACAGGAGAAGGGCACAGACATTGGTGAAAAGCCACTGAGAGTTTCCAAAATAGTACTAATAGCTGCCTTTATAGTGCTAGAGTTATTTTCTTTTTATAGGCCACAGAGTGCAATATTAGACACTCCTGCTATGCTCTTACTATGCATTCTGATCATGTTTTCCTATCTGCATTGGCACTTTATCTTTGCATTGAATTTTAATATCATAATAATACCATAATAATGCAGCAATTTCAACTGTAGGCCACAAACTATATTGCCAGAGGTAGACAGAGCTACTGCTAGAAATTGCTAAAACTACAAAAAGACATGGTGATTTGTTTAAGATCATTTAAATTTAGCTTAGATAGCTATTACAGAGCAAGGAGAACGATAAGAGAGATAGTATGGTAGTCAATAGTCTATTATTACTATTCTGGACAAGGAGTGCAACATAAACATGAGGACAAACTTGAAAACCAGGAAACCAGGCAAGAATACTCCCTGCTGTCTGTGCAGGAAATGGTAACTGATGTCAAGAGTAGATGCCCATCGCAAGAACAATACGTAAGCAGGAGAGGGGGAAGAAACAAGTGTTCACAAGAAGAACTGCCACATCAAGCATCTCTACAGCATTAAGTCACATTCATTAAGCCCGTCTCCTCACCAAAGTGCAGATGTACCATGATGCTCTCCACTGGATGGAGCATCAAACCTACCTCAAGCAAAACACTACTAAATAAGCCACCATACTGTTTCATTTAGAGGTTGTGGCTGTGTTTCCCTCTTAGCCTAGGTGAAACATAGGTCACAGCATCAAAGTATGTGGATTGGATGGCATATATGAGTCATTACAATAGTTTTGGTTTTGTTCTGTTGTTTTTTGTTGGTTTTTTTTTGTGTTTTTTTTTTGTTTGTTTGTTTGTTTTGTTTTTTTTTTTTTTTTTTTTTTAATTAAGGAAAATCCCCCAAATTAAAGAAAAGTAAAAAAATGAAAGCACCTTGGAAATACTGATTTTTGGTGTCTCTGCCATTAAGATGAAGAAGAATACCTACGAATTTCATGCAGGAAGATAATCATGGTTACCTGGGCAAGGATGTGGGTTGCAGTCTTGGTACTCCATCGCTGACCCCACGCAAGGCAAGCCACCATTTTTAGGTTCAGGGTTTGTGCATGTTCTTTTCCGGATTCTAAAGCCCAACTCACAGTCCCTGGAACAGGAAGACCAGGCCCCCCAAAAGGACCAGCCCCCATTGATAATCCGTGCAGAGGTCTTACCAGTCTTGAGGAGGTCATCAACAAGAGCTTCAAAGAAAAAAAAACCAAGACATCACAAATCAATCAGTTGGTTTTTTTAAAAAAAAAAGTCTTCAGTTCTTGAATAAAATCAGGATTTATACATTCTGGGGATGAGTTTCTGTTGAAAGCCCTTAGTAAGAGTTCTGTTCCATAGTGTTACAGCAAAGTTAGAAGGAAGTGAAATGTATCACATACAAAATGAATCTAGTGATAATCTTGATAAACAAACTTTCTGGGCAGCAAATTGTGGCAATCTGGGCTGTGCTGTCAGGACACTGACTTGCACTACAACAGTAGTGAAGGGAATAACCCTGGAGGCAGTGCACAGAGGGACCTTTAGAGAGAAAGAAGAGTGAAGACAAACTATCCCACAGAATCTATTTCAAACTATCCCAACTATCCCATCTCTTCTTACATCCTCATCATTTGCCCATTCTCATTAGGGCTGCCTGGAAGTACCAAGAATAACTCTGCATGCTACCATAACAGGGCTGCATTGACTTCTACATCACAGGGCTCTCTCCATCCCTGCCATTCTGCAGTGATGCTAGTCATACATTTATGACTAGATCAACCAAGATTTATGTAGATACAATCAGGTTCTTGCTGTTCCCCTTCCAGCAAACCTAAGCTTGTCCCATAGTTCCCCAGAACTGACAAGACATACAGTCAGTTTCACACATTGCTGAGCCATCATTGGGACAGAATCGACTCTCAGTTTTCTTTCTCCCAAACTGCAGCTCATGGGGATCAGACAGCTGGGCACGACACGTGTAGCGGAAGCGCTGCTCCTGGCGGGCACCATTCTGGGTGATGTTGACAGGCATCCAAGGGGTCCAGGGTGTGTTCCTACGTACTTCTGGGCAGCTCTCTGGGTTGCAGGTCTTATATTCCTGCAAGGAATGAAAACCACTGTGACCTTCCTTATCGAAGAGCAGTAGACTAAGTGACACAAATTTGTTTGCATCCTAAAAAACAACGGGGTGCCTTTGTATCAAAAAAATCTTCTATTCACCTTCTCTGACCTCACAGATGCAAGATAGTGCTGGGTACAGCAGAAAATATGGGCTCTATGGAGGCAGTGATGGTACATAGCCTCAGGTGGACTTCAAGGATGAACTGTGTTTACTATTCTTATGTCTCCCTCAGGTTTGTATTTCTTTGCTGACTCAGAGTCCTGTGGGGCTTAGAATGCATGGTACGTAATGGGCAGGAAAATAATACAAGCAATGCATAAAAGTAACAACAAACTACTTTTCTGCTATGACTCTGAGATGCTGCTCTCAGGTCATCCTAGGAGAGCTCCATGAGGACAAAATATCAGTAAAGATCATTCCTTGAAAAGTTTGCTGTTTTGTTTCTAAGACACTTTTAGATAATCTTTTTTAATTGCTTTTTGTTGTTGTTTGGTTGGCTTTTCAAACTCCCTACTGGAGACCTTTTGCCATTCTTGGTGTAAAGATGAGCATCTATTGAGTATAGCCAACACTCTCGCTGGGTGGGGATGGAATGATACGGGGTCTTTACAATTCTCACCACCAGCAGGAGGAATTCCAGTGGAAGACATTGAGTTCTTGTCTAAAAATAAATAAATAAACCCTACTATTCTGGCAGAAGGAGAGAAATGTAATGCTTTAGGACTTTATGATTCTAGAGTAAATGCCAAACAGCTTGTGAACAGATGGGAGGTTCCAGATCAGATCTGCTTACACTGAAAGAAAACTGCCCATAAAACTAATTAAAACAGCTGCATGGAACAGCTGCCAGAATAGGAAAGGGAAAACAAAAGGGGAAAATTGGTAGTCATTGCCTCATTGATGGGTTAACTGGGTATTTGACCTGTTGGTTACTCAAGTATGAAAACGAGACTCATTTCTGTTGTGTGTAGGACCTCCTTGACTCAGCAGGATCATTCTTGGGAGTGGGAAAATGAAATGTAGAGTGTCAGGCAAAGGACTTGATATCTAAGTCTAGAGAAGCCTGCAGAAGCTCTCTGTATGCCAGTCTGTCCTAACCTGTACACACACACAGACACACACACAGACACACACGCACTCACACCAACTTCACTGACTTCTGGAATCTGCCACCTCTCTGCTTCCCAGTTCATTTCAGCATCATCTCCAGCAAGAGCTGAGGATAGCAATTTCTTCTAGCTTGAGAAATAAAACCAAGATGGAGAGAGGAGTTAAATACCAGGACCCTAGAAGCTAGATGTCATTAGGTGTCTGATATTCAATGTCAATAAACAATACATACCACAGGACAGCCTGGACATGTATTCCCATTTTCACAGGACCTTTGCCTTGAGTGAATTCCTCCACCACAGTTCACACTACATTTATTCCAAGGACCCCATGAAGACCAAAAAATTGGCAATGGACATGGACTGTTCTCATTACAGAATCTGAAAGGAGAAAGCACATTATTCAAAAAACATCCATGTAAGCACAACTCAAGGATAAAATGATGACGGATGCAAAGCTAGATGGCACACTGCATTTGAGTGCACTTACTGCATGCACAGAAAGCTAGCAGAAGGCTCACACGAGTCAGATTAGCAATATTCCTGTTCATGACAGAGAACTGTATCCTCTATACTGATGGAGGAGTGGTTGGCCAGGCTAACCACTAAGACAGCTAGAATCATAAAATCAGAGAATCCTAGAAGTTGGAAGGGACCTCTAAAAGTCATCTAGTCCAACTCCTCTGCAATGAACAGGGACACTAACGGCCCGATCCAGCCTCACCTTGAAAGTCTCCAGGGAGGAGGCTTAACTAACAGGAGGTCAACCCAACACTGATCTGTCACCACTGGCAGGTGCTAAACACTTGGCAATCTTCTCATCTCATGATTTGGCCCTCACTGTTATTTGGTCCCTAAGAAACTAGTGTTGTAACTGAAGCTGAACTGGAAGATATATGCATATAAAAGCAGGTCCTGAATTAATGTTGTTTCATGTTCCCTTTAGAAAAGGTAACTTCAATTTTGTTCAGCTTTTTAATCAATATTGTTCTCAAATTGAATCACACAGGACTGTAATTGACTCAGATGTAGTCCTTAAAACCCAAAAAGGACCATTCTGAATGGCCACATATCAAACCAAACATTACAATGTCCCAAATAAGGGAAGTTAAATGAATTGCCCTTTGTATTCTGAGAAATGCAGAGAGATCTGTCTTAAGTGACCACTCAAGGGACAAGCAACAGTCTACTGCCAAGCAGAGGTGGCCTTTAATGAAATGTCAAAGCTGGAAACCAATCTGGATGCCTTGAAGCATGTGTTTAAGGAGGGGCTGGGCTTGAAGAAACAAAATAGTGCAGATAGCTCTGAAAGTTAAAAAAGCATTGTTTTTAATTGATTTTGCATGAAATTTGCTTAGTTCAGATGGGAAAAAAGATGATTTTTTTTTAATGCCACACCCTGCAAAAACTCAACTCTGAATCTGTCTTGAGTTGAAACTGGCAATGAAAGCTGCACGTATTCAACTGCTTCCTTGGGGACAGGTCAGAACAGTGTACTTTTTTCTATAGGTCCTAACTGCTGACAGCAGACACAACTTCTCCTTTCACTGAGGAGGCGTCAGTCCCTGATGTTCAAGGAACAATGCAAGAGAGAGGCCATATGTAAGTAACCTCATCCCTCCTTGGCCATGAAATTCCTTCTGCTCTGTATATTCAGCCTTATTCTGCGTTCAAAGAAGATCCACCATTTTCAGCCGCCAACATTATAACCACAGAAGTGAACACACAGTGTCATTAACATCTCTTACCTCTCTTCCCTGCTCTGTCCAACACAGACCCTGCCCCCATATCGTGGAGCAGGGTTGCTGCAGGACCGCTGGCGGACCTGAAAGCCTATCCCACAGGAGGTGCTACAGGGGGCCCAGGAAGACCAGGGTGTCCAAGCGCCATTTCTAATTAAAAGTGAGAGAGAGAAGAGATTATGGGGGTTGTCTAATAGTCTCCCCATGCTTAACAGTCAAACACATAAGGCACTGATAAGAGACTGCTTAAACTGAAGAAATTTTCATAACAATCAGACCACAGCAGTTGAGATTTATAAAAGGGACTCTCAAGATTGTTCAGCATTGGCCTTACTTCCTTGCCACTGAAGCGTCTAAGAATGGGACAGGAAGAGAATGAAGCCAACACTGAATGATTTTGAAAAAGCCTCTTAGGATTTTCTGGACAACACTGTGGATGCTACAACTTCCACTGCCTATTCCCACATCATCTTTCCCATGTCTCTCTTTTCTGAGCCAATTGATGATCCCAAAGTTGTATTTCCTGGACTCTTTGACTCCTATGCAAAGAGTGCAGGTTTTGAGGCTCACCAATGCCAGTTGTGCCAAAAAAAATTATCCTCTGCTAATTCAGAAGACACTGATGCTTTAAATCTCTTACAACAAAATTGCTACCAGCTCCAATGATTTTCTCGCAAGCTTCATAATATTTGGTGTTTTCCTAAAGCCTTTGGCATTGAATTCTATTAGGTGGAAATCTCAAACTTCATAAAAAATAACAATAATTGCTTCTGGCTTTCATGGGAGCTTGAAAAATCACTCTAGTGTGACCTTAAATCTGTACAAACCAGGAGGCAAGTAAGAGCTCAGAGGCAGGATTGAGTTTCAGGTTAACAAACGATTGCATCTCAAATGAGAAGTGGTAACTGAGCCTGAAGCAAATTTGACGTGAAAACCCTGAGTTCACACCTCACAACAGAGATGCCAGAGCATGTGCATGTGGCCAGCTTCTCTGAGGCTGCTGCCTGCAGTAACTCCACCACATGCTCACATGGAAGTTGAAATTTTCATCTTTAAAATTTCCTGATTATTAAAGCTTGCCTTGGTCTGATTTGGCAGGACTACTAAACCTTAGAGCTTCACCAAGGCAAGAGAGGAGGAACCACATTCTGTCTTCTGTGCTGCAGGTTTCATTTCATTTGGAGCCAGTGGCAATGCTCTGTCTTGCAGAACTGCCTCATCTTGACACTTCGCTGCCTTAAGTAAAAAAAAATCTTCTCTTTCCCCTGTAGAAAAACCTTTCTAAAAAGTCTAGTCAAAAAACAACTCAGGTGCTCTCTGGTTCTTGAAAGCTAAGCTTGAAAACAGATGTTAATTTTCAAAGCATTTGTTGAGCTAAAAACACTGCTGGCAAGAAATATTTTCTGGCATAGCACCAATCAGGGCAGAGGATGAAAGTTAAAATCCACGTTGCCCTTCACACTTTTTGTATTTGTTATCAATTCTTGCCAGTTCTTGGCAGCTTTAATTCAGAACCCTGATAGATATTTCTCCCCTCCTCCTCTTGCTCTTGTATCCCCCTTCCTTCTTCGCTTTGCCTCTCCCACCTCAGACAAGGTCACAGAACAAGAAATTCACTTACATAAAAATGCTACTCTTCCAAGTTATTCTTCCATGTTTTAAATGACCTACTACCTCCCTAGTCCTTAACTCAAAACAAAGATTATATGGTAAAACATGAAAAGACAAAATCAAATGGAAGGTTGCTGCTATTGTGGCAAAAAAAAAAAAAAAAAAAAAAAGCAATCTTCTCTAAAAATTCCTCAGGAAAACAATTCTCAGTATCGCTGTTTGAGGGTTTTTAACAGAAAGACACTTCCCATTTTCAGATTTCTAATAGAACTCATCTTTAGCCATCCTGCTTCCTCCTTGCAAAAAGAAATCTCAATGCCATATGAAGTCAATTAAAGGAAATTTGAAGGCTGAGGCGGATGCAGGATGACCAGATGTCCTTATTTTTCAAACCATGCTGTTTTCCTGTGTCTTAAGATTGAATAATTTATTTTTCATCCTCTTCTCAGAAGCTGTTCCTGCCTCTTTTGCCATCAGAGCACTGCTGAGAAACCCATCCCTCTGGTGTAATTTGCCTTTGCCACTGACATGAACAGGCAGCACAGAGGTAGGAATGACTACACATCTTTTAGGCAGCACAGCCCACAACTGGAAGGAGAGATGCCAAATCAAATATGAGTATTGATGAATTTTTGGTGCCAAGATCAGCACTGCTCTGTAGGGAGGAGCCAAGAGACAGCTGTCTTTAATGGCATCAACATTTATAAGGAAGATAAAGTAGATAAAAAACAGAACTGACCCAATATTTACCAAAATATTGGCTGGCACCATCCTGCTTAAGCAGTATTTACCCTACTGTGTCATCTTAGGTCATGACATGATATAGTCCAAGGGTGATGGGGTAGCATGGACACAAACATGGCAGCTATGTCTAGGCACCCCACCAGAGGACATTTAGCTTCCATACTGCTAAAGTATGAGCTCCAGACTTCCCTAAGAAGATGGCATGGGCATAAGATGAGCTGCATGTTGTTTATGGGACATGTCCAGTGAGTGTGCCTCTTAGGTGCAGCTGGCTGCCAGGATGGCATTCTGCAGGCAGCACGCGGGAAATGAGTAGTGCAGGCAAACCTTGCTTACAGCCCTATTAGATCCTGTCTCTTCAAGCACTGGTCTGCAGGAGCTCTGTTGCAAAACACACAACCTCAGAATTCAGACTTCGCAAAATAATGACTGAGTGCTTACTGATGTATTTTAGCTTATTACTATTCAGTTGGATAACATCTACCTCTACTTTACTCATCTCTGATGAGTCACTACTTACATACACTTGAGGGAAACTGAGGCTTAGTATAGGCAAGGTTAATGTTAACTTTGATTGGAGTGCTCATATTCCAAGGTCCCTGTCTGAGACACACGAAAGTGCCAGGATCCCTTTGCTCTAATCTCAGTCTGGGTCTCACATACATTCTGTTGGCTGGGATACATCATGGTCACAGAAACAAAAGGAAAGAGATAAGCTGTGAACAGCCACAACTATTGCTCCCTTCCAAAAACGCACAGAGATGCTGACATGCCTTGAACAATTTGCGACCTCGATCCTGGCCCCTTCACAGCTGCGACCTCCACAGCGAGGACGAGGGCTGTCACATGAACGTGACCTACACATACAGGAGCCTGTGCTGTCCCCGTCTGAATGCTCACACGGTTGCCATGGGGACCAAGGCCCCAGTCTTCCATTTGTTGTCAGGTTTTTCACCTAGTTTTAGGGAAAAAAAAAAAGAGGAAAAAAAAAAGGTCATTACTAGCAAAGTTTACATTTCTGGAGATATCCCCACAATAGAAATGCCAAACAAAGCTGCTGGGGGAATTAAGATGTAGCTCAGATAGGAGCTGTCTGTGCTTGTGAGTAGGATTGAAAACAGAGGGTTGTTTTCAGGCCATGCCGCATCAGTGTTTACCTCCAAATTCCACCCCACATACCTAACATGTGCACACAGGCACCCAACCAGCCCTACCATGCAGCACCCGCCTGCAGGCCACCTGCTTGTAGGTCCCATGCAGCACAGCTTCAGCCTTCTGAGCAACGCATGGCCAGCACTTGCTGTTCCCTTTCTGTGATGCTTCTGCCTTTGTAGTGCTCGGGGCTGCTGGTATAATCACATCTACAGGCCCAGACTGAGGCCTTCCTGACTTTGGCCCCATCGAAACACCACTGTAAGAATGGCCTTACACATCATGGTAGCAACCATAATGCTACGCATCCCCTTCTCTCCCCATCCTACAGGCATTGTCCCAAGCTGATGTGTAAGATGCAAGATCACAGAATGCTGGAGTGAAGCAAATGGTTCTTTCAGAATGGTAAACACTCCCCTGGTTTCCCTAAAGCCTCAGTGCATGCCAGGGGGCACAAGATTTGGATGCAACAAGCAGTTGAGTTCTCACAACTGTGACACTTTAGGGAACTTGATCCAGCATCTGCAGCTTTGTACTAACCCTAGTGCTGCTTCTTTAGAAGGTAAGAACCACAGAATCACAGAATGATTAAGGTTGGAAAGACTACTACAGTCATCTAGTCCAACCATCCATCCACTGCCACCACACCACTAAATCACAGCTATCTTCTTAAAAATCTCCTGAGACATTGACTCTACCACCTCTCTGTGCAGCCTGCTCCAATACCCCTCCATCCTTTCTGAGAAGAGATGTTTCCTAATATCCAACCTAGTGGCTGGTGGGATGCTCAGCAGCTTTGATAAACCCATTGGCACAGGCAACACAGGCCTTGGCCTCAGTGTTGCACACAAGAAGAAGTGAAGAGGAGGCTGCATCCCTGGCTTGTGGCCCTGGTCCCAAATATGAGCCAGCTACCACTGCCAAACCACACTGTGCCATGTTCAGCTGAGCTCTGTAGGCAGCAGGATCAATCTCCTGGAATGCCCTGTAGGGAAGTCATTTCTCCAAACCAAGGCATGGTGAGGCTGTGAGCGTTCTCAGACAACTGTGGCCACAAAGCAGGGCATTCAAACACTCATCCTCTTAAACACACTGCTCTGGGCTTCAAGCCTGGCACAGTGTTAAACACTCACAGTGCACCTCTGGTGGACTGCAGTCTTCCCCTCTTGCTCATCTGCAGCAGCATCAAAAATACACAGCAGTGACACAGAAGTAATATAGATCTGATACTGTGCTTTTCAGGCAGCAGTTGGGGAGAATCAAGCATCTGTTGCAAACCTTTGTTTGCAGTAGATTACCATGCTGTTATAAAAATTTGCTCTGGGCTGCAGGTTACAAGGCAAGACGCCCAGAGAAAAGAACATTGAGCCTTGTTGTTGTTTTTTGAGTTTGTTTTAAACATGAGCACAGACAAAAACCCATTCAGTTGGGTTGCTAAAAATCAGGGAGAAAAAAAAATCAAAAGAACTACTCTGAGATATTTAATACTAGATTTTTATCTCCTTTTCCCTCCTGCCTTACAAAAGTCATAATCCAAGTACTGGATCATTCCTATTCGTTTTTGAGCCAGAAAGCCTTGCTGATTCCAGCAGGGAGCTCTGTTCAGAAATCAGTGGTATGATATGGCCCGTGGCTTCAATTAAAAAAAAAAAAAAACTGACAAATAATTATTGGCTCATAAGTGATACTGGGAAGCAGCCCAAAAATTAAACAAATAAGCAGCCATAGTTGAAATATTGGGATTTATAAACATGTCACGTTGTGAGTGTGGGAAGGCTCTTTTTACTTATGAAATTACATATGGATTATTATTCCATCTTGAAACTTATAAAAATATCTTCAAAAGAGCAAACTTGGGAAGTAGGATAAGAACTCATGGGCACTGATCTTTTTCAGAAATATCTTCCCAAGACAAATCCTTTGCAGCCAACAGCATCCTTCACAAAGAGATGACATCTTTAAAACATCTGTTATCAAATGGCCATCACTTATCTGATGCTTCTAATTCCAGAGATCTCATATTTGCTAAACTGACATACTCCCACCAAAGCTGTCACCATTTCCGACCAAGGGTTGACGGTTGGACTAGATGATCTCAGTGGCCTTTCCCAACCTTAATGATTCTATAATTCTATGACTTCATTTCCCATATACAGGAGCAAATGCAGGATATAAAAATTCAAACTACCACTCCTACTTCTTGCTTCCAGGGCATTTTCAGTGTTTATTCTGATGTTACAGATAAGGCCAGAAGCATTTCTTGTCCTTTTAATATATCAGTACCTTTTCTTAGGATTCAAATGTCACCTGCTTATAGCTTTATCAAGCTTTGATTGTTTCAGCTGGAATTTTCCATTTTGGCTATCTGATAGGTGGTGAAATCTTTTTCAAAGTTTCAGTCAAAATATTTCAATCCTTTCTAAAACCAAACCTAGGAGAAAAGAATGTTTGTCCTCCATAAATAGCAACATTTTCCTTGCAACAAGTGAGTGTTCAGAACAAGAAACTGAACTTTCTTCCCTGGAAAACTTTTTCCCAGTCTCCATAAAATGTCACTCAAATATGTCTGGAGAATAAAGTCCTTGGGAAGTGGGAAGGAAAAGTCTCAGTTTTCAGAGACTCATTATAGATTTTGATTTTGGTTCTTGAAGCCCCTTGGTGTGTGCTAGAGGAGGGCAACTGGGCACTACAGCTGAGTGGCTGCACAGAAATCAAGAGGAAGGTTTAAGTTTGGTAATCAGATCAAAAAGAAATTGGGAATAGATGAGCAAGAAAATGGTGTAGCATGTTTGACATTGCAACCACAGCAATGTACTTATAGCATGTTCTGGGTGCTACTTGTTAGTAATAAATGTTAAACATTGCACAGGGTACTATGTTAAAAAAACTATATGATTAACCCCATGTCTAAGATCTCTTGTTAGATCTGCTTATTGGGAATCTGAGGCAGTGCTGTAAAAGACGTGCAGACCAGCTCTGAACAAGCATGCTTGCTCAAGAGCAACAGTCAAGTCATCTTAGGGTGTTAGTTGACTCACAAAGGCCTAGTCCCTCTAGGATGTGATTGAGTGACATGCCAATTCTGGATTTAAAAGTTCCTGTGTGCCACACTCTCAGCTGTGCCAGGACATCTGTTTGCGGGCAAGGCTGCAGAAGAACTTACTGACAAGATCTGGGTTAGGAAAAGTTTATTTGGGAGGGGTGCTTTTAATCTACACTCTGTCACACTGGAGTGTGATCTCACTTACAGCTGTACCAGCACAGCTGAGTGCCTGGTGCTCAGCCCAGACAAGTAGGGTGAGAAAAAAACAGGACTTCTTTAGATGGTAACTCATCAAACTGAAGTCCCAGTGACATCTGGCACCATGCTGCTACATTCCCCTTCCTTTCCAGTGGTGATCTGCACATGCTGCCCTAGACTCTTGCATCTGTTGATCACGATCTTTTTAGTGCTCTGAACATGAAAAACGTACTTGGACACAGCTGATGGAGGTGCTTAGATGAGCAAGCCAGAGGTAATTCATTCCAGCAAGTGACAAAGGAGAAAGAAAAAGAAAACAATTGCGTGTGGGTTTTAAGGGCTTGGCAGCCTATCAGTGGAAGAGCAAGAGCTCATGTATGCAGCAGAACGAGCACCTAAGTGGAAAATAATCTACAAGAGACAAGGTAAAACAAATGTAAAACTAACACCCCAAGAACAGCCAAACTGAATATTCTGTGCTGGATTTTTATGACCTTGAAACAAAGATCTGGAAGCAGCCTGTTCCCTAATGTGCACCACAGCAGACATGTTCAAACTAGAGGATTAACACCTCACACACCTATCAACAGACACAGGCATTAAGCAGGACAAGATAACAGCATGGGCAATCAAGAAGCACTGCATCCCAGTTCAACACAGGAGGGTTATAAACACACAAGCCTCTGAATCCAGCAGTGAAAAACTTAAGCCTGCCAAGCTGAGGATGGATTGAAGTAATGACTAATATTTCCTGGGAAAATATCTGAGAAGTAAGGAAGATAAGGGGAATAAACATCACAGTAGCTCCAGTCATAAATAGCATACTGAAAATATAACCCATCAGCCCCCTTTTTCTGTCGACTGGACTTAGCAGTACTAACATACTAATTGATGTTAGATAATAAAGGTAGACATTAATGAGAATTTCTCCTCCTCCACACTCTTACAACTTATTAAATAAGACTAGTTTTCCTTCTCAATCACCTTTGCAGGTACAGTTCAAGCAGCAGGAATTAAATTTGGCCAGACATCTTCTGGGGAGCACAGCCAGGAACTGGATGTTCAAATCAGAAAAAAGTGAGTGTGCGGGTAGTAAGAGAGCCAGAGAATCACACTGATTGATAATGTCACCTTCTTTTAACTGCTGCATCTCATGGAGAGCAGGGTAAGGAAAAAAGACCATATCCATGAAAATCACATAGGTTTGGTCTTTGGTCTGCTAAATTTGAAGTTATAACTGAACTCTCTCGTATTCTCTTATATAGAATCTCTCTTTCCCTCCTGTTCTCTAATAAATACATATCTTTTTGTTCCCCCTACAGACCTTCCATGATTGGTGTTTCTCTGCTGCTCCTAAGATCATCTAGTCCAACCATCAACTCATCACCACCATATCATCCTGTGGGCCCTGGCTCAGGGATTCAAGAGGAAAATGAACTGAATGCTGTCCTGGGACACTGGTTGTCACCTAACTCTGACTTCCCTAACAGGTAGGGAAGCCCAAGAGATGGCGCAGACAGTAGGGCAGCCCTGAGGCAGCTCGAATTTCATGTAGGGCTTACATGGGTCTCGGTGGGGACCCAACAGCATGATCCAACCTGTTCCACTCAACGCAAAGGTGGGTATGACAGGCGTTGAAAGCTTGCTTTGGGATCCCCTCTCTGGAGCAAAAAAAAGTAAAAAGGGTTTCTCTGTGTTCTCAACAAGTGTCTGTGCACAGATATTAGAGAAAGTATGTGCCACTGGAGTCTCTATGCTTTACATACAGCCAGTCTCACTCAGGCTGCCACACACTCACTTGCTCTATTGCTTCTACACACATGCATATACTCATACACCCACATACATACAAAATATTTCCACTTACTGGGCACTCAGTAATATTTTGAGTCCACAGGCTCATGTTGGAGCTGTCCTCAATGGTGGTGCATCGCTTCTGCTTGTTATCCCAGCCACAGTAAGGGTCTCTGGCTCCTAGGCATTCCCTGCATGTGCAAAGAAAAAAGATTAAAGCTTGAGACTGTCTAGCTTTAAAGAAATGTATTTGAGTATAGTGCTTGTGTATGACAGCTGTCAAGTCCACCAGGGCTCAGCAGAAGAAAAAATTTTTCTAAGCAGAGGTTTACCTGCTTGGAAGGGGAGAATGGCTGAACAGAAGGGTGACAGGACACAAAGCAAATATCACTCATAGAAGCTGCAAATGAAAAATCAGTTCACTCCTTTCCAAGGCCTAGGGAAAGAAAATAACTTTACAAATTTTAGTCAAAGAACCTTGTCATTGAGATATCTTTGTGCTTCCATGTAATCACTCAGCAGGCCAAATCTCACACAAAGCAACCTCTGTGAGTATGTTTTCTGACACTGTGTCCATCCAAAGGGGTTAGACAAGCAGAATTAGCCAATGCAGCACTAATAAAGGCTTTCTATTAGTGCTGGCATTTGCTGGCACAATGGTTTCATTTATAATCCCAACATCAAGATGTCAGTTTGGAAAAGTCACAGCAGAACATTATTTATAAGCTTTTGGCTGCTTTGAACACTGCTGTATTCATTTTCCTCCTGAATCCATATTTACAGGCTAAGTGTGTGTTCCCAACATGTGAGCTCCTAAAGAAAAATAACCAGGATTCCTACTGCCACTGACCAGAGAAAGTCAATCACAGAATTAGTCTGTACCAATAAAATTCATCTGTATTGGCTGTTCCCATTAGTTGCTTTCAAATTGTTAATTTTCATTAAGAGAATACAAGCCACATTGTGCATGTGTTAGGGAAAGACAAAGAAGAAACAACTAACCTCCAAAAGATTTGCAATACTGTTTTTTATTCCAATGATCCATTCTCTTCTATCACACAAAAGGGCTGCCAGGATCTCTCCAAAAGTCCCAAATGATTTGAAAGCTGCCAATTAGGCAGCAGCAAGGGACCAAGAGTTAAAATTCAGTTTAAAAACGAAACAGGAGAGTAATAACATTTATTCTAAGGGTTGGTATCAGTATGATAAATGAAACATCAAAAAAAAAAAAAAAAGAAAAAAAAAAGTATCAAATGCAATGAGAAGTGAATTGTTCCCTCCCAGAAATCTTTGAAATCCTATTAGTCTGCAATCAGCCACAAATGAAAAACCATGTTCCCTAAGCACAGCTGAAAATGCTCTATCAGCTTTTACTGACTCCACAGCCATTTGCCCCAAAGCAAACCCTGGATTGTTTTGCTGGCTGGCACCCCTTCCTTTATAGACGTATGTATGCACTATATATATGCATATATGCACATGTATGTATTTATGTTTTAATAATGAGTTTCCACTTTTCTCTGACATTGCAGAAAGACATTTCCTCTACTTAAGATTTCACATCCTGAGTGGTAAGGAGCAAAACTTTGTCTTTCTTGATTTAGGAAGGTAGTTACAAGGACTGTCTACATCATTTTTCCTCCAGCTGCTTCAAAACAACCAAGGAAAAGGCATAGATGATTTTGTCCCAGCCCCAGGCAACAGAACATCAAATATTTGCTTAGAAAAGATTCAGTATCCCCAGTCCAAGGACACAGAAGAGACACATGCTGCTTTGCTTTATTCTGGCTAGGCACCCCGATCCCACTGTCCAGCATCCCACACTACCCCATGCATGCAGTGGGGCTGCCTCCATCCCCAGATCTGCCCTGGCCATCCACAGCCCCTCACAAGAGACTGAGCAGCAGCACCTGCCCAGGTAACAGCACTTCAGCTGTGAGCTTATCTCTAGAGAGAGAAGAATAATGAGAGAAGCAATGGGGGGAAAAAAATAAGGGGAGAAGAAAGCCCCTGATTTTAGTTACAAAGGCTTTGGTCATGCTTTCAGACCTGACACTGAGTACAAGCTATTGTTTCCGATGACATGAAGCCATTTTGCTGGGCACTCGGCGAGCAGAGAGAGGTCATTGTAATTCATAACAGGGAAGGCTGTTGTGAGCATCACCCTATTATGATACACATTTTCTCTGAATTTAATTTATAGGAAAACATGTGCTGCATAAATTCAGGAAATAATCTCCATATGTTCTGAGCTGCAGCCCTCAGCCACTCCGCAGGCTGCAGTATATCCCAGTTAGGCACTGACCACTTTGCTGGCACTATTTGTAATGTGTGTCATGCAGCTAATGTGCTGCTACCAGCTGAGAGCAGCGAGCTGAGGGTCCCTGATGGAGCACTGGGGTGGCCAGCTTTGCTCTGTCCCCAGCTGATGGGCACAGTGAGATGGCCACGATGCCCAGCTGTGGCAAAAGCCTTCTGCTGGTAACAGGGAGCCACAGCTGCCTATGTGCCCTGGCTCCTGGATGTAATGCATCCTTACCCCACTGCTGTTGCCATCTGGGCAAGGCCTGGGCTCTGCTGGGCTGTCAGAATGCACACTCTGTAATTTAAGAGCCATCAAAGACCGGGACTTCTTCCCATCTGACAGCAGGCCCTCGAAACCATTTGAAATCTAAAAACAAAATAGCTATGCTGTCTGCCTCCCTTCAGGATTCAGAGCCCACTCTGCTGCCTCAACTCTGGTAAGAAACCTATTATATCAGCTGACAGCGGTGCACTTAGGGGTGAGGAGGAATGTTATTTACTTACACACAATTTGCTCCATTTTTTTTTCCTTTTGCAAGCACAAAAAGCATTACAATGCACATTACTGCAAGAGAACATTTCTGGCAAGTACTTTAAGTGAACACCTCAAAATCCACCCTAATTTATATCTTTACAGTATCTTTAGAATATATGTCCCCACTTATGTCATTAAGAGATAAAACCACACCAGCAAGCACACAGCAAAAGGCATACATATGTATGCATGCATGAACACACAGATCAAAATGCTTCAGAAATGTGTTGTCATTCTTAGCAAATCGGGCACTGCGGTGTGGAAAATGGAAAGATATCATAGCATTTCCCCACGCGCAGAACACAAAATAAATTGAAATGTTTATGTGTAAATCTCATTTCATATTATGATACTGTTGAAAAGCCTCACGCAGGCCTGGGGAACCAAGGCCACACAAGGCACTACGTAAATACTGTGAAATAAGATAGAAGGAAGTTAACATGCCATAATGAAATTCTGATGTTTCAAAGTCAATGGGACTTTGGACATTGGCTCAGCGGGGCCAGAATTTCACACCATGCACACAGCAGTGAAAACTGCACTCAGAGACTATTCAGTGGCAGGCTAGGAACACCTTGAGGGATTCATGACACAGTATCACTTCCCATCATTATTTACACAGGTAGAGGGAACCCATTATCCCAAAAGACAACCCAAGCATAGTGGGTTACCACTGGCTATATTAATGCTAATGACTTATGTAATGAAATCCCAAAAAGTGAGATGTCTATGGAAGTGAGATGTTGATGGTACCACATGGTTCATGCCCCCAGTTTATCTCTGACCATCTTTCTGACTGTGGTACATTCAGTGAGGACTCAGGAGAATACCTCTTGATGGATATCTAAGAGGCCGGATTTATTATGACAGAGCATTACTATCAATAGCGATTCACTTTAATTCATTGCCTTGCAGTAAATGTCTTATCTGAGGCATAATGGCATACACTAAAAATGCTCAATTGAAAAACAATTCCATTTGTGTCTCCTATTCAAGGTATTTTTTCTCTGGTTTCTTATTCTCACTTACTGAAGACATTTGCATGAAAATAAGATCTTTACTCATAAGAGCTCACCTGCTGCCTGCTGTCTGGGAGCTGTAAGGCTCCCTGTTGTTGGCTATTGCAATCATTTTTACAGCCGTCATCTGGGATAACACAAAGGATTAAGACTCTACAATTGGAACAGTATCCAAAGTGCTCTGAAGTCAATGGAAACTCCTAGCTATGACTCAGAAGAGTTTTTACAGTGCCTCTGAAGCCTGGCTTGCTGAGCCTTCATTAACAACATTTGCTGTAAAAAGGTTTCTGCTTGCAGTGTGTAGGTCCTGCCTAGCATCTCCTCACCAGAGTCACAGGATTGTGATGTGGAAAAGGAGAAAGTATCTCCCTCTCTCACACCCCTGCTCATGCCCTGTCCTGTGTCCTAACCCCACCTCTGCTCTCCACTCCAGATATGTGGCACTTCTGCAGCAGTCCTCTTCAAGAGGGCTGGATTTGTCTAAAGAACACAATAATGATGGATCAGTGAGCACACCTCCTTCCTAAAAAGAACAACTGTTCCAAGGTGCATTGCAAAGTGACAGCAGATTTCTCATGTTCTAAATAATACAAGGATTTGGAGACTTTTTAATAGCCTGAATTACATCTTCTTTCAAAATCTTCATTAAAGCTTAAAAGCCTGTAGTTCTAAAGTTTCTCATTCCCACTTTAATTTGCTCGGGGTCTGGATAACTTCATCTTTTGGTTGTTCTCACCTGTGAGCTAAAAAGCTTTAGACTGTGTAATAAATGGATCACTGAATCAATAGAACCAGACCCAAGAGATTAGTTTTCAGCAGACCAAAGGAAAGAAAGAATTACTGGAGCCTCTTCCCTTTCTTACTACCAGATGGAAGACAGCAAACAAGCCTGTTCATACCAAAAAACAAGAAGACATCATCCAGAGCACTCACTCACACTAAAGGATTGTGCTCTTCTCATCTTTCAGGATGTGCTTGCTGTCCAACATTTTTTTTCCCCCTCTTTGCATGTATCTCTTTCTCATTATTTTTGACTTCTAAGAATTTCACATTGGTTTGTTCTACTCTTTGAGCAGGTATCTCTGAGAAAGCAGCACTTTGCAAGTATGTGGGTATTAGCTCTGTCTGTTAGTTGCTGGCATGTGGCTGTATTTGTAGACAGGCATTTCCTGACAAGGTTAGCTTTCTGTCCCATTGCAATCAACATGTGGAGGGGATGAACTAAACAAATAATCATATTAGCTTCCAGCCAACCAAATCATAATTACTGACAACCTCAATAGTCTGTGCAAGGGAGAGTGGACTTCTATCTTCCTTAAGCCCAGATGGCATGAAAAGAGAAGAATAAGAATCAAAAGGATGTTCATGGCTTAAGAAAATAAGATTAAGAAGAAGGAAAAAGCACCAGACCTTCAAACAATTCCTCTAATTTTGATACCTTTAAAATTTCAAACTGCAGAGATGAATTACTGATCTGTACAAATCCATTATCTTCCCCCACTGAGGAAAGAAGCCAAGTGGAACTGAGCTGCTTTAGTGAGACAGTGGTCAAGCAGCAGCCTCATTTCTCAGCTGGTGAATGCAGCAATATTCTGTGCCAGATGCCAGTGCCCTTAGCTCAAGACAAGTAACACATACTTCATAAGCAATTATCTGTGGAATGGGACACTGCTCAGGAAGAGCTCACAGGTACCACTACTGTGAGGGCTGCAGCTGATGATCAGTTAGAGAACTAAGGTTTGCTATTTCAGCATTTGACACCGGAGCAGAGAAGCAGAGAAGCTGAAATGTTTTTGTGTTGCATACACATGTAATTTATCACCCACACATGCTTAGCATCAGCGACTGGTGCTCTGCACATGATTTGTTTTGAATGCATAGATTAAAACCATGGTATAAAACAACCTCTAGAACTGAAGTCCATTTACGAACCAAACACATGTAGCTGAAAGTAACAATGCACAGACAAGGGATTTTCATGGGCAGTTTCACCTCATTTTCTTTTCCCCATCAGGGACCTTGACTTGCTAGTTCCACCTCCTGCCCAACCATTTTCAATATCTCTTTAATCGATTGTGGTTTATAGATTATGGCCTTGTACAATTTACACAACAAACGATTCTATTTCTTACCTTCTGACATCCCATTCCATCATCTTTTAGCTACACTGACTTCTTTATTGGATAGGTGTTTGTTTTTGTTTTTAAAGCAGTAAAATAAAACAACATTGCATTTATTCAAATATGAAGATTAATGCCATCCCGAGAAAACTTTGGATTAAATCTGGATTTATGTTTACATCAATGAAGCAGGTTATTAAAAAAAAATGAGTAAGTGTTGCTCCATAAACACTGTTAGAAACTCTTGTCACTGTGCCAAACAAAACTGACCTCTAACAGAAACACAAGTACAGAGGACCACTGACTACCAGTGATAGGATCAGTCATCCACAAGAAAATTCAGTTACTATTAAAGTCATAATGAAAGGAATCGCCAGAAGGAACTCCTGAGTGTGGGGCATGTTTGTCTGGATTGCAAAGCACAACCATTTCCTACCTCAGCAGGCTTTTGAGCCTTAAGAAAACACGCCCCCCAGGGCTGCCATATGGCAAAAGGCAGAGGGAAGAAGAAAGGCAGCTTGGCCAAATCTGTGCACTCAACTGTTATTCCCTCTCTCTGCCCTGTGTCAGTCAGCCTCTGAAAAAGGCTGTCAGATTAAGATGTGCTCTGCTTCTGCATTTCTGCTTTATGTAGCCTTTGGAAGATGCTGATGATTTAAGAATGTAAATAATGTTAAAATGGCAACTTAGGAAGGAAAGAAAACTGCAATAACAGAACATTTAAAAAGAAATGTATGCGATGATGAAGAAACGTTAAAACAGTCTACAGTTATCACCCAGGCTGCACCAAATAATCCATATTCAAGCAGCTCTGTTGTGAAAGTTGGATTTTGTTATGTTCTGGAATTCCTGCTCAACAAGATGCAGATTCAACTAGAAAGACTGCTTGTAGATTAATGTTGGAAATGGCAAAAAAATATTAGGCCACCTACCATGATGCTTAGGATCTAACATCTCTTGCCCAATGCAGAACTATTTCAGCTCTATGTAAGAGGCAAAATGACACAGCCAATATAGTCTCCGTTGTGTTTTCCCATGTATCTATAAAAACACTACCAAATGACATCAACTCCACTTTTTTAAAAATGACAACATCACTTAAGTAAATGGCTATTTCTGAAATTCAGCCCTACCCCTCCTCAGGCTGGAGTGTTCCCATACATCTGTAGTATTTTGGCATACTGACACGTAGAAGACACCAGACAGAAGTACAGTGATATGTTTTTCTACAATCCATACATATTTTATGCACTTATATGTATTTCTATTTCATGCTTATAACAACAGCAAAAACATATCTGCCCTGGGTTCAGATGCTTCCTCCTCCTCAAACAGGTAGAACAGTACATCTCCTAATAAAAAGTTGATGAAGCATCTGTAGCAATGTAGGCAAGGGGTAGTAACATTTACAATGCCTCACAATGTAAATGCAGACTGGAAGCTCGAGACGTGAGGCAAAGCAGACATGGCAGCAGTAAGGCTGGAGACATCAGGAGCCATGTCGTTAGATGTGACCACTACCTAGAATACAAATCTTATGACCTAATAGCAGCAAATTGCAAGAATTGACAGATGCAACGGATATCTGCCCTGGGGCTTGCTGGAAGCTTCAGTTATTAATCTTGTTTGTATAACAGTAGAATCAATGTCATCTTAACATTATGTATTCCGAGAAAACTACCTGCTTTCCTGTCAGTCGCCACTGTGTTGAAACTAATTTCACATAGCCCACCCTGGCAGGTATTAGATGGTAATGACTTTTAGACATCACTGATCTGAGATGGCCCCAAGCCAGACTGCAAGAGGTAAAAGGATCCACAGCCTAAACCACCCCTGATCTTGTGAGCAAATCACACGTGCAGGATGCTTTAAAAGTAAGGAGCAAACAAAAAGCACTCAGCACATTCAACCTCTCAGATTTTTCCTCCCTCTCAGCAGCTCCAAAGCTCCCCAGAACAAATCTGCAACCCAGTCAGGACAGTAAGAAGACAGAAGCCCTGAAATTACCTGACTTGACTTGGCAATTTCTGGAGTGACCTTCGTCTACTGTAGCAGTTGTACAGCCCCAGTCTCCATCTACCACTAAAGATTCCTTCTGCCACAGAACCATTCACTTGGGGCCATCTCAATAGTTCAGAGCTTAAAAGTGAGAGCCTGAAAAGTGTGCAGACAGGTTAAAACGAATGTAAAGCTTGCTGGTCGTTTGTGCGTTTAATAGGAACAGGAACAACCATAATAATTCATTTGGTTCTGAGCAGAGCCCTTTCCACTCTTTCATCCCATGCCCTCTCTGTTTCAGTAATGCAAGCACCAGCAACCTCAGCACAGACTTATTCCTCAAGCAGCCTCGTTCTGCTCTCCCTCCTGGAACCACATTGCATTTCTCTCCTCACTGCTATTTGTGATTCCCTCGTACTTAAACGCCATCTACAAAGTATGCTATTTTCTTCTTCCATGCTATTAAAGATAATGTCAAATAAGATGAAACTGAAAACCAACCTCTTTGGCATCTTACTGGGAACATGCCCCTGCCCACTATATTACCTACCTTTGCCCTCCTTTTTTCCCAATTTCAGGTGCACATACCCAAATCCTTTTCTCAGACTGTTCAAATGAAACTCTCTAACAGCTCTCTGGAATTCAGACTTCTTAGACCTGCACTATCCCCCTGAATCTTAAAGGTCCATATCCTGCAAAGAGTATGGATGTGCTTAACTTTACATATATAACCAGCTACATTAAAGAAAATGGGAGTAATTGCCTGCTACAGCAGATGCAAATGTGTTTTCGGGATAGAGAAAATGGTATAATTTTGCACTTCTATTTAAAGAACACAAATCCATTTCATCTACCAAACTTTATTCTTTCCAAGAGCTTTAGTGATCATGGTTCCGTTTGATGTCTTCACTCTCTGTCAGTGGGAGTCTTGCTATTTACTTAAATGCAACCAGGATGCCAAAACAGATGTTCCTTGATTTATTCTGAGATATTATTGGATACTGGAGATGACAAAAAATGGGGGTTAGTGCTCTCCTTTATGCCTTGTGAAGTCTTCCAAAGCTTTGCAGAATTATTGACGGTACAATAATTAGTCAGTTTCCTTAATATTCAAGAGGCCAAATTAGCCAAAGCAGAAGGAAACTGATGAATTAGTTTCGTAACAACATTCTCATAGGCTCCTACCTTTCCTCCTGCCTCTATTTATAAAGAATATTCAATGTGCTGGATATTTTTAAAAACTCTCAAGGAGAACATTTTCAAAACAAAATCTGGGCCAGACTTTCGACAGCCTCAGCACAGAGGAGAGGGATGGATTTTCAAAGTCTTAGGTGAACAATAAAACATCAGCATTGCCTCAATGATCTGCTGGTGCTGGGCTCCACTGAACAACAGTCTTCCTTTTTTCCTTCCCTACCACTTTCGCCATTTTTTCTCTGTGCTTTTCACCCAACAATCATTCCTTATCTGTCCTTAGAGGAACAACTGTCATTCTGATGCAGAGGTCAGTGGATTTCCAGCCCATATTCAATTGACTCCCCCCAAATTGGAAGCTTTTAGGTTGCCTAACAATCCATGCTGGTCATCCATCTAAGTCCCCTTCACTTCTGAAATCCAGTAATTTTTTTAAAGTTTGTTCTTGCAGCCCTAAATTCAAATGTTTCACTCCTTTGTTACAGAGGATTTTCTATCATACAAGGAGAAAAAAAAAAAAGAAAATAGCAACAACATTAAACATCAAAACAATGTCCCAGGTGATTTATTGGACCTCTTAAGTGATGATATGGAGACGGTACAGAGACTGGGAAATTTTAGTTTTGCACTCTGGACAAGCGGGCACAAATGGGAGAAAGAGGGTAAAAAGTTCTGCTTCGTTACTGTGGCTGTTGACCATTTTCTTCCCCAGAACCCCTGGAGCCACTGCAGGAATTACTCACCTATGTGTACTCAGTTGTCTGATCACTGGCCCAGAGCTATTCAGAGGTGAGTCCTGTTTTTCACAAGATCTCAAGTCAGCAAATAAGAGTACTTGTCAGCTGAGTCATTTCTGCTAGCTTTGCATTAAGCACTATGGCCGGAGGGGATGCGCAATAGAATTTAGGCCAAGTAAGAGGGCAAAAGCTCAGCATCACTCAACAGCAAACCCTGCAACAGGGTCAGAAAAGCAGGCAGAGTTCAAACAAGACTGTCACAGTAGCACACAAGAGAATCAGTCTCTTTGTATAGCCTCAGAAGCAGAAGCATTTCCATTGCCATTAGGTTGACTTGAGGTAACACACAACCAGATGTGATAACCACACATGGTGAGATGCGGAGATATGGTGGTGTCAGTAATAAAGCTGTGATGCTGGCTCTCCAACTATCCATCCCCAAAGCTTGGGGGCAACTTGAGGTAAAAAAAAATCCAAGCTCATCTGAAAATTGCAGGGAGGTTACAAAGATTTCAAAGCCATGCAAAATCCAGCAGCAAGCACAGCCAAGCTACCGCCCAGCAAAGCAGCCTTCACAACACTACATGTTCAGAGGGCTTGTAGAGCTCACTTTGGACATCTTCCTAATGCTCTCCAGTGAGACTGAGAATAGCAGCACTGAAGCACAGAAGGAAGACACACACATAAGCAAGGTCCCTGCAGCCAAGTCCAGCCTATAAATTTGGGCAGCTGACATTACAGATGTCTTCCTGTCACCCTGCTGCTAAGACTCACTGTTCTGAAAAGACAGATTGAGACAGGTCAGTGGGCACACACAAAGCACTACTCAGACACCCAGAAATATATTGGGTCAACGAACTACATCAAGACTTGGAGCTGAGCTACTGGTCACCATTTAAGAGATTAAATTGGTGCCATGTCAATAAACAAACAGTAAAGCAGAAACCTTTTTCCCTTTCCACCTCTTCCCTTTGCTGCTGCTTTTACCTCTGCTGCATCTCTGAGCCTTGGTAACAAGCCCCAGGGTTTACAGCAGCACAGCAACAAGGAGTGCTAGAATCAATGTTCCCTCCATACATGATTGCCTGTTCCAGGGAGAAGGCAAGGTGAAGGTAAGAGCTCTAAGCCAGCAATCGGGAGCCCACATCAGCCCCCAGGGTGTAAAAGGCTGCAAAGTTTCCTGATAACATGAGGCAGAGCCAAAGAAAATAAACAACGTTGTGGTATTCCTGCCTGGGAGGCACAAGTTCTCCCTCACCTCAAAGCTTCCTGAGCCCCCCATCAAAATGATTAGATCCTGAAAACTGCTGAAACCAGAGCTTTTCATGGAGATCAGTCAAGAAGTCACAGCATGACAAAAAAGTAACTGGGGCTGTGGTAGGGTGAGAGCCCTTCTTCCTGTGGTGGCTGTATATTGGCATGTATTAAGTATAGACACAACAGTAAGCAATAAATCACAGCCCAGGAGAAGTGCCAGGTGGAATGCACTGGAGGAAATTAAAACATCCCTCTCAATACAGTTCGGCATTGAAAGAAGTACAAAGGAGACCAAGTTGACTTATCACCTGCATTGCCAGGGTGCTAAGGGGAAAATGGTTTCCAAGATTTCCAGTTGAAAAAAAAAATGGCAGGTGAATAATTTCCTGAAGAAAAAACTTAGCTTGTAATTAATAATGACATCACAAACAACGTTTAAAATAAATTAATAGCAGCCTTGCTTGATTTCTTAATCTTCCTTCTTTTTCCCTTCTTTTTTCCTATTGCACACTCCCTCCACAAGACTCAGCCAAGGAGCAAAGAATCCATTACAGACTCCATAAGTACATGAACTGGCCAGCACTGGAATTCAGCAAATTCTGACCTCCCACACTGCCAAACATATGCAACCCACATTGCTGTCTGAAGCCTCCATCTCACGTGCGTTGCTATAGCCCAATAACTGGCTTACATTGCCTAGAAGTAACACACCAGTCAGGATGGACTAAAGCTATACTAGCAGGGGAGGATGCTGAGGACCTCAGGCCTTAGGTAGATGGTGCTTCTATCCCCCAATCACTGCTGTGTTCTTTTTTCCTGCTTGTTCCTTTTATAGGCAGTTGAGCAAACCTCCACCATTTGAGCTTTAATGGAACTGTCATACAATGTACTTATACAGGCTGAAACTGGGACACGATCTATAAATTACCGGAAAGTTGAACTCAAGATTAGGAAAAGAAAGAAAAGGAAGAACTCATTTGTCTTGAAATTGGATCACATATATGTATACACACATAAATATTCCCAAAATGAAACTCTCCAGGACAGGCTGGAGAAGACAGCTGTTATGTTCTACCTTTTTAAATCTCTGTTTTTAAGAGCTAAGGACGAGATGGCATTTTCCAGCTGTGATTCCTTCTCTTACTAAACACTTTGGTGTCAGCCTCTCTGTATAAGCAGTTAAACCTTTACACATTAAACACTTCTGAGTTTAACTTGCAGTAATGTCCAAGTTATGTTTTCTAAAGAGATAATTAAAGAGGCTCAGCAAAATAGAAAAAGCCATTATTTTTACACTGAGACAGACATGAATTTAGTACAAACTGATAGATAAACTCTACTTGTTGAAAATAAAATTATTGTGACATTTTCTGTATTAGATTTTTGGCAAGAGAACAGGGACATCTTGCACCAGGCTGCGAAAGAGGGAGTCCATTTAGATGGTGCTAACAAATTCCTTCCTCTTGTCTAGCACAGAGGACATCAGATTCAGAAAAAACTCTCATCAAAAAAAGCAAAGCAGAGGCAGATGAGGAGAGGAAGCAATGTTTTTAGAGATGTACACATGCCATCAGTTGGTTTCAAACTGGTTCACCTGCTAGAAAGAAGCGCTACTATTCATTTCCAAATGCCTCCTACACTCATTTCTGGGTGGAGATCTGCTCTGGAGCCAGGGCTGATAATTTAAAATATATATATTTTTTCTATTCCCTTTAATAGATGCAATCAAGACACAGAATCTATCCAGGTGTAGGAGGTGTCACACTTAGTTGAAATGAGCTATTGGGTTCCAAAAGCAATAACAAGGAGCCACATAACACAGCACTGCCTCATCAGATTTTGAGAGGTGATCACTCAGATAAGCAAGGATAGGCTGGCTGCAACCAGAAACCTGCAGCCACACAGCCAGCAAAACACATGAAGCTAACAAAATCAACACTGAAATGTTAAATTTCTCTTAAAAAAAGTAAATACTGCAAGTCCTTCCTCAGTAAACACACAATTAATTTCTGATGAGGATTAATTAATATTTACAAAAAAAAAAAAATATTGCTCATTCTCATTGCTTCTGTCATCAATGTATTATCAGGAGATGCACTTTCAACAGTGTCTTTTGTCTTTCAGGAATGAAAAAAGGCATTCTATACTGAATAAGGCTGGAAATATGTTTCCCTGGTGCTTTTCTTTTTAAGCTGAAGTGGAATCTATCAGCACTATAAATTTGCTTACCCTTCTGTTCTGTACATGGAGCATCTCTCCAGAGGAATTTTCAGCACTCCGTTATTTAAGCCCACAAAGAGTGACCTGTCGCTGTGCAGGATTTGGAGACTCTTGATTGCTTCCCGTTGTCCATCAGGGAGGATCTGCATTTCCTCTAAATAACAACTCCTCAGGCTCCTGTTAGTGGTAGAAAGGGCCTTCAAGATGGTGCCATACTCTAGTGGAACAAGAAACAAGGCACAAGTAAATCCTGGGAGACATTGCCTTCGTGTCACACCTACCTAAAGATCAAAATACTGATGCTATGCAGTGGCTTTAACCCTAGCTTTGTGTCATTTGCTAATTTGAACATACTTGCTGCCCATTATATAGAAGCCCCTGCTCCATGATTACAATTCTAGGAAGCTCTCAGACATTACAGAAATGAGAAGGACTTGAGCCATCTGAAGAGTGAGTACCTGGAAATAATTCCCACTTGGAGCACTGAGGCAGAAAAGAGCTTGGTCCTGTTACCAGTGAGTTGTAAGGAAGGTGACCTGAGATAACAGGAACCATTTCTGGTGCCTCAAAGTCTATTTTTCTTTTGGTTTATGGAGCAGATCAGCGCAATTTGATGTCATGACAAATGACAACAGATGCAGCCGCCCTACTGGAAATCCCAGAGGCCTCCATAATGATTGCATGGGTCATGAGTCTAATTGATCCTCTTCCTGGAAGAAGCTATCCTGCTAGCTTGACAAGGGGATGTTACAGCATCAGCAGTGCATATGCAGAAACATATACGCTTCTGCATATATGCTTGTGCTCACAGTGCTCTCAGCTAAACAATCTGAAGATCTCTAAAACTGTGGGAGATTTATGATGGGGAAAAGGGGTAACCACACTGTTTTTCATTAAAACCCCAAGAGAGGTCTGTCAGTCCCAATTGTTTTCCAACTTCAATCTTTCCATCCAGATCACTTCTGTATTGGTGCCAAAGCTCAGCAATTTACAGCAGTGGGGTTGGCTGCAATGCAAAGCCTTTTTTTTTTTTTTTTTTTTTTTTTTTTTTTTTTTTTTTCCCCCCCCCCCTGCTTAACAGAATCTTAAGTGTGGAACAAGACTGAGGCCCAGGTTTTGATTTTTGGGTTTGTTTTTTCTCAGGATTGGTTTTCTGTTCAGCGCTACCTTGGAGCAGGGCTGTTTCTCCTTAAGAATTTATTTATTTTAAACATTTCAGGTCCAGCACAGCTTTGTCTTCAGTCGCCACCAATCAGGGCAAGAAATCAAATGAATAAGAAACTTATGTTATGGCAGAAGACTTTTCCATAGAAGTGAAACGAAACAGAAATAACCTCAGCTTTCTGGCTTGAAATATCAATTTAAGATATCAAAATGGCAGAACACTGTTATCTTTCCATTTAACTACAATCTTCTGATCATAATCAATGTCCAGGGAGGCTCCTACAGTGGGAATGTTACTAGAAGGCATCAAAGATGATCACTTGTGAAGCAAGTGGAAGTGAAAGTTACATAAAGTATTCTGGGAAGGTGGTAACATGAGAATGAGGCAATGACTGCATTCAGATCTGAGATTAAACTAACACGGACGCAATCCGTCTTATTCTAAAGTCAAAGCTTCTGCTATAGAGGATAACAACATTATACCCATGAGGGTGGCCATATGCTCTGATTAATCAAGCTATTTAATTTAACCTCTGTCATTAGTATGAATATGGGCTAAGACAAGCATTAATAACACTCTACCCTTCTTCTGCACCTTTCATTTAGCCAAGATATCTGTACAGAAGAGGCAGAACATTCTGCTAATTAGAGGATGGCAGTAGAAATTAAGAAACTCAAATTATACACTAATACTACCACTATGCATGAAAACACTGCCTCAGCTTCCCCATCTACATCCCATTTCACTGAATGATTGTTCCTGAAAGCAGAGGGACTCACATACCAGTAGGCATGTGGAATTGCATAGAGAAACTTCAGGCAAGCCTGGAAGTTAAAAATTATTATTGCTTATTAGAGATGAGTACATCATAATGCAGAGAGGCAACTTATGTACACAAAACCACAGAACATTTTGGTGACCTCTGCTCTTCCCCATTGCCATGTATTAGTGTGATCACTTGAAGCACATTTTTGTAAAAGGAAGAAAAATCTTACTGTTGTTTTCAAACACACTGTAGACTTACGGCCCGTTCACTTGGGAATCTGCCTCAAGTCTTCCATTGTGCTTTTAATTTATTCAGGCAAACTAACTTCCATGAAAAATTGTACCAAAATGATATTGAATGACTACTGTGTGATGGTATCACTAGCCGGCTCCCAGGACTCCTAAGTCTATGAGTAAGTGGAGGCCTTAGCCTCTAGTGTTCTTACCTGTTCCAATATACATCACGTGGTAGAGAGTATCCTTCCCCTGAACAATATCAACCACTAGTTTAGAGAATCGAATGCTGTCCTGAGTCACATACGGATCTACGGTGACCGGCTGCACCACGTCGTTCATCAGGAACAAGCGCTGCGCATCCTGCAGGACTCTCTCTGTCAGGTTCTCATTCGGGCTGTCATCACTCAGTGTCCCACACTAAACATGGAAGATGGAACTTCAGCACCATTTGCACCATTTGTTTGCTTTCAGTAGACTGAGACCAAACCCAGAAATGCTCAATTTTAACCAGCCATGCCCTGATGATTTCCTGGGGAGGTGGGCCTCCGTGAGGGTCCCACCATCAGTCCCTTGGCATGGGTTATGGCTGGCTTTGGCCCGTAGCTCACTTTTATAAAAAAGTTCCTCCCAACTGGTCTGCAGACCAGCAATGTGGTGTTTCATTCCTTTGAGGTACCTTGGAGCCAGCATACCAAAGAAAAAAAGGTATTAACAAACTGAGGAAGGAAAAAAAGAATTAAAGCTAGTTAGAGAGATTTAAAGTTAGCAGTAGAAACAAAGGTTTTGTGGCAATAAATCCTTGAAGCATTTCAAATAATCTTCAGACTCTACCTGGCATCTCAGTCTGTATAATGCACAAAACCTGGAGGTTAAAAAACCTGAAAAACTGGTTGGTTTTCCATCAAAGAATCTAACTCACCCCATTGCTTTTCTCATGTTCTCCCTTCTCAACAGACCCCTCCAGCTTCATCTTAATCCAAGCAGGTAAGCCAGTAAGTGCCTCCTCCCCCTTTTACCTTTATTGGCAGTGCAGATTGACCTTGGTGAATCCATCCTCCAACATTAATGGAGATAGAACTCAGGTCCATACAGAACAGAGGGGAAGAAAAGAGTTTATCTTGTGTCTTTTGAACAGCAGCTCATGGCCTACCTCTCGTAAACTGTCTGAGTAGTTTTACTAGAAAAAAATATATATTTTTCTTCATTTTGGGTCCAGGTGTTTCTGCTTTCTTTGGAAGGGAAGCCATTATTCTGCAAATTAGGATGTTGATCTACTGCACTTCAGCTACAGCATACAACTTTCCCATATGCATACTCTCAATATTCATCAAAGCAACACAGCAGCACGGCAACCTTTCAAAGGTGCACCATGTAGAGCTCCTCCTACCAGCTCACAGGAATTTAGCTCACATGTACACAGTCAGTGTAATCAGATCCCACAGCTGGTATACTGAGTCCTACAATTGTCAAGCCTTTAAGAATTAATTTCTGCAAACAAACACATTTGTTGGTGTAGTACAGAGCTTGGATTCTGTAAAAATCCACCACCAATATTTCAGAGCTAATTATGTTGTTATTATTTCCAGAGGTCTTTTTATTTCTCTGCTGCTTCATTACAAGTTCTGAAAGTTTTTCAGTTATATCTTTTCTGCCGTCTCCTGTACTCCTTCTGGTTTACACTGCTGTCTTTTTATGGATGCTTTTCTCCCCACGCTCTTTCCTTTCTAGAGCATCACTGAAGGAGGAGTCCCAGTGGCAGGAATGTCATTGTTGGTTTTGTTTTCTATTCTCATTAAGTCACAGATAATCCTTTTGGGCTATTGGCAGCCTGTATGCTGACACAGCATCCCTCTGGTTTGGTTTTATTTTGTTTTGTTCTAATTTCCTGATTATCTGCACTGCCCTGATCCTCTATATCCTTCTCCTTCCTCTCAAAATAAAAAAAAAAAAAAAAAAAAATTGGCATCTTTCCTTCATCCTCCTTTGTGAACACTGAAGCAAAAAAATTAATTTAATTTTTTCACAATATCTGCCTCTTCTGTCACTAAATTACCCTTGTCATCTCCTAAAGACCCTTCACTGACCTCTTGTTCCTCCTGTACTTGAAAAACATCTTAATCTCTTCTGCAATCTTCCTTTTGTCTGCCACATATCTTCTTTTCCTTTCCTTATTTTCCCCTGACCCTTTTCTTTCATCTTGCTGCTGCAATCTTTGCACTCCACATTTTATCTGATACTTTTCAGTACATGGAAATGCTTTCCAAAGCCCTTTTCTATTTCTCCAGGGTTAGCCCAGCAAGGGACAGAAGAAAGTCCTTCATTCTCATTTAACCTTAACATTTCTCTTTAAATTCCAAAAAATGTGATCAAGAACCTGAGCGTGTCGTCCCACCTTGTACAGGGAGAAGCCCTCTATCAGGTGCTGTGTTGGAATTCAGAGGGTTCCTCAGGAGTAACATGGAGGCAGATTTGCCCCCCCTCGGCTCCTGCAATGATTTCAACTGACTGCAGAATCCATTTTGGAGGGCTCCTGACATCACCAGCTTGAAGGCAGATGGCACTTGCAGGCGGCCTCAGGACCTCTGCCATTATAAGGTAGAACCAGATTCACACAATTGGGATGGAAATATTCACTGTGCAGAAGCAAGGACAGAAGGATGAGCCTGTCCTTTCCTGGATACTCCAGGTGGAAAGGGACTGAGTTGTAAAATGGGCTCTCACTTCAGAGGACTCAGAATTATGGGGGCTGTCAAATGCATACTTTGTGTTGCACTGACAGAATCTAGGGATAAGCCTGTTCTATACATTTCAAATTGGCCTTAACTCGTAACTCTGGAAAATTGCTCATCATGAAATCAAACATTTTTAAGGCCTAAAAGGAATCTCTGTGACCATCATGATGTAGCCTCTTCCACCAGTCGCTTTTGCAATGTGTCAGTAACTTCTGGCTGAGCTACCGTGTCTTGGGGAGACATCCATCTCACAGTGAAACACTGCCTTTAGGGTCCTATTAAGTGATGAAAAATTCATCACATCCTTACACAGTTGATTACCTTTCTTGTTTAAAAGCACAGCTTGTCTCCATTGTAGTTTGTCAGCTTCAGCTTTCTACCCTCTAATCTGAAGCTTTGGTGGGGATGTGCTTGCACGTCCCCTGTGAGGACCACGTGCTCAGTGTTCACATGCCAATGTGACATGCAACAAAGACAAGAGAGTAAAAAGGGTGGATTTGCCCTGTTGCATCAGAATTTGGGCCCATTTGGGTGGTGAGGTGCTGCCCTGAGAAGTTGTAGATGCCCCATCCCTGGAAGTGCTCAAGGCCAGGTTGGATGGGGCCTTGGGCAGCCTGCCCTGGTGTCAGATTTAGTGGTTGGCAACTCTGTCTGCAGCAGGGAGTTGGAACTACACAATCTTTGAGGTCTCCCTTCCAACCCAAGCCGTTCTAAGATTTGTGATGTAGGTTGATGCTGTTCCTGCCATAGGCCATTATCATTAGTTTCAGAAAGTGGTTTTCAATGGCTTTCAGTGGGGAGATTTCAGTGGTATATCCTGAAGAAAACCTCTCCTCACAACATTTTTACCTAGAAGAACACCTCTGGCCCACAAAAATTTTAAGTTCTTCATTCTTGTAAAAGCTTTGAACATTCTTATCTGTATAAAGACTTAAAATTTCCCACTAATCCTATAGTCTCAGTAAGATGCAGCAAGGAGTTCCAGACTAAAACACTCAGAAAGGTGGAGAAATATCATGTATCTGCACCATGGGTCTACCTAGAAAAGGAAGCCCCATATAAGTTAACCCAATGGGATGATGGAAAGTAAAAAGCAGTAGAGCAAAACAAAGAGCAGCAGGAATACCTGGAAATTTGGGATGGGGTTTGCTGTTGGCAGCCAGGCTGATCTTGGGTTCTCTTGGTAACGGAAAGGACCGTTAAATGCCTGAGTAATGGCACTGAGATTGAAGGCACACACTGCTGAGGCAGCTATGCTGTTTCTGGAAAAAGGGAGAAAAAAAATCAATTTAATCATTAGAACACTGACATTTTCATCATAACAGATATCAAACTCCACTCAAATAAAATACGTGTAAATTGCTAGGTAGACGTACAGTGACACCAATCTCAGGGGGAGTAAAAATAAATAAATAAAGTGCAAAATGCAAATGAATCGCATGACAATTTTCAGAATGAATGTTAAGCTTGGTTTTAAAGTGCCTATGATTTAAGGGCCACAGAAGCAGTCCTGACATGAAAGGAGAATACAGTTTAATTTGCACGGGTTATTTGTGTCCAGCTTTTTTTTTTTTTTTTAAAACACCTCATCTATCTTGATTGATTACAAACAACGTAATTTTTAATCTCTTGGTGTTTCTCAAGGTGAAAGCCTGTTTCTACCGGCTCCAGCTATAAAATACACCTCCTACTATTTGTATATACTGTATATATAAGCACACACATGCATGCACACATGCAGGCAGAGGGAGGGAATGACAGCGCACACCAAGCTGGTGGTTACAGTAGCTCAGCAGGCACAAATGTCTTGCTAATATGTGCAAGCCTCTGTCTGCACTGTTCACTGCTCTATGTTCCCAGCTGGGCGCAGCATCTGGTAGGGCAGGCTGCTCACCATGCACACAACAGCCAGGGGAACGCAGCGAAAGAAATGTCGCTGCAGGAAGGACTTTTTGGCAGGGAATTGTTTTTAGTGAGGTGATGATGCCCATGCAGACTTGCACACAGATCTGCTGGGTTTTTTGGTTTGGCCCATCTCAGCCATTCCTTTGTGGACCTGAGCTGCTCAGTGCTTTGTGCCCCCGGAGGATTGGCATACACCTCCCTCATGAGGATGGCATTTGCTGAGTGGTAACGTAAAATTCCAAACCTGCTGACAGCTCCTTTTTTTTATTTTTTATTTTTTAATAAAAAGAATAACATTTAGAGAGAAAGATATCAAAATAAAGCTAAAAATAAAGCTAGCACGGAAGACTGACTCGTCACAGTGCCTTTTAAATAACCCAAGTGTCGCTGTATGTATCTTGCTGCTAATTAAAGCAATTTAAATTCTCTGAAAAGAACTTTTTTTTTTTTTTTTTTAACTAAACCAATAATTACACTTTCTCACAGAAAAAAAAAAAAAAAAAGAAAGAAAGCCTTGCTTCACAGTCCCAGGCAGGAAAGCAGAAAGCCAGATTCTTTCACAGCGTATTTCCTCAGAGCCATACAATGTCAGGAGGAACTTTTCACTTTGCCTTCCCATTCCCCTCTCCTGCCCCTGCCCTCCTATCCCCGCAGTGATGGAGTAGCTCCCTTTGAACATGTCAAAGCAACGCCAGGCGAACCTTTCTCCACTTTTGTCTGCACACCGCTGACGCAGTGCATGCTTGCAGACGGCAGCTCTTAAGACAAAGCTAATGATGGATGACAAGTAAATGCCTGGAGGCACACATGGGAGAAAAAAAAAAAAAAGAGAATGAGATGGAAAATGAAAAAGGAAAAGAAGGAATAAAACCTTGCTAGTCTAACAAAAACACTTTTTTTTTTTTCTTTTTAATTTAAAAAATGGACCTTTTCAGGGCCCTGCTAAAGAATCCACAGTGTATTCCATTCCCTTTGCTGAAGAGGAGAAAGGAACAACATTTTTGATGAAATAATGCTATCTGTGGCCTGGCATATTTCCCATCCCTCCCTACGAAAAGTCAGAGCCCAGTCCCCAACCAAAGGCATCAGTTTGGGCAGCAGGCCCCTTGCACGACATGCAGCCTCCTTTATTTCACCTCCTGCACCCTGGCACAAAATCGGTGGCTTAGTTCAAGGAGGTTTTAACATGGTCTCCATTACCTTACATTATCTTAACTGTATTAAAAGTTTCTGAAATATCTCATCAGCAACTTCCTCAAAATTATTTCCCACTGATTTAGCTGGATATAACATAAAATGAAGCAATAAATGCTTATGTGGGTATTACCACAACTAAGTATGATACAGACTAATTGCCTTTTTTTTAAGATGACCCTAACTCCACTAAAAATGAAACTTTCAAAATAAAAACACCTTTTTTAAAAAAAAAAGTAATAGTTTTAGGTGCATCAGTATTCCATTATACAGGTACTCACATTAGAGTACGCACCAACCCTCTTTGGTATGCAGCACTCATGCAGCATGATATCAGTCCCAGTGGAAGTTAAAAGAATAATTACCATTATTTCTCTAGTCAGATGACAAATTGGAACATTTTCTCTTTGAACTCTCAAAAGAACATCATGTTGTAGACCCAAGCTACTTGATCTAACTTCAGCTATTATCAATAACTCATCTCTCCTACTATACAAATGTTTCCTATTATACTGTCCTCAGAAGATACCGGAGGGAACATACACCCGTAATGTGAGAAGAGTGACTTAATTGCAATCCAAAGGAGACAGGGGTAACACCATGTCTCAGGTTTTAGCCAAATTGGAGACAGACACAACACGAGAGAACTGTTCCAACAAGAGCTAGGCCATGTATCCTGTTTTACTCAAAATCCATATCATTTTGATTAATATAATACATTTATTAATAATTTTATTCTCATTTTCAATTTCCGTTGTTGGCTGGATGAATGGACAAATGGATAGATAAAACATTACCATTCTGGGCATCATAAAAGTCCTCTCTTGATATTTAAAAAATCATCTTCATCAGCCACAGCAGTTGCCAGCTTTCCTTTCACATTCAGGAAGTTTCACTAGCAGCCTGTAAATATTTTTTGGGAGGGGAAAAGCTCAAAACCAGAACAGATACTCTCTAAAGTCCACAGTCAAGGTCCAGTGCTCAACTACGTATATTTTTTCACCTCTGGATCCATCCAATCTAACTGTAGCACAAAAAGGGACACCCAGAGCAGGTTGCCCAGGACCATGCCTAAGTGGCTTTTGAAACTCTTCAAGAAGGAAGACTCCATGAACCTTTTCTAGCTGCTTCTCCAGAGGCTTGTTTTAGGCTGGCATTGGTAACGAAAGTGCAGAAGCCAAACATGGAAGGTGAATGAGGGTTCCCAAACACTTACATAATTCTTGGCATTTACAAACTGGGAATATCATTCTGGCTCTGTTCACTCTAATAGCAGAAAGTGCACATACTAGTTCTGCAGCTAACAGGCTTCATATCCTTATTCATATCCATGGGTCCATATCCTCCTTCCTATTGAACAGTACTCCATAGCAAAAATAGCCCCAAAGTAGTTGGCTACCCAGCATGAGAAAGGCATTTTGAGTGGTTGTCAGGTGGAGTAACTAACTCAGATTTCTACTCTCTAGTTTACACGTCAGGATAACACCCCCCTAGAGAACATGTATTATTGAAACTCAATACCACACAGGCTGGTTATAGCCTGAAACTTATCATCCTAGCCCTGGGCTTCAGAGAAAAAGTTATTTCAGTTTTTCTGTCTTAAAAAAAATACATTATGAGTTTTTTAATATATTTTTTAATTAACTTCTCCTTTCTGCCTTCCCAGCTACATTAAATCATTCCAATTACAAGTTTTTTCAATATCAAGCCAAGAAAAGGTGATTATGAAGTTTCAGAAATCATTCCTTCCCCTTGGAGTTCTAATGCTGCTTTTGATTTGTGGTCCTGAGACTGTTTGTAGCAGAGGTATAGACCCACTTAGAAATGTCAAAAGCTGTGTAGCCTGCATGACCTTGCATATATAATGTATTGTTTAGCAGCAGTTAATGTTGATTTCAGTACAGGCTATTGTGATGCCATTTGCCTCCTTCTTCTCCTTCTAAACCTTCTCTCTAAGTGAATATATCTGACCTTTTATAGGACCAGCCCTGATGTCCACACAATAGTGTCAGATCATCCAGGTGTTAAGTAATAAATAAATAAAATAAAGTCATTTTTCTTCTGCGTTCTTTTCAGATCAGCTCTGCAAACTACATAAGTAACAGAAAGTCAGAAGTCTGTTACTGCTCAAGCTTATATAAAATTGGGTAATTTAGAAATGTACTGTCAACTTTTAGGGACCCCAGACAAACATGAGCAATGGACTGAAAACACTGTCCTAAAGCACTGTTGCCATGATGGATAATACAAACCTACTTATTCCTTTGTGTTAACCAAAGGATCTTTCAAAAACTGTTGATCAGATTGTTTAAGAAATCAGGACAACGTCAGTCTCAGACTGCTGAGTATAGAAGAAGGGCACTAAAAGCAGTGCAACTTACACATTAGTGGTGAAGACACCATAGATCAGGTCTTGCTCAGGAAGGTAGAAGGTGCTTTGCAATTCATTATAATAGAAAGGGATTTCTCCAGCACGGGAGCAGTTCAGCCTGGCCTTCATGAAAGTTGTCCATGTGTCCTCCAGCAAAAATCTCCCTCCAATGTCATTTTTGCAGACCCTGGCCACACGAGAATATACTGTTTTCCCACAGTCGTGTTCTACCGCATTCTCTCGAAAAAAGAAGTAGGTGAACAAACCGATGTCATAGGCAGCAATAAAGTTGGGTTCTGAAAAACAAATGTGAAGAGGTTTATACAGGTCAGAAATCAACCTATGCTCAACTTGCCCAATGCATTACAACCAGCTCCCTCTATGCAGGCTGTCAAAGCTGCAACCAGAGGGAGTTCGAAGTCAGCAGCAGACATAGAAACAGTAGATGAAAATAATGATACAGGGGGGTACAGTTCTAGCTCCATTGTACAGATCTGGGAAAGAGCCCATCATTTCCCCACTTCACTGGCAAAGCTGCTACTGAACATGAGTGAAAGGACTTTGTCTATGCACTACTCTCCTTTCCTATAGTCATTTTACAACATAAAGCTTTTCCATTGGGTTCCTTTTTTTTTTCTGAGCTGCATCTTATGGAGTGTTAAATATACTTTTTGCATCCGCTCAACTCCCCAGGCTGCTGCACTGAAACACTCAACCTATTTTCCCAGCGCAGTCACATCTGGCTTTTATCATAAAGCCTTTCCAGTTTCTAAGGCACAAAAGATTATCTTATGTCCATAAAACAAAACCATGCCACAAACTGACAGTATCAAAGCAAGCTCTCCTTAATTCTTTTTTCTTCTGCAATTATTTGTATTATTTTCACAAGAATTGAAAAGAACCTGGCATTGGTTTGCAGTGAATACTTTGATTGGGCATTTAACAAAGCTTTAAAAGTGTTCAGTCTTTCATCCCAACAGTTTCTTTGGCAAAGAGAAAAGATTGGCCAGTGAATAATATCTGACTAAACAACAACAACAAAATCCAGTTGGTTTTACAGGGTGCTTTAATGATGTTCATTTCTGAGAAATGAACAAAGAAAGAAAAAGAAAAGTACTGAATTCCTTTAATGCTGCAGTCCAGGAATGATAGGAGAACGGAGTCCGGCAGAGGGAGAAGAAATCAGGCTGATGGTGCTGCAAGGCAGCTTTTGGAGGTAGAATAAGGTAGAAAGGGGAAGGCACTGCAAAGCATCTCTGACCAAATTTACAAACAAACCATGAACCTTAAAGGACTGCTGTGATCACCAGTCTGACCTTCTGTCTAAGAAACCAGAGAATTACAGCCTGCAAGTCCACCACTGGATCCTACAACTAGCAGGTGAATTAGATCATGTCTTTCGAAGAAAATCTGATCTTACAGGACAAAGTCACATCACAAAGTCACATCTATCACTTTCTACTTTCCTTGGAGACTTGTTCAAATGACTAAAGACTGCCCCAGCTGCAGCCTGAACTTCTTCCATTTGACATTATCTGGTTTTATTTCTCAATGACAGGCTCTTGTCATGAGTTGTCTGCTAGATTAAAGAACTTCATCCTGCCGGAGATCTTCTCCTGATGTAAATACTTCCATATCATGAGCAAAACACCTTTTATCTCCTTTTCAGAAAGAGAAATACATTGAGCTCTTTAAGTCTCTCACTGTGAGGCAGACTTCCCAAGCTTCAAATCATTCCATGGCTCTTCTCTGAATTATCTTCAAGTTTTCTGTTTCTTGTTGAAAAGTGGATAAAAGAGGATGAAATTACTCCATAGTCACTGACACTGCACAAACTCATAAATCCAAGAGTCACACTAGCTTTTCCAACAACAGCCTAGAAACTCAGTTTCTGTTTGCCCATCTTTAAACTCCCCAGTTCCAGTGAGACTTCCTTCTCAATTCTTAATTTGTGCACAGACAACAGGCACGTACTTCTAATGAGTGTTTATGAATTACACTGCTTCTTAGTCCTAGTTCAGTCTTGCCCGATGACATCCTGTTATGACTTCTATTCCTCATGCTGACTTCGTATACAAATGACTGCAGAAGCCTAGTGCAGTCTCATTAAGCTCATTACGTCCTACTGCTTGCGTCCTTGATCAAAAGGTTCTGGAATCCAACAGGAACATTCTGAATATCTGGTCAACATAGCTAGGCCAAAAGTCTGCTCTGTCAAAACGTTCAGTCAGAAGACATCAGCTCAGTGCAGCAACTACCAAGTTGTAATTCTATAGCTTGCTTAATGCATAGTATTATCACACTGGGGTAACACATGATTTGAATAAAAATAAATCCACAGCAACATGGGTTTACATGGAATATAACTTGCTGTGAAATTTCTCATTTTCAGACTGACCTTGCACTGCAACCAACCATTTTCAGCTGAGTCAGCAGAAGTAGAGGGTGCTCAATAAATTTCAGAGCTAGGTCAACAATATGAGGCTTTATGTAAATCGGATCTTCAAATTCTTGAGGAATTTTCTTGCTAAAAGGGTGTCTTTGGTCATCTTAGAAGACAGACTCACAACTATGTTAAGTAGCCTGTAAGACCCACTTTCCATACTCGATACCAACTTCCAGGCTATTTTTAAACATCTTCTAAGCTGGACTGTCTGTCTATTGCACCAGAAGCCCATCCCCGTTGTAACTCTTTAAAACAGAGGGAAAGATTTACAAGTCTGCCAAGTTGACTTTAACACATCTCCTGCTCATATACGACCCACATGACTTTACCATTGAGCCATTTGGAGTTGTACTGTGCTGTCCTGAGTGGGGGAACATTTCCAAGGCTGCGGTAAATAGCAGGATCCCGTCCAGAGAAATCAATTACAGTTGCAGCATAGAGTTCTCCTCGTGATGTAATCACAGCTGTTGAGTTATGCCGGGGGTCATACGGGCACCGAGCCACTCCATTAATTCTGTCAATGATTTTGCTAAGATTTCCTACCTGTATTTAAAACAAGAGAAGAGACAATGTAAAGAGCAGCTGGCTTTTGCAATGGTACAGACAATTCTGTTTGTCCATGAGTACCTACAAGCAAAGCCCCAGTTGAAAAAAACAAGCAGCTAAAAGACAGTAATGCCAGCAGTGGCTATAAATTGATCTTTGCATACACTGTTTGCCACTGTAAGAAGTTGTGTCTGAGCCTCACTGATCCTACTGCTCTGTAAGAAGGGTGATTCCTCTGCCAATAAAGACTACAGAGCCCAGCCCACAGGGTAATTAGGTGCTCCTCTTGCTAGCACAGGTTCTTAATCTTCCACAGACACCTTCTGAATGTATACTGGCATTAAAAAAAATATGAATGTTAACGTTACTCTGGACCCACTCCCACCTTTCTTGAAGCCAAGGAGTGTTGTGCCATTTATTTTGAATGAAACATGTAAGTATTCAGGTCAGAAGGCACTCATAACTAAGCCTGTCTATATTCCCCATTTCCAACAGTATACTCAAGGTCTACACAAGCAGTACCTTGCCTAGATCTAGCGGGTCCACAACAGTTTTTTGCTCCCCACCTGTGGATATATCCACTGCTAAAGCAACCCAAAGGGTCCCAAAGACCAAAATCAGATATCAGATCAACTGGATTCGAAACATATTCTCTGCTCCTGTGATGCACTGCCAATGACTGGCTATCCCCAGCAAATGTTTACAGCCCCCTCCATTACCACAAACGAGGCAAAACAGACCTGACGACTGGAACACACTGGTGAAAAGGCATTGGTACCACAGGTAAAAACTTTCTTGCCATAAACAATCAGCACTCGGACATAGTTCTGGCACTCTTCCTGTAGGGACACAAGACAAAGACAAATGAATTTTAAAAAGCAGACTGTAGGGTTCTCTATTACTTTAAAAAAAGTACCTGCGTTACAGCTGGAATGCACCTTCCCTAGTGCTAACTTGGACCAAGATTTGTTACATCAAGCTCTGCAGTAGTGCTCCACTGCAAGGAGCCAGCAGTGTCAGTAAGCAAGCCAAAATTGCTCCTTACCTCTCTAATCATAGCCCTGCATAAATAGTCTCTGGTTAGGATTTTATTTATCAGGCTGACTCCGTGTTAGCTACACAACTGGCTCTTTCTGTGCTCTGCTTAAACTGGAGGAGGAATCTTCCCTCTTTTCATATTTCTGCCCTGTTTTTCCCAGCTTTGACATTATCCAGACACAAGCTTCAGAAATTTACTCTTCAATTCTGGTCTGGTCAAGATAATCTTGTGCTTGGACAGCCTGACACTTCCTTTCAAAATAAGCATCTATGCTCAGGATTTTCCTTGGTGGAAGGAGTTTCCCTTTCAGGATGGGAAGAGAGAAATGGCAAATCCCTTCTTTGCAACTGCACAACCATTTCATAGAATCATTAAGGCTGGAAAGACCACTAAGAACATCCATTCTGACACCAATCCATCCCTACAGTGCTCACTATGTCCCTCAGTGCCACATCTCCACAGTTCTTGAACATCTCCAGGGACCTCCCTGTGCAGCCTATGCCACTGCTTCACCTTTTTTTCAGAGAAAAAAAATTTCTTAATATCCAACTCGAACCTCTCCTGGCACAACTTGAGGCCATTATCTCTTATCCTATCACTGCTACCTGGGAAAAGAAGAAACTTATTAAAAAAACAATGTAGGCTGAGTTATCCCAGCCGCTTTGCTTCCCACCCTCCATAGATCATAATTTGCAACTAAGCTGAGCCTACATCTGCAGACACCACTTCTCCTGTAAGCAGCATTCATTCTGTGAGCTCCCCTGTCTCGCAGTGCTCCACGCTGCTGAGCATTTCCCTGAAGACTTCATCTGCAAGAGTCAGCAGTGTAAAACTCCGCATCTTCTGGAAAGGAAGAGGCTTACTTAGCTGGATTAAGTTCTATCTTCTTTCATTTGGTGTATGGAAATCAACTTGCTGAAGGATGGCATTTAGAGAAAACCCACTAGCATCAGCCACAGACAAATGACTGGGGCTTGCATTGGAATGGAGAAGACAGTAGCCAGCCTGGTTGAGGCAGAGGTCACAGCATGAAAACTGCCACCAACGTCTCAGCTTTGGGGATACAACACTTAACACCTGGAACACAGTAATAGGGCAATTCATAACTGAGGCAGTCCAGCATTCCTGTTTCAGCAAAGTGCAGCTATCCATTCCCACATAATATTAGGAACATTATGTATTTAACTGTGAAGGACCAGAAATCATTGAGGAAATGCCTTGTAAAAAGGTACTGGTTTCTCTCCCCACCAAGTTCTGTTTTCAGGGTGTGATCGATTTAGCACCTATTCCAAAATGCAGCTCTGTACCCAAATTTCATGTAGTCAGAGAAAATCTACCTGCTCCCCTCTGCTTCCACCTTTTTCTGCTTTGTGCAGAGTCTGAACACAACATCTGCCCTAAACCATCTAACACCATTTACACTGTTGCATCCTTTCCTGCATAGATACTTCAATATGTTCCTAAATAAAACTCTGTCTGGCAGAAATCTAAAATCCTAATTTGCAGAATTTTCTTCTTTGCACAGACCTATATTACTGATTAACAAGCTTTATTTTCCATAGAAATGTTCCCAGCTGAGAAGCTAGTACATTAAAACAAGAATTTCTTTCTGACACCTTGCTGGATGTTTTTCTGGAGTCTATTGCTGCACACATTGCTCCAAGACATAGTAGCCCAGGTCAGTAAGGATGCTGGATGCTGGTAAGGTCCTTATTTTAGCCTAATTAAGCGTGGTTTTATTTGTACCCATTCAGTCAAAAGCAGAGGTCATTTACTGAAACACAAGAGAAACCATACTGAGCAAATATATCTGCTGCTGTCTGAATCTGCACCAAAATATTTCATCTGTGACTTCCAGCTTATTCCCAACTGTGCTAGCTAAGTGCAAAAGAGCACAGTCAGTACGGATGAGATATTAGATTGGAAACGTTTGACACAGCTGATACTTTTCAGGGAGCTGAATGCACCAGACACAATGATTATGCCACTGGCTGTAAAAAGCAGGAACTGGGGTGCCTAGTAGGTGCTTTCTACTCTGTTTAGATAATAATGCTCCTAGGTGCGAGCCATATCCAACCACAATTATTCCTGTGACTTAACTGTCCAGGCTATGTGTAGGTTTTTTCCCTGGACTTGCCTCACTAATGGTGGTGAAAGCATGCCACACTTTTAAAGGAAAAGCAAAGATAACAGGCACTTTTCATCTTCAAAGCAATTCGTACATCATTAAGTAATATACTGAAATGGATGTCCATTATCTTCCCTGTTCTCTTAGCTTGGGGAATTGAAACACACAGGTGCTACAGGGTTTGCCATGGTGACACTCTGAATGAGAGGAGATCCGGGAAGACAGCAACAAAGATTTAACTACCAGACCCTGTCTCTCTAACATGCCTGGCTTTAAGAGGAATACTATGCTCATCCAGTACTTCTTATTGCTGTACTCACTACCAATCACACCAGTCTATTAAAAACTCCAAGAAAAGTAAAGAAGAAGCTGTACCACTTAAATATTCCAGCTTTTGTGATTTTTCACTGTTGGTGAAATCTATATTAGATCCCCTTTCTATCCTGTTCTCAAAATAACTAGAAGGGAACAGGTTTCTCTCTGTGTTCGTCAAGCCAGCCTGGATTTGCTCTGATAAGTCATCCACCATGCTGCTCTTTACAATAATCTGTAGCCTAGGCAAATGGTTAGTAAAATTATTTCATAAACACTTACAGAAAATAGAAGCTACTTAGTGCAGTTTCTTTCACGTGGCTGGAAAACTCAGTATGCAAGAAGCAAAATTCAGATGGACTTTAACATAGCTAGAAAACCTGGCAAACTTGAATCCCCGCTCTTTCCAGACAAAACAGTATTTGGGTCCTGCTCTCACATTATGAAGTAGACAGTTCAATCTGTGTATGATCAGACTGCAGAGCTCATCACCAGAAGATATTATTGGGATCATGAGATTAAGGACTTAAATAAAGGGGGAAGACTCAATATTTATGTGGTTAATGAGAATAACCCAGTTATATTACTTGGGATTATCATTAAATATATGGCAGAGCTGATAAAAACCTGTGGCTCACTGCCAGAGCATTAAGCACATCTCTAATTTTCTTCAGAATTACGCATTACTGATTGTAAGGTTCTCACTCCTTTAGAATTATCTTGTACTGGTCGCTTCTTGTACATAAAGCCTTAGACTGAGCAGAAATCACTTTCTCCTAGCTGAAAGACCCTAGAAAGAGCACGAGTTATAATGCTCAACCCTACAGGATACATGGCTCACTGTTTGTAAGAGAATAAACTCTACTGAAGTTCCTCACACCCCTCTTCACTTTAAGTCTGTTCTCATTTCTTTCATTTTTGCAACATTTAACTCTAGCTTGTCTGTGAATGCCATAATGCTACTGCAGATAGGAGCAAGCTCCTTTCCAGCAATACAGATGTCAGGCTGCTTTGAAAGCACGTTTCTAACCCAAGAACCAAGAGTGCTACTCCCTTCATTTGTGCGGACAGATTGGCAAATGGAGGCGCTGAACTCCTGCTGGCTTCAGTCTGAGGTAAAAGTCAAGATGATGTTTTCAGGATGTACAAAAAAAACAGCTGTAGGTGCTTCTTGAGATATTTCATCTGTCATCTCTGAACACAGGATTCCAAACTGTTATAAGCCCTTAATCTTGTCGTACAGATATATTTTTTCTTCAAGAGTCATATACGGGCACTGCTTTAATTGGCCTTTACTTTGAATAAAGCACTCAGGCTCTGTTTTCAGAGATCTCGTTTTTGATTCTTTTCCTAGGCTAACACTATTTCATCACGTACTAATCAATACATTTTAATCGTAAATTAAAAACACAGTTACATGCTCTATCAGGAAAACAGCTGTTTCAGGGTCTGTTGTCCTCAGTAAAGCAGCACAAACTCTTCAGAATAGAGAAATTTATTTTGGGGTTAGGCCAGAGTCGATAAGAGGAGAAATGGGATGAAACTTGGCAAAGACACAGTTACGACCTTCTGACAGAGCTACAAAATAATGAAAATAGTTTCACACACCGTGCAATTAATCTGTAGAACTCCCTGCCAGGAGTTCACTGAGGCCAGAACATAGCAAGATAAAACAGGTAGATGGGGGTGTATATGGAGAATAAGGACATCAAGAGTAGAAACAGCAAGTTTTATCAAAAACTTATAGAAATCTGGCCAACAGTGACCCAAAGCCTGCCTGTTCTTTCCAGCTACATCAGTAGGGGCAAGGGGCTACTTCTTGCAAAGCTTGCTCTTCTTTTACATTCAGCTCCTGTTGGCTACCATCAACACCACCATAAAAAAATCCATACACTGCAAAAAGGGGAATTCTTTTTTCGGGAGATGTTACCATGATGGGAGGATGTTTCTCTACTGATGCAAGTTGTCCTGCACATTACTCTTGCACAGCCAGGTCTGACCAACACCTACATAGAGTCACCACAGGTAGACAAAAGTTTTCAGGCAACAATGTGTAGGCAGCTATATCCAGGGAGGGCTCCTGCTCTGCTGGATGTCTGATTACTCCTGATTTCTGCAATGCAGTGGGAAGAGTTCAGTCTCTCCACTGAATCACCAGGTCCCACTGCACTGGCCTTCCTGCTCTGGTGCATTTAGATGACTTACTAGCTACACCAACCATCCAAAATTCCTTCTGTTATGAAACTAGATACACTGCAGTTCAGAGAATCAACCAGCAAAACTCTGTGTTATTCCTGTGTTATCCCTGCAATCACATTTTAGAGTGTGGCAAACACTTATTTGTTGCAATTCATCCAATTTGTTTAAAAATAATCACATCTAATGTGTTCAAACAGTTATTAATATGGTTTTAGATATCTGTTTTTATTTCTTTGGGTAACCAATTTTATTAATCAGCTTAACCAAAGACCCTGACCAAGCTGTCTTTCTCCTTTGAACACAATGGATACCAAAGAGAATTGCTAATGATTTTCCAGCTAGGTTTTCTTTAATGGACTTTGAATCAAATTCTGGGGCTACAGAACTGGATGCTTAGCAGAAGTATTAGGAATGTAGTTTCAGATTTCTTGGAACAGTTAGAAAGGGAAAAAAGTATCCATATGACTGTCTCTCAACCAGAAGTATTTACCTGTGGATTTATATGGCACCTGTTATATCTGGATGCCTATTATTTATAAGTGGCATGGGGATTCCTGGCTACATTAGATAACTAGGGAGCGTATCCTCTTCATGACAGAACCATTTGTAGGCCTGAAATACCAGATTCTTCCATTATCCTAGCAACTTCTGCACTAAACCCATTTAGCTGCTCCGAAGATTTGGGTTAGGATTCCCTGTACCCTGAATCATAAGAACTTCTTCTATCAGGACATCACACAAGAAAAGGGAGACAACCAGTCTGGGACAAACAGTAGCTGGATGCCCTATCATACATTTCTCTTGGCTCTTTCTTACACCAGAAGTGTTACTTGTGCATCATCTTTCCAGCACATGTAAGTGCTGGATCTCTGTCATTTTCACAAATGGTTCCCTTCAACTCTTTGGATAGCTGGACCAGATAATACTCATAGATCCCTTCCAAACCCTACAATTCTGTGTTATGGTGGTGTGCAGCTTTTGGGAAACTAACAAATTCTCAAACATGAAAAAGGGCTCCTGTTTAGAAAGCCACAATTTTCTATGTCAGGCAAAATTCCTTGGATATGGCAGATGGGGACTGCTATGCACAAACAAGCTAATTACAAACTAGAAGTAGAGTAACTCCTAATGAAATCAAATACATTTTGATATAGTGGCACTTTTTCCCCTTGCACTCTATCCATCGCTCATTTTAACTACAACCTCTGGGTGATAGCACTTGGAAGACAGAAAGAAAGGCAGCATAACATTGATTTTGTTCTCTGCAGTATCTCTCAGTGTAGTGGATGATTTCCAGGGGAGAACTTTAAGATGCTGATCAGAATGTATTTTATAAAAGCTGCAAAAATAGGAATAATTATGAGTGGAAGCCAGCATGGATCTCCAGAGATGTGGCAAATAATGTATACGCAATTCTTTGAGGAAATCACAAGCTTTGGTTCATAAAAATAGCAACATAAGTGAAAAGGATTTTTCTGAAGTATTTGTTTTAATACCACATGACATATAGTTGAGAGTAATTTTTAAAATCAGGTTCAAGAACATATATATTAATGGATGGAAATCTGATAAATTAGCGGACTGAAGAAAAGTCCTCCAGTGAGAAATTATTCACAGACCTGCTATTCGTGGAGGGACCCAGATGGCAAGATACTAGTCCAGAATCAACACTCTTTTTAAGCCAACATTTGTGGATAACCCAAAGATTAGGAAAATAGCAATTACTGATGAGGCCAAAGCAGGGATGTATGTTAGTTGGTGAACTGGCCCCAAACAAAATACTTTTTTGAAAAGATATAAATCAAAGATCAAGGAACAAAAGGATTCTGTGTACAGCCTTGGACATTACTGCCCCAAATGAGCAACTGGGAAAAGTATTTAGTGGTCACAGTGACTGTGCAATTCTGCACGATCTCCTATGACAGAAGAGCTTATGAAACTGCTGGTATATGAGAAGAGAGAAAAAGAGGTGGAAGACTGTTTTAATCACATTCAAGCATTAGAGACTGGCAAGGGAATACAGGTAAAAAATTGGAGTGTGCAGAAAGCAGACACAAAAAATATTCAAGGGTAGTGGAAAAATGACTTATGGAAAGACCTGGAGAACTCAGCTTTTCATGTTACCAAAATGAGAAAGCCACTCAAAACTTGAGGCCAGATTCAAAGAGGAAATAAAGCACATGCTGTTAACAAAGAATGTGACTAGTCATTCCAACAAGCCAGCAAACTGTGCAGTCATCCCACTCACTTCAGACCTTATGGTCACAACTTTCTGCCTTCCTCAGGAAGGTACAGTAGCCAAACACAAGTTAGTGAGCTCAGTGCTGGAATAATCAGTTAAATCTGCGGTCAGAACTATATAAAGTGTCATAGAAAAGACCAAACAGTACCTTCTAGACTTAAATCTGGAAACCAGCTGTCTCATCTCCATTTTCTTTAGCCAATAGGCATTAAAATGTGGAGTGATAATCAGTAATTATATTTCTGTGATATGTACTTTGTAGCTTTTACTCCTGCACTTCTTATTTTACTTACGGTAAAGCTCAAGGCATTTCAGGAAGAGATTTTCTAAGCAGCGGGAAGAATTTGATTTAGATACCCAACAGGCATAAGAAAAAAGCATTTTAATACACTAGGTAGCTTTGAGAACTTCACCTTAAAACACCTACTTTATTAAATGGGCAAAGAAAATGAACCAGTCATATAACTTATCCAAACTACACGATGAATTAATATAGAAGCCAAAGGTCCTCGTTATTTCCAGCCTTTATCACCACATATCTAAGTGCCTGACAATCTTTAGTATATTTATCATCAAATCATCTGCGGTAGGTAGAAAACTGCCATTAGTCAAGTTTTGACAAAGCAGATCTGAGGCTAACAGAGCTCCTCTTGTACCACCATCACAAAAGCATAAATAGAAACACATTAGTGCTTGCCCTCACTTGATGCATTTAACCAGCCAAGAGCAAAGATACTGGGTCAGAGCTGGACTTCTCAGCTGCAGTAGAGTTCATCACCAGCTAACTAGCTCTGGAGCTAGCATTAAGTCATCCCTCTACAGCATAGCAAGCAGTGAATGTGTACACTTTCCAAGAGGGGCTTGACCATGGACATACAGACCAGAGTAGGTACAGACTTGAGACATCTCAGTTTACTTAACTGCTGCAGACTCCTTCTGCCTTTCTTTTTTTTTTTCATTAGCCATTAATTGTATGTCAAGAGGTGTCTAACAATCTGATTAATTATTTTTCTTCAGATCTGCACACCCCAGGTCCCCGCACCAAACAGTTTCAAGCTCTGGATCACAACGAGCATAAACTCAGCTGCTCAGGCCTCATCTTCAAGAAATATTTGTCAAAGTCTTTATAGTGTGCAGAGGCAGTAGCAGCAAAGATGCTCAGATCACTGCTTTCTTCCGGCATGACAGTAAAAATAATGAATTGAAATTATCCTAGAATTTGTTCAGTCAAGTGCATGCAGTCTCATAAGGTTTTATCTGGGTAATGACAAAATAATTCTGGGTTATAAATTCAAATTCTTCAGGAACAATGGAATACAATCTCAGTCTCAAAAACTTTTACAATGGGAAAAAAGAGCAAAATCCTTTTGTAAGAATACACATTTTGAAGTATGAAGACAAAAATTCCTTCTGTCTTGGGTTTTGGAATTTTTAATTCTGTCTTCTTTCGGTGTTTTCCTAACATAACCTATTTCTTTTCCATGGTGTTTTCCTACGTAATGTAGACCTTATGAAAAACTCAGAAAGATGTTCTGGGATAAACATACTCCTTTTTTCCACAATTACATGAGCCTCTTTGTTGCCCATCTTGCACAGTTCGAGCCAGTATTTTCATGCATATACAGGCTAATACACTAATCATATTAAGTTTATTATTTAAAAAAAAAAAAAAGACAATGAAAGATCATATAATCCTGCATTTGAACAACTGAACTGGACTCTGCAGAACTCCAGATTTTGGGCAAGCTACACAATTGTCCTCTGCTTGACTGTCAAATCTATAGCAAAGATGATGCTCACGCTCTCCTCCTTTGTCCAGCTCCTTTGATTTGGACATAAAGCTCTTTATGGCATAGTTTTTATGACAACAGGACACTCTCAGTTGAGGCCTGAACACTATCAACAGCAGATTTAAAAAATCACAGTGTTTCCTCTTTTATATACATAGTTTTGTCTCAGTTTCTCAGAAACATGATAGAAGACTCGGTCAGAAATGCCTGCAAACTCCAGATCTTGTGTGGTAAGGGCAAAATTCTAGCTTTGAGCCACAGTTTTAGAAGACAGCACCAGCATCCTAAGGAGTTCCATGATATTCCACGTGAAGTGAACCGCAGTGTTCAAGCAGATTCAATTCTCACTCTCAAGTGAATTGTACAAAGGTGAGCTCTAATGGCAAACAAATATTCAGTACAGGCCCATGTGGCCAAATGTCAGCAGCTCACTGCTGAGTACTGAAACTAAGCCAACCTGATGAGGCTCAGACCCTTCTGCAAGATATTACCCTGGACTTGCCCCCATTCTTCTCCTCGATGTGTCACAAATTGTGTCCTCTCCAGATGTGGTTACCTTTTCATTTCATGTAGAGCAAGTCTAATAACTTGGATAGGGGGCCTTTGAAATGGTTGCTCTATGGTGCTCATGCACTTGGGGTGCTAAGTATTGAAGATTTACAAACTCAAGCTGGTGTCAGATGCTTCCCGTGTGGATTTCTAATGGAATAATGTAAATGAATTTACTCATACTATCTCTGTAGCAAAGCAAAACTTACCTCTGTTTTCCCTTTACTTTGACAAGACCTCCTGGTGTCTTCATCTGAATCCCATGCTGTTGCCTGAGAAAACAAAATGCACAGGTCACACGACATTGCCACAAACCACCAAATCTGGAAACTCACAGCACAAAAGCAAGTATCTCCAGCTAATTTATACAGCCCAATTTACAAGCAGTGTGATGATGATAAACATGCATCTCACTTCCACTGTGCTCACTGCACTCACAAATGACAAAAAGATGAAATGTCCAGAAGCAGAAGCAACTGGCATGTTAACAGGGGTAAGGCTTTGATTTACATGTAAGTACAACTTCTGATTATCATTCAACTGGAAGGTCCAAGAGTCAAGTCCCATAAGACCTCACCCCTTCTCCAAACACCTAAGACTACCAGCTTTCATCACCAAAATGAAAACTTTCCCTATGGCAAAACTAAGTAGTCCTGTACAGATATAGTGGACTCCTTAAATTTATCTTCAAGATTATCACCTTCAAAGTAATCCTGCAGTGAAGTGAGATGGATCAAATGAGAATTGAGAGCTGATGGACAAAACCCAGAGAGATAGAAAACGAGGAAAAGTTGCATAGTGATTTGTGGTGCCCTAGAAGTGTAGTCAGATCCTGACGTGGAGTAAAGTGCTGAGGGCACTACTGACTGGGGACTGCAAGACTTCAGCCATGAGCTGGTGGGATTCCCTGGCCAACCTTGACTAACACCTTCACAAGGAAAGTCCAGCAGAAGTGTGTCAGCACTTTCAGATTTAAAGAAATTTGGAAACAGACCCAATCATTCTATGCCCTCTGCAACTTTCATATCTTCAATATTTTTTAAAAATAGTCCTAACAAATTCAAGCAGGTATTGTTAGCTGGAGGTGAAAATACATATAAGCATCTGTACTATGCATAATACATTATTCTGCATACAAAAAGTATATATAGCTCTGTTTCATAGGGAGAGGCTATGCTTTCAAAGTTCAGATACAGATCCAAAGCTCCTCTAAAAGAGTCAGGACTTCTTTCCCCCCAGCACTCTTCAATTCATTACCAACACAGTAAATAGCTTCAAAGTTTGGCCCGAATCTGAACTCTCCTTTGTCACTACAGCCAATATTTATTTATTTATTTTTAATACTGGACTTCCTTAGAAATTGTCCCCTTGACACACAACAAATCCTACTTCTTGCAGGAAATAGAAGAGACTACTTAAGAAAAAAGAATGACTCAACCCCAAAAACTCGGTTCCATGAAGACATTTGTTCATAATCACAAGAAATATACTACCCAGCAAATGCATTTACATACAATATTTGGAAAAGGGATACTTGTTCCACTTTCAAAAAAATGGCGTCTGTTCATTAGCTGAGCATCCCATTCCATTTGGCATGGGGTGAGTCCTTATAAGTACATGCAAAGATCTGGTGGGAGAAGAGTAGAGATATTTCTCTGGGAGTCTCTTGGGAAATATCTCCCAAGCAGTGCAGTCCAACTGGCTCTGAAGGTCAAAAGCTTGTGCCTGAAAAGTGTTTTTGTCAGAGCTGAAATAAGTCCTTACTGGAAAGGATCATTTAGCCATATCCTGAGAGAGGATATGTCATTAGATGGGAAAACTCACTTTGATAAGCCATGACAGAAGAGCAAGGAATTTTGACTGGCAACTGCCAGGAACCTTTGACATCTGTGAAACAACTGCACGTTGGCGTTTTGATCTCTAGTACCAATTCTGGCTCATGTTCTCATCTATCCACTGTGGTTTTGTATCTCAGATCAATTTTTGAGGAGCTTAATACAAAACAACTCCAGAAAAGAAGATACCTTATTAGGTGACTTCTCTTTCCATTTCAAAAACAGGGACAGACCACTCACAATTATACAGCTCATTTTTAACTTAACAGCGCTTGACAGGGCAAAATGAAAGCAAAAATTGTTGGTTACTACAGAAATCAGTGCTGCTTCTCTGCAAATACTCTGGGTCTTCTGGAACTGTAGTAAAGCTACAGAGATGAATCTGGGCCTCCTAGGGGACACTTTGCTCTTCCTGCCAGACACCTGCACGCAGAGCTCTGAGGCACATTGTAAACATTGCTCATGTCAGAGCACTAATCCCCTCCAGCTATGTTTTTGGTGCCAAAACATTTTATTTTATTAGGCAACAGTGCCCTTCAGCCTTCTGAAGCACCACCTTGATGAGTCTTAGTGATAACAGAAGTTCTTGGTGATAGCCCAAATTATGGGAACATGTTGTTTGTGACTGCACCATTAGTCAGGGTGCACTTCATTAGAGCTAGGAAGATAATTAAGCAATATGGCAATTCAGAGCATATTTTACAAATCTCACACATCTTTGTTGGGGCAGGGAGAAACTAGTCGAGGGCTCAGTGACTTCAGTGACCTCTAGTGACTCAAAGAAAATATGTATGATCCTGCAAAGCAGAACATCATGTCAATAATAAAAATATAATTGCAAGGCCAAGCAGCAAATATGTGCTTAAATAACTGTACTTCAGGGTATGAACGTGCACCAGCCAGCTGACCTAATGCCTAGACAAATCCTTCTGCCAGACTGCCCACACAGCTGTAGCTGCGGCCTTTGGATTGTACCTGGTGAGAGGACCAGGGCAAACTCCTTCATAAAAGCTTTCTAGCCTGGCTTGATTTCTTTACTTGATTGATCAGATGTCTTTTCAGATCAGAATATGTCATCTCTGTTATCCTGAGGTTTTCTGTGCAAACTCCCAATGCAATGCTGGTGCTTTGCTTCCTGCATCTCACTCATTTGTTCAACCCTCTCCTTTGCAAATTACATTTACTTCCTCTCCCTGAGATTCATTTTGCCTCTAAATTAAACTACATCCTGGTCATTCACCAGAGATACCTTCAGAAAGATGTCTCATCTGGAGTACACCTGTGTGCTCACACAGTTGTACTTACATTCGTGCACGACCAAGTATTCCAAGAGATGCTTTGTTCCTTTGCCTTCTTACCTAATCTTAATGCTTCTCTGCCTTCCCCTCCTTTCCTCATCTTCCTCAATAAACCAAATGAATACTATTTCTTCTTGCTGACAAAAGCTGCCTCTGCACTCTTGGCTGATGTACAAGATGTAACCATCGTGCATCTTTGGTCACCCAGCTGTATCATTATCCTGAATTTATGATTATTTTCTCATGGCCTGGGCCATTTAAATTTCCCAGCTCCAGAAAAGTTATCTGGAATTATTTTTGTACCTCCTGCCCATCCAAAGCAGTAGAGTGGAAAACTCTGGACCCATTTAGCAAAAATTAAATTCACAGCCTGGGTCATGGAAAACAGAGCCTAGATGAAGATATGACAAAGCTGGCAGCAAGAATACATACAAATGCAAGTTAGTATGCACTTCCTCCTATCTGCTTCCTATCTGTCTCATGCTTAAGCAACCAAGTGAACACATTTTTCCAAAAGAAATGCAGCTTCTTACAGTGCTCCCAGCTACTTTGAGGACCTCTTTGCAATCACAGGGCCCAAGTGCAGAATGGAAGAACACTGGATTCACATGACTTGTGAACGAAACAACCAGCTCAGGGCTGTAGCTGTTGTGTAAGACAAGAGCAATGCAAACCCTGAGCAGGACTGCCCAGCCATCTGTGCACATGGGCAACTTTGTTCCTGAATTGAAAATGCAGTTAATGTGACTTCCATTCAACATAGTTGCATGGACTTGAGCACTATGCAGGCTGATTTTCCAAAAAAGGGGAGAGAAGGAGAGTCACATAATCACATGTACATGGTCTAACACTGGCCAACAAGATGATTAACAGAAATGGGCAACAGTGGCTAAAGCTCAGTCCATATCTAAGCATTCAAATGCCACAGTGAAGCACAAAAAGGAAGAGTTAATGTCTCTTCTAATTATAAGCATCACAGTTTGCTCCCAGTTCAGACTGCAGATCAACAGTAATCTAGAAATTCTAGCTCATCATGTGCTGTCAAATCAGTTATTCAGCACACACTGCTGAGAGAAGCTTTCTAGATACATTTATTTAATTACCTGTATATCCTAGTGTTGGCATCCAAAGTACCTGTCTGTCACTAGCAAATCCTGTTATCAATAGTTACATACATTCTCAAATGCTGATGTGAAAATCGCCTTGACTTCTATGGACCAGCTCTTACATTCAGGCCAGCAATTTATAATTATTAAAAGCACTACATATGAATTTAATAGATTAAGCATACACTAATCCCTGCGCTGTACTTGCACAAGACAGATTGCAGGTTTTTTTTTTTTTTTTTCAAAAGTAGCCCCAGATCTCTGCTTTGAAACTAGAAACTGAAGACTGGATGAGAATAGGTTACTTCCATATTTATTGGGCAAATTAAACCCATTCTTAATTTCTAAACTCCCTTAATACAAATCTATCCATTACCAACCTCACTTCCATTCAGTAAGTGCTCTGTACAAGCTTCTGGCAGCACTGCATGCCTGAGGTCAGACCCAGAATCATGCTGTTCTCTCCTGTTAGTGGGGGAAAAAGGTGTAATGCAAACATACACATTGTGTATGCTTGCAAGAAGATGAACAAACAAATACAGGATTACTGCAGAAAAGGAGGAGCTGTGAGAAGCCTGGCATTTTTTACAAGGTGGTGAGTTCCTCAGGTTCCTGCTAACATCAGCGAATGCCAAAGCAGCACTACACGTCCCAGCTCCAGCCTGCAGGGACTGCAGGCAGCAGAAGCTCCCATTTCTATCATTCCTCTGCAGTGCACACAGGAGGCTCTTCAATCTGCCCGAGGAGCAAGAGGTGATTTCAGCTCTCTGCTTGTGCTGTGCAGGGCACCCTGGGCAGAGCCTGCTAGTCACATCACTCTTTGCTGAGTTATACATGAGGGAGGAGGGTAAGAGATGCTGTGAGATGACAGTTATTGTGTACTGGAGACCAGAGCTGGCAGAACCATTTCTTTTTCCTTGTATTTATTCACATCTTTCTTTCCAGTAACTGTACAAGGCACTACTGTGTTCACAGAAATGTACCTCTGGAAAAAAAAAGGAAAAAAACCAAAACAAAAAAACAACTTGCTTCAAAAGCAGCTCCTCCTTATACTATACTTCGGTTCCTGAGTTTCTCGTTTCCATTTAGAAATTGTTCTTTGACCAGGTCATCCCATAGCAAGGTGTGGAAACTTCTCCAAATCTGGAGAGAGAAGAACAGGGAGGGACCATGTTTCTGTGCTGCATTTAATACTGCCAAATTCAGTGGATGTAAAGCACGTATTTAAGTACATATCGTACTTGACCAGTTTAATTAATCACATACTTAAGAACTTTGCTAAATTAGGATTCAGGCTGAGTTATTTATGCTGTGGCAACTCCAGGACCACTTCTTTGCCCTACTTGTTGCCAACCTCATCCTTTTCATCTGTATCAATGAACACACATTATACCTCTAAAATACAACCCACAGATTTCTTGTTGATAATGACAAAAGCCTTTACGAAGTTTATTTCTATGTGTCTGTGTACCTTGCAATCTCCACACAGGACAGTGCCAGTGTAAATCTACCTTTCCCAGGCAAATTCTACAGCATTTTAAAAAAATTGCTAAGAATTAGATCTTCTAGCACAAAGAAGAAAACGTTCTCTGGAAAACAGTTCTAATGACTGTGTCCAGAAAATCCATGAAAAAGCTCTTATTTAACTGAGGTTTCTATGAAGCATATTGCAAACACATTTCCATCATTTTATTTACTTCTGTCATATTAAATCCTCCAGAACTTCCCCATAAAGACTTGCTGCCATAGTCTACAAGTGGATAGCTAAACTCCTTTTTGAAGCATTGTCTTTTGTCTCATTTAGGCACATTTATAGTGCTCTACAAACAATAACTTACCAAAATCCAACTTCCTAATAACAGAGCACGGGAGCTTAATACCCGGGAGGCCCTTTCTGAAGTTCCAACACAGGTAATTTATTAAAACTGTGATAAACATGTCTGAGAAACAGATAGCTAATACCAAAAGGACATAATGGCAAGCGTCACTAAGTAGTTCTGCACTGTGCACATTGCAAGGCATTGCTGTGTGCAGTGACAGGTGTGAAGGATGATCGCAGGATTTGGTCAATTTGTTTGGAGGGGGGCGGGGAGGAGGAATGTGGATGAAGGGAATTGTTTTGTGTTTTATCAAATTATTAATCGATTTTCCTTAAGTGATCTGAGAGCCTTCGGGATGCAGTAAAACTCAAGCTGTAAGTTTCTTGCAAACAAAGTGCCCGTCATGCACCCTGCCAGGCAGACCTGGCTGCATGCTCTGCTGGAGGGCTGGGCTGCCAGTCAGCTGGCAAGGCCTCAAAATGGCGCACTCACAAGATGGAGGCTGTCAAACATGCACAAGCAGTTCCAGTTTAGGTCACTTTAATCTCTGAACTGGAACTCTTCTCTATAAGCAATCTCCAGCCTCTTGCTATCCTATCCCAGCACCCAAGGCCACGGAGGGGGAACATTATCAGTTGCTTTGAGCTCTTGAATGGCTAACTCTACCAATTCCCCTCTCCCAGCTTCACAATCCTTTGTTATTCACTTGTATTACAGGAGCACGAAGAGGCATGGACTGAGATGGTGACCTTATATTTCTAGGCAATATAGAGACATGCTGTGGGAAAGAATTTCTATCTGACAGCACTTACAAGCTAAGCAGACAACACAGGCACATGGGAGGAAGGGAAAATCACAAGCACAGAGAGGTCAACTGGCTAGGAAAAGCCACTGAGCTTGTTAAAGGCAGAGTTGAACACCAAACTTTGCTTTCTTAGGAACTAAAACTTCCCTGTGTAGCACAAAATGAGTTCTTGATAGCATTTTTTCACTAATATCACAGTGTGCACAGTGTGAATCAGTGCTGTACAGACAGCGGGTGCAGAGATGAGCACCATGCCATGCATCCAGTCATCTTCTTTCTGACATTTCAGGGAAGGCCATAGTCTGACACACAAAACCAAAACTGATCTTTGGTGCCTCCAACTTCCGCTTGTACTGCAGGGGATTCCATTAAACAGTGTCAGGGCCATAAATTCAGCCTCCCCTCCCTCTGCAGTGTCAGGAAGGAATTTACAACTCTGGACTGTGCACTTCCTTATCTAGAAGGAGTATTGTATGAGGCTTAACAGATCATGGTTTCTACAGCACACTCAGATGGAAAGCACTATACAAGTATTTATTATGAAAGAAAACTGTCTGAAGTTTCAGTAAACATTTCATACCAAGTACTAAAATGGAAATATATTTTGCAAGATAAACAATAAATACAGTCACATCCATGTTTCAACCTGCTGTTTGCAGCCTTTTGTGAGTATTAGTGTACAAAGGACAGCTTGTAATAGAGCAGCCATCTCAACCCTGGGGACATACGGTCACATTCAAACTCATGTTTGAAGCAAGTGGATTGACTCTCTGGTGCTTTAAGCATAGTTTCAGCAGCCCTAGTTTAAAACATTTGTAACTAAATGCTGAATCCCACAAGAAGGAGACTTTGAGATTTTTTTAGATTTGCCATCTACATTTGCAGTTTTCAGAGTAGTTGATAAGTGCCTAAGCCTCCATTGAAGCTCAGGACTCCCTGCGTAAGCCTGTGTATAGCTGCAGCATAATTTGCCAAAATGTGTTATAAGCATAATGAGAGGCATTAGGATTAGCAGTGGATAGCAGTGCACAAAAGTGGACAGGAGAGACAATGGAGCATGACCACACAACAGGGAAAGGTCTCAGCTAGCTAAGACTCATTTTGAGGTTTTTGTAACCATTTTGTTTATCAAGGTTGAGATTCTTCTGAGACACAAGGGAACACTTGGGAGAAAGCAAGATGAGAAGGCGTACATAACCAAGGGGAGGAGAGACGTGGGCTTCATGAGCTAATTCAAAGTGTGGTCAGCCTCTTATAGGAAGTGATAAGCAGACCTGTGAAATGCCCGTTACTTTCATACAAACTTTAAAGCAGCACACCAAGGATACAGTCCAAAGAAAGGGGAATCAGCCTAAGGATGCAAAGACACTGGTGACCCAGTGACAAAACAGCTGCTAACAGTGTGAGTTAAAAGATGCTACACCTGAACCAAAAAGCTCATGGAAACAAGGAATGATGCCCTGATTACAGGTTTTAGCAACAGATTAGATAGCAGTACTGTCCATAACAGTAAAGAAAGATGGAATACATGCTCTGCTGTGGCTGTGTGCTGAGCTTATGCTGACAACTACATATTTATGCAACAATGTTAGATGAACATGCCAAGATCTTATTTTGGAAGAAAGATACAGCTATAGAGAACAGAGATAAAGATGGCACTGGATTTCTGTTTCCACTATCTATCTAGTTGTTTATGTTTTTATCATTCCATGTACAGAAAAATGTCAGTCTGTGACAACAATTTCATTTTGCTGATGATCTACTTCACATTTCTTGAAAATGCTTAACATGGCAGTGATTTATTGCAAGTACAGCATGGGAATACTCACCTTCTCTTTTGAAAACTTAATCCATTGGATATTACTATTGCTTTTAAGTATGCAAAATTATGGATAGGGTCAAATGCAAGCAGATAGTCTTAGTTAACTGGGACATTTGGCATGGAAAGTGAAAAAAAAGACCTTAAAGCTCTCATCTGTAGCCAGACTAAAATGAACGACAACACTCAGAACTGGAGAGCAGCACAGAAAATGTTAGGGAAGGATGGCTCACATTGTTTCCTATTATTGGAGATCAAAAGCATACAATAACTGAGACAAGACTTCTAGTATACTGAGTAATTAACACAGTGAAATTTGGTTTCTTGCCACGTCACATTCAATTTGTCACTTACGACAACAAACATTTACTAAATATACTGGTGAACACGAAGAGTAAGATTATATGATAAATCAATAAAATAACTAAATAAAGAAGTTGAAAATACACACAGAGAAAAACAGTGAAAGAAAAATTCCACTGCAGTCAAGCACAAGTCAGGAATATATATACGGCCAACGCACACACAGGTGTGGTTGGACTGGCCAGGTGGGCACTACACAGCACTCCTCCTTACATCTCCAGCACTATTCTGTAAATAGGTTTTTCTATTTTTTTTTCCTTTCAGTAGCCACCAACAAGGTACAAGATATTTCTAAGAAACCAGCAAACAAACAGATTCACAGCAATGGTCGCCCTTGGTAAAATGAAGGCAATTCTTCCTTTGAGGCCCCTCTACTGCCAAAAGATGTCCATCCCCACCCCTTTATGTTCTTTGGCAGAGTCGCCATTCAGAACTAAATCCCTCCTTCCTTTTTGTGGGCTCCACTGATGGATGTGACAAGACTTCTAAGCAGACCCCCTTAATGTTTTGCACAATGATTTCTGGAATACAGGGTTCAAAAACCCTTCCAATGGATCAGCCCATATTCAGTACAAAATCAATTTACCATGGCTATAGTCTTCTTTGTGCTTCTTCATCAAGCAAGGCAATCTTATTCTCCTTCATTTTTCTGCTCTGGATTTCCTTACCATTGTGTCTCTTTGAGGCTCGCTGCTATGTAGAGATGTTAAGGGTTCTCCAATATACAAGCTCTTATTTTTTTCTGCTTCTGAGACAGACTGGACAAATCCTGCACAGTCAACTGAGTTCGTTTTCATACATCCACATTAAGAGTTCAGCTATGAAAGGTAACCTCCCTATACATGCTTCAAATCAAAAATATGATCATTTAAAGCAGAAATGAAACCCCTCTGCATTATCAGCTTTCTAAAATAAGTTGGGAAGATCTTGCATTCTTTATTCCTCTCCAGGTTACATCACTGAATATACTTATTCAGTATTTACTCCTCTGCTCTGAGTGGGAGAAAAATAAATTTGAAATGACCCAACTGGATCTGATTTTCCCCAAAATTATGCTGAGATTCAGGAATAAAAATCAGCAGACTGTGCAGTATTTAAGAGACTAATGAAGAACTCAGGATGCCATTTTCACTGTTCTGTACCTCTGGTTTTTCTTTAGGTAATCACATCTATTGCATTAGGGGAGGTCTAATACTCTTTCACGTAACAAACACTGCAATATATTCTCATTAAAATTGTATAAGAGGTTGAGCACAGGTTGAGTCCTGTCTTGGCCTGAAAAAAGGGGGCAGTGTGCAATTAAACAAATAAAATGTGCATGTGATTCAGCTTATCCTATCAACACTCTTTTCTGGTTGTGCACTTAAGCTTGCTGTAGTGCAACCAAAAGTGGGAGAAAAAAAGGCACTGGAAATCTTTAATTGAAATCTTTAAGTGAAAGATGCATTAAGACCAAAGGAAAGTTTTGTGATTACTTTAATTAGCCAGGGCCAGTTTCATGCAAGCCAGAGAGATTGGGAAAGTTTTGCAAGGCACAGTGAAAAGAGATCCCACCTGAGCCTGAGTTGCACGAGGACCAGAAGTGAAAACAAACTTTCCATCCTGCTCTTCTCTATTTCAAACAATAGATTCTGAGCTTCAAGAATATGGAGAAAACAAATTCTAAATCCTCAGCTAAAAAAAAAATATAGAGGGAGTGTTTGTACTTTATCCAATTCAGCAGACATATCTGAATTTCCATTTCTTTTGCATATCTGGAGAAAGGATCTAAACTACTGTTCCTAGATGGCAGGATATTGACATGCACAGTGGTAGCACACAGAAAACTCAACTGCACTCTCTAAGCGTTTCTGCTTGCGGTTAACTGGCAATCCTTGCCCCACTGAGCCTCAACCCTTGGGTTAGTGTGAAAGACATCAGGCAGCTGCAAAAGCCAGGCAGAAAGAACAGAAGGAAACAGTGGGATGACAATACAGTCAGGGATCACACAAGGTACACAGGCAAGTGTGGTGTGAGCTTTCCAGGGAAGGTTTTGACAACACATTTAGATTTTGACTTTTTGACTCTCTGGCTTCTGTGAGGTTTGGTGCTCACAATCACAGCCTGTCAGAAAATATCACTTTTGATAAATCACCAATAACCAAGAATAAGTAGGAATCCTCCAGACTGGGCTGGGAGAAGAAGCCAGTGATGAAAAGTCCCCCATGCTTCACAAAACATACTTCAGTATCTATTTTATTGTTCTCTATCTACACCGTGCGTTACAAACCTGCTTTCCTCCGCCAGGTGCCTAATGCTCTTGATAAGCTAATTACAGCCTTCTGCTTATTTCATGTCAAGCTTAACTCCCAGTCTGAGCCTAGCTTGCAGTTCTGGCATGTTTTTTCCTTAATCTAAGACCATCTGTGCTCTATCAACACAGAACTCTTAAGTACAAAGGAAGAGAAGAAACAAGTATTGAATTCCCCACACATTTCTCCCAGCTCCTCTACTACTCAGCAATTCCAACTAATTTTGAAGGCAAAATATATCCAATCCTAAGTACACTGGAAGGCTCCAAGCAGGCTACAGTTATCTACAACTTTACCTCCATGAGATCCTTTCAGTGATCAATGGTGAGTCTGACAGAACCTGAAAATCTGTTTTTGCTTACATCTACATCAAAAGCTTCATATTCCAAATACCATTGTATCACTAGTAGTACATGCTACAGTCGAGTTCCACACTTTATTAATATAAAATCAAATACTTCTCTAGGAAACCAATTTGAATAAAAGCAATGGGATTGATTTATCAAGAGTCTAGAAGATATTTCCCAAGTTTCATCTACTGCTGTAGAATGGGAGCACAGAACTTAGGGATGCTGGCTCTCCTCCCCTCTCCCATCCCATCATCAAAATTCTGGGTATTTCTAGCCCCTTCTACACTGGGTCAGAAGCAGTTCCCACCTGCTGCTCCTGTAAGTGGCCAGAGCCCAACTGCTGTGTGTAGCATCAATCCACCTAGCTTCCTCCTACGGCTTGGGAACAGATGCCTTCAGATTCCCTGCTTGGTCTGTCACAGTTTGCCTTCTTTTGCCTCCTCTTCTCCAACACCAGACGTCAGCACCTGATGCTATAGTGAGCTCTGCCAAGCTTCATCTCAATAAGGAATTTACTTGCTCCTTTTCCTGCAAAGAAGACTCTTGATGCAATGTCTTTTATCCCTCCCTCCCTCCCAGCTCCTCTGTTCTGCTCTCCAGTTTGCACTCGCCTGCCAAACCAGGATTTATTTTCCAATTTTCTTCACTTCAAGCCTTGCCGTCACATTCCCTCTGCCACCTGTCTCTTTCCTTTCCTCGCTTCTACCACGTTTGTATCTGACCTCTACCAAGGTCAAGCATTCTACAAATGAGTCTTGAGAATATAATTATGCTTATAATTAAGTTGAGGAATACCAAATGATTCCCCAACAGGTATAATGCAGCATACTTCTTTGTACCTGTTCTGTCAGACTCGTTTTTGGTAGTTTTCAATGCTTTTACATTTATTGCGTTTTGAAAAAAAGTTTTTCTTTGCCTTGTTCTTAAATCTCCAGCAACTGCTTTCATAGCAAAAGCTACTAAATTTGTAACAATTACATTAGCCAGAGACATTTTTTTCTCCTGTCACTATGTTTACCACTAGTATATTCATGAACCATTGATCATTCTTTTCTGTCCCATGCATCAAAATCATCTCTTCTTAGGCAACTGCAGTTTATCTCTTAATACTCCCAGGCTAATTTCAGAACTTTTTTTGTCATTCTGAAGAAAGCTTCTATCTTTTCTCTTTGAGCTACCCTGCAGCCTATTCAAATGGCTGCAGCCCTATTATTCCTTCTTCTTTACTTACGAGGAAATGAACCATTCAAAAACCAAAAGCCATGCCTCGTCTCCTCTCTGAAATGGTTAACTAATAATTAAAGTAATGTACTGAACTTGATCCAATTTGCTGTCAGAAGTATTTCAGATGGAAAAATATCTTTACTAATCCCCTTCCCCCTTTTCTTTCCAAGCTGATCTCTTATTTTAAAACAAGTTTAAACAATTGCTTACATTTTAAGTATTTTTATCTCAAGGGGTAAGTTCCACAGCCCAACAATTCAATTTTTTACATTAAAAGAGTTTCCTTTAAGAAGTTTACAAAAATATAGTGAAAAGTTTGTCCATGGAGACACTCTTAAGTTGCATAATTTCTTATATTGAAAGCAAAGGTGAAGAAAACAGCTGGTTAATATTACACATACCATGGCACAGAATATAACAACTTTTCAGACTCACAATTAAGACAAATTCACTACATTTGCATATGCATATCACTGTGCGTAATACTTATGTGTTAAACAAAAAAGCTGTGTATTTCAAAGAACTTTAAGAGGACAAGCATCATCATCTCTGCTTCAGGTGTGGAGAAAGAAAAAGACAGGAGGTGGCTGGAAACCACCTCACCACCATAGCTGTCCAAATGTGAGTTGTTTAGTCTATGCTATGCTTGGTCTCCCCTGTTTCAAAAGAAAATAGTCTGCACTTGGTCAAGCTACCAATAAAAACATACCAGATAGGTATAAATACAGTGTGGTAACTTTTAGATGAAGTATTTCAGTGGCAGTAGAATACTTGGCAGGATGTTGTTCCTGTGGACCATCCACGCTGTGGTGGCACTCAGCTACTCTCTTATACCCCACAGCCAGATTTCATCATCCCCCCCCCGCCCCCCTTTGTTGGCACAACCTAACTTTTCTCTCTCACTGACAACACATTAGCAGCCAAATCACAGCAACGATTGCCTGACAGAATCCCAGAATGGCTGAGGTGGGAAGGCAACTCTGAGTCTATCTGGCCCAAGCCTGCTCAAAGCAGGGCCACCAAGAGCAGGTTACAAAGGCCAGTATCCAGGCGGCTTTTGAAGGATGTGAACTTTCATTTTCCAGTGTGCTGGGAGGCCTTTGGCACAGTCAGGTTGGTGCCTGCTTACTCATCTGTTCTCTTAGCACATGGGTGGTGCTTCCTTGAGCTCAGCCCAGGGAAGGCAGGTGAAGCCTTCAAGGCTAAAGCTCTCTGAGGTCATCAAAGGGCTGAGGGAAGCTGTACTGCACCAGACTTGACATCTTGTGGGAGTGATGAGCAAACCATCCCTGTCTCTGCTCCCCAGCTCTGGTTTTATGGTAACAGCTGCGCAGTCCATGTAAGTGACTCCACTGCATAGCCCCAGGCTCCAGTAATCCCCACTACATTACTCATTCAGAACCATTAACGTTTAAAAGAAGCTGTAAAACAGACATCAGCTAAACTGTTACTAACAGAGAAAGTGGGATTATTTATCCAGGAGGAAAAAAAAAACCCACATGCACTGACAAGAAATGTATTTACTATAAAATAATTCTTTTTTTTCTTAGAGGTCAATGGCTGGTTTAGAAGGAAACGTATGAGGTCATGCATGGGTCCTTTAAGAGAGGTGCAAATCAATAAATGGTGATTTTTTAATACTCTCTTTATAATGACTGGATGCTATCAGGGTCAAACTTAATCCCGTGCAGAGAGACAGCTCAAGGGACATGAATCATTTAAATCTCTCTTAAGCTCTGCTTTGAATATAAAATGTAGATATTTCCTTGCATTGTCTTAAAAAAATAAAAGGCAATGAAAAAATTGTTTTGAAGTCTATGAGCCATGTGCAGCTCTGCAAAGATTCAGAGTTAGAGCTGACTGAGAGCTGCGAGTCAGCATGTGAAACTCAACAGGTCTCTACTACCACATCCACCGCTCTTAGGCTGTGGTTTCATTAAAGCATAGCCAACAGGAGCTGATTAGCCTGCAGGACCAGCCCCAGGGCTGGCTATATCACAGCAGTGGATGAAGACATGGACAGGGCAGGGACCAAAGAGCCACACAAATTCTTTGAGAGACTGCTGGGCACCAAAGGGGGAAGCAGGAAGCATCCTACATTGGGGGGGAAAAAAAAAAAGGGAAAAAAAGGGCAAATAGATGAGCTGAAATACATTTGGTAAAGACACAGAAGCAACACTGGTGGCAAGAAGTGAGAAGGCTGTAGTATTTATTTTTTTTTCATTTTCCTTCTTTTACTTTTCTGTGTAAGGTACGATCAATGGTTCTAACTGTAAGTTGCAAGGAATAAGAACATTAGTCTTCATTTCTTACACATAAAATGCCTGACAGGGCTTTATCAAATAAAAAGCCCAATATGCCACTGTTATCAGTAAGTGACTTCAGCAGCTAATTAAATTCTCAGTTTCTGAATCCTGCATGTAATATTTGCTGACAAAGACCAAAACTCCTGCAGTAATTTTGGCATTTAAGTGAGGTGAGGCAAGGAGGGAGGTAATGACAACTAACACAAATGCAGGTGACAACCCACAGCTGACAACCACTTCACCTGCCCCTTGTGAGCCTTCCCTGCCTCCAAACAAGCTGTCCAGCTCAATACCAAGTATGAATGCAAACAGCTATATCTTCTGCAGCTCCTCTATATGCTATGTAACCCCATGTGTATGATTCTCATGCGTACATATACATGCATGAATACAAACATATGTAAATATACATATGTATGAGACCTTCCTAATGCCTAAATACTCACTTTAAAGAGCAATTGTGTTGGTCACAACCAGGCAGCCCACTCTGAGCCAGTTTAGCGAATCTGTTAATGCACATACTGAAATTATGCTCCCCCAGTAGAGCATGCAGCATGTTCTTCAACAGTTCTCAGAGGAAAATAGGCATTTATTTAAAGCTAAACATGGGCTTAAAAGCTTTGCTGGATATAAACTGACTCCTAAGCTGAGTTCTCTCAGACAGAGGGTATGCTGTGTTCCAAAATCACTTGACATCACAGAGTGTGACAAGTGATAGTTTCTTCTGCTCTCTGAATTTCACGTGCTGAGTAACATAGGGACAAAACCAGTCCCCGGTGGCTCATGTCAGTGCAGTCTAGAGATCATGGTTCTCTGCAGCGAGGAGCTATAAGGTGTGTCCTTGGAGGAAGAAGCACAGCCCTCAGACATGGCCAACTCCTGGTTTTCATCACCCATCTCTCACTCCAGATAGAAACTTCTTCCTAGATAGATCTGGGAAGGGAACACAGCACCTGAAAGCTGCAGCATAGCTCTTGATTTGTCATTTTAAGGAGGGGTGTGTCTGGGGAGTAGATTTGATTTGGGAACCTGAGACCGTAAGACTAAAAAAGCTGAATATGCCGGAAAGTTTGTTCAGCCAATATAAGCTTTATTACAGAATAGTTTTAAACCTCTAGGCTGAGAGTGAGAGGCTTTAGGTGCAGCTTTGGAAGGTGATTTATGAATAGATTTATATGTTAATCTGCTAATAAAAAATGTAGCATACTGATAAAATATGTGACAATCATAACTCAGCTATAAGCCACATATTAAATACTGCATCTGCTCTGGTAGAGGCTTTGATTATGTTTTTAAATGAGGGAACTGCATTGGGCAAGAAATAAAGAAATGAATGTTTTATCTAGAAGTATGTACCCCATAATTCAAAGAAGTATCTGTGAATCCGCAAGAAACAAATAATAAACTGTTTTTTTAAAGAAATGTCTTGTGGAAAGTGAAGCTTATTTCTGAACATATCAAAATGGATCTCCTCTCAGGTGGCACATAAAGCTACACAAAGTGGTCTCACTCTCCCAGAATTGCTTCCCAAACTGGATTTTAAATTGGATAATAATCTTGGCTCTCCAACTAGATTGAACAGATAAATACCTTCAGCAAACCGGGGCCTACTTTTAAGCACTCACAGGTTTGCACTGTCATATCAGTGCACACTTTCCTCTTGATTTTTGAAAGGGTATTTCAAAAAATGGAAATGCCTCTGACTCAAGGATGTGCTTGCAAGTAAATCTGAAATACATCTCCCTCTTTCTATTGACAAAACTCCCACTGCTTTACAAAGAAGCTCTAGAGTCCTTTTTCACAAGGGAACAAACGGTGCATGGATACATGGGCAGAGGATGCAGCAGTGTGAATCAGGCCCTGCGAGCCCATCTGGATGATGCCTACCCAAGATCTCCTGGGGATGTAGGATTTATCCATCATTTGTAAGGTTTCTGATGAGTGCCAGGATTCTGTGAATGTGTTCTAAATCCTTTAAAATTCCTGGTGAAGTATTTTCACCAGGAAAGATTACTCAAGAGACAATTTGTACTGTAAACTGTATTTCTCACAGCTCCCTGTTGGTGTTGTTTATCATATTTTATTCAACTGCACAGAGAAACCCCAAGTAAAACCCTGCCACCTCTCCTCGTACTTTTATACACATGCAGAACACTCATCAGCACAGTTTCTCATCAGCACACATAAATGTGGCAGTACTGAGCCCTAAATAAGTAGAAAATAATGCATTTAATGGTTGGTTTTTTTGATTCAAAGTGCAAAATACAAAACCCGTTCCATTTGTTGCTATGTGACATATTTAGGACTGAAAGGCAAGTCTTGTTATTACTAAACTACATGTTGTTGATGGGTACTGATGATTTACCAGTGATTATGCCACAGAGTTAAAGGTTCCCTGGGGAATAGCAGGGAGAGAAGTGTGACTTCAAGAGCAGCTATTCAGCTTGGGAGCCTCCTTTCCATAGCAGGGAGGTTTCTGCTTCTTAGAATAAGAGAAGTAAAACTGGGGTAAATGCCCAGTAACTGGGGTAAATGCTGCAGTTCATCTGCTACAGGACTATACAGAAGTATTTCATTCCATTTTTTTTTTTTTTTTTTATATCCATTGCAAAGCCCCATGATATCAACAGAAAGAAGTTGACTTCATTAAGCTTCAAATCAGACCTTCAGACCTACTGCTGCTTTGCACATGTTGCTAACTTTGAGCTTGGGTTTAAGCTTTGTGCTTTCAATGGGTCTGCCCTGGTGACTGGATACATGCAGGGCAGCACCCACAGGAATAACTGTGCTGTCAAATGAATTTGGAGATCTTTTTAGCATCCTAATGCTTCGCAATTGGGCCATCAATGTAGATGCTAACAGCTCTGCTGCTATAGAGCAGCACATAACCCTATGGTAACCCTCCCACATCCTGAGTTATGGCCATATGACATGTAAAATGGCTCTCTTCTGATCTTAGTCCTCACTCATGAAAATGAAAAATTAGATTGCTAATTAAAGCATGCTTTAATCCTGAAATTCCAGTGTTGAGATTTTCAGATAAATAAACCGTCTTCCACATAGTTTTCCTACAGGTGCACTTGTTGATTCTTCCATATTCTGTTGAAATATGGTTTATTTTTAAGAAAGGGACTGGATACTCATGAACCATTTTAAATGCTATTAACCTGATAAAACATAATTGGTTGGCATATGAACTTCACAGGGTTGGAAAGAAACTTTTTCCTTAAAGATCTCCCATTAAAAGAAATAATTGGAATGAAAACATTATATGATAATCCTAACAGTTTCCATTAGAAGAGAGTCCAAAAGGGGCCTCTGGGTCCAGATGAAAATTTTTAGTTGCAGACTTAAAGGAAAAGAGTATGTCCCAAACAAAGTTAATTATTTGAGATGAGAGCAATGCCAATTCAAATCCTCTTTCTAGTTCCCTCAGAAAATAACCTGACCCAGAATATTTGTATCCCAAGTAAGCATGAGTCTACCTCCTTCTCTTTCAGATTTCAGAGATGTCAACAACCTTGTTTTTATCACAGTGCAAAATACGTTGGCGTCTCCAAAAGGTTTTGGAAATGGAAAAGTCATTTCCCACTCGGTTCTACTGAGAGCTCTAGATCCCAGGTAAAATGGAAGGGATGGGGGGGTAGGCACCGTGCTGAGATTTATGAATTGCCTGCCAAGCAGCCTGCTTTTAACACACACCAGAGAGTAGGATTCCTTGCTAAGAAGTCCTAATCAGCACTGTGCTTTTTAAAAAAGTTGTTCAAAGGATTATGTTTTTAAAATGACCCTTCCACCCACTCTATTAATTACAACACACAAACTCCAGCAGAAAGCAGAATTTTCTATGGCCTCGCTGCAAAAGCTGCAGATTAGAAGCTAACCTTGTTTCAGGCCCATACATAAATTAAACAGCATATGCTCCATGTGCACATCATTTTAAAAATGAGTTCCATAAAGCATCTAATATTTACAGCTTATAAAGCATACAGAAGGGGAGTTGAAAGACGGAGATGAAACTTCACATGGATTTTGTTTAACAGAGTTGCTAAAAGATTAAGAATGGCATCCATTTTAAAACTTTGTTTCTTTATTGCTGCAGGAATTTTATGCTGTGCGCCAAACTCTCCAAACTTAACAGGTGTTTGTTTTTGAATATCCTGCCTGGGGCACGGTAAGATGCTGATTTTCAGAAATTCTCTAAAAATGTACCTCAACGTTGGCAAGAAAGGCTGAGACAAAGAAAATCTCAAATGATCCCCAAGATACCTTGGCCCCAGTTTTCTTCTGGATGTTGACATTCAGCCAAACCTCCTTCTCACAAAAAAAATAACCACCATCAAATTTTCTCCTGCAACTGACACTCATTTGGTAAAAGGTTTCTCAGACACAGAATGGAATTCTTAAAACATTTCAGAAACAAAGAGAGGAGAGGAGAATCTAGAAAATTGTTCTGCAGAGCACAAAATGAACTAGTTCTGCTTCATTCCATCACCAGCTCTCAAGCAAAAGCTCAGTGCTACAGTTCTCTGCGATGCAACGTCAGCAGCACAAACAGAAAATCCAAGTTGGGATCAAGTTCTGCCGCACAACAGAGTAACAGGAATAAAAAGCATTTGGTTCAGAGAAGGAATCCAAAAGAAAGAGCTGGGAACTAAGAAAAGAAAAGAAACAATCCCTTCATGAAAATATAACGTATGCCATAAGCTGACATATCCTAAAATTTACTTCTCCCCTGCACAGTAATAACAGCCATTCTATAGGGTAATTTTTTTCACACAGCTCTTTTTCAGTAACTTGCCCACAGAATGCTAAATTTCACCTTTTGCGTAGAATCATGGAATGGCCTGGGTTGAAAAGAACCACAGTGATCATCTAGTTTCAATCTCCCTGCTATGTGCAGGATCGCCAACCACCAGACCAGGCTGCCCAGAGCCACATCCAGCCTGGCCTTGAATGCCTGCAGGGATGGGGCATCCACAACCTCTCTGGGTAGCCTGTTCCAGTGCATCACCACCCTCTGAGTGAAAAACTTTCTCCTGTTCCACTGCAGTTCCAAGACAACTACTTCCTACTGCAGCTCCAGGGAAGGGCTTTTATGGTACTGTAGAATATTCTTTTCTGTGGAGATCACAAAACTGAATTTTTATTAGTGGCAGTCCAATCCCAATTGAAAAGTAATACCAGAAGATTAGCTTCTGAAACTAAAATGTATTTTCAGGAGTGGTGCCTTCACAAAAAGATCCTCGGAGCTGGTGGAGAGCTCTTGCTCATTTTCATGGACTTTGCACTGGCTTTAAATGAAAGCCACCCACAGCCATTCAACAGGTAGAAGGAAAAAGCAGCCTTTAAAATTCTGGGAGCTCAAAACCCTTCTAAAATCAGAAAGTAACTACATAGTTAACACTGGTCTTGCAATATACAATAGATTTAAAGGGGATCATAATCCCCCCAAAGAAGAATTTATTCCCATAGAAAATCAATGAATAAAATAATATCGTGATGAAAAATTTTATAGCTTACTTAATGGCAGGAAATATTCATTTTCTTGTTAAAGAAAAGATATCTGTCAGGAAAAGCATGCATTAGGCAGAGCGAGCTAGTAAATCTACCCATTACAGAATGAGAGACAGAAGTACTGAATTTGCTATGTAAGCAGGCACTGGCAAGGGGATTTTGCTCCAGCAAGATACTGTTGCCAGCCTTGCTGAAAAGTTGGTTGAGAGCCATCTACTTCATGGGAGCACCCTGGCCTCCTCTTCTTTGCAGGGCTGCTGTGGGGCTGCAATGTGCCCTTGCCTTTTCCCTGTGGAGACGGTAGAGCCTAGGGATACAGCAGGCTGCAGGAGAGCACTTGGTGGAAACTACATTTAAACTTCACCCCATGCTGCTGCAGTGTACATCCCTCCTGCTGCCAGGTTTTGCTCCACAGCAAGCATCACCTGCTGTCTTATGGAGACATCCCACTCCATCCCACAGAAGTACAAGTGTAAGGGAGTAGATATCTGCCAACAAAATCCTGCACCTTGATTTAGCACCACTGAAGACTAAGTCCCAAGAGCAGAAATACATCAGACCACAGCCTAAAGAAGAAACTCTACTCCCTGATCAAGTCTGACAAGATCCACACTGTATTTTAGGTACAAACAAAGAGGAGATAAAAAACAACCCAAATTAGCACTGTGACTACCTTCTTAAACTGTGTTCTTGCCCTCCATAGATCTAACTACAGATTCCTTGCGTTTTTAGTCTTGCTTTGTGATCTGAACTTTAAAATGATACACGGCGAAGGAAAGGTGGGAGGGGGTGCTTCTAAGCTGCATCATGTGCTTTGTGGAGGCGAGCCAAGCAGCTACTTAGGCAACCATTAGGTTGGGAAACAATCACTTCCATCATTCCCAACACGTGTGTCAACATAATTCCATGCTCTCTTTGTCATGCAAACAGTCTTGGCAAAGTGACCGGATACACCCAGAAAGCAGGAGCAAACTAAGCTCATTATGTTAACCCGGAGATCCCACAGCATCCTCCAGTGCCATAGAAGGAGACTTCCCATTTTTTGCTGGGTAGGAAAGAAAATGTGGTGCACTGAGAAGAGCTCAAGCCAAGCCTGGCTTCAGAAGTGCATAAAGGAAATTCACAGTAGATTTTCATAGAAAAGGACCTCATATCTGACAAGCACAAGAGATTGCATGGTGCAGTGTGATCACAGGCATTGCAGAAGGTATAGCACCTCACATAACTAGAGACTTCCCTCTCCTGTATGCTTGCTGGAATCCTTCCAGCCATGCTAACACAGCACTGCAAAGGGAAACTCCTGCCAAATGAGAGTATCAGCTTCTCTAACTCTTTATTATTGTCACTGGTAACTCTGGACTTTGTTTTCCATTTAAAGGAAGATTCAATGCATTTTACATCCATTAAACATCTTTTCTTCTCTCCATCTATACTTACACCCCCTACTAACAGCAAAAGGCTTGTGCACAGAAGAAAGGCTGAAAATATTAGCCCAATGGCTTCTTTATAAAGCATGCAGAGAAAGAAGACCTTTCCATCTGCCTGAAAAATGCTGAATACATCTTTGGTGCACTAACAACTGTAGAATATAGGAAATATTCCAGAACACAGGTATTCATTTAAAGATAAGCAGTTGGAGTTTTCATCAAAAAATTTTTCAGCATCTTTCAATTCCAGGTTTAGTGCAGTGAGAGGAAAGTCCTAACACTGCTGAGTATTAACAAATCCCTTCAAACTTCGGCTGCTTTGCCTCCACTCTGCCATGGTTAACATGTATTTTGCAGCACATTTCACCTGCTGAATGCTTGCAAGTCCAGTCTTGGTTTTAGTAACACATTCAACAAAACACAGCTTCTCAGCAGTCCATGTTCAATGAGGGCCAACAAAGGCTAAAAATGGGGATAGACAAGAACAGTAAATGCTTTTCCTGTGTTGTTGACACCTCCTCTAATGAAAGCCAAGGATTTCTATTCCTTGTTCTGTTTAAGCCTGTATCAGTTACACTACATGTTTTGTTCCTCTAAGATGCCATATTTTTGGCACATCCCATTACCACCCAGACACTCACGAATCAAGAGCAGGGAGTGCTGTCCAAATGGGCAAATGTAGAAAAGCCCTTCCCCCAGCATTATTGTTGGAGTGGAAATATGCATTATGTTCTCACTTTGACTTCTCCCTGCTTCACCACTCTGGGCAAATTTACACTCCACAGCCTTCAAAAAAATGCACATCAAATACTACAAAAAATTCGTTAGTAAGTCAAATAAAGGAAAAGACAAAACAATGGACATACCTGAATAAGAGAAACGTTGTGTAGACTAAGTCTGAAGAGGTAGTTCCTGCATGAGCAAACAGAAAAAATATAAATTGTTAGGATGCCAAAAGAAGGAAGGGAAAAGTTATAAAATCAAACTATAGTTTTTAATTATCCATTTCTATGAACAAAGAGTTCTTGCTGGATTCCTCTATACAGGACATGAAAAATACTTATATGCTACTTGTACATCTGTATCCTAATGAGTCTTGCAGAAAGCTCTGACTAGGTCTGGAGTAAAATACTCCAAACCTTGTAATGGAGGCCCATGTTGTAATCCCAACAACACAGGGACTGTTTCCATACCCTTGGAGTGCTTCGGTTGAAGCCAGTATGGGCTGTGCTCATGGCTTTTTCTGCACATTGAGAAAACTGGGGTTGGACAGATGCCAACTGCAGCAGAGCCAACTCTTGTAGAACATTCCCCCCAAACCCATCCTTGCAAACGAACTTTGTAGAAAAGGAGGAGAAAAGAAAAGATGTTTCTCAGCAGCATCTCTTTTCACAGAAAACCAGCAGGGAAATCAAGGCAGTGACTAGAGTAACTCCCAATCTGCCTGTCATCACATGTCTAAAGGCAAAGCAAGGGAATTCCTGACAGAACTCACTGTAGTGTGAGATATCACACATCAGCCGAGCTCCTGCAGCCCTCCCTCTGTGTGTTCATATCCATCACAAATAGGAGGGAATGCACATTTACATAAACATCTACAGAAGAGGCTTAGTTAACACATTTAGTTCACATTTTTGCTTGGTAAGACAATGCAGTTACCAGCAATCACCTGGCATATATTAAGCCATATGGACATGATTGTGTGCTTGAGGCTGTTGGCCATAGCTAAGTTCATATTTTGCATTCCATCTGTCAGGGGGTCTGATGACCTTGATCCTTTTCCAACATCCCTGTCACCAACAATCTCCCAGAGAAGACATATTTATATTATACCAGGTGAACCATGTTTTTAAAAGTGGCTTTATTTAAACAACAGAAAGTACATCTTTGATGGTAGAGCTTCACCCAGTTTAGAAGCTCTCATCTACAGGCATTCCCTTAGATAACAGAAATGCAAGTTTCAGTTTTATGCCAGCAAAATCAAAGCTCCTATAGTGACAAAATGATCCTAAGGACTCTTTTGAAGAGCCTTGTTTAGAGTGTAGTCAGCAGCACACTCTGCCCAAGTAAAGAAAATTATTCAAACTTCCACACACAAGAAATTCATATTTAACAATGATCACTAGAAGGCTTGAGAAATTTTGCCTTCTCCTGTTACCTCTCACTTCCATATTATGGAAATCATAGAGTTCCCTGTCTATTCTGTCTATAAACAAATCAAAGATCTCAAACACTGCAAACTGTCCATAAAGAAGGATGAGAACAAGGATGATGAGAGACTTCGGAAGTGAAACTCTTGATGCCAGAGCTTCAGACAATGCAGGTCTGATTTGTACCATCTATGCTCTACTCTGTAATGGGAATGCTTCCCCAGAGAAGAATGAAATCTATTAGCAATATCTGAACAAAACTTATCAGTAATTATCACACCTCTTGTAAGTATGCTGAGAAACACACACACAAAACTTCCATCTTCTCTCCTAGTCCTATCACTTGAGAGTTCTTTCATATTCTGAAACTGTACTCTGTCTCTAAGGACTGCACGCTTTCCCAGTTAATTTATTATTAACTCTTTAGCATCAGCTACAGATTTAAATAATACAACCTCCAAGTGCACCTAGCAGGCCAGAGGCACCAAGTACTTTAACATACAGTTAAAGTCTTAAAATGGAGGAAAATTCTCATCCAGTGGCTGATCTGACTTGACTTGCTCAGAGAAGCAAATGCTCACCAAAATATTAATGCACTTCCAGGACATGACTTGTCACAGAATAAGCCTTCACCTGGAGAAGTTAAGCATGTCACTGGCCTCCAGTGTTACAACACCCTAAGGAGAAAGTTCTCATAACCAGAGACTTGAAGTTGCTACCCTGTTGTTAAGCATGCTATTTAAATGCATTGATTTTAGAAGACTTACATAGCAGACTTCATCTCTCTGTTTCAGTCTTGTAAAATGCTGAACAGTTTGACTGAGTAATAAATTTTAATATTAGGTGGTTGGGTTTTTTTCCCCACCAATAGCACTGCAAAGCAAATTCAACCAAAATATATTTAATGGAAGAGACAGAGCTAAAGCACATGTTTTTCCTTGCACTCAGCCAAAACAGATGCAGAGAGGAATTAGTATCCATTTAAGTAAAGCCAATCTCTGTCCTCCCAGTTACTGCTGAGTGGCACCTGAACAAATCATTAGTGCTGAGATCACTCAGGTGTCTGAGATGTAAACCAGGCAGGAGCACAGTACTAATGTGAGTAGCACAAGGAGCTTCCAAAAACTTCACAATAACCTCAACTCTCTAAGCCTGACCTTGCAACTTTCTTACAGCAAGAAGGGTTTCCCTTAATTTTTCGTCAGTTTGCTTTACCTGGTGTCTGAAGAGCCACTGGCAGTTTCTTTTCATTTGTTTGATCCTTTTCACATCTCATCAGCACTAATATGAACACCGTTAGGCAGACCAGAGACACCAGCTGACCTGCCCAGCTAGAAACAACTAAACCTTAATTTAAAAATAAAATAAAATAAAATAAAAAGTTCTTTTAACCCTATTCATTCTGTAAAGCTATACCTTGAGTTAAAAGCCAAGGGAAAGATTTGCTGAATAAGATAGTACCATTTTTATGAACTTTATCCTAACTGCAATTTCGGTCCAAGAATGAATGAGGTCTCTGAATGGACAAGCATGGTTTATTGTACCTAGAATTGCCCCATTTGTGCCTTTTTTTCTGTTCATATTTGAAGTTATGTCTGTTTAATACCTTGCTAAACTACAATTTAAAGCATCTGGAAGAGTAGGATTAAGAAATACATGAGAACACTGAGATCTCACTCCACATGAATAGATGGGTTGCTTTCTTGTTTTTTTTAATTCTTTTCCCCCTCACATTTTTTCTTGCAAGTAGATGTTGACTAACTGCTTTCTCTCTCAAATTAAGCTGAACTAGGCCAGAAGAGCAATGGCTTGGTGCAAACAGCTATTCTAATAACCTTTTTCTCCCATACAAAAAGCTGGTGCACAAACTTGGAGGGATAGGACAACTCTTTTACTCTCTTTCTATCCTAAAGATCTTGCACTTTCACTCCATGGTATTACAACAAAAACTCTCTTTCATCCCTGACTTGGCTGCACTTCAGCCACTTTTGCTCTCTAGAGCAAGAGGCCACACTCTTCTGAATATTCTCTTCTAAATATCTTGGGATAAATGACATTATACACATTGCAAGGTGCCTCAAACTGCTGATTACTTCTTCTACTATTACTCACAACTACTCATAACATCAGCACATTTCTGAAAACGCCCATGTTAATCAGTAATACCCTAAATTCTCTGACAGACTGAGGTTTTGCTGCTTCACACAGAGTGGTGGCTCCTCTGGCGATGAAGTCACAGAATCACACACAGAATCACAGAATCACCCAGGTTGGAAGGGACCTCAAGGATCATGTAGTTCCAACCCCCCTGCCTAGCAGGGCCACCAAACGTACACATTCAGACCAGGTTGCCCAGGACCCCGTCCAACCTGGCCTTGAACACGTCCAAGGACGGGGCATCCACAACCTCTCTGGGCAGCCCGTTCCAGGGCCTAACCACTCTCCTTGTAAAGAACTTCCCCCTAACATCCAACCTAAATCTTCCCTCCCTCAATTTGGATCCATAAAGTCACAGCAAAAGCCAAATGAAACACCATCAGGATGGCTCTTCTGTCACTCCTTATTGCAGTATTAGCCCCCAGCTCAGGTACATGAAGTTATCTGATGTAAAGATCTTCCTAATCTATGCAATCCACTTTGAAGAATTTGCCACCTGAACATACAGAAAAGGTACAAAAAAAAAAAACAAACATAGAGATGTAATTTCCTTTACACTGAAAGCAAAGCATAACCAACTCAGCCAGTATCATAGAGCAGCTCAAGCAGGAGCTGATCTCCTGGTCCATTAGTTTGTGCCCGGCTTGGTAGAATAACTTGCCTCCAAGCTGGGGAACAGAATTTAAGCATGTGCTGAAGAACCAATTTACATTCATGGAAATTGGGTGCAAACAGAAGTGTTTTACTTTCTGAACAGCGTCTTCTACATTGATCTACCTATGGACAGAGCCAAGCCACAGTAAAAAATCCTGTAGAAGAAAGTTTTAATTGGCTTCCTAACTTGTATTTGGCTGTCTTGTTACACGATTAAGCACTGATAGTGCCTGGTACCACAAAGTTTTAATACCACAGCAGCAGGAGAGCAGCTGAGATGTACTTTAAGAAACGGTGGAAGAATATATCCACTTAAATCCACTTGCCATGATATTCCCAAGTCACAGTCAATTACTAAGTGTTTATTTCACATAGTCGAGGCACCTTGTCGATGAACTTTTAACATTATTCCCATTCACTTGTTCACTCATCCTATGGGCTAGAAACAACTTTCAATGAGGGAAATGGACTTTGTCTGCAATGTCACCGAGCATCAGGGCTGCAAGACAAACCAGGATTTTCCAGTGGGAAGCACTTTACAGCAGATGTGAGGAACTTCCCCCTCCCTCCTTCAGGGCAGGCTATCTCAAGCCCCCTCTTTGTACACACACCTGCTAGTAGAAATAAGCCAACAGCAGCTGATAATGTTTGATCATGTTAAAAAAACATTTAGGGTAAGCTGAAGATGACTACATGAAGAGTTGTTATGGCCTTTGGGTTTATTATTGCACAAAACAGGCATCCAGCACAGCCCAGGTAGGATACTGGAGACTTCAAGTACACTTGAGGTGCTCTGGGGAGTTTTTTCCTGCCCTCATGCTGCAATTAGGTGCCAGGTCTGCAAGAGGGACTTACAACTGTCACAGCATGCATAATAAGATAATTAACAGAGCAGGGTCCTTTGGGCAGTGCTGAACAAGACACGGAATTATGCATGTGACAAATCTCATGCTCCCTCCCAGCACCCCTAGAAGTCACATTCTGGGGGTGGGCCTTGGGCAAGGAGCCAGCAGCTCATGTCAGCTCTTCCCATCTTTGCTCCTAGAGTCTTAGATATACTTTGTACTTCCACAGTGCATGGCAAACACAGCTTAGTCATGCTTCACGACTCCCCAGGAGCGGGTTAGTATCATTGCCCCTTTACACTAATGAACAGAACAAGCCAGAGAAAGGTTAAACACCCTTCTTCAAAGCACACAGCAAGGCAGTGATAGAATCGAGTGCAGACCCCAGGGCTCTAGCCTACCAAATCTCATGCTAGATTAATGCACAGTGCCTTCACGCAGGCCCAGCTGTGGCCTTTTCAGATGGTTATCCACATCTCTGAACCAGCCAACCATTCCAAGAAACTCTGCTCCTGAAAGACGATGCCAGCCTTTGCTCTCAGAAAGAATTAATTATGTGCCTGCTCTGGAGTGCGATGAGATGATCCCTTTGCAAATGCTCCTCCAGTGATTCTTTTGAAAAGCCTGACATGCACCTGCTAGAGAAAAGGTGGTGAGCCAGCATCTCCCTTACAGACTAGATTCCTATTCACCAGTAATTTCATTTCTATTGAAGAAAAACTTGTCTGTTAAATCATTCTTTCTTAAAAATCAATAGATGTTCAACAGAGAACCATACTAAATGGCACACAGTAATATGATGCAGTTGGTGTATGAGCAAGTACTTTTCCCAAAGCAGCATTTCCCTGTGATAAATCCAGCCAGAGCTAGAGCAGCATCCTCTTAAAAGAGGCTCCTTATACAAGCAGCTTCCAAATTAAGCCAGGGTCCCAGACACTGCTTCTGGATTGTCGCTGGAGTCCACCTCTCCAATCATCACATTTTATCCCACCTCGAGTCTCTCTTGACATACGACTGTCAATTCTTCTGTGCCTCTCCCATCCAGCTGGCAGAGTCACAGAGCACTGACAGCACCTTCTGATGGCTTCGAGCTGTGTGGGGACCTTTCATCTCCTATTTGCCCATGGCTTTAGTTGTGTTTTCCTAAGCCAAGCTGTGAAATTCCTCTTCTTCTGATGCACTGAATATTGCAAAATATCCCCTGTGGCCCTCCACCTGCTATCTTGGGCTGACAAACCCATTCAGTTCTGTTATGTTTTCCTCAGATTCAGAATGAGTTCAACAAAACTTGAAAGGAAATATGCATAGAATTGACTGGTGAGATTAAGTTATTGCAAACCAGTCCTTTCTCAGGACTCCCCAGGAGAAAAGGCTAGAGGGAAACCTTATGGCTTTCTGCATTTCCCTAAAAGGAGGTTGTAGTGAGGTGGGGTTGGCCTTTTCTCCCAGATAACAGTAATAGGACAAGAAATGATGGCCTCAAATTGCACCAGGGGATATTCGGGTTGTATATTAGGAAAAATTTATTCTCCAAAAGAGTGGTGATTGGTACAGGCTACTCAAGGGGTGGTGGAGTCACTATCCCTGGAGGCATTTGAAAAACGTTTAGAGGCTGTAATAAGGGACATGGTTTAGTGAGGAAATACTGGTGGTAGGTGGATGGTTGGACAGGATGATCTTAGAGGTCTTTTCCATCCTTAATAATTCTATGATTCTATTCTATGATTCTCCTTGCTGTTTTTTATATCTTTGAAGTGGCGCTGAGCAGTAGGCTTCAGCATCTAAACATCTGGATATAAAGCAAAATGCAAGTCACTGTGGTGAGCCCTGCCATATTAAACTGACAGATCACCTTAATCAGAACAAAAGACAACATTTTCAGCAATGCCAAAGGAAAATGCTCTGCAATCTCAACCTGTGATGCTGAAAAATACATTATCTCCAAGCTTCTAAGACATTTGCCAAAATATCCTGACCTTATGCTTGCCCACATCCCACTCTCTCAAACACAGTATTGAAAGTTAAGTATTCTTGGTGTGTTAGTAAAGGAAATTGGGTCTTTCATGGGTGTCTGCTTTTGTGATAGGCTAACGCCAATTTCCCTTTTATCTGTAACACAAGGTATTTTTCATGTCAAGCCTGCATTTTGGTCAGTTCATGTCCAGAAGCAATAGGTATGGCATTGCAGCTTATGTGAAAAACCATCGCCTCTTCTCCAGGTACACACCAGGGCAAAGCTGCTCTCTTGCAGCTGCACCTTATTCTGTGCATTTGCCAGACACGGCTACCTGACAGTGCTGCAGTGCAGTGTTTTATTTGATGTATTTATTTGGAATAAATTGAAGTTCGCATTCTGTTCTCCTCAAAAGTATAAATTTTAGCTAAGAAAAAAAGTTACATTTTAAACAAAATTTGGACCAGGTTACAAATTTCTTAGAATCCCATGAACAACAAGAATTCTCCTTCCATCCTTTTCCTGTCTACACCTTTTCCCTCTTTCCCAAGGGGTAAGCCACAGAATCACAGAACGGCCAGAAAATGTGTCGGAAGGGACCTCAAGGATCATGAATCTCCAACCCCCTGCCAAATGCAGGGCCACCAACTTCCCCATTTAATACTAGACCAGGCTGCCCAGGGCCCCATCCAATCTGGCCTTGAACACCTCTAGGGATGGGGCATCCACAACCTCTCTGGGCAGCCTGTTCCAGCACCTCACCACTCCCTCTGTAAAGAACTTAGCCAGGGACAGCACATCTTTGGGGTGCAGCAAATTCAGACTCCTTGCAGACCAGCAAAGGATAGCAAATCCTATAAAAGCCATGAATCTCTGTGGGGCTTCACCCCTCCATACTGACACAAGGGCTGGGCTGGCATGATATCAGAGAGGAAAATCTCCTGCACTTTAGATCACATTTTTGTTCCCTGCATAAAGAAACTATGCACCTCCAATTATGGATTTAACTAGCTGTAATGTCTAATCACAGGTTCCTCACCTTCACTGTATTCTTTCTCACGCAGGTCAGGCAATTTCTTTAAAAAATACCAATGTTCCTTTGGAAGTTTTTGCTATTTTCAGAGAGTGATTCTCCCTCCATTCCCTCCCTCCATTGTCCCCCTTCCAATTCCCCCCCACCCCCCACAAGGATGCAGCTTTTTGTCTGATTGGAAGAATCACAGTGAGAAAGGATAGTATTTGTTGTTGTTTTTTTTCAGGTTTCTTCACAGCAGCCCTTTCAGCTACCCTGCTACAATCTGGATATAATCAAAAACATTATCATGCTCTTTGCTGGCTCACGTCCTCATTAAGACCTCAACCAGCAAGGTAATTTCTCAGCCAAACGTGACTTAGAAGGGGGTAAAGCTGGCGTGACACTAATGTGAGCCATCAACATGGCAGTAACTCATCTCAGCCACTTCATCTTAGAAAAGCATTCAGTCAAACTGTAGTCAGTGAGGAATGGCATGTCATACATGGTAGGTATCAGGACAAGCCAAGATTCTATTTACTTTTGGTTATGCTCATGTGATCGTGGCACATGTTAGTTTGTTTGCAAGTTATTCTCTTCATGCTATATGAGACTTGAATTTTTCAGCTGAGCTCACTGTCCCCATATAGGTGTGCAGAACTCACAGACTTTCACAAGCATTGTGAAAGACTTACGCCTTCTCTGGGGATGCAAGGCTGAGGACAAGTGCCAGGTACTTGCTTCTACCAGGCAGAAACACAACAGCAAATGGATCAAACTCCACCTTTGCCACAGATTTTTTGTGAGTTCATAAGAAAACTTTGGCCATGGCCATGCTAGCCATGCAGAATACTGCAGAGGCCTCTAACATTGGGCTGACTTTGGCTGGTACCTTCAAAAAGCACAGTCTTTCTGCAGTAGTTGTGCTAGGTGCAACAAAGCACACATTACAGATTTATCACAATCCCACATGTCTCAGCATTACAAGGTCCTGATCATTTGGCAGTAGAAAGTGCTGTTATTTAAATTTAGACCTGATACTGATTCCTAAAGCTTCAAACCCACTCTGCCCCAAAGTTTGCCACTGAACTTCCTTGTTTGCAGAATGCTTTTTGCACAGGCAGCACCATCTGCCAAGATTTGTTCTCTTCAGGGTCGGTGGCAGCCCAGATCTGGACAAGATTGAAGATGCCCAAGGGTAAGAGTGATATTTTCTGAGCAACATGGGTTTTGAGGGTTTTACTGCAGTGCTCTTGAGCTTTCTGACAAGTAGGCAGGAAGGAGCCTGCATTCAGCCAGAAATCTGCATGAAACCTGGTGTCTGATGGACTAATCTATCACAAACCAGAGAGTTTCAGTAAACTCAGGATGCAAAACCTACTGGTTGGGGATCCAAGATTATGTTTACAATTTACCATATTTCTGCAAGTTGCAACTTGAAACGACCTTTTCTGGACGTCAGTCCCTCCCTTCAGTCTTCAGCTCCTAAGCCTGTGTGATGCAAAGAAGTTTTTGTACTTATGAGTCAAGAGCAAGAACAGCCAGGAAGGGGTGCACCCAGGCTTTGCTCCCACTAAGGCAGCCTGTTCAAAGACAAAAGTGATCCTTCAATACCTGCTCTACATCCTAGAGGAAAATCTTTTGACCTGATCTGTAGCAAGCTTCTTAAGTTAACATAGCACCTTTTGTGCTCCCCAAACTACCCATGTCCGCTTTCTTGCTACTATCTACTTGCCATTGCCAGGCATTTTCAGTTCTGCTCTAAATCAAGTACAAAAATCACCCTATGCCAAAGCAGATTTGCATCATGAAGAGCTTGGTGGCTCTACCTCCAGAGCAGAAAAATCTGGCAGGCCAGAATGATGTGCACTTTACCTGCCAGTTCTGACTCCCTTGACAGTGTTTGCTCACTGCCCTCTACCTTCAGGCTCTTCATGGCGATGGCCATTTGTGACAAGGGCCCCTGCGCTTCAGTTTCCTGTGCAACTGCCATGAGAGATGATTCCTTCTGATTTCCTGATGGAGCTGACAGTCCTCTTGGCAAGCAGAACTATATGGACTTCTGGTCACAATGCTTTCTGGCTGGATTTCTACAGCAACACCTCCACAGGCTGCAAATGGCCGCCTCTCATTGCTATGCCTCTCACACCCACAGCCCCAGCAGGCTGCTGCCCCGAGCCGACAATCCCACAAGCTTCCTTCTGGGAGAAGTCAAATGCTCCCTTCAGGGTTTCCCAACCACTCTCTGTGCAGCCATTTGTTTGGGTACTGTCCTCCTGTTGTCCAAGCTGTTTCCCTTCAGCCCGCTGTTGTGCCAGATTTTCACATGGTGTTTCAACCATCCTCCTTTAAAACTTTTGCGTACTCCTCGCCAGGGAGTTCTTGTGAAGAACGGTTTTTTGGCTTGATTTCAAGCAGGGTCTTTCATATCAACATCTGGTTATTGGCTCTTATCTCTGCCCAGCCAGTAGCAAGTCTTGGGTTAGAACACTGCCTACAGCACAGGTGAGAGAACAGAGCACTGCTTGGGTACAGGCACAGGCTGCCCAGGGAAGTGGTGGAGTCTCTGTCCCTGGATGTATTAAAGAACCTTGGAGACGTGTTATTTAGGGACATAGGTTAGTGAGCAACACTAGTAGTGGGTACATGGTTGAACTGGATGATCTTAGGGTTTTTTTCCAGCCTACAGTTGGAACAGTTCTACAATTCTCTAAAATTCAGGTGAAGTCATGGCTATGGGGTCCCTGCCTCTGATGTGGACATGGCAGAGAAGAACAGGGGAATAAAGACAAGAGAGCATTGAGCTGGGACATGCTGCAGGATTGGGATGAAGGCTTCCTCCTGCGCCACCATCACCTTTAGCATCCTCGCCAGCACAAGTGGAGGGTTCACAGCCAGGTTGTTACTCTCCATGTCTACTAACAGCATTTAGATCTGACCTTCAGATATAGCACAGAGTTCAAACAGTTGTATTTTTCAAGTCACCATTTTTTTAACACAGGTCTCTTTTACTTGCCCATCGAGTTAGGAAATTCAGCTATCTCCTTTGTTAAACCATTTTTTATATCACAGCTCATTCAGGCTGTTCTTCCCAGTCCATTCACCAGCTGTACTGCTGACAAAAGAGCAGTGTCCCAGTCTCCCAGCCTTTGTTCTGGTACCAGAATAATCTCTTCTGTGCCTCCTCTGCCGTGGCGGCATATACAACTTGTGTCTATAATTCAAAACTATAGCTCATTACATGACACTAATCTGAGAGAAACTGCCACCCATTTCCTCACCATTAATCTCTGATTTCAGATGTTTAGGTAGAGAAAGTAGACCTTCAGTTAATAAAAGCAAACTGCTCACTAGGAATGCTGTACAGCTGAGTTAAATTTGAAATCTAATAATGGGGAAAAAATTGAAAGTAAAGACAATAAGCATTCCTGATTGCACCATTAGAGAGGAATGGAAGTTTCTACATAGTCAAGGCTGCAATCAGTTTCCATTTCAGCTCCTATATTGGCTTTGACTTGGAAGGTCTCTCAGGTCTGAAAAATTCGAGGCTTACTCCTGATGAAAAGAAGAAAGTGTTTAGCAAAAAAAAAGCAGGACAATTGGACGAAGTGGCATTGCAGATAGCTCACACAGAAAAAGCAGGATTCAGGCTCCAAAACCCATCAGTTTTTTATTGGGATGAGGGGGAGGAGAAGGATTCATGTGTCTTGGTTTTTTCAGCTGTTCAGCTCATATTTTCCAGTTTTTTCTCAGTAATAATGAGATCTAGAAAATTGTTTTTCCTCTCATTAAAATAGGTTCAAATAATAATCACGTGAGCTCAAGAGCTGAATAAGCAGCAAATATTTCAAAACAGTCACTCATTCACAGAAGAAAAAGAGTACATTAAAATAGTCACACTGTGTTTTAAACCAAACAACAACAACAACAAAAAAACCAAAAACCATGAGTCAAAATGAAGGTTACGAATTTTTAAAATGTGTGTTTTTATACTTAATGAAATGTGTCTCCTAATACGGGCAGTGTGAGATTTACAGTGCTCTACACCATTCACATCCTCACTTGCAAGTGTTTGGGTTTTACAAATGATGTGACAAGTAAATACGTTGCTTAGGAACCACGGTGGGCTTTTGAAACTAATTCTTTGTTTCTGGGATTTTGACTTGGCAGGTGTTTGGTGCAGTGGAGTTATCAGACTCCTCTGGTTAGTGCTCAGACAGCACCACTCACTTGGGGAGGGCTCTCAGATAAGGATAAAGCTTAAAAAATCTGAGGCTCGTGTTATTACAGCTTCCTGTGTAAACAGCGTGTCCTCAATACCTCTCACAGTTTTGGTCACGCTGTGTCCAATTCCCAAAACCAAAACCCCAGTGAGCCCCGGGATCTTCTTTTCTTCTAGGAAGCATTTTCCACAAGACTTTGAACCACAGGATGAACTAAGCGAAGAGATGATGTGGTGAGGTCATACAGCTTTTAAATAGAGACAAAAAGAACTGGCCTGAAATAATTTATAATGCCGTGGTCTAAGAGAATGATGTTAACCAGGAAATTGAGAAGTGGGAGCACTTATAAACTCTACCCTGATCCCAACCTCCTTCCACAACCCCAGAATAGCTGGTGTTACTACTTATATGATCTGCGGCAGCACATTTAAACATGGTTAACATTTAAATTTAGGTTTCATAAATTACACCCTGTAGAGATGGATAGAGACAGCTCCTATCTCTTTGAGGTATTGTTTCATTTGCAAATTCAGGCAGATGGTGCACGAGCAACTAATGACTGAAAAAAAATCACCCCTAAAAATAGTCCAGAACAAGGTGGGGATTTATCAGGGAGGGAACAAAAAAGCCATGACTTCCCATTCCCATTTCTCTGGCACAGCTCTGGGAGCTCCATTGACCCTGAGGACCCACAGTGCTGTGCAGGACAAAGATTCTGACTGCACCCACATTTGTGCACCTCCCCCCATTGCCCCATGTAGAATGGGAATGAAATGGCAAGGAGGGAAAGGAATGGAGGCTTTCCACCTTCCTCACACCATGGCTGTATCCAGCCCAAAAACGCACCCTGGGAAACTGCATGTGTAAGGGGGGGCTATATGAAAGGAGACAGGCTCTTCAGCAGGGTCTGTTGTGATATGACAATGACAAATGGTTTCAAACTAAAAGAAGGGAGGTTTAGACTAGATATAAAGAAGAAGAGATTTTTACAATAAGGGTGGTGAGGCACTGGCACAGATTGCCTAGAGAGGTGATAGATACCCTGTTCTTGAGGACAACCAAGGTCAGGCTGGATGGAGCTCTGAGCACCTGATGGAGCTATAGTGGTCCCTGATCATTGCACAGGAGTTGGATCAGGGCCTTTAAGAATCCCTTCCAACTCAAATGATTCTATGATTAATTCTATCAATAATTGCTCAACAGAACCATGTGGCTCCGTCAAAACTTTCATTCTCCTAGTTAGGCTTGGTCGCACTGAGTGAAAACTGACTTCTCCAAGCAAATTCTATAAATACTTGTTACTACTTCTGCCTAAAGTAATACACTGCACTATATAGTACCTCCAGCAGGAAGCCAAATTTACTGTCATTCTCCTGCTTATAATGATGCTGTAGCCTCGCGTTTAGCCACTCTCATACAAACCCTTGTGGAGACAGAGCCTCCCTCCAGGCTATGTGCCAAGGATTTAGCAGGGGTGAGGCATGTCAGCAACAGCAATGGGACACCTGCTGCCCTGCTGAATGATGTAAACCACGCATCCCTCAGAGTGAGAAGCCTGTGTTTGTACAGCGCCTGGCAGAAGGCACTGGTCATGACTGTCCCCAATGCAGTGCCATTCCACTAATACACCTTTGTCTTCTCCCAGCCCCTTTCCCCTCCCTGCTCACTGGTGCTGAACAGCCTGGGCTGACAGCAGTCTTTGCCTCCGTTTCTCCTGTAGCACAACCTGCCACCATAACGCTATCTGCTTCTAAGCATTATACTGCTGGTGGGGGCTGATTTGTTGTTAGATCGTGCTTAGTCCTTTCTTTGGAGGCTGTCTTACATGTTTATTATGCAATAAAAAATAGTTGCTGTGGGGGCTCATGATTCAGCCACTCCTGACGTATATTATTTCACTGAACCACAGTTCTTTTTCCCTGGTACAAATGCAGCTCTAAATTTGTTAGAGCTTGCCTGTACTCGCACCGTGTTTGTGTTTCTATGCTTCTCTTATAGCATCCTAAATAAAGATAATGTTTAAAAATAAAAGGATATATATGCTAATTATATACAATGGGCCAGAACAACAACGCTGCACCCAAATGCATTAGGTGGGGATTTGGCTACGTCAGCAAAATGAAGCAAACAGGTTGTGGAGTGAATTCTAAAAGACAAGAAAGCGATCGTATATGCTGCCAAACTCTCACTACAGTATATGCAAAGGTGTGTAGATGAATCTAGTACAGATACAGAGTTTGCCCACAGCAAACACACCAAAAAAAGCCAAATTCCCTGCTGGCAGAGTGATAGTGCAGAATAATTCACTACAACTCTCCTAACATTAATGATACTGAGGGAGAAGCCAGCATTCTGCTTCATTAACCAGTCATTTTGATTGCATCTTTTTCTTTTTTAATTCTAGTAATTTTCTCTTCTTTGCAATTATATTAGGAGACTAAATCCCTCTACATAAATTACAGCTTTCTCTTTGAAGGGGGAGACTGGCCACATAAGCTGGAAACACACTCACCTCCAAAGCCAGAACCCAAAAGAAAGAGCTTGAGCATCAACCCTAGTCTAATTAAAAGATTCTCTTTACCTTGCTCCCACAATGAGCTGGTTCCTGTTGGCATCCAGGGCGAGCTGAGAAAAATCATGCACACCTGGATAGGTGAAATTGGACACCCAAGGCTTCAGATCTGCAAGGAAAAGGAGAAAGCAGAACACAATAAGTCTGCTCTAGAAGCAGTGAGTTCACCCAGACATCTGCTAATGGATTTCCTACTGAGTTATCTCTCAGGAGAAGGCTAATTAATAATCTATTTAAAGGGTTGCTATTTATTCTCATTCTCGACAGAATGTGCAATACATGTACATAAACACAGGGCTGTCTCAGCACTTATTTTCACATCCAAGACGGAGCATGAGCGGTGGCTCTGGAGACAGTGGCAGGTTGTTTTAGTTCTGTTAAACCCGGCCAGTCACGGCCACTGATGAGGCTAAGTGGTGTACAGGGACCAGGCTGCCTGCTGTGACGCATCCACTGCCCTGCCTTCTCTGCCAGGCAAAGGGAAGCAGCTGCTCTCCAAAAAGAGAAGGTGGGCTCACCTGACTGAGCACCAGGATAGAGCATGAGTGATTTGAGATCTGGCTGCTCCAAGGAAAGGCTTTAGGTTCTGTGCCAGGTTTCACTTTAGCTAGTACCTGGGATCCCTATCATTTTATCCCTCTCTCCTGAAAATCACCCACGTATACTTTGAGGGCTTCTCTTAGTCCTGTTATACATGGAGAATAGTAAATATCCAAGGGAGCAGGGCACAGATGAGACCAAATCATATCAGAATCCCTCTGTAACCTGTTGACAATGAACCCTGCCTCATTCAAGGGCTGGATGCTGAAGATCCATAAGACTCAAAGCTTTGAACGCAAAAGGCAAAATCTTCTGGTCCCATACCAATAGGACATCAAGAGACAGGCCAGTGACCAGGACAAACCACAGCACTGATGCAGCTATGTCCAGAGCAGAACAAAAGATTTCTGAATAAACATGCCACCTTGTCAATTTATATCCCTAGTAACAAGAAGGTTCATTGAAGGCAGGCAGGTTTGAACATGTTGATGTAAGCATTAGTTCTCCTCTCCCCTGGACTGAAATGATGATACTGACAAGTAATCGTGTTGTTTGTAAGGCTTTTGGTGCCTTGGCATGTTCTGTAGTGTTACAGATGTCTAACAGTTTGAAACTTCTGACATAGGAATATTTGTTGAGCAATCTTAAATCCCCTCTTTTTCTAGGGATGGATGACAGCTAATCAAGTCTTTCAGTTACCAAAACCTTAACAAAATACATGTAAAAGTCCCTTTTCTTTGCTTTACTTGTCCTGCATTGCTTTCCAGGACAGAACCTTGCCATGAAACTTCTGGTTCTGTCCTGAACATCACATTTCCTAACCCTTCCTGAGCTCCAGTGAAATGGGGCTGAGCACCAGTCTCGTCCCCATGCTCCACCTGACTGAGTCCTGCTGGGACCTTCACCCATACAATCTTAAAACCCCATCACCACGAGCTGGAAGCTTCCAGCCTTTCCCAGCATTCTTGTCCCACCATGTAGCCGCACGCAACACGCGTACCTCATCTGCTCTTCGTTGAAAAGGCATGAGTTAAAGAATAACAGCCTACCTAACCTTCAAGCATCCCCACCTCCTACACTCCTCTGGGACCCACAATGATGTACTGGCACTGAGGAGGCTCTGCAGTTTCACCTCTTGCATTCTCCTAACTAACGGGGCTCTGTCTTCTTCTCCTGTAGCCCTTTAGCTGCTGAGACACTTCTGAGCCAAGCAGCAGAACCAGCAGCAATAACACCTTTCAGGCAGGTTAGCTGGCTGACATGTGATACGGATCTCCTGGCATTTCTCTTGGCTGGTGGGGGTGGGAATGGGGGATTGCTGTATAATAGTGATACTTTTTAAGGATCCTGCTTTTAGGCCGTAATTTCTCTTGTCATTTTACCTTCTCTCCTACCAACTTTTTCCTGCTAACTAACACACTATTACAGTGCAGCGGCAGAAAGAATATTTCTTCATCTGCTGCTCTAAGCAAAAGCTCCTCACTTCACAGAGGCAAACTCATCAGATCTTCTATTTCATGGCAAGCTCTGACAAATTACAGGTAAAAATAATTAAAAAAAAAATTAAAGGCAGTAGGTGGCTCGAATCTTTCCATGTTGGCTGAAATGTCAGTCAAGACCAAGAAATAACAGGCAGTGTCTTGATTTCTACTACTACTGCAGGTGGTACAACTTATAAAGAAACCCTTCCTGGTTATTAAATTAAAGGCTTCAAGGCATGCATCCTCATAGCAAAATTAAGCTTTTATAGGAATGTAGTTGGAGATTATTAAACCCAGCATGGTCCCAGCTAAGAATGTCTGAATGCGAGTCGTCAGAATTAATGCCAAATGGCACTTTTTCCTTCCAACCTTCTTTCTTCCTGTTAGAGGGAAGGGATAAAGTGAAATGGAAATGTAGCCAGGACACGGGTCTTTTTTTTCATTTGGCACATTCAAATCTACTGCTCAGACCACAGGCATCCCTAAGGACAGTTGTAGCCTTTCATTGTGAAACAAGCTCAGTTATACAAGGTAAGTGCTGCCCTGGGCCTATCCCATATTAGCTGAAGTTTACACATATGGACCCAATGAACTCCAGAGTTTGCTCGTATTTGACCTTTTTCAGACGGCTGATTTTTCCAGTGCTGACTCCTTAATTTGGGTAGAAACCTTCAGTGCTGGGGCATGTTTACATTTGCAAAAGTATCTGTTTAAAAGCAGCATGAAAAATTAAAAGCCAAGGCTCTGGCTTTGCATGTCAGCAGCAGGAGCCGGAAAGTGAGGAACCACGCAGCTTTGGGGCAAAGTGTTCATCAAGGCCTCCTTTGTGCTCCTCATCTCTGATCATTTCCAAGAGGTTAAAGATCCATGATCTCACTTCCTTCACATTAGGACAACAAACAGCAGTTTAAAAGCCTCCACCACCACCCAGAGCAGCTCAAGGTGGTACAGGTGTCCAGCAGCAGAGAGCACAGAGCTTCACAGGAAATGCTCACTGGCGCACACAGCTGTGTTCAGGCTTTCAGGCATGCCTAAGACAAGGAGAAAAAAGGCCCTGTGCCATTTGGTGTAGTGGTCCCTGTGCCCAGCTGACATGCTGCTCTGCAACAGGTTCCTGAGAGTACAGGAGCATGACAGGTATTAGCCAGCTACATAAATGCCAGTGTGCCAAATTGCAAGAGCTAGCTCTAAGGGTCTGATCCAAAGGCTCTTCAAGTCATTGGCAGTCTTCCACCAAGCTTGATGAGTTTTGGATCAGCTTCTGAAGACATGGTAAACCTGGTAATACTTGAGTCTTCATCTCCTTAAAACCAGCTGCTCCCCACCTCACCCTCATCCTGTGTGTTTTGGTGGGAAGAAGTATGTAAACACTGAGCTGACACTTCCTTATCTGAAGGATAGGACTCATTTCTTCATCCCACTGGAGGCTGCTCACAGTTCCCTTTTCCAGCAGGCTGTGATGGCTTTGTTTGCATCCAACACACACCACATGAGCAGAGAGGTGAATTGCTTGTGCCTTGAATTGCAAAGCCATTGCTAAGTACATGGAGCTCAGCTAACCACATCGCTACTCAAGAACTCTTCTGGAATAATTCTCTGCATAATTGCCTAGAGGGTCAAGGATTCTTCCTGCAAAATAAGGATATATCCATATAAACAAGCTGCCCGCGTTCCTAATTTTGCTATCTTTGAATACCAGTGAGGCTGCAAGAGCAAAAAGCTCAACTTAAATTACTCATCCAAATCTTTCTCCAGTGCTTTGGGCAGAGCTTGCAGCCCAATATGTATCCACACCAGCAGCTGCAAAGTCATCTGCACAAAGCTGGAGAGTTGCAAGCAAATTCAGGCATGTCTGCATGAGCCCTTTTTGTTCTTAGAGCAACAGTGTTGTCACATATTACAAAGGTCCACAAGTGGAGTCATTCTGGAATAGCTCCTCCTGGCTAGTGCCGGCTACAGTCACTGGTTATGCTACAATGTAGTAACACCAATCTCCTGCCAAATGGGGAGGATAGCATAGAAAAGCTTCAAGAACCATAAAGAGACCTTAAGGGAGGAAGATTGGGAATTTAAACAAAAAGAATGATCCAGAGACTACATTCCAGAAAATACAACTTGCTGAATCAGCTTATTTTTCAGGGGCTTTGAGTACAGCAGGTATAGGTTCATGTAATGAGGTGGAGCATTCACAAAGCACTGAGGGCCTGCCAAACTCAATGGGCTAAGTAAATACCTGTTCTGCAGCTATATGGACCTATTTCTGTGCAGCATTAGCTTGACCACACATTGAGTGCTTCCCTTATTGCCTCAAGTTTATCTCTTAAAAATTCTCTTAATCCAGCTTACTACTTCATGGCTTGTTTAACTCCTGTGCCAGTATTCACGGCGAGGCACAAATGACATTGATGATTTTTGTAACTGTACAGTCACCTCTCCTTTTAGCTTGCTTAGCTTTGGCACAGGGCAAACATTCAGCAGCTGGCAGATCCTCCAGTTTGCAAGTGCTGAGATCTTGTCCAATCCATCCACTAGCTTGCAGGAGTCTCAGGACTCTGAGCGCTGAATCCCAAAATGACCAACAGATGTAAATCACTTTGTAACATAAAGTCACAGCCTGTGCTTTTGGTATACACTGATTAAATGACCTCTTGTTAGAATTTAACCTATCATCTTAAATCTGTTCACTCGCCAAGGCCTGCTAAGTTAGACCATCCTCTGCATCGTTTATCCTCAGCATTCAGAGCATTTTTGATGAAGCAGACAGTTGCCTGCTAAGAGTGATGTCAGAGTACTCTTTCTGTAAGGTTACTGATCAGAATCCACAAGGAACAAAGCAAGCAAGGCTGCAACCAAAGATCAGATGGCTAATGACTGCGCATGCTACCACGTGGCTTCTGAAACACAGCAAGCGTGGATGCTTCTGAGGCTCCATAAAAGTAACTGTCAACTTACAGTGTTATCTTCATTAGACCAACAATGAATCATATTTTAGCATCAACCTCATTTTAAATTTTAGCTCTCTGTTGCAGGTCACACCACAGGTTAGTGCAATAGTCTTTGAAAATGTTTCACTCCTATTCCCTGCTGAGATGTTTAAAAAAAGCCTCCACAACACAAAAACACCCCACAACTCAGCAAAATTGTCAGGGGAAAGAGAAATCTTTTGATCTGCAGGCAGAGCTAAGCAAACAAATGTGTCAGCACTCGGAGCTCAACTTTACTCAGGAGGCCAGAAAACTCTAGCTGGCTTTACCCCAAAAATCCTCCTACACATGCATATCACCCCGCGTCTTGTCTTCCCATCACCACCTCCACCTCATTACATTCTCTCATTTGTTAACCTGAGCTGTTGAAATCTTTAATTGTACACCAAATATGCCCTAATCCCAACCGCTGCAATATCTAGCTTCATTGCCTTCCTGAATCTCTGATCTCTGTTCATAGTTATGAGGACTTAGAAAGCTGCTGGCATAGTACATTCATTCTACAAAGTAGGCCAACCCTACACCGTGCCCAAGTCAGCAGTTTCCCCCTCTCTTCCCTCAGCATCTAAATCCAATTGTTTTACTCAGTTTACCGTCTTACCCAAGCTAAGCACCCCTCCTACTCCTGCTTTCTTTTTTATCAGCCTTCACCTTCCAGTCATATTTCTATCTCATTTCTTGCCCACTCACTCAATTATTTTAGTGCTGGCCACCTACAAAATTCTTTCCAAGATGAGAGAAATAAGGATCAGCTAACCCACCAGCTGTATGATGTCACCATTATAGATGGCTGCAGATAACCATTTCCTTTCAAATAAGACTGAAGAAGCACAAGAGTTGCTCTCTCCAAGCTGTCCAAGGGCACATGGATAGGAAATAACTAGAGGAAAAAAGAGGCTTTTTCTCTCTTTGTATCAAGAGGGAGAAAAGAGTTCTACCTCTCAAATTCCAAGAAAAGGAAGGAGTTGGAAGAAAAGGCTTTTCTCTTGCCATCCTGAAGGGAAACATGAACGGAAGACCCAAGTCATATGTCCACATAGCCACAGGAATCATAGTAATCATAGCAACCAAATTGTTACCATTTAAAATTATGTCAAGTATAGATGATTTTATGCTTCTCATACACTTCCTCCATGAATTGACCTTGCTGAGCTTCCATCCCAAGAGAGGAATATCATGTACAGATGTAGGCAAGGCTCCAAGTACCCAACAATGCTAACTTTGGAGTCCTCTGTCTTGGGCAAATCATGAAACCATGTAGTGTCTCAAGTCTAAATAGTTAAACCAGTCCATTCATGCTTCATCATCTGTAAGGCATACAATGTGCAGGATGCACTGTTGCTAATGCATACCAAGCATCTTTACTGTTTGTTCCCTAAATTTTGATCATTTCTTCAAAACAAGTGTAGCTTAATTCTTTCAATATGGAGAAAAAAAGAACTTAGTCCAAACCTGATTTTTGCAAAAAATACAATTACGACTGTTTGTTTATTTAGTTTTTTATTATTAATGTGGAGCAGCTGGCAAAACACACCAGTCTGTCAGAAAGAACACAGGGATTCAATCCCAAATAAAGAGAACAACAGATTATAAGCATGAACTAATGCTCACTCTCAGTAAGGGACAGTGTGCTCTTATGCTATCCTGCTGGTCTCCCAAGGAAGGAGTTTAAAGGACTGAGAGTTACATTCCAGCTTCTTCAGATTTTACAGTTCTTCCACATTTCTGCTCCATAGAGGCCAGTTTTGCACCATTCTCTCTTTTGCTTGGGTTCCTCTGACCTATTCACTCATAGCGAAGGGCAGGCAGAAGTTCAGTCAAGAACTACCCCAGGGCAGAGCCAGACAGCACTTGGTGAGTCCCCACCATTAGGGTGGGGGATTGGGAAAGAAGTCGTGGAATGTGAAAGGGACTCTTTCCCCTTCAATGCGATCCCTGTTTCTCAGAGCTGCACAAGAACACAAATCCCAGCTACTGTACAGTATCAGAGACCCTTCACCAGGGATGGCTGCTCACTGCAAACATGGCAAGCCAGTAGACAAAGGGGAGATGCCACAGTGCTGCAAGAATGGAGAATATGGAAAGCCAAATGGGATCCTGGGCTCCATCAGGAGAGGGGTGGTCAGCAGGGACAGGGAGGTGATTGTCCCTCTCTACTTGGCTCTTGTGAGGCCCCATCTGGAGTACTGTGTCCAGGTGTGGAGCCCTCAGTACAAGAAAGACATAGAGATCTTGGAAAGGGTCCAGAGGAGGGCGACTAAGATGATCAGAGGGCTGGAGCACCTCCCCTATGAGGACAGGCTGAGGGAGTTGGGCTTGTTCAGCCTGGAGAAGAGAAGGCTGCGGGGTGACCTCATTGCAGCCTATCAATACCTGAAGGGAACCTACACCCAGGAGGGGAGTAAACTCTTCAAAAGGGCTGACAACAGCAGGACTAGGGGAAATGGATCCAAGTTGAAGGAGGGAAGATTTAGGTTGGATGTTAGGGGGAAGTTCTTCACAAGGAGAGTGGTTAGGCCCTGGAACGGGCTGCCCAGGGAGGTTGTGGATGCCCCGTCCTTGGACGTGTTCAAGGCCAGGTTGGACGGGGTCCTGGGCAACCTGATCTGAATGTGTACGTTTGGTGGCCCTGCTAGGCAGGGGGGTTGGAACTACATGATCCTTGAGGTCCCTTCCAACCTGGGTGACTCTGTGATTCTGTGATTCTGTGATGTGTGGTTGTGAGTGGGGAGTGAGTCCGTTTGCCATATCCAAGGTCATCTGGACCAAAGGTGCATATCTGCACAGCACAGGGCTGCTGGAAGGGATGGAACTAACTTTCCTCAGCAGGCTGTCAACAAAGGCAAATGCTGTGCTGCGTCCCACCACACCTTGTGAAATCAAGCTAACCAGGGCCATGTGCAGCCCCACTGCCAGCTCATCCAGAGCTCTCGTTTGCTTAGCATGTTGCAGTATATTAAAGTATTGTGATCCATTGTATACTGAGACAAGCCCTGCAGCTGTCACACAATCTCTCTTGCTCAGAATGATGAGTGCTCATGCATCACTTGCACCTTCCTATGACGTTCTGATCAGTATAATCCCTCTTTTCAGACAGGAGCAAGCTGCATCTTGGCTCCTACAGCTGTTACGGTCTGATGGAAAAAAACACTCCTTTGTCATTATTCAAACCATCTCCTCCACGTCTGGCGGCAGAATTTTTTTTCCACTATCCTTACAGTTATATGTCTGCACCAGGTACCTGTGCCAACAGAGATGGGGCAAGATTCAACACAATTGTTTTCATGATAAGAATGCAGGATACTGAGAGAAGACAGGGAAAACATGACTGAATTCCCCTTGAGTTTCATTCACAGATCCTCAGATCTGCCATGGAAGAAGATGGGATTTTGATGAACATCCTCAAGAAGAAGCTGACCCTCTTTGCCAGCTCACCAGAGGCTTAACAGGAAAATCTGAGACAAACACGGAATTTGTACTACTTAGCCAATTGTACCTATGAGGACTACAGTTTCCTGTGGATAAAGGCCCCATCATGAATTGATGATACCTATGAATCAGAGGCTATAAAATCCTTTAAGAGTTTCGAAATGAACCTCTTCTCATAACCATCAGTGTTTTTAAGTTGGAAGCTGGCTAATAATAGCACAGGATTATCAAAGACCAGAGATCGACAGTGACCTCCACCTCTTTTATTAATATGCTGTAAAACAGAACAATCCCCTCACATAAAATACAAATCTGAATTTTGCAGCTCAAGCACTTCCATTAAAAACATTGCCAGGATTGCCCAGTGCTAGTAAAGTGAAAGGATGGGTGATATATGAAAAAGTGGAGTTTTAAGCCAAAGCACAAGAGTTCTTCAGGATTTTATCTGCATCTCCCAAAGCCAGAAATGATCAGAAAAATCTCTAACTCAGTCTGCTGTGTTTTACAGACAGAGACTTTCTTCCAGTTCCTCCTATATTAAGCTGAGGAACACACTGGTTTCTGAATCACTTGATTCAGCCATCTTAGAAAAACAAGTTGATCAATTGGACCTGTGGTAGTAGAACTTGCTGGAAACAAAATTATATACTAGAGTTTATATTCACAGCCTTGATATGTCAGTTCCACGCACCTTGACTGCAGCCTTCCCAAGTACATAAACACACACTTGGTTCCAGTTCCACAAACACACTGACTTCAAGGTAAACATATATTAAGTGCTTGACTGAGCTGGGGCTATTCCTGATTTTCCAGGGCAAGCCTGCATGATTAAACAAGAGTACTTCTTACGAGAGCGCTAGTACTAAACTGAACTTTATTAAAACATAATCACATCCTTGAATGGAAGGTTTTAGGAGAACATGATATATTAGCACTCACCAGGAGCAGATACGGTAAATAAATGAGGACTGCCATGCCACTGACTCGGATTTACTTGGTTACGAAACCACGCAAAGTAAACTCTGAAAGTGAGAATCAGGTCTCTGTAATGTTTTTGTTTGCACTGAAGAAGAAAAGCACTTTGCTTTGCTTCTCGCTCTGATTCCTTTCACCAAACTACTGCCATCTGGGATCTGAAAGGAGCCAGCCACTGGGCCAGAGGAAGGACCAAGCCCATGCTGCTGCCAGCCACTGTTGCACCAGTGCTATCTCTGGAAAACATAAATAAGCTGCTCTGCTGCTGAGCAAGGATTTTCATGGCTTTGGTCTACGTTATCCTCCTTTGGTGACCTGTGTAGCTGAGCACACTCTGCCTCCTGAAGCTCCACTGCATCTCTCCTGATTGCCAGCAATTCACTCTGTCTAAAGCCTCTTGTGAATGAAGGGCACTCTTCCAACACCCCTCTCCTCTTTAAGGCCTCTTTAAGGCACACTGAATCATTTCTTCAATCAAATCTCATTGCATTGGTTTGGGAAGTGCCTGGACATCACTAATGGGGAAGTGTCAAAGAACTAGTGTCATTATTGTTATAATTATTCTTACAGAATGAAAAATACACTGACAGCTGTTAGGTGTAATTTTTGGATGTTTGGCCTGAGAGCAAATTAATTCCCTGACCACTCCATATTTATGGCTTTATTAGTCATAATTTTCAAACAAATTCTATATCAATCCTGAGAAAGAAAATATCAGCTTCATTTGCCACAGTTTCATTTTTCAAGATTGAAAAGGAAATTACCACAAGGCTTCCTTAATAGAAACAAAATCTAAACCAAACTGCTCAGAAGGTCAAGTATTCCACAGCATCCCAATCTTACGCACAGGATGCCACCAGTCACAGGTTAACACTCCATCATCTGTTACATTTGGAGTCCTCATGTGGAGATTCAAGGGCAGCAGGGATATGAGCTAGAAGTCAGTTCTCCCATAATGTATTTTGCTTTCCCTTTAACGTTTAGCCTGGTATACCTCTCAGACTTCCCGCAATCCCAACCACTGTTAACTAAAGATTTGGGTTGGATTTTCAAAATCTCGCTTGTTCAAGAAAAGTGTAAATCTTTATCAGAATTTCCTAGGGGGCTCTCTGAGCTGACTTGTGGAGCTGATGGATGCTAATGTGCTTTTTTCCCCCATCAGCATACAGTAAAGGGAACAACGTATTAGTGGCCAAATGAAAAATGGTGGGGGTGTTCAGTAAAATGTCAGGAACCTTCAAAAGAAATAAATCATTTCTTATTATCCTTCAGCCCACAAGTTTAAAACAGCTTTTGCTTCCAATGCAACAAGCAAATACTTAACTGTTCCCCACAGATCTCAGAATTTGAGGCTGGCCACATTTCAATAAAATGTTCAAAGAAAGAAAATATTGAGAAAATATACAGTAAGCTACATTCAAACAAGCCGAATCACATTCATCTGATAGAAGGCAATAATTACAGTCTGAAGTAAAATTCCAGATTTAAACACTCTCAAACTAATTCACTTTAAATATCTGGGGCCACAGACAGAGTAACTTGCCTGCTTATAGCAGAGACTGAGGACCAGAAAACAGTCAGATGCTATATGCCCAGAATTCACACCAGCCTTGATTATATAGACTGCAAAGCTGAGATTTGCTGTCTTGAGAAGATCTAGGATATAAGCTACTCAACCAGGTCTACCTCACTCATATGTTTCAGCATAAGATCTTCTGGGGACAAAGAAAAGCTGCAGTTATTAAAGCAGAGGAGCACAAATACTGTAGTTTCAGCTTATACAAACTGCCATGACCCAGAGCAAAAAGCGCTGCCAGACAGAATAGAGAAGGACATGGAGATTCTACACAGTTCTCCTGAGCAGGGTGATCTAATGGATAAAACTAAAGAGAAAGAAATAATGAGAGAAACTGCAAGTGAAAACCTGTCTACAACTTTCCAGTTAAGCTGTGAACATCCAAGTGATTCATATAACACAGATGAGTTTGCAGACTTTTGAGCACTTCCTTGGTAAACAAGCTGAAACCAAACTCTGCATCCATTACAGACATATAAGCACATGTCAGTCATGGCTCTGGCCTCTTGAAATAACAGATCTTATACAGGATTGCCATGGCAGACGGTGTTCCTGGCTTTCCCAAGGGGCATGTTACAAAGAAGCTCCAAATATCTTTAATGAATAACAGTTTAATGAATAACATAGTTTGCTGTCTAAGAGGCAGCTGTATAATAATGATACTGTTGAGAAATTGTTGGTATGGCAAGGGCATAGGCCAGTTGCAAATACAGGGAGCATCTCTTCTTGCAAGATACACACAAAGACTGGAGAAAAAAAAAAAAAAAAAAAAGATCATAACTGAAAGAAACACGAAACATTTTCTCTGGTTTTAGACTTCCCAGAGTGGCCTGTAGTGGAGCTGAGCTGCAATGATGTACTGCTTAGTTAAGCAGGACTTGTATGCATGTGTGCATGCACCAATAAATATAAAAGGACACACTAAGAATATATATGACTTGTTTTACTAATTTCTCAGCTCACTGAAAAACAAACAAGCATGCAAGATCCTTCATGTAGCCACCCACTCACAAACAGGTAATAAGACACCATCAGCAGGCTCCTGGGAAGTAAAAGATCATTTTGTTATTGATCTAACAAGGGAAATCAAACTTTAACAGGATTTCCTATAAGCACAGAGTAGAACAATCTAATTATGAAAATTCCAAACTGGGTATGTTATTATTGCTGGTGAAATCATATGGTGAGCATCATTTATAAGTCCCAGGGAAACTGGGGCAGCATTGCAGTAGTTAGGTGCTGTATGAACACCCAGGACAGCATAGCAGCACAAATGCCTGGCCCAGCCTCACAGCCTTTATGTGGTCAGCTAGGAAAAATCATTCAGCTCACAGCCTTTTCCCAGTCCCCACCTCACTTTGCAGTGCAAACTTCAAAATTCATGCCTGATCAAAACAAAGCAAATTGGCAGATCTCAAGTGTAGCCGTCATTCCTTCAGAGAAGTACTGATGTTGACTGCCAAAAAATGCCCACCTATTCCTCAAAATCAGGAATCAGGGCTCCCATGTTCCCTGCAGAATAGTTTATCTGAGTGCTGGGTCCCAAAGACATACTCTCAGTAAACACGAAGTTTGGTGCTCCTGGCTAATAGGAAGAGAACACTTTTCCTTCTTTCTGTATCTAAAACATCTTCATTATTGAATTATCTATTTAAATATCCAACTGAGTTCCAACATGTTTTTAGCTGCAAGGATTTCTCTTTTCACCGTCCCCTGTTAAACAGACAGCCAGACTAACTTGGCAATTAAAATAAAGGTGTATTTACCCATTTTACTTGAGCAAGGTTAGAGCCAGTGCCATATCATGTAGGCTTAAAGATTTTGCTAATTTACTTTAATCCATTTAAACCTTTAAAACACAGATAACGGGAAACAGACAAGAAACCTCTTGCACTTTCCAAATGAAGAGACAGTCATTTCCTCCTCTCTAAAGAAGGGTAAAACTCTCTAGAACAACCCGGAAAGGTCAGCAAAGAAGCCTTTGACTACTTTCTTCCTGGAAACCCGATCTCAAAGGTCACGAAACAACCGCTAAATTACCTTTAGCAAAGAACGTAACCAGAGACACATTGCAACGTACTTAATTGCCTTTAGCAAGAATGTAACAAGAGATGCATGGCAGGGCCTTAAATGGGAACCTAGATCAATACTTCAACATTTAGGAAGAAACCACTTTTAGCAAGGAGATTCAGAAGCTGATGATGAGCTTAAGGCTGGAGTGAATGCAGAAACAGCAGCAACAGCAGCATCGTGGGCTAAGTGCCATGCAGGCAGACTGCCGCATAGGGGTACATATACGCTCATGGAAAATCCATCTGGATGAGAACAGGGATAACCCAGTCTTTCAAAGGAACAGTAAAAAGATTGGCCATATTTTTGTGTGGCATAGCAGGACGCTGAAGTAATAAATCTTAGAACTGTAGAACCATAGAATCTTTTCAATTGGAATGGACCCTTAAAGGCTATCTGGTCCAACTCCTCTGCAGTAAACAGAAACATCTACAGCTTGATCAGGTGCTCAGAGCCCCATCCAACCCAGCCTTCCAAGTTTCCAAGGATGTGCCTTCCACAAAGGCAAGATGAGTGTCTAAGTGAAAGAGACAGAAGAATTACTGGCTGAGGTGGTAGATACATTCCCCAAAATGTCAACAAACAACATGGCAGCCGTGTGGTGCAATTTTAAAGCAGTTTAATTCTCCTGCATTCAGTCATGTCCAAACTCTCTGTCGCTTTTCACTTATTACCTCTGTAGCTCCAGCCAGCTGTGAGAGGTATATAAACACACGAAACGCAGTTTCAGTATAGTACAAGATCTCAGGGAGACTGTAGCAGAACTGGAAGGAGAGGCTCTTAGACCAGTAGTTCCAGAATGCCCAAAGTGACTGCTATGAAACCTCAGAGGGAAAACCCTGCAGAGCTTCAAAGTGAATGCAGTTCACCAGGCCACTTGCACTGACCTGTGGATAGCAGGTGTAAGCAAAACAACACAGACTAGACCCTTCTCCATAACAACACCAGGAAGGACTTCAAAATGAATCATCCTACTGGAACTTGAAACAGAAACAGAAGCTCTTACCTTCAAAAGCAATTGTGGGGTGTTCTTTCCTGACACACTGCTGTTCAGCTTCAGAGTATTCAGGTACATTCTGTGATGCTGAGAGATGAAAAGCAAGAAGAAAAAGGCTTGGCAATGACAGGGAAATGGCCTTTAATCTTGAAACAACCATGACTGAAGGGCAGTTGCAGATCTAGCTTCCAAGGTGGGCCCAGGGAGGATACCTGAAATACAAATAATTCCACTTTCAGAAAGATTATGTTTATCCAAAGTTTGCAGCATAGGTAGGGGAGGATGGAATTCCCCTTTCATCCCAACCCTACCTGTGGTAAGTACACATGAAAATAACCCACAAAACAGCATTTAAAAAACAAATGACCCAATTTACAACTGTATTTGAGCTTCTAGCTTCAAAGGCAGATGTAGTGCACAGCTTTCTAGATATCTCTGTGTAGCTTTGGGGCACATGTCCTTATAGAGTACCCAGTGTGCAGTGGGCAGCACTGACAACAAGACATCACCAGTGCTCCAGGTGTAAATGTGTCCCAAGTGTGGACTCCTCACTCTTCCACTTCACAGGAGGAGTATTTAAATGTTGTGTGACAATCAAGAGATTGCTCTGGGTAGGCCAACATCAGAACACATGCAATTAATACAGTTGTAACAGGAGGTTTATACATTTTACCGCTGCTGTTTTAGATGTCTTGAAACAAGAAAAGCCAATTTAAAGGTGTTGCCAGGAAAGTGCTAATTAAGGTGTAACATAAAAATTAAAAGATCTTAATGGGGAGAAGGGTGAGAAGTGAGTCAATTGCCTGTGTTACTACAGGATGTCACAGCCACATGAGCTAAGGCACAGCTGAGGAGGAGGAGCTCTTGTCTCAGGTAGAAGGGCAAGCCCTGCCTCTCCTACAAGAGCAGTTGGTAACAACAGGAGCACAACAGGTACAGCTCTTTGAGCTCCCTGGGGCTACCAGGCCTGAGGCAGGGGATGGAGGATTAATTAGCTCCTGCTACCGCTCTCTAAGATGCTGAAGCAGCTTAAGAAAATCTGCATTGCCAAATTTAATCTTTCCAATGAGCACATTGTTTTTTTCCTATGTAACTCATAGGAAACTATGAGTTTCCTATGTAACTCATAGTTCAATTAATGCAAACACATGTTTTCAAACAAATGAAGCCTTCTATCATTGAATCTTATCTACTGATAAAGCTGATTCTGATTTAATTCACATATAATGAGATTTTCAATTCCAGTGGGTGCCGTGATTCCTAAAGGTAACACAACAGTCAGCTCCTGCAGTGCCCAGTGCCTCTCTGGTTTTGCTAGCAGTCCCCCAAGTGAGCCCCTCCAGTGAGCTGAAGAACTCAGACTGGAGTCCAATAACACAAGACACTAGTAAGCAATGGCAGGCTTATGGCAAGGGCCAACTCCAACATGTGGGACCATGCTGTGGAGCATCAAGGAACTGGGAGAAGTTCCTGAAGGTCTTTGGGCATCATGGGAGCAACAACAGACTGCTTACAGCAGCAGTGGGAGACAGCAGGTTTGAAAGATGAATCCTGTTTTATTCTTAAGTGTATTCTCTGTGATTTTAAACACAGGCATATAGAAGTGCATCCATTATGCATGTCCTCAGCAGTCGCACTGTACCACTGAAAATAACATTGGCATACAGGAGCCGGGGACATTACAGAGATTTGGTTTCCTTACTGGCAAGAGTGAGAGATTACAGCATTTCACATTATTTTTTTTTTCAGCCCTATATACAGATTTTATGTAGGGCTGTATAAAATCCCCTTCCATTTCTCCAGTGGAATTTCTACAGTGTTTCCCTATAGAGCTGTGGAGCTTTTTTTGTTTGTTTGTTTTTTAACACAGCAAATACAATGTTACATTAAAAACTGGACTGGCAGAAGTCAGGGGCCTGAAATCATTCAAAGCCAAAGCCAAAAGAGTGTTCAGTCATTAAGCACAAGCATACTGTAGGGCATACATAAATGGGCACTGTGGCATCTCAGATGATGGAGATGTTACTCAAGTCACGCTATAATACTAGTTACTGATGATGGAGCACCAGATTATATTTTCAGCCATTGGTTTAAATGACAACTTTTTTTCAGTATAGATCCAGAAGTTAAATGCAGCACACAGCTGTGGACTCCAGGGAGATGTGTTTGTATAGCTCTCAGATCCACTGAAAGTTCCAGCAGAGACAAAGCCAAATTTCCCTTTGATAGGAGATGGTTGTTGTGGGAAATGCAAAAGAAGCAAAAGGACTTCTTCATGTCAGAGATCATTGCTGGGAACTGGAAGAGACAGGCACAGAAATCTCACTTTATGCATGCTGTACTCCTCCCAGTACAGCTGTGATTATCTAAGCCAGAAATAAGGTAGTAAGCTAAGCAGACTTTTGATCTGAGTCAATATGGCTGTTTTCATGTGCTAACCATCCAAAAAAATGACCTCAAGTCAGGTGAACAAAAAATCTTACAAATTAGATAAGAGTGCTTGAGGACACAAAGCAGAGCTCTCCCACAACCCTCCAACACTTCTCTAAGGCCCCGTGTGGTCCAGAAGCAGCAGATGAGTAAATCCAAGCTTCACACTCAACAGTCATGAAACAATAAGTTTCATACAAGAGAGCTTCATAACATCCCACAGATTATTCTGTGCCAAAGCAGAGTACATTTACTAGTGTTTTGTCTGGACTAGTCGTAAAATGTGCCAAGTAGCTGGATTTCTGCCACTTTCCCTGGGAGATTTTACCTCAGTCCAAGACACTTCAGAGTTCCTTAGAAAGCTGTAACCAGTATTTAGGGTAAAGTTCCATCTCCTTTTTCCTTGTTGTCACAAGGAAATCCAAAGTGTGCTTGAAAATCAAAAATTGATATGAAGTGGAAATACACAACTGAAGAAAGATAAAAAAAGAAACAATATAAAAAGCCCATATCCTTCTCTATGTCAGCTATCTCTTGCACCCAATTACAAACACGAAATCTATTAAATGAAATCTGTGCTATGTGTAGTCCTGGACTGGTGTTTGTGATCAGCGAGTCAGTGGGTAAATACCAGCTTGGTCAGAGGCAAAAGAAGCCTTAGAGCACCAGCTCAGATAGTGGATAGCATTGCAAGCAGTTACTCCACCAATCCACCCATTCCCAACCTGCCTTGGTCATTTTCTTTTCAATATTTTAAGAGTCCCTAACTAAGTTGTTGCTATTTCCAGCTGCTGCAATTTTATTTCCAAAAAACCCCATACTCTCAGATGAACAAGTGCTGTATGCCCAAGGAGAGCAGCTGTAGGCCTGACTAAAAGTGTAAACGCTTGAATTCTGCTGGGGATGGCTGGACTTGAGCCTCCATTTTGTCCCAGCTGCAGATGTTCACTGAGAGGGATGGTGGGGAGGTGCTCAGGATCAGCCCTCTAAGCCACGTCCCAACCACATCCCAGCCTCGCTGCTGGAACTTGTCCTAGCCCTAAGCCCTTTAGATACAGTTTAAATACTATAAAAAGAGTTGCTCTTATTAAAGTCTCTCTGCTCAAAATGGCTTAGGGCTTTAGAAATCAGCTGTCAAAGTTCCAGTGCAGATGAGAGACAAGAGCTGAAATCCCTGGTTAAACTCAAATCCCCGGCAGGACACATCACTTCAATTCTTTATTTGCTCATCTTTGATGTATCTTTACCACCTTAGCTGCTACCTCCCTCCAAAATGAAGATACATTTTAAAAAAAAAAAAAAGAAAGAAAGAAAATGTCCAATAAGATGGTGTGCCCAAGTCTTTCTGCCATCTCCCCACTGAGAGTCTGGCAGCCCCAGACTGTGTTGGGGCCCTTCTCTCCCCTGTCCTACCACATGCAGAGAATCCTTTTGGCCCTTTGCCACAAAGGTCAGCACATTTGGGCTCCACAGAGAGGCATTTTATAAGTCATGACTCCTGCCACCATCCTCTCATCTCCTCTGTCAGGTTCCTTAAGCTCATGTGCCTCTGGCACAGTGGTTCAGGACGGAACTAGAGCTGCTCCTCTTGGGGGCATTGCTTGGGCTGAAATGGCAGCCCCAGCATCTCTATGAGCACAGATATCCCATTTCTCCCCTGGTACCTTTCATGGCAGCCCAATAGGGACTTCACCCCTTGCTCCAGCACAGCATTTGGGGCATCCCCTTCCATCCCTCCTGGGACACGAGCCTATTCCAACTCATGCTGCACTGCATCACTGCAACTCCATTGATTTCATAGGACCTAATCCTGATTTACAGAGGGTAACTCAGATCAGGCCCCCTTTGACTAAAGCTCCATGTCTAAAAGAAAAATACCTTCAATCAATCTTCAAGGCTTTAAAACAAAGCACACTTTAAAAATGGCTGTACCAGGAATCCATATCCTGCTTTCCTCTGACTGTAACTATCATTTTGACTTAATAAAACGTGACAGTAAAGTTTAAGGATAAAAGAAAATGCTTCATCTTTCATTTTAAAGAAAAGAGATGCCTTTAAAAAAGGCTAAAAAAGGAATCTCTTGAAAAAGCATTAATTCTTCCATTCAGGATCTTTTGTCATTGGCGCTGCTATAATTTTATTAGAATGGAGACCAGAGAGGAGAACAGCAGTAGAAAGAGGTGAATGCTAAAGTATTCCAAAAAAAGCACTGGGAGAATAAAGGAAATAAATAAAAACATTACAAAGCACAACAGCTTGGCAATGCAGCTGTGATGGGCTGGCACAGGGCAGCAAGGCCTCGGTCCTTCATCCCTGTGCCTCTCCATGCCCTCTCCACCCATCCTCACCCCACGCTTCCCTGCATAACCCCAGGGCTACCTTTTACAACAGACCAGAGGCCGGCATCAGGGTAGGAGCAAGGCACACAGGCTCTCCTGAGGCAAAGCAGAAGTTCTGTGCTCACCGCTGGGTGCTCCCCAGCTCCTTCCACATCCACCCCAGCATCACAGAGGGTTTTACGTCAGGAACAAAACAATCAAGATCTCACAACCCAGGTCACTTCATTATAACCTTTCTGTTACCCAGATCTATCTAAATTATCCAGTTCACTCTTTGCAGAAGAGAAATCAGTTTAACTCAATATGCTGCTATTTTTACAGCACGGTCACCAGCTGCAGACTCCTGCAACCCAAACAGATCTTCACCCTTCAAGAAGGCCCTTAAGAACTGGAACCTCATAGAAAAAGCCCCCATTAGATAGAGCTGAATCAACAATAAAAGCCTGTGTAACAGAGCAAAACACACTGTGCCGCTGGGATGTGGTCAAAGCTGGTGGGCATTAATAAATACCTGCTCTGCTGACACTAGGTCCTGTGAATGGTGTGAACCTGACCACACATTGAGTCTATCCCCAGCTGCTTCCAGATGCCCACCTCAAAGGGCTTTACATCTTTCTTTGACTAGCTACACATAATAAAAAGACGTGAGGAGTTTTGTGAGAGTTTGTCTGCAAAATGAATTTAGCACTTGTGAAAAGGTGCCTGCGAGTCTGAAGTCCTTTGTTTATCCAAAGGTTGGATTTGGCAACGAATGCTTGCACACATTTATTTCCCTAATGGTATACTTCCACGTTATCCAGAAGACCCCAACAGTGGTCCTGGAAGACCTTCCCTGCACTGGGTACTGTGGGACTGCCCAAGCAGAAATATTTTGGTGGTTCTGGCACCTCTGTTCTTGCTCAACATGTGATGTAGAGTCCTCTGCATGGCTGTTATAAATCCAAAGTGCCAGACATGCTGCTGACATGCAGATCAGTGATGTAAGTGCAGTACATCCAGCATCACGCTTACTGCAAATAGCCCATTGGCTGTAAGGGTCTCTGTCTGTCTTGAGATTTGGTAATTGAGACCACAGACTTATGCCTTAAGCTGTGGAAACACAGCAGCTTTTCTCCAAGTTGCCTCTTGCACATTTGCAACCACCATGACCAGCCAGTGTCACTCTAACGCTGGCACTCTAATACTGCACAGTCTGGAGATGCTGACCTTTTTGGGAAAACACTAAGAAGATGAAATTAAAAAAAAATAATCTGATTTCTCCTGTGATCTAAAGTATTCTCAGAATGTGAGCCTCCAGCAGACAAAATGCAAGCCATATAATCATCACACCAACAAACCAATGCCCTTCCTGACAGTCAGCCACAAGACATTTCCCCTAAAGCTTTGTTTTTACAGTTTCAAGACCCCAGTGCAGGCTCTAAGGCCAACGCCTTGCCACATAACAGACATACAGCTTAATTCTAACTACAGGAGGAGAAGCATATAGCATTCTATAGTGCTGGATCCAAGTTTCAGACTGCTCGGAGAGAACAATATATTTTGCTGCAGCATCTTCTTGGCACTGCACAGCACTGGTTATCATATGGAAACCTTTGGCCAGAAGACAATCAAGTGGTCAATATATACCCCAAATCCAAACCTCTGTTCAAATTCTGGGGTACCAAAAGTGTAGTACTATATTTCCTGCTAATCTGAGATCTTTAGCACAAGAATTACTATGTGGAGTCATGGTGAGATACTTTTAGTGCTTCTCTCAGAACGATATTTAGGCAAGAGAACGTGAAACATGGCAGTGACCCTTCTGGCTGCCTTCCTTTAATGAACTGGAACCCTAATATTCACTGCCCACAGATTTACATTGCCTAAATAGCCTATAGGATGGTCCCAAACCTGTAGTATGTCCCTTCCCCTAAATTCCCAGATTCCAAGATGATGCAGGATTTCATTTAAATCCTATGGTCTATGACCCAGCTCCATGCTGGAAAGGAAGGGACAAATATCTGACACAATCCCCATGCTCAGGTTTTTGGTAAATCCAAATGTTCAGCTAAAACCTCAGCCCTGATGTAGCCTGCTAATGGCATGCCTTGGCTTCAGAGCAGTACTCTGCTACCCTGAAATGCTTTATAAAAGCCAAGACAGACAGAAATCTCACTGTCATCTTCCAGGAGGCAGGGTCTCAGCACACATTTGGGGGGTGATATCGTTTTAATGCACTCAGAGGCCAGGCTTTCCAGAGATGAATTATTTGTAATGAATTCCAATCACATGGAGCTCCAGCCCCCACACCTTCGCATTGCATATATAACCAAATTAGTTTAGAAGATGTAAGTTATTCAGGGACTTAGCTGTTCAGTCTGGCCTTGGAGGATTTGCTCTCATTATGGCTTTTATGCAAATTCTGTCCTCCAAATCTCTTCTGAATCAATTATTACTAGATTAATTTAAACATGTCCACCTGGGGTGCCTGTATATCATGTGCCTCATGTTAAAAAGTAAAAAGGATGGTAATGAATTCAGGAGGTGACGGAAACAGATTCCTGCTTTGTGGAAATGTGACCTTTTTGCATAATGTCATAAAAGAAAGAAGTTCCCTTAAGAAACATGGCAGATAGGGTCGTTGGTTGGATCAGCTTGGCTTTCAATCACTCTTTGGAAATTAGCATGATACAATAAAAAATTAATAAGAAATTAAAAAAAAAAATCACTTTAATACTCCAGACTATTAAAGTCTTCGATGGACTACTAATTGAAATGTAATGCTTAATTTTAAGCAATGCCATTTTATTAATGGTAAAAACTTGAATTAATGTCATTAACCAATGTTAATATTACAAATCCCCTGAGGGATAACAAAGCAATTATGTTATTCACAGCACTGAAAGGGGGGAAAAAATGTAGTCTGTACACGACTTCACTAAGGCGGAAGACACTGCTTCCATCTGCATCTCCTCTGCTGAGGAAAGGGGTTTGTTTGTTTGTTTTTGAGCAAAGAGGAGGGAGAGGAAGGGAAGAATTTGCACTAAGTTAATTACTGCTGATTTTCAGGCACTTAATAGCTAGGAAATTATTCTGTTACTCAAACACCATACTGTGGGGATTCTGGAAAAATAATTTGGGAATGAGAAATTGATTATGTACTCTCCTTCTTGGAGTCTCTTCTGTGTGCTTTAGGATGCTTGCATACACATCAGCCTCCTTTCCTGTGTGTAAAAGCTTGAAGAGAATGGACAGCCTGGCAGTAAGTGGCTTTATGAAGCTGTGCTGTATCTGCCAGCGACCAGACTCAATCTGATCACCAGAAGAGTCACCTTTTGTGATCCTAAATGCCCCTCAAACCTACACAAGAGGAACTGCTTTTATTTCATATAGTTGAACAAGTTCAGCATCTTGCCAGATTCACTGCTAATCAGCAGGATAGGTGGGGCAGCATTAATTAAAGAACCCAAACCAATATCCTCACCAACTGGCAGAGATTGCATTGCAGAGGGAATGAGAACCTCAGATGGTGCAGGTGTAATACATCTCTTATCCCAGATTAACCATGTCTGAGATAAACCCTCCTTTAACTCTGCTTTTATTGTCTGGTTGATAATGCAAGAACAATGGGGAGATTCAGCAAGCCAAGGACTGCTGACCTCGCTGTTATTCCTCAGAATCCCAAAGATTTTTACTTTTTGTTTACACAGTGAGAGCACTCCAATGCACCCAACACACCACTGTCAGAAACCACAGCGAACACAAGTGCCTCTTCCAGATTGTGCTTTTCAAGGCAACTGGTCCAATGTGTCTCAAATTCACAGGCAGCATTAATACATGGGAAGAGATACAATGCTCTATGTCGATGCTCTACTCTATACCAGTTTTCAGACAGTCCAGGAAACTCTGCCAATACTGCCCAGCCAAGCACTTCTTAAAAATTAAATCCATCACCCTCTTAGGGAGAAAAGCAGTGATGCTATTACTAACACGCTTCTGATTTGTGTCATGTAACGTGTAAAACCTCAATACTGACCCAAAAAGAATCACAGAAAAAAGCCCGTGGCTTTCCACAGAGTGAGACAGTAACCCCTGATGTTGGCTGGGTACAATGACAGGGACTCATGCTTGTGGCTGGAACACCAGGGCGACCTTCTATCTTTGTGGCCCAAGCACAAAGCACAAGTGTTTCTTAATGTTTCCGTTCAGGATATAGATACAGCTGTAAAACACAGTTAGATTTGGGAATTTTACTTAAGATGATACATTACTGAGCAACTGTATTATAAATGGGAGACTGAGCGAGAGGAAGAATTACTGCGAGCTTTCCACTGTGCCTACCAATGAGGTCCAGCACGCAGTAACCCTCAGCCTGTGGAGCCAGTTCTGCCTCTCCTCCTGGAAATCTGCAGATCTGTACTTTCTGTCTTCCAGTAATAGTCTCTCTCTTACCTTTTATCTTCCTCATTTCCTCCAAGAGCAACATTAAACCTCCTGTGAAATATCTCCAAAGTCCACTCTGTCACTCTTCTATTTTCTCTCCCAGCCCCCCACTCCCTCTTTGAAAACAGAGGGAGGGGAACTCACTGAAGACACCAAGGTCAAGGCAGAGTGAGACAAAGTCAAATTCCTGCCATCATTTAACACCGCACACCATCAGACCATTACGGCGACGCAAGACATTATGGATTGCAGCTTAATAGAAGGGTGGTGGGGAGAGAGAAAGAAAAAATGTTCCCTCTGCACTGAGACTTGCTGATTAAAGTGCACAAGTGGGCAGGGGACCGCGACAGCACTTGTGTTCATAAAGCCAAGAGTTACTTCTCAATATTAATGGGCGCACCATTGTCGCCAGACGCAATGTTTTGTTATTGCGTGATTAATTGAAAGTCACACGCAATGACATATTACAAGCAGGATGAAGCTGTCACTGGGAAGCAATTCTTCACCGTAATTTCTGCCAGTCTCCACACTCTGAAATTGCATACCCCGCTACAGACGACCCCTCAAGCACAAACGCATTACATGTCTTTATATAAATAACAGTGACTAACAACGGCAGGCTGAGGTAATCTCTGCGGGATATGAAATAGAGAAAAAGGTAAGACGGAGAAGTTGTCTTCAAACATTAGTGAGCTTGTCTGTGCTAATCTCCATCAAATGAGCCATTTCTCTTTTCCACTAAAATAAAACCTGTTCCTGCTGGAGACATATAAAGTATGATAAAAGGACACGTTGCAGCACAAACGACAACCCAGAGCCTTTCTTCTTCAAAAGGCCACTGGTTCTAAATCTTAAAAACGTATCTTGATCAAGACTAATTAAACTTCGACACAGTCGCTTTATCACTTACTTAGGTCAGTAAGTAAGTATCAGTATCTGGTCCAGCTCACTTTTCTAAAACCCCCAGATCAAAGACTCTTTTATATTTCCTTTGGCAGCAGCAGGAAGATATCAAATCATTAATTTTCTCCACGCATTTTATTTCAGTCAGAATCACCACATTCAAAGTATAATGTAGGATAAAAAGAATTGACAGCGCTCACAGAGAAGGACACAGCCCAGGTTATACAGATGCCCAGGAAATAGAATCATAGAATCATTAAGATTGGAAAAGACCACTAAGATCAGCTAAGTCTATCCATCAACTCATCACCTATGCCCACTAAACCTCGTCACTCAGTGCCACATTCACCCGTTTCTTGTGTACCCCTTCAGGGATAACGCCACATCTCCTACATTTTCTATATGTCAAATTTCCAGACAAATTGCCAGTAATGGCACAGGGTTGGGCAACCTTTGGTCAGAGCCTAGTGCTCCGTTTCACACCCATTGGAGTTGTGCAGAGGCTCCATGCCATTCCACATCCCTAGGCACTCCCCACGTAAGGATATGGGGTGCAGGGCTTTACCTGCTCTCTGGTGGCTCTCGCAGACTCTGGTCCATCGACTGGGGCAGAAGCAGCAGCACAGGGATCAGGAAACAAAACCAGGCTGTCCTGGGGCCCAGTGACACAGAGTGAGCTCTGCCCAGCTCAAGCCCTGCAACAGAATAAATCTGTGTCCACCAGCCTTTTTAGCAGTTGCTTAATGACCGTTAACTTTTTTCAGCCAGCCATTGACTCTAATGGCATGTGCATTCACCCACCATAATACCTCTGCTAGCCTTCATTAATTTACCATGCACAATTTCTCTGAAAGCATTTGTCAATAGAGTACCCTAAACTGACTCAGTAACTCAGCAAGATAAAGCACTTTTTGTGCAAGACTCTTATGCAGATTTGCAGCATTCTCCCCAAATAAGTTAGGCATAGGCATTACTGAGTGTCCACACACAGTCCTGGACACAACGATATACCAGAGATGCCATTGCCACCAGAGCAACCATGTGCACATCAATGGGGCCAGGAGCACAAGAGTAAAGAGGGCAAAAAGCGAGGGCAAAAAGCAACTTGTTTGAACCGTGAAGTTCCTGAAATATCTGGCAAATTTCAAGAACAGGAAGCCCATGTGAAAAGCTATAAAAACAGCAAGGGAAAATCCAGCGATATAGTTTCACCAACCTAGACCCATTCATCAGGGAGAGGGGGGGAATCCAGCAAACCCAGTGGATTAGAAACCAACTATTCTAGAGAACAAAGACTTGGAGCTGTCAGGAACTACAGTGCTGCCCATTAGTGTGGCAATACATTACCAAACTGTCAGCATTTTCCCATTATAAATCTTCCAGGTCCCCTCCAACGTACGCTGATGCACGGCTCAGACCTTGCCCCCGCGGCGGCAGCGAAGCTGCAGACAAAAGCGGCACGGTCCCCCTTAGGGGGTGTAAGGGCCATAAATATAGCCAGTGGGCTTATAAACTTAACAGGATATTGGTTTTAGGGAATAAAATTATTTTTTTTAATTGCAATTTGTTTGGCTTTAAGGAAAGTTCCAGGAGAAATTAGAAGCTGATGGGAAAGCCATTGGGTGTGCAGTGCCACCATGACCCAGTCTGTCTCATGTAAAAATCACCTTCCATACACACATGCCCTTGTTGTGCCCTCAAATATTATAAGTGGAGGTAAATGAAGATTAAAACAATTAATCTGGAGCTTAATTTAATCTAAACTCAATTTAGAGTTTAGAATTCTGAGACTCAAGTTTTGGGTTTCTGTCCATCGGCCACTTGCAAACTTTAGCTGGGGACAGAGCTCTCCAAAAAAATCTCAATTAAAAGGAAGCTTTCTATTTTTAAGAATTGAGGGTTTTGTTGCTATTTCAGAATACAGACTGTAAAAGAAGCATTCAAGTGCAAAACATACTTCTAATGAAAACTGGCTGCATATGTGAGGGAGATATGTGAGGGAGATATGCTCACATGGGCATCCTTTTTTAAGTAGAAAACACCATAAGGATTTTGGAAACTGGATTTAGTAGAAGGATGTGAGCCATTATCAGCACCGAGGTAATGAAAACACTGCTGCCTGGAGTTAGTATCATTAAAGGCCATTAATATTGTCACTAATTACACATACTTAACAATAGTTTTGCCTGCAACTCTAACATCACAAAATTGCCCGTAAACATGTCTGCTGGGGAGTAACAGACTTGTGAAAAAGCCCCTAGATTTGCGTTCACAGATGATGTGGGAAAAAAGTACTTGAGCACATCTGAAGAGGATTGCTGCAGCACACGGGCATGAGAAGCAAGAAGTGCTTCTCATACACGGAAGGAGGATGTGGGGCTGAGCTGTGTGCCCTGAGCAGAGACCAGCACTGACCTGAACCCAGGCAGAAGACACTGCGGGGTCCCCATGAGCACACCAGGGCAGCAGGGGCAGGGCCAGCCCCCTCATTCAGCAGCCATACCAAACAACCACTACATTTTTCTAACTTTTAAAGACTGTTTCCTTGCAAGATCACAATTTGCTGTTGGCTTGTGTATGAGAGAAAAAGAAATAGGAAGATGTTTCTCTTTTTGATTCTTGCTTTTTACATTTGTTGTTTTAATGTCTTTGTCAAGGGTTGTTTTTTTTTGACTGAAATCTTGCAGTATATCTTCTCATAAAGTAAACAGCATAGCACTCTGCCTCAGAGTTTATAACAGCAGAATTAAATTCCATCCATATGTCCGAAGTACAAGAGGTTCACAGTCAGAGCTGGCAAATGCTGCGATTAATCCTGACTGCATTTCAGCAAAGACAAATCTACAAATAATGTACAGTTTCCCTCTTTGTGAATTACCACTTGAGAAAAGCCCTTGCCTCTATCATATACATCCAAACCAATTTTTGAAGATTGTTTACAATAAATCAAATTCGGGACAGCACTTGACTGATGAAATTTCAAACACCATCTCTTTATTCTTTGGGTGCTCCTTTTATAATGTCAAGTTAACAGAAAAAACGCAGCGGTTCCTCAGACGCCAGACACATTCAAAGGTTTCCATCTGGGCTTTAATTACTATCGCAGTTGCCTCACTAAATTGAATACGTTCCTCCCCCTCCTAAGGGCTTCGCCTTGTATCTGATTTAGCTTACTTTGCCTTGATGAATGAAATCTGGTATAATCATTTTCTATAATGCCCCAGAGGAGCATCTTCCCGTGTATAAACTTGCTGTCCCATAAGTCAGCTTTCTACATTTCTCTCTTCAGACGTTGCTCTGAACTTTACTCAGAGAGATTCTTCTTTCCTCCAGGAAATTATTTTGGAAAAATCCTAGGGCAGTTTTTCTCCGAAGACCACATTTAGATTAGATTAAATCGCTGCTATTACCATAAAGTGAAAAAGTTTCAGAGATGTTTAAACCACTTCTTCCAAATGCAGAAGACAAACAAAAACCCCTTTCTCCCCTCCACACAGCATCACCTGTTCCTGACCCCACTGACCAGTTCATTATTGCTTTCAGATGTTAATTAGTGAGCCCAGACAGCCTGATCTTTGCCACTACTCCTGACCTATTCATCTTGGCCTCTCGGTTATTATCAGTGTCTTTCTATAGGTGTTCTCAGAGAGCGGTAACAAGCACGCCATCTGTTTTAGCTCTCCTAATTTGAGCCTTTAAATAAAAACATGTAACATCATCTACAAAAATACCTTTGTTAGGGCTCTGCAGTGAGCTCTGAATCCTTTATAATTAACTTCAGACCTACTTGTTGGTTTCCAATAAGGTCACTCTTTCAGTAATCAGAGGTGGTCCCAGGAGGTAGTACATAAATAGCCTATATTGAAGCCAAAATTAGGCTAACTCAGAACTTCCTGTACTCTTCGCTGCAAATAAAGCAAATATTTATAGGCTCTTGCAATCTTTGAGGCTCCTACCTAAGAATTAGAATCAGACAGCTCTTCTTGCTCACAGTAAATCAAAACACAAGCAAGCATCCCAAAGCTTGGATTCTACTGTGTATTATCTTCGTTTGAAACTTCCCATGGCATTCTTTAAATATCCATTAAAAAATTGAAAATTAAACAAGAACCAAAAGATAAATCAAAAGGAAGGTGAAAAAAGACTTTTAAGGAAAACATCTCCCTGTTAAAAGTTATTGTCCCAGACTCAGAACATCTGGCTTCCATTCTGCACTCTGCCACTGACTTTTTACATGGCCTCAAGCAAGTCCTTTCACTTTAAGTCTTCAGCTTTTCTTTCTTTTCAAGCAAATAGGAGTTTTCCTTTCTTCCTTTGATTTCTGTCCTGACCATCCAAGGATAAGCATCATTTTAAAGACAAGTAACATCATCTTCTCACTGGACACCATCACATAAGCAGACACTTATCTGAAGCATGAAGGCTTTGGACTGTAAACACTTCAGGGTAGAGACTATCTACTAGCATTTGTCAAGTCTTCTGTTTTATAGACTATTTAGAGAAGGCTAATGGTATTCTGTAGGAGTTTCTGGAAGCAGCTGGCCGAGTTTCTGCTGGAATCATCACTTTAAACACTGTTGGGATGGCATTGTTTTTTTCAGAGGTGTCAGAACGCCTCGAGCTTTGGCCAGCCATCTTTTCTCATTAGTAATTTTCACACAAGTTTAAATAAAAGTGTTTGTACTATGCCTAGCGCAACGCAGCTCCTATGTGCCACATTAGCACAGCTAATAAATAAAAAACCCTATTCATGCCATTGTTACACTGGACACTCATCGAGGAAGCAGGGAGAAGTAGTGGCCAGGGCAGCTGGTGTTAGCCAACGGGCTCCATCTGTAAGCACCAGCATTAAAAGCAACTTTATCACTTCTTTGCAACAGCTCACTCAGCATTCCTTTGCCCCTTTTCCACCTCACAGAGAGGTCTGGTGAAAAGCACGGTGCCCATTTGCCCTTGGCTAGCTGAGGAGCCAGCAAACCCTTTTGTTGCATTTTGGCCTGGAACCCGGGAGCAGATCTGAATGATCAATGCTGTTCAGCCTCTGCACAGCCTGCAGCGCAGGAAGAGCTGTAACAATGGGAAATGGAGAGCACTGCTTCCCAAAGAGCTGCCACCAACATGCGAGATGCCTTTCAAAAGCACAAGGCCCGTACTAAAAGTGCTGTCAAAGAGCTTTCAGACACCACTGGAACACAGAATTGATGTACAGGGGAAGGTCACTGTGAATACATCAGTGCAGCTCCATGTCACTTGCGACCGTGCCCAGCTCCTGGCAGCTCTCTGCCACCGTCCATACATCTTACAGGGGGTGATAAAATGATCATGTTTCACAAGGAAATGTTTTAAGAATAGCGACTTGGTTTTGGCGTTGAACATCTTTAATTATCACTGCAAGTCTGCACATTATTCGCCAGAATCTGGCATTTCAGACGGACCTGATTATTTATTTATTGCTGGTAACATGGTGAATGGTGCTCCTGACCCCCAGAACAAACGCACTTCAACGAGCTCCTGCAATCACAGCTTCTCACTGAATTCCCCCCAGGCTGTGGGCTGGGAGAGCAAAGGCTCCCATTGCCCTCAGACAGGAAACCAGCCTTCTCCTTCTAAGACCAGGTTCTACCAATACAAATTATTCCATATCGGCTTTCTGAGATTCAGAGCTTTTGACAGCCGCAATTTCATGGGCAGGCTGCAGCTACTCCCCCCCTGCAGCCCCATCTCTTTCCTTCCGCTGCCTTTTTCTTCACCTCTCTGTCCCACAGATGAGAAGCCCAGCTCCCAGGCTGAGCCAGCTATATTTTTCCAGAACAGCAAAGCTAATATTACTCCAGCAAAGTTCAAGAAAGTTACAAGAAATATTCTTGGCTGAGACCTCTGGCTAGTGAAGTACCTTGACAGAGGAGACAGCTGAAGCCTTCCCAGTAGTCAGCCTTGCAATATCCAAGAGAAGAAATCATTTACCTGCGCTCAGAAATAATGGTAACTCTTTGCTGTTGTGATGTTAGAAGTTGAGTGAATGGAGATCTGTGAGAGCTCAAGGGAAAGGAGTCATTAGGGATGTCGAGGAGGTGCTGGGTGCCAGCTCCCAACCAGGGTATCAGTTGCCCTAGAAACATCATAAACAGGAGTGAAAGATAACTGGAGTAGATGAGATCCATCCCCAAAAAAACAGTTTGGCAACATCCAACCAATGCTTTGAAAGCATAAAAAATGACTAATTGTCTGTGTTTTCTTCTTCCCACCAGACAAAAGGCTTCCCTGGCAATGAGGGACAGCTCTTGAGCTGTGTTTTGCTGTTTGCTCATCTGTTTGAATTCAGAGTGGAAGATTAAAAGCTGAATTCAAATGAAAACTAAGTAAATAATGAGCTTGTCATCCTTCCCCTTTTCTTCCAAAGACAAAGACAAGAGTTTGAATAACCTGAAAAAAACTGGTGACCTTTTAGGGTAAAATGCCCTCCCAGCCTTAAACCTTAACCACCACCATAAAGCTGCCTCACAACTTGGCACAAGTCTCATTTTCTGACCAGGAGCAATCCAGATCAAAGCACTTTCTAGGGTCTGACCTGTGACGCATTGAAGCACAATCTTGTCTTTGGCCTGGTTCTAATCGTGGTATCAGCACAGGTTAGGGTAGCTGCTTGAGTGGTGGGCAAAGGTAATAGGCATCAAGGTTTGGCTGGTAGCACCAGAAGACATTGATCTTTGCCAGGCTAATTAATTCCTCTCTGATCAACAGTAAATACACCATGTCAAAAAAAAAAAAAAAAAAAAAAGGAAAAGAAAAGAAAAAAAAACAGCGAGCATTAGCTATAATGTTTTTAGACTCACACTCCCTTATTTGGCCTCTTTGTGTATGTTTCTCGTTCCCTCTCCCTCACTCTAACTGGCCAGTTGCCCAATAGAGGAGAAAAGAAGAGAAAAGGACCAAAAATTAATTATAAGCAATAAAAGTCATTTAAAACTCTTTTTAAGGACTGGTGCCAGAGCAGGAGGGGAAATTTGGGAACTCTGGATTTGCTGTGCTCTTCTTCATGGATCCCCAGCGATGCGGGTGTCTGCAACCAGCACACAGCAACCAGCACAGCTGTTTGCATTCTCTCCGTGCACAGGGAAGCAATTTTTCCCTTTCATACATTATTCACAACTTGCTGCAGCCATTCTGCAAATTTAGTACATCTCCTTTAGCACAACGATGAGATTGAGATGCAGATTCCTTCCCTTGTTTTTATTTTTTCCTTGAGTGCTGAGAACACTGGATATGGATTTTCTTTCTATTCAAATTTCTCTTTTCAATTTGAAGCAGGTTTAGACTATGCATAATTCAGACAGGCAACAAGTAAGGATTTCCTGCTTTGATCTGTGACTTCTCCTCCTTGAGTCAAGTCTGCAGAAACAGTCCTCTCTGGATGGACACAACCAAATCCCCTGCAGTTTAGGAAGTGATAAACCCACCTCTATCACTAACAACCATTACCACCAAAAACTCCATGCTTCCAAAAATCCCCTAGTCTGCAGCCACCAACATTCTCACTTGACATTAAGATGACAGATTTGCCAACAGACTAGGGAGGTGAAATAAAATCACAGAACCACCTGCTCCTATGGAGTTTAGCTTCAGTAATGTAATACAATATCACGAGCTGAAGTCATTTGATGCACTTGATGCAGGAGGGAAATGCAGATTTTCTCACTTTCTCTGCAGGTTTCGGGTCAGGAGCCGGAGTAAGCTGTACCTTTCTGCTCCCACATCCCCAGGCTGAGCAGAGCAAAGGGTCAGATTCATCCCAGGTATCAGCCTTGGCTTGATATAGAGCCAAAAAGTAAAAGAAACTATGATTTTATTATCATTCCTAAAAGATGCAGCTGAGCATGAGCAGCATGGATTTATTTTCACAGTTCAGGTTTCACAGCCACTTTGCACTCCTTCTCCAGATAAAGTGGAATATCTTTGTTCTCCTTTGAGAATTGCATTGTGTTATCATCTAGGGCTCCTAATATACTGCACAGGAGCAGCTCTGGAAAACAACCATCTCAGAGCTCAGTGTGGCCAGTTACCTGTTTGCTCACTACAGCTTGCTGCTGTATCTACTTTGTCAGGGCTGCTTGACACAAATTGGATTTCAATTTCAATACTGCACTGATGCCATATCCTGAACATGAAATACCAATTTCCAAACAATATTGCAGAAGCCAGCACCCTTGTAACTCAGCCCAAGAGTCACAAGATGTGGTGTGCATATGGAGGATGCTACAAGTCTACCAACGGAGGAACTGCAGCGTGGTTCTGCCCTTTGCAACCTGGTGTGGCTGCATGTGGTGTGGAAGATGAAGTTCAAAAGGAGAATTAATCACACAGCTGGTATTAGCTCAGCCGCAGTAACCCACCTGCAACACTCAAACTTCCAAGTGGAGATTATCACTTCTATTACATGGATAGATAGTGACACGACAAAGGGAAATGGTTTTAAACTGAAAGAGCAGATATTTAGATTAGGTGTTGGGAGAAATTCTCTGAGAAGGTGGTGAGACACTGACACAGACTGCCCAGACAGGCTGCAGAGGCCCCATTCCTGAGGCGCTCAAGGCCAGGTTGGATGGGGCCAACCTGATTTGGTGCCTGATTTAGTGGTTGGCAACCCTGCCCTTGGCAAGTCGTTGGAACTAGATGGTCTCTGAGGTCCCTTCCAAACACAGCCATGATTCTATTTATTCTATGATACACAAGAGGAACCCTGTGCGTCTCTTGTTCACACTGATGTTAAATCCTTGTAGGAAAGGTTTCTATGCTACAAATTACCTGTATATTTATTCAGAAAGCATGGAACCCTACCAAAGAAGCATGTGTGGCTGGGTACTGTACCATCAGTGAGCAGGGCTCAGATGAAAGCCCTGTTTTTGGTACATAGGCTTACAATTTAAATACGAGGGTCTTGGCAGTGCAGCCAGCCCCAGGTTTAAATTACAAGGCAGAAAATTCCTGCATAACTTCAGTAGCATTGCATTCATTGAGTAAGTGCTTACACCAAGTTCAGGTCAAACGAGGAGCCTATTGCATGGGCTGATACAGCACACAGTGAAGCAACAAGCAGGGGGCTCTCCGCAGAAGCGGGTGCATGTAGAGCTGTTCCCTATGTCTGCAGTGAAACAGTCACTGATCACTTACAGCCATCGATACACTTCAGTGCTGTCCCCAGATCAGGACGCTACCAGCTACAGCGGCTCTTGTTGCTCTGCATCCTCCACTGAACAGGCTGCTAAATGAACAGACCCAATTTGATCTCACACATCCAACCAGCATATAAAAAAAGCCCAAGAGCAGCTGCTGCCTACCTACAAATCTCTAATTCCAGCCCAAACAATCTGCTTCCCAGTGGTGGGAGAGCATCCTGCAGAAGGACCCAGCAATCAGAGGAGTCAGCAGAGACGTGACGCCGTGCCTCCAGCTCTGGCACACAGCTAATTACAAAGGACAATTATTATAATTAATGCCAGTGGATGTGGCCAAATCTCCCTGCAACTACTGTGGGGAATTTCCACTCCTACTCCAACAAAAACCATCTGTCAGACAGGAAAGCACAAAATAAAACCCCCGTTTGCCAAACACTCTGGGTAAAATGTGCTGTTGCCACTAACGAGGCAGTCATAGGGAAGTCATACAGGTTTCTTACAGAAACTACCACACCGTGAAATGAAAATCCTCTACTTCATGTCCTCCTCTTCACAAGGTAAATAATGCATACCATGAGACTACTAACGGGGTCTGCAGAGATAGGTAAGTTACACGCTCCCCTTTGTCCCAGGCTAGTTTGTTTTATTTAATTGGCAGCAGAGACAGCTAGAGAAAGTGGACTGGACATGCTGCTACTGCACAGCTCTATCAAGGTAGCGAGTTTTGAAAGAACCACTTGCTATTGGACATTTGCACATTTAAACTTTCTTGTCCTTATATCTCAGGGACCACCTGACAGGCAGTAGGAATAAGGACAATTATTAAAGCAGACGTCATGTTCATGACTGATCCATGCACTGACTGCTAAGAAGGAAATTTTGCTTTGAGGGAAAGTTGCTGGCTGCGTCAAACTACTTTCTGTGCAACTAGGAGATAAAGCCCACATAATTGTCTGCCATGGTGCCCTGATTTCCTCACATTTCCTCTCCTCTTGCTTCAGCACTGCCGGTGAGCTCTCATCAAAAAATAACCATGCATGGACCTCTGTACTCACTTGCTCTAGGCATCAGATTCCTGGCTCACAAGTTCAGAGACCTTCAGTTATTAAGTACCGGTATCCAGCCTGCGGCAAGGACTTGGGTGGTGGTGCTTAGGGATATCTGTGCTGTCACAGACTCAACTACTTCATCCTCCACTAGAAAAAAAAAAAGCCAACAGCTACAACAGACTGGCAGCAACCCAGATAGAGTGCTATTGAGTTTGTTAGGCATTGAATGGCATTGGGGCTTTTTTCTTCGCAAAATTGAGTTTTTATTGAAACACAAAGATAGTACTGTATGAACAGTCAATACTACCTTCTCCTGAGCAGCCCAACCATGTCTTGCATTCTCACCCACTCAGAGGAGGAGCTCCTCACATTTCAGGGCTCATCTACCCTGGGATCCACGCTGAAGGAGACACCTTCAAATGAATTCAATGCCCAGGTCTGTGCCAGTCACTTCCATCACACTAGAGGAAGTTAACTGGGGCTAACACAGCTGGAGAACCTGGTTCAGCTTCTAACTCTGCCAGAGGAAGCTTACACAACTTAATGCAAGCAGATAAATTACATATAGGTACCATTAAGCACTGCACTGTGCAAAAGCAGAGGGTATATCCCTGCTTTTGAAATAATTATTAAAATAGACACCTGCTGCCTGCAGAGCCTTGTTGGTCCGAGTTAAGGTGTCTCAGTAGGAGATTCCTGTACAGATGTAATGAATTATGTACACATATTGATCTGAGCTGAATGAAGATTTGTTCTTCTTGTAAGTTCTTGTTGATGTACTGCCATGCAACGTTTGACATAAGTTAATTAAAAACTGCTTAGTAGTCTTCACACATAGGTTAATGGTGAATACATCTGTAAGACTGATGCCGTTACACACAGCAGTTGCTTTGTGCTGGAATGTACACATGTAGGTTTGTGACATGCTAGATAATGTTGAAATATTATTATTTAGTTTGAACACTTTCACACTCATGACAACTGTATATTTTTTAGTCCATTTAAGCTGCTTTCATTATTTCCCGTCAATATTTAATTCTTTGTTTGATAATGATTAGCCCCCAAATGTGAATAAAAAGCTCCAGAGCAATAAGGAAAGCAATTCATAACTTTCAAAAATAATCTATGGCTTCCAGCTAAATAAACCAAGCTCTTCCAGATATAATGTAGACTAGACAATGTATCAGTGAAACGTGCCTATTCCAAGGGTTGAGCAAAGGCCTTCAAAAAACCCTAAATCTTCCTTCTATATTTGAAATCCCTCCTGCATAGTCCAGGCAGAGAAAATAAGCTTCTCAGCTTTTAAAAACACCATCTAAAGGAAGATGCTTCTCACCATGCTGCTGCTTCAAATGTTGCTGTGTTGTTTTTAATGTCTCAAATGACTTGTGATTTATAAATGAATTGTGATTTAGATTTCTGGAACAACAACGAGTAAATAATTTTCATTATCAGTGGTAAGAATACCCTGGACTACCTGAGCCTGCTGAGTGGAGAAAAATAAAGATGTCCAAGCCAAGGGAAGTAGTTTAGTGTAATAACTAAGCATGAGTTGCACCAATTGTTTTCAAACCCGCCTTCTTGTCAGATAACATATTCATAAATCCATCAGCACCAGGTCACTACTGCATCCCTCTAAGGCACAAATGTAATTGAAGCCTCACAGCTACTTAGAGTTGTATTTTTTTTTTTCTTCCCCTGTTTAAAAGGCTGCGAGATTAGACACAACTGCAGGAATAGACCAGATCAGGCTGGCATCTATCCCACACTGTCTAACTGGAAAGCTCCTCCTAAGTCTACGTGCCAATGTTTTGCTTCCACTTTGCATTGACTTGCAGTACACACACACCTGCATTGCTCTGTCTGAGGGTCAGGGGAGATGAGCCTTTGGAAGAACATAATAAGATGATCACTTCACAGTACTTAACATCTGTTGCTTAACTGCACTGTGTCTCATCAATCAGTTTTCATTCTGCTTCCCATTGGTGTTTTTCTTTATCACTCTATCTTCCTTCATTATTTCTGTTCAATGGACAAAAGACAGTAGATGAAATGTTAAAACGGCTTAGGATTTGCAACAGCAGGAAGAGCGCATAAGCAACATTAAGAATCTGATTTCAGCATAAGAGGGGATATCAGGGTGAATCAGAGGTCCAAGAGCAATTCAGCAGCATGGAATTGTGGAGCAAAGAAAGATCTGCTGCTCTCTTCCAAGAGTGGTGAAAAACTGTAGCTCTACTGATACAGATCCCCCAAAGCTGCTGGAAAACCAGAGCACAGAAGCTAAGCACAGAGAGCAACAAACATTAACAGAGTTTTCTACTGGGGGGAACTCTGAGTCTACACACAGGAGCTGCACTGAAGCTTTGAACACAATAGAAAAAGATTCAACCTGCAGGTGAGGTTGCCTGGGCACTGACAGCTTTGTGCCCACACTGCACCACTGGCAGAGGTGCTCAATGACTTGTTATCCTGCCCCATGATGCTGCTCATAGTGCTGGATGAAAACAGATCCCAGAGAAGGCTCCAGATAGACATCACTGTGGCTTTCCATTGTTTAAAAGGGACTTATAATCAGGAGGGAGAGCGACTTTTTACACTGTCTGGCAGCAATAGGACAAGGGGGAACAGTTTTAAACTAAAAGAAAGGAGATTTAGGTTAGATGTTATGAGAAAATTCTTTACTCACAAGGTGGTGAGGTGCTAGAAGATTCTGCCCAAAGAGCTGTGGGTGCCCCACTCCTGGAGGTGCTGAAGGCTGGGTGGGATGTGGTCCTGAACAGCCAAAACTGGCGGGGGGCAACCAAGCCACAGCAGGGATTGGAGCTGGGTGGGCTGTGATGCCCCTTCCACCCCAAGCCATTCTGTGATGACTCTATGCATGTGTATAACCACTGCAGCTCATGCAATCTGCCTTCAGTAAATGCCCTCCCCAAAACACCAGCTGTGCAGGCTGCATCTCTTCCTCCTGCACTACAGATCCAGCCAGAAGCACCCCACCTCCTGCCAGACAGCAAGTAACACCCTGACTGAGTGCAAAAACTCCTTTTAATAAAGTTCTGCACAGCAGAATGAAATCTTGCTTTGTTTCCAGGAGCCACCTGCCAGAACAGCCACAGAGTGGTCTCCCTTATGGTGATGTCTGGGCTGGCAGCGCTTGCATGATGCTCTCCAGGCAGATATTTCAGACTGATGTTGACATTCTACATGCTGAAGTCAGGACATCTGTAAGAATTCTGTGTTACTTCTCCGTTCAGTAGGTGGTGGGTCATGAAACTACAGGAAGTAGAGCGGCCCCCATCTCCCACGCTGTTATTAGATCAAACTGAGTGATTGATCTGCTGGCTCAACTACGCAGGGATAAAGAACAAAGTCCCAGCCACAAACATAAGTAAAAGCGACACAACTGAAAGCAGAACTAGGTTAGTTAAGTAGCAAGGAAAAAAAGCACACCTATTCTTCATTCAGGTTCTATGATAACTCAGAGGCTCATAAATCTTCACTGCTTCATGATAGACCGTAAGAGTTCAATGACAAAGCTATTTTAATTCTGAGCAAATTAAGACATGCATTACTGTAATATTTGCCCACGGAATTGCACAAATCATTTCCTTAATTTATCCAATTAAAGGAAAAGACTAGACTGCATGGATTGTATGTGCTAAATGTAACGAAAACGGAGAATTTCCACTCTTCCACTTCCATTCACTGTGACCTCCTCTGACACCGCGCTGGGCCACATCAAAGCAGAGACATGTGCTTCCTCACTGACAACTCACTTCTCACACCAGCCACGAGCAACATGCCACTGCCTCAGCTTCTTTGTCCCACTACAGGGTAGCAGCCTGCTCCAATGGGCGTCAGAAGAGCTCCTTCATGCCACATTGCAGTCTCTTTAACTTCCTTAAGGCATCCAACACTAAAAACCATTAAATAATAGCAGTGAATACCAGATGCAGCCACGCTCACTTTTTCATCTGCATGGTATTTGCTTCACTCACAAAGAACCACCCCACCCAGCATTGCACAACCTAAGTAGCTCCGGGGAATAGACTCCGTCCTGCTCAGCCCTGCATATGACAAGCACAGTTATCAGCCAGCTTCCAAACCTGCCTCTGTACTGCTACTGAATGCTTCTGAAAAGCAGGAGGAAAACACATTTTCCCCTCTATATAAAAGGAAGAGTTTGAGTTGGTCTGAGACAGACCAAAAAAAAAAAAATTCTCTAACTTGGAAACCGGCTGGCTTGAGTGAGTGATCATTAATCAAGGATAAATGAGAAATATCAAGGTATGCATTGTGCTGTTGGTCTGGACCACGCTTTGATGTTTAATACTGCCAAATGTATTCACTAAAATAGGAAATGCCTCAAGGATGTGGATCTCTCAGCACCAAAAGAAGTTAGCCGAGGCAAAAAGAATAAAAGCCTATGACAGAAGAATGCAGCATTTTGAAGAAGTGCTACATTTACTCAGGGGAATGAGGTAGAGTGAAGCCGAGTGCATTTGGGGTCTGTGATGAAAGAGTTTCAGTGACTCTCCCTTCCTTCTCCACTCATCCAGTCCTGACAGACAGGGACAAAATGAATAAAAATCAAGTCCACAGAAGGAAAAGGAGATGCAAGATTCATCATTAGCTTTTATGCCCTTGAGGAGGGGGTGAAGCGGAGTGGCCATCCCTGCCCACATGCTGGGTGGGAGGGAGAGCTACCCACCAAGTGGGAAACCAAGGTACCAAGACAACCAGGCAGGAGCCAGAAGCTTAAAAATCAACCAGCTGCTTTATTGGGAATCAATTCTGCTCCCTTAGGAGAGACATAACATAATGGAAAGACTTAGATCCAGAAAAGAGCCCTGCTCCTGAATTCTGTACAAGAGGGCGGCATTAAAGGACACCCTCCGGCAGTGACTCAGAATAAAAATGGCCCAAATCAGGCTGAGATGGAATAAAAGCAGGTAGCACATTTTCATGCTGCCACTGAAATGAACAGTCTTAATTCCTGTGATCAGTTCATCTGCCTCTCAGACACGGTGTTTCCTTGCTGTCATCCTCTGATCTGAATCAGATCATTTTACTGCCTTCTTTGCAAGAATGCAATTCTGCCCTTCCTTCTGTTTTTCTCACACTTCATCTTTTGGGCTTTATCACTGACCTTTTCTAGGCCAGTTCCTCCAGGATATTCCACTCCACCTTCTCTTGTTTCCCACCAACAACAGGAGCCATCTATAACCAGTGCTCCTTTAGATTTAGACATAAAATAACACAGCAAGGAAAGACATGACTTGATGTGACATGGTGAGGCACTGGCACAAGCTGCCCAGAGAAGTTGTGGGTGTACTGGCTGGGAGGCAATGTGCTCAAGGCCCTGGCTGGATGGGGCCCTGGGCATCCTGATCTGGTGGTTGACAACCAGCCAATGGTGGTGGGTTGGAGCTCAATGGTTTTAAGGTCCTTCCAACCTAAGCCATTCTATGATTCTAAGATTAGGTGCATTCACTGAAGATACAGCTTTTCTCTTCTTTCCTCCTTCCCTGACAGTTTTCAGCTCCATCCTGCCTGCTGGAGATCCATCACGTCACCATGGGCTATTACCTCTTCTAAGCTGGAAAGCCCTGGTCTGTTCTACTCAATCACCAAGTTGGAAACACACCTGGGGACAAATCTTATCTGTTCTCTTACAACCAAATATTTTTTTCTCCCAGAACTCAGCCTGGCACACCCTGAAGGCTGAAACACTACCACCCCTCCCAAATTTGGTCAGTGTGGGCAGCCTCCGTGCACACAGTGCCCTACAAGCAGCCAGACCAGCTCAGGAGGCAGCAGCATTGCAGGTACTGGTGTGCCTTGAAAACTTCACAGTACAGATGATAAAGGCTTCGTGCTCACATCTGTAGAACGTCATTTTGACTCTGGTTGCAACAGAGACCTGGGTTTGTTACAGTGCAACAGAATTTCACCGAACACACATGCGGTTCTCTGTGCTCTTTGCCCTTTTTGGCAAGAAAAGACACTTTTGATAGCTCGGCTGTTTAATAAAGAAATTCCTCAGAGGGTCTTCACTGAGAACATGCAAAAATTCACTGACAGCTGCTGTGACGGTTGTTCATTTTTAGGATAGAATTCATTATTCAGACAGGAAGCATTTGAGGAAAAGGTACAATTCATTAAAAGCAGGCCCGGTTCCAAAATGTACATTATAGTACAACACATGGCACAGAGACAGCACACTTCCATTTCAGCTACCTACATGGACAGGCAACCAATATTCCTGCTGTTGTGTAAGGCAAAGACATTGCATGAAACTGAGTCCCACCACTTGCAGTTCTTCAAAACTTCACTATTGTGATACATTCCTCTCTGAAAGACACATCCTGCTTTGGTGCAAAGCCAAGCCAGATCTTTGTATTCTTTGTCTCATCCCTAAAGCATCTGTCAGACAGAATGCTGTCTCTCTGAAGCACTCCAGTTGTCCCTCAGCGCAGCATCACTGAAATGCAGTCATTGTCACTGTCACCAGGAAAGATCTCCTGCAAGTTCTGAGTCACAAAGATGCTAAGCCATCAACTTCAGAAATTCCTGCTGCCTGAGCAGTGACTATTTTACCTGCTTTACAAAAACACTGAACCTCCCTCATACCCCTCCTCTCGCCTATGTCAGCAGACACACCTGAGTGCTTTCACATGAACCTACACTTGTCTGTCCTTGCATCATACTACAGAAACATCTTGTTTGTTTCATGCATCGCATCCCAAAGCTCCATCCCCACTGTAAGGTACCATGCATGGGCATTGGTGGGTAGCCACCAAACCCCAAAGTCCGCCAGCACCTAGGGAATGAGGAAAACTAATGCAAAGCAACCCCATGCAAGCACACTGACGCTCACACATGTCTTTCCTGCTCTTGCTGTCAAGATTTTTTGCCCATCCTAGACCTCAGATGAGTCAGTACAATAAATCTGGCAAAATGTCAATGATATTTCACATAGGTTCACATGAGGATGTATGCATTAACACCCTGGTGGTGCAGATTGGGCAGTGGCTGGCTCAGCACCACACACTCTGACAATAAACATCAGCGTATGGGTGGAAGAACTGATGGCTGGTCACAGCTGTAACAGAAGTCCCAGGTTTTGTGCACTTGGGAACTGAACCCTGGCTGCTGCACTGAGCATAGGACCTTCCGAAGAGGAAGAGGGCAGTGCCTACCTGTAAGGGGGAGTGGTCTGCAATTTTTCACAATTAGAATTACTCAGCGATGGTTGAATGAGTTTATATCTGAAGTATCAAAAAGAATATTTTTTTCTGCCTTTAGAGAAAATATCATCCTAAGCGCTAATTTTTATTTAAGCAACTGGAGAGAGCAGTCTAGAATGAAATTGCCATCTGAATCTTAATTATACCTTCACATTGAAACACTATATAGCAAATTACATGTAAGATTAAAAAAAAAAAAAAGTGATATTAACACATAATGAGCCTCATCAATTACCGTGAATCAGGAAAAGTAGCCCTCATATTATTGAAATGGTTTCATTTGCATGACTGGATGATTCAGATTCTCCTTGGTCATTCATTCAAATCTCTGCAGAAGTGACAGCCACAGACAAATGGTCAGCAGAAGGTCTTGTCTTAAAATAACATTATATACCCTGTTAGTTACACTCTGGTTTTACAGCAGGGAAATTCAAAAGACTTTCTACTGCAAACCTAGGGAGGAACACAGACATCTATCAATTAGAATTAGAGTGTGTATGTATGTGTGTGTGTGTGTGTGTGTGTGTGTGTATACATATATATATATGTGTGTGTGTATATATATATATACACACACACACACACACACGTGTATGTATATATATATATACACACACACGTGTATGTATGTATGTATATATATACACATATATAAAATCAGTAGCATTTTTATAGTACAGTATTACATAGAATGACTTGCGTATCTGAGTTAAGTTTCCCATGGACTCAGTCACTTATCAAAGCAGGAAATGTATTGTAGCAGCATAGCAAGGGATGGATTCAAGGACAGAATCATTTGTACAGGAGCCCAAACAACTAACAAGCAAATACAAAGCCAACACAAAACAGAGCTGAGGCTCATGTTTAGCCCCAGTTTGGGCACTTGTAATGAGCAGCTGGCAGACTCAGGCTATACAAGCATATATAGGTAAGACAGAGATACTCCCTCCAGTTTTGCCAAACTGTGTCATCCTTACTCATATTACAAGTTTCCCATGGCTGTAATGGCACCAGTTGATGGTGACAAACAGCAGGACAACTTGTACAAAGATACAATTCAGGAGCTGCTCAGTAATTGCTTTGAACATCACATTTATTCTCTTTGTTTTAATATTCCTACTCAAGAATAATTAATTCTTTGTCCCCCTGCTTTGTGGGGACATTAGGAAAATCCATTTAATACTGCTGAGCAGATTAAGATGTTGGATGAGTATCTATCACTGAGCTCTCTCTGACTTTAGTACCGCATACATACACAGGCCAATCTTCAAGACACTTCTGATGACCAACAGTGACCGATTACTTTTAATGAAAACTATTTAGAAACACATTTGAGTCAGTTACCATTCATTCATTTCCAGATTCAATCAGCAAAGGAGTGGGGGAAGTTTATTTCCTTTGCCGCAGATTAAAGGTTGCGTCTGCATGGAAAATTAATCATTTTCTGCTGTCAAAAAATGCTCTAAAAAGAAAACTGATGGATTGGCACGAGGTTTACGCACAATAAACAGATACCCACATGCCTGCAAGCACTTGTAAAGATTAAGGATGAAAAGGGATGTTCTGGAAGTACGTGGAGATACCATCATGAGAAATGAAATGAAGAAAACAAAGGAGAAATCTTATTTTAAAAATGTACTGTGGGGTGTTCATTAGAGACCGGGACGGGGATAAGCTTCCCGAGGAAGCTGTGAAAATTTCATCACTCGCAACTGGATGTAAATGAACCAGACAAAGCATCCGAGAATGCATTGTCATGTGATTTTTTTTTATTTTTTTTTTCAGGAAAATCATAGAAACGACCTGAAAATCTCTCTATCTGATACTCTATTCCACAGCAGGAATCATTCTGAGCCACTGGTCCAGCAAGGCACCCCACTAAACCCAAGATGCTAGCACAGGCCAGACGAGGGCAGGCAGGGCCAGCATGTCCCTGGGATACCAGCATCGCTCACAAGCACAGTTGCACAGAAAAGAGCCTGCAGTCATTTATCACCTTTAAAAACTATCTGTCTAACAAAGCGACTGCCCAGCCAGGTCCTAGCTTTAAATGAGGAAGGTGTCAGGATATCCACTGCATCCCTTGTGGTCCACATGGATCCTTCTGCCCTGTGTCACTGCTGTCCCTGCAGTGTCCTTGTGGGCAGCTGACGACCAAGCACAGATAATGACTCCAATTAGGAGGTGTGAATGTCGTTCCACTCCCCCTGCTCTCTTCTAGGTCAATATGAATGTGTTTGAAAACTACTGGCACAGCAAGTTAACAATAATTCAGATTTAATTTGCACTCTGTCATCTCTGTTTTTTTCCACGGGCTTTAATAGTTTAATTTAACTGTCTTAAGTGCTGTCTATATTACTGGGGCACATCATGCGTATTTCAGATTTGAGCATTTGCATGGCACAAAATATTTCATATTTATATTGTGCCTTTCATGTTAAAGATGTTTAAAAGTGTCTTCATTACTACATCTGTACAAGAACCAATTCATCCATCACTGCAAGCCACCTGGAAACTTCATCAGTATTGAATAATTTAGGATGCTAAATCATCTTTGCTTTAGGCACCCTGTTCTGATCAGAAGGAATCTTCCCAAGATGTCATAGAATCATAGAATCATTAAGGTTAGAAAAGACCACTAAGATCATCTAGCCCATCTCTCAATCCATGTCCTGTTCTCAGGGCCCTACCAGTAGTTGATAATGGTGCATTACCATGTGGTTCCCAGCTGGAGCTCTGTCTCACCAGCATCCAGGGTCCAAGGAAAGTAGCAGGGAAGCGTTTGTGTAGAGAACAAATGTGTCAAACTTAATAAAGGTCCTCCTTATTTTCAAGTGCATTATCATCCACAATCATCACTTATTAAAAGCCTTTCATTTATAAAGTCTTTAAAGCTTAGTTTAATAACCTGCAATCATTACTTGAATCGCAAAATTTGCTTTTTATTATGTTGTGTAAATGAACCACAGTAGCATTTAATGTAAATTATTTTTTCCTCTCACTCCTTTATCGCTATTTCTAAAGCCACTGCAATCAGATGCTTTTCTCAATCTACCCTAAAAATACAGAGCACAATATCTACATCCCAAAGTAATACTGTCCCTGGGGTCTGAGTACAAACATAATAAGCCAGCCTTTTCCAGGTGCTTCCTGCCAAGATGCCCAACTGGACTGTTCAGACTATCATCTCTTCCCAGGCTGAGGCTCTAGGCTCCCATATATCCAGGAGATATCATAGAACGTCCCAGGTTGAAAGGGATCTTAAAGATCATTGCACCCCAACAACACTGCCATGGGTTGGTTGCCCCTCACCAGCTCAGGCTGCCCAAGGCCCCACTTAACTTGACCTTGAGCACTTCCAGGGACAAAGCATCTACAGCTTCTCTGGGCAACCTGAGCCAGTGCCTCACTGCCTTCTGACTGAAAAGGAGTTTTTCCATTATTAGCACTCCATCTCAGAGAGATTTTCCTTTCTCGTCAAAGTAAAAATTCTGAGATGGAAATGATATAGGCACAAACTGAGAACCCAAAACCGCTGATGGCATCTCCTAGTGTTACAGAAGAAGGCACGATGGTAATGAATCATCGATCAGTTTTGTGGCTGCAGGACTGGTCAAGAACTCAGGACAGTGAGAAAGACATTTGTCACCAATGGAGGACTTCCCTATTCCAGTGACTTACCAGAATGCCACTAGGTGCAGCAACCTGCCTGGGTAGATGTCACAGAAATGCTTATCAAACCCAAACATTATGCCTGCATCTATCAGCACCTTCTGCTCTCAAATTATGCCTCTGAAGCCCTGGTGGGACTTGTGGCAGCAGCTCACCTGCCCTCCACTGAGACCAGTCCTTCTCTGAGACAAACCAAAAACATTAGAACACCTGGAGTAAAACCAGAAGGAAAAACAGAACAGGAGGAAAATTAAACACTGCAAAGTGGTCCAAACTGCAAAGCTGAGAAATGCAGATCCAAAACCTGGAGCAATTCTAATCAGGGTTTTGGTTCTGGCTCATCTGTAATTAAAATGAAGTACAAATCTGCCTGAGACAGTCAACAATCTCAGCTGTTTTTGAGATCTGGCTTTCATTAATTTCATTAACATCTTAAATGCATTCTTATTGCTTGTTCTTATGCTGAAGAGCAAGCGAAATAACAACGCACCATGAACCAGTTTATCTTTGTCTTCACAGAGGAGCAGATGTGGTACCAGTCTCAGGGGCACGCAGGCCCTTTGCATGGAAAACATCAGCAAAAAGCATGGAAATTTTCAGCCTAGGAAATAAATTGAAACCAACACGTTCATCCATGTCTCAAGCACTTTGGGGAGCAGCACCTGCTTTACCAGTATTCGTTGGTGTGACAATCTCAAGCTGTAATATGCCATTCTTGTTTCAGAGAAATAGTCCGAAAGGCAGAAATCCTACTGAGCCCTCCATACCTGAGCTAGGACAGCTCCTGCCAAGAAAGGCATTGGCAAACTGCGCTGACCAAAGGCAAATCCAACAGGGCTGGGAGGGAAAGGAAGCCACTTACAATGTATGTGGTCTGCCAGAGCATGGAGACTCTGGACAAGCTTTCACTTGATGAAAATTCTTGCGCTAAAATTCATCTCTCATCCAGAGGGAGATAAGTTACCAGCGGAGTGAGCTAGAGGGTGCTGCAATATGCTGGGGCCATGGGCTCGAACTTTGCAGTCCTGCTGTTCAAAATCTCCTGGAAGGAGTTAACTGCTGATGCTGCAAGGATGCTGATTTGCTCTAGTTGGCATAAGCAGGTATTTTGGTACAAGGGAGATGTTGCTTCCTGAGACCTGTCATCCTCCAGTGTTCACATCCACTGGCATGATCCATAACAAAAGAGATGAAAGAACAAAATAGACTTGCTCTGAATACGACTTGTGTCACAAATTAAAATTCTTTTTAATTAAGCCAACTTGCATACATTATAATCTGCCCATAGAACTTAGTATCACCTAAAAATTCCCATCAAATGCAAATTTTCCTGTGATTTATTTGTGCCATTGTGAGATGAGGAAAAAGCACACAAAGCAGTGGGAGCTGCAGGCTGAAGTAAACAGTGTGTCAGAATATGCGAAACAAGGGAAGGACACAAAAAACAAGAGAGAGATGGAGGGGACAAACTCTCTGGCTGGAAACTTGAGTGTTTAGAGCCAAAGAAGAGTGGAAAGCTTGCAGAGGAATTTCTACGTGTAACCTACTGACTCTACCCTATTTCCACTTCCAACATCACTTCCATTTAGTGAGCAGATGAAAAAATTGTTTTGGGGGGGTTGGAGGGAGGATTAGATTTGTGGTTTGAAAGGTCATTGCCTAAAATGAGCCCTGCAGCCAGCAGAAGGGAGCCCTGCAGTTGGTCAGCTCGGTGTATCCCACACATTGAGGAGCCTGGCAGTGAGGTAATCCCCCAGGAATGTGTGCGCGGTTGGATGGCTGTGAAAAGAGAGCGGTCAGCTACCAAAGCTCAGTGCTGAATATTCACGTCACACACACACAATCATTTTTCTTGTTAAGTGCAGAGAAGAATGGGAACATTATAAATGCGGTATCTTTTCTGGCTTCAAGTTTAGCTGCTTTAGAAAGATCTGCTCCCTCCTTCTCCCCCTTCCACCAGCTGTGCTCCACCTCCATCCCTGAACCAAATCTGCAAGCGTGGAGCTTTAATGCCATGAAAAAAACAGGAGGAAATGAAACCTAATGGAACTTAAGGCGAAGAGTGAGAAGCTTACAAGAGAATGATGCAGCAAATTGGGATAAGTGTTTAAAAGTCACTTGTCTGTACAAAAATGGCACCTTATTGAAAGTACAACCCCCTGCTTGGGCCATATACCACATCCATGTCACATTACCCAAAGCAACTGTTTACCTCTCTACATGCTGAAGAATCATTACAGCAACAGCAGATTAAATTTGCTTTATCAGTGCCCTGGCTTCTGAAAGTATCTCTACCTGCCCCAGGCACTTTGCAATGTGTTGTAGTGAAAAAGGACTGAGGATCAAGCGTCCCTGCCCAGAACTCACACACCTCAATGAAAAGTCTCCCACTCATTTTATTAAGCTCTAAGTAAGAGGAAAAAAAAAAAAAGTATCATAATACTTCAGCTTTCTGATTAATTACCAATGAGACTAGACAGACAGTTCCCTTTTTATTTTTCTTTTCCCTTTTTGTCTGCTTCAAACCCCCCAGCACTGGCATTTTTCTTCTTCATTCCATATGAGCCTGTTCATCCCATACTTTGCCCCAGGACCTCATTCCTGTGCAGTTTTCCTGCCTAGAAGCAAGGCAGCAACTGCATAGAAACTAATGACATCTACAAGAGAGGAGAGAACCAGACTGACTGTGCCTCCCCTTTGAAAATAATACTTTTTCCATTTTCGCAAACTGTACATACTTGTACTCACAAGACTGCACTGAGTTTCTAGGTCAGTAGACTCCTGATCATGATTAGCTTGAATGACACATTTAAGCACAAATCTCTCTTCTCATATGAGAAACAACCAGTTCAAACATAATTTTGACCCACTCTAGACCATTAAACTCCTTGTTCAACAAAAACAGAGAAAGAGGAGTGGGACAAAAGTTGCCAATGCACTTCAAAGCTTCTACTGCATTTTTGGGTAAGCAAAAATCTAAAAAGCCTTCATGTACACTCTCAGAGAGATGAAAAAAATCACTGGGAACAAACTGTCTGGATCTAAGAAGCAGAAGACTCAAACGGGTTCTTTGTATCAGAGACCAGAACACAAATTTACTATAAATTTGTTACAAACATTATCCTTCAGCTTCTAAACATGTTTTTAATAGCTGTAAATAACTCCAGTGCAGAGAACAAGACACAGCACTAGGAACAGTTGTGGATAATGCCACATTTCTCCCTCAAAAGATATTGAACTCTCACAGATATTAACTGACCAAATCTGAGATGCGTTAAATCAAAGCCCAGCAATTCAACAGAGGGAGAAGTGAAATACAGCACAGTTAAAGGACTTCCTAGGGTTCTTCCACAAATCTGTGACTGTAAGGCACAAGTCTCTTATCCGTTCAGGAATTTCACTTCCATACAAAATCATACCTGAAGTTTTATCTCGAAGCACTTCATAACAGGATGCGAGTGGCCCACTTCATACAAGGAGGACCACTCTTTCTGATCATGTTAATGAAGGTTTTTGACTCCCACGGTCAAAAGGTGCTTGCAGGGTTTCTATCATTATCCACATGATGACAGCTAAGTCTGCTCATGGTTGGACTCTGAGCAAGGCTGCCCCCACTGGAATTCCTGCAGATGGTCCACCTCCCACACAAAACATCCAGGAAGCTGATTTTAGAAAAGTCCACATGACATTACTTTTATTCTTTCCAAACCAATGCAGTTGCACATGTTTGGAAGGAGACAATCAGGGGCTGTGGTTAAAAAAAAATTACACTACTAAAAAGTTATTTTCCTTTCAAATATCTTACCAAGTTCATTAATACCTTCTGCTGTTGGTGAAATGATCCCCCATTAACATTTCAATTTATTATTGCTGCTCCATTAATGAGACCACAAAAAATGGAAATGAAGCCTATAAATACGCTAAGAGTTAAAATTGGGAATCGTAACAGCATGCACACTTTATGAGTAATATCTCCATACTGCTAGCATTCAAAACAGCAAGGAAGGATGGCTGTGCAGCACAAACATTCAGCTTAGCAAACAAAGCCCCAGAAAGCCCAAAAGAACACCATAATTCCTGACACTCTCCATGAAGATCTCAGCTTAGTCAAGTATGTCTCAACTCCTGCTGCAGCAGACAAACGAACTGCACGCAGTTCTCTGCTGAAATGTGACTGGGGAAGGACTTCCTCAGTGAAGGTCACTGGGACTGTTAAACTCCAACGCAAATGCTTTGGGAGGAAGGATTTCCATCTGCATCCTTTCTTAATAAAGCTTCACTCCCCACTCACGTCTAATTGCCACCACCTCACACAGTGCTGAGGGAACTGATCCCCCTGGCAGCACCTCATGTTCTCCAGGCAAACAGACAGGCTACAGACAGAATGCGGCCATCATGGGAGCCCCATTAAGATTCCCTTAAGAAACACATTTGATGCCAGGTAGACTTATATCCATCAGGCTCCCCCAGTTCCTCTGGTGATCTGTTCTCCATCCAGCTGTGAGTATTCTCCATGGTCAAGAAAAATCCCTTATGCAAATGGCATTACCACAACTCACGTTTTCAGTTATTAATATTTCACTTCTTGTCTTCCAAACTTTTTCAGAGAAGAAAGCTCGTTCCCCTGGGAACAAAAACACCGAATACAGTGCATTGCTGAGCCACGAAAGGAACAGTCCCTTCAGCACAAGGATGTCAAATCACATAGCAACATTTTTGTTTCTACATTTTACTTCTCTCTAGTGATTGAAAATGATCGACCCTACCCTGTTCTCGGAGCAAAGCTGACGGCACTAGGCTTATGCTAAAGGAAACGTGGAGTCACACAAACATGAGCAGTATCATCTTGCAAGGAACAAACTTATAATTATTACATTGATTTTATAATTTATTTTCTAGGAAGCTCAGATTTCATGGCAGGAATTGGCTTTGCGCTGGGTCCCACGACATTGCACTCCACACTGCTTTTAAGCACTAGCACAGAAATGATCTAAATTAGCCAGTTTGCCATGGCAGTAATAGCAGGCTTGGGAAAAAAAATAAAAACCAACCCAGACACCTTCTGATGAAATAAAATGAAAACATAAAAAGCAAACTATTTAACAAGAGCACAGACCGCTTCAATAAGTCTAGTTATTTGATAAGCAGGCTGCCACCATCAGTCTTTCATCATCCGTGGAAATGCATGATGGAGCTTCCCTGTTTACTTATGATTTCAAACCTTTTCCTTCTAATCAATGTTGGCATTTCTGCTCCAGCGCCTATAACGACACCAATGCTAGTAGCTCGCCTCGATCCCACCTTTCAGAGCCAGCCTAAGCACTGACAGCCCAGCACGGCTCGGTGGCACATACATATGGCACACAGATTGGGTGGTTCGAGGCTGTTAAATGTACTTCCTCTTCTGAGTTTGCCTAAAGGGAAGGAAAACGGCCCCTGCTGAGAGCGTACGTACGTAAAGCTGTAACAAATGTTTAATTTTAGCTGATCTGAAAGAGAATTAGTCTGTGCATTCTGCACTGCCAGTTCCTACTGCAGCTGTTCAAATGAGGCGGCTTTGGAGGGTTGTTAATTCCTGTATAAACGGTCAGAACTCCTCACCATTACTGAAACACAGGCTCCCGAGTGTGTTCCAGTCTTTCCTTTCCCACACCTCTTTCAATTCTTCCATTATAAGCAGATAAAGTCATTATTTGGCTGAAAAGGACCTCAGTCCAACACATACTTTATCTAGCTTTATGATTCAGTAACACATTTTTTTCTTCTGTGTAAACAATGCTTGTTTTGATAAAAAAAGAAAGAATGAGAGAAAGAAAAGAATTAAAAATGTACATCAAGTTCTGGGGAAACTGCTGAAATGGCTACTGTGTGTGTGCACATTGCTTGTGCTAAACCAGTTAGCAGCCACAGGAGGGAAAGCTTCCAATCTGATTTTTAAACTAGGCAGGTGAACATCATTTCACTCTCCATCAGAGCAGTTTTGAATGAATTATTACTCTGCTACAGTTTGAGAGGGCAGTGCTGCTAGATGTTATGAACCTAAATCAGTTTATGCAGAATGTGAAGCATCACATCAAATCGCATGTACCTTACACACTGCACAGCCTTTCGGTCCCATGCAGAGGCTTTGGTACCGAGTTTATGGGTGCTATTGGAACAGCCACTCAAAAACTCTATGGAGATCTGATTCCTCTTGAACTAGAGCAAAGAAAGTTATTCCATCAGAATCAGCTCTTCAGCACCAAACTTCAGCTCATTTATGCTGGCTAAGGCTGTAATTCTACTATCTACAGATTGGAAGATGCTAAGAAAGGACTATTTTTATATGCTTTAACATATATAGAACATGTGATTGAAACGTAGGCAGAGATTCATCTCACCCTACTTTATTCACCTGCATGCTGGGCTAGGCAAGGCAGCAACACACTCAGCGTCTCAGTGGGATGGAATCAGCACTGCCAAGGGTCAGCTGCATTGCCCACACGAACCCCATCTGGTGAGTCGCCCTCCAAAAACACTTATTTCCTCCCCTGACTATACATCAAAACACATTGGGATAGATTACCCAGAACAGCTGTAATAAAGTGATCTTATAGTTAGGCAAAATTCTGATTCTTGTCCTTTCTTTTCTCCTCATACTGTTTTTGTGCCATTATGAACCCACCAACTTTTGCAAGGTTATTAAATCTCAAAGGCATTTGGTGGTAATGCTAGCTCTAAAGTCATGCTCAATTGGACTGAAAGACGCTGAAGATGCTGTATAAAGAAGTCCCAACTTCTACAGAAAACATGCCTATATAGACTATCCTTTACATACGGGCTTTCATTTTTTTTGTCCAGGCTATGCCTGAATGAAGCCAGGGCTGACCTGGCCCTGGCTAACCCAGGTTTGGTCTGACACAAAACAACAGAGAAATACAGACAGCTGCACAAACCCCATTGTGGGATGAACTACACTGGCTGTGGAGCAAAGGTAGATATTATTCAGTCTTCACTGCACCACTTCCAGTGAATTTTGCTGGAGATTTCAGGAGTTAATAAATTGCCTGCTTCTGTTTCAGACTTCAGCAGTGTGAAGGCTGTATACAGAGAGGCATATGGAAACAGTATCTGATCTAAAGCTAGAAACAAAAGAGCTTATTTTCCCTGATCTGGTGAAGAATCCAGTAAGCCTCTTGGGCACATAGTTGAAACCACAATAAGGACAGTAAAACCCTTCCTGGAATTGCAGGATCAGGAAGAAAACAAGAAAAAAAGAGGAAAAGGAGTTGTTAAATTGAGTGTGCTTGAGGAGAGCTTTAATCAAAGGCAATGCATGGATGCTTGGCAGACACTCCAGCCTCTCCAGCAGAGAATTGCTCGGATATATAGGGCAGGGAACTGTTACTGGGGCTGCTCCTGTTCTCATCTCAGCTGGGGCTGCATTTCAGCCTGGGATGCCCCTCTTCCCAATCTGCAAAATGGTTAGAAGTCCAAACCAAACTTAGTAGATGAGAACTGGGTCTGTACACAGCATTTCCAGACTCACAACTTCCCAGGGAGACCAACAGGGGCTTCCCTGCCAAAAGGATGGATGGCAGAGGTCAAAGGTATGGGACAAAGCCATACAAGGATGAGATGACTATGTGCCCTTCACCTATCTCTGGAGCAGTGCAAAGTAATTCCAAAGTTTCTTGCTGCAAAGCAGAGCTCAGATACATTGCTTCTTTACAAACACAGACATTTCATCAGAGAACATCGAGAGAAGTTGAGCCTTTGTTTTGCCCTTAGTAACAAAAAAGGCATCTCACAAAACAAACAAAAATCCCTCCTTATTTCATTAACCACAAATGCACTACTTCCACTAGGACCATGCTCCCATTTTGATCCAGTTTGACAAATGTCCTCAGATCCCACCCTGCCTTTCCCCTCCCCTACCTGGAGGGCATGCGGCTGCCTCCAGAAAAGTTCAAAAAGAGAAAAAGAAAGGAATAAAAGTTAGCTTGTGTGGCCCAGAAATAACAACAACAAAAAAAAAAACTGTATGCCTTGCCCCTGGTGGCTCTGGGACTTGGAGCCAAACCAAGGCCAAGAGAACAGAATATCGCTCTTTGTGAGCCATAAATAAATAACTAAAGGAGGACTCCCTCTTACTCTTCGGAATACAATTTCTAAGGAGGAAGAAATTCCCTGTGGAGTTTATTATGTGCAAACGGGAAGCGTGCCTCCTAGGGAACCGCAGTGGGGGTAGTTTTCCCCTTGGTGATTTCTTCCTTACCTCTCCATCACTTCTTTATTCACTCTGAAATCTGCCTCCCCTCCGCTCTGCAATAAGCAAAGCCACACAATGGAACATGCAGGTAACTCTGGCTTCAGCCTCTCACAGCTACACAGCATCTCTCCTTTCCTATATAAACGATCAGTGTGTGGCCTGGGTTTCATTTGCAACTGTAAATGAAACAGGCCTACAACTGTGTTCATAATCCTCCTTAATTGAATTTCTCTGACAAAACCCAGACAAAATTATTGCCCTCAAGTTAACAGTTTGTGCGAAGTAGCCAAGGGTTCCTGGGAAGCTTTAAAACAAATGCAGGACAAAACTGGAGACCACAAAGCAGTTATTTGGTGTTGGTACCACTTGTTTCAATGTTTATGTGAAAGAGCAAGGTCATTTTAATGACCTTCCTGGCCTAGGAATCCAACAAAAGTCAAAAAGGCAAGAATTTAAAAAGTGGAGAAAGAATTTGGGTGCAAACCAACTGACACTGCTCACACAATAGCTACTGGAAGGAGGTGTCAGGTGCTGGGGCTCTGGAAAGTGGAGCTTGGCTAGGAATGGATTCCCACCAATCCAGTAGGGTCTGAAGCAACCCTTTGTCTTGCATTGATGCCCACATCGCAGTGTTCTCTCTTTTAAAGTCATCCACTTCATCGCTTCCTTCAATTTGATCATAAGTTACATGGTAAATATACAGAACACTAATAATGATGTCAGCCTGCTGGTAAAATGCCTACACTTAGTTTTAGAGTGTGAGAAGTACCACTAAATGGAAGCGGGGATGCGAAAAGGGCACTGCCCTGAAGGGCACTCCCACTGCTTGCAGAGTACAAGAATTAAAGCTGATCATATTACTGAAAATCAGTGTTTATTATTCTTTCAGATGATGCAAATGTTTTTTAGAAGGATTGGGCAAAGCTTGTGTGAATGGAGATGCCTGTTTGTAAGAGCTGATTTTGTGTCATATACCATGTACTTGGACATACACCCTTTTTCACCCCAAAGTATCATATTTGAGTCATCACTAAAGTAGCCAAGCTTACTTTACAAGGACCAAAGCAGAATCTTCATGCCTCAATTCACACGTCTGATGGAAGCAGGGAAAAACATGTCATCCCCAGGCAGTGCCTGCCTGGGTTACACCCCACATGCTCTCAAAAGTTAATATCCTCCACAATTTAAGCAGGAGGCAAGACTATGAAGGAACAGAGAAGGCTGAAGTAATGGAAAGAGAAATCCCATCATTTCTCAGCATGCGCCCATGTCTTGTGTCCCCAGTGCTCCCAAGGCAAAGTCAATGGAAATGTAGAGGTAGAGGAGGCTGGAGGGGCTTCGCACAAAATTCTCTCCAATTTAATTACTAAGGATGGAGGTAAATGTTCTTAGAGGTAATCAAATAAGCAATACCATCCAAGAAAAGGCAGGCAGAGACCAGACCTCATTTCCACAGACCTCCATGCGGCTGCAGGACAGCTTGCCTCATCTCCACTTTTGCTCTCAGTGCAAAGCCACCACAACAAGGAGCGCTTTGGGAATCCCCAGGAGAGGTTTCCAATGGCACTGGGGAAACACCCAGGCCCTACTGCCTTCCTCAGCAACTCTGCTGCACACATTCTAGCTACTGCATTAACATCTGTTTTTGAGACATTTCTCACTAGTCCTTGGGCCCTGTGCCACTTTAAGCAACTTTTTAAGATCACCTCTTCATAGCTTGCAAGATCTGGTTTTGCTCAGGCCACAAGCAAACTGCTCTGAGCAGCACCAGGGGCAAAGTGAGAGCAAAATCAGCAAATGTATACACACATGCACACAGCCCCAAGAATGCACAGAAAAAGGCACAAGGGGATAAATTCATCACAGTACTTTCCACCAGTGGCAAAGGAAAGAAAAGGCAACATTTCTGAGGGTGAGGAAACATTAAAAAAAAAAAAAAAAAGCAATATATTTTTATGCACTTGTAAAATCCATTGGCAATGACTTTTCTGGTTAATTGGTTTCATCTTATTAAACTAAAACCTATTTGTAAAATCCAGATATATTCAAGCAAAAGCTCAGTTCCTACACCAAAAACCAATACAGCTTTTCAAGGAGGAAAATTAAGCAATGCAAACCAGTTTCCATTAGTCTGATGCACAGCACTTGCTGTGCATAAGAGAAATGAAATGGCGTGCTTGACTTTTCTAAAAATGCACTTCGGAAAAATCACAGCACTCATTTCCCTTGAAACTGCAGCCCTCTTCCTCCCCAGCTCTATGAAAACTGTTGAAAGTTTTGGCCCAATTACATTGATTTATAAATCAGCCTTCTGCTATCACTCCCTGCACTTGTCACGTTCAATTTCTTCCCCCTTATTAGACCACTCTCCTCCTTGTTAAATAGTCCCTCTGTCTAACTTGCCAAAGAACTGCCAATGGGCCCCTCATTTTACAGAAGAACAGACCCTGCTTTTCCAACAGGAATGGGTCTCTAATGTACCATGGACACAGCACAGTGAAGCATGGTAATTTGCCTGTGTTAATGACGCTACTTCACAATGATCAGGAAAACAAAAATCTTTAATAGCTAAACGGCAACCCATCCTTCTGCAGCCTGTTGAATTCAGTGCAAATGAAACTCAATGTCCTCTAAGAGATGAGCTGAAAGTGCCTGCTATCTTTTTTTTTCCCCCCCTCCCATCCAAATTCCTAGCCAGTGTGGAGTCACTACAACAGTGGTTTGGTGCCAGGAGCAGGATCAAAAGCCAAGGATTTTGAGATGTGTTAGCAGTTTAAAAGCAAAGGATATTAGAAGGGGAAAAAAAGAAAAAAAAAGAAAAAGGCCACATACATAAATATTTTGAATATACTATACTACTACATATGTGCATTATTCTCACCACTCAGTTATTCTGCTTTGCAGGAGAGATTTGTGTGAAGTATCACTCCTTATAAAGGTGAAAAGGGCAAGTCACCGTGGGAAGGACAGAGGGGCAGTCTGCCTGTGCCATCACTTAATTCAGCAAAGCACTGAGCTCTTGAGTGCCAAATCAATCCTGAAAAAAGCTTTCATCCTCAGTCCTCATCAGAAGCTTTTCACTTCTTACAGTTGGGTTCCCCAGGCTGCCTAGGTAGGCAGAACACTTGATTGCTTTGGCCAGCCAAAGCCTGGTTGCTCCAAGAAGTCAGTCTCCAAACACAGCACACTAGGCTACACAAAGGAAAAAACTCTGTTCTCGTATGTGGCCAAACTCAGCGGGCAGAACTGCACTGACTTTGATGGCATGGTTCAGTATGCACCAGAAGGAACCAGGTATCATAAGCAATCATATGGAGCATGTTTGGTAATCTTTCAGCACTATACATAGGTTTATGAAAAAGGATGGACCAATATAGTTCACAATATACTCATAATAGCCAATGCCAGGCTCCTGTGGCAGTTTCTAAGGGCTTCTAAGACAGCTTCCAGTTGGCCAGTTGCAGTTCTGCAGATTTCGCAGCTGTGTGATTGGCACCCTTCACACTTTTCTTGTCTAAAGCTTCTCCTTTTGGTACAGCTGCTCAGAACAGGAGTGGCATTTGAGTTCAGCAGACTGCATCAAGATAGAGTTGCCATTTTGTTGCCACATTTATCCATGAACTCTTCATAATGTCCCACATTACAAAAAACCTGAGACAAGACTCTTACTGCAATTAAGTGATTGCTTCTGCCTCAGAGTGTTTGGTGGTCTTTTTAAAGATGATTCACCCTAGAGTTCATCAGTTGATTGCCTTATTGTCTTAGGAAATTAAATGCTTACCACAGGAAAAGTTTAGCAAGCTGTTTGGAAAACAAGCACCCAAAGACTCCCTGAGTACCTGTTAATTCAATCTAGAGTAGCACTCAAGGAAAGTACTAAAATAGTCAAGATAATGCCACACACTGCATATTAAAATTTCCCCCAGTTCTTGTATCCTGAAGCTGTTCTTTACTGGTATGCCTGCTTCAATTACAAATTGAAGATGCACGTTCTAATGGCCAACTCAACATTTCTTTTGCAGTAAACATGGCTATAGCACTGGTAGTGCAGCTTTGGAAAGGACATGAGCAAAACAGCATTTGATTTCCCTTAGGGGCCAAATGACTTATAGTAATTTTAAGCATTTTCTGGATGAGTAATTTTGACACCTTTCATCTTCTTGTTGTGAACCTAGTCAAGCCAAGACTACAACACCATGAAGCTATTTATTATCAATGCCAAGCCAATATTTACTGTCAGAGGCCTGAGATGTGCCCAGGCAATCTCTCTGAACTCCAGGGAGCCAAGGACAAACTCCCAGCTGTGACCCAGCACAGGTGCTTCTCTGGCAGGGCATTGCTCAAAGCTTCTCTACAATCTGAAAAAGGCATTCTGCCTTCCAGAGGCTGAGAGCAAAGTAAGCCTTCTATCTTGGGACAACATTCAAGACAGCAGCAGAACAGGAAGAGATGAGAACTACACTTCTTAAATGTGCCAGTATGTGAATCATAGAATCATAGAATCACCAAGGTTGGAAAAGACCTAAAAGATCATCCAGTCCAACCGTTCACCTGAAATCAAGAGAGCTCCCAGTCCTGGTAATCCTGCCAGCACCACCCTTCTGGCAGCGTAGCAGAAATACTGGAAGCAAAAGTGAAGGATAGTCACAGAGTAGGTACATCGACCACAGCCAGCTTCCACTGTGCCAGGCAGATCCCCATGCATCAAAGCCCTAAACCATGCAGGGATTACATCAAAAGTGGCTTGCTGCCATGGCTACATCCTCTTCTGCCATTGTCTAAAGACATCACAATTCCAGAAAGGAAAGACCAGAAAGGCTGGAGGATCAGCCCTAACACAGAGTTTCATCTCCTGGTATCTCTCTTAAACCAAACTCTTAGTATCAACACTATTAACTCATGCACAGAATTGCAAACAGCACTCAGCCCAGTGTGGTTGGTTCAAGGTCCTTGTCTTACCAACTTAGGTCACATGAACAATTTCCCCTCCAGGTTTTGCAAATGAGTTCACAGTTGCCATCATTACATTCATTAATTCTAAAATAGTGGTATTTCTTTCCCTTGCTACTTGCCAGGCAGATACAACACCAAGGCATGCAGCTATGAAGTCCAAACCACAGTTTCTATCACTTTGTTTTGTTATTCACTCTCTTTTTAGCAGGAATTTTCCTTGGGCTTTCTCTTTTACTCTACTTGAGGGAAAATGGCCTCCACTATTGATTAAACAATGGCTGGTGATTGAGTTATATGATAACACCTGCCGAAAGCCATTGACTACAATTGAAATAAAAGGAAAAATTAGCACTCTCTTTATTACAAATGGTTTGGATGTTGAGTAGCTGACTGAATTAAATGGAGATTGAGCAGATCTGAGAAAACTGATTAGGAAAAACAATGCAGGATTCAGGGAAGTGCTACCAAAGTGAACAGCTCATAAATTCACCTAAAGAATAGATAGAAACAGTTGAAGAAGAAAACAAAATTGCATCTTTTTCAGTCATCCAGGAATTCAAACCCAGAATTGCACAAAAGCTTCCTTCTGTGGTAAGACCTGCCAGATACCCAACTCTGACACCAACTGACCAAAGGCCAACAAGCACATGATTAGGGCAGCAGCCCCTCTTTTTTAATCATTCAGCTTCTTGTAGGCTTTTTTAATTAGTGCTATCACAAAAAAAATAAGGTTCTTAGTCTTTGTTCTGTGCCTGGGAACCAACTCCATGCCAACTTTTAGTAATGTATCATTGCATTTTATTCACTGCTCATCTAACCTAATGAGGTCTTTTTATTTTTGACTACTTGTGGCATTTCCAGCAATACTGACAGATGTCTTGGGTTTTCTTTCTGCAGATTAAACAACCGTTATAGCAGCTCTTAAACAAGACATTCACCTGATAAAGCAAAGCGCTTAAAATGACACTCCCTATTTTAGAACCATGTCATCTTCTATTCACTTCCTTGCTGTTTTATCACAAGGTAGAGTCTAGCAAAGCCTAACAAAGATCTGGAAAGAGCATGAACATGGCAGTTAAAGAAGGGTTGCAAACATTATATTATATACTTACAGCCTCTGCATTACTGAAATGTCATATCTGAAGTCAAGCACCAGGGAAAATCCTTAGTAACCTGTAGAAACATCAGGAAAAAAGTCATCAGTGATTTTTTCTAAGTACATCTTCCATCTGATGGAGAAGACATTTAAGATTAAAATTAGATATTATTTTGGAAACATAGCAAAACAAACATATTACTTAAAATTAGTCATAAAGTGTAAAAATTGTTCTTAATGCTCATCCGAAGTCTGCTTCAAAACTTGCTTCATCTGCAATTCTTTGTTTCGCGTTTCCTTTCTGCAAAGATCTGAGCCCACAGATTTGCCAGCAGCAAATATTTGTAGCAACAGTAAATATTTTAACATGCTCATTCTGACTTACAAATTGTGAAACCTTGCCTGCACGCTCCTGACCATTTCATCCTCCTGGGAGAGACAAGGAATTGCTCTCATCCCAGCTTCCAAGCAAGAGATTTGAACAAGTGAGAAAGGCAAACACACACCCTCTTCCTCACAGCAACATTCTGCCATCTCCCTACCTCTTCACTCACCTCTGCCTGAGTTTATTGCATACTCCATTCTGCCAGCAGAACTACACCCCAACAAATTCAGTTAAGGAGTGGTAAAGCCCTATTTAAACCACACAAATCAACCCAGGTGCTGCAGCCAGCTGAAGCCCACACCATTTGTCCTGGGTCCTACAGCAAGCCCCAGGGGGCAGACAGTTAGCATACCAGCTGTGAGCAATAGCCCTGCCCTTTAACACCATAGCGACACACAAAATGAACACACCTGCTCCAGACACATTGCAAAGGCTATTTTCTTCATTTTCACCCACCTGTCCTGCATAAAACCCTCAATTCTACCCTAGTAAGTTCTCTTTTCACTCTTGCAGCACCCAAAGCTTACCCTGTGGCAGAGTTCTTGATGCTAAGCTCCATGCAACCCTCAGACGTGGCTATCTCTTGTCCCTAGAACTTCTAGGCGAGAGATCAAGGAGCTGAATGTGTAGGCAGGGAAAAGACAGAGACAGCAAAAACCAAAGGATGTTTCTGCACAATGGTTTGTGAGCACAAATCCTACTCAGCCAGTAAGAAATGATTCACTGCGAACAGACTCTGACCCCACTACCTATTATGCTCGACAGCCGATCTCGCTGAAATCATTTATCTTGTTATTTACATGGCTTCCATCAGAGTGATGTCTGAGCATTCCTGAACCAGATGAGTTTATCTGTATCGTGCTCCTGAGGAGTGCATGCTGTTAGCTCTACTGCACAGACAAGGAACAAGACAAAAGGGTTGAAAAGACAAAAGGGTTTTCCTGGGGAAACTGATGTGATCTGCCAGAACCCTGCACCACACCAGGGGCTCCTGGGGTTAAGGTGCCATGCTCAGGGACAGGCCATGGGCAGGCCCATCACCACTCCACTAAAGCTCATCTGAGCAATGGGTGCTAAACTAGTGTGAGCCTTGCAGAAAGGAAAAAGGAAGAAGAAAAATAAAAGAGAAAGTCACAATAATTGTAGCATCATCTGAAAAAATGCAAACTGCAGTAACTGAGGAACCTGTCATCCAGTTCACTGGGAGGGCCGCAGCAATTGTTTTCTACATGAAGCCTCATTTATCAGCTTTTCCTAATCGAGAAAATGCTCACATTGCACCTTCCTGCAGTGTTTTAGGACTGCGACACAGGTATGCACCCTCACATTTATTTCCCTCTCCTACCAGTTTTCCCCTGTACAAGCAATCCCAGGAGATGACTGAGGGTGACAAAGTTCCCACAGCTTCTGCCAGGGCTGAACCCCAAAGGTGGGAAACCATTGGGATGCCTTAGGGTACCAGATCATCTCACAAAAGGTCTCAGCCTTTATTACAGATTTTCCCTTGTTCTTTAAAATGACAGCAGTGGAAGTGCTTTGGATGTAGCCCAGGTGGCAACTCAGAACCCCTAATACCAGGTTGCAGGAAAATACAATGCATGTATGAGCCCAGCCCTCTGGGATCTGTGGTCTTTTCTAAAAACCAAACCACCAGACAGCAGCAACTCTTGAGTTCGGTCACCCACAGGATTTCTGGTCTGCAGACCACAAAACTCTACACACTCACACTCCCTTCTGGCCAGAGAACAGAGAGTTCCCTAAACTCACCCTTTGATCTGCAAGAAACTGAGCATTCTCCTCAAATTACTTGTCAAGTTACCTCTCAAGTTACAGCATGAAGCCATTCCTATTTCTCCATTACAGCTGTAGATAGACATATGGGATCATCTTCATCTTCCCACACTCTAGAAGTTCTTCCTGCATTAGTTTTAATGGGGTGCTCACAGCTCCTGCTCAGGTTAAAAGAATCAGACCTGCCAACTGCATTCAGTCTAAAGCAGAGAAATCTCAGTTCTAGAAGTCCCTCTGCAGTACTGATATTGAGAAGAAGTATGATAAAAAAAAAAGGAGAACAAGATAAGTTCCTGCAGAAGAAGAGGATGAAGTGCTCATTGTTCTTCCCTACAAGCCTTCAAGCATCAGACTGATGCTGTACCAGAGCCACCCCAGAAGCTGCATCTCTTCTCTCCAGTAACGGTTCAAATCCAAGGCAGGGAGTTTTTATGGCCTTTTTGCAAATTAAAAGAAACTACTACGCAGCGGATGGATGAAACACCTCGCCCAAGGTCCCTCGGGATGTGCACATCTGCAAATTGATCCCACACTGCCCCAAACCCAGCCTGCTGCCCTTCCCTCCAGCCCAGCCTAATTCTCTGAATTTCATGATGATTCAAAATTCTATTTAAAACCCCTACAGCTATGGGTGTGTGCAACGAATTAAGGCTGAGCCAAGAAAATTTGAATTTAGCAGCTCATGTTGGGATTTTCCTTATGTTCTTAGTAATAGTGAAAAATTGAGCTGTGAGGGTTTAACTTCAAATGGAAAAGAAAAAAAAAAAAGCTGGTGGGTCTTTTGTGTAGCGATGTAAACCACCCTGAAGGTACAGCAGCAGTGCCTGTCTTCTCCTTCCCAAGGAGCCAGTCTCCTAAATGCTGCAGTGGCAGCCACCAGCCTGGCACAGCTCTCCCAAGCTTGCTGCTTGCTTACAAGCAAGGGCTGCTATGGTGCAGGAAGAAATGGGTCCAGAAGAGCAGCTGCTGGTATCTCCTGCTGCCTCCCATCATAAGAGGAGCAGCAGGGAACAACTGCCTGTAGAGATGGAGGGCAGCCAGGAGAGCCAACAGAGCTCAGGGACCGCAGCCCTGGTTTACTGATCAAACTGTGCTAAGCTCTTTAGGTAAGCTTTATTATTGCAGATGGTATTGCTTGCCCTAGATCTAGTGACCAAAATGGGGTTACTCTCTGTAATCCTGCAGAGGCTGATTACGAATCAGGGAATACTTCACCTCTGGACGCATGGCACCAACAGATAATAATGTAAGTGGTGCAGCATTTTACTATTAATAGGTATTTGCTTGGCTCAGGATAAATAAAAATAGGGTCAGAAATTTTGGCCCCAAGTTAGAAAAGCCAGCTTTGGGACAGGCAGATCATGCTGCCCTCTACAGCGTTGTGCACATGGTCCATGTGTCACAGCAGCACGTAGGCTGGAGCTGCAAAGGTGGCAATGGGCACCTGCCTACTGGGGGAGCTGCAGGAGGAGCAGTTCTCTTGCAGAACTGCACGCACAACATTTGTTCCCAAAGCCCCAGCACTCCATCACTGAGCATTCAGCATCCACCTCACAGAACTGCAGGGCAGGAAAGAAGAAGAAAAGGGCAGGAATGAGCAAACACTGCCCCATCCCACCCTGCTGCACTGGGCCAGTGGGGAGCAGGATGCTGCAGTCTGCACAGAAGGACGTAAAGCAGTGGGGATGCAAGAGAACAGCACTCATCCCCTGGTGCTGCCCCGCACCTTGCAGGCACCTGACACCTCCCAGCCCCACCAAAGTCACCAGACCTTGCGGGGAACAGCAGCAGCAGGATTGCCGTGAAACCAGTTTTCATAGAATCATAGAATGGCTTGGGTTGAAAAGGACCACAATGATCACTTAGTTTCCAGCCCCCCACTATGGGCAGGGTGGACAACCACTTAGACCAGGCTGCCCAGAGCCACATCCAGCCTGGTACTCAATGCATCCAGGGACGGGGCATCCATAACCTCTTTGGGTATCCTGTTGCAGTGGTTCCAGTGGTTTTGAAGGTGTCAGCTCTTGAACATGGACAGGAAATAAAATCTGCTTCCATCCGAGGCTTTCCACATTTCTCAGGCATCCAAGGGATGTCCTTTATAAAACATGAGATAAGTACAGGCTTGTTTTTCAGACCGCATATCTGTGCGGTTCCTTAGATACCAGCGAAAGCCTAAAGGCAGGTCTTGGCATCCCATCCCTTCTCATCCACTCCTTCAGAAAGTTAGCACTGACTTTGACACTGACATGATGAGAAATGGGGAGGATCAGTGCCGTTCCGGGGAAGGCGCCAAGCTCTCCGTTAGCACCCCCACCCTGCTCAGAGCAAAACAAAGCAAAAAAAAACAACAAAAAACCAGCCCTCCTGTTTGCTACTGATTAGGCAGCCGAATTAAAACTGATGAAGTGATTGGATGGGATCCAAAGCTGTTTATCTGCACATAAATCACACACATGCTTTACCCAGCCTGCATGGATTTACTGAGCTAGGGGAAAGACCTCTTATTCAGAATGCTGATTATTACAGCAATTAAAATATCAGTGAAGCAAAAATTTTGGGGAGGAAGCTGCTAGGGGCTCCGGGAGAAACAACTCCATCAAATATGAATTCAAACAAGCTTCTGATTAAAAATAAAATAGAATTGAAGAAGTCAGTTTGTTTCTTCTTGCTAAGTGTATAGCGATGGAAAAATCAAATCCTAAAGGGAAAGAGATGCACATTAGCTAGCTGGACACACTGAAGATTACAAAGGAAGGCTGATACATATTTTATGATCACAAGGGAATAAAAAAAATTTAAGAGGGATGTACTGTCAAACCAGACACAGTGTTAATAGCCAAAGTATATGGCATTAAGAGTTGCTCTTCCCACAGCTATTAATGTAAACTGAAAATTGTGAGCAGGCTGCAGCAAAAGAAAATAAATCACACTTTTTTTTTTTCTTCAGTACGAAAAATATGTGTTAAACAAATCCCACCCTCAGTGCTCACTCTCTGCATCCCAGCCCCCGACAACAGGACAAGGACTGTCATCCCAGCAAGCCACAACTGCCAGAGAAGTGAGTCAAGAGACAATGTCATACTATTAATCGTGGCTCATTTATGTACACATTTTTCCTACTTATCAGAGTGATTGGCCTGGAGATTATCTCCCCCTTTCCCTTTGAGTCCTGAGAAACTATTTAACATGGGAAGTGGCTAAGGGGGGCTAAGGGGAGAGCGCCGTGTAGCCAAGTTACACATCCCAGCTGGAATTCGGGATGATGTCTTGCAGCTCCAGTTCCTCCAGCCAAGTTTCTTACAGGAAGCATGAGCACGCCAAGGGTGCATTGAAACACCCCAGAGCCAATAAAGAGCACTTGACTCCATTAACACTCTTACACTATGGGTCCCATCACGAAACCCGCCGTCACCTTGCAGCGTGTTTGCTCGTGAGGTAGGCAGCGCCTTGCACAAGAAGACAGTTCAGCAGCCAAGAAGATCCTACTGCGTGCACAGAGCGTGCAGGTGGGATGTGCCAGTGCAGTGCCATTTTAGAAGAGGAAAATACTGCTCATACATAAAGGCTTAGATGGAAGCAGCGGTCCTCGGGTCACCAGCAAGGTAAAGGACAATCTGCTTTGGACGGGCTTGGGCAGGCAGCAGAGCATCCTCATAGGTGTGTTTTCATGCGCACACAACAATCTGTTCCAGCTGTGCTGCAGGACAGGAATTTGTCACCAAGCACCCAAACAAAGCGGATGGCTCCAAGACTGCTTTTGTCTTCACTATTGTACAACTGGTCTTTTTTCTCCAGTTAACCACCACAAGGCTTCCCTCAGCACACCTCGTGCTCTAGTGCCCCTGTGGCCTCACTGTACCAAGAAAACAGCTTTGTGTTTAATAAATCCTCTTACATTATTAGGAAAAAGTTTCTAAAGTTCTTAGTTTAAAATTTTGTAATCCGTGCATTACAGCTCTGATGGTGACTTTAATGAGTTATTAGTAGCAAGAATGGTTTCACACAACACAGAAATACCTATGCTTCTATGCTGGAGCAAGAGATAACTTCTGAGAAAAGACAAATTATTTGGCAAATTTGTCAACTACTCTGGAACCTTCAAGATGAAAGGCTTTATATGAATGTTGTATTTTTTTTATGTATGTATATAAAACGCTTTTACTGGACTGTTGATAAAAGCCTAAGCTACAAAGGAACTCTTTCCCCCAGCTGAGAAAAGGCAAGCTGCTAGACAAATCAGCTCAATCTCTGCCTTTCAAACAATATAAAGCAGTATAACTTTCAGGAGCAACACCTCATCTGATTTTTTTCCAGACTGCCTATCAGGAATCAAGCAGTAAGTAAACATTTGAAAAGTGTTCCTCGGAGAGCAAAGGTTTAGATTTGAGTCACAGGATCCACTGAAAAGAAAAATTGCTTCTGTGCATTGGGACAGTGCCTTCCCTTCTGAAAACTTTATAAAAAGAATAAATGGAGATAATCTTTTTACAAGGTATAGCCCATATGGAAATTCATTATTGCTTCCCCTTAAAAAAAAATCAAGATAGCTCAAAAGTGAGAATGGGCTCCTATTTAAAAGAAAAAAAAAGATTTTCTTATGACCGCATCCAGAAAAATTATGGTTAAAAAGCCTTATCGTAATCTAAAACAAAGCTCTTGTTGATGAGAACATGAGATAAACAAAAGAGAGAAAGGGCCAGAAAATTCCTAAATCATTAAGTGTGCTTAATGCAGAAATGAGCATACAAACCCAGATTGTTGATCAAATGCTTCAAGGATCCATTCTTCCCTAAAACAAAATACTTGCCAGAGCAACCCCAGCACTGCAGCCAGCACTGCAGCCAGCACCTGTGCTCATTAGCCCAGCTCAGACCATGCTCTGGTGGCACAGCTGAAAGGAATCTTTGCTCCTTCTTCACAACAGCAAAGCCACACCTCCAGAGAAGGTGAGAAATTGGGAAGGATTTACAGCAGGTTAGCAGCACAGCTGGGTAAAAGGAGAACCCCAACCTATGGGCTCTTCCCCCTTAGGAGTTACTGCCCATTTTTTGCCATTTTCCTAATAAATCTTAGTTTAATCTGAAAGGGATCTTTAAAGGCCATTTGGTCCAGCTGCCCTGCAGTGAACAGGGACACCTACAGCTTGATCAGGCGCTCATAACCCCATCCAGCCTAACCTTGGATGTTCCCAGGAACTGGCACCTACCACCTCTCAGGGCAGCCTGTTCCAGTGCCTCACCTCCCTTATTGCAAGAAACTATTTTCTTACATCCATTCAGTCTATATCTCCCCTCCTCCAGTTTGAAACCATTTCCCCTTAGTTTGAAACAGTTTTCCTAGGTTCGCACTTTACTTTCAACGAGTGTGCACCTACATACAAATTTTCCCTCATTAGATTTATACTAAAGGTGAAAATTTGATCCTAACAGGCTTCCACTAAACCTGCAGCTACTTAGGAATTCTTTTCTTTCATAGCTGACGTTCACCCTACCTTTGGTTTGACTACACTGTGTAAGTGTGGCGGGCACTTGAGGACAGGGCATAATCTCTCATACCACGTGCATGCTGCAACACTGAGACAAAGCAACCTAAGTTGTGGAGCCAGACAGAGTGCCCTGGGTGGTCACACACGCTTCTCTTTAACACTGATTAATTGGGGTGATTGGATGAGTCAAAGACTCACAGGGAGCTTTAGTTCATCACTTCTTCTGTATTTGGCTATTGTAAGAGAAATCTGAAGGGGAAGAATCTTTTTAGCATATAGTCATCACTCTCATTAGCATTGAAAATATGAATATTAATGTGAAAAGAGTTTAAGGGGAGACAAGAGGTAAGTGCAGATATCTTCAAAGAAAATGCCCACTGCTCCTCCAAAAAGGACACACTTCTGCAGCCTCCTCCACGCCTCTTCTTTGTCAGAGGACATGGGCTGGGAGCTGCCTGCAGGACCAATGCTGCCATTTCCCTGTAACGACCCATACACCTTTGCGAGGTTGCCCAAAGGGAAATAATCGAATCATTATAATAGGACCAGATTGATTGTTCTGGAAAGTTCTTTGTTGGGTCTATAGTTCTACAGAACTATAGAGGAAAATTTTATTCATCTATTAAAATAAAATAATAAATTCATTGTAATGATGAAAAAAGAAAACAGAAACATTTTCCATAAAGAAAACAAAAAATCCTTTGCTTTGTTCCAAACAGAAGCTCTAAATTCTGCTAAGTGGGCACATTTCCTAGATTCAGACAGCACAAATTGGGCACAAACAGTAAATGGAACGTTCTTGTGTTGCTGCAATGGAAAAGCAATATTGCAAAACTAACCCCTTGCAATGCTATTACTTACTGTGGGATATATTCTGGGACCAGACTAATTGAGTTCCGTTCACCATTCCCTTGCCCATACTGCAATCACACGTACCTGTACGGATTGGTTGCCACGTGTACGTATTGGTGTAAAATGAATTCTGGCTAAATGCACCAACAGCATTATTCTTGGTTTGAACTGCTATAACCAGGGCCTGACTTTGACCCACCTTGTTAGCTACAATACACTTCCCTTCCCACTAAATAGCATCTGCAAAAGTTGCATCATCTGCCTGCACTGCAGCAGGCACGCATTGTTTGTATCCAAATGGTTGCAGACACCTACCTTTTTTACAGGCTGAAATACAAGATCTCAGCTCCCAACAAAATCAGGAGAAAGAGTGGGTCTCATCAAGTTCCGTAACGGCACAGTTAAGAGAGCCTTGAGCCATTTGGAAAACCCTTCATCTAACATCTGCACTTCTTTGCCTCATCAAAAACCACAAATAGGCCGTGGCAGCCTCAGAAACAGACCAAGTCTTCCAGCTTCCAGATTTGTGCTTTATCTGCTTGATACATACTGTCCTCACTGGAGCAGGAGAAACAGAGTGATCAGAGACCATAACTCCTCGCAGTGATCAACATGAAAACATCACATTTCAGCACAAGACACGTGTGTCACTCCATCGCTAACTCACCAGCCCAGAGGCCAGGTCCAGGACAAATGTTCCAGCAGCAATCCAAGCTCAGAGTCCCAGAAGGTAAACCTGTTAGGATGTTAACTCTCCCTCTCAGAGGCAGTCCCACTGCAGCCTTCTCTGAACCCCTTGGACTCTGCAGGCTCCCTTCTCTGGCATGCCTCCTTGGCCTTCTTCCTTTTATTTTTCTCATAAACTTGTTTCTGGATGATTTATCTATTAAAAAAAAAAAAGAAAGAAAGAAAAAAGAAAAAGCTTTTTTTGTTGTTTTTCTTTCATTAATAAAGAAATGTGCCTGACGTTATAGGGTCCTCTTTGAGGAAGGCTCTTGCTACTTCTGTCAGGTCCTTCCTCTCCCCTGAGTTATGGCACTAACTATTCGGGAAAACAGCCCTTTGCGGTCAGCATCTCTCCCCTTCTCCCTCCCCCATTATTTTTCAAAGCAACCTAAATGATCCCAAGCCTGGGCTGAGCATCCAGTCTGATATAGTCATCATCTCCGAAGGCCTTACTTGTCATCCATCATTGACTCAGACACACAATCCCTGTTCAGTGTAAACGTGACTCAGTTTAGTTTTTCCAAAGAAGGTTTGTTTACTTTCTGGAGGAGACTAATGAGTAAATATTATTTGGTAGGCTAGAATTTCATGAGTGCCAACTAAAATGAGGCTTCAGATCACCAGACGCAGCATAAACATATGGTAAAAAGTTTGTAATCATCCCCAAGACTACAGAGGCATCCTGCAAGGCAGTCAGGAAAGGAAGGGAAGTCGATTTGTGAGTCCCAGCATAGAGACTTAAGCATAAAGCCATCTTTCCTCCGTATCTCTGCTCTCAGAAAATGCAATTTTCTGAGTTTCTGCCTAGCCAGCAAATATCAAAAGCTAGCAGTTATCCGTCTCCAGTATCAAGCCAGTTACAGTTCTAATTGCAATTGATTTCTAAGTCTTCTCTTCTCAGTCATTTTTTCTGCAAATATCGCTCCCATAGGTGCACTGCAGCTAAGCTACGCTGTTCTCTCTGCATGTTTGGCACCACCTTTAAAAATCAAAGTGCTGAATTCCTTCGTGAATGACTGAAATGAGGCACTTACATATGCCTATCAAGTGCACCTAGAGAGAAGGCAAACTCTGACCGTACATCATTTGATAGATGACAACATGACAGTGCTTCTTTGGCTGGAGGAGAAGAGGGATTACTTCTAAAGCCTTCCCTTAATTCTTCGTGGCTGTATTACAAAACAAGCAATTGTAAATCTCCACAAATTGTTTTAAACAGTATAAGTAAACTTAAGAAAATAAGATACAAATGCCAACACTATCAATGTTTTTCAGAACAAACATGTCAGGCACTGTTACAGTACCACAGCAGGTCAGCCCAGTCCAGTAGGGATTACAAGCATCAAGAATACATCAAGTAAAGACCAGATTCAGAGCAGAATCTAGCTTTTTTCAGCCTAAAAGAATATAAAATTGAAAGAAAACCCATGAAAGAGTGGAGGGAACTTTAGGGAAGCAAAGAATCCCCCCAGGCCACCCCATATGCAGAGCTAATGACCGCTCTGCAAAGAAAGCTGCTGAGGAGTGGCATAAAGGATGGAGAATCTGCCAGGCTCTGACAAGCTGAGATAAAATGAAGAGAAACAGTTATAGAGAAAGACTTGTTTTCCCTTGGCGATGAACTGCTCAGCTCAGCTACAGTCCCAGAGCAGAGATGGGAATTAGCCTGTGGTATCTAACCAAAAAAGGCCACTGACACCCAGTTAAAGGAGTCAAGATACTGGAAACAAGCTCAAAGTTTAGCACAGGGAAATTTTCCCAACCCCCGAAGCTTCTGCCATTTCACACAGGGATAAAAATGAGCTCTTCTAGGGAAAGCCAACCCAGCATCTGAAACCTAAGGAGTAACCTGATGTCCCAGCCTAAAAGCCTGAAGTTTAAATCCCCACACTGCCCACCACACTGTAACCACAGCCTGTAGCATTTGTCTTAGATATCTCAGCTGAAAGGTACCACCAAGAATTCATGTGTTTATGCTGGGAAAAAAAGCCTGACCAGAACCCAGGCTTCCATCTGAAATTTGCTGGTAGGGGAAAAGCGGTAATTTCCTTTTTTCTCTTCCCCAAGAAAATCTCAAAGCATGAGGAAAGACTTCTTTAAAAGCAGTGTTTTGACAGCAATAAATTAATTTTCCAACCAGCTCTCCAACATATATCTACTGTAGCACATAACAACCAATGGTTGTACATGGGCTGACCTATTTTCCTCACAAAGAACAACACTGCTTTATTTCTCTTTGGAACACCACCCATTTTCATCTCTGATGATTTATGGAATAGAATCTACTGTCTTCTGCACTTCCATTGCTATTGATGCACCCAACTATAAGATTTTTCTCCCTTTTCAGTGTGTACAGTGAGGTCCCTAGCAAGCTCTGCCAATCAGATTAGTATATTAACTTTCCAAATTACATGAGATCACAGTTTTACGTTCACTTCCTGATCACTATCAAGGTCCTGGAGAAACTACATTTATTTTTGAGAAGCTCAAATCCTTATGAGAATTCTATTACTTTAGAGATCATCAACTACGCTGGACAACACAAGATATTTCCATGCACAAGATCCCCATCTTTCTCTTTATTTTCTGATGTTGTGGTTGGGGACCATTAGCTGTTAATTGGGATCCCTAGGAAACCTCATTAATTAGCTGCACCATGCCTGTCAGCGTATTTAAAATACAGCAAGGAACATTAGCTGCATATTTATGGCACAAAGAGATTAATATTTTTGTTATTTGCTTTTCTTCATCATATTAGACCCACTGATTGAGACACCAGGCTCCCTAAGTTCCCGTGGCAATACGTTTGGTCCACTTTTCTGAGCTTGAAACCAGGTTTTTGATAAAGCCTTAGCGGCAGCGCAGACACAAGGCTGTTTGCAGCTGTGCTGCTAATGAAGTGCTGTTGCAGGCAGGAGAGCATGAGCACATTTGCAGCAGAGAGCCCCGGAGGTGGTTAATTAAGATCAACCACTGCACCACCAACAGCCTTCAGGCCAGCTCTGCTCCAAGGCAGCAGCTGGGGTGGAACACAGGGCTGGGTTCTGAGGAGATGCTATAGGGAAGCCCAGCTGCTTCTGTGAGAGAACGGTGAGTTGCCTAAGTGCTGTGCCATAGGGAAATCTCCCTGTACATCCCTCTGTGGCCTTTAAATCTCCTCCGGCACAACCATAGCACACGACTTCTTGTTTCTTGTTGTGAAGCCACAGAAAACCTAATTTCCTTCTTCACCCCTAGAGATGAAAGAAAGATCCTCTGCATGTAATGACGCTATTGTACTACTTTCATTCCAACATAGTTTATTAATGCTGCTAATGGTTACAACAGCCAAGGCTGACAGAGCACTGCTAGTGAAAACCACCATATTGTGCAGGGAAGACACAATGCCACACTTGCTGGGTTCGGAACCTGAAGTATTTCTATCTAGTTTGTCTGAACTACCTCATTAAGCAAATGACTTCCCTTTCTGCCTGTCCTTAACCATCTGACAGTTTAGCCACATTTCCAGCTAGAATTTGCCCTTTATTAAATTGCATTTGTTGTTCTCTGTTACTACTTTCATAATGTGTCTTCTACTTTCCCTGGCACTTAATGACCCTATGATGATCACTTGCCATTAAACACATCATTAGAGGAAGGTGGCTAAGTCCATCCTTAGTTGTCTGTCTTTAATCTGGTTATCTCCCTTCAAAGATCACCTTCTGAATTTGACAGCACAATGTTGATGCACAACACTATAGGAGGGATCTTACAAAAAACACAGTAATAGATCTGTTAATCCTCTGGTTGTGTTTCATCCACTGGGCACTGACATTGCTCTTCTCGAAGGCATCACACAAAGATTTCTTGTTAACTTCCAGGAACAAGGCTGGCTGTCTTCATTCCACATCTCCCACATGCAAGGTGTGCTTGCTGAAAGCTCAGAGTGTCCCCTGCAGCACCACAAACACGAATTACATGGATTACCCATCACAAAAAGCCAAAGAATCTCAGTGCTGTCCCAAGTCCCATTGGAGCAGGACAGCAGGCCCACAGGGGTGCAGTAGGCACTGGATCATGTTGCCAGGCTGGGATGGACTGAGGGATGTGTGAGCCTTGCTGAGCCAGAGCCACAAGCTGCAGTGAATCAGAGCAAACCACTTGCCCATCACTAGTATGGTTAGTGGAGCCCTGGGTTCCAGTCAAGCTCATTGATATATTTGTTTGACTTGGATCTACCATTCCATACGCATACAGTTTCCCATTTTTCACATATAATTTTGATGCAACCACTTTCTTGCTTTAGTTTTTTCCTTTTTCTTTTTCTCCAGATCCAGACCCCAAACCACCTTGTGTTACAGAAAAATCCCAGAGTAACGATGCATTTTTCAATGCCTCTGGTTAAGCAAAAGCAATAAATGCTGAAGGGAACAGATTTTGAAGTGAATCAAGGAAGCAAATGAGTGTGGAAACCAGGGTCTGAAAGCCATTTGGGAAGTCATCCCTGAGCTACATTGCTGAGGATCAGCTCCTGTACTTCAAAACAGCACCAATGGGCAGAAGCAATAAAACTTGTCTGATCAGTTTAAGCACCAGTATCGCTCACAGGCCCTTCTGGATGCTCGCACAAACACACACATACTTATGCACCCATGAAGTTAAACCACCTAGACTTCTTCCACAATTACTTTGCCAACAGCCGATAATGCGGGCAGGAGCCCTAGAAGACCTGGTTGTCATACATGTGCCCTTTGAGGTAGCTTTTAGCTATGGCTTTTTCTAATCAAACTTCTATAGGTGTCTCCAGAGATGATCTGAACATCTAAATAGAGGTATGCTTATGTACCAGATGCTTATTTAATTAGTTATTTTTAATTTTGTCCTCATAGGACCCCTGAGAGCAAAGCACTTGGGCAGGATCCCATCAGTGGGGCTGTGGCAGTGGGGTGAAAATCTCTCTGGTCTTAATTAGTCAAAAGCTCTTAAACTCCTGGAGGTATAAACTGCCAGAGGTGGAAATCTACTGACTGTAAGAAATGTGCCTCAGATAAACAGCAGGGAATAAAGCATAAGATGGCTCAGTGTTAGCTGGCTTGATGGAGTTTTACTTTCCCTGAATCTGCAGGAGAATTTTTAGTGTTCCTCCTTTATTTTTAATGAAAGTTTATATTGGAATCTCCCCTGTATAGCGAACTGGGATTCATAAAAACAATGCAACAGTCTATATATTTTTCTGGTTGTAATTTCTAAAGCCAAATTTACACAGGCTGTTTATAAGTCACTCAGCAGAAAGCAGAAAAGATTTTCATCTCTTTACCAAAAAGCAAAAAGCCTCAAAGCAAATGAAAACCAGGATTGTGAAGAGCCGTGTGACACCCGCAGTGACTTATACCACATGCCCTGCAGAACAGTTTTCCCACAACTTGGTGGAGCCTTATTTGAAGGTTAATAGAGAGGCATGATCTTTGGGTAATAAAGGCTGAGTCCATTACAAGGGAGACACATCTGGACTTGCAAGGAAGAAGAGGGAGATAAAAATGGCAGGCAGGAGAAATCTCTATTGAAGACGCTACTGTGGGATTATTATCCCGTAATTTGTAAAGCAGGGAGAAGGGCTTCTTATGGGGTTTGTTACAGCAGTAGATGGGGCAGGCAGCTGGAGGACAGCAGAAAGCATCTCCCCAGTTCTCACCCTGTCCTGAGACCCCCATCTGTCCCCCAAGCCCTAACCCCACTGAGGTACAAGACTCTAGTGTAGAGCCTATTGCTTTTAGAAGAAATTTTGCTCAGACAAGAATTAAGCCTACAATGATTTGTCCTTACCAAGAAGCTGTGAAGGTTTCCACGTATAAGTTTGAGGAAAATGACTTTCGGGATTCGCTCTGCTCTGCTCCTTCGGTCACTTTGGCAGCTCCTCCTGGAGGGCACCAGAGCTGGCACTCGGACAAGCCATCAGCTAACAGGCTAACAAATTATTGATTCGCTTCTCACTTTGAAGCAGACAACAACCTACTCCTCAATGCACTGCATCCTTCAATACCTCCCTCCGGAGCAATACCGTTTGTAACATTGGCAGCACGGGGCACTTCCATCTCTCAGGCCTGACAGCCGGAGGGAGCGCCGCGCTTCGCAAATGTTCTTCTTTTACCTTCAGGCAGTGCCGGCAAAGGGAGGCTTTTGCACAGACCCTGGTTTTCCTATCCACACCTAGACTCAGCCAGATGCATGTACAAACATCCAAGCACACGTATGCAAAATGAACTGAATTGAGGATGCAGAGGTGTCTGACACCAAATGGGGTTAAGAGCTCATTTCCCCCACTCTTACAGCGTTAAGAAGCAAACACACTTTCCCATGCATCATGCACTTAATGAGCTCCAGACTGCAGCATACAGAAGGATCTTGACATTGGCTAGAAGAAACAAAATGTTCAAAATTATCTGGATACATTGAGGCACTTCATCATATATGGCTCATCAACATCTTGAATATCAGATTTGGGAAATTCCTGTCATTTTTTGCAACTTGCGGCAAGGTGTCCTGAACTTTCCCATTTTCTACCTGCCTTCTTGACATACTAGAGATGCAGTTTCTCATTTGAGCCACACACTGGAGAAGCCCAGGGCTGGGAACGAGGGCAGTCAATGGGGGCCATCCCATGTGCCCATGTGGTACCCAGCAAGGGGGAGGTGAACCCAAGAGCTGCACCTGCAGCTTCACACCAGGACTACAGGGCATGCCTTGGGCAGATGCCAGCTCAGAATACAGATAAATGTGGCAGCCCATCTATTCTGCATGAAAATGCCTTCTCTGCACCTCAAATCAGTACAGTTCTCTTGCAAATTTTTCCTGTTGTAGTGATTCTGAACAGTCATCCAGCCAATCCACCTAAACAGCTCTGAAAATGATACCGTGGCTTATCTGGCCAATGATCTACAATTTTATATCTCCCTAAACACCTATTTACAAACAGCACGATAAGCCTTGTTAACGTTACTGTGTCAAATTCTTATGCCATTTCCAAGGGTGCTTTGGAAAATACTCATTTTATCAGAAACATTAAACAGAAAAAGAAAATATTTCTATGTTTTGGCCACTCCTCTTTTAATTAAGATTGATATAGCAGAGATTTCAAGCATGTGAGAAATATTCTGTACCAAAAATACTTTTCATTGTCCCCATACTGTATTGCAGTATGTCCCAATTTTCAAGAGTCTGCTTTGCTTTAGATAACGTTGCCAAGTTACTAAAAAAAAAATCCACAGCAATGGGCTGCTTGTATCCCAGGGTCGTAATAATGTATCCTGGTGACACTGAAACATGGAGACGTAAACAACGAGAAGACAGAAGGACATTGACCCAAGTGGCTGAGTTTAAAGCACTGCCATTCCGGAGCAATGCGGTATTTATACTGTTGGACACATTATCACTATTAGTGGCTGTGGAACTAGGTGCCAATTTTAGCATTTCTTAGATTTATTTGCAAACGGAATTCATATGCCAGGCGCGTTACACAAGAGAGACCTCTAACAGATGCAGATTCATATATGCTGAAAAGGCTGAAATAATCACTCCTAGCCCCGAGGCAGAGGAATAGAACATTTGTTTTCAATATTTAAATTGAGTAACACTACAGGACAGCTCACGTTGATACAAACTTTTATAACAAGAGGTAGAGGACAGCACTGAGACATACAGCACTCCTGGCTGGATGGGTCATGTGTACAAATCAAGTACAAGCCACCATCAGCGGCAGCAACACTTTCGATGGCAGACTGATAGTGAGACAAGGTGGATCCCCTGTGCCTTTTATTGGGCTGATACATAAACTGTTACGCATGAGCTTCCAGGCCAAAAAGCCTCCTGGAGGCTGGCAGCAGAAAGAATACTTCTGGCCTGAAAGTTTCCCTCTGCTTGGAGCCAACATAAAGCCTCCACCTCTGTCCATTTTATCTCAAGCAGCTGAAAGCAATTGTTTGCAGCCCGCTTGTGACAAACAATCACAGCGACAACTTGCACAAACCCAGCGGGCCGATAGAAAAGTCCTCACCACTAAAGTGCATTGTTTGCTTTCTGTGCTCTCTATCTTCCCAGGGTATTTATAGAACACAGACACTGGGACGTTGCAGCCCAGCCGCAGCGACACTGAGAGCATGTAAGCACCTTGAGAGGGCTTTCTACAGCACTGAAGTGGTCAGACACCTTCTGGCAGTTCTTTTCCCTGACCAAAAACAGCTTGGGAAGTTTTATCAGTTCTGCTGAAATTGTGTCTTGAAAGGGAAGAAAGGAAGGAAATAAGAAAAGTTCGGATAATGGCAAAACCAGACATGGAAAACTTCAACAGGCATTAAATATTCTGAAATAAGGTTTTCTTCAGCTTTTTCTGTATTATGCATCTGAAAATAAATATTTCTTGAAACAAAGCCTTTCTGTGAACCCCAAACAATGCTTTTTTCCCCTCAGAATTTCCTTTCCAGCTTTGAAGTTTCTAATCAGTATAAAAGCAAACACAGAACACAGCTTCTGTCCATCCCACAACCTGCAGCTCAGACTCCATTCCTGCCTATAGGGCCAAATACTGGAGCCCTTTAAAAAAATCCATTCTATGCCTCTTGGTATAGCTAGGCATTTTTTTAAAAATATAAACTCAGCTTGTTAGCAAGAAATGAAAGTAGACAGCCCTCAAGCATACATCAGACCACATTTCCAGACAAGCTACTTAGAAGTGTAAAGCTATGAGTAACCTGGGCATATTTCTCCTGAAGAAGGCAAAATCATAGAATCATAAATGGCTTGGCTTGGATGGGATCTCAAGGATCAAGTTCCAACCCACTGCCACATGCAGAGCCACCAAACTCCATATCTAATACCAGACCAGGCTGCCCAGGGCTCCATCCAATCTGGCCTTGAACACCTCCAGAGATGAGGCATCCACAGCCTCTCTGGGCAGCCTGTTCCAGCACCTCACCACTCTTGATAAAGAACTTCCCCCTGACATCCAACTAAATCTTCCCTCCCTCAACTTAAAACCATTTCCCCTTGTCCTGCTATTATCTACCCTTATTAAGAGTGACTCCCCTTCTGTTTGTAGGCTCCCTTTAGGCACTGGAAGGCTGCAAAATAATAAAGTAAGAAGGGAAAGAGACCCAAACATACACTGCCCTGGTGAGAATGACAGTTCTGGAGCACCACTGTTGCATAGCTGGGCTGTGGCAGGTGAGAATATTCCTTCCCCAGAGGAAGCTTCAGGTTTATGACAAATCAGGGATGATGCTCAACAGCTATTTGATGAGCTCTGCAACAGCTGCTGGGGTCTGCGTGCCACTGCAACACAGCTGGAAGCACGCAGTGCCACAGCATTAACAGGATCATAACTCAGGGCTTGCCAAGCACTGAGCATTGCTAACTCTTTCTGATGAGTTATCTGTGCCCATAATCAGCTGTGAAACTCTTTAGGAAAGATGTTTTCTGAAAAGGAGAATTTATCTGAAAAGGAACCCACTGTCACTAATAAAGCCGTCTGGTCTCAAAGCCTCCACAAATCAGGCTCAAATCCATGATGCAATCTTAGGGAAGTTAAATGTTTTCCCAGCAACTAAAATTTAAGGAGTTTTTAAAAGAAGAAAAAACAAACAAACAAACCAATCAACAACCAAAACCAATCAAACAAATGAAGGAACCTTTGCCTATCAGAAAGAACAGCACGTGGATCCAGTCCCTTCAGCTCTGCCTAAGAGAGGCTCTATCTGCTGCACTGCTCAGAACAGCGAGCATTGGGCCCTTGTGCAGGGCCAGCTCTGCTGCGTACCGTACGAGAAAGTCCCTGGCACAGCTCTCAGCTGAGAGATCTCTCTCCTCTGCGTGTTGAGTGATAGCTCCGGCCGGGGAGGGGAACATCTCCCAGCTGGTGGTGGAGCAGCATCGCTGTTGTCGTCAGCGTTCCTGGAACCAGGCTGCTCTGCAGCTGCTGCGCGCTTGGTGAGCCTGTGGATCAGCGTGCATGGAGGGGGAAAGCAGGGGGCACGTTTCTGGCTTTGTCTGAGCACATGAGCAATCGGTTCTGAGTTCAGGATTAGTCATTCACACGTTGCCACGCTGACCACTCCTTCCCATTTCACACATGCCGAAGGCATCTGTCTTTAAGAATGACAATTAAATTAGAATCACTGCCTTCCCCTGCATTATATCAATGCCTGGAGCATAAAAAGGGTGGGGAAAAAAAAAAGCAGACTTTTACTCTGATTTACGCTGAATGCCATTTGTATTTTTTAATGCATGTCTGAAGGGAAAGAGTATCCACGGGTTGAATACGGGGGCCTTTATCACAAAAGGAACAGTAATACAAGAAAAGAGCAGAAGGGAGAAGGATGAAGAGAGAAACAAAGTATTTCAGAGAAATGAGTTCAAAGCTGCTGCTTCTTGGGCATTTCACAGATTCAAATCATGCAGATGTGCTGAGGAAGGAGGAGATGCTGCCACAGCCAGCACAGCAGAGCCCTCCTTGCACCTGCAACTCTGCTTCTGTAAAAGTAAGAGTAGCAGCAGCAATCTCCTTCCAGATGATTCTACCACTCCACAGCTGAGCCCCGTGCACTGCTCCGTAACAGCCTTTTAGGCATGATGAGGGCAAGGCTTTTAGTAGGTCTGATTTTGCCAGCATTAGAGGAAAAGGTCTCATCTTAGAGGATCTGAGCCTGATGATGTGCTTTTTCTCTTGCTGAGGATAAGAGCAGAGCCCACACATACCACAAAGCCTCCTTCAGTTCTTACTGCCGTACCAGTGAGCGACTGCAAGGGAGCCCACTGGTGCAGAAGACCCCCCAGCAGGAGCAATGATGCTGAGAACAGCTGTATTAGCTGTATTCTCCATGGACAACCTGTAATGACTGCATGGAGCACAAACTTCTCTTGCTTTCCCCACGTGATGCTGCAGACACACCACACTAAGCTCAACCAGTGAGGAAGGCAATCAAGCAGAACAAAACAACATCCAGCCAGGCCATATCATCTCTTCAAGCAGCCTCAGTGGTATTCAGACTCTCTATTTCTTTGCACATAATAACTGATCAGGAGAAACCATTATTTTCAACTCTTGATTGTATCCCAAGTCTCGTACTATCTAGTCATTTTGTCAAAGCGTTAGTTCCTATAGTTACACAAAACCAACCATTGCTTCTGGTTCCTAAGGAAATGAGACAAACTGTGGTCTGTCTGCCTCTTCCTCCTAATTGGGAAACATGAGGACCAGCTTTAATCCAGATCAGGGAAAGGTGGCAGCTTCAGGGATAAATAGGATCTTTCTAACATCCAAAACACAAACTCTGGACAGGAGAGAGATCCAGCAGCTCCAAGAGAGACTGAAATGTGAACTCAGGCTAAACCACATGAGTAATAGCCTTATAAATAACATCTAACTGTATTCATGAGGGTTCATAGCCAACCTCAAGACATGAATCTGTAGGAAACCAGGCTTAACTTTTCCCATTGCTCATTCGGAACTGAAGATGGAAGACTGACTGTTTGAACCACACGTAGTTAGCCTCCATCCCTACAAAATACAGAAGTCAGAACAGAAAGAACCTTTATCCACTCCTCCAGTTTCTCAGCTCTGTAAGTCAATTCAGACCTCTCAAGGCCCGATCTCACAAGGTCTGAAAATCAGCCTAGCAATACAACACTTGCAGCTTAACTGTAAATAAAACTTGAGACACAAGTGTCCAAACCTACAAGAGTAGACACAGCTCTGTCTAGTCTACAGAAATCAAAGCCAGAAAAACCAAACCACCCGATTTCATTGCTCCCTTCCCCTAACACAAGGCTTAAAAAGCATTTGTTTCTAAGGATCGTTAAATTAATACTCAGGAAAAACAATGATTTTCCTAAGAGCTATCTGACTTCCCATCATTAATTCAGCTTCTTTCAGGTGCTGAAGAGATGTGTGTAGGAATGGCATCCCACAGCACTCTGTGCCCATTGCTGTGCCTCAGGCACAAATCCATCCCATATTGTCAGGACGGACAGCAGCAGTGATAGACCTATCACTGGCATTTCTGGTAGGTACTGCATTAACTAATGCAGTTTAAGACACTGGTATTTCAAGCTTTCTGAGCAGATCTATAACTGGTTCCCTTTTACACTGTCACTTCTGCCGGGGGCACCCTTAGAGAGCTAGAGATTTGAAAATGTCTCCGCACAGACAGGGCTGGTGAGGCCTCCTCCACACAGTGATTTACATCACTGCAGCAATGAAAATTCCTGTCTGGAACCGAGTGCCTGACTGCAAACTTACCACAGCTCCGGGGCTAGTGGAGTCAAAAGGTCACCACATTTATTTGTTGCTCTTCCAAGATCACTTTCCCATGAACTTGATGGATTCTCAAATGCCTCCTATTGCACAGAAGACCGTGATTAATCTAAGTCTTCGTTAAGTCTGGGACCAGCAGTTTTTCTTCAAAAAACTCGCTCTTAAATTCACTGATCAGCTTTAGCAATTTTAAAAGTGATCAATTAAATTAAAATATATATAAAGGTTGTCTTTTTCTAAGCGAGTATAATACCTGTAGAAAGCAAATGACTCCAGGAACTCTTCTTAATGTAACACATTGCCCAGAGATGGAAGAACTCTGCATTCAAGATGCTCTCTTCTTCCCTCCCCTGTGCTGAGACATGGAAGAAGTATCCTGCTCCCAGCCATTTTATGCTGTGGCATAAAATGCTTTAACTTCATGTTTGTTTTTTCAGCTAATAAAAGTGCTTCTCCTTGTCTCTGAATTGTGATATTAGTTAATTATTTCATTTCTTAGGTAATACAATAGAATATGGTGATTTTATACAGTTTCCCCTAACTTCCTCATCTTTATAAAGCTGCGAGTCTTGGAGCAGCAGCTTCAGGCAGAGCTCAGCTTGCAGCCTTCCTCCTCAGTGCCCTGATGGCAGGCTTTATGCATGAGCTAGAGGTTCTCATCCCCTCTGCTAATCCTGCTGTGAAACAGAGACCCTGACAGCCATGCCTCTGTCTCCAGGTTCATCAGTTCTCATTTTTCACCCCAGGCAAGTTGGTTTGGAAGCAGCAGTGCTGATGCTGCCATGGGATGCAGGGGCACTGTCCATGCCCTTTTGGGCTCGCCTCCATTACCCCATCTCCCCCTTTATCCCATTCGGCCTTCCATTGCTCCTTCGAACTTCCTGCTGTCCCCCCACAAACTCCAAACTCACAGCAGGACCTCCCACTCTCCCTGTGCAAACCACTCAAACGCACACTCTTTGCATTTCCTCCCCCCCCTCCCCCCCCCCCCCCCCCCATAAGACACAATGCCTAGTCCTGAGATTGCATTTCCACCCCAAATACTCATCAAAATTAATAAGGCATGAGGTCTTATATGCTAAAACGGGCACATTCCCAATGGGAAAGCAGCAGTCCCAGAGCTCTCAAGCCTGGCAGGAAACTCTGTCTTTCCAAGAGCCCAGAGTTATGTGGGACAAACTAAATGATGCTACTCAGCAAGTTTCCCAGAGAAATACAGCAAGGGCCATGACAAGGCCAACAAGGCTAAAAATATCCCAGTGCTTACCCACACTCTACATACTGCTTCATTTAATGTGCCATAATTACAGCTTTTTGTGCACACACAGCTGTGTGTGAGGTGCAGCACTAGCACTGCCCAAGAGACATTGGAGCACAGTAGGAGCAGGCAGGCAGAGTCTTGGGGCAGCAGCAAAGTGAGAGGAATCTCCCAGAAGTGACACTGCTCAAGGGTGCTTTTGTGAGAAGCAGAAGTAAAATCTGCCAGTTTAGCCAGGTCTCAGAAATTTGGTGTATCTAGATGTTTTCAATGAATAAATTTCTCCCCTAGTTCTATCTACAAATTGTACTTGAGTCTGCAAAGCATCTGTTTAAAGCAAGATATAACTGGAGACATTTTCCCCTTGACAAAGTGATGGCATTAAATTCCAGGGTGCTAAAAACCAAACCAAAATTGAGAGCTGAGTTGCTGCAGAACTTGCCTGCCACAGCAAGGCATTCCCATGGATTTCTGTTAGTACATGAAGCTCTAATGGCACTGAAGCAGCTGAAGGACAGCAATTATGCCAAAATTGAAATCTTCAAAGTGCCTGTAAGCAAACGTTACTGAAACCTCTCCCTTTGGCTTTTGAATTCCCATTTGGTAGACACCATACCCTTCACATAACCCCTGGCTGCTGATTAATAAAATTTGGTGAAGGACAGCAAAACCATGCCAAAGGCAGCACAAAATCCCAAGTTTCTACAAATCCCAGAGGTGAAAATGCACGAATCCTCTGATCATTCCCTGCTTTCACTTAGCTACAAGTTTGAGATGAGAGCTCTCAAATAGGCTTTGCTTTATACCCTGCATTCCTGACAATAGCTCCACATTCACAAGCAATCACAACCATCTCCTGTGCACAATTACTCGCCTTCATAGCCTCACCTTGTCTAACTTCCACTGCAGACCACAGCTCCAGTCAGACACTACGTGCATTTTTCAGTAACTTTTCATGTAGCTGCCTGGATCTCTGGCTTGTGTAGGAAACCTGCTGTCTGCAAAGTTAACAGGCATGAAAACACTGAATACGATTCCACATAAGCTAAAACTGAGCTTTTTGGATCATTAGTGTTCATAGCACCTACTCAGGCTACTGCTAGAACAGCTCGCCCTTTATGTTCTGCAGATACTGGCTCAAGCTGTGAAAACCAAGCATCCAAACTTTCTGGTGTTCATGTTCTCCATCACATCTTCATCTTTGTGCTTTGTCTCATTTGTGCATGCGTGCTCTGAATGGCTTCCACACCAAGCAGCATATCCCAAAATCCCTGGAGTTGTTCATGGAATGTGTGGATGTGGCACTGCAGGACATAGTTACTGGGTATAGCAGTGATGGTTGGACTGGATGATAGTGGTCTTCTCTAATCTTAATGATTGTATGATTCTACGGAAGTCCACACACCCTCAACAACAAAACTCAAACTAAGCAGCAGCAGATTCTCCTTCTCACCTTCAAACCATCAGCTTGGGACCACTGCTGCACAACCAGCTCAGAGCAGCAGCACACTGCAGCAATGCAGTAACCAGAGGAAGGAGGATGGCAGCACTGTCATGCTCAAAATACACCTGTATCCCCGAGGCAGAGAAGAAGAGAGGCCAGTGGTGCTGGGTGAGAGCATGACATGCTGGCCAGGGGCAGAGCTCATCCCATTGAGAGGCACTGCGCCCATTGAGGACGTCATGGACACACCACGACTAATCAGTTCTCAAAATGATCCATATGGGTTCCCACCTTGTATAAAGCCTCATAAAAATACTGGAGTGGGAGGAAAAATGGTTTGCTGACTGCTAGAGCAGTTTACTTACATGCTGTTTGTCTGCTTGCAAATAAATAGCTTTTCAAGCAGGAATCCTGAATAAAAGTAATTGATTTTTTACTGAACATAGAGAGACATTTCACAAACTGTATCCTCTGTGTCATGTATCATAATGCATACCATGCATCATAATAAATCCATGCTTCTCTCAAAGCCATGCCTCAGTCCTGGTCTTACCGTTTGCTAGCCTGTTAGCTGCCTGTTCCCTCAGCAATTCCCATTGCACGAAGCAGCTGATGAGTATTGTGCACACACAGGGGCAGCAGCACCACCCTGCTGAAGACTTCCCAAGAATGTGCCTCGAGGCACTAACACAGCAATCCCAGACCAGGTTCTGCTTTTGATTTCCTCCAACCACCTCAGATAAATGACTGCATGGCAGCTCTCCCATCTATGCAAGACCCCAATTCCAGGGGTTGTTGTGAAGATTACCTTCTATAAGGCTCTTAGAAGAAGGAAAATGAAGCATTTCCTTTGTGGTTGCACAGCTTGTGGCAACGACCTGGGCTTCTCAATACAAACACACCAACAGGTGCTTGCAGCACAGAAAACATTCTACACAAGTGATCTGAATATTTAAAAATGCAAAGAGGAAGGAAAGGCTTGTGGGCATATTTTCTTAATGTTGCTGCATCTTAGGAAGCCTATGCTCTTCTCCCTTTTACAGGATGATTTAGAAGGGCCAAACTCAATTTTCCAGTATAGGAGAGAGAGAGACTGGGAAAGAAGACTGAAAAGACCAAATGCTGAAAGAAAATATCAGACAGAGACGACAAATGACATGCAAGGTGTTCAATGAGCTGGGTGCCACATCCAGCATCAGTGACACAACCTCCCATTTCTCAGCCATCTCCTATTCAGCCATACCCACAGCATGAGTGCTGAGTGCCAGACATCAGGAATGTTGATCATCCAGACAGCAGGATAACAATATATGGCACCGACAGAGTACCTGTGATTACCAGAGCACTTTGCTAGTGAGCACAACCTCCCTCTGTCACTAGGAGACAAATTAATATTTGTCCTCATTATACAGAAAAGAACCGAGACACAGAAAGGTTACGTGACTTGTTCTATACAGCAGAAGTCAACATCAGAGCAAGGAATATGGGACTGAGCTAGCCATATATTTTCTCCACAGCCCCCGTTTTACACCCTGTACTGGCTTCAAGAGGCTGCAATGCACTCATATCAGAAATTACAGGGATGAGACCATGTGAAGTTATGCATTTAAAATAGGTAATAAGAACATCTAGAATTATGATAACCAATTGCAGCTGCTAAGAGGCAAAACTTGTGACAGAAACACTGCACACATCAGAGTTGGTCTCTGGAAATAAGGAGGTAGGATGAGATGTTTCCAAAAGTCATTACATGTGCACCCATAGAGCAGAAGGTCCTGGCCAATGTCAGCCTGGTGGATTCTCAGCCCAAGTAGGAACCCCCAGCCCAGCTTCTTTTTCCCCACATTCCCACCAAAAATCAAAAAAGAAAAAGAACTGTAGAGTGAACTTGTTACTGGCTGATACATATGAGAAGGCAACTTGGGATAATTCAGTTCCTGGCTGATATATCCTGCCTGGGAGTTATTCTCAAAGCAGCAAAAGAAGGAGAATAAAAACATTTCCTAATGGATCTTGACTTCTCTCCCTTCCTATAATACTCTCATTGTGCTTGCCAGATTGGAAACCACTCCTGGCCAAAATGTCCCCGCCAGGAACAGTACAGAAAATTAGATGTCCACTAATAAATATCACCTAATAACAGGGAAAGGAGCTATTGTGCTTATGGTCTGTGCTGATATCACTGAACAACCTGGAAAGCAGCACAGTCGGAGATGAATTCACAAATCCAAGCACTGGTTTGAAATTCTGACTGCTGAGCATCAGCATTGCTGAGGGCTAATATTGGCCTTGCACCAAAACATCATCAAGCCTACAGTGCCCACCAGCAGGTTTTTTTAGCTGTTCTTTAGTCTAAGAGCAGCCCCACGCTAAGCTAGTTGCATTACCAGGAAAGTAGCAAGTATAAGACGTTTCCATAGGGGAAGTGGGCTGGGAAGGCCATCATTAACTTTTTACCCTGAAACCCTCCTGCATGCCCAGTCCAGTCTCATCTGGCAGCAGAAAGGCTGCTGATTTACAGATTGTCTCGTCTCCTCTACAAAATACTCTTGGTTCCCCTTCCAACTCCCCAAGAGATGCAGTATGTATTCAATGGCCTTCAGCCACGTGGAGAGTTTATGCAGCCCAGAACTTGTAGGGTCAGGAATCTTGGCCACCTCAACACTCCACTAATGGAAAGGAAAGGAGCAGGGTTGGCTGTGGGACAGCTGCGCGGCCATGGAAAGGAACTTCACAGCTGCTCCATCCCCATGTGACACGGCAGCAGAGAGGGACCTGCAGTCCCCATGGGCTGCCCAGCCATTTCTGCCCATCTCAATCTGCCCATGGCAATATTACACTGCTATAACTGCGTGCAGAAAGCAGGCAGACAGGAGAATCCCGTCCCCAAGAGATTAATAAAACCCATCCATGAAAAAAGCAGCAAAAAAAATGTTGGGATGCATATTAAAAGGCAGAGAACAACACATGGGTGGCTGCTACTTTAAAAGCCAGCATTTGCAAACTCAGAGGCAATGAGCTCACTTGGCTGTTGCCTTCTCCTCTTCCCCTCTGCACACAGAGAACGCTGAATGGAAACGCACACAGCACTGCTGGGAGAGCCCAGCAGCCTGCAGCACCGCTCAGCCCCCCACAGCAGCAGATTTGTAATCACTTGTGCAAGTCAGAGGCTCACAGTGCTGGACAAGAGGAACTCCCAGAGCACCTGGGAAACAAACACAATCCAACTCTGGTGTCCGGAGTGAGCTCAAGGCAGCTCTCACTGATCTACCTGGCTGAACAACAGCCTCCATAGGCAGACCCAGAGGCGGGCAGCTGGGCAGGAGAAGCTCCACCTGGTTAATGTGTCTCCAAGCAGAGCAAAATCCGTGGGGCAAAGGTGAAAGGCAGCTCCATGCAGCTCCATACAGTCCCTGCCCTGCAGTGGGAGAGCAGCCTGACCTCTGCTCCAAGCACACTCAAAGCATTCGCCTGCTCAGCGTTCTCACCAGCAACCTCCAGCAGCACTGCGCTGGGGGCTTGGGGAAGAGGTCAGAGAGAAGAGCTTTACACGCCGAGTCGTTCCCAGACGCAGACGAATCGTTTCCTTATTGTACATGGCAGCCTCCCACGGCCGCGCTGCCAGAGGGCTCTCTGAAATCGCATTATGGGCCCTTCCCTCACTCCCCTTTACGTCCCCCGGCACTGCTCTCTCATTTCTGATGTCAACGTGGGGCCCAGTGCTCTATGTCCACAGCTACAGCCTCTCTGAGCCTGTGGGGCCCAGCGAGGGAGTGAGGCCAGGGCTGACGCAGTTCCAGCACTGTGCCTGTGCCCGCGGCTGCCTGCTGCACCTCAGGAACCACAGAGCTGGTTTTGCAGAGAGCATCAAAGAGGAGACAACAGGCTCAGGCTATGTTGGGATGGGTGATGAGCTCCCTGCAGCTATAACCGCATGGGGAAGACACGAGCCTGCATTGCCTCCCGAGGCCATGGGGCTGCAGCAATGGGGGGGTATGTGGGCTGCACCCGAGGGATTAACCAGAGACTGAGCCTTCCCACCAGCATTTCTGGTGTTGGTGAAATGCCTCGACGAAATTACAGCAGCACTATTGCACACAGCTGGGGGTAAATTATTCCTTATGAAACTTTTATTTAACATAGTCTCTTCCCCTGTAAATCACAGCACTCAGGCCCAGTCACTGCAGAGACATTGCCAATGGCAGCTATGACAGAAGTGATGCCAACTCTGTCACACACTGGCCCCCCATGGGCTCTCTGCTTGTGATTTGCTCTCAGGCACAGTGCCCTGCAGAAGGGCATGGAGACACTCATACAGCAGCACAAGGTCCTGATTTATTGTTGTTTGTTTTCTCCTCCTTCTATCTTCCACGTTATCTAGCTGGGGAGTTTGGCACCATGCAGAGCTCTCTTCTGGTTCAAGTGTCCTGCAATGAGTTCCACAGCCCCACCACACCTCAGCAGTACATCAGCACATAAAGGTGACCTAGCACCACCCCACCTTCATAATGCAGCCAGAGAAGGACCTGTCGGCCTAAAAAACACAACCCCTTACTGTGCCCTTCTACCCATTTGAAATTACCCTTCTATCTAGGCAGAAAACATGCACATACTCTATCAGCAGAGCTACTTGTGAACCCACGAAGATGACATGGCACTGCCTTGTCACTGAGCACAGTCCCCATCTGCAGTACATCAACAGGAACTCTGGGCACAACCACAAACTCTTCTAATGGGCCCTGAAGCAAAGTCCTGCTCCAAGCCCTTCCTAATTGGACAGCTCTTCAGGGTAAACCCAAAAGCACAACCAAAGCAGCTAACTGCCGAGACCCCCCACGCTTTGAAAGAGGCCCCAGGCAATCCTTACCTCCTGCTTTCCTCCTTGAGCAGGTGGACAAAAGGCAGAAGATGCTTTTGACCTTCCTCAGCTGGGAGGCTGTGATGATTTATGGCTACATCTCTCCTCCAGCAGAATGGATCATACTCATAGAATCAGACTTGAAATATCAGATCAAGAAAATCAAGTCATAAAATCAGCACAGGGACTGACATCTGCACCTCCTAGAGGCTTTTGTCAGGGTGATGTTTCAGAGGAGGGACACTCTCTGCTGGCAGAGCTGGGCTGCCACATTTAGGTGCTTCTTGGATACAAAACCCAGATCAGAGATACATGGACAAGTCTACTGTAACAGTCTGGAAATTTGACTGTTCCCAAACAAAGCCACTTTCTGAGCCTGTCACAACAGCCCTGCTTCACGCTTCAAAAACTTCACTACCAATCCGTGCGTGGGTCCAAGCCCCTCTGTACACATCCGTGGAAATCCTATGCTGTTCATCATACAGATGGAGCTTGAAACTGAGCAATTCTGTTCTACCAAGACCCATAGAACACCACAGCTCCAGCGCCAGGAATGGTCACCAACCATTATACAATTCTAAGCACAAAGAATGAAAGAGATTTAATGTAAAACAGGGAAATGATTATGGCAGTGAAAATTTAAAATGCCACCAAAGTCATTCATCTAGATTTCTACACGCTGCTATGTTACTAAATCACAGTTTGGTGTGCAGGAGGCGGGGCTGAGGATCGAGTCTAATTCCAGTCCTAACATTCCCTCTTTGGACTGAATTCAGCCTTCATTTAAGAAGATGCAATTTTAATGATTTACAGCCAAGTATGCCAAGTCTCAGTTTGGCTTTTTATGTGGCTTGAGGCATATGTTAAATAGGATCATAATATTTACTTACCTCACCAAAGTGGTGGGAGACTTTATGCAACAACACCAACTTGCATTTTAATGTGGTACAAAGAGATGCTGTCTGAAGTAGTTTCAGGCACTACTTTGAACCTCTCCTGCTCAGTTTTTATGGCTCTAAAAACCATTTTTTTTTTTCCATGTTCTATTTTCTTCTGTGCAAAAAGGTAATAAACAAAAGGTAAAAGCATTAGAATCCAAACAGACCCAATTTCCACTACTGCAAATTCACAGCAGAAGCAGGCTGGGAGCAAAGAAGCTAATTTCCTTTTCTTACTCTTTTGTGATTTGAGCCAGTTAGAAAGAAAAATAAAAGAATTAAATCTTCATCAATCACAGTTTTGGCCAGAAGAAGAAGAGAGAAAGAAATGCATGAAATTTTCCTTTAACTGTTAGAGTTGCATTTCTTAGAACACTCAGATGGCTTTTGTAAAAAGTTAAAAATGAAAAAGATTAAAACATTGTTTCTTGGTTGATGATGATGCTTCCATTAGAAGCATCAAAAAGATTTGAAATTATAGATGTTTACTATGAATGTTAAAAACCTTTGTTACTGGCTTTGCTGGGACAGAACTCCAGCACAGGTGTATCGCAAGAGAAGAACAAAACCAAGGTGCTGGCAGCACTGAAAAGCCAAAACTCAAGAAGAGCCCACAAGTGCTCTGATCCTGCAAACCAATGGGTATTAAGCAAAGAACATCTAACCTCCAGGAGGAATATTAATGCACTGCAAGCAAGTTTAACTCTAACACAGCCAATCTTACAAACGATACTTACTCAGAGCTCTGCCTTAATACATTTGTTTTCCATGATAAGAGATGGGCAGAAAGCATACAGACAGCCCACAGGCCTCCAGAGCCAAGGCTTGTCCTGGATGGCACCCTCAGGTGCCAGGTCACTGCTGTGAGTAAGTCGCTGTACTGCTCTTGGGCACCCAAGAAGCTCAAACAGGCCAAGGGCCTCAACAGCATTGTCAAGCATTTCAGCTCCATCACCCAATGGCACTAGAAAAAAAAAAAAAAGTCAGCCAAGTACTCTCTGCTGCACAAGGAAACAGGCCTAGGAGGACTGTGTCCATCAACAGCTTTGACTTTAGTGTGAAAATGTGCTTCAGGATCCAATCATTCCCTGAATGTCCACAAATCCCTTCACCCACCTCTCCCAGGTTCTTTGCCTTTTCTAAAGTATTATCAGTAAAACATTAACGCAGGAGCACTTAGAAAAGAAGCCAACCAAACAGAAGCTGTTCACTCCTCTCCTTGCGTTGTCAACTACAAACAACCCTTTTCCAGTGCTCAGTCAACATCCCAATCACTTCTTTCCTCTGGAAACACCTAGACAAATAGGTGTGTCTAACACGCTGCTCTCAAGTTAAGCAAATCAACTGGGAAGCAGAATATGGCTAAACCATCCTGCCTGGTTGCTGGTCCATTTTTCCATCCCTGGGCAGAGACAGGGCTCAGAGGAGATTCTATGCAGTCATGTGGCCAAGGACAAAAGGCTGTGGATCGGCAGTGTTGGTTTTCATTTCCAAATCTGGTCTGTTAGCCTGGATGCATTAACACAGGTTTGTCAGCCTTTATCTCTCAAACTGCATTCACCACTTCATCAGGAAGCCCTTGAGAGAGATACCACTGCCTATAGTAACGAGCTCTGACGTCTGTCAGAGTCTTCCTGAGTATTGCCAAAAGAAGCAGAAATACAGGACAGGCCAAGAGCTGCCTTCTAAACCCAGCACATTTCCAGCTGTGGCCCAACAGAGCATTGCATCCAGGGCTGCTGAAATGAGCTGGTGTCAGCCATGCACTGCATGACCCACATTGTGCTCCCACACTACCATGACCTCAGCAGAGACCATTTGCATTTTTACTTCTTCTGCAGTGCTGTGAATTAATGATTGATCATGGACCTTCACCATGAATCTCCAGGCTTCTGTCAGCCAGTGTCACAAACTTAACATTATCTAATTGTAAGTTTTCCCATTTAATTGCAATATACACCTGCTCAATGTCCCTCTGTGTGCGGAAAAGCATCATACTTCATTTAAAAAGCCCTCATTTAAATTCAACAGCTAGCTGTACAGATTTAACCATTAAACTGATTTATGTTGCATAAAAGATCAAACCAGATCGCACCTTGTGGCCAAATAACCATAAAAGGTTTCTGTAAAGATCATTAATTCACCTCCCTGGGCAGTTAGTTTAGCAGTAAATATGACTTAGATGACTTTATCCAGTTAACCTTAATCAATTTGTTATTATGATTAGTCACCCTAAATAATACAAATGCGAGAGGGGAAGGTGTTACTGTGCAGACCCTGGCAATGAGCAGCCCAGTGGTGCAGTGACCCATGCAGCTGGGAAGCAAGTACCCACCATGCTATTCCAGACATCCCTGGTGCTTGTACAGCCAGTTGGTGAGCAGAAAGCAAGGGCAGCCCCATTCACCCCATGCTAGGAGGAAAGCTGGCCCAGCCATCCACACAGCACCTTAAGATCTGGCAAGATATTCTTTGGCAGCCCCTGCTCTGTCACACACTTCCAGAGCGACCTTGGCCAAGGTACTTTATCTTACTGAAGCTCAGCTCCCCAGCTGTTAAGAGGGAAGATGCTGCTTCCCTGTCTCACCGGAGTCATCTTAAAGTTTGTGAGGCATTCAAACATCACAGCCCTGGGAGCCATAAAAGTACCTTCAGCAGGCAGATCCATCACGCTCAGTGCTCACTCCTCTCCTAGTCCAGCACAGCTCTGTTGACTTCAGCCCATTTACTCTGCCACAGAGGACGTGAAATCAGAGTCAGGCCCCCAATCTGGCAAAGGGATTGCTGCTTCCTCCGCACCACTGCAGTAACCTGCAGAATGGATCCCAGCAGGGACTACAGCAACAGGAGTGCTAAAGGAAATAAGCCCATATCCCGTCCAAAGACATTCACACCTGAACAAAGCACATTACACTGACAGTCCAGCACTCTATGCAAACTGCTGATATCACGTCACAGTCTTTTTATACCTGAGAGGACAGATGACTAGAAGAGGCTTAAATTTTAATTTACAGACAGGTACAGGTCAGCAGCAAAGTCACACAGGCACTGGTGGAATATCACTGTACAGAAGAACACAGACTCCAAGTGCTTGGATTCATGCCGCCTGACCTCACAGGGGTCAGAGCACTGCTCGGTGGCTGCTGTGTTTGGTATGCAGGCAGCACATCAGCAAGTCAGGGTGCCCGCATGAAAGGGCTCATTTTGTCTGTGTGTATTTCTCTGTCTGTGTGTTCAGTCTCACCAGGCCAAGGAAAGCACTTTATCCTTCATTTCTATGCTCAGCCACGTGCTTCTCCCGCCTTCCCATATTGCATATGCGACTGTCTGAATGTGGAATGCTTCTTGTTCCAACATGCATGCACCTGCACCTCACAGGAAAACAACTCCAAGCCCACGCCTATGTCCAGCATGATCAGTTATTTTATTCCAAACCCAGTTCCTACTTCAGGAGGCATTTGATTCAAGCAGAAAGCAAAGGCATGATCCAGACCATGGTCAGAGACCCCAGTGGGGTCTTTCCACTGACCTCAGTGGGCTTCAGTTGAGGTTCTGTATTGAATTACTCACAGTCATTATTATTAAAGAAGATATTTGGGCATGGCTTGCAATCCACAAAGCCACTAACATGGAACACAACATATTAAAAAAGACAACATAATTTGGGAAGCTGAAAATGCTCATGGAAATCCCTTCCTTCAATGTGAATGAACTTTTCTGTGAACTTGTTTGCATGATCATTTGTTCTTGGATGGAAGTTAAGCTTTCTATGAGTAAAGATGAGGGATTACAAATTCACACAGCATACAGGAAACCTCAGTTCCTATGACAATACTTTGCACTCTTCTGGATCAGGCTGCAGGACTGTGGCCAAGGCAATTTTATGGAAACCAAATAGTCCATCCTCATTCCTAGCTGCATTCCCAAATCCACAGAAACAAGAGCACCAGTATAAAGTCCGTAAGGAGAGCCCGATGAATTTTAAGGAAAGCGGGGCCTGATTTTCTGTAGCATTTGAAAAGCACATGCTCAAAATTAAGCATATAGATAAGGGTCACTGACTTCCACAGAAGTTATTCATGGGACTAAGCTATGTCTTGATTTGGGAACTGGAGCTTAAGTAGCAGACAGCAAATGCACAGAAGACTTTTCATTTTTATAATTAAGTCGTATCACATCAATCTTGCATCAACAAAGAGATGTTATTTATAGAATCTGATATTAAAATCTGAACTCCTTTCAAATATTGAGAGTGTTTTGTTATGTGACGCATCCAGGTGCTACGGGAGATTTTGACAGACAGACTGATCCAAGAGTGCCAATTAACAAACACACTCAGAAGCAGAGTATGACAAAAGTCACAACATCATCAGAAGAGGAATGTGTTTTCTTTCATCGGAGGAAATAGCAATGAGGAAAAAAAAAAAAAAGCTAATCTCCTCTAACAGTATGTCAATAGTTCTCCTCTACCACCCCATCACTCTGATTTTTTACTAACTATAGATACATCACAAAGAATCCTAATAACAGAATGAAGAAAGAAATACATATTAATTTCCATTGTTGCTGACAAGTCAGAGAGAGTTAAGACTGGATGAAAAGCCTGTTGATTTTTTTATCAGCATGTTTGCTTTTAAATTCACCGGAGTGCTTAAGCGATCCGGTGAGTTCCACATTTGTTCCTAATCTGCTCGGAAGGAAGGGGCCGGCGGAGGGCAAAAGGCAGCATCTGGCACTTCTGCTTATTTTCAGATAGAGTTTAAGGCAAGCATCCAGACCTGGAGGGGGGTTTTAAAATCCTAATCTCAAATTTCTACGGTACTTTTCTTCTTGGGAGGGATACAGTGGTGTCTTACACACTCCGGCCACAATTCTACAATGAATTTATTCAGGCTTTGTGTAAGAAAAAGGGATGAATTTTAGGAGGACTGGGGCTACAGATCACTGTGGCCACTGCTTAATGCACAGAGCTGCTGCTTAATGGCACGGATAAGAATATCCTACATGACTTCTTATTCAATTATATCTGCCAGGAAATAACCATGCAAAAAGGAACTGGCACCTCATCACTTCTGAAGAGTGCCAAGTGATAATTAATGATTTCAAACGTCAGAAACTTCATTTAATGTCTTTCCTGGGGGACTACTGATGGTGCCCCAACAACTCCTTCTTCTGAGTCACTACCTGCCAACCTTAAGAGCCTTTCTTTAGGACTGGGACTGTTCAAACAACATTTCCTATACAGGATTTGGCAAGACTACAATGTGCCTGAGGCTGTGGTTGCATACTGCTGATAGGTGAGGCTTTCTGTCCCATTGGCAACCCCAAATGACCCGATTCAACCCACAATTTACATCTCTGCAGACATTACCTGTCGCCGACTCACATTTTGAGCAACACTCCTACACAAGGACTGGCTCCGATTCTCTCACCTTCCTTCTTACCAAGTCTGTACAACCAGAGGACTCCCAAACCTTGTCTACAGTGAGAGGTATGGAGACCCACATCTGTGGTCCTGAACTGAAGGAGTCAGAAGCTCAGCAATTCAAGCCAAGTTTCACATATTTAGTCTACGTATGCGTAACAAAAGACAACTTATATCAATAAAAGTAATATAATAGAATCATAGAATCAATATCAATGTTTTCAAAATGCTTGGTATGAGCCTCCTCCATAGGTAGTTTTCTTTTGATCTTAGTGAACTGCCTTTGGAAGTTTCTCATTTCCAAGAAAGACAAAAAGATCCCACATTTAGCCACACAGCAACTTAATTTGTATGCAACTTTCTTCCTTGTTTTGTCAACCTCAGACAGGGGTAACAGGTTAATTGCTATTTTTATTGGTGTAATGGTGCCAATTGTAAAGTGCGTTATCTCCTAGCTACGTGGAAGAAACAGATCACGTATAAAAACATCCATGCTCTGCTATCCGAAGCAATGTGAAGCTGGAAGATTGTAACCAACAACAACGAGGTAATGAAAAAAAAAAAAAAAAAAAAAAAAGAGGGACACCTCACTACACTGAGTCAGCACAGATTCAGTGCAGCCAGCTTTGAGAAAAAGCTGAAAAGCTTTGTGTGGTCTGAGCCATCTCCCCAGTGCTCAGTGAGCTGAGAACCTACGTGCCAGAGCTGAGCACTCACTGCTCGCAAGAAAATCCTCCTGGAGCTCAGGGCCGTGGGGCTGCAGCTGTAGGACACCCCAGCACTCTGCTGGTTCTCACCAGCCACATGTCAGCTCCAGGTGCACCAGCACTGTGAGCTCCATCTCAGCCTGGTGGCCACTGCCCTCCTCCCCTCTTTACCTGTGGGTGTCCTGCCCTATGCAGTCACGCCTGTCTCTGAAGGAAGCCACAGAGCTGTGTATTCATTTAGAAAGCTTACTGATGGGCTTGGTAGACAACAGAAAGAAAATGCGAAGGATTTAGCATTTTTCTTCTTTCTTTAAATCTGGAAACGTTTGGTAGATGCAATTAACCTTGTGTGGTCATCTCTTCCCACAGCTACATGTGGCTGCATAACAATCTCATCCAAATTGCTTATTCAGTGCAAGGTTCCTCTTCAGGGAGTTTTCATCCAATCTTCCTCCCTCCCTTGCTTCAAGGGGGCTTAAAGAGAGGACTTGGGCACTCTGGACTTTAAATGACCCTTGAATGCTGCACAGCATTTCACAGCAGGACAAATCAACTGCCCCATCAAATAAGTCTCAAAGAGACAGGTTTGTTGATTGGGAAAGCATAGACTCAAGCTGAGGCTAAAGAGTATGTCACAAATATTAGTGTGAATATTAGTGAAGGCCCTATATCCTTGCAGGGAACAATGTTACCCCTAGGCTAAAATCTGTGCTAATATTCTGAATCTATATCACATCTTCTCAGAAAAAAAGTCCTACTGGATTTTAAAGCTCAATAGCTAGTAGGATCCTTCCTTTATCTAATCCTGTAGAAACTGCTGTTATAGGTTTAACTATCCTATAATAGGGAATATAGAGCTTTACTAAATTTCAATGTTTTGTAATATATTTGCACTGAAAATAGAGCTGAAAATCCCTGTTATATGTTAATACTTTCAGGTGAAATATCTGAATGTGTAGCTGCTGATGAGCCCTATGCTGGGAAAAATAGATATCCTATAATTTTAGAGCCTAAATCTTCAACATATTCAGTATTTTCCACTCCGAGTGTTCCCTTTGCTTTGAGAATTTGGAGTCAGAAAAAGAAGAAAATTGAGACTCTGTAAAAACTTAATCCAGAACCATGGTAAATTAAAATGAATTTAGGCACTACTGCTTATAGAAATGTCCATTCAGGTGCATGGCACGCTAACATAACTTGGGTTGTTGTTGTCAGCTTTCTTACTCTGTTTGCAATACTCAGGCCTGTGTGAGCCTTCTCTTCTCAGCACTGTACCTGCAGACAGGAAGGCAATAGCCTGAGCTTCTCCCAGTGCTGTGAACAATGCCAGTGTAGGAACACTGGCAGCTGTGCTGAGACAAGTAGCTCTGGTGACCCTGGGCATGATGTTCTCACCCAGCTGGTTTGGAGGAGAACTTGGATGAACTATCAGAGACTGAAAGAATCAGTAACAATTTGTACACATGCCTAAGGGCGGGATTGACCGGAAAGGAAGCAAAATCTGAAAGGAAGCATGTGAAGGACCACAAAGTCCCAGCAGACAGTTTTGGAATTGAACTGATAAATTGATCCCAGCTGGCTGAGACAGCTCTGTCCAAACAAGATCCTTCTAAAGGCCCCACCTGACAAACAGACGGGGATGAAATGAGCTGCTGCAGCAAACTGGACCTTTCCAGAGAAGAACCAGATAAGCGTATAACGAAGAGCACACATGATCCAAAGAAAATCTGTCAATTCAGACTCAGCAGCCAGAAGATATTTATGACAACACCAAGAAAATAAATGCTCACCTATAACCTTAGAAGCAACACGCTGGCCGAGCCCAACACTATCTCCCAGATAACAATCTAAAAAGAAATCTTCCCTCCTGCCCTCTGCACATCCCTTTGATGTACAGCTGCAAGGGCTGGCCAGGTGCAAGCTGGTTTATTGAGTCATATGCATATAGCTTTGTAAAGCATTCTCAAGACTTCAGATGAACCTGAGTTCAACACTTTATGCCTTTGAGATCCAGTCCCTGATAGGAAAGCTCAGCAGCTGCTGGCTGAGCACATCTGCTTTCTTGGAAGGAACCTCCCCTCTGCACCTTACAGGCACCCGGGTGCAGAGGTGCAGCCAATCCTGCATTTGTCTGCAAGGAAAGACCGGCTCCCAGGAGGAGGAAGACAATGTCATACTCTCACCCACAGGCTCTCCGAACAAAACCTGCAGCAATCTGCCTGTGAACTGAGGATTGCAGGGAGAAAGGAGCTGGAGGTATATGCTGGCCCCAAGTTCTGGTCCATCACATGCAGACAAACTTCTCCAGAACCCATTTTCCAGGTGAAGCCAGATCACTTGTCCTGGCTTCAGCTCCTCTGTGCAAGCGCAACCACGTGCCGTGGCACTGGTTTGGTTGATTCCTTCTCTGCACCACACAAAGGCAAGGCTGCTGAAACCTGTCTCCACCCCCAGGGTAGGTGTCTGCAGTGTGTGGCTGGGCAAACACCCAAGGCAGCTCCCAACAAGCCAGGCTGAGCCTTGTGAGCAGCATAACCACGTCTGTTTGGCACTTGGGAGCAACATAACCACTGTGACAAGCCAGTGCAGCCTGCTTCCCTGAAAGCCCACATAACCCAACAAAGCATTGCATGAGCACTGTCACAGCTGAGACCTCCTGTTCACACATCCCCCTCCCCAGGTCTGAGCTCAGCAGTCAAGAAACATCTGACCCCAAAGCCAAGAACTAATCCCACACAGCACATACAACAGATCAAGAAATTCCCATTCCCCTCCTCCTTTGCACAGGAATCTGTGGCTGCTGGATTCCATTAGTCCTTGCCCTTTGTCACAAATACATGAGCCATTTCCAATACCCACGCTCACTATGCTCCAGTGGAGCACACACTCAAGGAAAGGTAAGCAGAGCCAGAGGCCTGGCTGTCACTGCAGCCAGCAGAATGAAGCTGCTCTCAGCTTACAGATCGACTCAGACATGTCCAGAAATTCACATCAGATATTCACTCTCTCTGAATGGATAATAAATATGTCTGACCCAATAATCCAAGTATTATCTATGTCCCAGCTACTGAATCCTACGACACAGCTACACACCCGATGTAATTTTAATAACATAAGACCACAAAGAGCAACGGAGCACAATGGTGAAGGCAGACAAGGGAACATTGATGTTTATAGCGGAATGTGATCTGAAAATCAATCTACTGGTGGCTTATCTGAAATATAAGCAGAAGCAAGTGGAGCAAAGGAGCCTGAAGTTCATGTGTTTTTGCCATCAACGTGCCAACCCCAGGGAATCCTGCATGTGAGCTGCCTCTGCAGCCACAAACAAACACTCTTCATTCAGGATCAATGTGCCTTCAGCTATCCTTATACTAATTGCAAAAGCTGGATTTTGCAAAAGCTGGATTTTGACAGCATTCGTCCACATGTGGTGCTACACAGGCTCCTACCTGCAGGCAGAAAACTGAAACATCTTTTAGCACAGACAATAGCACTTTACCTTAAGGACTCTACTGAACTCAGTGCTCCATAAGGTAAGTTGCAGCACCTGAACGCCGGCAGCTTCCACGGACTTCAGCAGTCCCCAGAAGCACTGCAAGATCAGCCACTGTGAGCAGCTCAGTACAAAAAGGAGCTCACTGCTAGTGTTTGCAGTCACTCACTCGATTGTCAATCTGGCATAACTTCTCTCATATCAGTAAATTCATTCCTTTTTACAAGCAAGAAATCACAAGCACAATCTTACACGCCGTAGTTTGGCTTTTTTAAGGAAGATAAAGGCTCCAAATCTCCTTTCAGAAGGCATTTTCCACTTAACAAACTCAGCAGCACACATACTATGTTTCTCTGGCCAAAGCACAAGCCATAAACCTCTCTCCTCCATCAGAATGCATACAATTCCAAACCCCACAGCGAATGGCACTCAGTTTAAACAAAAGGGAACTAAAATTTTAATCTGCATGGACTGGATGTATCTGTATTCCTAAATACAAGCCTAGCATGAGCTAGGAAACTTGGGGTTTCCTCCTGGTGGTGACACGATCAAAGAATATAGATTAAAAGGAGCTACATTATGATGGAAGATATCTGCCCTTGATACCTTCTGAGGGGTGAATTCTCTATGTACTGCTGTCAGAGGCAGACACCAGGTGAAGGGGTCTTTCACAAGATAGGTCCAGTAGATGACACGTGGAAGAACTCCTAAATGTTCTGTTAGAACACAATATTACTGTACTATTTCCTCACAGGAAATGCAGTGGTCACAGAAAACTGGTGACTGGATTGAGCAAGTATAGCCTCTGAGGAGATTACACTGTTCAGGTACTCTCATTGCCTATAGAGTGTATGGAGGACTGCCTTCTGATTTCAGATACAAAATCATGAAGGCAGGTGATTCAGTTACCTACCCAACAAAAAATGTGGTATGGCCATCAATATCACATCGGTCCCAACCACACTTTGTTTTTCAGCAGCTCCCCAAGCACTGTTTGGGGATCAGTAAGCATCGCTTTACCATTGCTGCCTCTGAAGTGCTAAAGAAACATTTAGAGTACAAACAATTCCAGCCAAGGGTTTACAGAAGCAGGGGAGATGCTTCTAGACTACTGTCTGCTTTCCTTTGGCAGAAATACAGAGCTGGTATTTTGGAACATACTTAGAGCCTAATATTTTTCAAAGAACAAGAGCTTCTACAAAGTAAATAAAGCAACAGAGCTCGATTCACTGCTGGACACCTCCAATTTCACACTGGCGCAACACTATCAAACAAATAGCCAAGAATGCTCCATGGTCTGGAAAACATTCTTTTCTGTGGGAGATTTAGAGAATTCAATCTTGTTAGCTTATCAAAGAGCAGGTTAAGAGAAGATTTGATCACAGCCTGTAAGTACCTACACAATATCTGGTATCTGATCCTAGGCAGTTCTTTAATCCGGCAGACAATGGTATAACAAGATCAAAGTGCTAGAAGGTGAAATCAGACAAACGAACTGGAAAGAAGCAGACTTCTCACTTTATGCTCTTTACCTAGGATTTCAGTCTAGGTTGTCATAGGTTGTCCATCTTTTTGCATACTCCCATACATATCTTCCAGTATACTCTCATACATTATTGAATTTAATATAGGAATTAGTAGATGAAATTTCATGTTCTGTGGCTTAATAGACTGGATGTTCATAGGCCATTATGGCTTTAAAAATAAAAAAATAAATATGAAACGAAGTTATGGAAACATGCAACATAGCAATTCCACCAAAAAACATCCCTGGAACAAAAACATTTTGAATACATATTTGAGACAGAAGTTGTGTTAATTATGAAATGGCAGATAGATAAGCCCATCATCTTCTCACACTTCTCCATGGTAGGAGGAAGTTGGCCCCTTCCCTCCTCAAACATGAAGTCTACTCTGAGGCACAATGAGGAGCTTTGGGGTTTGTTCATCATTTATCATCTATATAATTAGTATTGAAGCATCTTCAAAACTCCCACTCATGGAAAAGCATGTTCATGACCATGAAGATCTTCCATCTTTGGCTGGAATGTGGCTGACCTTCCCTTTCTCAGCCTTTACTCACTTCCACAAATGGATATTTACTTTTTTTTGGAAATCTTCCACTCACAGCGTGCTAGGGGATTTCATTCAAAGTAACACATGCTCCGCAGATTAGCAGGCTCTTAAAAATACGCTTGTCTTCTCTTTATGGGCCTGCTCTATTAAAAAGAAGTTAACGGAAAGACACCCATTAGCTTCTGTGTGTATTGGATTGGGGCCTAAATTATTGCTAGCACAGAGCGCTCACAGTCAGAAAGTATTTCCGAGCACATGTGCAACGCTGAGGCAAACGTGGATTTCCCTGCAATCCTCCTCAGATTCCAGAGATGAGAACTGAAGACATCTGCCTTCCCGTGGGCGCCTCCCTCCAACAACGTGCAGCGTTCCCAGTGTTCCAGCTGTGCATTTCTCTCTCACTTATGTAGGGCTCCATACCATCCCCACAGCTACACGCAGCTCTTCTCCTCCCTATCCTACACTGTCAGCTTCTCTGTTTCAGGCCATCAACTGGCAGAGTATTTTAAGCTCACGGAAGCAGACTGTTAGCAAACAGCTGATATTCACACTGCTATGTTCTCCTAAGCAGATGCACTGCACCCCTCTCATGCACCATATCCACCTGTAAACACACATTGACCATGTCTTACAAGGTGAGGAGAGATGCCTTAATAGGCCAAACCGTCAAGTGACGTGTAAAGCACGTTCTGCAGGCTCCTAAACTGCAGGCTCCTAAACCCTGGCAGGACTAGCAGTGGGTTCGCCAGCTCATTACTAGATGCTAAATACATCCAATCAAGTGACCTGAAATTGCTGAACAGCAATGAGTTATGCACGTCTTCATGGGAAACACCAGAAAGCTAAATCTCTCCACAGCTGGCTTAGAAAAGATTACTTTACAGATCTCTGCTCCTTGTCAAAAAAAAAAAAAAAACCTCCAATTTCTTTTTCTTTCTTTCATATCAGACACAAACAGATCATTATTGGCTTGAAATTGCCGAATCCATTTCTTCCCTTAAGAAAACCCATGGTAAGTCTTACCAGGTTAAACTAGTTATTTAAAATAAAAAAAAAAAAAGAAATGAGAACAGTCAGAAACAGGTTTCTGAAGACAAACAGAGGCTTAACACATAGTTTGGGTTTTAAATGGAAACAGAAGGGCAGGCAAGGAGAACTGAGTTTCTCTAAGTGAAACCAGAAGCTGAAATCCAGTTGTGTACAAACTGTGTTGCTCACCTGCTCACACTTCCTATAATTACCTCCCAGATCCCCCATTACTGAGTTGCTGACTTGTTGCCTCCTCTCTCTAATGAAGCAGCTACCCTGCAAGCTGTGGCAGCAGTGTACCACTCACTGCACCAAGGCACAAGGTTTATCTGCCCGCAGCACTCTGCCATCAGCTCAGCACTGGCTCTGAGCTGCACCATGCATCTGAGCAGCATCCACTGCTGAGAGCAAAGCCCCACATCAACTGTGGCCTCCCACTGTCATGGAAAGACCAGGACAGAAGCCTGCTTAGATATTAATACAAAAGTTAAATTTTACACATCTTCCCAGCTGCCAGCAGGTTCTTCATTCCTACAGCTCTCCCATGAGCTTTCTTCAACAGATTTTAAAGCCCTTCTGAAGGAGATAAGTGTCTGTATTTACAAACAGAGGAACTGTGTGCAGGAAAAGCTGATAGCAGAGCCAGAAATAGTGCCCCAGCTCTCGAGTCCCACGCCAGCGCCAAACGTCCTCAGCTACACTTGTCCTTCAGAAAGCTGCTGTGGTCAACTCCCTTTAGCTGCTGCACTAGTATTTTTGAATGTGCCAAGTGCATTTCTGATCTGATGTCTTTAATAGCTTGCACATTTGATTCTACAGGTGAAGAAGAAAAAAGCTCCAGGATACTACCTGCTTCCACCACAGTGCTGAAATGGTAGAGGATACAGACGTGCATGTGGAACTCATGGAATTGACTTGCAAATGGGCCCTATCTGCTCCAGCTCTGGTCACATTAATAGCCAGGCTCCTGGGAGTTATCTCTACCAGATATGCCCAATAACAGCTTAGGGAAACAGAAAGTATTCATTCCTAGCTCCTAAAGAACTTCATAGTGTACCAGCACTGCTGTGACACTGCTGAAAATGCCAGAGACACACTGAAGCTACAGAGTTTAGAGCTAAACCAGTTGATACAGGGGCACACACCTCTCAAACTGCACACTCAGCAGATCTCTTCCTCCTGACAATTTGGTTCAGCCATCTCAAAGGTGCACTCTGATCACCACAATATTTCTGCCCTGCTCTCCTCCCATTGTGAGCTGTCTGAATGCAATGGCCCAGAGCTGATCTGTGCAACAAGTGACATTTGACAGACTGACAAGAGAGAATGCCTGCAGAGCTAAGGTATGCCAAAGAGAGCCCTAAAACATGGGGTGAGGCCCTCACTTAGAATAATAACACTTCGGTCCACGCATATTAACTTCATGAGTTTGATTTTCTCAGTTCTTGAGGAACAGGCAGGGACTACAGTTGAAAAAGGAACCTAGGAAAAGAATATCAAGAAATAGGAAATGCCTTGAAGCAGAGATGCATTCAGTTTGTCCTTACAGTGCAGGCATGCTTCAGATTGCTTCATAAGCTGGTTCCATTCAATTATTGTTTAGTGTAGTAAGGGGATCATTCATCTAGAGAGAGGGATGTCCTGAAGGGGAAATAAACTGCTTGCAGAGACACTGCTTTCCAGAAGAGGAATTAAGAGGTCAGAGCAGACAAACGATGGAATCAGCAAAGCCACAAACGATGGAATCAGCAAAGCCAAACATCAACAACAAATGAAGAGTTGAGGCAGAAAGGGCACTTCACTGGAGCTGTTAACAGTATATACTGTTCATCTGCACTAGAACAGCAGGGAGCATTCACACCACCACTACGCAGCAGATCTACAAGGGCAAGTAACCTCAGCACAGTGAGAGCCCAAAAAGAACATGGGAACACAGATTTGACACTTACAAGCTGGAGAGAACACAGTGAAAATGGTGATCTGTATTTTCTGAACTGTCTTGGGAGGGTGAAAAAATGGGAAGCAGCAGAACCGTGGGAACATCCTCCAGATTTCTGAGGAATAAGAGTATGTGTGCTAAAGTTTGGCACTTGCGGACTCCCGCAGTCAGTACAGGGGATAAGCCCAATACGTTGGCTCACAGGGCAGGAAAAGCTCTGAAGCCCCCACAGAAGCACACATCCATGCTGTGGTGTACATGGGGCAGGTCCTGCTGCCTCACAACAGGGGCTCCTGAACAGCATAAGAGGACAGCGGATGGCTCTCAGTACTAAGGGAGACCTATGCAGATGTCTTGTACAAGCATGACCAGTGCAACCCACACTCCTTGCCGGTCCAAGTATTATTTTAAATAGCCACTGCAAATTGTTCCATCCCCAACTTAACAATGGTTAATCACTTAACAACCACCTGCTATGAGATTCCCTTTCCCTCAACCTCAGTGCTGTTTCTCTGCCCCAAAAAGCCCACAGTGATGGTGCAAAATGAAAGTGCCAGCAGAGCTCAATAAGTGCGTACAAATGCATCCAGATACACATACATGCCACGCTGGGGATGACAAGCTAAGCTGCCATTGCAGCATGTGCATACTAAGTGGAGGCTTTGCAGTGCTACCAGAGTGGACGCAGGAGGTGTCTGTTTGCACAGGCAAACACAACAGTCAGATTCAATTATTCTCTGTGGATGGCCCTGAAACAAAATGCCAGCACACCAAACAGTATTTTAACTAGAGGGTTCTGTCTGCAAAGACACGGCCGTTCAATTTAAATAGCAGAAGAAACAGGGATGGTCTTTTCTGCAAAAACAGAAAATAAACTAGCATTCCTAAAATGGTTCAGATTGCAATGTTTTCACTTGCCATGTGGTTTTCCATTTTTTACTTTTGCTTGGCTTTGTTCCGTTGTCTGACAACACAAGAGGTGAAAAAGCAATTGCAACTGGCAGCCCCCAACATGTACCGTATCCTAAAAACATTCAGGGCCAACAAAAGGAAAGGCAGCTTTTCCAAGAAATGTGGTTTTCTCCACACATGGAACTTGGATGACTTAGGGGCCCTCTGAGGTTAGAGTAAGTTGAACATTTAATATGCAGCTCAGTGACCTGAAGGATCTAATGTACAATTAAATGCTGCAGTAGAGACAGCCCAAGTTCAGGTCTAACTCGGCCTCTGCTTTCTGCTCAGTCCTGCAGCTCTGAGCTGCAGGTCATCATCTTGAAAACTCATATGATGATAACAGGCCTTCAGGCTTTGTGCTAAATAATTTAAGGCAACTATAACAACTTCTCCTTGGATAATGCTCTGGACTCAGCTTTTTTGGCTACAATAACAAGAATAACATGGCAGCTGAGATAGCCATTCGCCTGGTAGGGCAACTCATCTGTAAACTTAAAACTTGCCCACAGCCTTGGGCTTAGGAGCCAACATTTCAGAATGGATCTTTTTGATTTAAACCACCAGGAACTAAATTCTGCAATTGATTGAAACTGCCAATGCACAGAGTTTGCCATACCAGCCTAAGAAAAGTGATTAGCTGCTTCTAGAGAAGGAAAGTGACTGTTCCTAAAGAAGAGATCAGAAATGCCAATCTGCATTTTCTATGGAATTCTGAATTACATTTCACAGCTCAAGATAAAAATTGATGAGCTTTGCATTGTGGAGAATCTCCAACTGGGAACATTTTTTCTTTTATTTCTTCTACCTTATAACACAGAGTAAGAGCAAAATGTCCTTCCAGATATAATCTGTTATATCATGATACCAGACACACAGAGTGCTGAGACCAGACAGTAATTTACTCACTAAGGCTCTGATCCAGGTTTCCACTGAAATCAGTGTAAAGGTTTCCTCTGACTTGAATGGCTATTGACTGGATCAAGCTTTTTTGTCTTCATAGCTGGAACATGGCAATTTTCTCTTATTGTTCTGTGACCTTGCTTTCTCAAGAGATTCGTAAGACATAGAAGAATACTGCATATGGAAGATAACTTGAGAGATTTATTATACCCAGTCAGGTCTAGAGTAGTAACAAGCAGGAGAACCTACTTCTCTTCCAACCATCTGCTGGCCATCATGGGAACGTTAAGTTTTACTTTATGCAAGGTAAGAGCTCACATATAACATCCAAAGTTCGTCCTCTACAAAGTCAGGAAAATATGTGCAATGGGGTAAACATGGGACTATTTGAAAGGTGACATTCTGGGGCTTGTTGACACCAATTTGAATTGGGTCCATAAATGCCTGTAACGGCAGTTGGGCTGTTTATACTCTTTTAGTGAACTCTGTCAGACCATCCAGTCTCTTGCTCTCACACACAACCACATCACTGATCCTTTTCATAAGGAACCGTGATCCATGATGAATATATCCTGCCATTCAAAAGTTATTACAGAAGCCCGTCCCCGACTTCCCTAATCATAGAATCAGAATCACAGAATTGTTTGAGTTGGAAGAGATACTTAAAGGCCATCTGGTCCAACTCCCCAATGAGCAGGGACATCTACAGCTAGATCAGGGTGCTCAGAGCCTGCTCAGGAGCACTATTGTTTCCAGATGGGATTGACTTACAACCAGTGCATGCATACCTACTCCTGTACCACCTTAATCCTTTAGCTGAAATAGCTCTTCTCCTCCCCTGGTATTAACTCCTGTGACAGATTTATGGATACTCGTAACCCTTTCCCACCTCAGTTTTGCTAGGCTAAGCAAGCTGGGCTATTTTCTCTCCCTTTCTAATGATAGTTCTTTGCTCTATTTATAATATTTTGTATCTTGCAGTACTTTAAACTACTTGCAAAGGTTTCAACAGATTATTATATTTTACAGCCAGATTAAACCATTATGACCTCCTGAATTACTCTAGGTCCAGAAAACCACCTGTAATTCCTGCATTTTGGTCATAATTTCAAGTTGAACTAGAGTGAGTATTTAATAGGCAGCAGAAATACAAATCTATAATACTATAATGCATCAAACCCCAATTGTGCTCAGGAACCAAAATGAGCAGGGATTCAATAAAGGACATGTAGAGGGTGCAGCAGTAAAAACCAGAGGCCTTGAAAAATGCTGCATTGTTTTAACAAATACAGCTCTATGACACAGTGAGCATCAGAAAGTTCTTCCAAAGTTAAAGTACAGAATATTATTCACCTGAAGTTTAGAATAATATCAAGCTTTCCTCTACAAGGAAGACTCCTACAAACAACTCCATTTCTTTTCATTTCATCAGCTAACTGAAAATCATTCCAGGAGTGCAGAGGAAAGACAATAAGGAAGAAAAGACAGAGCTGGAAAGGGAAATTGATTAAAGATAGAATTAAGGATAAAAGTTTCTGGTTCAAAATGAGATAAATGCTAACCTTAACGCCACCCCACCCATCTGGCACTGAGCCTTCTATCAGAGCAGCCCTGGGGGGCTCCTCCTTCCTCAGCACCCAGTTTGGAAGAAGCCCAGTATGGGCTTGGAGTACTACACTCCCTTTAGGATTGCTTGGGAGGATATGGAACGATTTGAGGTGATGTACTAACCTGATTTGAGCTAATATTACACAACCTGTGGCTTAGCTTTAAGAGGTCTTGAGCACCCACAGCTTCCATTAGCTTCCTCTGAAGCTCAGTGCCTTCAAAAGCAAAGTCAGCATGCTATCAGGGCCTGATTTACCCCTGTCCAAGAAGGGCTGAAAACTAAAGGTTAAAGGAGTGTGTGAAAATACACTAGGTTGCACAACATATATGAAATTAATGCTAAGTGTGTATCTATGTGGTGCTCACTGCATCTGGTCTGCCAGCAAGATACCAGCCAGGACAGCTCTGCAATTGGAAAAGCAAATGGGCTGTGATATTTCCATTACAAAAACACAGGCAAGGGCTTACTGCTCATAGGTCCACAAGCATATGCTTCCCAGGACATTAGGAGCTTAAAAAAGCAAAGCACTGGATAAATCTGTGCAGGAGCTCTAGCCTAAATCTGTGAACACTGGCATTCTTCCTTCATCAGCCACATAAACACTGCTGTTATAAGGAACGTGAGTATTGTTAAGTCAGAATCTAAATCCAGGAATCGCAGAAAAGCTTTAGTTTCCAGTAAGGCTGCAGAAGAATGTTTTTCCAGTTTTATTTAGCTCTATTTTCCAGACTTTTCTATTTCAAAGGAAGGGAGAAAAGTGTTTTACAACCAGCATGGCCCAAGGATATCAGGTAAGACATATCTTAAAGATAAGAACTGAGCTATCATTTCTGCCTCTGCTCTTTCATAGGCTATTGCAAATATTTCAGCCATTGTCCTGCTTGATTCTGAAACCAATGGTGCTTTAAGATCTGACCATCCCTTCTTGCTATTAACTTAATTAAAAGCTTCATTAGATGAACTATTTTACTCTGTACTGAAACAAATTAGGAATACTTACATGATCAGTCAGCTGAGCAGCAGATAATGGACAGCTGAGAGATTGTACCAACCTAAATCAGTACAGCTGTTTAAAAGGCATGAGCGTGACTATCTTTGTTTTTCCCTTGCAAAATAGATAAATACACTGATACATCCCCCCACCTAAATCTCATCATTTGCATGTGGTCTGCTGCAGCCGTACAGAACATGGGACAGAGTTGTGGGCAGCAGGCAGCATCCCTTTCCTGGCACTCCCTTTATGGCTGATGGGCCCTGTGGAACTTCGCAGGTTGCATTCTGCTTGAACCTCCCCACTAGGTTCCTCTTAGCAAATATTGCAGATGCTTTTTATTTTACAAACAGCTGTAAGGCTGATTTTATTGTTGTCCATAAAGAGATTACACACTCTATACTACACTGAAAAAAAAAAAAAAAAAGCAAAGGCATATCACAGAAGAAGTTCTAGCTGCTCTATGAACACTCATGTAAATGCACATTGGCATGAGAGTCTGCACAAGGGACTTATTCAAGCCCCTCTGTTTACAGAACACTGCCATTCACTCAGGCTGTGACAGCTCAGTACTGTGTCTGTACTACATAGTTGGTCACCAAGATGATGGCCATGCAAAACTGTGATGAGTTATTCTCAAACATAGGACAAGATGGAATGACCTTAAGCTGGAGTGACCAGAAGAGGTTCAGGTTGGAGATTAGAAAAGACAGCTTCTACAATAGAGCAGTCAGACATTGGCACAGGCTACCCATGGAGCAGTGGATATATGGCACAGAGGGATGTAATTAGTGGGCAGTATTGGTGGCAGGTGGATGATTGACTAGATGATCTTAGAGGTCTTTTCCAAACTTAATGATTCTGTGCTAAGAACAGATTCTCTGTATGTACATAAGGATGCATGTGATAATCTTTTACACAAATTCGCTCCAGAGAGGCAGGGTGGGGAGATGCCATATGCCAGTATATGGCATAACTTTACAGCCAGCTCTAAACCCATGAATAGAGAAAAGGGCTGAGCAGAAGCACTGACATGTTAAACCACATCAGGCCAAGGTGAGCCTGGGGTAGGTGTGGGCAGCTATACTGATGGCCTTGCACAGATGTCAGGGCTGGCCCAATGAACAAGGTGCTGGGAGGCTGCAGGGGCCCTTCCCCATGAATCTACTGGAGCTGTGTTTCACCAGAAGGGATGGCATCAGTCTCCTCACAAATTAGCACCCGTGGGCTCACTCAAAGGAAATTTGATGTCAGTTTCTCATGGGGAACAATTCTGGACAGTGCTGCTCCCAGCCAGAGGGATGACAGCACGCCCCTCAGTGGCAGAACCTCCAGCCAACCTCCAGTAGCACACAGCTTTGTGCTTTGTGTTTTTCTAAGAGAGACCACACAGGGATTTTGACATCCTATAAATGGAAAACTGTAGCTGCTTTCTAAACGTGATGAAGCCAACCCTGAGTGCCTCAGCTTCAGCAGGGAGTGAATGATTGGGCTCAGGGAAAACAATGTGGTGCATTATCAAATTAATTTCACAGAGCAGATCACGTGAGATTCCCCAGAGGCCCTCCAAAGCCAAAACACAATCCGATTGTGTAGATCAGCAGCACAACTGCTGTCATCAAGGCGGAATTAACAGGGCCGGCCCCATCCCCTGGAGCAGGTCAGTGGATCCCGTTGGAGCTCATTCTGATGCAGAATTTGACCGGCTTCTGTTCTTGCCAATAAAGGGGAATTTCCAATCTATGCCTTGATGAGAAGGCTTGGGTCAGTTAATATTGTGTGAAATCCTGTTTCTGTAAGAAGGTCCAAGCAGACATAAATTTTATCTATGTGGAGACCCACGACTCTAAAGTAAATGAGTCTTGCTCCAGTTTCCTTAATGGCATGACAGCTGGCCTCTGCATCCTACATGCAGATTGCATCCATACTGTGGTCAGATTGAAAGTGATTGAGGCTGCCGTTCTGCATAGGCACACCTAGAGACATATCTTATGAGATGTTGGTTGAAAAGCTGTCCTGAGCAGGAGAGCTTTATCCTAACAAATGCTGAGAGCCTTGAAGCACGTGCTCTGAAATGGCACAGCACAGGATCTTGCAGCACTGTGGAAATCAACATGACACATACTTTGGGGAATTCAACTGAAGTCATTCAAAGTTAGACATACGACCTGCTACCCTGAGCTAAAAAGAAGAAAACTATCCAGCTTCTGGGGCTTCATTCAAAACCGAAACTCTGCTGATGAGATGCACGTACAGCCCTAATTCAACATCTCCCAGCACTTTACACTCACAGATGTTCTAATAAAGGCAGTCCTGACTCAGAGTTCAAAAATATTGGTGATACAGAAGGGAACAATGAAGAAAGTTCAATAATGCTAAGTGCAAAATCATACATTTAAAAACCAGCAAGAATACTGTGGCTATCACTGGCTAGCAAGGTAAAGATACAGGCCAGCATTTCTAATTGGATTCAGAATCACCTGAGCCATTAACAGGGCACAGTTCCTAAAAGACAAACAAAACCACAGTGCATATTGAAACACATTATTTCAGCAGAGGTGGAAAAGCACTTACGGTGTTGTGCATAGTAGTCCTACCTGGACCCAGAGAAGAGGAATAGCAGCTTGTGCATGTTTGGAGGAAAGCTATGTGTGCTACCAGGCATTTTATGAATCTCATGAGCTTGGATTGTTGAGCCAAATCTGAGAGTGGAGATGATTACTGACTGTAAATATATCAGCTGTAAAAGAGCTGTTTAGGTTAAAATAAAGTGTTCATTCAGGAAAAAGTCTCATCATCCATCTCTGAATAGAATCACAGTGCACCTCAGAAAATGTTTCTGATCGAGAAACAGTTTATTAAACAGTTTTCCAGTGAGAACAGCAGGATAGGACACTGAGGTTCTTCAAAGATGGGTCCTTCCAGATGCAGTAAGGACTGCACAGCACAGCTGCTTTCAAGAGCAGGGAGCAGAGATTGGATCACAGTTGTGCATCTCCCTTTTACCCTTTAGAGTAAAAAGCTGAATGCAGCAGTTGACTTGGACTGCCCCTAGTCCTCTTGCAATGAGCAGTGAGGCAGCTGACTTAACCTCCAAGCCAGATTTGGAGGTTGAGCAGGCAGAGCAGTACCGTTTTACTCTAGCTCAACTTCAATGGAACAGTGCATTTAAGGGCAGCTTCCACTGCACCGTGATCAGCCACTAAAGACTAACTGCTCATGCTGTGCTCCCACAATGGATGTAGTTACACCAGCATACTGCAGACAGCTGCTGCAGTAAGACTTTCCTGACACCTACCAATTCTATATGGAATATATATTTGGGACTGTAACACTATTTGCATGACGCACTTAGAAAGCCCCAATTAATTTAGTGATCGATGCTCTAAAACTACTGAGTGAAGTTAAGATTTGTTTTAAATTGTTAGATTACGTTTGTGAATTAACACAAGCAGGGCTGAGTAATCATCACTTCATGTTCATGTATATTTCATTCAGTTCAATTAAATTCTGCTGTACAGCAAGAAAGAAAAAATAGCCAGACAAAAATACTATTGCAAGCATGCATGTGTCAACTAAAACAGTTTACAAAAGAGTGAGAAAACTGGCAGGAAAGAAATAAAGAAAATAACTCAGAGATTTATGAAGGAGGCAAGATTTGTACTATTTCCTGGTAGAATTATCTTGAACTGTGAGCAATGAGGTATCCTGTAAACTATCATTAGGAGCCATACCAAACTGCAGAGAAACCAAGTCCTGTCTGGGGTGGAAAACTGTACCTGTTAATCTGCATACCATACAGATATGCAAATATTTCAGGAGAGAAGTTAAGGAATGCCATAACTAATTGCAATGCTAGAGAAGATTATGTTCAGACACAAATATAAGACAACCAGAAAAATACAAGGAACAACTGGAGCTCTTCCTCCAGAAGAGGAAACTAAATACTGGATCTGGTTTGTGTTTATCTTATTACCTATCAGTATGGTAGAAGAGAATCAGTGGGAAAAGAACAGTAACAGTTGCACTGGCTTCAAGGATTTAAAGGAATTGGCTGAATTTCTAGGGAAAAATATCTTTTCTCCTTTGTCTTTACCAGACAGTTGGTGAGTTTACTTGATAGAAGACTGAGGTTAGTTTTACAGAGAGAAGTTGGTCAATAGGTCAAAAGTGAATATGGATTCATATTCACAAAACACATCAATTTTAACTCATTTATGGAGAAATTTCTCCTCAGATCTTCTTGCCCAGAGTCAGTTACTGTATTCCTTTTGTTATTTCCACCCTCCCCTCTTGCGGCTCCCTCAGTTAGTGCCTATTTCATTAGTGCCTACTCACACAGAAGCCCAACCAACACGTTTTTCTCTGGAGATTTATTCTCCCATGTAATTCACCATGGCAGCAAGAATATAAATTGCTGCTATTTGCAATCTGTCCAAGACTTAGGGCTGGAAAGCAAAGAAACCTGAGGTATGACGTGGATGGATACTGACCACGGTAATACAGTTAGGATATCAGAATTGTACCTTACCTTAAAAATAATGATTCTAGCAACAGCCTACCCTTTGGAGAGGAACTTAGCACATGAATATGATTAACACTCTGAGTTCTGAAGTTCTGGTCCTAGCTGACAATTCTCAGCTTGTGGGAACCCACACAGTCAAGCCTTGGGTCAAGATCAGCACCAGCCACAGCCTTTTTAAGCTGTGACACAACAGCAAGACTTTTCTATGCCAGCAGCAGAGGTGCTGTTACCATGAACTCCTAGTGCCAGTGGTTTCTCAGCAATCCATCCTGACAGATACAGCTACCGATGATCTATCAGCACACCCTTCACCTCAGGAAAGTCCACATGAGAAAGACAAAAACTCACCCATCCATCGTTCACAATTTGCCAGGCACACCAAAAGGAAAAGGGCGAAGCAATGCTAACTGACTGGAGAGCAGATGCATGCTGTAACATCATGCTGTGCAAGCAGTGCAGTCAATTTCAGCAGCAGACACTTATTTGATCAAAAGTGGTTCTGCTGGCAATTTACTTTTGTTGATCCCACAACAAAAAAAAGTTTCATTCTCTTTTTTAAACTTGACATCTACTCAATGCCCTCAGGAAAATCAAGGCCAGATAAATGATTTGCAGACAAGACAGTTTCTTTTTTTTATTTAGAAAATGATTTTGTCTTGATGAATACTACAGCCTCTATTCATTTAACTCAGAGCTACAAAGCACCTCTGCTCTCTCTGGGTAACCAAGGACACATGCATTTTTAACACACCTGTCTCAAAATGTGTTTGCAGGGCAGGCAGTCAAAAAATCCATCCTGTAACATGGATAATGAAATACAGACCCATTTGAAACCACTCAACATGCAGCTCCATGCTGCCATTTCTGTAGATTCACTGTATAAAGGAGAGCTACTCCACAAAGCATGTCTTGTGAGAAAAAAAGTTATGCAAAAATAGTATTTTTCAGAAACATCACAGAAACACAAGGCTTCTTCAGAAGAAGATAAACATTACTGGTTGCTCCAGCAACATCAAAATGCAGAAAGTTTAGCTACAGAAATCTACAGACTCTTCTGATTTTGCTAGATTCAATATCAACGCTGTCATGAATTGATTACATTAGTTTTTCTTGCTCTTTTCTAATTCCTTGCTTGTACCCAATGCACCACACACCAGATTTCTCCTCCCCATATCCTAACCACACCTGTTTTCAACATCACACCCCAGCACATTTCTACACCCATCCACATCTCCACCATTCGGCTCCACAGCAAGGCAAATAACCCATACTTACATCAAAGCAACAAGTAGGAGCAACGCAAACACTGAACAGATTTCAGTAATGGAAGAGAGCAAGGAACAAGCAAGGTCTTATTGCCAAACCGCGAGGAAAATTAATGAGGCTTTCAAACGCCCAACTGGCAGTGTTAGTGCGTTAAAAGAATGTAAAAGAGGGGAAAGGACCATCTGCCTGCCAACTATGAGTACTCTCTGGCTGGTGCTAAAAGATCCACTGACTGCTGGGCTTGAAATTCAGGTATTAAAGTTTAAGGGATGTGTTCAAGACTTTTATGAAATGAATGTGATTTACACCAAAAGACACGGCCAGTGATGCTTTTTATCCTCTTATTTTTACTTGTATTTTTCCTCTAAATGGATTCTCTGGATCTTCAGTCACTGGTAGAATTTCAGACTTCCAAAAAGTATTATTTTTAATTTGCAGTGAGTTATAAAATATATGACACAAGGTGATGTGTAAGTCCAGACTGCTGCTTGGTCGTTGAGCTGAAATAAAAGAAAATGGTAATCTAATCATCAAACTGAATGATGGCAAGAAGAGTCTGAAAAGGGGGGGGTTTCCTCTGAAAGCCTTTGGCTTTACATCCAGATATAAAAACTGATGCAATCAAAGTCCCCCCTAGAATGTGGGGGTTGATGAGCCTAGTTTAAGGATAAGGTACCACTAACACAGTAGTGATTAGCATTTGGTTTCTGAGGGCTTTCTAAAATCCATTACAATAGCCCTTACAAAAGTTATTAACTGTAACTCACAGCTAGGATGAATGACATCTCATCTACATTTGCACTGCTCAATAAAAACACCCATACACAATTTAGGAAAAGCAATCTCTACTTTCCTCACCTGCTTGATGCTGAGCTCATGAGCATGTGAAGCATATCCAAGTACTGCAGACATTAGGAAGACTGAGCTCACGCACAAGCTTCCCCTCAGAAGCTGTCCTGACTTTAGTCTCTACGAGAACAAGTGATAACCTTCTCTTAAGGATTAGTGGCCTCCTGCTGCATGGACTCATCTTGCACCTTGACCCTGATGCCACACTGTCAAACACTTTCAGAACCACAGATTTTCCCCCCCTGAATATACAAAAGTGGTTTTATCAAAAGGATGCGCTGGAGTTTGAGCATTCCCATCAAATTTTAATCACTGACACTGGAAAATGTAAACCTGTAACACCAACATGAGTGAGTTTCTAAGAAAACACTTTACAATGATCACTGATATGGCATATGGTAACAAGAGTGCTATCTACAAATATCTACAAATATTCAAAAGCTGTAAAAATCTCAGAAGAGTTAGTTGGGAGAAAGAGAAGGAAACCAAGTGAGGTTTAGGCTAAGTGTTCCACAGAGTTCATTAATGGTAAATGTGTACTTTTCCCCAAGGAAGCAATAGATGTTCCATCATTTAATGCCAACAGGAGAAAATACACTATAGGGAACAGTCTCACATCAGCAAGGGATGAACTGAAGAGACTGTCAGCTCTTTTCCAACTTTAATTGGCTTATGATTTACTGATGATGATTCTTTGTGTCAAAAGGCCAAAGGGCCCTCCACTATTCTGCTTACTAGTCTCTGCAAAAATGTTACATGATGGACAGAGAGCATAAGTTCTCCCTGTACAATTTCTGTCACCTTTCCATTACTGAAGTGCCATCCACTGAAATCTTTTCACCTGAGGTTGTACTTCCTAACCAATGGTGAGGGTCACTTCAACAAGATGTTCTGCTTGCATTCTGCAAAACAGTGGAGCAGTTTGATGCGAAGGATAGCTGTGTTTCTCAGAGAATGAGTTTGCTTGAAAGTTAGGCCTAGATGAAGAAAACAGGTGTGATTAAGATCTGCTAGGGCAGTTTAGGGCACTGTCTATGTACACTGTTGGCAATTGGGAGCTATGTTACGCTTTCCAACTCAGGCTTCAAACTCCAAAACTCCAGGAGCCCAATGCATGTCCGTATTGCTTGAATCTATTTGAAATAAGCAAAAGACACTATGAGTAGTTTTAGGATCAGACAGGACATCAAATTTGCCAAGGGAATTGCTAAGGGAAGAAGGCATCTATTGCAAGTATCCAACAAGGAAAAGTATTTGGAAGATAATTTTTCAGCACATGTGGGAAATATTGTCATTCTAGAGCTCTGTAGCCCAGAAGAATTGCCCATGATGAAGGAGACAAGTGCAGGAATGAGAAACAAAAAGAATATCAAGGCTTAAACCATCAGCCAGGAGTTGCCCTTGGTCACAGGGTGACTTTGGGATCCAGCAGAGAAGACGAGTGGGGGGGAGTAAAGGAGTAGAGATTTGCATAAGGGCATCTCTGGTTTTCTGATCACATTCTGCCTTAAAGAACAGAGTTAATTGGTTAGAAAAATCCTGTTTTTTTCATCTAGCACACATCATTAAAGAGATGTGTTTGTCCACTCATCTCCAGGCCCAGGCAGCAATGTTATCTACTCCAGAAAGGAAAACACACCTCAGAACTAAAATCCTGGGCCAAGTTTAGTGCCCTGGACTCTGCTCACTCAAGAAAACTGAACAGCACATGCTCCCCAGAAGCAGAACTCAGCAGCACTGTGAGCAATCCATATCCCACTAAAACACCATTTAAGAAAAAAAAAAAAACACAGATGAGTGAGCATGTTTTTACCCCCCAAAAAACACAGTCTTACTGTAGCCAATCCAAAGTTTATGGTACTGCTTTCCTAGCTCAGACTGGGCTGTGAAGCCTGGTAAGTAGGAATTGCCGCAGGGCACGCAGAACACCAGATGTTTGCCTGCTGAATGACTAATCATGCCCTAGCATTCGAGTGGCACGAAGAGACACATTCTTGGCTTCACCAACAGCTACTGTTAGCATGCGGTTGAATATGTCATTAGAGTGCTTCAGCTCAGGGTTGGAGTGGCAGGAAACTCCCTGGTCCCTCCCCAGCCTGAGCAGCCCAAGGGACAGCTGCAGAGCTTTGCTGGTTGAACGCAAGTGGGCATGGCTGTAAGGACGAAAGCAGAGACCCACATCTGAGCATCACAGACTGGGGACAAGGCAGGGACAGCCACAGTGGAACTGGGGGCAGAAAGGAACCTGCCCTTCTGACAGCACAGATGGGAGCTGAGAAAGGAACAGAGCTTACAGGGCAAACTGCATGACAAAGGCTGGAGCTCAGCCCATTCCCAACCCAGCCATCAAATAGTTTACTAGCCTTCAAGAAAAGCAGTACAGCTGAAGTTTGCTTTTGTTTTTGGGAGGATTTCTGACAGAGAAACAGAAGAGACCTTCCCTCCCACACACAAGCAGGTCAGGTCCATGACCTTTAAAGAGAACCTAACAGCAGCGTTTTTCTGTGTCAGGAACTGCAGGATGCAGAATGCTGAATCACCCTCCTTGCCAAAGACAGCAGCCAAGGCCAGAAGACTGCAGTGGTACCCAGTTATCCTTTGCACGGTGCTGTCAAGAAACAGCAACACCCTTGAGGCCCTTCTCCCTCCACTAAGTACGAGCCCCCCTGCAGAAACAGATGAGTTCAGGGACCAGTACTTACACAAACCCCTTCTGACAGGAGCAGGATGCCAACTAAGAGTGCTCTAGATTTTTCACTACATCTCCCTGTAAGGCTGCCAGAGGTATTAAATAACAAATCTGCTTACTTTCAACCATGACCACAGTTCAGTGCAGCCAAGTGAAAACAGTCCAGCACAGGTGGATAGCATGTAAAGCAATAGCACCAATCTCTGGAGAGGGCACCCTGCCCTTCATGTGTATTCCAGCTGTACTGCAACAGATGCACAGTCCTCATTCAGGTGAAAAAATACTGGCTTTGATAGAGTCACTAGTTTGAAGGTAAAAGATGCTATTGGCTCTAGCTTCAGTTGTACAACATTGATATATTCCACCTTCTCTTAAAATACAGTCCTGGTAGTGATCCACATCTGATGCAGGAACAAAAACCAGGCTGCTTTAAGAGTCATGCAAAATGGGAGAAGCGAAACAAAAAACTGTTGAAAAAGGTACACACAGCCCTCAAGAATACATGGTTCAGATTTAAAAAGACAAGTATCTTTAAAAGACAGCCTGATCCAAATCTGAGGGAAGGAATTTTAAGACACTCTTATGTCAGTGGTCCTTGGATGAGGTCCATAACAGAAGGCTCATAGCCAGTCCGTAGGCTTTAAATTCAGAAGGAACAAACACAGTCACTTCGTGAGCAACTTTTAAAGGGGCAGTTCTAAAGACAGCTTGCTGTTTCAGTCCACATTGCAGCTGGTGCCAGCTACTCAAGCTGATGGGAACTGCAGAAGCAGTTAGACCCTTGCAATGTGCACTTGTACAGGAGAGAATGGAGAACATCCTCATTTGCAGCCCACTTCAAAGTCAAGTTAGCTAGTGTATCACGGGAACATGGACCACTGACAAGAGAGCCTTGGCAACTCTTTTGTAGTTTCTTAGTCCTGAAAGGAAGCTCAACAATTAAAGCTAGTGTGCAACCCTTAATGCACCAGAGATGTCTGGCTTTCGAGCCGAATGCTGAGGTTTGGAGGATCCCAGCCAACAGCAGCCACAGAGTCAGCAGCTTATTTCCAGTTCATGAACTCTGTACGCAAACTGGATTTCCAGTCCAGGAAGGGAAGGGCTGAAGGGAAATAATTCAACTTATCATGCCTTTAGGGTCTATGTTTTTTTTCTCCCCCCCCCCAACCAGGCTGGCACATGTCACCAGGAACAGAGCCAACACCAGACACACAGTGTCAAGTAACTCACTGCCTGTTACTGGGAGCACAGGTGTGGAGGAATCTAAGAATGGGAAATGCAAACTTCTTGCATCAAAGGAAATAAGAGTGGCTAATGCCAGCTGTTCTGCAAGTAATTTGGAGAATGAAGTGGAAGAGTTAGTAGCAGCTAACTGGTGGGAATCCAGTTTTTCTGCAAGCACAGCTCCAGCAGGGTGGGTTTCAGATATGCTGCTGCCAGCTAGAACAAGAACATCTTGTTTTTAATAACACACATCTGTCCTTTCTGTTGTTCTGATGAAAGAATGGATTATTTCAAACAGAAATCGCCAAACAGGAGTTGTACTTCAGTCTGATTTTTTCTTGTGCATGCAGCTAGAATGCAGAGATAGGAAACTATTTAAAAATACATAGCACTTTTCAGGCAATATTTTAAAACAATCTCTGATCAATTCTCACAACAACTCTAGAAGACACTGGCTTTTTTCTTCTCTTTTTCTTATGTGTTATTACTTCAGCTGAGGAACCTGAAGCTGATTTCCCATTGTTTGCCCAAGGCAAAGAGCAAGCTGCTGGCAGGGATGAGTTTAGAAGTTAAAACTTACTAATTCCCAGGTTTCCATTTAAGCAATCACAGCACACGTCTTTCTCACTCAATTCACATCCTTTTCTAACTGATAACATGGACCAAAGCAGATCACATTTATGCAGGATTACTTGACTCCAAGCAATAGTAATACTTGCAGTTCTGTAGCTGGCCCAGACTCAGCGTTCCCAGCGCTTTACAAATCCCAGAGACCAAAGCCTCACATTGCTGTGATGCACAGTTTGCTTTGTAAGGGGTTGAGTAATGAAGCACAGAGCGTTTGCAGGACATGCCTGCATTCACACACCAGGCCTGTACCAGAACCCTATGCTATCTAGGTCATTCCCAGATGTTTCAAGGATGCTCCAAGTGTTTAATCCACATTCAGTTAAAAAGCCCATCCTGTCCTTCCTTCAATTCACTGTTAGACACAAATATCCACAAGGGGCACAGAAAAGCTCAACAATCACATTGCCCAGTGATCTTAAACACCCCCATAAAGGCTTGATTTCCATATGCAGACATTTTGGAAAAAGAAAGAACCATTCTCAGGAGACTCCACTGTTTTGAATCTCTAAACAAATTTTTGGGCTGCATACAGCAGAACATACATACCATTTAACCTCTTAACACTTGTAATTGTAGATGCCAATAAATTCAATAAAAGTACATTTGAAGTCAGTCTCTCCTAACTGTAAAATCAATTCTACCTGCCACAGCATAGCAAAATGCCAAGGCTCCAGCTGTACTGTGTGGCTCCAACTCCCACCCACACTACAAAAATATATGCACTGCTAAGTTACTACACTGATGCTGAAACAATTTCTACTAAATAACTCAAAGATCTGGAGAGATCCCCATATGAAAGCAAAGCCAACACATTCAGTCCACAGGGCACGTGTATTTCAGATGATTCCCACTCCTGCTTGCATTACAGAGGCACGTAGAGGTTCCACACAAAGTGCCGTGCCTGGCACAAGATGCTATTCACATCTATGAAGCGCCTTCTTATCCCAGCAGAACTTCTAATGTCAGCAAACAAAACAGATTACATATATTCCCCTTGTACTGATTCACAGTGGGAAGTGGAGGCAGAGAGCTCTCATCAGACATCCTCTTGGAGCCGGTTTAAATTTCCTGTCCCTGCACCATCTGACCTCTGAGTTAGAACTTGCCTACAAAGATGAAATTATTGGACAGCAATATGGGATGCAAGTCCAAATGGCAATAGGTATTTCCTGCTAACTCTGAGCAAGTGCTGTGTTACACAGTAAGTACATCTTCTTGCAGTTAAGAGGATTACACAAACCACATGAAGACACCCTATAGTTATCATTCCTTAGCAGGCAGGATACAAAGCACCAGCACAGGTAGGCACACCTGAACTAGCTGATGAGGTAGAGAATGTATTAGCACTGCAAGCATCCAACAAGTGGCACTTACTTGGCCAGCTGAAGCTCGTGCTTTTAAAGAAACATCTCTGAAGCAATGAAGGAGGAGTCCTTGAGCTATCAGAGCTAGAGTAAATATGTAGAGAGAAAACAAGTCTCTAAACCTGTTCGCTGCTAAAGATATTATTTAAAAACATATTCATTCTTTTACAGCCCATTATCTGGTCAGGTTCAGCTACATCTAATAGCTCGACTGAATTTTTTAGAAAAGGAACCATAAGAAGAGAAAATTATTGTAGAATCAGTATGTGCATGAATGGAGATGCTTTTATGAATTACAGCCATCCAAAGACAAGTAGACACAAAAAGCTGTCCCCATTCCTCTGGGATCAGAGAGCATCCATCAGCTCCAGCATTCTTAAGTCCCCTCCATCCACCTCTATGTACCACTCTCCTGAAGCAGAACCAGGCAGAAGCAGAGCATTTGTGGCACACTGCACTCAAAGAAGGGATGTTTTAGCTGCTGACTCCAGAGCAAACCCCTTCCTTTCATTAAGGATATGTCCAAACAGTATTCCACTGGCAGACATACTCTCCTGCTCAGTCTCAAGGCAGCCATTTACAGAGCTCGTTCACCTGTATCCTTAACAAGGGGCTCATTTGGCTGTGGTCTCTTACACTTCTTTCTCACACAGGCAACTCCAGCTCAGGAGTAAAAGTTATTTAAACTCAGGCTAATTAACTCAGCAAGAGCAAGTCAGAGTTCAAAATCTTCCCTCTCCTATCAGAAACTCTTACGTGCAGTCAGGAAACATGAAGCCATTGACAACTCTCAAACACTACTCCTACAGGAAACATTTCTCCCATTACTTCTCAAGATTTACTTCTATACATTCACAACATAAAAAAATCCTGAGAAATGACACCCATATACACACACTTACCCTTAAGCAAGTGCTGAAATGCAACGGCAACATGCACGTCTTTTCTAGTGCACTTGTTCAGATTGAGCTTCCAACCTCCTGGGTAAGCCATACAACAAAGATCTGCATCTGTGAATAATCATTCTGCCCTGGCACAGCAAACCAGGCAGCAGGAAGGCCACGTTCTTCATTCAACTTTACCTCTATGTGCACAGCCCAGCCCCAAGCCACTGAACACCAGCAGACAAATCCAGAAATGAGATGCCTTGCTGCAGAGGCAGGCGGTGCCTAAAGCCTTTGGCTCTCAGTCCCCACGAGCTGCTTTTGGGACCACTGGGACCAGATGTGCCCAAGCAGGCATCCAAAAATGGAAGCTGTACCTCATTAGCCTATATGAAAAGCCACGTTCTCTGCTGTTCTGCAGGAGTAGTACACAACCATATATGTCTTAGTACATCTGTGCCTCTTAATAGAATGTGGGGATATAGAGAATTGGCCCTAATCTTTCTGTTGCTCCTCACCTTTCTGTAAAAGGGAAATGAATAATACCCACACAGCACAGTGAAGCACTTCATAATCCTCAAATGAAGGGTTCTGTAGGTGTAAAATATTCACAGGGTGCATTTATTTTCAAACTGCAAGAAGCACACTGCTGCGTTCCCTGGCTGCATTTAGCACACCTCTCCACTGTGCAGATCTGGGGCAGACATCAGGGAAAGGAATGCTGTGACAATCAATTCCAAATCCCACAACTCCGTAACCTATTTGTTCTACTAATTAAAGGAACATTTACTCAGGAAGCAGGTTTACACTTGAATGAATAGTTTCCAAGAGCAAATATGATTTAATTATGTGTAGATGCAAGGAGCATACTACATATTAAGGAGATTAATTTACGCTCACTAAAAATACAGGCAAAAGAGGTGCCTGGTTAATAATTTTCTATGTTGGAGACAAGAAAGGGTAAGAAAGGGCTCAGAATGTTATCTGCTTCAGAAGCTTGTTTAATAGTGACCTGCACTTCCTTAGAAAGAAAAACAGAACTAGTCCTTTGCATAAGGTAGCACATGTAGATAAATCGTACTTTAGACTAAAATAAATGTTACAGAGCTCAGTAACAGAACAAGAAAGAAACGAATCACCCTGAGCAGGGGGTAAAGCAGATTTCTAAAGGATGACAAGATGTGTGATTGAAGACAAACAGGTTAAAAAAGAAGGCCAAAGAGAGTCCTCACATGGCTGACACCAGAGGTGGCCATGCAAAAGCACACTCAGCCCTCCATCCCCATGTGATGCAGTGAGCACCTGATATGGTATGGCTACAGAAAAGCAAGGAGGGAACATACAACATCAGCTATGGGGAAGATTCCCATTTCTGGCAGCTATTTTCCTCATTATATGAGACAGACTCTCAGCCCATGGAGGACAATAAGCATTGAATAAGTAAAGAAAAGTTCCTTTTGGGCCTTCGCAATGCAATAGAAAGCACAGCAATGACAGCAGAGCAGCAAGGTTCCAGGCTCCAGTAAGTGAAGATTTGCTCTGTTGCAACAGCCTTAGGCACAAAAATAAAGAAAAAAAGCTGCTTACCTTTAGCAGGCCTCACATACACAGGGATCTCCACCAAAATACCCTCACCTCCACTGCCAACCCTTAAATGAACTCTGGGAAGGGATGGATCCTGGCTCCTCCCGTTCCAGTCACTCAGGAGAATTGCACACACCTGGGTTGCCCTGCCTTCCCACAGGTGCTCAATCACTGCTCCAGGCCATGACTCAGCATTTCTGCCACTGGCTTCAAACACCAAGGCAGCAACTTTGAGCTGAACTCATGGGCTGTAGCACACGGAGGGTACTTCTATGGGTAGCAGCACACAGAGTGTTGCTTTACTTGTTGAAAGAGAACATGGAAAACAGCACAATATTTTGATGGCAAATTAAAATGTTAGAATTGTTCATTTGATGATGTTGTAGATTAAAAAAAAAAAAACACCTTGTTTAACTGTTATGGTATGCATTCATAAGGAACCCATCAGCACATCATTCAGCTTTCATTTATAGGAAAAAATAATTTCTGCAAAGGAGAAGGAATCATTTCAAGGCCTTTCTACTTTAGCATAAATAATTCATCATGTTCTGCTGTCAAACAAGACGGAGCAGCTGTGACTGCAGGACTCTCATTGGTTGCCGCCCTCAATGAGCCAAAGCAAGTGACTTAACTTCTCTGTGCTACAGCTTCTTCCCTAGGGGAAGGAAATGTGTGTTTGGGAGGCACATGAAGGGCTATGTGATAAGTTTGATGCATGGCAGCTTGATGAAATGCAAAATAAAACTTCGGAAAGTTTCTTCTTGTTCCACTGTGTGTGCTATCACATGTTGGGGACAAGGGAGTTGCTTCCAATCCTTCTCATTACTGCTCTCCTTCATTTTCTGTGTGACCTTCCTCCCTTCCCAATATCCTTGAACAACAAGAATTATTTGCAGTCATGCCAACATACTTCAGTGTATTATACCACCTGCTTTCATGCCAACCAGAAATTGAGCTTTTCCTGTTTGTTCTGTGTTTGCAAGTATACAGAAGACTTCAGTTCCCTATGATACAGAATCTAGCCTAGAAACAAAGTTTCTGTGGGAGTCTTGCCAAAATGGCGTGTAGCTTGCCTTGTAGGTAGGAGTTCAGAGATGAATACATTGAAGCATATCTGAAGGCATTCTCCAGTTCCTATCAATGCTGAGTTCACCTGAACTTCAGCTCATCTGCATAGTGGAGGTGGAGTTGATCCTGCATCAGCTCAGGGGATGGGTCAGGCGATGCATCAGGATCTGTTCTATGGAAGTCTGGCCACCAGGACTTTAAATTATCATTTGACTGCTTATCAGATGCAGTTCAACATTTCATTACAGTGTTTAAGTCTCAGTCTTTAAAAACATGAAAAAAGAAGTTTAGAAGGATATGGGAGAAGGGAAACACAGACTTTGGAACCCCCTGTGAAACTAAGGGGGTTGCAAAGTCTTTGTAGCATCTTAGAAATTAATAGCAGCCCACTTTTATCAAATAAAGGCTGTTGTAACTGAAACAAGACAGATTGCAGACACATTTGTAGCTTTCTTTCTTACAAAGAAGCCAAAGTTTTCGGGGAAAGATCTTCCTACACCAATCTGCTTTGAAGTGCTTCCTACAATCATGATAATCTGTTCCAGAAACTGGTCATAATAGAAAACACCATTTCAATGCAGTCTACAAAGTGCATTTCCAAAAATGCTTTCAGTTACACCTCAATTGCAAATACGCCACGGAGCACTTACATTTTCATCGAGGAGGGTTGGCTGTGATAAGCATGCCTTTTTCCTGATCTCCTGCCTTTTAATCATACCTGTCAAGTCATTGTAACTGACAGACACGTTATCCCTACTATTCAAAACAAATAAGAGATACCTAAATTATACCATTGCATTTTAAAGAGGTACTGTCTGGTTGAAAACCTGGGGCCAACTCATGCAGTCCTAACTTAGGCAGTATGCCAAGTTAAAGCAAACAGTCCTTGGATAAGAACTGCAAGACATGTACTTTTTTTTTTTTTTGGGGGGGGGGGGGAGGGGAGGGAAGAAAGAAAGGGAGAAAGGGAGAAAGGGAGAAAGAAAAATCCATTGTCAACTTACGCAAATGGAATTTTTGCTACTGATGTCCCTTGGGGCAGGATCAGGGCGTTATCTCTTCTGCAAATAACTCAGGCCATTAGAACTGCAGACATCAGATTATTTCCAATTCTTTATACAATTTATTTAAGCCCCTGATTTTGCCAGGTAGAAGTCTGCCATGTAAATACTCCCACTGGCTCAGGGCCACACGATAACTTCACTGAAGCACTTCTGTAGCTCATTTGGTCTATATGTGGAGTGAAGTCTTACTCAGCCCACATAAAATCTTCAGAGGTTTTTTTTGTTTTTGGTTGTTTTTTTTTGTTTGTTTTTTTTTTTTTTTTTTTGGTTGGTTTTTTTTTTTTTTTTTTCCTTTCTAAGCTGAATCAGCTTGAGAATGGGGAAAGAAAAAAAAGTCTCATTATTTTTCTCAGGTTTCTAACCAATTACCTCTGCATTTCATGCTCAAACATTTGGGAAAGTTAAACACTGATGGAAACAGAGATCCTGTTGTTTTGGATTTTGTTTTAATTAAAACTGGAAATGCTTTCCTTGGCTCTGGGTTTTGCAGCACAATGTTGCACACCTAATTTTGGAGTGTGTCTCTGGACCAGCATGCTCCCTTTGCAGTTCTTTCCCATAGGTACAAATTTAACTTCCTGGGCTCATGCTATCAATCATCATTCAAGCACAATTGCAGCTCTTCATTGAGGCTGCACTAGTGTATCTGTGAGCAGAATTAGGCTCTTGCACTTTTCATGGATGTCCAGGTCCTGTGAGAGCTTTGTAAATGAATAGCCAAGTAGGCTGCCAGAAAACAAAGGGTTTTCATTAAATGATAACATCTCTCCAAGCTAAAAACAGAAATCATGTTACTTATGGGAAGGTTCTAGTCCTCTCAGATCACAAGTATCACGGTTGAGGTTAGTACAGCCCAGCTCTACATGGCTATAATTTGTGGAATAGATTCAGAGCGCTTGCCTTGTGTTAGCAATTGAGAACTCAGGCCAATAAATTCTCATTACAGTCATTTCACTGAAACAAGAAACATTTTGCCTTTGTACAGATTGCAAAATCAGGTTGCTTCTGTGGGATCAGATCATACGCTTGGAGGAAGAGTGGCAACTTCACCAGAACTTCAAACTGAGCAGACAGAGCCTGGTTATGCCCAAGCAAAGTGCAGACAGATGTTTTGAAATTTACCCACAGAGAGCAGCTCTGACAGAACGCTGCTCTGATTTACAAGCATTACCACTGCCACAGTCCTTACCCAGCTCCCAGCCAGCAAAAACATGCTGTTGTCTTTCAATGCTACAGCTACTCCAGTTCTTCCCCAGGCATATATTAAACTGGGCTCCTCATGCCAGGAGCTTCTTGTGCCACTGTATCTCCTTTTTCTGCCTTCCAACTTTATCTGCCATATAGCCCTTATCTCCTGCTATCTGCTTAACCCTGCTCTGCCGCTCCGGCTCTCCCTAGCTCCTGCATCTGTCAGCATTACTCTGTCTTCTTTGGCCAGTAACATCCTCAGGAAGTGTTCAGAGAAGAGCCATCAGGCTGACATAAGGATTGAAAAACCACAGGGGAATCCAGTATAATGCTGAAATATCACAGAAAAATTAAGAGCTGACTTGATTGCAGTTCACGAGTACTTCCACAGCAAGGAAATGGAATGCTCTGCTCTCCAGATGAGAGCATAGCCTGGCCAAGAAGCAAGTGAGAAAGTAAGAGGCAATGTAACCACGAGGGCTGCTGTAGCTTTAACACTTAAACAGGAATTTCAGGATGTTCTCTTCCAACAGAAGGACTTAAACCGAAACTGGATTCTTGTTAAGAACAGATGACCAGCTTGAACGTGAATCAGCTCAAGGAAGTTCTGTGGCCTCAGAGAAGATATAAACCAACTGAGAGCACTTTCCTGGCATTACCACCCAACAATGTGGGATGAGGGACTGAGATGGGGGAGAATCTCTGGAACCAAATGTGAAATGTAAGCTATAGGGGGAAACACTAAAACTTCTGGTTCACAGATGTTCACTCACAGTTAATGTGTGATTCAACTGAGTAAAGAGCAAGTGACCATCAGAACAACTGCTTACTTAAAGCATGGCATCTGCAAATCTGCCAATGAGATTTCAATGAAAAATTAAATTAAGATTTGTCAACTCTGATACAGATTGGTCATCACAAAAATAAGAATGAAATACAACATTGGGAGTAAGCTTATCCAGTCTTCTTCGCTACATTAGCATTTTGGATGCCTTAGCTTATGAACTTTACAGAGAGGCTCTTGGCAAAGAGGGATGGCATTCTTGCAATTAACTCACACAAGCTATCCTCAGTAGTATCATCATTATCTGCAAAAGTGTGCTCAAATGAAGAATCAATACATAAATATGAAGAAGAAATTTAGGGAGAAAACGAAGTGCTATTAGCATTCCGGGAGTATAATAAACTCATAATTTGCTGAAGCAAAGCAGTGAAGCCTGGATTTGCAAAGCAACTGCATAGAAGGAGGTGTGTGAAACTCATTCCAAATATAAGCTGTTTTAATATTTCAAAGACCCATTAGAGGGAACACGTAGCATTAGCAATGCCATGTTTTGTATTCCTGACATACAGCCCTAGACAAATACAGAAGATATGTAGCAAATTACTCTCTTGGGGACAGATTCTATTGGTGAAAGGGGAAAAATGTAAAATTTTAAAGATGTTAATTACTTGCTTTTGTTTTAATTCAATCTATATAGATGCACATGCACATTTGTATAAAAAAGTACAAAATAGAGGGATGACCCCATCTCATCTTCAAAACATTGGGACCAATTGTGCTCCTGAGATCAGGGTATTATTTTCTCTTCTGTCACACTAACTGGAACATCTCAGGTGAGTAAGATGTCTGGAGGATGGAGTTACCTGCTGGCAGTGCTTAGCAAGGAGACAAACACACGAGCTTGAAGGTACAAGTGTGGAGCTCTGATCCAGGAAAGCATTGAGATAAAGCATTTAATTCACAGGATTTAACTACACATGTGAATTTAAGTAGGTGAATAAGTTCTTCCAGGGGTTGCAATCTTACCTCTGCCACTGACTCACTCTATGACCTTGAGCATGTCACGTAGCACCAGACTTCTCACATAAGTCAAAGTCTAATTCCTACTGATTCCAGTCACAGGCAATCCTACCTGGCGCCTATCTGCATCATTATGCTGCACAATATCTTTCACAGATGAACACCACCTTCTCCAGGCCATACTTCGCCCTCAGGTCCTCCCACAGAAACACCTCAGTTTCTCTCTCTGACTGTTGTTACATTGGACTGCCTAGCATGGCCAACAGAATAGAATTCCATGTAAGCTGTACTCTTGTATCACTTAATCATCCTCAACATTTGTATTACGTGTTATTTGAATCATCCCCCATCAGTACGGAAACAGCATCTCAGAGCCCAATTTACAGTGCATAGTACTATTTTTCTCATTTTAAATGCAGTATGCCTCTCTACACTGTTTCATTCTACCACAAGCCCTGCTGTCCTTAATTTGAAGTAGGTGGTTACTAGCTGCAATTACCAATAAAAGCTGAGCCCTCTTAGACTGGAGGAACGCCGTGGACACATGCAGAACCCAAACCTCAGCTTTGTATTTTTAATGAAAATACTCTTCAGATGTGGAGCGGACCCCAGAAAGGTCAGAGAGTGAAATATTAAGTGATTTATAAATACGGACTGATTGCCCTGTCTAAACCATGTGTTTGAAAATCTCCTTCTGGCAGACAACCGGCTTCAGTCAGGAAGAGAGAGCAGAGAAAGGAACGTGAGGCAGAGCGGGGGGATCTGTAATCACTCCGGCAAACTTTTGAGACCTCGCCAATTCTTTCTTTCCAGCATTCATTATAAGGACAGGCTCCAAAATGCACCTCTCTCTACATTCTTGAATTTACCATATTATCCTGTCAAACTGAATTAACCAGGGTGAACTTCCTACCCTTTCCTTTCTTGCTGTCTTCTCCCCCACTAATCTTTGATCTCTTGTAAACCAGCATTGTGGGAGATAAACAAGCAACCTTTAGCTGCAGCTGCGGGCCAACCAACTTCCACGTGGCCAGGAAACACAGCAAAGCAATGAGAGCTGTACAGCAGGCGCTCTGCAGTCAGCATCCTCCTCCAGCACAGTGCTGGCCCCAAAGCACTCCCAAACCCCATTCCTACTCCCACCTCAAGCAGTGCACACAGCCCCAGCACTCACTCAGAACCCTCATGCAATCACTACAAGCCAGGTAGGCTGGATGGACCCAGTTCTGTAATAGGATGAGGATGTCACCAGTCACTGTGTCCTTGTATGGAGTGTTTCCTGCCCTCAGGAGACAGGCAGCTTCTTCCCCTTCTTGTGCAACTGCTCAGAGCTGCCACAGCCATTTTTTGGAACCACTGATCTGATCCCTATCTTTGTAGCACATGAGAAATTTTCATTGTCGCCCATTTAAATGCAGTTAAAGGGTTCTTTTCCCCATTTTTACTTTACATCAGTAACCTGTACGAGGCTTGCACTTGGAATGAAAAATGCTACTTTTAAAATGACAAACACCGAACAAAGGACATTTGTTACCACTGAAAACAGCCCTCTTTGTCTATGGAGGACATAATTCATTCGCTGATACATGCACCCACATTCTCTCCAGAGAGTTTCCAAATTCACATGCACTCCCAGTTCTAAATTTTGCATTTCAATCCAGGCATTAGCTATAAAAGATGTGTAAAATCCTATGTAGTCAGACAGAAGCAGCTCCCTATTGGCTATATAATAAGCATCTTAGGTGGCTCCAGGGTACAAAATGATTCCAAAAAGGGTGTGGATAAAATCACACTGCATAAATTGATTCTAGATCCACCTGTTCCAGGTGCCAGCAAATACATTTTGCTAAAGCCATCTGCTTGTCTTAAAAGCTAACAGTTTTTGAAGACTATGGCACGAGCAATCTGCAAAGTATGCAAACTTTGGAAGCCCCAAACCCTTAAACTGAGAATTGCTCATAGATCATCTAAGCAGGACTTAGCCTGGCTGTTGTGCAGGATAGCGACAGCATTTCAGCTCACAGTCTGAGCACACCCAGCACTGGGACACGAGGCTGCTGGAGGACTCACTTTGCAGCATCCTCGCATGCTATTCCCAATTGCTGAGGCTGCCTCCTGGGTTTGAAGTAATGGTTGAGCCCTTGAGTGCAGTGCGGCGCTTGGCCAAGACCGAATGGTTCCTGTGCTGCTTCTCTGTAGGTTGCTGTGTCCCAGGTGGTCACATCCTGCTGTACAGTGGGTAAAGTTAAACCTTAAAACTGGCACTGAGCAACTTACATGGCTTCTAGCAACGGCCTAATAAAGGGTGCATGATAGAGTGAGACTACCAAGTCCATAAGCACTTTGTTGCACAAAGCAGGTTTGTATTAGTCAGGATCTGGTCATGAACACACAGCACATTACGAGCACAAGACCCTTCAAAGCAGCTTATGGGAAGAAAATATCCTGTGCTCTTTCCACAAATGACCCCTTACAGAAAGGCAATGAAATTACACAGATGACTTAGAAGCTCTCAACATGTTCACAACTGATCTGAGGATTAAGACTAGCAATCAGCATGTTTACTTACGATCTCATTCAAAGCTTACTAAAAAGTAAATAGGGCACACCCGTCCATAACCAACACAGTGCTTGGGTGTATGCTTAATTATCAGCACATTAATAGCTCCATCACCTATTCAGAGTCATATGCTGTAACTTGATAACATCCTTCACATGCAAATTACCGGCCAGACTTATTATATTCTGAAACAAAACAAAACATATGTCAATATGCATGTAGATACATATCTGACAGCAGATATCCAAAGTAATCCAAAGTATCACCACTCATGCACTTCCCAGCAGAAAATCACTTGGAGCTATTCTGGATGGGCCTTAAAATTCAGTTCTTTCTGGGAGGTAACTTTGGGAGCCGAGGCGCTGTAGTCAAGGAGACCTTGCATACTGAGTCACAGCAGAGCCTTCAAAGCTCTGCTGCACTTTGCTCACACCGTGTGAGCCTGGGGTAGAGGATAATGGCTGTTACGGGGTATTTGCTGGATGAAAACGAGAACAGTACTGAAATAAATGTGGAGACTAACTGGGTTTGAATAATAACCTCCAGGAAGCAAAGCACTGTGCTCACAAGCCCAAATACCTGTGAAGTCTTGTGCTGTATGCAGACAGCTGCCATTGAAACTCATGAAAATTGCAACCATGGGCAGAGATGGGTATGTGGGAAGAGTCAGTAGCCCACAATGCAAAAGGAAGAGAAACAATGACTTACAATAAGCCTGGCTGACACACTCATCAGCAAGTTGTTTTTTCTCTCCTTAAAAAGAAAAAAGGCAGGCAGTAACAAAGAACTGTTATTTGATTCTCAAAGTCAACAGCACTCATATTCGAACACAGCCTATTTGAAGGCACAGCGGGGATAGCACTGTAATTCTCCACTGTTTGTGTCCTGGGCTAAATAACAAAGATGCAACCTAAATAGTGGCAGTTCAGCCTCACAGGATTCAGTCTCTAAAAAGTAAGTCCATCACTTAAGAGGTACTTTGCAATCTCAGCTGCTGCAAAGCACACAACAACGAATTCCACCCCCTAGAGAATCGGTCTGAATCGCCTCCACCACTACCTGCATAAGATTGCATTTCCCTTTTTCAGCTCTACACCAGAAGTCGGACATGCTGCACAGCAGGGCAAACCTATTGCAGACTTCACATGGGGCTTACATTGAGGCTGCAGATCCAGGTGCTATATACCAATAACAGGACATGGTCACAGTGCCACATCCCTCAGCACCTCCCTATTAGTGGTACCAGGCTGCATTCCCACACCATGAAGGGTCTGAGCAGCCTGTGCTCAGAAGAGGCAGAACCTGATGAGGCTCTGCAAAATCACCCATGGCTCCCACTCAGAAATCAACTAGGAAGCATTAATGTAATGATTCCAGGCAGACAGATAAATAAAAGGTGAAAAGGCTTTTAAATGCATCCTACAAGCAATATTTTATCAGCCGGATCAATATGTCTCTCTAGGCTGGAAACAAATGACTTCTAAAACAAAGTTAAATTTAGGAACGAAGGTGTTCATTTTTCCTCCTATGGAAAGCGGTGCTGGCATTTCCTTGGAGGGCATTTATAAGAACAGCAACCCAAACCTGGGGCCCCATCACACTTTCCCTAAAATCAGTGTGGTGAGAGGTGAAGGTCACTGCTATCAGCCTAAGTAGTGAGAACTGGAATAGCTCTGAAATCATGCAGCATTGGCCTTAGATTCCACGCCAGTCACACCAGCATGGAGAACTGGTGCAGCCCCAGACTGAAAGCACGACAGCTTTGCTCCCGCTTCGCTTATGCAGTCAGCTAACTTCGCTGCTGTCTCTATGAGGAATCACCTGGATAAGGGCTCCGAGCATCCCGAGTTCGCAGCCCCTGGCAATAGCAAACACCGACATGAAAGCAGAGCGGCAGATTTCTTTGTGGCACTGTTTGTTGCTGCCCCCTTTTGCCAAACGGAGAAGCAACAGCCCAGACCTCCACTGAAACTTTCGACGTCGTGTTTGTTTTCAGGAAAACAGAACTCACGCAGACGGTCTCACTTAACCCTAGCGTGGTTGCTCACACGGTTATCAAACCTGGCTAAAATAGGAACGCATCCTCCGAGCCACGTTGAAGACGACACAGAACACTCTGCAGTAATACACCCCAGCAAGGCCTGAGCCCAGCTGGACTTTTCCAGCTGACTCTAAGCTAAGGTAGAGAAGCAATGGCAGTAAGCTCAGGGTGCACACTCCCCCACTCCAGCTTTCTGTCTGGAGAATAAATAGCAACCTCACCAGGCCACCGGTGCCGTTTTGCCTGGGCACTTGCTTCATCCCAGTGCAAAGCAGCTGAAATCCCACAGCATCGCCTACACTGAGTTTCTCTCAGGCTCCATGGATTCCAGGTAACCCCTACCCCTCACCCTCTTTTTAAGTCTGTGTGACCCGGTTGGGGCCACGCTGTTAAAAGCCATTCCCCACACAGACCCCATCCGCAGCATCTCTCTGCTCTCCCCTTATGTCCTCTGGGGTCGTTCTTTCCTACTCTGCAGTTTGCCCCTTCCCTCCCCCCAACTCTGTGCTGAGGGCAGGGCAGTGCTTTCAGCAGTCCCACAGGCCAGAGGCACACAGAACAAACCTCCATATGCCAAATGGCACAAACTCGCTCCCTCCCACCCCCCATGACTTCAGGATTAACGTGTTGCTGACAGGGTAGGACAAAAACTTAATCTCTTGGAGGAAAGAAGGCAAAATAGCGGGAGAGGAGAAAAAAAATAAAAGGAGAAATCGTCTCCACTGTGCTGACAATGGAAAAGGCACAACATGAAATGCAGAGATCCCACACTGCAGCCCGCCTTGTGCAGAGCCAGCTCGGCATTCTGCACGATCTGAACAGAAATAAAAGTTGTAGTTCAAAAGGGAGAGAAAAATGAAAAGGAGACTGGGATGATTCAAGCAGCTATTTAAAAAGGAAACCTCTATTTAAAAATCCAGAGTGATATGCTTAAATATTCCTTTTCCCATTGCCTTCTCTGCAGTTTATGACCAGTTTTCTCCCTCGGGCGCTCACAAATCACAATTATAATAGAGGAGCGCTTTGCTGTGTGCTGTGTGTGTAGCTGGAACAAGCTCCTCTCACTCTTTGCCTGCACTCAGTCTGCACCTCTGCTGATCCCAGGCAGCAGGGAGAACCGAAGCTCGTCCTAACTTTTAGCTTTGCTGCTTTGTATTTTGCTCACAGTGCAGTCGGTGCGGGGTCTCAGCCCACAACTGAACTCGTCCGGAGGCGGAGAGCTAACCTCGTGCTGCTCACACTGTAATTTGGGAGAAGTATTTTCTGTAATGAGAGGGAACGCTCGCCCAAAAAAAAAAGGAAACTTTACTATGATCCCAAACCGATATATCCATGCAGAAATAGTTCTAGGATGAAAAAGAAACAAACAAACAAAAAAAGCAAACCGGGACTGGCATCTACCGCGTTTGGAGACCTTTTTTATAGACAAGAGTCCAACCTGAGCCAAGAAAGAACAGTGAAGCCTTAGGACACAGATACTCCCTAAAACGCTCCACCTAAGCCCATGAACAGACAGGTTCAGCCCGACTTGGCAGCACACCTTTTGTTTGTTTCCTCTGAGGCGTAACAGCAAGCATGCTCCCAGGCAGCAGCGCCGAGCAGATGGCAGCGTTGGAAAATGCACATCTCCAACTTTTGGTGTGGGCGTCGGGGCAGCAGCCACAAAGGTTGCTTCGGGAATCCCCCCCTTCCCGTAAGTTTCTAACAATGCACGGAGCTACGGAGCCGCACAAGGCTCTCTGCTTCCCTCTCCCCTTCGCTTTTGATCTCCATCAGGACGTGAGCTGAAATTTAATGGGCCACCCCTACCACAAAGACAAATTACCATCCGGGAAAGAAGAAAAAAAAAAAAAAAAAAAAGGAAAAAAAATCGAGAAAAACGATCACAACAAGCATTAGTATCCCTGTGTCTAAGCTCTCCGGCTTCCCTCTCGCCTCAGCCCCGCTCGGCGGGTTACGGGAGAGCTGGAAGGTGAAGAGCAGAGAGAGAACGAAGAAATCACCTCCGCCGCCTCCCGGCTCGTTCCCTCCCCATCCTGCCCGCCCGGACCGCACCAGCAGCGCCCGGAGCGCCCCGACTGCCCACTGCCGGGGCAGAAAGGACGGAGCAGGAGGACGGCGCTCCGCGGGGTGCCCCGACTCCTCCGCACCCCGGGCCGCAGGGGGGGCTTCCCGCCGAGCCTCCAAGTTCGCGCCGCCCCCTCCCCGCCACCCTCCCTCGGCCCCTCCGTCGCGCTGAGCTTACGGGCTCTCCGGCGGCTCCGGTGCGGGGCTCACGGGCGCATCGCGCTCCGGCTGCAGCGGGAGGAGAGCGGGGAGCGGAGCGGAGCGGCGGCTCGCCCCAGCCCAGCGCTTAGGGTGCGCTGCCCCGGGCCATGCGAGCGGCTGCGGGCAGCGTCCCCGCGGCGCGGCCGGAGTTGGGACCCAAGTCCTGCCCTGCGCTCCGCTGCCTCTTCCCGGCGGCTCCTATCGGCGCGGCTTCAACTCTTTCCATCGGAGACCGGGAGGGGGGGAGGAGGAGGAGAAGGCGGAGGAGGAGGAGGAGGAGGTAGGGAAGGAGGAGGGAGCTAGGGGCTGGCAGCCCCAACTCGCACTGATGTCAACTAATGTATTCAAAGTTCAACAGGGCATTTCTTCGCGGGCGGATCGCCCTCCCCGCAGCCGGACCGGGAGGCTGTGGGGGGAGGGTGGCCCGCGGAGCTCTATCTCCGGGCCCCTGCCTCTCGGGTGAAGGGGGGGACAGTGCCGGGGACTGCCTCCATGGGGAAGGCGGGGAGAGGATCCACGGAGAGCGAGTGTAGAGCCCGCAGCGGAGCGGTGGTTTTACGGAGAGCCCACCCTGCGGGAAGAGCTGGGCCGGGGCCGGGGCCGGGATGGGAGCGGGGGGCACCGGGGCGAGCACGGAGCGCAGCCACCGCCGCGTCGAGCGGACCCCGAAGCGAGCCCGGGCGCTCCGCCAGCGCCTCCTGCTCAATGGAAGGGCGAAAGGGACAGAAGTGAAGCCGGAGAAGGCTGAGGGGTTGGGGGCTGTATGAACAAAGAAGTTTTGCCCCGCAGGAGCGCAGCCGGTGGGCGTCAAGCCGCCGGTAAGCGGAGGGCACAGGTATGGCGGGGCCCCGCGGGGGGCCGGGGGCTTCTGTGCTACGCGGTGCCGCTCCGCTCCTTTAAGCCGGCGGCGGAGAGCTGACAGCTAAGCGGTATGTGTGGCGATGCACAGGCAGCCTGGCGGTAAGAGGATAAAAATACAGCCGGGCTGTGTTAGCGACATTTAAAAATTGCGAGATAAGAACCTCAGTTATTTATCTGCTGGATCCTCCGGTAGAATGGCCCGCATTGATACCACTGCATATGGATATGCACGTATATAATGAGGCTGGGATCCTCCTGTGAACTGATCCAGTCATTGATGTTGACAGTCTGTTATAGCTATATAAAAACAGTGACACTGTACAGTGTACAGTATCAATCCTGAGACTGCCAATTGCAGCAGCACTGGGTGTTTCTCAATTCACGTCTCAGAGAAGTAACAGCATAGAGATGATCATTACACAATATCTAATTACTTACCTGTTCTTCTTAATTTCTCAGTCCTCCCTTAATCAGGCAACTGTATCACTACATCCTTCCATGCAGTAACACCCCTTTGGTACAGCTCGCATGAGATAGTCAATACATTATTTATATGTATAGCGTTTGCGATCTGATTTCCACTTTAAAACTGACACGGGAAAATTGAGGACAGGCAATGAGAACAAATAAAACACAACGTGGTTGCATGTTCTGCTCAGAACTCCCGCTCTAGGATAAGCTTCGGGTCAGGCAGAGCTGGGAGCTGCAAAGCAAACTGCCCTGTGCAAAGCAGCGTCTCTTTTACCACTCTTTTTGCATCCTCATCTCTTCTGGAGACCTACAGAAAAACCCTGGTTTGTTGTCATCTTCTTGGGGTACTGTATTAAATCACCATGTGAATGGTAAATAGCTTTCAAGTCCCTCCATTTCCGCAATCAGCAGGATTATCTTTCAGTTTAATAACTTAAATGCTAAATGCTGATGTCAGGCAGGCTCTGTGTTGGGAGCAGGACACAGCACAGATCTGCATTGGGGCAAGCTGTTGTGGGGCACTGCTGGCTTTATTTCTCAGCTGTGCTGTAGAGAAGGCAATTTGGTTCCCAAGGCCTCAGGGATAGAGCAGCATGCTGAACCACATCTCCATGGGCATGCATTGCTCAGAGCCCCACAGGTAAAGTTATAAAGAAATCCTAGAACCTCAGAATCACCAGGGTTGGATCATCCAACATCATCCAGTCCAACCGTCCACCTACCACCAGTAGTTCCCCACTAAATCACATCCCTTAGTACAACATCTAATCCTTTCTTCTGCACTTCCAGGGATGGTGCCTCCACCACATCCCCAGGCAGCCCATTCCAGTGCATCACCACTCTTCTGGAGAAGAAATTTTTCCTGACATCCAACTTGAATCGAAATGCTGCAGTGATTCCTTGGGCTGCTTGTTTCCATGTACTAACTCCAACACATAGGGGGACCTCCCTGAAATCTCTGGCCAAACAAGGGAATCACTCAGCTCTCTTTAGCAGAAGGCTCGCGATGCAAAGCAGTGCCGTTCACATGCTTTGAAAAAGATAGAAAAATGAGGGGATTGCCCGAGGAGCGGTGTGTGTGGAACTGTTTCCCAGCTGCGAAGCAGAGCGGCGGCAGAGAGAGCTGGTCCCGCTCGGTGCTGCTTTCTGGCACCGCTAGGTGCTGCTGCTGCCTCCCGGTGCGGCGATGCGGGCGGGAGCGCTGAGGCGCTGCTGAGCAGCTGGGATGGAGATCTGTAAGGCAGGGATACAGCAGCTCCAGCCTTGCCATGGGACGGGTCATCCACAGCAACACCCCGAGCTGCGGCTGTGTTTCCTTGCTTGGCCGAAGAAGGCTGTGCTATCTGCATTTGCACAGGGGAAAAAAAAAATCAATCTGCACAGACCTGCTCGGACCGAGCTGCTCTGGGTATGCAGATAGGTGTTACTGGGTTTGGAGGGGGATCTGGAGCACAGCATCCGCTCCCACCCAAGCTGAGGACCGTTGCTCTGCAGAGGGAGCAGCGCAATTAGAAAGGCAGTTTTGCTGCAGATGGCCAGAGCGTCTCACATGGAGCCAGGGAAAGGGAAGGAACATATGTCAGTGGCGACCTTCTAAAATGATGCTTAAGTGGAGAGTACGTATGTTCAGGTATCCACTTCAATAACCAGCTGTGAGTTCTTAATTCCCCGCAGCGCTGCTAGGGGAGAAGAAGGGTTTCCATGGGGAAAGCATTCTAAACATGCAGTAAAATGTCCTTTACAACTTTATGCTGATGCCAGTGACTGACTGAAGTGCAGACCAGGCTGCCCTTCTCAGTGTTTTCTCAAAAGGGAAAAAAACACACTTCTAAATACAATATCAGCACATACTCCAAAGAGATGGCAGGCTGTGCTAGTGATAGTAAGCATCATCCTGAATATTTAGATCTAGATCTGAAGCCAAATGGCCTTTAGCCATAAAATATTTAGGCACAGAGCTTTTTGTGCTGGAATTTAAAATAGGTTGCTCAGTAGTCACAGTTGTGGTTTCCGGCCTCAGGCTGATGGCAACGGTAACATTTTAATTTATACTAAAGAGATGGCAAAGTTAAATCTGTGACACGAAGGGAGAGTCAGATGACCTGAAAGCAAGAGAATACAAATGAGCTCCCTGGAGAGAATAGGCTGTGATGGAACAAATGGAATAATACAGAGGGATGACTTGACACTATCGCCACAGCGACTGTATTTCACTTCTTTGGGGAGAAATGAAATGAGCTTAAATTGGGACAACTGCTTTATTTTCAGAGAACTACATCTGAAGCATGTGCTGCCTACAGACAAGTGATATACATTTGTTTCTCCCCCTGAAGACAGGTCCTGTTAATTGCCAATTTTCCTGTCTCTTGACATGACGAGGTCAGTAAATGTCACCACAGTTAAGAGACACAGGCCCAAGTATTCCCACTGAGGCTCATGAAGGCAGAAAGGTCCCTGTCTGCAGAAAAAGACTGATGAAACATAAAGGTTGAGTTAACTACACGGTACAGCAGAAGGGAGGGAATGTTAACCTGAGGCTCTTGTCACTGCCCAAGGAGCAACCACATTTTGGTAGGATATACAGTGCCTAGCAGTCACCTATTTGTTGGCAAATAAAAGGAACAGTGAAAAATTAGTTTTAAACAATGCCATTAAGAGGTATGACACTACATCAGAAACTGTAACTTCCTGTAACTCAAGGCCTGAGGCTACAGGCCGTGCTTATTAGAAGTTACTTCTGCCTTGAGACTGGAAGTGTGAAGCCTGCTGCTGTACACTGTTATTGTGTTCCAAGATATGTTATCTAAGGGACTGAAAACTTCTGTGGTAAATACAAGTGGGATTTTTTTGGGGGGAGGGGGGGAGGGAGTTTAGAAACATTGCAATTACAACTACCCCTTAATTTGGAGAGGTGTTGTTTGGCACATAAGATGTCTTAGTGAACACTCCATACAAGGTCTGGATTTTAATAAAAAGTGAATTCAGGACTTGTCCCCACGTACCCACTGTCTTCATACCAAACGTTAGGTAATTTACCTTTATGATGAGCTTAATACTTATCATTCCCCATTACCACCTTTGACAGATTTTGCTATATCCTAATTTTCATTTAAACAGCTGTGTTTACAGAAGAGCACTTATACAACAAACTGCTGCACCCTACAAGATGTCCTCTACTGAAAAATCTGGATCTGAATATGAGTAAGCTTTGAAGGTATCAGTTTCCCTTACTTTACCTGTTTATGTAATGAGCAATATCTTGAGAGAGAAATTTTCAGTGTCAGGTTTGGCAAACACAGCTCTCAATGTATTGGCAATATGAACATACTAGTAAAACTGAAAGTCCATTCAGCAGATTGTAATTCTCTTGTAGTATTTGGAACTCATGATCTGGAAAGCCATTCTGAAAACTTAAGGTGCTCAGAGCACTCCATTAATACAGTGTCCTTCCATACCTGCGTGCTTTTAATGAACTTAACTAAAATCCATACAGTACCTACTCAGTGTGTGATATTCAATTGCTTATAATCAAAACCAATTGACTTTAAAATCTCACCCACGTTGGCTGCAGGGCTATTTAAACTAAAAGGTCAGGAGCAAGAAAACCTATTTTTTTTAAAAACGTAACTTTTTATTCTTCTCATTCAACATATAAACTATTTCTGAAAGTGAATTTTTTTTTTTTTTTTAAGCAGGGGGCAGTTAGTTAAAAATTCAAGTCTTGTAGTTTTGTAGATATTCAGACAGATATCTAAAATGAGGGCTTAGGAAAGGAGCTGCATTCGGTCTTCACCTGTGGTGGTTGTGACCAAATAACAAAAGCTTTCCTCTCTGAAGTGGGCCCACTGGAATTGACACAGACTGACCCATAGGGTTCTGTAATTTCAAATTCTTAGGCAGGTAAGTGGAACTTCATGGGTTCGGACATCTCTCAACAGTAAACCTGAGATGTAACTCTAAACCTAACAGCTCTGCCTGTGCTGTCCACATTTGCATGTTGTAGATCTGGTCCCTCCTGAGCTGAAATGTACTCCTTCCTGACATGGCAAGGCATCAGATGGCCCACGTTAGTGAAACCTACTTGTGAAATACAGAGAGATGGGGGGGTCTTCCACTGAGAGCCCTGTGTGACATCTTCACCACCCAATTCATGGAGGCAAGGTGGCTTCTTCCTTTCTACATGAATGGAGCAGTGGTGGAAGCAGTCCTATGGTGAATGGGAATCTTGGACCTAGTAACTGGTAATATGTGCAATATGAATATTTACTGTTATTTTGCCATTGGTAGGAGGAGGTTGAGCTGGATGTTACTGCAGCGTGTGGCCTGCTCTGATTTAAAGAGGTTGGAAAAGATAGCTACCTCTTTCTTGCAATGCCTCAGCAAAGAGACTGTGGGATACCACAAGCATTACATTAGCAGAAAGCTAAGAATGCCATCACACGAGGCCGTGCTCTGCACTTCTTCCTAGCTGAGATTATCTGCTTCCCTTCACAGGCACAGCCAGGGATGTCAATAAAGAAAAATGATTGCAGCAGAGTGGGCTAGTGCACTGAGAAGCTTTCTGCTTTGCATTTTGAGCAGGTAGAAACCCTACCACTTCTTCTGCAAAACATCACGTTCTTCCTTCAGTATGACCATCACAACACATAGCGGCATCTCAAACGTAAGGCATGACAGCAAAGCAGACAGGAGCTGCACAGTGAATTCTGAAGACACAGTGCAGATCAGGGTGGCTGGAACAGGCAGGGTAAGGTATTGAACTTTACCAGTATGCCAATATAATCCCTCTTCTCAGATAATTGCAACCACTTTGTCTGCATAGCTATTTATATACTACTGATTTTCCATCTCACATTTCTTTCCAATTCAAAGTTATCCATCAGAAATGCCTTTAAATATAAATACGTATAATCAGCACTGCTACTACTTATTTTTCTAACTACCATAACTTGTACTGCAACTTGTGTTGTATATTCAGCCTTGTCTAGCAGCCAGACGTATTCCATGAATTCTGGTCAACAACCATTAGGAATTTTATTACTGCCAGAAAAGCAGAAATGTATCTTTTGCTGACTAAGTCAATATGTTATCCTACTGTTACACCATATGGCTGTGGATGCTAAGGCTCAATGCACCCCCATCAAGTGACCCCCAGACCAGAGGAATGGTACAATGGATGGCAAGGTTTCCATTCAGAATGACACCAATCAACTGGAGGAGTGGGTTAGACAGAACCACGTCAAGTTCAACAAAGGCAAATGCAAAAAAGCATGCAATAAAGTCAGAAGCAGCCCATGTAGCACTTCAGGATGAGGCTGAGCAAGTGTCTCCATTGGACCCCAGGGCCTGTAGATCAAGAGCTACTACAAACTGGAAAGTGTCCAGATAAGCCAATTAGAAGACTTCACCACCTGCTGTACACTATGAAGCTGGGGCCACTGGGTTTGGTTAGCCTGGAGAAGAGAAGGCCAACAGGGTGTATAATTACACTAATCCTACAGGAAGATAAAGCCTAATTTTTACAGATATGTACAGCAAAAGGACAAGAAGCAACAACAAGCTGCAACGAGGGAAATACTGTTTGGAAATACAGAAGAAGTTCATATTGGTGGGACTAACACATCACTGATTTCAGGATTGTTCATCATTAAAACTCAGCAAGGTCCTTAGCAGCCCAATCTGATTTTACATCTAGCCCTGCTTTGAAAGGGAGCTTGGTCTAGAATTACCTCTAGATATTCTTTCCAATCTTTTTTTTTTTTTTTTTTTTTTGTGTGTGTGTGTGTGTGTGTGTGTGTGAATCTACAGCATAAGATCCAGTTCTATAGAATACTAAGCATTGCAACATCATCCATCAGTCATGAAGTTGTTTGAAACTCTGTTAGAGATCAACAGAATTGTTTTTTTAGAATAGTGACTGTATGGGAACTGCTGAATCACGGCCTGAACCTCTGATTGATCACCTGAGGCGAGCCATGAGTCAGCCAGAGGAGCACAGGTGAAGGCAATTCACCTGTGCTGCTGGAAGCCAGTGGAGCCAGGCTCCACCCCTCCTAGACCTATTTAAAAGCTGGCTACCACTAGGGAAGGATCTCTTCTGGAGATCCTCTCTGCTGGAGTAAGAGAGCCTAGGATATGGGTAAGCTTTCTATCTCTACTCTTTTTGTTATTGTAATCTGTGTTGCCTAACTCTCTTGCTTATTTTGTAATTATAACATCTTAATGTTTGTTGATTATACAGGGACCTATCTAGATCTCAGCTGTGATTTCTTTTATTAGGTAACCAGGACAAGTGTGATCAATTCTTTGGCTATATATTATACTTAGATTGATGTGAGAGAAGTTTGATTCTCTTTCATCTGTCCTCAAAGATAAAAAAAAAATTCAGCAATGTTACAGGAGAAAAAAAAAGGTCAGAAAAACTGAATGGAAGTGCCACATTTCATGTAAATGTTATCACTGACCTACAGTACAATCATTTCTACAGTTGGCAGGCTAAATCTCACTAATAATTCCTTCCTCGTCAGATCATATTGAGTTGCTTATACAAGTAAAGGTCTGTAGGCATGTGAATTAATTTGTAGAAAGGTGGTTAAAGTTCTAAATCATGTATTAAATTACTTTTCTTGTACAAGTTTAACTTCATTTTCCAAGCTAGTCGCATGCAACAGAGATGCAGTAATGTAGGTATTCCAACTGAAGGTATGATTTGCTGCTTGTGCCTTCTAAAACACCATTTGTAAGTCAGATCACTGAAAAGATCAGTGGTTTGTGTTCTGGATGTCATGAGATCAGAGAGGTGGAATATTGGAAAAAAGATTAGGTTTATTTTTGTATATGGACTTGAAATACTAGACTAGTATAGAAATCAACTTGTGGAGTTACAAACCCTGATCCAGCAAAGCAAAAAAATCATGAGCAAGTCTATCTGAGGTGTTCAAGGAACATAAATATCAATTCATCCTTGAACCAAGTCCCATTTCAGTTTAAGGAACAGCAGTGGTATTCAAGCACTTGCTTAAATTTAAGCATGTGCTTAAACATACTGATGACTTGGGGCACTTTTACTTGAATATCACTATATATCACCCACAGACAGTTTTGATTTTTTCACAGGGAGTAAAAAAATGAGAACTCCAATATTAAATGTCTGTCTGCCTGAGCCTGATTAAATAGAGAAGTTAGCCACTAGTTTCTCTAGTGTCAATGTGGGCTAAAAGCATTCATTCTCATGAATAAATGTATTTGGTCCTTTAAGAGGCTTGGTTTGAAATGCAACAACCACTGAACAATCTGATTGAAACCAATATACGAGCAGCCAGACTAAGATATAAATGCCTTTCATAGAATCATGGAGTGGCTGAGGGTGGAGGGGGCTTTAAAGATCATTTAGTTCTAACACCTCTTTCACAAGCAAAGTTGATGACCACTAAGTCAGGCACCAGATCAAGCTGCCCAAGGCCCCATCCAGCCTGTCATTGAATGCCTCCAGGGATGGGGCACCCACGGCCTCTCTGGGCAGCCTATGCCAGTACTTCACCACTCTGAGTGAAGAATTTCTTCCTCACTTCTAACATAACTTTCCCCTTTTAGTTAAAGGCCATTCTCCCTTGCCCTGTCACTAGCAGACCACACAACAAGTCAGTACCCCCTCCAGTCTGCAAGCTCCTATCAAGTACTGAAAAGCCACAGTGAGGTGTCCCTACAGCCTTCTTCAAGAGAAAGAAGCCCAATTCCCTCAACGTGCCTTCATAGAAGAGATGCTCTAGCCTTCTGATTGCCTTCGTGACCATTTTTCCAACATTCCTGCATCCTTCCACTGCACCTCCCTCAGGAACTTTATCCTTTACTGTTTGTAGGTTTACCTGTTTGATGCAGTTATAAGCTCTGACTCGAGTTCTCACTGTTTGCCTCCAAAAAACACTGTATCAGGTAGCAAACATTTGAAATGCTGAGCTAAAGCAGTATTACTCACTTCAAACTGTCATTTGCACGTGATGTAGCAAAGGAAAAGACTCTGCAGCCTAAATACCAATAATTTCTCACTGTAGGATTCAAAACAAGCTTTGGTGATTGGTGCTGCACTGATACAAATGATGACACCAAGAGTTCATAAAGCTACGGCGGTCTGTGCTGAAACACATCCTCTACCTCACTGCACATCTTGCATTATAGCCACTTAGAGTTATTCTAAGGTGCTCAGATGAAGAGCCTGAATAACAATGATAGAATTTGCATTCAGGTCTCTGTTTTTGGGAGTGCTTGAAAGCTGGGCTGAATAATCGCATCCTTTGACAGTTACCTATGAAGTGCAGCAGAAGGTCCTCATTTTACAAAAATTCAGGTTCACTTTAATCCAGATTTTCACCCGTAATCTGGCACTAAATCTTCTTAATATGAGAAGAAGCCAGACAAGATCAGTCAAGCAATGGGCAGCTTGCTTCCCAGGTCACCAATTCTGCTGCCTGCAAACACAGCAATTCTTGAGCCATAACCCACCAAAGCCACCGCTGCCACTGTGTCCAAACACCTGTCAGCCTTGGAGCTGTGATGTCTTGCTGCAGCTAGGAGCTCAGGATGAGATTCATTTAAAATTTCCAAATGCATTTTTCATTTGTTTGCTTGGTTGTTTAAAACCAGCTAGACTGTAAAATAAGCATCCTTCTTTGATGTCTTTGTCTCAGGCATGTCTCTGCTGTGAAGCCAGCTGTGAACAAACAAAAGGGCAACAAAGAAATGCAAAGCACCAACATGCAGAGTGAGCTGAAGAGAAAGTTACATGTCTGTGTGCGAGAGTAAGTGTGCACAGTAATGAGTGTGAGTCCCAACATTCTGGTGAGAGAAAGCTGAATGATGGGGAGCAGCAAAGCAGATGAAGGAAGCTTGGTTTCCCATTGTTTTCTAGTGTTGGTCTAATTTTGCTCAGTAAATTTTGTCAGCCATGATGCATGTTGGAAAAATAGTGAGAAAAGGCTTGGGATGCTGTAAGGGCAGAGAGAATCTAGGAAAGGTCTGAGGCGCAGATTGTGGCAGGAAGGTGTTTGAAAAATCACTGAGTCCACACATTACTGGTTACACATGCTGTGTGATTTCAGTGGGAGATAGTAGTATTCACAAGCAAAATTCGGACTGTTTGGTAATGGACTGATCAGCAGTTGCTGCTTTAGAGCCCTGAAATGGCTGCATTTCAGTGGTAGGTACAGAGATGCCAATATCTCCTAAGTGTTTGGGCATTGTGCTAGTTAGAAAGGTGTTACCAGGTTTTATCTTTACTATCTTTCACACAAACGTGTGCTTAGAGGGAAAGCATGACACAACTAAGGCAGCCTTCTGCTCAAGGCTCCCCAGGAACTCCTTGAGGTCACAAGTACTCTGAGGAACCACTTTTTGCTGTTTAGGCTGGGAAGGCATCAGGCCAACTGGTACAACTGACATCTCTTTTACCATGTTCACATACTGTAATGCTTGTATGGATTTTGCCTAAACTCATACGTGAGTTGTCATGGGATTCCATTCCCTGCTGGTTGTTTGCTGTGCTCTTGCACATTCTGAGGTGATTTTTCATGTCATCAGAAAGGTCTAGCACTGGACTTGTCTCACATGTACAAGTGAATGCTGAGGTGATGGAGGATTCCTTTTTCCTATGCAAGCAAGATTAAAGAGGGCAGGAGAGAAAGAGTGAAAGGGTATGTGGCAGCCAAAAGAGCAAGAAACCTTAATTTGTGGAAGTAGTAACGCTTATGTCAGCTGCTCCTCTTTTCTGAAAGATGGAACCTCACTGATTGAAAGATGCTCAGGTCAGATACGCTCTCACTACTCAGCAGCTCCGTTGCTGTAGCTCTTGTAAAACTGAAACCACGTGACCTTTCATGCACTGCTGTTTTTCATGGCTGGTCTCAGCAGAGTATAGGAATTGTCATATATTATCAACTCAGCAATCTATTAAGATTAGTATTCTCACTAATGGTAGCTTAAGAGTGTAGTGCCATAATTCGGTGTGTATACTTGTTTCTCTGCTTTAAATCTCAGGTTAAACTCCTGATAGACTCAGTTTTTTTTCCTGGAAACACCACTTAAAGTATCTTTGAAAACTGTTGAAAATTGTGCCAAATCTGGACAGCCTCACAGGCACATCACTGAACAAGCCCTGAATCTTTACATTTGTGAATGATGGCACAATGTGTCTTCCTTGAAGGTGACCATGATGGGGGGGGAAAAAAAAGGTAAGTCTAGCCTTATTTTCCTTATGGAACAGAAGCAGGGAGAGGATATGATTTTCACAGTCGGTCCCTCCTCAGCTGTGCACTAAAGTTGTAGCTACAAACTCATCCTTTCTCTCTGGTGGCAGCTATCTGACTCAGTGTGTTTTTCTCAGTCTAATCCAGTACATGGTGCTCTGTGTGGAGACTGTCTGCTCACTGTAACTGCTCTGGAGTTGGGTTTTGTTCTGTTTTATAAGTAACAGTGAAACAAACACTTCCGTGAGCTGTGGATTAATAGCTGGCATGGATTTGGGCCAATGTACTTGAATACATTCATGAAATTTCACTTTCTCCTTAGTATCTTATCTGCAAATATATTTCAAATTTACAATACTTTCCTTTATCTTTGCTGTGTTTCCCTTGCTTGTAAATACACATAATACATCCTGGTTTTGTTTGCGTGTCGATTTTCTTTCTCAGGAGAACAGATAAATAATTAATCATTGACTAAGGGAGAGACTGGTGTGGGAATGACGCCAGGTCTAACCTTGAGTCTTTTCTATTTCTTTGTGATGTTTTGGGGAAAGAGAAATGAAACAAAGAAATATGGCCACATAAAGTGTGTCTTAAATCCTTCCTTGAATGAAAAGTGTTTGGGAAAACTCCTTCCTTTCCAAGAACATCTTTGGTTTGTCTGATATAGTATTGTTGTCAGGTACACCGGATTCACTTGAAAAGGAGAATGTGACAAACCAGTGTTGATTGTATAATAATTGAATGTAGCTGTCTACAGCTGCCAGTCACAATCAAGACTGAAAATCTCAGCAGCAGAAGCACAAATTCCTGACCTCTAAACTGAAGGAAGAGCTCCCTTACCTAGAAGTAAGTAACAGCCTATTGCATCCTCTGTAGCCATAGGAGAGAAACATTCAGTGCACCGCAATTATGCCAAGCATCATAACCTCTGCAGTTATGTGCAGAATAAATGTAGATTGATCATTATTAACACCCTTTTTTTTTTTTTTAAGAATCTGCCTAAGTGCCTCACATCATAGAAAATAAACTCATTAGAAGATGATGGTGTGCAAACATTGGAAGTCTAGGTTTCCTTTCTGTCCTTAATAGGTCCCCCTTCTGTCACTTCATTCTCTCCTTGAAGATTCTTGGTTAGAACTATTTGGAAGATTGGCAGTTGAAGTGACTTTGGGAGGTAGAATAGCCTGAAATAGCAGTGAAAAAAAGAAAATATTTTGATTCCCAAACATAGCTGCGCTGCTTCCTGGGAAATGTTGCAGATGTTGCAAAGCAGTATTCTACATTATGGGTTGGATTCCCCATCATGAGTAAATAGATCAACATGCACTTCTCCTTCTCTTAGTTTGTACAGGGCATTGGTGTGTCAGGGCAGTAACTCGGCCCCAGTGGACCCAGAGGAAGAGGAGTGTAAACTAATGGCAGCATGGTTTGGAAGACCTCAGCATTGTTACAGCATTGCAATAGCTAAGGTTATGATTACTGTTCCAGCTTCAATTTTCTGCAGGAAACAAGCACCATCAAGCAGAAACATTTTTAATTAAAACGGTTCTGTCAAAAGCTCAGTTCTCCATTGCACACAATAGATCCCTACTATTTATTTTTTCTTTTATTTGTCAGATTTGCTTTTGACAAATGGAGCAGACGCTGATGCTGCCTGCTTCTCTTAGTCCCCTGTGGATCAGATTAAATGACAAGGGCTGCTCCCTCTAATTCTCATATGTGAGTTGCAGTGGTGACATGCATTTATGACCACGATCGTGCATTCCAGCAGAGATTGCTTCTCCTAAAGCTTAATGGAAAAGAACCTCTTAGAGAGAAAGGAAACAATTTTTTTCTCAGAAAAAGTCCGGAGGAGCAAACAATCTTCTCTAGATTCTGGAACAGTAGGTTAAGCATCATTTAGAGAGCAAAGAGAAAAACCATGCCTGGCTGCTCTCCTGACACACGAATCTGTGCTTTAAATAAGCACTGCGATAGAGAAGGGTTCTGTGGGGGGGCTGTTGCTTCTGGAGAATTCAGAGGAACCCTGTATCTTGTGTTGGCTGCCCAGGAAGCTGGCATACTACTGAAAATGAAGCGGCAATAATGAATCAGATTTTCTGGAAGCAGCAGTAGGGTAGGAGAAAAGAAAGTGATCCAGTAATTAGTATGCTGGCCTGTAGTTTTACAGACTTTGGTATCCTGATATGCCACAGGCTTCCTGCATCAGTCTCTGAAACTGAGATCTTAGGGGGGATCTAACACCTACTGATGCTGATTTTTAATAACAATTGAAATGCTTTCAAGTAGCTCTGGGTCCAAAATTAGAATCTTTTTTTTTTATAATGTTAGATTAATATAATGCTTCTAGACTGTAAGCTCCCTCCATTTGCATTATATTAAATTTGATGAGATAAATGAATCAAAAGTGTGTCCATGACCAGTACTAAAAGGTTAAATAGGGTTTGGGGTTTTGAGTGCATTGAGTTCCATCTATTTAAAGTCATAGCAACAGGAACTGTGATCTTGGCCAACTGAGAGAAACATTTACAAAAGAAAAGTTAAAAAGATAGAAAAGAATCAGATAGGAAAGAAAAAGATCCGGAAGGAAGAGCAGCAAGGAGAGCTCAGCGCTTGCCCAGGTTATAGACAAAGCTGGCAAAAGTAATGAGTAATGAGTTAACTGGGTCGTCTTCTCCATTCCGGTCTGCTCTTTTGTGCTCAGGAGAGTGAAAACGCTGGTAGGGCATTGGTGTATTTTAGCACAGGGGAGATGTTGTAGGAAGCAGCCATAAAAAAAAAAAAAAAAAAAGGCCTCACTCCCCTTAGCATATTGCCTTTCATGACTGTCTTGATTCCTCTTCAGCTTTTTTGTTTAATGGCCCTTCTGAAGTGTGGAATAGCTGATCCCTCTATTATTTTAACAGTAAACAGATGGGAGGTTAATCTAGCACATTCTGTTCTAGTTTTGTTTCCTTCTTTCTTATCACAAATGGTTTTAGTAGTACAATTAGGCTTTTTGTTTGGATTAATCCAGGCCTTTTTGCTGCCTTCTATAAACAAATCACTGTTACCTTGGGCAACAGTGTACATGCCATAAGGAATAGCAACAATAATCTTTTTCATCTGTGCTTGCGTAGAGCTACTCTCTGGATGATGTCTCTGCAGAGCCATCACAATGTAAATAATTAATAATAACAGTTGTTAACACTTGGATGGGACTCTGTTATTTGTAAACAAAGAACATTTATTTCCTCTGCATTGCTTACTACACAAAACATAAAATAACTCCAAAGAAGGAAGTTGTTTTCCTCACGTGCTTGGAAAAGCACAAGAACTCAGCAACTCATCCAAAGGGAAAGGTCAAATGGGATTTTAGATAGTCTCAGTTTGAACACTTTGTGCTATTAGTAATAGGAATGAACAAATCTGATATTTATGTTCACTAATACATCTGTCAAAATTCCATTACAAAACAAATAGATACTGTAGTAAAATTGTCCAGTAAATTCATATGTAGCTATTATGATAAGAGAAAGACCATAAAACCAAGAAAATTTTAAAGGACATTTTATTACAGTGTATAAATACAATTAAAATAGCAAAGTCATGTCAGAAGTCTCCTGTGTTTTTTCCCCATAACAAGCTTTGACTAAGGCTCATAAATCAACATTACAGAAAATTTAACTTATTTTGTTCAATCTAATTTTGCAGTCTTACTCACACTTTAACATATACTGCAGTGCTTAAGTATTAAAACAACATACAAGCAACAAATTTTAACTATGGTCACAGGGTTTTAATTCCAGCAGATCTGGGAGTCATACTTTTCCTTTACATAAGTCATAGCGTCCCTTTCGTGGCACAGATGGCCAAGTGTTTTGATATATGTAATCTGAATATATCCCTGTTTCTTATGAAGAAATTGTCTATATACCAGTAAGGAAAAGGTCCTTGCCCTTAAATTCTTGCTCTAAACAGACAATATTAAAATAAATCCATTCCCTTTTAAATATTTGACATTTATGAGCACACAACCAGCCAGATATTTATGTGACAAGAGAAAAGCACAAACCCAAGAGATTTGAGGTAAGGAAGAATTCATGGATTGCACATAGTTGAATGTTTCCACTTCTGTCTTTTTGACCATCTCAAGACTGAATCAAGAGGGAGTGGCAAATCCATATTGCTGTAAGGGAGCTGCAATGCACTGGCAATACGCAGTTGATCAGATCAGAATGATGCAGTGCCAGATGCTCTGTAATGAGAGGATTCTTGCAAAGAGACTCAACAGAATACAAGAGCTCATAGCTCTCATCTTGAGAAGTTTACTAGGAGAACATAAGCGTTTGATAACTCTTCATTGAGTCAAGTTAACTGAATCCAGTGTTTCCCACGTTCCCACTCAGGCTTTACGTGTAAGCAATTCAGGAAAATATCTGTATTCCTCTTCTGGGTCTCCGAAATCCTCACCTACACAGAGTAGCTACAGCCCAACTATCTCTGGTTGGTGTAGTACTAGACACGTTGCTATCTTTCTTAGAGAGGCAAGGGGCTCGTGAAAGCTGAGTAAAGAGAGATAAAAACTTACAAGTGGGAGATCTCATGCCAATGAGAGGCAGAACCTTGTGGCTTCTTGGCAACACTGGGACCCATGTGTCTTGCTGAAAGCTCAGATCAGGATCTGGGAATTTGGCTAAAAGCAGGGAATCTGGTTCTATTTCTATCATTGCAGTGGTAATGCTCTATTTCTAAAGGATGCTTAGAATCTTGTATTTTTTGCCTGTCCACAGTAACACCTCAGACACGTGCAATAACAGGTTATTGCTTTCTATGCTAGCTGCCCAGATGTACTGCTTTCATGAACTTAAAGAGCTATGGCACGCTTCAAACCTGCTGTATTTTTCACTGTCAGCCTTTATTTCTTTGGTCACATTCACTGTATTGGCTTGTGCTTTTAATGCAACCATTTTCTGCTTGTCATGGACAGAGCCCTCAGCGGATGCTCAGATTTTCTGCTGTGTAACTGATAGAAGGAAAAAAAATGGCCATTTCTACCAGTGTTCCTTCTAGGGTGCATGCAGGGAAATGAGCTTGAGGTGACCCTGTCAGTCTCCACTAAACCTCATTCTATTGCTTTTTACTAGTTCAGCTGGACAATGCCTTTATTAGAGCCTCAGTTCAGTCCCTGTCTTATATTGTACTGACTCCCCTGTCTGTACAGATCTAGTTTCAACTGCTGTTTTATTTCCATGCAATCCTTCCTCTTATTTTTCTACGCATATTGTTTTTATTTTCTGGGTTGCTGCCAAGAAGCAACTTGTTTAAAAAATAAACCTAGTCCAGATCCTGGCTTATGTCACCCTAATAACCTTAAATCCGTAGTTTTGTCTCTAGGGTCTACAGTTCATGACACAAAATTACTTCACAAAATGAAACTGGATTTGATAGCTCATGGATTTTGCTCCAGCTCCCCCTGAAATTAACAAACTTCCCACTGACTGCAGTCATCTTCAGATCCATCCTTTGAGCTATCCTAGAGCCACTCCATAAGATCTTACTGCTCCTGTGAAAATAATAATTCATTAAGTCTTGTAGCAGATTTCACAAGCAGTTCTCAGGGCATTTCACTAGCAAGGAAAAGTATAATTATGTCAATTTTACAGGTCCTTAACACATTTCTACAGAACGCTTTTGAGCACCTTCTTATTTTGTCGCTGTTCATTTCCTTCAAGTCTGCTTTCTTAATGTAGGCATCTGTTAGTATCTGAACACAGTTTTTTTTCCACAGTTCCCTTCTTTAGCACACAGGATAGATGGTGCTCAATACTTGTGCAATTCTTTGTATTTTGATTTATCTTCCTTCTTGCATACACCCTTGCCTCCTTACTGTATGCTACTCAGACTTTGCTTTGATGGGAGCTATATTCATCATGAGGTCTTTTGCATATAAGTTACCCTGACAGAGCCTGAGTGCTTCATGCCTGTTGATAAGCTTTTTCTTCTCCTACAGTAGGACAAAAGAGCATTCCCTTTCACTTCATAAATAAGGAAGAGAAACAAGGCAATGAAAGGTTCAGTCCCCAATTGTGAATGTACTATTTAAATGCCTAAGACCTATTTCAGAGCAGACAGCAGTACATAGTTCAGGTATTCTCTGCACTGATCCTACTGAATTCAGTTTCTCTTATGAGTGCTCAGCATTGCTGCAAAGCTGACCAGATGCTAAGGTGAGTACCCAGAAACTAAAATAACAAAATTTAGAATTAATTTGCAGAAAAAAAATTAAGCAGTTTGCCCGATACTGCACTGATGATAAGATCATCTTTTTCCTTCCAGTTATACGTCTCCCAACAACTGCAACAAGCAAGTTAGAGAGTCTATGGGGGAAAAACAATATGCAATTACGTAATTAAAAACTCTATCTCACAAACAATGTTCATGAAGGACAAAACAGTTTTTCAAGTATCCTTATTCTAGCATTTCCCAGTGTTTGAGCAAGATATTTTGTCCCCTCTGAACACAGAGCTTGTGTGCATGTGGTTTCTTACGTTTTTAAATTAGTTCCTGGTGGCATTTCCTTGCTCAACCTTGGTCTCTCTCAGTCTCCCTCCAGTTCTCATCTGATCCTGGGGCATTTCTCAGCTCATGAGCTCCCAATCTTCCATTAGCAAATGATACTTGTGGCGTAGGATGGAGAGAAGCAGCTCTGCTGATTCGTGCAGCTGCAAGGTTGAGCTCTTGGAGCTGTGCGGACTGCAGTCCTGTGAATCCAAGCACTTGCTTTTTTAATCTGCATTTACTTTGTGAAAATTGATTAAGTCTTTGCAGGGACTGGGAATGACTCTGCCATGAATGTCAGATACCTCCTTCAAGAGAGGAGGAAATTAGAGCCTTTCAGACAAAAGGTGGCCAGGAATTTCTAAGGTACCCCATCAAATAAGCCTAATACTTAGACATGACTGAATAATTCTGGCAGAAGTTTTCTAAAATAATCAAACTTGACCCAGATGCCCAGAATAGAATGTTTCTGCCAAAAAAATTAATTTAATAAAGAGAAACATACCTGAAATAATCTGATAGGCTGTATCAGATACCTGTCAGTACTTAATGTGTTTACTGGGTCCACTCACCACACAATAACTCTGCAGGCTGCTGGAAAACTCTCGGCTTCTAAAGCCATTTGTGTCTATTTTTATGTATATGTATCTCTTGGAGCCAGAGTACACAGGAATCAAAACCAAGACCAATGAGAAAATCATTGCTGAAGGAACTCAGAATCATTATTATTTATGATGTCTACTGCATGTGCCTAACAACTGACCTATTAAGTAGTCCCGTGAGAAACAGAGGAAGAGACAGTCTTTAGCTCTGAGACTTTATGGGCTGAGCAGCAACACTCAAGATGGAGCAGTGAGTGTTATACATATGGACAGTAAACAAGGTGACAGCAGCAAAAGGCCCTTTTTAATCTAAATCTTTTTTTGAAAGGGTGAAGTGGAAAAATTATGTAAGAGGACAGCAAAGAAATGTAGTTGGGAAATGGATATTACAGGGAAAGATGGCCCAGGAGAGAAGAGAATAAGAGGATATTCTGAAGAAGTGAAAAAAAGATTGTCTTCTAAGGCACAGAGATGTGATGAGTGGAGAGATGTCACCTGCAGATCTCCATCCCTCTCTAGACGGTTGTCTGTCTGTCCTGGTGCCCTGCTACAGTCCAGTGTCTCTGGCTGAAGCCCAGGAGGAGAACAATTTAGCTTCAGCAAAGTCCAACTGGTGCAGCTTTTTGAAAAAGCAGGTATGTGGATGCCCTTGACAATAAAAGCGTAGGATGGAATTTACCGGGTTGGCAGAGTTGCTGCTCAGTTGTTACAGTGCTGCATGAATTCCATTATTGGGTTGTGGTGTCAAGAAGCAAACAGAGTTGTTGGTAATCATCTTAACGAATCAAAGGACTCTTAAAGGAAGAGCTGGAAGGACGACTAAACCTTACTATGATCCTTTATAGGAGGAATGATCATTCTCAGCACAGACCCTACCACGGGGGCTCACAGCAGAAGTTGTCTGTAAATCTCCCTACCTCACAAACAGCAGCCGAGTAACCTCCTGTCACCAGACTTATGCATATTTCAAGAGGAGAAAATGAGAAAAATAATACTTTCACAGGCCTATTAATGGTTGCCAGACAGCGTTGAGGTGGTAAAAAAAAAAACCCACCCTAAATGAACTCATCCTTCCTGCAGTGGGGAGACAAGACTGTGTAGTTTTCTGACACCTAGTCACTGGCGGTGTCAGAGCTGTGCTATGTGGATGACCAGCTGAAAACACAGGAGCACACCAGCTTCCTGCACAGCCTTTTTCATGGGCTGCTTATTGTTCCTTCTTCTCACTCTCACCTATTGACATTTCAGTGGTGTCCACTACTGCTCTTCTCTGCCTCTCTTTCATTGGCACTCCTCCTTTTCATGATTTCTTCCTTCTGTATTCAGTATTTATTACTTCTGCCTCCTTTGTTTCCATGTTGTTTCTGAACTATTTTTCCAGCTTCCTTTACTGACTTTTCTTTCTGACAGCTAGGGCTTGAGCCAAAGCCTGCTGAAGTCAATCCATTACCTTCAAAGACTTCAGGATCAAGGCCTTATTCCCACTCGCTTCCCTGCATCTTCTACAATCTTTTTTTGCATGGAGCATTCTCAGCAGTGTATCTCTACTAAAAGATAGGTTACCGACTGAAATAAGCAGGAAGGAAAGAGGTTTAGAGAGAAAAAATCCTAAGGACCCAGTAAATTCCTCACTGAATTGCTAAATTGCTACCCTGACTGCCCATCTGCAGAAAGCCAAAGGATTTGATCGTTATGTTTTTTTCATTCTAACTTCATCAGAACACATCTCTTTTCATACGAGTGTGAGAAGAGGTCCTTGCAAAGACAAGGTCTTTCAGGAAGAAATATCCTCTCATTAAAGTCAGCATTACTACACACAGTAAGTAGTGACTGCAGTCATACATTTAATTGAGCCTACACAGGCAGTACTTTAAGCACACGAATACCAGAAAAGCTGAAAAAATGAAGGAAAGAAAACTGATTATTTCTGGATAATGGCTATATTTATATATAATCATATGGATTGTGACAAAGGATCTGCTTAATTTAATATATGCCACGTATATGTGTGCATGTGTGTAAAAAAGTAGATATAAAATTATCTATCTACATAGAGAGAAAAGTACTGAATATGTATGTATTGCATATATTGAATATATTCTCACAGGATAGATGTATGAAAAATACTTTAGTAGAACATTGTCTGCATATATGCTGACGGCTGAATGCTAATGCATTTTTGGATTCAATATAGAGACAGATGCTCAGCTACCATAGATGGATGCAGATCTACTGAAGACTGAGACAAGTAATGCAAACACTGCTTTAAACCAAAAAATATTTTGGTCATATCTTTACAGTCCTACCTTCATAGTTAGTCCTACGTATGTATGATATTTTGTGAACGCAGACTAGAGGCATAATAGCTCCACTCATACAGGAAGCTCCATCTCCTTCCTCATTGCTACCCTTGGTGGGAGGCTACCCCTGAGCAGAGCAACAGAGCTAGTCTGGGTATGTGAAGTCCTGCAGTAAAGACAAATATTTTGCCAGCTCAACAAAGACCAGTAGAGTCTGAAAATAACTAGCTGGGGCTTGTTATTAGGGTACACAGGTACCATCACAATCCAAGGGGTGTTACCTGAACTCCACTAAGGCACCTATTTCTGTTTTACAGGCAGAGATGTGCTAGACCTTGTGAAATGCAAATCCTCAGGCGTGAAAGCTGTGGTTTACCTACACGCTGAATTCAGATTCAAATCTCCACTCTCCTCACAAGCTCCCTGTTCAACCCTTTCCTGATGATGCATTCAAGGTAAAACAGACTGTGAGTGTTATACAAAGCTTCTGCAAATCCCTAGAAAGCTGTCTTGATGGCAGCAGTTTGGAAACATGCTGGAGTGCTGTAGCCACTGCATAACAGCTAGACTCCAATGGTTGTTTTAATCTTGTTTAAACTACTCTCTCAGCAGGTAACTGAGAGACATAAATTATCTACTACCAGCCAGCAAGGTGCCCATGCTGCAGAAGGCTTTTATGGTACTCAGGAACACATTATATCCAGCTTTGGAGATTCAGTGAAAGAAATGACAGTGTTCTTAATGGTAGGACCTCTTAAATGTAAAGGGGCACACCTAAAGCAAGCAATAAAAAATGTAATGGAAAATTCCCAGGAAGAAAAGTTTGGAAAATATCTGTACTCTACTTTTAACTGACTCCTGCAGTACCTACTGGTTGTTTTCCTCATATATAAAGAGCATCTGTCTACCTGCGGCCCAAAAATACTTTGATTCTAGACTGAAGGAAACAACAACAATATAGTACAAAAGTAAAATTCCCATGAAAGCACACAGTAGGTGTGTATTTCTTCTTTGTGCTGTGTGAGGTCTATACAAAAGTGCACAGTCCTTCAAGACCTCAGAGACGTAAAGGGGTAGGATGCAGAAAACGAAAACACTGAGTGACATGGCTGCATACAGAATCCTTGCAGAGCACTGAGGATGCTGTTCACAAAGCCTACAAGCCAAACCTTGTCCTGATCTGCCTTCATGCCATTCCCATTCACTGCAGAGAGCAAATCAGGTGAAAAGCACAGATATGTTACAGCAGAATTACAGGCAGCAGTCCCTAGAGACTCACAGTGCATTTTCACCATTAACGAAATAGCATCCAAAAGGATTTATGCAAAAGTATGAAACTGGAATGTTCAGTCTAAGAAACAATCCTCTGTATAACAGCTGCACCTTCCCGTCCCTTTTTTTTTTTTTTTTTTTTCCTTTTTGGCATGCTAAGGATCTTTTGTATAACTTGTTAGCTGAAGTGTGTGGATATGCTTCATCTGCAGCCCTGCTACCAGATGCTGAGAAGGCAGCAGGAGTGGAAAGCTGCCTTCAGGCTTTCCCCTCTGACAGACGTCTGCTGGAGAAAAGCAGTGTGCAGCTGTGTCTCTTCTCTGAGACCACTCCCATGTAAAATCCTACAGGGGCTGGTGCTGTCTCTTTTCCTTTCCATCATGTGCAGAAGAGCTGTAGGAAAGGTCAGGAGGAGCCCAGGGCTTTGATACCATCAATCTGTTGATGGCAACCAGCTTGCATGTTCGGCTGATGCAATCAGTGCCATGACACAGATGTCACAAGACTTACAAGAGATAAGCCCAAAGATTACAATCAATTGGCTGGAGCTGAATAAGGAAGAAAGAGATGGTGCTGGAAGGAAGGAGGAGACCTTGCTGCAGTTAAGGCAGTGAGGGAATCCCGCTTTCACATCGGGCAAATGCTATGTGATTTGGGGTCCTGGTGTAAACCACTGGGTTGCCCCTGGATTCAGTTTGGCTTGCAAAGTGCTCATGTCTTTTCCTGTCTATTCAGCTGTCATTTTTTTGTGGTAAAGGTGACTCATTTTACCTTTACTTTGAGGCTTCCAGAGACTTGCTCAGGTTAAAAAGAGAACAAAGAATAAACCTTGTCAAATGAAGCAGAAACATATAGAAAACATGGAAGGTGTGATTTGATGCAGACATACTTAGTGTCAATCCATTTTGTATTTAATTCTTGGTAAAACAGGCATTTGAATATAGACAGACAAGTAAGGATTAGCAGTTCCAGTGCAGACTTTTGGAAATGAACCTCATCTGAAAGTGTCTGGTTTTATAGCCTTGGGCAAATCATATAATCTCTCTGCTACTGTTTTCTGATCTATAATCCAAGGGCAGTAATGCTTTCCTGCTTCTCAGTGGTGAATTAATGAATGCTTTGACAGCATCTTGAGGTACCATATACAAATATTAAAAGCATGGAGAAGCAAGCAGCATATGATGTTAATACTACATGGATATAGTGTAAAACTTGGGACTGGATAGTGGTGCACTCAGATACTGCTGTAATGAGTTCTTTAGTAATGCACGACTGGACTGATTAAGTGGTTGCCACTGTGTAAAGCCCAGTTCAGAGCTGATAAGTGATATATTATTTTGACCTAAGACAGATGCTCAATGATTCTGTCTTTTAAGTTTAGGCAACGCGTGTCATGTCAATACAAATTATCGAGCTGAACTAAAAGAAAGAAACTGTAGTTGTCACAAGAATACCCTTTTAATATTCTTCCATATACAAGAATTGTAGCTTCCCAAAGTGGAATTTTTCTGTGTAATCTTTCAGAAGCCCATTTTCAAGTATCATCCTTGCCTTCTGTCTTTCTTTTACTTTCTTCCTGAGATAATTTCCTCTTGCCATTACGGCAAAAAAGCACCCTGCAACAAAACAACGATGATCCAGAGTTTTATTCTTTCCTGCCACAAGGGCAGTGCATCCTGCATGGTGATGATGCAGCACAGAAAAGCCACTACCTGTGGTTACTTTAGCATTATCTGGTACTGGTAACTGATGTGAAGCGTCAGATGTATCAGTTTTCTTCACATGAGAGTCACAGGAGGATTCAAACAGCCTTTGAGGACCTGGGTATCCAGCTGATAGTAGAGGTCTGGCTGAGTCAGCATAGTGGTTTGCAGAAGCCTTTCAGCTCTGGACTGGTTATCTGAAGGTGAGCAGCATCTGGAAGAGGAGACCTCTTCCTGGAAGTTTTGTTTGAAATGGACTGCAGTTTGGGATCCGTGGCCTGCTGCTGGTAGGCTGTTATTTCAGCTGGGAAAGCACCAGCTCTGGCAGTGAGGAACACAGCACCAGAAACACCAGTACAGTCAGCAGAGACTACATGTAAAAAGCAGCAGTACACATACAGGCATCTGATGCAGTGCATGTTTTGTCTTGGGTCCTTCCACTGCAAAATTACACTTACTTATTACACCTTTCCTTCCTTGGACTCTCTCTGGCTGCCCACCCTTCCTCATCCTAAACTCCTGATGGTTCCAGGGCTGTTCACCTCTACTCAGCAGTTCATTACAGGGAGACTGAGGATTGCCAACTCTGTTTGCAGGTTGGCCAGTCTGGACCTTCTGCAAGCACAGCTCCATGAAATGACTTGCTGAAGGTTATCCAGTTGTGACCAAGGACAGTGCACACAGATTCAACTGCAAAAGATGTCACGAAAGCGTAAACTTTAACAGTAATGACTTTCTCTTTGTGCACTTCTGCTTTGCTAAAATTACATCTCCACCGAGGGACTTGTTAATGTCAGTGGCATTCAGTTTTCATGATCGCCACTTGAAGCGATCAGTCAGCTGCATGGATCTACAAATTACTCCCTTGGAGCCATTCTCATGGCACAATGCTCAGGCGACAGCCAGCCACCATGATCAGACTGCAACAGACACCTTTGATTTCCCTTTGATGTTGCTGCAGAGAGGAAGAGCTCTAGGCAGCACGTGGCAGGAGATTGGGTCCCACCAGGCTGCGACAGACAACAGGAGGGCTGGGATGCCCATCGGTGCAGTGGGCATGTGGCACGTTGACCTGTTGGTGGGGGCTGCAGACGTTGATCCAGATCAGGGTTGGTGGATCCAGACTGAGTGGTCTGACTGCTTGCTGTCTGGCATTGGAGGGTTGCGGGGCTCTTCTTTAGGGTTTAACATTTGCATGTAGGAACAACTGGCCAGAGAACAGTCAATTCCTAGGAGTCCCACCTCCTAAGCTTCTCTTCCAATTAACTCCCATCTCCCTTTCCTCACTGTTTGTTTCCCTCACTCACCTCACACCTTAGACCTAAAACCAGCAGTTATTTTTAAAGAGTATGACAAAAGCACATCAACCCCTTTGCCAGTAGCAAAGGCTACATGGAGGGATCTGAACAGGCTGGATTGATGGGCTGAGGCCAGTTGTGTGAGGTTCAACAAGACCAGGTGCCAGATCCTGCACTTTGATCACAATAACCCCATGTAATGCTACAGGCTTGGGACAGAGTGGTTGGAAAGCTGCCTGGTGGAAAAGTGTCTGTGGGTGTTAATTAACAGCCAGCTGAACATGAGCCAGCTGTGTGCCCAGGTGGCCAACAGGGCCAATGGCATCCTGGCTTGTATCAGCAATAGTGCATTGGTCAGGGCACAGCTCGAGTGCTGTGTTCAGTTCTGGGCACCTCACCACAAGAAATATATTGAGGTCCTGGAGGGTGTCCAGAGAAGGGCGCAGAGCTGTGTAGGGTCTGGAGCATGGTCCTATGGGGAGAAGCAGGGGGAACTGGCATTGTTCAGACTGGAGGCAGCTCAGAGCTGACCTTATGGCTCTTTACAACTCCCTGAAAAGAGGTTGTGGTGAGTTAGAGTTGGCCTCTGCTCCCAGATAACAGCGGTGGGATGTGAGGGAATGGCCTGGAGTTATAGGGTCAGGTTGGGTATTAGGGAACATTTTTTCTCTGAAAGAGCAGTGTTGTGCTGGAATACAGGGCAGTGGAGTTACTGTCCCTGGAGATGTTGAAAAGCCATGTGGATGAGGCAGTAAGGAACGTGTTTAGTGTGCACAGTGGGGACAGGTTGACGGATTACACGATCTTAGATCTTAGAGGTCTTTTCCAACCTGGATGATTCTACGACTGTAAGCCCAGCACATGCTGGGAGTGAGGTGGAGGCTCACGGCACAACCCCCCGCGGCATGGCGGCCGCTGTCCAGGCGCACTCCCGCAGCCCTCCCGGGGGCGGCGCGGCGGACTACAAATCCCGGCATGCCCTGCGCGGCCGGGCGGGAGCGACGAAGCGCGCGTGCGCCGCCAGACGTGGCAGCGGCAGCCGCAGCCCGCAGCGCCGTGCTCGGCGATGGCTGTGCCGGGGCAGCGTGCGGGAGCTGCGCGGTGCTGCGGACGGTTCCCGCTGCTGTTGCTCGGACTGACGGTGAGTGGCGGCGGCCGGACCGGGGGAGCGATGGGGTGACCGCAGGACGGCTTCGCGTCCCGGCCCCGGGGTGCGGCCGGCGGAGTTGGGCGAAGTTGGGAGCGGGACGGGGCCCGGGGCTGGGCGCGGCGGTGCCGCCGCCTGGCCGGGGCTTGGCGGGGCGGGGCGGGGTGGGCACGGCCGGGACGGCTTTTCTCCCAGGTGTTCCCCAGCCCTGCTGCCTTGCTTTTCTCTTAAAAAATATAAAAAGAGAGAAAAGAGAGGAGCCCCTGTCGTCCCGCCCCGTCCGAGCTGTACAGCAGCCCCGCTCCTGCTGCGGGGCGGTGGTGCGGGACGAGGCAGTCCGGGCGCGGAGAGCCCCGGCTGCGGGTCGGGTCCGGCGCTGCTCCTCTGGCCGCGGGTCGGTGAGTTGCTGCCGGCATCGGCTGAACGCTTTGAAAGGCGCCTTTAACTTGGCTGACGTGAACTATAGTTCTTCCTAGACAAATGGAGTTAATAATTAATGCCTAATTACTTTAATTTTCTTATGCATGCCGGATCTGAGATCCGCGCGATCTGGAGTCGCTGACCTGGTTCGAACAGACCGAGTGCGGACGCGTGGCCGTGGCCGATGTGGCACCGTACTGCCCCGGCAGCGTACGCACTGCCGTGCTCCGTGGGGAGGCTGGCTTTACTCCTCCGTGGCTCGGGTCCTGGGATGGAGCGGAGCGGGGGGCTGTGCTCCCTCGATTGCCGGACGTGGCCGCGAGGCTTCCCCGCCTCGGCGCCTCTTCCGTACACGCGGCTCTCTGCGAGACCCGGGGCAGTGTGCTCGGGGATTAAGCGTGTGCTGTGGTCCGGGGCTGGATTTCCCTTCCTTCTAAAGCGGTGAGCGTGGAGGGTTATTTGTATTCTGCTGGCTGAGGCTGCGGGACTTCTCCCACTGTAACGTTTGTTCTGTGTTAATGCAGGTATTTTTCTGTGAGATCTCTTTGTACGTTAGAAGCTACTTTTCCTTCTGACAAAAGAAGCCTTTCTGCAGGTGGATGTGTTGTTTCCAGCCCTTCTAGTTGCCCTTCTTTGCGCCTTTGCTGTTGCAGACCTGTTGCCTTTGAGCTGAGCGGAGTGAGCTGCCATTGTCAGTGGCATTATTTGATGCCATTGTCACTTATCCACACTATTCTCTCTTCCCCTTCTTAATTTGCCCCGGCATTTTATTTGCACTGTGGTGCTGCGTGTTGAGCAGATGTCTCCATCGAGCTGTTGATTCAGCTAATTCCTTCCCCTCTGCCGTATACAAGTACTTTAAATTATTTCTTCCAATTTGCATTCTCTTGCACATGAAGGTGTGTTTTTTCATCTTGAAATATGTAACTCGCTGTATGCCGGATTAAACGCAGCCTACAGCTGTGACATTGCAAAACCTGCCTTTGGGTTTTGCTTGAGCCTGTGTTTGCAGAGCCAGTGGGGCTGCTCGACAGAGACATTCTCTGTGCAGAGTTAAAGCAACGTGGCTGGCTGGGGGCAGAGGGTAACGAGAGCATTGTCTCCTCCTGGCCATGCCTTGCATGATGTTTACAGTTTGGGTTGACACAGTTCTTTATGTACCTGAATGTTATTTATGTTATTTTTTTTTTTTCGTTGTGGAAATGCAGAGTGCCAGATGTGCAGCTCGAGCTGCAATCCCAGGTGCATGCTTAGTGCTCCTGAAAAATAGGGGCAGAACCCCAAACTGGAGGCAGCTTCCATGCATTGAAATCCTTCTTTCTGTGGGACTTCCTGTGTTTGTGCAAGGAAAGCTGTGAGCTGGGTGGACAAAATGCTTTGGGATCTCCTTAGGGAAGATGCTTAGTGGTCTCCTGCATCGTTGCAGATTCATGGTGCACGCTCAAGAGAGGTAGTGTGCTGATCTCTGTTTTATTTCTTGAATGAGCTGGAGTTGTAGGGAAGCTGTGGTTTGGGTACTTCCCCATTGGGTTGAGTGAGTGGTTGGCCAGACCCTGTGCTTGAAGGACCAGACTTAATGTTGGTGGCACAGGGAGGGAGCTTACCAATAGGGTGAAATTGCCATTGGGGGGTCAGGTGCTGTCCCTTCCCAAACAGAGCCTAGCAGGACAACACACCTGGGACACGTTTGCCATGCAAACACAAGTGTTATCTGGGCCCAGCATGGCAAAGATTGGTTAATCCTCCACCTGTTGGTTTAGTGACGGGGAAATTGAATCAAGAGAGGTTGGCCAGCTTACACTTTCAGGAAGCGCGAGGCTGCTTGACCTGGTGCTGCTAGAATGCTGTGCTTCAGAGAAAGGCTTTGAACATTTCAGGCTTCCAGCTGCTGGAGTCAGCAAGTCCCTGACAATGTCACTGCTGTGCAGTGCTGGGTAGGGACACGGGTTCCTGGATCCTGGCTGGTGGAGGCTGAGTGGGCTCCCTGTTGCAGGCAGCTCTGCGGTGTGGCCCTCTGGCAGGTGTGTAGGCCTTATGGAATGATATGTTGAATCTACTGGCATTTGAGCTGAAATTCCCTTTAGAAGAGCTGGGACATTGCTACAAGTGTGGTGTGATCACCAGGAGCAATGGTTCTGCCCAGAACTGAGCTCACAACACCATGGGCAATCAGCTGTGGACATTGCTCTGTTATTGACCATTTATATTTGCTTTTCAGCATTGTTGTTCCTTGAAGTGGTGGAGTCACTGTCCCTGGAGGTGTTCCAAGAAGCGTGTAGATGTGGCACTGAGGGACATGGTCAGTGGGCATGGTGGGGGTGAGCTGGCACTTGGACTCAGTGACCTTAGTAGTCTTTCCCAACCTTACTGATTCTATGATTTCAGTAAAATAGGGAGTAATGAGACCTTTCTTTGTAGTTTCTGGGGTGATTGCATTCAACCTGTCTCTCCCTTTTTACCACCAGCACTGAGGACACTGTGGGCTGCTCTGGGATCATTGACTCGTGCAGGCACTGCCTCTGCTTTGCCTCTCACAGAGCTCTGCTTTTCCCCATGAATTCTGCTCCTGCTGTAGAAGTTAAGCTTATTTGCTTCTCACCTGGCAGAAAAATGTGAGGATTAATTAGTTAATATTTGTGCGGTGCTTTGAAGATAACGTTTGCTGTATGAAGTGCTAAGGATTTTCAGATGTCACTTTTTTTTTTTTTTTTCCCCTCTCTTCTTCGTAAGTCCCATTAATAGTTGTTTTGTCTTCTTTTTATAGTCTCTCCTACATGCTTCTTGTGCTGGGTGATAGTTCCTTAAACTTCTTCAAAACCAGTTTTTAGTGGGGGGTTGTGTGGGCCTTGCTCTTCTCGTGCCCTGAGTTTCTGAAGCTATTCCAATGTGTGTGTTGAGAAGCAGCATCTGACATGGCCCTTCACCAGCAGCTTGTTTTGCAGTGATGCTTGGCTTGGAGAGAGCGAGCTGCACGTCCCTAATAAGGAGGAAGTTCTTCGTCAGCATTAGTAATTGACCCTATTACAGTCAGTTGTTAATCAGCAAATAGTTGCCTTTTTTTTTTCCCTCACTAAGCATTTGAAAACCGGTGATAAACCATACAATTAATTGGCTACGCAGAGCTTTGGAACCACCTTTAGTACAGGCTATTATGCCTGTAGCTTCTGTTCCTTAAAACCCAGTGTTTAAGAACAATATGAACAGTAGAGACTAGGCAAATCTTGACGTCGCCATGGTATTTTCTCTGTCTTCTATATTTGGAAAGTGAACATAGCTAGTGCTGCATCAAGTTGAATGCTTTATTTGTTGCATTTTTCAGACTAAGTTTAAAGAATACGAGGCTATTCTGCCAGGATTTTGATTTGCCTTCCTTGGTGAACAGAAGAGGATGGGACACTTGCCTCTTTCATACATGACCCATCACAGTGAAGTGCTGGCAGTTCTTTTGTTGTTAGTATTTTATTCCTTGCATGATTTGAGGTGAGAATTAATTGGTCTGGATTGTATACAGAATTAGAATGCATCTTCCATGTATCTCACTTCTATGTATCTCATTACCCATTCTCTTCCCCTTCCTTTGAATAATAAATCATAGAATCATAGAATGATTTGGTTAGAAGAGACCCTTAAGATCATCTAGTTTCAGCCCTCTGCTACGGGCAGGGACACCTCCCTCTAGACCAGGGTGCTCCAATCCACACTTGTTGGAATTGGAAGAAACCTTTAAAGGCCATCTGGTCCTACCCCCCAGCGATGAGCAAGGACCCCTACAGCTCCATCAGGTGCTCAGAGCCCCATTCAGACCTACCTTAAGTGTCTCCAGGGATGGGGCATCCACTACCTCTCTGTGGTGTGCCAGTGCTTAACAGGGCTTCCAGGTACCTTTGGGTAACAGAGATAACCCTATTTCCACTCATCTGATTTGATTAAAACATTTCTGCAGCTATTTTGGATAGTAATCATGAATGAAAACGGGGGACTGTCCTACATCTCACTATCTATCGTGGAAGACGTTTTTTACAAATGGCTGAGTGATCAAAGCTGCACAGCCCTGAATGTAAATAGCAGCAGAGGGAGGACTTGAGTGAAAAGCAAGCAATTATTGCACAAGGTCAAGAGTGGCTGGTATGATGAAAAAGGAAGATAAAACATCTGCAGTCAAATGGTGATTCTTGTAAACAAGAGAGCTTTGGATTTGAACATCTTGTATTTTTAAGCTGGAACAAACTGGGGGGAAGGGAGCGCCGTGTCTGTGCCCCTCCTTCTCTCACCTGGAGGTGGCTGGTGCACTGCTGCACCCTGGGATCTGCCTGTGCCCCTGGCTTGTCTGCAGGCTCACAGAGCAGCATCCCACAGCGTAGGGATGTTCCTTCAAACTCACATTCTGGGGCAAAGTGTGTGCTTTGCTGTGGGTTTGTTTTGGAGACTGAACAGGAAAGGAAAAGTGAAGTCTGGTCTTGTTATTGGGATTTGTTGCTTTTTTTTTTTCCCTTCCTCACTTTAATGTATCAGGCAAGACATCTTTTTAGAATGTGAACTACTCCCCTCTGAAAGAAATCAATTATGAAATTAAATTCTGTGATCTGCACTGCTGCTTGAAATTCCGAGGCAGGTTTGGTCTTCAGCTAAATTCCCATAAAATGCTTTGTCAGACACAATCTGTTTCATATGCACAGGGTCACTCTTTGACCATATTTGCAGTGGGTTGAACACTGTTGTCCCAAAATGAAAATGACATCAGTGGGTGATTAAGCTAAGACAGAACTCAAAGTCAATATGTTGCTGGAGGACAGGCATTTGGAATTGTGGCTGTGTTCCTGCCGAACAGCAGTTGAGCTGCAATCAGCACCGTTCGCATCACCCATGCCACTCCTGATGAATGGTGTGCAAATTGCCTCCCTAATTATACATGCAAGTGTTAGTGCACGCATAAAAATTGCATGTTGACATATGGATGCAGGCACTTAAGCAGTGTTTCAGCCATGTATCCCTTTGTATTTTTTAAGCATAATTTGTGTCCAGGGAAATGCATATTTCATGCTCTTGAACTGGAAATGAGAGAATAGGAAATAGTTTTTTTTCTGTCAGTTTTGCAATTCTGCTCCTCTGATGGTTCTTCCTTATTGAACTTGGGTTTGTATTTTCTTGTTTTTAAAACTGTGTTTCCATTGTCCTTGATACAAACTTCTCCTCCAGCCATGCTGCTTGTCCATAGCAGGAGTCTGTGCTGTTGTGCAGTTTTTGTGGGCAGCAAATTGTGAATTGAGGTGAGGATTAAGGTTGAGGTTCTGTGAGAATGGAACGTTTATTCCTTTTCATTTGAATAATAAATGTAAAATATGAAAATGTCTTCTTGTGTCAGCTTAAAAAATATTCCCATTTTTCATTCTGAAATGAGATTCAGAGAAGAGTAACAACTCGGGGAGTAAGCTCTGCTTTCTCAGGTCCTTGGTGATTTGCAAAAAGCACGGCCTGAGTGATGGCCGTGTTTTCACTAGTGTCTGTCCTGGCTGTGTAATTAGCAAATAGTTATCTGCCGGAGGGTTATCTTTGCCTCTGGGTTTCTGAAGACTCAGGTTTGTCTCAGGTGCAGCTCTAACAGAGGGGCTGTGGAGTGCCTGGCTGTTGGTAACACGTGTGTGCTCAGCAGCTCTGTGAGGAATTGCTGGGGAGCGGGGGAAGAAAAGGGAAAATTAAACCTTTCTGACTCCTTCCACCTAGCTTGCAACATTATGTATTTAAATACGGGCTTTGATTTGAAGAGCAGAGGCAGAACACGTGTTTTGTACCTTGTATTCAAACAGCAGCATCTCCCAGCAGGTTTGAATTGGCTGTCTTGAGGGATTTGGTTCACTTGTGTTTTACCTGAGAATCCGTGATGCATCTCGTATCAGATGCTGCGATCCTGTGAGTGACATGCAACCTACACAGAGCAGCACTGTGAAAATAAATTCCCATTCAGCTCATGAGCTGGGGGAACTACCTAGATGAGAAGTGCTCCAGGTTTGCATTTTGCAGTCTGTGTTGTGTATGCTTTTTCTGAAGGTCCTTAGGCTGTGGAGGTGATGGCTGTATCAGGTACAGCTTGCAGAGCAACCTTGGGAGGACCCGTACTTCTGGGCAGTGTACAAACACAGCATGAAATAGAGCAGACCATCCACCAGTTTTACTGCAGTTCGTCATCAGCAGAGCCCTCTGAAATAGGGATGGTGCAGGTGTTGGTATGGTCCTTGTATGCCTTCTGCTTTGAAGGCTGCTGAGGGAAGCAGCTTCTCATTTCACCTTTTAGGTAAAGCGTTTGGAGTCTTCCTTAGCTGTTCCGCAGTGGTTGTGCACAGATTTTAAAGCTTTAGGATGCTCAAGCGAAAGTAGGGTTTAGCTCGTTTCTCTATTGGTGTGATGCATCTGGAAGCAACCTCCTGCCCAGGAGGAACAGACATCTTCCATGACATCTTTTTTTAATAGGACCTCGTCTCCTCTCGTGCCCTGGATTTAAAGAAGAAGCAGTGTGCCCTCATTCATTTCTGCATGAGAAAGCCAGAGAGCACAGAACTACTGAATTCTTATCATTTTGCAAACACAGCGCAATGCAAACGCTGGTTGGAAAGGCGTGAACTCCTCGGTGCAGCCGATAACCTCCTGGTGCTGTGCTGCTGCCTGAGGTGGCAGCCGGGGCACTGCTGCCCTGCTGGTGCTACTGGCTCAGATCAGATTGGGTTTTATGACAAAAAAAAAAAAAAGGCTGGAACGTTAATCTTAATTAAAGGGAAATGATGATTTATTGAGTGGGGCTGATAGACGTGCTTGTATGTGGTGCCTTTCTGTTCCGAGCTGGAGCATCAGAGAGAGGTGCTGCAGTGAGACCACGGCAATGTGAGCATTGCTGTGTTGCCCTGAGAGAAATAGGGTGAGATAACAGCACATCTTTGCAACGTTTCGTGCTTTTCCCTTGAAGTGCTGCAGTTCCACCAGCATGGCATGCTTTCTCTCAGTGGCAACGCAGGCGAGGCAGTAGTTAGAGCTGTCACTGTTTCCAGAATCCAATTTTTCAAAAGGTTTATAGCTCTGCCATTATAACAACAGCAAAAAAACCTTCTGAAATGGCCTAAACAGCCTTTCCATCTGGAAGAGACGTGAGATACATGTGCAGTCAAGCTATGAGTGGAACTCTATGGATGCTTTTAAGCAAAGTTCGTAATACTGTGTGGTGTCATATTGAAAGTGGCTTTTGTGTGTGTTGTTTTTAATTCCAATTCTTTCTTATCAGCAGTAAGTTCAGACCTACTTCTCCTGATTTAACTGCAGGTTTCTAAACCAAGGGAACAGGCTACAGTTTTGCTTTTCCCCTGCTTTCAGTGCAGGTTGAGTTTAGCCTCCTGTAACTGAAGATAGAAATAAAACAGTAGGATACTTGAGTGATTGCATAAAGTTGTGGGGAAAGTGTTTAAAAAATATTTAGGATTAAAGAGATGTGCTCATAAAGCCATGTTAGATTAATCCTTCCTGTACAGCTCCTGACTGCAATGAGTTTTAAGCAGGAATTTGAATGCCTGTGTCACCTCGCCTAGCACAACTGTGTTTGTCAGCATTGATTGGCAGCACTGTGTATTTACCTCACAAAATACACAAGTGATTCATGTTCATCAGCCTGAAGGAGAGAGGTTGAGCTCTGGACAGCTGGATTTGGAGGAATGAGTGTGTCAGATGACATAAAGCATTGGGATTTGATGGAGCAGTGTTATGCAGTGGGTTGACCTGTTTGCCCTAAGCTTGTGCTGCCTGTTGTACTTTTGCATTGTATATTGCAGGTGTATCTTCTAGCAGTTCTTCCTAAACATGTCCTGAGGTTGCTTTGAGGATGGCAGTCCTTCCAGTTCAACTGTTTCCATGTACCTCCTTGCTCGACATGTGGAAAAAGCTTCTGGTTCTTTCAAACTGTGTTTCATAGGTGTCTCGTTGACATGGTGTTAGCAGATAACTGGCTTTGTAATGAAACAATGCCTGGGGCTGCATCCTCTGAGTTGGGTTGGCTGAGTGCCTTGTTTTGAATGCTGCAATCTGTAGCAGGCATGGTGTGAGGAACAGGACCCTGCTTCTTCCCATCCACCCTGGACCTAAGTTTTACAACTCAGCTGGAATGAGACCTGATCAAAATTAGTCCTGTAATTGAGGAGATGTGGAACATCTTGTGTGTGTTTTTGGCAAATGAATGAAAGCTTTTAGCCCAGCAATTAAGTGTTAAGGTTTTACTGTAAGGTGAATGTAAACTAGATAATTTCTCCGGCTAAGCTTCCCATAATCATTCCATTAGTATGAATTCATTACTGTGCAGAAGGGAGGCGGCGCAGCCTTATGGATAAGATTATTATTATTATTATTGAAGATTATTGCGGCACAAATGAACACTGGAGGCTCTAGGAAGGTTATGGCCGTGTTTTGCTAGTTTTACTTTATGGCAGAGTAAAAGACAAATTCTGCTGTGGAGCAGCTGTGATTTTAAGTAGGCTAGAAGATGCCACAAAAGAAGTGATTTCTTTGCCTGGATGCAGAGAGACTAAGAGACATGCCTGTGAGACATGGTGGAAGCCAAGCCCGATCTTGTGGCAAAGGCACTGGGATGTGGTGTGGCTGGTGGGGAGCTGAGCCATCATCCCTTGGAGGAGGGTGGTTGGGAGGGGGCTGTGCCTCTAAGTGCAGACACAGTTGCTTAGAAATTCTGCCTTTGTTTCCTTCATCTGCTCCGTGTCAGCTTGGGTTAGTTATTTAACCGCATGGCTCTTGCTGCCTTCTGCAGGGTATGGACATGTTCCTCTGGGTTTTCAGAGGATTTAAAGAATCAGGGCAAGAGGGCTTTCAGAGCAGTGTTTTGCTGCATCTCTCGTTACTGTATATTAAATTTATGTAGGAATTTTTTCTAATTAAAGGAACAAACTTCTAAAGGCAATGACTTTTTAACTGTAAACATATTTCTGGATGTTAAATTTACCTCATCTTTCAACCTAAGGTTGCTTACTGGGAGCAGTAATGGTCCAGTTTCAGTAAATCATGGTTATGGCTTCTTTCGTTCATTTGTTTTGCTGGTCACATCAACACAATAGTTTATTTATGGCAGTACATCTCCAGATTGTGAAACAGATCAAGGCAATTTCAAGAGCAGTTTGTGTTTTATTTCTCAGTGTGGAAACTATTTCTAATGTTTCTGGCTTTTTTTTTTTTCTGTAGGCATTTCTGCTGGTGTTTGGGTACTCATTGAAATTGTCTCCTCTCATAGAAAAAATAAGTGACCACAAGGATTTTAAGAAGCTTCTCAGGACACGAAACAACGTACTAGTGCTGTATTCCAAATCTGGTGAGTTCCTTTCCTCCTGACTGACCCAGGTCTTTGGGCCCAATAGCATGGATGTGTTTGTGGATATTCATGTGTTCTACTCAAATGACTGAGCTCTTTGTCCTCGCTGTTTGCTCTGTGTTACCTTATGTGACTGCAAGGTGCAGCACAAGGGCTTCTTTAGGAGTGGTGTCCTTTGTTCTGTTGCAGAGACTCCTGATGTCTCAAGATAGAAGGGTTTCTTAATTTGATCTTTTAATTGCTCTGTCACTGGTGAAAATGTACCTTCTGGCTTTGTAGCCAAAAAATGGCTGCTCACAAAAGCTATCAGTCAGAGCTTGCTGGTGTGCTTATCGCAGTAGTTGGCGAGTTTCGATTTGCTGGTGGCACTGAAAGGCTTAATGAATAGTTACAGTTCTGAAATCAGCCCGTCTTTGCTTTTGACAGCTTTGGATGTCCCACGGTTGTCTTTCAACTCTAATGAACAAAATATAGAAATAAAAAATGAGCTGCTTATGTAAGAGAGAGAAAATGGCTCACTTCACATCATGCCACCTGTCCCCTTGAATCTCCTTGCTGTCTTCTCTCTCATTCTAGTTGTTCACTCTTGCTTATGTCTGTCTGTTTGCTCTTTCTTTTGCTGTGTTCTGTTCCTTCTTTACCTTTGTCACCTCATTTGTTTTGATGATTTTTTTTGTTTGCTATTTGTTTGTGTTGGCGCCATAGAAAATTAAGAAGCAATCTTGAAGCTCTGTGCACGACTTCAGGATGCTCTTGTGCCCATGCAACACATTGGAGAGCAGGAAGAAAAACCGTTCACTGAGTTGATTTTCTGCGTACTGTTTGGGTGTGTTGTTATTTTGTTGCCTCCTTTACTTTCCTCTTGGACAAGTGGTACAAGGATAAGTTTTGCTTGGGGGTTGCATCTTTCCTTTCTTGCCAGTTGCAAAGGTCTTAGTTTAGACACAGTGACGTCAGGAGGATCGCTGGGTTTGAAGCATGGCAAACCAGAGCTGTATGTGGGGACCCAACCCCACCCCCACTATCAGAATTTTGCAGACAAAAATGTGTGGATGCTGGGATAGTTAACTTTGTTTTCTATAGATGGGCTTATTCTGTGACAGTTAAAATGACAGACGTGACAAGTTTTGTTGAAGTATTTGTGTTTTGTTCTAATGGGAAATTCTGAGGGCTAAAACATGGACAAATGGTTTTTCAGTAACAGCTTCAAAGTGAAAGTCAGAAAAGAGTTTTGAACAGTGATTTTTTTGAAAGGTATGCTTTAAATGAAGGGGAAAAAAAAGACATCTGTATTATTCAGCTTTTTAAAGGGAAAATTTTCTTTTTATGCTTAATACTTTAAGTGGTGGTTGCTTTAATTTCTTTTTTTTTTTTTTTAGTAGCACAACCAGAGCACTTTGGCTCTGACAGTCATCAAATAAATGTTGCCCTATAGGCATTGTTGAAAAAGTGTGTTGCGGAGATTTCTTTTTTCTGTTTTTATTATTTAATTGGTTGGTTTTAGCAGTCTGAAGCGCCGCATGCAGAGCTGGCAGTGGGATTAATGTTTCTCCCTCGCACAGTGATCCTTGCACAATTAGAATGCTCTTGCATAACTGTCACCCAGTTAAGGAAAAAGGGGAGGGGAAGTGAAGATGAGAATACAGAGATAGGAACTTTAATCCCAGATACATCCCCTCTAGCTGTGATGAGCCATTGGCCAACAACTGGTCATGCTGGAACAAGGCTTTGCTTCTCGGTGGAGCATGACTAGATGAGCATTCCTATCTCATGCAGAAAATGTGTTGGTTTCAGGAAATATCCCCACTTGGAGGGGGACATCTAGTTCATCCTATCAGCTGGATGTCCTGTCACGGCTGCCCAACTAGTGAGACTTATGGGAGGAGTCTGTCCAGTCCCAAATGCTTATGTTCATTTGCCCTCTTTAAAGGGAGCTTGTTGAGCTGTTGTGCTATGAGTGCAGGAAGAATTCCCCCTTGAATCCATGTCCCTGTGTAGTGGAGAGGTGGCTGTTGTGCACTGCCACAGCTGTGCGTTACCAACACCTTGGGGTAGGATTTTCTTGAGCCAACAGGAATGGCCTGGAGGCTCTGGTGGCATCGAGGCCCACAGAGGCTGTTGAATACAAGGAAGCTGCTTCTGCCTCAGGAACCTTGGGATAAAATTTTCTAAAAACTAGAAATTACTTGAAGGAAACAGAACTATCACTGCCTGCTGGGTCTACCTCTGGTCATAAGCATTCACTTTTCTCACTCTTGGAGACAAGTTATTGGTTTATGTAGATGTTTGATCTAACCCAGTACACCTGCTCTTACACTCCATGTATCTTCTATTCCAGTGATCTGGATACAGCAAAAGGTAAAGTAGTTCAAGGATTTCTGTATTTTGTTTATTGAGGCAGGGAACAGTCTCCATTAGAGACTGTTTGGGGAGTTGGTATTGGGGCTCTCTTTTCTTTTTTGACTGCTCATTCCATTTTTCTTCTTTGTTTATTTTTAATACCATTTATAAGAGTGCTTTGGAATGGAAATGTTTTGCAAAAACTTCACACGTGACATGGCCATTGTAAAAATCTCACTTGAGTGTGCAGCCAGTTCTTGAAAGAAGCTTTTCTAGGTGCCTTCTGCTCATAGTTTTGAGCTCCCCCCGACCTCTGTTTTGGCTGTTTCCCATGGTTAATATGAGAATAACAGCCTGCTATTAGGTAAGTATTACAGGAGTGGGACTGAGACAGGAAGAGAAGCTGAATGACTTGCCCTTACAGCTGATGGAATTTCTTAATTAAATGCTCTAATTAGCAAGCAGTGGCATGAACCAGTTTGTGCTGAGCCATGGGGAAAAAAGTGTTGTTGGATAGAAGCTGGTTTGCAGAAGAGAACATGGCGTTGCTCTATAGATATAGGTCAAGGAATGCATGGAGGGATGAATCTGAATTTTAAGGGGGAGTGAGATGGGAAGGAGCCACCTGCTGTAGCTGCAGCCAGCGTTTCTTCTGGTTTACAGAAGATTTTGCTGATCCTTCTCTTAGCAGTCTCTTCAGATTAGAGAAGAAGTTCCAGTGCTTCAGAACAAAGGAATGCACCATTATATTCTTCTCTATGGAGTAATAATGCTGTTGGTGACTTTTTTTTTTTGTTTGTTTCTTCCAGCTGCGGCTGCAGAAAGCTCACTCAGGTTACTGTCTAATGTGGCCCAGGAGGTGAAAGGACGAGGTACTATTAGCTGGATAGACTGTGGGTATGTAACTTGCTGTTTTTTATTCCCCCTTCGCCCACGCTCCCTTTTGGCTTGTATTGCTGACTTAGCTCTTTTGGTAGCTCTGAAACTTGTTGCCTGTAGCTGAATGCACATCGCTCTGTACAGTTTCTGTATAACCACAGGGAGCCTGCATCTTACCACCTTTGTTCTTCCTTTGTGCAATTGGTAGGGGATTGTTTCTCCACTACAAGCTGTTTGTCACTTCTGTGACAATGTGTTTCCAGCCCAAAGCTGGAGACCTCAGTTATGATATTGCCTGTCATGGGAGCCACAGAGCATGGAAACACTGCTGCAACTTTCTCACAAACAGGGTGAGGTAGAATCCCACATGTTATGCCTTGGCTGGAGGGCAGCACAGTTCTGCTTGGACAGCAGATATTGCACACGCAATAGGGCTGGTTGATTTTGAAGTGCCCACCCATTTCTGTTTCTCAGGAAAATGTGCTTTCTTCTGAAGAGCTTCCTCTGTGCTTGTAGGTTGTGCTTCATAGCTTGCAGATCTGAAAGCCTCTGGAGTGGGTCAGCCCAATAACATGTTACCTATGGCTTTAGTTTATGTACCGTAGAGCCTCTCTGCTTCTGCAACTTTGCCTACAGGTGGCAAATTTCCTTCCCTGATTTGCAGAGGAACAGCTTGCTGGCTTCCTTTGTGTTTGGGTGGATTGCTGTGGAACGAACAAATTGTACACTGCACAAACCTGTTGTCTCTGCAAATCATATCACTCCTTTTAATGCTGATTTTGGAGCTGGTCTCCATCCATCGGGTAGTGACCCAGAGAGAGTTGCTGGTGAATCATAGTTTGCACCTGTTTCCACCTGCCAAATAGCAAATAGCCAGCAGATAATGTCTTGACACTAAAGAGGAGAAAGTCACATGGAGACCTGGCAGATCTCTGAAGACCAGGCTCCTTTCTAACAACAGTGCTGCTAGACAACTTACTGATGTTGGTAATGAGCATTAGTGAAGAGGGTACTGGACCAGGTTCTTGACTTTAGTTTCTTATCAGCTGTGTTTGTGACTGTTTCCTCTTTGTTTCATGCCACCTCTGTGCTGTGAGGTTCTTACTTTGTGTGTGCACGTGGCATGTGTTTGTACAGCTGCTGAACGATGAGGCCATTTGGCCCTTGAAAATGCTGCTGTAATGCAACTAAGCAATAACCGATAGCTTGCAATAAATCTCCATGATTTACTTCAGTTCTGGGTTGAGGAAGGAAAGATTCAATGTGGAAGGCTTCCATCTGAAATCCAGAAAGTGTTGGCACTTAACAGTTCAGTCTGTGTTCTTGAGCTTGTAAGTGATGGTGATGGGGAGGGTAATGCATTGCTTGTTTTTTCTGTAAAATCAACTCGTTTATTCAAACTCTGATATGCTTTCCCCTTTCTTTCTTTATAAATGTTTTCATCTAAAGCAATCTCTAAGGAAGTGAATTGATGTATTAAAGCATTCCTGGAGGAGACATTAAATATATTTTATAAGTAGCTTGGTCCTTGTACCTCCTGTCTCACCAGGATGGGGAGCTTCCTGTCCTTAAGGAAGGGTGAGCTGTTCCCTGACAGTGAGGCAGCCTGTTGATGGTCATGCTGTAAGAGCTTCTAAGGTGTAAGAATAAACTCATACGTTCCCAACCGTATTTCCTCTTGCTGAGGACTAGCCTGTGAACAAGACACAGTGAATGCAACAGTAGATGCAGCTCTCTCTTGGAGGGTTGAGCAGTATATCTTTGGATTACTCAGATGAGAAGAGCCTGGAAAAAATAGATGGCCTGTCCAGCTGTGGCTGGGTTTTTATCAGAGACTTTTCTTCTGTCCTTGCTTCCTGCAGAGATGTGTCCTCACCTGGGGTCTGTCCCGTGGAGCTGGTAGGCTCATGTGTTTAACACAGGATGCTTTTGTGCACACGAGGGACCTTGTGCTTGAGCCTGACCAAGTTTTATGGTTGATTTACTTGTTAGGCCTATAGAGCACTCTGAAATCAATCTCTTAGCACTGAGATGACTTTAGAACTTCTATTTTCCTTGATTTTTTTTTTTTTTTTTTTTCCTTAAGGCTTTCTTTTTTCTAATACAGGTGGTTGCAAACTGCTGGAGTGATAATGTGAGGATGCAGGAGTGCTGTCTGTCACTGGTCACAGAGGGCTGTTTGTAGGCACTGGGTACAGCTGAGCGCTGCCAGAGACTCTCAGGCCATTCTCCTAGAACAAGTATGCTGTGAGGCTTATTTGCAACCCTTCATACTGAAACAAACAGCACACAGATGCAAGGATATTTACAACACAAGCTCGATTTGTTTCACAAATATTGACAAGCAATGGCTACTTTGGCAGTAATGTTTAGCTGGGAACTTTGGCTTTATTCTGCACATCCCACTGCAGCAGACTTGTTTGCTGTCAGAACTAAGTGCTGGCAAGGCTGTTGTGCTGTTCGGAGCTGTGGTTTGTGTCTGCTCCCTGTGGCAGTGGCAACAGCAGTCTTATTCTTTATTGGCCGTGGGTTTGGGTTTTTCTCTGTTCCTTGTAATCCCCCCTCCTCCCTTATTTTACGGGATTGACTGCAAGTACTGCTGTCCGTATTTTGGCTTGCTTGGGTCTGCAGGCTGGGACAGAGGCTGGAATCGAGAGAGGGATTGGTCTTCTGGAGAGCAGTGGTTCTCAACTTGGCCACTGAGTTACTGCTATTCATTCCCGCTGTTAAAAAGAGGTGTATCTGTGTTTGCCAGGCAGTTAAATAAATATTGCCTGATTCATTAGGCAGTGTTTATAAAGAGTTTGGAGACCTTTGGAAAATGCTACAGCAACACAAGTAAGTGTTGCTTGTTTAGTGCATTCAGATGCTCTTTGGTAGATGTAAAATCAAGCAGTGGGCTGGATTATTTGTTGAATTATTTTTACTAGCAAGCCAATAGGAGTTCTAACAGTAGAAGGAATTATGCATGAAATAGGAACTCCTGCTAGCAAATCTTTGAGGTAGTAAGTAGAAGGCACAAAATCACAGAATGGCCTGAGTCAGAAGGGACCTTAAGGATCATGAATCTCCAACCCCCCTGCCACAGGCAGGGCCACCAACTTCCCCATTTAATACCAGACCAGGTTGCCCAAGATCCCATCCAGTCTGGCTGTGAGTATGTCCAGGGACCGGGCATCCACAACCTCTCTGGGCAGCCTGTTCCAGCGCCTCACCACTCTTATAGTAAAGAACTCCCACTCCATAGTAAAGGCACAAAGTGTAGTGCTTGTGTGAACATGACGAGAAGAGCTTAGTGCTTGAATGAAAGATAACATTTTTGCTGTGCGTCTCTGAAGTAAAGTCTCAGTTCTGTCTTGTGATTCCTAAGATCTGTTTGATTTTAGCAGTAATTCCCACTAAGCTGTGTAGAGCAGGACTCAAAATACATATTTCTTTGGCTTGGAGTAGATATTCTCTGCTTAATTGCATGGCTCCCCTTCCAGCAGGTCCCAAATACAAACAAAGCTGTGTGATTCCCATCTGCTGCCACTGTGCCCATGCTTGGCGTTAGTACATCAGCCTAATGGGAAGAATAAGTGCCATCTGCCTAAAGTGCCTGCCTGATTTTTGGTTGGTTTGAATCCTACTTTCCTGCTTTTGTGCCCTATGTCATTCTTGTAGTCTTTCCCCAGGTACTATTTAAAATGTTGCAATCCAAGTTGCATCTATCATAAAGGTGAAGTATTTCCTTCAGCATTTATTCCTCATGTTGGGATGGAAAGGCAGCCCCTTCAAATGTGTGTATATAAACATCTTCTGTTTCAGGAAACACTCTACAGGAAACAATCTACTATGTGTTTTTTTGCTGGGATGCCTCCAAATGTCAAGTTTTAAATGAAATCTTCCTTCCCCAGTTTCCAATTTCCCAAAGCTTTGATACAGCAAAGGCTTTACCTATATGCAGTCATTGGAATAGGAGAGAGCAATTTCAGAAATAAGGCTACTGACGCAGGTAGCATTATGTGTTGTTTTGCTCTTTAGCTTCTACGTTCACGCCCATAAAGCCAATCAGAAATAGGATTTATTTAAGTGTAAGTCTGCTCATCTTCCTTCCTGCACTTGAATGTTAAAGCTGATGGAGAGCTTTGAGATCACAAGTAAAAATGACCAGCTTTGATGGGGAGGAAAGTGGAAAGAAGGGAGGAGTTTGCTTGCAGTGGTGCAGCTGCTTCCATCCAAGCAGGTTGCAGTGCCTGTGTTCTGCCTTTTCCTCCTGCTGCTTCAGAGGTCTGTTTGCAGCAGATCCAGGGTAGGTATGCCAGGTATCTGTAAGAAACTATTTGCAAGTGTGGTTATGCTGACAGTGTAGACCTTACATGGCTATGATATTTATGGCAAACTGAGCATTTGCAGCATAGATTTCCAGTGCCTTCCTCCTGTCTCTTTCATAACCTGCCCATGAGGTTAAAGCCACTGCTCCTTCAGGTCTTCTTGTTTTACAGTCAGTGACTGTGCAGGAATTGCTCTTCTATTCTCAAAAAATCTCCTTTTAAGGTAAACTTTTCTAACATAGTAAACCTGCTTGGTCTGCACTAATTGAGAAGCACAATGATTAGCTAAAATCCACTGTGGTGCTGTATGTAGAAGCCTGGTTCTGTACCAAAACTTCAGCCATGCGTGCCAGTGGTTTGTATTTTGCCTCCAGTTACTTGTTAACTGGGAATTTTTAACATTACTGTTTTTAAGAGTGAAAGGAAGAGTGAATGAGCTGAGAGGTGATGATAAGTTACCTCAGTTTTCCTGAAATTGCTGCTTTAAAAAATAAAAAATAAAAAAAATATCCTCTACGTACTCTCCAAGCTCATCATGCAGCCAGAAATCTGAGAGAGACTGCAGAGGAGCACAGTGTGCTGTGGCTTCTGTGTGCCTGTGGAGAGGCATCCAGAACCTCCTTCTGTGCTCCTACTGGTGTGCGTACCAAAGTAGTGTTAGTACTCGTGTCCCATGCCAGAGGTACCCCTCTGCACCTGCCTGGTGAGGGTTAGGGGAGATTTGGATGTGGCTGATGAAGATGTCTCTCTTCAGGAAAGGAGTTCGTGTTCTGCATTTCTAGTGTAGATCCTTTGGTAGCTCCTTTGCACCTTTGCTGTGCAGGTGTGGATACTGCCCAGTGCCTCTTACTAATTCATGTTCCCATGGACAGTACCATTCATTACTCCCTTTCAGTAGAGCTGGAGCTTGTAGAATCATAGAATCAATAAGGTTGGACAAGACCACTAAGATCATTGATTCCAGCCGTCATGTCATCCTCACTTTGCCCACTCACCGTGTCCCTCAGTGCCACATCTGCACATTTCTTGAACATCTCCAGGAGCAGTGACTCCAACACTTCATTCAATAATGACGTTGAAAAGCAAAATGAATAGTCAGCAACTGAGCAATGTCCACAACTGGTTGTCTGTGCTGTGCATCTTTTTCCTTAATTAGGTTTGTTTGATGATACCTGTCACCTCTTGGTTGTAGAGCTTCTTTCTGCTCTTTGCCTTGCCCTTACTTCTAGTGAGAATTAATCTGATGGGTTTGAATTTTGGGAAAGTCTTCCTTTTTAATCTAATTTCTATAGATTTCTGGTCTCTCTAATTGACTGATGTACACAGAGAGCCATTTTCATTGGATGCCTGCTGATGCTGGATCTCCACAGCACTGGCATTTTTCTACTTGCATTCCTAGCACTTTTAGAGAAGTTTTTGCAGCAGGAGGTTCTGAAGATTGCGCTTTGATCCACACAGTGTTTTTTTGCTGTGCTTTGGGGAGAAAAAAAACAGACTTTAAGTTCAGATTAGAAGCTGTCCCATCAGGCTGCTAGTCCTAATCCTTGAGTCTTTCCATTGGTGTGCTTTCTCTTTCTGGTATTTGTGCTCCCTCAAGCCTTAAAAGATTCAGGCTTTTCATCCACTGCCTTGTTCAAGCAGCTCATTTATTCCTTGCTATGGAAACCTGTTGCTATTGTCAATTCTTTGTAAGTTTATTTTCATATAAGATCTAGAGCAGTGACAAAGCATTGCATTGCTTTCAAAGACAAATCCTGTATTTTAAGCTTCCTATGCTTATTTCTTCTGCATCCATCTCTCTTGGGTTCTGTTCCTATTTTGCTCATCTGCCACTTCCTAAGCCCTACCCTCGAGCATAGCATCGAAGTGCCTGTCTGCTCCAAGAGGTGCAGATGTACTTTGTGTTTGAGTAGATGTGAGCCATTACCATCCAGTGGCTGCTTAGCACAGCTCTTTAGAGAAGTGCTTTTGCAAGCTAGGCTGATGGATTGAGAAGTGATTTTTTTTTTTTTTTTTTTTTTTCCCTTTTATTCTCCTATTCAGATCTGTCTTGAGAGTGACACAGCAAAGTCTGGGATCATTAGAGAACAGGAGGAGCCTCACAAGTGGGATGTGCTGTGAGCAGCAGTGGTTGCAGTAGCTTCCAGATTGGGAAGAGAGGTGGTGCAGAGACAGTGCCCACAGCCTGAGAAGAATGGGATTTGAGGGGGTCCATCTGGTTTCAGTTGGTCATGTGGCTTGTGGAAATTTCTGGCATCAGTGCCGCTTCTGCTGCTTTTTTGGGTCACAAGCTCAGTGAGTTGTTTGGCAGGGTCTCAGCTCCCTGCTTTCCCAGGATGTTTGCCAGTCTGTTGTCTGGAGAGGGTGTGCTCTGCAGGATAGCCTGAGGGAACTGCAAAGGCTGTGCATTGGGCTGGGAAGCCCTTTGTGATAGTTCGTTTCTGAGGGCTGCTCTGAAATTGCAGGTCCCTGAATAAAACTGGAGTTGTGCTCTGTATGATGGCTTTCACCATAAGAGAATGAAAGCAATTAAACAACAGAGGCAGTAATGAGACAGCACACCGCTAACCTGATGGCAGCTCTCACTGATGCCTTCCAAAGCTTTTTCCAGCATGGGAAGGCTTATTTTGTGGACAGAACACCCTGATCTCAGTGCTTGTGCCTTCTCCTTCCCTGTCCAGTCTCATCTCTTCCAGCTGCTGGGACAATAGAACACAGCCTCCATCCTGCTGGTCTGCAGGTGCATCTGGAGCGTAAGGGATGCTGAAGCATGGCTTATGTGCATTGTTGAGCCCTGTTTTGGAGATGTGCAGATAAAATCTGTTTACAGACTGAGAGATCCGTGGTTCATGTGGTTGTGTTATGCTGATAGGAAAGTAAGATAGTTTCTATGTGAACAAATACCACGACCTTGGTACTTAAATCAGTGCTGCCACGGTGTGATTTATTACTCACTTCACTTAAATCGGAAGGTTTGGTCCAAGCTGCGCTTCAAGGTGTTGTGAATGCCAGCACCACTGAGATAATGTGGCCACACACAGCATATGCACTCAGAGCTGCTAGTTGGCAACAGCAGACATGAGCTTTTCCTGAGGGCAGTTTTGGCATTTTCTTTGCGAGGATCTGACAGTTGTTCCAGCTTCTCCCTGCCCACAGGCTGATGGTGCTGTAGGGTCTATTTCTTACCTTGGTTAGAATTCAGTGGTCAGCATTTCACAATAAAGGGAGTATGTGGGCAGCTGCAGAAGATCTTGTTGGTGCTTGTGGGAAGGAATGGTGCTGCAGGTGCTTGACTTTAACCTGCTGCCTTCTGAACCTGCCAGGACAATACTGAATTTCCTCTGAGTAGGAATTGGGCACTGTCTCTTAGTCAAGTTCCGTCCAGATTGGACTTGTTTTTGTGAACCTATGCAGCCCAGTTCCTGTACCATATTTTTGCATTCTTCCTGTCTTGTTTTGGCCTCCCTTTCTGAATTCTTCTGTCACAGTGTGGCAAGGCCTTTTCTCTGGGTAAGCTCCTGCCACCAGGTTCTCACCACATCCCCATCCTTCTGGCTTTAGGCCTCCAGCTTCCCACCTGCGGGCAGAGCATCACACACTGTTCTTGAGCAATGCCAGTGCGTGCGTGCCCCTTTCAGGTGCTGGCTTTGATGACTGTTATCCAGAGGTGGTCAGAGCTCTGTTGCAAGGTCCTCAGCCTCATCCCAGCCCGGCAGCAGATGGCTGCCTGTGCAAAGTGATCACTCATGCATGCTAACGCTGACAGGGGACTCCAGAGGTTTGCAGGGAGTGCTGCTTTTGGGGCTTTCTGCCAGCTCCGTCACAACCCCAAATGACAGAAAAGCTGAGAAGGCTGCAGTGTGCTTGGGAAGGGGTCAGGTGTTCCTGTGATGTGTGCTGTCCTTGTCATTCAGACTCCTTGCTTGGGTAGGTCAACTTAGGCCATTCATTTTATTGTTCTTTTGAACAAGCTGCTGTGGCGTTGCTTCTCCAGCAAAGAAGTGTTTTGCAGCACCAGGCTGATTCTCTGGGAGTGGGGAGTATGTGGATTGTGTTTGTAGGATATGAGGGTACTGTACTGCTGCCCCACTTGAGATTTGACCGTATTCCATTTGCTGTATTGCATATAGGGTGAAACAGGATGAAGTTGGACCCCTTCACTAGTAGCGCGGGTGGGATCTGTGGGATCCAAATTGCTCTGTCACGAGGCAGCCAAAGATGGCTGCTGGTGGCATCATCACACACCCATCCTCAAGCTAGCATTTCCTGAGCCTGGTACCTTGTCTGGAGTGCCTTGGCTGGGATGGCAGAGGACTGATGTTCCACCCCTACCTTCCATCTCCAGCCCTTGGAACTAACTCTTGCTCTGCCTCTTCAAGTGGTGTAATTAAATTGTAAGAACTGGAGTCCTCATTACTTTCTCCCATGTGAGAGCTGAGGAGCTAATCTTCAGAGAGAGGCTGTTGGCTGAGATCCAAAGGAGACAAATATCAGAGCAGAGGCTGCATCTGTGTTGATATTTACTCTCATTAAGGATAATGGTCATTACCAAGTGCTATCAGCGCAGGGTTGCTCTTTACAGGTTATTTTTGTCTGGCTGTAAGCAAAAGCAGAAGAAAAAGCAAAATGCATCCATCTCTGCCGTTTCTGCACATCTTTTTATTTTTCATTTTTTCCAAAGAAACATTAATACGACATTTGAATTGGTGGGTCTGGCATGTGCAGAAGTCTGCACTGATGCATGAAAAAATTGTTGATTCATATTTAGAAATCTCCTATTCTGGGAGCTTACTCCTCTTCCATCCCTTGCATCAGTGCACATAGATTGCATAAACAGACTGAATTCCCAATGCACTGGTGCAGACAATCAGACCAATGCATAGCCAGAGAAAGACTGGAGCAAACTGCTGCTTGCCTTCCTGTGATAATGGATGTGCATTCAAGCAGCCACATGGATCTCTACAAATGGAGCAATCCTGAGAGCAGAGCGGGCTCACAGTCTGGTCCTTCCAGTGAAACAGCTGTTCTTATCTTTCCTTTTTTAATAGAAGCTCATGCAAGCAGGAAGAGAATTGGTAGGAGCTGGGGTGCCAGGAGTTGCTAGTGGCTTGCTTGTGAGTGCATCTTGGTAGTAATATTTTGTAGCTTTTCCAATGACAAACCTTGCAAAAGTGTTTTGAGATGAGTAAGCCTTTGAATCTCTTAACTGATATGTGAGGAAAAATTCCCTGTTTCACTCTGGTTTGAAGTTGCCTGAATTGATGGCAGAACTGACAGCAGAATTGTTTCTACACCAGTTTTGGTCCTCTGCTTGTCTCAGGGGTTTGACAGAGCCTGTTGCCAGAGCCAGGTGTTCAGCATTGCATTTGTTCCCTGCTACCGCCTTCTAACCTTTGTCTCTATAAGGCTGAGGTGGAAACTTTTGGGAGTATTCAGAACAGTATTTAGAAATGTTAACTGTGGACTGACATGAGCTGATTGCCAAGCAGTTAACGCCAGCAGTTCCACGAGGTCTTCTCCATGCACCTTGATCTGTGTCTGGGTAAGATGTGAGGGTGGTCAGAAGCTGTGCTGCCTCCTGGTGTTTGTTGACCCTTGAACCTCCTAGTTTTAGTCTATGGGACTGCTGGAGGACTGCAAGTGAGTGAAGGCAGGGAGCTTCTGGCTCCTGGACTTGATGTTGTTGCAGACTTTCTCGGGAAGACTCTAAATCCAGGCTATTGGGATTGTAACTTGGTTTGGTAGGACAGAGATATTTGTGGTGTTGCTTGAGCTATAATCTGACAATGGAGAGCAGACATGAATTCAGTAACGCTCTTACAGAAATATGCTTCTCAACAGCAGAGGCTACAGGCACTTCTTACTGGTAAAGTGGTCACATGCTTCATTAGTTCCTTACAATACTCATTTCATTGTAAAGTTCTGGTATTGGTGCATGTGTCCATATTATACCCTTTCTCATTTCCACCTAAAGATAATCATTGTGGAGATTTCCACAAGGCAGGCTCTCATTTGCAGCACATCGCAAACTTCTTTATTGTTCCAAGGCAGCTGGAGAACACTGGGGGAATTAGAACCAGTGCTGCCAGCAGCCCTTCATTTGGTGAAGCCCTTGTATCTTGGGCTCTCTAATGTGTCTCTAATTGGTTTAAACTTGATGGGTTTCCAGTGTTTCCATTTTCTAAATTGATTTATCTGCACAAAAAGTACAAGATGTCCTCTGCTGGGAACAGGTTTCCAAGGTTTTTAATCTTGTGGTTTGTCGATGCAAAGGATAGTCTCATCAGTGTGGATCATCCACTTCTCTTTGTTGTTCACTGTTTCACACATCTCCCCAGGTCTGTGTCTGGCTTCATATCCACTGCAACTTGAAGCAGACTTAGCTGCGCTCTTGTGTTGTTGAGGACAGCAGTTAGTCGGCACAGACCCTTCCCCTGCCTGCCTCACCAAAGGCACAGTTTGCTCCCATGGCCTTTTTCTTTAGCCTAATTGGGGTTATGCCAGAAACACAAAGTGAACTCTTTCTTTTTACCAGTTTGGAAACCACCACCTTCCCTCTGCCAGCCTGTTGTGGCTCCAGGACACATTCCTCGTACCTAGAGCGAATGGGATTGCTCCAAAATTTGGAACTTTTTAAAGGTGGCCACATGTGATCAGGGCATGGAGATACCATGAAGATATCTTGGTTTTTATCTTCTGCCAGATACAAAACCAGTTCAGCTTTTGTCTTTGAATATTTTCACAAATGGTGCTATTTGATCATCAACGTATCAAGAACACGGACTTCTTAAATGTTGACTTCCTAAATTTTATGTTAACCCCTTGAACAGAATATCATCTGAGGTACCTAGACATGCTAGGATGGACTCATTTTCTGCTGGTTGGAGCCTGACATTGGAATGGAGATTAACACAGTCTGCTGTGTCTTGACCAGGCAAACTGAGGAATTTAATTGTGTTTTCTCCAAAACTTGGTTGAGCAGCTTCTAAATAACCGTTAGGTACTACTAATTGCTTTTGAGGAAGCAGAGCAATGAGTTTTCAGAACTGAATGCATTTGATTTCTTTCTCTTGTAACTGTTTTTCTTCCAATATATGTTTTTTGCAGTGACACTGAGAGCCGAAAATTATGCAAGAAGATGAAAGTAGATCCTAATTCAAAGGAGAAAGGAGTGGAATTACTCCATTATAAGTGAGTGCTGTGCTGGGATTTGTAGTTCCTAATTGTTGATGCCCCTGTTAGGACCATTTGTTTTCCTTGCAGCTCCATTTTGCTATAGCATGAGAAGTTATTTCTACTATGCCCTCTGATATGTGAAATTGCTCGCTGTTTCTTCAGTTTGGAAGCATGTGTTGTAACAGAAGTTAAGATGAATTGTGCTGTTGAAGGGAGTATGTTATCTGGGCTTGTGGGAGAGGTGCCCAATAGACTAAAACTACCCAATGCACAGGGCTGACGGCTGAGATTTGGATCTCTTGCTTTTTCTGTCACTTGCCTACTGGCATGTGTCTTGGACAGTTGACTTCACCACTCTGCTTTCTCTTCTAACTTGAGATAGTACTTTGTGAAGTACTTGGGGAGAGGGAAATGGAATGAGATAGCAAGATATCTTCTTCCTGAGAATAATAGAGTGGGAGTACTGTAAAGTGTAAGAGATACCAAGCAGCTGCATCTCCAAAGATCATGCTTTAGTAAATTTTATTATTAAAGTGTCAGAGAGGAGAGACCTGGTTGCATGACACACTGTTTTCCACCCTGCCTTTATCCTCAGGTTTTTCCTTTTCCTCCCCTGCTTAAATTGCTGTGGTGTAAATTCTGCTGGGTTCTGTGGCTTTGGCAGGATAATTTTACTCTGGTTAGTTAGAAGTGAGGGAGCTGTGTGATTTCCAGCAATGCTACTGTAAGTTAACACTGTTACCCACTCCTTGTTCTACAGGGATGGTGCATTTCATACTGAATATAACAGAGCTGTCACGTTGAAGGTAAATTTAAATATTTGATTATTATTTGGTTAGGTATGGGAGAGAGATTTGTGGGTTAAGAACAGGTGTTGGTATTTCTTCATGCTGAAGGCATGAAAGGGAGGGTGGTTAATCTTCATAAGCAGCTGTCAGAATGACCTAGGGGCTTTTGTGGATGCATGCATCTGCCAACCACAGATTCAGAAAAGCTGTGTATTAACAAGATTGAACCCATGTTAAACAGTCATATAAATTGTGAATTAGCTTCCAAGCTGGTTACAAATAGGGATTTTCTTATTTTCATTACCAGGTGCTACTGATGGCAGTATAACTGAAAGTATTAGCTGATACTGTGTTTTTGGATAGAAATTTCTCTGAGGTTTTTAGGCCTTGCATTTATAAATTTCTAAGAGTTGAGTGGCCTGCTCTTTGATCATGGAACTGCAGTTTTTATGATGTGCCCAGAGTGCAAGAGGGATGAAATGACTTTCCGTTTTCTCTGAATCTTGAGGCAAAGCAATAGGAAGCAGTGTTCTGTGAGCACAGTGGGAAAGATACGCAATTTGACTGATGAGGGGAATGATAGACTGAAAGCACAGTAAGCAAGGTGAAAGTGAGCAGCCTTCCTCAGCTAATCCCCAGTGAGGTGCTTGGAGTATCCTCATATGGGGCATGTGATGATTTGGCTTCCAGAAATGACTTTCACCCAGTTCTGATGGCAATTTGTTTTTCTTCCTCTTCTTCAGCAAACTTGGGCTTTGCATAATCACTGAAGCTTGATGAATCGATTTAGGCTGTCAGAATTAGATTTGTATCCATCTTCTGCCTTGTTCAAGGGTTTGGACTGGAATGGAGAAAAGTCTGTGTGAGATGCTCTGTAAACTCTATTCTGTCAGAGTGGCCACTTCTAAGCATGCTTCCTCTGTTACCTTCCTTCCACAGCCAGAGTTGTTGTGGGGTAGATGATGGAGAGATTTGTCTTGGAAAAAAAATATGGCTTGAATCATCTATTCAGGAGGATTCACGTGAAGTGAGGAGAACAGGAATGTGCATCTTCGCCTCTCCTGCAGCAAAAATGCTGCCTGGGTTGGATAACCCAGCCTTGTCAGCAAACGCCTCAGGCTCCTTGTGTACTTAGTGAGGAAATGCACCTGATGCTTTTTTATTATTTTTTCCTCTTAGTGGGTGGTGGGGTGAAGTAGACTGATTAGTTGCCTGGATGTGGGTGGTTTGAATACTCATTAAAACGTCTTTCCTGCTCTCCATACAACACTGCAACCAGGAATTAGTGCTGTGACTCCTCCTTACAGATAGGATGAACTGGAATGCACCTGCGGAGCCCCAGGGAGTGCTCCAGCTGAGTTGTGATCATAGCAGGACAGGAACCATGTCGTTTATTCTTTTAGTTGCCATTTTGTGATGTATTTTTCCCCTTCCCTCCTGCCTTCAGGTGTTTCTTTCTGGCTGGTGAGAAGAAAGCAGATCTAGAGTGACCCCATAGACACACATGGGATGTGTGAGTTTAGTTTGGACAGAAGAGGTTCTGAAGCTCCTGTCTTCCACGATCTCTACTCCTTAAATTAACTGCCTCTCTGAAACCAACTGCTAATGATTTACAGATTGGGCAGCACATCAGAGCTGGGCAGTGGTGAAAGAATTCAGCTGTTTATTTGTTCTGCTGCTCATGGCTGTTTGAATACTGTTTGTATTTCTCCCTCTGCACCATTTCTCCATGCCTTCTTGTGTTGAGGCAGTGGCACTTCTTTCCTACCTTTAGCTGCGTTTGTGAGAGGTCTCCTAGTGCACTACAAACAGCAAGCAGCAGAGGGATATCATTACATTGAGCTTCATACTCATTTTATGGACAGATGGGCAAAATGAAGAACAGACATTAAAGGACTTGTTTCATGGCAATAAAACTAGGATCTTCTTCCAGGCATTCTGTTGACATTAATATTTGTATGTTGTTTTGGAGAATAGTGGACACAGCTCTGAGGAGGAAATGCTTCATTACTGTAAAAGGATTCTTCTGAAGTAGTCATCAATTTCCTAGATAGGGCTGATCCAGCCGATAGCGTACTTAGGCTTTTAAGAAAAGCTTTTCATTTTTTCAAGTGACTAAATTCTTACGTAATTAGGTCCTTGTGGGTTAACTCTTAGAAAAATGAGGAATGAAGGATAGCTCAGTGCCTGCAGTGGGGAGATGTCAGTAGTCAGAACCCCCTGCTGCTGAGACCTTGGTTAGGATCTGAGCTGTTGGAGTTTCTGATAAAGAAGATGGATGGCAAGGGAATTAAGTTTGATCATTAAAAAACTTTTAAGAATAGTTTAAAAAAAAAAAAAAATCTTTTTAAAGAGTTGAGAAGGCTCACAATACCAGTGGCTTGTCCATATGAAAGCAAGAACCTGTGGGATAACAAATGCAAGAGGAATAGAAGGACACAACTCCTACTGTGCTGATGTATCAGCAGGTTGTTGTAATAGGATTTGAATTACCTGCCTGGATGTGGTTGGCCTGAAAATATTGGCTTAGCAAGAGTGAAAAAGTCAAATGATTAGTAAAGGAACAGAGAGTGGAACGGGAAATGTTACTCCACCATCTGAGTTCATTGTCTTGCATCAAGTACGTAATTCTGGTGGCCACAATGAGTGACACATACCAAGGTACTGTAGAAGAGCAATAACGCTGGATCAGAAGTATCAGTGCCTTGAATATTTGTATTGGGGGTGCTTGAGAAAAAGACAATGGGAGGGGGATTGTGATTAATGGATGTGTAACTGTGAGTAGCTTTAGGAATGGTACAGTTACCTGCTTTTTCTCAAAATGTTGGTGCAAGCGGTGACATTTTGAGGCAGCTGATTTCTAACAACTCTGCAGTGCTTTAAAAAAAAGTTATGGTACACATAGCCATATGTTGTGAAAGCTAAAAATTTAAGTCTTAAAATCAGTGTTTGATAGTCATAAAGTATGTATCCGTTGATAGCAAGCACAGAGGTAAAAATACAACAGCTGGTACAGAGCCAATAAACTCAATTACTTTTTTCCAGAACCTGAGTGTGCAAGATAAAAATGGCTTAGTTTTTCTGCCAGGTATCTGTAGTGAGCTGCTGTTGGATGTCCGAGGTTAGATCACTTTTTGATTTTAGCTGGTTACTTTAACCGCACCATATCCTAATTGCCATACTGTCATAAGGCCAGTATCCAAGCTATGTTTGTTATTCACTGAAGCCTTTTCTGGAGGGTAAAATACAGGGAGAATTTTACTGTCTTTCTAAAATGGAGAAAATTCTTTCAAGTGTAAGCCTTCTGGCAGAGGGAATGGACTAACCCAGTAACTTAGACCAGCTCTAAACTCTGTATCCTTTTCAGGTTTGCTCTTGTAGGATGTGTGTGTGTGTGTAATCAAGGAAAGTTTCCTTATTAGCATCTCTACTGCATTATACTTGAAAGGAGCAAAAAGTGCGTGATGTGTTTCCATATTTATTTTTTCAGGTTAAAACCCATAAATGATAGCCAACTATGGTACTGTTAAAACTAGCTTCATTTTGGCAGCGTCTACTGGACAAAACCACATCCTGTGTTCTACTGAATTGGTGTTTGATGTTCAGAGCTGCTGCAGGGGCTCAGGCAATGGGTAACATAGAATCATAGAATCACCAAGGTTGGAAAAGACCTAAAAGATCATCCAGTCCAACCGTTCACCTATTCCCAATAGCTCCTACTAAACCATGTCCCTCAATACAACATCCAGTCTTTCCTTGAACACCCCCAGGGTCGGTGACTCCACCACCTCCCTGGGCAGTCCGTTCCAGTGCCTGACTACACTTAACAGCCCATTGTGGGCCTGCTGGGGCTGCAGTATCAAAGCAGGTCCTGACCCCATCACGGCAGGGCAAGAGTGGAGCTGGTTCTGCAGCATGGGAGCTGCTGTGCTGTGGCCTGGACCTTGCTCAGGTCTCGAACTCAGAACCCAGGGACAACTGTTTTTCTGCAGTTAGATAATACTGTGGTTTGTTTGTGGGGATTTTTCTTTGCTGTTTAAAAGCGCACAGGAAACTCTCTTCACAGAGTGGAGTAATGAGTGTGAGGCACTGCACTGTCTGCTCATGCCAGAAGACATTACACATCTAATTTTTTCTTTCTTGGCTGAGAGGGAGAAGCTGCAAGAATTAAATCTCTTTAATCCCCCGTTCTCTAACCACATCTGTTTCTACATCACTGAACTTGGCACACAGGAATTTCTTGAAACTAGCAGAGTCGATTGCATTCATTAGCTGTTTAAAATGCTGTCCCCTCTCTCCTCCCCAGCAGAGTACATTTGAGGTCTGTGCAGACCAAAGGCAAGCAGAACTTGATGCGGTGTTCCCAGGGTTGGAATATCTTCCTGGTTTGGTCTTCCTGCCCTCTCCTTTTTCTATATGTTATTAAATTTTCTTACAGCATTGTTTGGGATGCTGATGCCTGTAGCTTTAGAGCTTTTTACAAGTGTAACTGCGTTATAAATTAATCAAACTTCTTGATAGCTCATTTCTCTGCTAATGCCAGATTAAAACAAATTTATTCTATGCAAAGTGTTTGTGGTCCCAAAACAGCTACCTCACCCCTTAGGTCTTCTCGCTAGGTACATTAAGTGCTTTGGTTGTTGTCTAGTGACTAATATATGCTGCCTCTTACTATAAGACAAATCTCTTTAATGTTAGCTAAGCAAGTAGACAGTCATTAATGCAATAATGCTGTAAGCTCTGAATCCTCCCAAGTCTTGTAGTACCAGCTGAGATGCAGGAAGATGGGCTGAACTCTATCTGTTGATAAGCTGTTGGAGTGTTGTACAAGAGCAAACCTACCAAAGACAGAAAGGTGGCAGAAGTGTCTCTTGAGACTGTTTCAGTGGCACGTGTTACCAGGTGTACTGATAACCTGCTCTTGAGAAGGTGGGTTACAAACCTGAATGGCATGGAGCTGTGTCCCTTGGGTCCTGTTGCTGTCACCAGAATAGCACCTTCCCCTTGGACCTCATTGTGTTATTGCAGAGTTCTTGTCTGGGAGTGGATGCATGCCTACAAGTGGTGCCACAGAGAAAGAAAACAAGGTCAATCTGAGCTGTAAGTGATCATAAAAATCTAGGCATTGTGTTTTCTATAGCACAGACATCTGAGGATAAGTGATGAAACTAACACCTTCACATATAGCTGGAAACAGTGGGCAGTGATACTCTGAAATCCGTGGAGAGCCAGCCTCTCACTGACTGAAGTTTTCCTCAAGTTCAGTCTGAAATTTGAACTAGTAGGAAGTATTTTTGTGATAAAGGGAATAAACATGTCAGTCAAGTAGAGTGTGCATATATGTACTCAGCTTATCAAATATTGGAGCTGCAGAATCAAAGTGCTTCACATTTCCTGCTTCTCTTGCTATGTTTCTTTTTTATACTCCTACTTAAAAATCCATTAAGTGCAGTTTCTATTTGAATGGATCATAGGGGAGACTATTGGTGGATTATTTTCCCGTTGACCAAAAGCTCAGTCTGAACTATAAGTTTGGAATTCATTGCTTTTGCTATGTGAGTATCGGTGTGCCCTACAGCTGGTACTTTTGGATCTAAAAGTTACACAGATCCAGTTAATGGCATGGAATGTAACGTCTGCATAGAGAAATCTTTCCTGCTAAGCCAGGGACCAGCTGTGGAAACATTGGACATCTGCTACCACTGAAAGAACTCTCTGAAGGATCCTTGAAATTGTTGACTGTATGTCGGTCCACCTCCACGCAACTTTCCCCAGTTTTGTGATAGAAATAGGCACCATTGAGTGGGTATATCATTTGTGAGGAAGTTAAGCACCAGTGTATCACTTAGTTCTGCAAGAGTAGATTTGTGTGCAACTTCATTATAGCAAAAGAGTGTAAAAATGGAAAAGCAAAAGTGTTTATTGCTTGGGATTCACATGACAGTATTTGATTTGAGTTCAGGTTCTCATTTGTTTTGCTTTAAAAGCTGTTTTTTCCTGTTTCCTACAGTCCATTGTGGCCTTTCTCAAAGATCCAGAAGGTGCTCCATTGTGGGAGGAAGATCCTGAAGCCAAAGACATTGTGCATGTTGACAGTGAAAAGGTATGACAACTGAAGAGATGTTCTGTGCATTTTGTAATTATGTGGGATGTGGGGAGTATGCATGTTTGTATAAACTCATAACAAAGCACCATTATTTCCTTTGGAAGGAAATTCTATAGTACACGGTTGTTAAAGGGACATAATAAAGTTTGTGTATTATGGTAGAGAGAGCAAGGTCTCCTGCTTCCTTCCTTCTTTCTTCTACCCTATGTGTGGTCATGGTATTAGTCTGTGAACTACATAGCAAGCATCAAGTCATTGTGGATGCTGTAATAGAAGAGACGTGCTTGTCTCAAAGTGTAGCAGCTTGCAAGATGCAGTTGCTGCAGGATGCAAGTGGGAGATAAAAATGTTATTCTTAAAACTGCAGGTTGTCATTAGAGCTTAGATTCTCTCATTTGCCTGAGGTCTTCTCAGGAAGTCTGGAGCACGTAGGAGCAAAATTCGGGTCTTGAGTGATTTAACCTTGTACAGTAACCATCTGCAGTGGCAAGTGGGAAAGCTGTAAATAAGATAAAACTACCTTAATAAGCTAGTGCCATCACAGAGCTACCCATGATATTCTCTCTAATATTATCAGCTTGGTCTTTTGTATTACTTTTCTAGTCTATTGATTTTTAAAACTTTAATTGATTGGGCACTAGCTGGTATTTTGTAAAGGGCCTTTTCAATTACCTGGCTTTCATTTTTAATATTAGAAACAGTTATTTTGACATTCTGTTTTTGTAGGAAGATTAATTTTTAATGTTTACCTTATGTACTCTATTATAAGTCTTTCAAGGATTGTGTTCAATTTGAAAACTTGATCTGTTTTTTTCTACCATGCTGGTAGTAAAAAATCTATTCTCATGGCCTATTCTATTTCATAGTGTGGAAATGAAAACTTTGTTACTGAGTCCAACTTATTGAATTAGAATATGTTTTTTTCATTAGGCTGCAGATTCTGAGTTGAGAATGGACCAAACAGTACAACTTTCACATCTTGACACCAAAAATGCTGGTCTTGGCTATTTAGAAATATTTGAGTCTATAAAGTTCTGTCATCTCCTTTCAACTTAAAGTTGAACAGGCAGAAGAAACTCGAGTCTTGTTTGTTTGGGAGTACGACCGCTTCATTTCCCCAAATAAAGGAGAATACTACTAAAATATTGACTTTAAAGTTTAATGAAAGTGTATCTTTATGTAGGTCTGTACTTAGTTTGTTTGGTTCATTCACTAGGAATTACGAAGGCTCCTGAAGAAGGAAGACAAACCCCTTCTGATGATGTTCTATGCTCCATGTAAGTAACGTAGCACATCTTGCTGTCATCTTTACTGAGAAATGTTCAAGTCTGACTGGAAGCCTCCCTTGTGTTTCACTGACACCATCGTATACTGTGGTTATCATTGAAATCCATGTGGTGTTTGCCTGTTTGTATTCAGTTTTCCTCTCATTGTTCGTCTGCTGCATCCTAGGCTGGCAGTTTTTTCCCTTTATCTCAGTCTTGTGATGAGCATCTTGTTTATGTAAGTTTTTTACTTGTTATCCTTCCGAAATATGTATGGTAGTAGACAGAAGAGTGATATGCTGAGCTCATGTGTTAATGCTACTTTCTGAGAGGGTCTAGCCCTCTGGTCTATATGGAGCTGGAATTGCAGATGAATATTGCACGTGCTTTTTACTTTTGCGCTTTGGGCTGCAATATACAACAAGCAGTTATACACAAACAAAAACTCTCTAGAGTAGCCCTGGAATAGAAAGAAGCTCTATCTGCTCTCAGTAACTGCAGGCAGTGGGAACAGTCAAGAGCAGGAATACTTTTTTATTTTACTCCATTCAGGAGATACTCTGGATGTTTCAATTGTCACCAGCAGGAATATCTTGAATGTGGGGTGGCAGGAAGGAAAGAGAACAACTCATTGGGGTTGCTCTGTTTCTTTTGTGACATTGTCACTGCACTGCTCTGAGCTTGTTGTTGCATTGGCTGCTTATTCAGCTTTTGCAGATTTACAACTGGTGACAGGTGTGTGAGAGGCTTTCCAGCTCTTCAAAACAAAATACTGCCAGAACTGTTGCTCAGCTGGAAAGCGGGGCAGCCATGAGAAAGGCATGAATGTGTGCCTTAAGCTGGAAAAACCTCCCAGTGCTGTCCTGATCATGAAATTGATGCAAGGCATTGCTAGCATTTCCTTAGTTGTCTGTCTTCTAAAATGAATGCCCCATGGCAGCAGTATCTAGTATTTGAGTGTATTTTCTCTGGTAATTATTGCCTGAAACGCTATCCTACCCTTTTTCAGTCGCCTCAGAGTACTGCCAAGAAGGCCAGAATGCCCCCAGACTTAGCATGATGCTTCAGTATGAGGGTGTTTTTCCTTTAATTAAATTAGCAGCAGCACGGGGCCTTCACGCTCTGTAGCACCTGCAGGCTGCCCTGGCTATGTCAGCAGGGGGCTACAGGCCTGCTTTGCCTGCCCATTGCCTCGTGGCAAGCGCTCTGCTGCACAGCCCCGCACGGTTTACCTGTATCGTGAATAATTGTTTTCCACAACTGAGTCCCTGCCTTAAATGTGCCTTATCTAGCCTTTGGTTCTCTTTGAACCGTTCCCCCAGAAACCCTCCTCCTTCCAGTTTCTGGTCTTTTGAAGTGGCAAAACACCTGCTAGTCTGCAGTGCTGTAATACCTTTGCTGCTTTCTGAACTGCTGTGAAGGAAGCCTACTTGTAAGGTTTTTTCCCCCTCTGATTTCACGATTCTTAACTCCCTCATCTTTTATTTAATACATGAGACCTTCTGACTTGACTCTTATCCAGTTTTTCTTTCCTTACTCTTGCTCCACTTACTACAGGCAGAATACATCCAGCAGTTGTATTAAAGCACTGGCTTTGGGGAGCTGGAGCTGTGGATTGCTGTCTTGTAGTGTTACTGTTTGTGCCTGGCGGCAGGAAATCCAAACTGATTGCTGAAGGGACTTCTGCTTTTCGTTACGTGCAGGGGGTGAGCCAAGGGGGTCTTTGGCAGGAGAGGACATCGGAGTCTTTGTCTGGGAAGGCACAAGGAGGACAGCTGCCTCATTTTTTCAGCTTCATTGCAAGCTTTGTTGGAAATCCATTGTGGCAGATTCAGGAAATGGATTCTTTGATTACATGCTAGTGCGGAGGGAGATGAAAGTGACTGGAAACTTAAATGTAGTTTCTTTAATATTTCAGGAATGCTTGATCTGAGTGAAACAACTCAGAGCAAAGGCTAGCCTTTTCCTCAGAAGATATTATTACCTGCTATTTGAAGCCCATTCACTCTACTTTTGGACTTTAATATAAGTCAGACAGCACTAAATATGAAAAATTAGGTATACTTACAGGCATTCAGATTTACTTAGAGCTAACTCTGCCGAAGAAGAATCCTGTAAGAGACAGTCTGCATTTGGCAATGAAAATGAGCTGTTCAAAATGTCACTGAAAACAAGACTTTAAAAATGGAGATGTTACCTAGTGGAAAAACTAGTATGTGTTCAATTAAAAAAGCAGACAAAAGCAAGCAAATACTTTTCACTCAGAATGCAAGAAAAAATAACAGATGAGAAATGAGTTTTTTAAGTAACCCTTGAGGTATGCCCCCATGGGTATATATCTGGCTTGTCAGAGTCCTGAACAGCGTAGCGTGAAAATGCATGGTCAGGACAGGTTGCTCTGAGGTAGGTTTAGGATCAGGGAGCCCAAGGCAGCAGAAGGAGCATGAGTGGAAGCTGGGGGAGGAGGCTGGCACATGCCTGAGCTGCAGAAGGGAGTCCAGGGAGGGGTTCCCAAGGGACAGAGATGTGTAGTTGGTGGAAGTTTATGGCCTGAGGCTGTTGAAGAAAACAGAAACAGAGGATTCAGAAGATGGTGTTAATGGCTCATATCTTTTGATGCCTGTCCAGTGGTTTGGATGAAGTTGAGACTTCAGTATACCTCAAATGAGTGGTCCTTGCCCACTAGGAAATCATTGCTTGAACCAGCACTAATTTAACAACCTCAATGGCAACTGGAGCGGAGATATCAAAGGTGAAAAGACCACAGAAATGAGCTCTTTCCTCTGATTAAAGGATGTTCTTTCCAGGCACACAGATGTGATCCTAAACAAGGGGTTGCACAACCTTCTTTTATGAAAGTTATTTTCAAAACCATTCTTTCTTCATCAGAAAGAGTTGACAGTTGTCCTGTGGCAGACCAAGAGTCTCTACAATAACTGCCTGAAGTGCATGGCTGCAGCTTGCTTTGTTTCATGCTCTCTCCCCTCCCTCAGTTCCCAGTGTGCGTGTGCATATTTTACTTGGCAAGGGTGAAACCTACTGCTTACAAGGTGATTTATTGCTAATCTGCTTAGTGCTCAAGAGCGTCATCAAAAAGCTCTTAGTGTACTCCAGCTTGTCTTCCTTCCTTGCTCACTGTTTCTCTTCCTCAGCACATAAAGTTCTTGGATCTTATAAGGGCTGTTGCTTCTCCCAGTTATCATCTCTGTTAACAGTGCACAACTTAACTTTTAAAGTCTGTTTAATCTGTTTATGAAGTGTCTTAAATCAGTTGTAAAACTTTTAAAACTGAGGTGAATCTGAAGTATATCCCCATCTTCCCACTGATAAAAGACTAGTTCTGACTTTCCTGGTCGCTAGAGTGCCCATTCAAAATGCATGAAGCTTTTCATTTGACTTGATGAGTAAAACATCTTTCAGCCCGCATTCCAGAGTGGTTTCAGCCTTGAGCCTGAAGAATATAGATGGTGTCGCTCATTCCAAAACAAGGATGAGAAATGAATAACGTGAAAAACTTTCATGTAACATATAGCATATAACAGGAAGCAATGTCCTTAGAAAATAATAATCGAATAACTAGTGGAAAAAAGACAGGATTGGGGAAAAAAAAAAATAATTATAAAAAATGTGTAGTTTAGTATGCTTTAGAATATAGATCCTGTAGAAGAATCTGAATGGGGTTGTTGACATATTGCTTACGTAATTTCTTTTTCTTTAATCAGGGTGTGGTGTTTGTAAGAGAATGATGCCGTCTTTTCAGCAGGCAGCCACAGAACTGAAGGGTAAATATGTAAGTGAGAAGATAAACTTTATATGAAATACAAAAAACCCTTTTAGACGCTTTTTTTTTTTTTGAGCATTTAAAACCACAAATATTTATTGAAGTGGGGAATTTTTAATTGAGCTAAAGCAAAGCCAGGAATGAATGATGTTGTTCCAGAACCACTCAGGATTCTCTTTTTTTTTTTTTTTTTTTTTTAAAATTCATATTAAAACTTTGAAGAATGAGGTGTTAACTCACTTACCATTTATATCTGGTGTGGCTTCTGTAGGGAAAAATGGGTTCTGACACTGTGTAGTTGATCTGCTCCTAACTGGTTAGTCTGTGGGCTTTGGGCTTCCTCAGCTTGTTTTGATAAGATAAGTAAATGTTTGCCACACTGAATTTTGTTAGCTTTTTGGCTTGGTGTTTCATAGAGGGCTTGAGGATGGATGTCTTTATAGTAATAGTTAATCAACTTTTTCAGTGGAGAGTCAGTGTCATGGGATGGGTATTACCCTTTGTTAGCTTGATTGTTCTCTTAGCAAGTGAGCTTGAGCATTAATAATTAGTTTCACTGTAGCTTTGTTAACAAACAATTTATATTGGGCTGAAATGAAAACAAAATTTGATCCTAATAAAATCATGTTACAGCAATAACAACTTAATTACCTGTTCATACTAATAAGGCATGTTGAGTACTAAGCAAGTTGAAGATGCTTGTCAAGTCAAGATCTTATGCTTTGTGCATAATTTGTGTAATACCCCTAATACTGGAGTGGCACAGAAATAGGCTTATAGTAAGTTCCATAGGTCAGGCTGGATCTGTTCTGATCCTACCCACTGAACCAGTCACTGTAAGAGTTTTCAGGTTTCTTTAGGAGAGGCAGCAAATGATGGGGAAGAAATTAAGCACCACAGTGCATTACTAGGCAGGCTCAGGTGAGCTCATCTCTTAAGCACTGAGTGTGCTCACACTTCCCCAGCTTTTCCCAGCTAGTTGTTTTTCAAGTGTTTTCTTTAAATCCTTGCTTGCTTAGGGCAAAAAGCAGTGGGAGTTGTTCAGATTTATTTAGGATATATATTTTCTAGCATGCTTCTATCCAGCCAGGCAGCACTGAGATTCCCTCTCTCCTTGGAGGAGGGTGTGCTGCTTTCTGTGGAATGGTGCTCCCATCCTGCATGGCAGGTCCATTGTGAGGTGTGGGTGGACAGGAATTAGAAGCATGAACACCTATACAGATAATGTCAGAAAGGAGGGTTATGCCACTGCCTCCAGTGTCTTTCACATGTATCTGTTCATCTACATCTGACCTAATTAGATTTCTGAGTGGGATGTGTACAGAGTTTGTCATTTCTAAAATCTACTGTGCTGTACCCATCATAAATTGTCTGTGCATTGCCCAAAAGCAGCGTTGACCTCCAGATCAGGCATTGCTGGAAAGTTTATGATTGCTTTGGATGGAGTGAAGTTTTGGCCTTTTAATCAGACCTGTTCATTAGCTGTCAGAATGTGCCAGGCTTAAAAGTGATTATTACCACTAGATAGCAGGAAAATGAAATACCATGTGCCTTATTTCATAGACCCTATAAATGAAGAGGTGAACTGTTTCAGTTGTTGGTTGTTACATTCTTTTGGGACTAGTCCTCTTATGTTCCATACTGCTGCTGAAAGGAAAGTTGAGTGGCACATTCAGTATTATGCTTAGAGTTCGCAAATTCTTTCTGCACTGGAAAAGAGCAGCTCCAAGTGAGGTGAAGATGACTTATATTCTTGGCACAAAAGATTCCCATGATTTGTGGCAGGTGGGGTCTGGTGAGTGTCTGTTGCTGGCGCGCTATGGCCCAAATGCTGGGAGGAACTTGTGGTCAGCAAAGAACTTCATCTGCTTAATTTCTGTTGACTTTGAGTGCACCAGAAGGCTTCACCCAGTAAAGAGATGCTTGAGTGTGTTTAAGTGCTTTCTTCTGGTTCTTGTCTTTTTTTTTTTTCTTGTAAAAACTGGAGTCTTTAGAAGCTCCTACCCTTATTTTAGAAAATCAGCTTTGGTTAATGTGTTCATTAAACTTTGCGCTAGGAAGGCTTCAAGTGGTGATGCGAAGCTGAAATCTGAAGCAGCCCTTTTGAAAGGAGTTTTAAGCAATGTGTGAATGTTGTAGGAGAACAGGAATCGTCAGAGTCCTGTAAAATGTGACCGGCTATGGATTTAGATTACAGATAGCTTGTTTGGAAGCAGATGAATTGTTGAAATCTGTCAAATGTCACTGCAGAGATGAAAGGAATAAACTGATCCCCTGTTTGCTCTGGATGTTGCAAGAGGTAATAAATTTCAATTACAGTTAGAGTCTTTCAGTCATTTGCTAAAAGCAAATTAGCTAAACATCTAAACTCAAGTACAGAGGGAGGATCCAGAATTGGGTAGAAAGTGAGCTCATGGCTCCAGCCAGACTCAGTGGTACATAATTATGTGATTATAGGCCAGGTAAAGCATTAACTTTTGTCATTAAAAATGAATCCCATTGTAATGGGCCAGTTATGCTTCATATGATATATGAACACCAGTATGAATCCAGGTCCTTCTCTCTTATCAGTCACCAGTCTGGCTGGACAGAGTTCAGTTGGTCCTGTTGAATTTACCTGTCCTCAAGAGGTGGCATATAGGGTAAGGGAAAGGGAGAATTGATTCTTGGTATCTAAAATGAATTAAGTCAAACTGATTTTTAGAATTACAAGGAAAATTCAAAGAGACTGGACCAGCCAGAATAGATCCTACTTCTGTACTCCTCTCAGTTAACTTTCCTTTCGCCTTTCTCAGGATAGGTGAGAGAAAACAGAATCTTCTTCTGACTTTCCAGCATACTCTTGGAAAAAGTTGACCTTCAAGCAGGGATTGTGTTCTGTAAGATTTATTTCATGCTGGCTCTGAGCACATTTGGTTGGTCTATTCAGTTTGCTGCATCAGGAACCTGGTATTAAATTCTGATGTGATATTTCAGCTCAAAGAAGAAAATCCTGTTTTTGGAGGGGGATGGAGGAGGAGGAGTTTGGATTAAAACCCTGCTGCTGAAATGATTTAAGCTGTCAGTGCCATTAAAACTAAGCTAATCTTAAGGTTGTATCTCGGCAACTGGCTGGTTGGCTGCAGAACAGCCTCAGTGTGAAACTCACACCCATGGAAAATCAGAATTAGTACCATCCTCAGATTTTCAGATGAAAAATCTGAAAGGCAATTGGATAGGGCACAGAGCCCTGAGCCTGGAGCTTGGGGTGGACTGCTGGGTTGGAGGGCGGATTGGAACAGAGCCTGAAGAAAGGGAAGAGCAACTCTGTGTTTCACTGTCTGTGAAATTGCTCGGCTTCCCTACCCACCTTCAAGTATCTGTAAGACAAGGCTATTTCAACTGTCACTGCACCCTACCAGTCAAGCAGCTAATATATTTAAAATGCCAGGTGGAATTTCCAGGGCTCACGGAGCATGTTTTACTTTTACATTGAAGTAATACCTATTTCCCCACCTCCCTTCCCCCCTTCATTCATTAAGCGCAGCTTTAAACTGGGATAAAGCCAGTGCTTGGTCAGGTAGATCTGGATATGAGCTGAGGTTGTAAAATTGTTGCTGGAGTGGAAACCAAAGAAGTGTGGTGGAACTTGTGTCCTGGTTAGTGTTTGGGTATGAACCAAGCTTTGTACTTGCAGAAGAGGAAAAAGATCTAGTTAGAATTGTAGCTTAAAATACAAATACATAAGGAGAGCACAAGTAGTGAGATTGAGAGAATTTCCTTTTGGTGATTCTGTTAGTGGGTAAATAGAAAGAAATGGAGATTCTGCAAGAGAAATGAGTAGGTGACAAGATGAATGGTGTGTGTTTTCTATGGACTAGGCTCAAATATTGCTCTGTCTTCCCTTGGTCAAAATTGGAAACACTTCATTGCCTTTATGAAGTCCCTCTTGTTTTACAGCAATATGAATTAAATCAGAATCTGCCTAGAGCTTGCTTGCTTTTGCTTTGTGATGTTACTACTGCATTTTAGGAATCAATATAATTGTGTTCTGTTTTTTCAGGTTCTTGCAGGAATGAACGTTTACTCTGCTGAATTTGAAAGGATAAAGGAAGAATACAACGTCCGTGGATATCCTACAATCTGCTATTTTGAGTCAGTTACATTTTGCTACTCTTTTGGAAATCATACACTCAACTATAATTGCATGTTCTTATCTTCAAGGCAAGGACTAAACCTTGTTTTGTTGCTTTAATAGGAAAGGAAAGTTCCTGTTCCATTTTGAGAACTACGGTGCTACTGCGGCAGATATAGCAGAGTGGCTGAAAAAGTAAGGCACTGAACTTCATGCACTCTACCTTTTATGTACTTTTCATTATTTACAAAATGTAATGGTTTAGGATCAGCCATCTCTCCCTCATTCCCTCTGCTCAAAAGAGCAAACAAAACTACCCTGCTGAGATTGGCTGAACTAGCACAGAGAGATTGCCTAATGTTTGTTTTTCAGCTTGCATGCCTTGCATTTTACAACTGCATTTCATCTGTAATAGGAGACTGACTGGACTGAAATCAATGCAAATGCACAGATCTTGTCTTCGTTAAAAACGCCAACTTAAATTTCCAGTGATCTTGGGTGCCTGAACTTAATGTCTCATAAAAGGTCTGACTTTGGTTGTTTTATAAAAAATGTATGTGCCAAGTGTGCAGTTTTCTTTGCTTCTTCAGCCTTCGGATGGAGCCTTTAGAGTATCTTGCAGAAACAAGCAGCAGATCAAGGCACCCTGAGTCACTAGTCATTTTCACAAAGTTTGTGTTTCCTGTTGTGACTTGAGTGATGTTGAAAGCATCTTCTTCTGCCTAAAGGCAGCTATTTGCAGTTGTAAATATTCGGGGGGCTGAATGAGCATGTGGGAATAGAATTTGAGAGAGGGAGACAGAACAAGTGTGTTTATGTATGTCTTTTTCTAAATAGTTGGTATTCAGATGGTGCAAATCAGCACATCATTGAAGCTGGTGGAGCAGCTGGAGGGAGCAGAGCTTGTCTAGTGATAGACGATTGCCTTTAGCAGCCAGCTCCAGCTCTCAGGTTTTGTAGAGTTATGAAGGTTCTCCCTTGTTCCTTGCAGCCAAGGAAATGCTGTTAAAATTAAGCTAGTATGAGGAAGTGAAAACTTGGAAAATGTTGCAAGCCATCATGATAATATAGCTTAAGAAAAGTGGCTTACAATAGACATGTTTTACTGCACCCATATGGGGATGTATGAGTCATTCTGGGTAGCCCAGGGTCTTCAGCAGCTGTAGGTTTGGTGGTTCAAGGTTGGGGACCCACAAATATGGTGACAGATAGCATCCCTGTTAGCATCAAGAGGTACAATCATTGAAGGCAAGTGTTGCCCTGTGGATGATAGAGAGATTTAGATGTGGTCTATAAGCTTCATTTAGTTCATTCAGTCTTTCAGATAGAAATGACCAGGATAGCAACTCCAGCAGTGCTGAGGAGGTGATGAGCCCATAGAGCAAGGATGTGACTTCATCACCTGTACTGTATTATGCTTTTTAGTTCTGTGAGGATGTGTTTATCTCTTGGCTACCACATTTGAAACATTAGATGTCTGGGGTGGGCTTTTCCCATGTCTGCATAATATCCAGATAATCCATGTAATATGAAGAGCTTTTCTATCGGTGTTGTGACAGCAAGTGAGCACAGCAAAAGCAAAGCAGAACAGCTGCAAGCTCTTCCCAATGATAATCTTTGCTAACAAGCCACTGTGGGCTTTGGCTGATATTCCAGCAGTCCAGAGGTAAAGGCAGCTGTTTGTCCTCACTTAGCGTTCAGTTGCATGCTTATTAGCTTCCCCGAAGATGATCTGAGCAATAGCCTTCTTGCCCCTGTTTTGTATAATATATATGACTTTTGGGGAAGCCACATTGGGAAATTATGCATACTTAAATCTTGTTAGTAGTTAATGTTGTAATTAAAACTGTATGCAGGGTAAATCTACTACATGCATAATGCTGTATTACTCTGGGGAATCCATAGTATAGTGGTATATACTCAAGTGTGGTATGGCAAGGGCTTTAGGAAAGCCAGACATTGTGATTAGGTAGCTGCAGAAGGCGTATCCTTTGTATTTCAGAATAATACTAAAATTCTCACCAGATACCTCGAGCTAGAATTTAATATCATTACTGTTGTCATTTCCTGTAGTATTGATGTCTTGAGCAGTCTCCTCACTTCTGAGTTAGGAACACTGGCTCCCTTTTCTGAGAACACAACTACAGCGAAACGAGCAGAGAGCTGTGTGCATAGCCATGCAACAAGACCAAACCCAGAATCTAATATTTAGTCTCCAAACTCCCTGGCTGTCAGGTGTAGTTCTGGGTTTCCCATGCTGTGTCGCTTTGGATGATTCTCAAGTGGTGATGTTGGAGCATAGAGGCCGCTGCCAAGATGAAGCTGCTGACCTCAGGAAGTGGCTCTAGTAGGAGCTGCTGACCAGTCAAGCAGGTGTGCTGAGCAGCAGGAGCACAGTGCTGCCTGAGTGTCCATGGCAGGGAAAACCAACTTGTTTTCGTACTGTGCATGCAGGTGCCCTTTTCTGTGCGTTCTCAAAAGGGAATCCAGCAGATGCTGTGCCATGTGAGATGACCTATTTTCTGTGGACATTAGTTAAACACTGCAGAAGTGAGACTGTTTTCTGCTGTCTCCCCTTTGTCTGTTTTGCCCTGTAAATGTTTAGGGTTAAATGCTGAAAGCGATTGATCTGTGCTGATTTGAAGCATAGGACTGCAGAGTTAACAACAGGGGTTAGAATTGTTTAAACTGTACAAAGGATGTTTTTCATGCACTCTCAGAGCAAGAGCTCTACCAGTTTGAAGGGCTGTGGCGCCTTTTTTGTTATTTTGAAGGTACTTCCTTAAGTTGAAGTGTCCTAATGCATCAGCCTAGAGGCCCTTAACCCCCATTAATCTTCCTAATAGGCACAGACTATTATCTTGTGGAGTTTCAGATGTTCTTATGAGGCATGGAGGGAAACCGTCACACACTCTTTATCCAACACAGCATTATTAATATGAGAGATGCTATCTTGTATGTGCCACATTTCTTTTTTAATCTCTCTCATACCGCTGCATCAGTTTGGATGGTAGTGAAGCCAGACAATTTCTTGCTGCCTTCAATAGCTGCTTAGTTTTCTTGCTGTTTTTATGTACTTCTCTTGGGTCTTTACTTAGCACTAACTACTCAATTAAAGCAAGAACTTGTCCTCTGTACTTAATTCAATTAGCTCTTGATAACTCTTCCAGACTTCTGTCATCCTATTTTTGGACTTCAGGCGTTGGATGTGCCTTCTCTCAATTTTAAATGACATTTTAGATTTTGGTGGTTGTCTCCTCCAGGCCTTGAGGTGCTTCTTACCAGCTCCTGTGTAGGCTTATTAGCATGCACAGCATTTTAAAGTGGGCCTTTTGAATAAACATCCTGTGCCCTGCTTTACTGATTCCTTAGTGAAATAGGTCATGCCAGGCCCTGCTGAACACAGCTTTTGTGGTGCTTTGTGGCTGGTGTGTCCATGTTCATCATACTCAGCCAACTCAAACCAACTCTTTTTCCAAATAAATCATGTCATGATATTTTCTGGAAGCCTTCATTTTTCTACCTGTGGATTATTTCTGTCTCTTAGAGGCTTGGCAGTGATGCTCTAGTAAACTTTGTGACATGGCCCCTTACTCATCACAACCCTACCTGTGCTGTGGCCATTTCTGTTACAAACTCTTGTGAATGGTAACCTACTTCTTTTTCTCTTTGAGCTGCTTGGTCACCTTTGACGTTTGTTTCTCAGTTTGTTGATCCTACAGGCAGCATCAGAAATCTGCAGTTTTGCATGTATTGCTTAATATTCTTGGATCAGGCAGATTGCTTACATCAACAGCACTTGCCATCTGAATTTGTGCGTCTCTACTGCTTTTTTTTTTTTTTTTTTTATCAAACTAGGCTTTCAGCCTGGTAATGAGCAAGGCAGAATAAATGAGTTATCATCTGTTTGCCACTCCCTGTTCCAGACAGATAACACAATAATACATTTTAATCAAAAGTAGCAAATGTGTTTTCACGAGGAATGGGGCAACAGCCAGACCTGTACTTTGCCAAAGAATTTGAGGAATTCTGTGGGATATTTGGGACTCATTACTGTACCTGGCAAGGATAAAGTAGCTTTAAAGTTTGGCTCCAAATGTTCCTGTGCTTGGGTGTACTTTATGTGAACAGTGCTTAAATAAATACAACGTCAGTTCACACAGTTTAATTCACGTCTGCCGAATTTTCTTAATAATGTACCTTGATAATAGGAAAAAAAAAACAATTGTTCAGTGGACTGAACTGGTCCAGAGGATCTGAGGTTCAGTTTCCAGATGTACCAGTGTGTCTTTGAGCAGCCTCCCTGGCTGCCAGCCATGAAAGATGGTTAAGCTCATGCACGATCATGGGGGAGTTGGTGCAACATGTCACTTATCTTTTAGATTAAGCATGCAGTCTGAGTAGCTTTGCTGAATTAGACTTGTGAGGACGCTGTCAGGAGAGGACAGATGATTCCCCAGGACAAAGGGTTGTTCAGGGTAAAGCCATGATTTCCTGGGTAAATGTCCTAGTAAATGTTGCTCCTTGGTTCCAGCATTGCAGCTCCTCCTTTCTCTGCTGGCCCTGGTTGTGCTGTCAGTATTCAAGGTGACTGATTAGATTGGCTGTTTCTGTACGCTGTTTTTCTCTTTCATTTGCAGTGACTCTTGTGAACTGCTAAGTGTGAGTGCTTTGAGAAAGGGAGTCTCCTGCTGAGAAGGCTGAAAGAGTAATAGAAAAACACACCTGATTTTTATAATGTAATAACCAAGCAATCTGGTTATCTCTTCGTTCTGTCCCCTTCCATTTTTTATCTGTCCTTGTGAGAGGCTTGTGGAGTTTTTCCTCTCTCCTTCAATTCTGTCTGAGTTTTGGCGTTTATCACTTCTGAATGGGAGCGATTATGGAAGCTGATCAGTAGGGTTACTGTGTCAGACCTCTGTGACCATTTGCACAAAGGTAGTTCCTTGCAGTCAGACTTGCTAAAATTCCTCTCAGCATCAACGAGCTGCTTTTCAGCTGTGTCTGTTTGTCTTGTAGCCCACAGGCACCTCAGCCACAGGCTCCGGAGATTCCCTGGGCAGATGAGGAAAATGTAGTTTATCACCTGACCGATGAGGACTTCGACAAGTTTGTAAAAGATCATTCATCTGTCCTAGTGATGTTCCATGCACCATGTGAGTTTGCTTTTTCTATTCAGTACTCTGATCCAAATGCTTGCAAACAAAATCAATGACAATTTGTTGTGTAGGTTTCACAGGGCCATAAAATCAAAGTCCAGGCATTTCTTGTTTCTTAAGCGCACAAGGTACGATGGGTTTGTAAAGTTGCTGATTTTAAGTTTAGGGCAGAGATGTGCTGCTGGAAGAGGTATTTTGTAGGCTGTCTATTATAATTCAAGAGTGTCATAAAGCTTAAGTAGTTAGATCAACATTGTTTTGTAAGATTATCCCTATTTCTTGTATCTCTGATCTTCAGCTTGTCTTCTGTGCTACTTGCTTTCAAGGCAGCGCTCTGGTTGTTTGAGCTACTTGAGATCTGTGAGCTCGTAAGTCTTTGTTTGCAGCCACAGTTCATTCTCTGGTAAAGTAGAGGGTGATGGTCATTATGTATTTTGCTGCAGGGTGCTAGTAAGTTATGTAAATTCAGAAAGTCTTTTGAAAACTGACTGATAGTGATCTTAATGGCTTTTTGGCTGAGAATGAATGAGGTTAATTTTTCTGGTGCAAAATGCAACAGGTTGCCCTAAGGTATTGCCCTCCAAGCTGTTCCAGCCATGTTGCTCTCCTATATTTTGTATCCTCTGGGTTGATGTGGAGGATTGCATTGTTTGCATGCAAACGATGTAACTTGTTACAGCTGCGTAGCTGGTTCTACCAGTTCTTTGTATCTTTAGCTGAAAGTTCAGGCTCAGATCTGCTGCATTGGATGGTATGTGACTTCCGTCTCTTCTGGCTGCTGGTGCTGCCATTTGCACTTGGATGAGATGGTCTTTTTTTTTTTTTTTTTTTTTTTTTTTTCAGGCAAAAACTGAAAGGGTAGCAGTCTGGAGGTAGGCTGCATGCTCACAGTTAAACAACCGAGGGTCTTGGCACAGAGGCTAAAATCCTGCTTCCCTTCAAGTCAGCAGGATTTAGCACCTAAATGCCTCTTTTGAAGGTCTGCTCATAAGACTTGCTTGGAAAACACAGCATAACAAATTTCCTCTGCCTGATGAAATGTCTGGCCATTTGATCCACGGAAGCAGGTGACTGCTGTTTTGTTGCTGTGTTCATTGGATTGTTTGTAATAATGAAGGCAGGTCTGGAGATTAATGCCTGGTCTGAAAACCAAAGTACAAGTAGCAGAACTGATGAGGCTTGCTTTGCTTAGGGTTCCCCTTCGTTACCCAAATCCTTCCTTCCCCCAGTTTTCTGCACACCCCCGTGTGCAAGAGACAGTGCTGGCTGCTGCTCCTCTGGGCTGCAGAGCAGCTGCTGCCAGGCAGGAGTGTAACGACTGAGCTTCCCTTCTTTTCCTCTGTGCACAAAGGATAAGGGTCTTCTTTGTTTAACCGCAGATTTTTATGGGGATTTATTAGTATTTGAAAGAATTGTTGTTTTTCTGAGTTTGTAATGTGACAAAGGAGTTCAATAATCTATTTAGGAGGAGGCAGAGAGGAGGGAAGAAATCGAAAGTTGGTCCTGTAAACCTTATTCCTTTAGGAAGCCAGATTAAAAATAAATGAATACCTGCAGCTATGATCTAATTTTGTTGTAAATTCAAGTTAGTTTTAAATCCGAACAGAGCTCTGCTCAGTTTTTACGCTTATTTTGTTAATATCCTCTATAGTACACGTGACACAGTTTTAGGGGTGATGTGACCCATCTGGGGAGGAGGAGCACGTCCAGCTGAGTGTTCTGTGCTAAGGTGCAGCAATACTTTGGCATGTGCTGTATTAAATGCTGAGCAGAACTGTTGCAGTCTCCTGACAACGTGTTCCGGCTGCTCAGAATTGAACTAAAGAATGTTATGTACCAGAAAACTCAATTTTAAATGAAACTTGAATATTTAGGGCATGAATAACTCAATATGCTTTATTTTCATTGAAGTGGTGGTGGTGTGCCTACGTGTAGGATCCATCTTGTAAATTTGTAAATGGTCTGTGATTGGAACAATCCTCGTGGGCAACCTCAGTAGAGGGTACAAGGCTTACAAACTAATTAATGACAGACAGCCATCATGAATAGTTATTAATGTGATTTACTGTGATTAAAAGACCTGCTCAGAGCACTTCTTAATTTTGTTAATGGAGTCACCTTAGGAATAATAGGAGATAAATAGCTCTAGGAAAAAAGAGAAAGCAATACAAATGGAGGATGTTGTACTTGTTTTAAATTTTGTGGCTGAGAACATGAGAGTTTTTTCTAAAACAATATGACTTAATTAAAAAAAAAATCAAAACACATATAAGATAGGCCCAGAACTTGGGATATATTTCTTTATAACTAAGACTAAACAAAGACATTTCATTGTTAGCAAGGACTTAGAGTGCTGTGTCCCCATGCAGGATACACATGGACTTTTTAACATGTTATAAATCCTGTGTTTTGGAGAGGCAGAATTGTTTCAGTGATGCTTTAATTACAATTTCATAGTCAGATAGCCAGCGCATTAATATACTGTAATGTTAAGATGCATGTGGGGAAAATGGAAGCTGCAAGTGCTGAAGGTACACTTGAGCCGAACGTATTCATAGTAAATAGCTGTGAACTGCAGAATTAGGTGCTGTGATGTGTGCAACCAATTGGGTCTCCATGCCTGCGGCTACTAATGGTCACCCCTGAGGACCATGCCATCGTGATTCACAATCAGCTGTGCTCAGTAGCCCAACTAGAAGTGTTGCAGCGTTATGTGAAATGAGACCTGGTGTGTAACCAAGTTCAGCTAGAGCAGCTGTGTCTGAGTTAAACGTATCAGGAATGTTTGTCGAATGCAGCTTGCACCTCTTGCTCTCCGAGGCCTTACCTTTCCTGCAGTGATGTAGCACAGCCACCAAACAGAAGATGTGCTGCTTTGGGTAGCTGCTGTTGGCCCTGAGAATCATGGGTGAATGCAGGTGGGATGAGTTTGTCCTGCTTTCATTTTGCAGGTCACTGGGGGCACAGTAGGACTTTTAACCTTCTGAAACTCCTTTGTATAGATTTTAAGAGGATGTTCAGCAAAGCTGAGCATTTAGCAAAGGTCAGCAGCAACTCAAGGAGCTAAGAATCTGAAGGCACGTTTCCTCAGTCACTGCCGAAGAGCAGGCAAGCATTGTGTTCCTTCCTCCTTGAGAATTATGTTGAAATTTTATAAATGCTGGTGGTAAGCGTATGATTATCCTGGGTGCATCCAGACATCCTGAGGGTTCACTCAGCTTTGCTTCTCATGTCATGCAAAACTGTTGATGAAGGTGACTGATCTTGCAGACATTCCAAGTGGGTCTTCTGTGTTGCTACTTGTCACAGAAGAGAATTTGGGTTATAAACTGAAATCTCCAATGTAGCGCTCTACAAATGGAGAGCAAATAAATGTCCCTTTGCCCTGGAGGTTTTGGAGTTGTTGCTTGAATTGGCCTTATTCAGTAGTAACAGTTCAGTCTCTAAAAGAATATGCATCGCACCAAACAAAGGTGTACTACAGCTGTACCACAGCCTCAATAAAGACAGCTCATCATAGCTTTCTGATAGCAGTGAAAATAAGAACTCCATGTCTGTCTGTGCCTCTTGATATCCATGCTATATGCTGATCAGTTTATTTAGATGCCTGAGACGACAGCTGGGTGCTGAGTGTCTCCAAATTTAAGCGATGCTGCCAGTCAAATGTTTCTGAATGCTTAGTGACACAGGGACTCACTGGGACTTAAAATGTTCCTGAACCACTTCAGTGCAGAAGAGTCCTGTTTATTTTCAGTTGTCCCCGTCAAACTGCTGAGTCAAATGCTAGTTTTAAAATAACACTGCCCAAAATATTTGCCAAATTAGTGCAGCTTGCAGCCTTTCAGACTGGCTTTTGTCAAATAAAAGAAAAATAATAATAATTTCCTGTTCCATATTTTTTCCATCTTTGTGCCCCAACCCAAGATTTGAATTTTGCACAAAATAACCCAAACTAAGTTGCTTATAAGTTGATTCAAATGCTACTGAAAGGTGTTTGAAATCTTGCATTGAAATTAAATCCAATTCAGCAGTGGTTTTTAAAAGTGTCTGTCCTTCATGCTAGAGAGTTACTTTTCATTGTGTTTTGTTAGCACAAATGACCACTAATGTTTTAAAGTGTTTGTGTTCAGGATATCTTCTGTGTGGAACCATGTCCTGATGTCACCAGAAGCTGCAGCCTCCCTGGGGACGTTCAGTGAGTGCCGATCCCAGTAACCAGCAGCTCTTGTTGGGTGAGGGTTGGCAGCCTCCCGTGGTTGCTCTTTGTCCCTCTCACACGCTATTTGCCATAATAGCATTTCGCCACAATAGCAATTGTGGTCTGATACTAGTGCCAGGGGTAAAGGAGAGGAGAAAAGACAGTTTGGCCTTACTTTGAGTATGCATTGACATTTTAAGAATTAAACAATTATAGCATCCTTTTCTGCAGTATTTCTTCCTTGTATAGGAGCTTAAATTTATGTTAAGCCTGTCTTTTGCCCAGTTTTCCTTATAGGACTACTTCTTAGGCACTGTATAAGTCATAGCTGCAGAGTGTAAAGTTAGGAAAAACATGGCTAGTGGGATATTGAAGCTGTTGATGTTTTCTTTCCTTGATAAGGCAGGCAGGCAAGGAACACACAGCTTATTTTTTCTTTGCTCCTTAATTTGTTCTTGGAAACTGCTTTGGAGATGCAGCCGTGCCATTACCTCCTATTGCTCCTCCTAGTAGAAGGGAGGGAAGAATAAATCTTGATAAAAAGCATTACAGTTTTGATGTGTTGTTGAAATATCTGAGAAATTCCTTTTCTGTCCTTAGATATTTTCTCTCCTTTTATAAACCAGCCTGATAAATTATACTGTTAGTGTTCTCCAAAGCCAACTATTCAACTGTGCCCGTTTTTAATTGTGCTGGAAGCTGTTTTATCAAATTAGATTTGGAAAAACACCTCTTCACACCCTCCTTCCCTTCCCTCCTCCTTCCCATACATTAAACTCCAAGGTTTTAAGCTACTTTGGGGACTCATTACTAAGGATGCCAACCAATTAGCCCAGTACAAGATGAAGGCCTCCAGCTTCAAACCAAACAGCAGGCTTGGATCTCTCCGTGACAGAGCACTGTCATTGGTGTCAGTGGGAGTTGGGTTTCTTTCTTCCTGCCGCGTGTGGTGAGATTAGGACATGGGAGTCTATTGCTCACTTTATATTTAAAGTAAAGCAAAAACCAAAACGTGCACACAAAATCAAGCCTGCTTTTTTAAAAAAAAAAAAAACAACTGGGTTTTACAACTATAAATAAGTCTCCCTTTCAGACCCCCACTGGTTCCTTATGAAAGGTCTCCATGAAAGCAAGCTACCACTGCAGCTAGTGCTAATTGGTGCAGCTATTGGCAGCCTCAGCAGTGAGACCGCAAGTTGAAAAGGCAGAGGAATTAATTTATTGTGTAGCCTAAAAAAAAATAATAAAAGAAAAAGCTCTTTGAGCACAGGTCAGCAGCAGCGTAGCATTGGCAGCTTGTAATAAATAAGTAAATATGATCTCAAGTTTTTCCGTGCTAATTCCTATTTCAAAGATGTTTGTTTTTCTAAATGTAAACCATTGCAGTTGTACCAGTAGAGGTTAAAGGCATGTGGGTTATCCAAATAGCAGCACTGAATGTGGAATGGAGGGAAATATCTTCTATTTTTTATTTGACGTGGCTGTATCTGACATAGGAGTGACTTCTAAGACAAAATGTTGGCAGTCTCCTTTGCTTAGTTTCGTAGGTGGTTTCCCATGAGCAACGAAGGTAGGGTCTACACCAGTATCTCTCCACACCTGTGCTGTTGTTTCCAGGTCTGTAGTTATGAATACAGCTTTGTGTGACGGCCTCATTATTGCAGCAGAAGTTGAGGAGTCTTCAGAACATGGTTTACCCCTGGGAATGGCAGGGGGCTGGGAGTCAAAAGCTTGCCAGGATGTAGGCTTTGGTCAGGAAGCTGCTTTAGTTTCCTGAAGGGTCTTTATAAGCTTTGACAATCCAACCTTGTGTATGAGCTCTGCTTTTTAAATTGCACTTTCTGTACAGGCAGGGCTTTGAAAAGAATTGTGTTGGTTATTCACTAATGCTGTAATCAGAAGGAAATGAAGGCAAGCAGTTCTGTGCTATGTTGCTATAGTCTGAAGGGATTACAAGAGGCCCGTAAGAGTATAAGGCAAGCTGTGAGTTTAACAGAAGCCATATCCAACTGATGAAGCTGTGCTTGTCTGTGGGACGATCCAGAAGATCTGCGTGTGTCAAGGTGTGTGCTATGGGCTTGCTCCTGCTCCTCCTAGAGAAAATACTCTCTTCGTTCTTACAGTAATTAGAGAAAGTTTCGGACAGGACAGACTTTCTTGTTAACATTATGAACCTTTAGTTGGTCATAGCCGTGCTCAGTTTGGTGAAGCAGGGCAGATGTCATGGTGGGCTGAGGAGAGGTTGAATGCCCTAGTCTCTGAAAGATGGAATTGTCATGCTGGGGCACTGGGATGATGAACGTTGCTCTTCTGAAAGTCTGGATACTGAGGTGAAGAGATCATTTTCAGTTTCAGTGTAATGCTTCCTGACTCATTGCATCCTGTAGGTGTTACCTTTTAATGCTGCCTTAATGCATTTTTAATGGCATATATAATAAACACATTCCCTGGATAAGTGTAAATTGTGCCAACTTTCTATTCATTGAATGTACGCACTCAGCTGGCAGGCTCCATTAACAGGCACATTCTTCATAGAAAAGGGGTAAATATGTGGCTTCCAGTGAAGTGAACAGCTTCTGAGTGTAGTTGGTTTCAGAATGTTGAGGACTGGGACACTCAAACCATGTTCATCGATATTTAAAGCGTACAAGTCTATGGTAGGATGGTGCTTGATGTGTAGTACTTCTGTGTATGTGAATATCACCGAAAGAAATGTTGGGGAGTGCAAGTAGTTCAGTGCAGTGACCTGCCTCATTAAAGTAATTATAGCAATGATTTTCAGTGGAGATTTTTAGGAGCACGCTTAAACGTGAGTTCTGAAAATGCAGCAAATCGATAAAATGAAGAATCTGGCATGGATTATTTTTCTTAACAACCATCCCACCTACATTTCTTGGGGCTTAAACATAAAAAAAAAAAAAAAGAAATAAAAAAATCAATATGACTTTTAGTGGCACTTAATATAAACAGGAGTATGGAGAATATAAAAATCCTAGTAAGTAGGTTGTGCAATAAAACTTGATAAGATATCTAATGAAAAGGGCGAGGATGGTAATGACAGACTCCGTTTTCTCTTCTGTGTCAGACTTTTGATATTGCAGCATGCTGTTTGTATAAGAACATTCTTTTTGAAGCAGTTTGTGCTCTTTGAGCAGTGTAAAGTCATAAAGAGGATGATCCAGTGATAGAAAATGATAGCCTTGGCCTGGAAATGTAAAAGTTTAGTTCCTTGCTTTGATTTGTACAATTGTGACCCATATTGCTAAGCATTTGTGTCTGATATAAAGCAATTATTTTCTCTGGTAGGAAGACATTTATGAAGGCCATTCCAATTAAGAAAAGATCTTCCTGTAAACATATGTCAGATGTTGTGACGGGAACATATAGTTTGTTTGGGGATTTGCTGCCCCATTTCCCTCCTTTCTGCAGCCTTCTTTATCTCCTAAGAAGTCCTTATGGTTTAAGTGGGGCTGGGTGTCTCACCTTGTTCTCTCCTTCTCTGGGAGTGCTTCTTGCCAGAGTGACCTTTTAAAAGGCTTTAGTAATTTCAGCTGATCTTTGTATCCAGTTAAGGTCCTTCTTTGTGTGTGTGGGTTAGATGACTGTCCTGCAAAGTTGACCCCAGCATACTCATAAGCATCAGAGCTCTTACATTAAGTTCTAATAGGAGTGAGGCATAATTTATTTATATAGGTTTACTTTGCTTACCTGTAATGACCAGTTAACAGTAAGAATTAGTTATAAGAATTAAGCCACCAGGTTTATTTCTTCTGAAGTAAATTAATTTCCTTGCCTGGATGAGCTTAATATATTATGCAGAGTTCTCATTTGGAAAGGGCCTTACAAATATCTCTGCCACTTCAGTCGTTACCAGCAAAGTTTTCATTATCAAATTTATCTTCCTAAATACTTAATGACTTGAAATCTTTTTATCTTATGGAAGACAGAGCAGGAGCTAACTTTACAGGGTGGATAACGGACAGAGAAACCTGCGGTGAAAGATTTCTTGCCTGTCATTTCCTTGTGCCCTTTCAGTTGGTGAATCAGCAAGTGTTGCCATCTTTGAGTTGTTAATAAATGAACCCTGGGTTCACAACTGGGGTGTTGTGCTGGTGATGAAGGCATCTTCTGGGCCCTGACCACTTGTGGTTAGTGAGCATTCCAGCACACCACTGCTACATTCACTAGGTGAATGCATCTCAGCAGGTAACTTTTGCTCTCATTTTGGACAGAAGGTGCATGTTGTGTGCAGTATCCCTTCCTGATACTTGCCTTCTGTAGGTAACTTCAGTAACTAATGTTCTGTAGGTAACTTCTGTAAAGCTAATGTTGACCATTGCTTTAAAGCATTGCTTTAAAGCTTTACACCCTTCAATCTTCAGTGTGTTGGGATATCATTTCCTATGGAGACCTCAGTTTTGCATCCATTTTGTTGTTTTTGTTTTTAATACTAATTGCATCCTATGCTCTTATTTGCTGTACTGTTTTCCTGAACTGGGTGGTCACTGCTGTTTTGTCCAACCTCAGCTCTTAAGTGTTTTCATGGCTAAGTTGAGAACATAAAATCTTCCTTAGTGGTGTGGGGGTGTGAACTTTGCGACTTCTCTCCCTAGAATAAAATCTTGTTGATCATCTTGGAATGGAGAAGGGGGGATATTTTTTGGAAATTGAATAAATATATTGCAACTGAGGAGGAATCCTTCTGGTGGTACTTTTCATAAATTCTCAATAATTTCACCTTCAGGCAGCTGTGCTGTTGTCTCACTTTCACATTGCAATATGAGATTAATTTTCAACACCTACTCACAGGGCCATGTTCCTCTAAGCTGATGTAGGAAGTGTAATTCCTATCTCCTGATGCCAGCTGATCCACCTTCTTTTCCTCCCAAGGGGATGGTAGGAGGCACCATTGTCTCCCAACACTGACTCCCACTGATTGCACCATATAGCTTTGGCTAAGAGCCTGTGTAAGTGCTGTGTAATCTCCAACAGCTGGAAGCTGAAGCCAGATTTGGAATGGAAATGAGGAACAGTGTGATATTTTTGTTGTTAGTTCATGTTAAATAAAGACAGCGATTAGCTAGAGGGCTTTGCTGTGCATGTCTTGGTGCTATGGAAGACAGGAGTATATTTTTCCAAAGTTAACTCCAGAAGCCCAGCTCCTCTGGGGATCCTTGTAGGGTTAAATACAAAGAAATGACTCTGAGAGTGAGATGGAGCAGAGATAGCAGCCTGTGGCTGAAGTTTGTCTTCAAAAGAATATCCACCCTCTCCCCTGAGCCTTTACATCAGAAGAACACGTGCTCCAGCGCAACCACAGTGGAGGTATGTGTTATGCAGGAGGTTGTAAGAATTATGTCCCCTTGGTCCCTGTGTGTGAGATTGTACTGTGTTACTTCCTCCTCTGCACCAAGCTTACCTTTGCTAGGTGTGCTGCTGGCTGCAGATAACCCTTCTGCTGGGGCTGGGGTTGGCTTGAGCACAGGTGGGGCTCCTGGAGGGTATGCTTTGTGAACTCAGTTGTCACTTAATGTGATTTGCCTTAAATAATGCAGTGATTTGATTGTATTTTTGGAGGAAAAAATCCTACTATCTTGCACTTTAATTCTCTAGAGCAAATCTGCTGAGCTGTTTCAGTGATGCTGGGGAAAATAATTCTGCCAGCAAGGATAAAAGATGATCAAGAATTGGATCTCAAATGCTTTCACCTCTGTAGCCAAGGTGATCAGATACAGAGTAGTAGAAGCTCGGCTGGCTCTGCGTGCATCCTTCTGCACAGGCAGGGTCAGGTAATTCCCATGCCCTCCTAGGGGTCTCACTGTGTCCGTAAGAATCCCTTGGTGGTGATTCAGGCAGGGCTGATGTTTGCCTTAGTGCCAGCAGCTCTGCACGTGGGACACAGCACTGCCCCAAAACACTGAAGCACTTCCTTATGCTTCCATCTTCCTAGTTCCTCTGTGTTCTCATAGCCTGGGTCAAAAGCAGCCAGGCTTTGTGAACTGTTGCAACTGTTAAGTGAACATGGATCCAACCCATCTTGAAACACGTACCTGTGATTATGGGGGAGAAAAAGCTTCCATCATTGTTTGAACCCTCCCTGCCAAATTTGTGGATGATTTCCCACCAGATGTCTGCAATGCAGACAGCTAAATTATGCAAGGGAGTCTGCAGCTGTTGTTCTTGTGCTCTCTGACAGTGGTAGAAGAGCTACAAGCTGTCTCACATCAAACCAGAGAGTAACACTGTTATATTCTGCTTCAGAAATCTTTGCCTGGTAAAGACACTTGTGGCAGGAGAGAATCCGTTTGTGTTCTCATATAGGTAATGAGAGGGCTGGGGCTTCTGTATTCCTTCCTGTGTCCCACAGGATTATTAGCACCTCCCCACCACATACATGCTCCCATTTTAATATGCACAAGAGGGATATGTTTAGTGGACATGGTGGTGATGGGCTGATGGCTGGACTATAGATGAGCCTAGTGGTCTTTTCTAGCCTTAATGATTCTGATCATATGGGTTCAAACATAAAGCAGGGAAAATGTAAGGCAGGGCTGGCTATTCTGTGGCGTTTAGAGGTGACTGTTCCTCTGGGATTAAGAATAGAGAAACCACAAGATTTCCTTGTGTTAAATGCTTAGAAGAGTAAAGGTGTCACTGAATTTCTTTTTTTAGATTGTCTTTTTCTTCAAATTCTTGGTAAATCTCTGAATGTAGCCTGAAATGCTATTGACTCAGTTGCTGAGAGCAGGGCATATTTTGTGCTTCAAATTTGGTTTCTCATCGGGTTGATGGAAATATTTTGGTATGCAGCTATAAATGTGTGTGGAGATGGCACGGTGTGATAATAGCTGGGACACGATAACAGCACTCAGGCAATCCGTCGATAGCAGAAATTTAATGATTCTTTAAAATCTTTATTTGCAATTTGATTAGTCTCTAGGGTTCTCCATGCCGAAAATTCCTTATCCAGTCACCTGGATGTTGGTCTTTATCTCTTGCTTGTCACATATACTTCTGGTCCTCAGTCAGCGTTGTGTTAAAATGCAAGGATTTTACCAAAAACTACTGTTTAATTGTATAACTGTAATAACCTGAAAGAAGGAAACAATAAATAACAGAGAAACATTTTTATGTTCTGGAGCCAGCACTAAGATAGCACATGCGGGAGCTTAGCTGAGGATGCTTGGCTGCTTTTCTGCCTGTCCTCTGCAGGCAAAACTAGCTGATAGCAATGGGAGTGTTTGTTATTTCCTTTTGTAAGAGTTTGCAGCAAATGCACTCTGAGTGGTGTCTGCAGCAATACCAAACAGGCTGCTATAAGTGAATACAGATACTTGGGAAAGAAATTGTTTGGTGCATTTCCCATCATCAGTGCGCCACACGTCAGCATCACTCCGTCCATGCTTGGCCATCCCTCTTTGCAGGAGTATGATCATGCTCTGGAAGGGACAGAGTGCTGGCTGAGTGCTGTCCTGCAGCAGAGTTCGGGAGGGAGGTTGCCCTGTTTGAATGGAGGAACCCACAGTGGCCCTTGTTGGAAGGGTCCAGGTGAGCTGTGACAGCTGCACTAAAGGAAGGAGCTGTTTATCTGCCAAGCTATGTGACAAACATGAAGATAGATTATAAATAAACTGGGAAAACAGAATTCTCACTTCATTTAAGCGTCTCTTTTAACTGGTTAACAAGAGCCTATCTTGTACCAGAAGTCCTAGCACTGATTTTTGTAAGCTTTACCTCTTTGTCTTGTAACACTCTTCCTTTAGACTTACACCGCATGCTCTTTGCCATTTGAGCACCTCGGACCCTGGATCTCTGTGGACATTGAGCCACATGATGTACTTGGAGGGCATCTGAGGTGCCCAGGCCCCACAGCCCACCTGCAGAAGCAGGCACTCATCCACAGGACGGAGGGAACCTGTCCTTTTCTTCTGCTGGAGCAGAATGAGGCTTTATGCAGCACACTGAAACATCTGGGCTGAGAGCCTGTGGGGTTGTTATTGTTTTCCCATTCATTTTATTGACAGAAAATTTCTAGAACTGGAGAAGCTTAGTGCAGGGGGATACAACTGCTGCGGAAGAGCCTAACATGGCAGTCACAGGAGAGATGGTGACCTTGGTATTCATTTAAACAACTTTTTCATTGGCCTTGAATTTAATGGCAATCCTCGCAGGACTGTTGAAAGGTAGGATAAATAATTGTAGGAGAGATGAATGGGTTTGCGGTGTGTGGATCTGACTTCTGACTTGTCTCTCCACCCTCTGCCCTGGTAGATGGGACCAGGCTGTGGCATGCAATAGCAAAATTCTTATAAAGATGGCCAGATAAACATCATTTGTCATGGGAGAAGCTCTTGAGATTTCTTGTCCCATCTTCAGGTTTTTTTTTCCCTAGACTGGCACTTCCTACTGTCCTCTGCCAGGGCTAGGACAGGCGTTGCATGATAAAGATTGGAGGACTTCAGCTTGCATTTAAATGCCTTTAAAGACCTGAACCTGCCTTCCCTTTATGTTAAGTGTGAGTTAGCTAGCTCTAAGTGCCCTGATGGTGCTGAGGTGTCCCTGCTCATGGCAGGGGCGTTGAATTAAATGGCCTTTGAAGGTCCTTTCTAACTTGAACAGTTCTGTGATTCTAAATCTGTAGTGCTGTATCTGTGTGATGTTTTGAAGAACCCAGAATGCTGAAACTTATTAGTATGAATATATTTATCCAAAATTTTATTTACACAAATTTCATATGCTTTGAATTGTTTTTTTTTTTTTTTTTTGTTTTTTTTTTTTTAATATATACCTGGTCAAAGTATGCCTAGCTCAGTTCCTTTTTTCTCTGCATAGGTATGTGAAAACTGAAGTTGTTTGATGCTTTTAGTTGGTCAGATCTAGTATTTATAACTACGGAATATAACAGATGATGTGTGGATCCAGTATTTAGAGCACTATTTGGTCAGGCTTTAGCGAACACAGTGTAACACCTGCCAAGATGAACTTACCTCTGCAGAAAAATCTTTTCTTTTTTTCCCCAAACAAATGATTTGAGCTAATTCAATGAAGTTCCCAGGTACGTGAGCTGTGATTCGAGCTGCCCCTTACTTAAAGTGAAGAGGAGCACTAAATGGATAAAGTTCCCTGCTCTTAAAGGAAGAAATAAATCAATTCAGGCAGGTGTCAAAGGGAGCTGTCAGCCCATTCCAGAAAGCCATATGCCTGCAAGTTGTCTGTGGGTGGCAAATAAATCATTTTGCCAGGCTCTTTTGTGCTCTTACTCAAGACGAGCAGTGCTGAGGCAGTAACTCTTCCGCAGCCTTTTTCAGTCTCTTCCCAAATTCACCTCCAAATCTTTGTCAGGTTTGTGTCTGGTTGTTGTCAGGCATCCCATTAGTGGGAATCAGAGTGACATGAAGATTCAACCCTGGCTTGATTCTCTTTTAGACAGTGGTGTAAAAATAACCTCAGCCCTTTTTGCCTGGATGCCTCAGGAGCTGCTGTTGCTGAAGCCATCCTGTAACAGATTTCTAGCTGTATTTGCTGTTACAACTTTGGGAGGCTCAGCGAAGTCTTAACTTTCAAATGTGTGTTCCAACAATAACAGCTGAAGAAAGAGAAGCAGGCTGTGCTGAAGTATGGTGAGGTCTTGCAGGGGTTGCATTGTGCCAGGGCAGGCAACAGCGTGACTGAAGGGTTGTGCAGTGTACCTGATGGTAGCTCTGCATCTACAGTCGGTGCACCAAGACTGCATCGATCCTGTTGCTCCCCCCTCAAGTCTCAGCATCCCTTGTCACCACAGGACTCTCACCTGATCCCAAAGAGCTCAGTTTGCATGGAAGCAGCTGTACCAGGTGAAAGCATTTTAATTTGCACCCAGATAGTTTATTTTAAATCTTTCTCATTCGTTCATTCTTTTTACTTTATTATTATGTCAGCTCTAAGCAGTGAAGTAATGACAGATCTCTCTGGAGAATTCGCACAAGCAAAGAAGCACCATTATCTTGGTTTTACAGGCCTACTTATGTTGAGAACATATGTGGTGGTGTAATTACGCTGACGTGATTAAATCAGTGCAAATCCTTGCTAGAGGGACACACCACACCAGTGTAAAGTATGGCTTATTATCAATGCAGTTTAGTTCAAATTACACAACTCTATTAAGCTATGCTAGCATAAGCCTCTGCTTAAAGTCAGGAAGTCATGTGAGAGCCTGTATTGTTTCTTTTAAATGCAGATAAAGAATTGGAAACTAAAACGGGTTAGCTCATGCCATGCCCAAGAGTGTGCTAGAAGTGATGGGTTTGAGCAGTACTGCGAATAGAGCTTCAGGGAGGAAAGTGGTCTGGGTGTGAATCTGTGGAGTTTCCTAAAATGTTTCTAAGAAGGTTAAATTCCTTGCTCAAATTGTTGTGACTGCTTTGTAAACATCCTAAATCATAGTAAGCCTTTACTAATAAAGCAAAATGCATACTGAAATCTAGTAGATCTCTACCGCCCTACCACATGGGCTTGGATTGTGGTAATGGCTGGATGGGTCAGCAAATAACCATGGCATGTACAAGTTAACTTTTTTTTTTTTTTTTTTTTTTTTTGGTAGGGTGTGGGCACTGTAAGAAAATGAAGCCAGAATATGAGAAGGCTGCAGAGTTTCTCCATGCAGGCAGTGATGTAAGCTAATTTCCTTTATTATATCCTTCAAATAATCAGTAATAAATAACTGGACTAATAAAAGTGACTTTTCTTCCTACAACAAATTCAGCTGTTCTCATCCTCCCACAGGACCCTTCAAAATGTGCTTCCAAAGAACAGTCTCATCGCTAATGCATGAGGCCTGCCAAAGTCTTAGAAAGAACATTCTGTCTTGAACGAAAACAAAATCGAAAAACGTTTATGTATTCTGCTGCAGGGCTTGTACATAATATGATCAAATCCAAAAAGGATTTTTTTTGCTTTATTTAAAGTCATTGAATGTGAAGAAACAGACTTTTATTTATGAATTAGATTTGGAAAAAAAAACAAAACAAAGGGGTTTGATCCCTCTTTCATGCATCCTGCTTTTATGGTTGCATCACTCCATTAGCGTCATCTTAAGTGCTCCATCAGCATAGCTGGAGAGGACAGTCTTGACAGTGTAAGTATTAGTGGTATTGATCCAGCCTTGCTCTGTGTACACCATGCAGAAATAGGATTCATCTCCCCAAACTTCAGACATCTCCATTGTAGACATCTGGAGTCACTGTTGGAGGACAGGGAGATGTGCAGAACAAAGAGCAGATCAGTCACATCCAACAAATGTCTGTTCTCCCATAATTGTCAAGGTCATCCATGTAAAGTTACCCACAAGTCAGGAAGAGATCAATTTGCCTTCAAATATGTCTTTAACAATTTATTTTTGCTGGGAGAAATGGACTTGTGGGAGGAAATGCTCTTCCTTGGAGCAGCTCTTAAGCACTACAGAAAGAATTGTCTATAGGAAATCTTGTCAGAAGGGGGAAAAAGAACGAGTAATAATACACTGGTTACATTTAGTCCGTAAGATGTCCCTTCCTGGCTTTCCATCAGGCCTGTGCCTTTCTTTGTATCTTCACTGAGGACCTGAGAAAGCAAGGCAGCTAGACTCAGTAATTAATTGTGCCCAAATCCACTGCTTCTTGCCAAAGATGTGTGTGTGCTTTCCTTTGATTTATAGCTGTTTGTTTATGTTGTAGAGCCCAGGTGTCCTTGCAGCAGTAGATGCTACTGTCAACAAAGCACTGGCAGAAAGATACCACATCTCAGGGTTTCCTACGGTGAAGTACTTTAAGGATGGAGAAGAGAAATACACTCTGCCACACCTCAGAACGAAAAAGAAGATCATCGATTGGCTGCAAAAGTAAGTTCTGTCTACTGCCTCCTGAAGTCTGCTTTTCTGAGGGTGCAAATCTTAAATCTGGCTTCATCAGCTGCCTAAATCCCTTGCTAACAGAAGCAAATTGAATTCCAGTATTTAAAGCCATACAAACATGTATGTTAATTGTGATCTCTAATACACCAAATCCTTTATTTGCTGTGGGGTTATTCATTGTTGTCCTGGTAATTCTTTCCCCAAGTAAATATTTTTCAAATGTACACTAAGCCTCTCTCCAGAGAAGGAATAGCAGTGGTTCTGAAAATAAACAGATTGTTTGCTGTTCCCTCTTTAGACCAAGAAGCAGACTTCACTAAGTAACTAAAGCTGTGTAGTTGCACTTTTCTCCTTCCAGCTTTTCAGAGTCAGTGCCTGCACTGCCCGCTGCATGGGGCTGAAGGAAAGCCAGACCAACAGAAGCAGCACCCACCTGTCTGCACCTCCCCGCTTTCCTCTAGTGATGTGCTAAAATATCCATAAGTTGATGTATGTTGAAAATAATTTCATTTCAAAGAAGAAAGTTATTCATACAATCTCAAAATATTTTAGAATAAAATGTGTTTATTTAAGCACTGCAGTATAAAGCATTTCCACACTCAGTGGAAAACATCTGTGTCTTGTGAAGCTTTAAAATCATTTAATCATTAAGTGCAGATGGTGTGAGGAGTATAATTTTAATTTTTCCGACTCATATTTGATTAGGGGAGGGTGTTTGTGTCTGAGTACTTCAGATCAGGTAACAGGTTTAGCCTGGCAGCATCTTTGCTGCGTGTTGAGCAGTTTTATCTGCACTGTACATTCACAGACAGTACTCTTGGCCTCCTTGCTTACACAGGCTGTTGTGTCAATAGTGGATGTTAAATCTCTGGCCTAGTTTCATCAGTTTGTTGGAGGATTTTGAACATGATGTGGTTTTTGTTGTATTAAGTACTCAGGTTGATGCTGCCTGTTCATATCAGCGGGTGAATAAGCTCTGAGGAAGAGGGTGTTCATCCCTCCCAGATCCAGCTGTGTTGCTAGAATGCTTTTATCTACCAGTTCACACAGGGGCAATACAGCCTCCTTGTCTCCTAGTCTAACTGCTAGATGCTTTCCCAAAGAGAGCTGCAGTAGAATAACATCCTTATCTGCTTATGTGGGATCAAATTGTTATAGCTGCTCTGAAGTTGGAAGGAATAGGGATGCGTGTGGGGTACAAGCTAGAGATAAAATTAAAGCTTGTGGAAACCTGTCCTGCTTAGTGGTCTGTCTGGGACAGCATGGATTTCAGCTCCATTTCCCAGTCTTTGTTGGGCTTGTAGTCTGTGCTGCCGCACTGTTGTTAGCAGTATTTGCGTAACTTATTTCTGGTCACCATGGGGAGGTCCATGTGAGATGAACTCGCACCTCTGACTGTAACTGTAATCGATGATAGCTCACACCAAGAGTGTTTGTGTGAAAGCTCAGATCAGCTGGCCTAATTCTGTTGCTAGCAGCTGGCAAATCGATACCGATGCAAATAAAATGGATGTCCATCAAGTGACCTTGAGAAGAACTTTAAAAATTGAGATTTTTCTCCACGTAGTTTTTATGCACCTGATACAACTTAATGTGTCATTCAAAGTGACAGGAAAGTCTAAAAATCTAATTTATTACCAAGGCGACATATGAAGGTCTTCATACCGTGGCTCCATTCTGATGATTTTATGTAAGTAATCACTATTTAAGAATACAGCAGGAATGAATTTAATGAGTCTGAGAGAAGTCTGTGAGCTGGTGAATAGCAGAAGTTTTGTTAGAGGTGCTCTAGATATGCAGGATTGCTCTGATCTAGTCAGTATGTGCAGTCATAATTGAAACATGACATTCTCTTTATCAAGGTAAAATATTCCAGTTCAGTCACCCCCAGCCTTCCAAGTGGATTGATACTGATTATTGCATCCTGGCTTTAATATCTGAATTCAAGAGAGGGTCATGAAATTCTTTATAGAAGTTTGCGTGATGGCAATAAAGAGAACAAAAAGGGAGTTTGAATGGAAGATGCTGTCCTATATTGGTTGCCTTTTGATTCCATCTGCTTGCTGTTCTCAATTCATGCCCACAGTGATATTAGAAGCAATGTTCTTTCCAGCCAGATGTTGGATATATAATAGAAGATCTTTGTTCTGCATACCTATTCGTATGCTTCAATAAGATCACTTAAATTTTATTTTTATTGAGTTACAGAAAATAATAAGCATCTTCTTGTTACTTGATGTTGGAAATATTGAGCATGTTTTCATAATGCACAGACACCATGGTGGATTGTTTTGCCTTGGTCTCTCAGGGTAGCTATGACCAGGATGTGATGCCTTGTTCATGTGTTTCCAAAAACATTTTCAAACTGATTTCACTTCTTTTCTAGTCCTGAAGCACCACCTCCACCTGAGCCTGCATGGGAAGAAAAACAGAGCAGTGTTATCCATCTTGCTGGAGAAGACTTCAGGGAGTCCTTGAAGAAGAAGAAGCACACCCTTGTCATGTTCTACGCACCGTGTGAGTACACACTTCTGCATATGGTTGAGTTTTATGAGCCCTACAGCTTATGAAATGGCAAATTAGTTCCCCTCCTGCCCTCAGGCTCTGTAAGAGTAAAGAACTGGTTCAGAATATAACTGCTTGGGGCACTATCTTATGTGTCTTTATAAATTGGAAACAAAACAGTATGCAGAATTTATTTAAAGAGTTACTATGTTAATGCAGGCACCAAAGCAGGCAGGGGAACAAAAAAGAAACAAATTTATTTTCCTCTGCAGCATTTTATGTTCCACATAACAAAATGTGATCTTTTATAGGGCAATGGGCACAGAGAGCCTGGACCATTAATGCAGCACTTCAGAAGTGAAATTGATACAGTAGTGTAGGAGGAATCACCCCCCAGAGGAAGAAAGCAAATTTTGATGGAATAAATGTCCATAATAACTCTACATCTAAATTTCGACTCAGAATATTGGCATAGCTTCACCTTTCAGGATTGTTTTGCATGCATCACACACATGCTTTGTTTTTAAAGCTTTTAAAAATATTTCTAGTGAAGTTTTGAATCAAGCTTCTTATGAGTTAGGTGAATGAGAAGAAAATGCCACACGTTTTCCCCTTCCCTTCATATTAGATGTCTTCGGAGGTACATGCCATTTCCAGGTATCTGCTTATCTCTGAGTATGCCTGTGGTTCTTGATGTATTACTGCAGCTAGCAGAATCACCTCTTCTAGTTTCCTCTGTTGTTTCAGAGGCATGCAGACTTGGCTCAGGTGCTTAATTTTGGTGAAGTTCTCCAAAGGGAGAAGGTAGTTCTGGCACTCAACTAAGTCGTATTAATTTGCTTTTATAGCACAGTGACTTAGCTTCCCAGTATGCGAGAAATTCTTCCCTATCAGATGGGTAGCCCTGCTGCTCACAGGTAATCTTTGAGATAAGCAGTTGTCAATATGGTTCCATAAAACTGAAGGTGTTTTTCAGAATGAAAGGGGGAAAAAAAGACACAAAAACAGTTCCTTGATGCTTAATCAGGCAGCTCCTTATTTTGCTTTTGTTTTAGAGAATTAGACATGAGTGGTTTGAGGCTCCTCAGGAGCCCTGCTGAATGTGCTTGTGGAGAGATAGGAGGGGTACAATTCAGAAAGAAGGTTTCTGGAAGGTTGTAAAAGAAAAGGGAAAGGGACTTAATCCCTCCCATCTCAACTCCAGTTCCTTCCCGTTATTGGCTGAAAATTGCCCTTGTGCTCCCAATTCATGGATCTCGACCAGTTTAGAGTAAGTTGCAACTTGATAATCAAATGCTTCCATATGAAATAATGAGCTTTAGGGGTTACTCTCTCTCAGCTTCCTGTGGAAAGTTTTCGGTTTTTTAGCTGCATCACTTCGAGGCATTAAGTTTTGTCCTCTTCAAGGGTGTGTTTAAAGCAAAGACTGAGTGCAGTAAGTATGGAACTGTCGGGTTGAAAGGACAAGGCAGCTCTCACTGTGTTTGCAGGTGGTGCTGAGCAAAGGTCAGCCTGTCCCTGTTTGTGTGAATGGGCTGTCAAAGCAAGGTTTGCATGATGGAAGACTGAAGGGCTGCCTTGAAGAACCAACCTGATGCTTCTGGACCTCTCACGACTCATAAGGCAGCATTAGTGTTGCCAGTAATGTATGGCTTCTGTTGTGGCAGATGTGCTCTTCGTAAGTGTGGAAGCACCTTTGTGCAGAGTATAAAGCATGCACACAAACTGAGTGCAACGAGCCTGCTCTTTGTTGGTTGCAGGGAAAAGTAGCCAATGAATATTTTAAACCTCTTTTCTGTGAAATGATTATTAGTGTAACAGAACAGTACAAACCATTCTATTTTTTTCTGGTTTTCTACAGTGATAATGTGCTAGATTTGATAGGTTAGTTTTTGTTTACCATCTTCTCAATCTCAAGACCTCTTGGAGCTTACATTGCCAATTAGTCTTAACTTGCTTATTTCAGTGCAGAAGGAGCACCACTAAAATTGCCAGCCCCCCTTTATATCAAGTAATTTTCTTTTTCTATTCAGATCCACATCTCAGGTCACTGCAGACTCACAGTATGTTACTCCATTCACTTGTGACTCTGTGACAGTATTTGTTACACTTACACATATGCTGAGATATTTTAGGACTAGGAGTGTGTGTATATATGCTTATATAAAATATGTTTATATATAAATATTTATACTAAGAAATGTATCTCTCACCTCCTATTAGAATTTAAAACAGAATGTTGAGTATTCTGACCTTTGTCAGAAAGCTCTGTAAAGCTTTCAGCTGGAGTGACAGACCTTTAGGCAAAGGCCACTGATATATATCTTACATCCAAATTAAAATGAGATCTGGCTTTTCTGTGCTTTCCAGTCCAAATTATTTAGTATTTATAGAAGAACCATCAATCTGCTGCAATGCAGATAACTTTGGACTGAGCTGAATGATGCTTTAATGATACTGAACAGAGCTTCACAGTGATTTAGCTCCAGAAGAGAGGAGTGCTGCATCCACACAGAAAAGATGGGGAACTCAGCACCTATTTTCAGGGTGATGGAGTAAAGCAAAAAGGTATTTCCTGGTGCCTGTGAAATATTTTAAGGACTGGAAATGTGAATCAGAACTCCTGAAAGTGCCAGATGAAAATCTGCTTTTGTGGACTTGACGCTCGCAGAGAATGATGTCCGTGGTTTCACATTCCCATTGCTCCCTTGTGGCATTTCAGTGCACTGTAATAACTCATTAAGGGCAGGAAGCAGCTATAAGGGCAGCTCCTTATTGCTAACTGGGGACAGAGGTGCCAGTCGCAGAAAACTACTGTTGCTTGTCCCAGTTCGTGCCTGGGACCTCATCTTTGTCCTGGTGTCCCCTGGGTACATCATAGGTGAAAACTGATCCTTGTTTGTGGTGCTAAGGGCCAGCGCCTGGGGCAGGCTGCTAGCATCTGTGCTGCATAGTACCTGGCCCAGTCCTTCAGTAGACTCTTGTCGGCCTAATGTTTAATTGTCACTACATCTTCCCTGAAGTTCAAAATCCCTAAAATAAAAGGAAGAAGGGGATGATACAATGTGCTGAAGTACTATGCCAGTATGTATTGTGTCTTAGGGGCTAGCATGAGGGGTTTGAGGAGCAGTAATAATGTTGCACAAGCGTTCTGGAGATGTTTTGAGAGGACTTGTGGGATCTGTCTCTGTGCTATTTCTATCGGGCAGCCTTTGGAATACTGGATACCATCAGCAACTCCAGGTTTCCTTTTATAGCTGGTTGGCATAATCCAGAAAATGGGAGAGGAGTGTTTGGGATCACTTTTCATCTAGGATGAAATTTCTTTCTTTTTTCTTTTACCCTCACTTTTTGTTCATACAGCTTATCTGAATGTATTTTATCTGCATTTCTTACTTTGTGAGCTCTCTCCACTCTGTTACCCTGGATAATTGAGATTTGACTTTGCCAATGCATTAAATTTTAACCTTCTAGTATAGCACTGGAAACTGTGCAAAACAGAACCAGTTGGTTGTTGATTAGTTGTCAGAATCGCAGAGGGCAATGAAGCTCTAGTAAATAAAGTGTCTTCTCAGTTGGAGATGGTTTTGCTGCGTGACTCAAGCTGAATTAAATGGAGAAAAAAAAAAAAGTGATTGAAGCTTGCAGGCTGAGTGAAGCTATGTGTGCATTTTTCAGTGAAATAGGAACATCTGGATTTTCTTCAGGAAGGTACCTTGAATCTGACCCAGACTGCTGTCTGGAAAAGCCTTTGCAGTCCTACGTGGAATTTCTTTTCAAGCATATGCAAAGCCCCATGTCAAATTGATGGCCATCACATTTCTCTAAGTAAACTTCACATGGTTTTCTCTTGCTCCATGCCCTTCCTTAGGATTTAATGTGCCTTTCAGATGTAGTTTGGTGATGTGACCATCAAGTTGTTAGCTTTTCTTGGGTGATGCTCCTTCAAGAATCATAGAATCTCCAGAGCTGGAAGGATGCATGACTGTTGCTGCATCCAATTCATAGCTCTGCACAGGACCACCCAAGCTTAGGTTAGGTCTTTTCTACAGCTGTAGAAATGGTTCAGAGATGGGGACACAGAACCCATAGATATGCGATCTAGAACACTTTAGGCAGAGCTTTACCACAAGGTCACAGCAGCTGATTCACCCCCTCTGCTCAGCACTAATGCGGCAATACCAAAGTGTTGTATTTAGTTCTGGGCTCCCCAGCACAAAAAGGACGTGGATGAGCTCTCATGAGCACAACAAAGAGGTAGTTTGGTTGGTTTGAGTTTTCTGGGGGAGAAAATGTGTTGGTTTGGGGTTTTTTTTTGTTTTTGTTTTTTTTTTTTTGTGTAGTTCTGATTATCTGTAAATAGCAGAGGCTCATTACACACACCTCTCACCTTAATTCTTGTACACAAACACATTGGTAGCTTTAAGAATTAGAGACCAACTTACAAAAATGTATTTGTGTTGTTTTGTGGTTGAGATTGCTGCTTCCACAGAGACTACAAATGAATTCACTGTCAGAACCTGGTGTTGTATATAATAAAGCATAACTAAGAGACTTAAATGATGAGGAGGAGTTGTTTATTTTTCTTAGATCAGTCATTTTTAAGGGGAAGGACTTGGTGCTGAGCAAATTCATTGTATTGCTAATTTTTGTAAAAACACAAAGTAGGTGTTCTTAAACAACAACAAAATGTTGGCTGCAGTGAGAAATAATAGGAGTGAAATGCTTTCTTTTTATGGTTTGCAAGGGCAGCAGTTGCCAATGCTATTAACTTGCCAAATGGCCTCAATTTGCAGGACTCAACAGGGTTCACCAAGTGAATTTTTTTAATAAATGCTTTGCTGGGAGCTGATTTCCGGTTTGCTTCTCTGTTCAGCAATGAAACTTTCTCTTTGCTGGAGATTATTTTTGTCAGCTGGAAAAGGTTACTCTCCGGTGAAGCCTGACCCACAGAGGTTACACAGAGAACACCCAGAAATAGACCTTACTGAGGGTGATTTTAATGAGGTATGTTGTATTGAGGGTAGTGGCTGTGCGGTGACGAATGGATATGCAATTAAGACATATCAGCCTCCTTGCTTCTTCCCTCACTTTTTTTTTCCTAAGCTTTTTCCTTAAGGACTGAAAGAAATGAACCAGGGCACTTAATTTTGGTGGAATCAAGGAGGAGTTTGGGATGGCCTTGTTCTTAGTTGTTACTGGGAGATGGCACATGCGTATTGTTCTGGTATACAGCAGAAATGTTCTCTGGCTTCCCAGTCAGGAATCTGACAGTGACACATCATCACTGTCTGATGGGTTGTCCCCTGGCTACTGAGCAGCCAGAAATTGGATCAGAGTGAGGTTTTTAGTTCTGACTGTAAATCAGCCCTGCTACCCCTGTGCATCTCATCAGCAGCGCATGAAAGGCTGAGGGCTGCAGCAAACTTGCATTAATTTTACTCACAGGTAACCCTGCTGTTCTGGTTCTGTATCCCAGTGTGCTCCTCAGTCTTTCCGCAAAGAAAAATTTTCCAGTCTCTTCCATCCAAGTTTTTGAGGAAGATGCACGGCAGAAAGCACTGAGCTGGGAGTCCATGCTCTGGTTGCCCTGAGCATAGAGCAGGTGTCGGTGGGTTTTTGCTATTCATGCTAACAGTCAGCTCCTGTCTGCTGCCCAGACCTACCAGCATGCTTCTGCGACCTGAGCTGCTTTCAGAAAGCTGCTCTTAAGAAATCAGCAGTGGATCCTTCTGCTCCCTTCACTGAAGGAAGCTGGACAAAGTTGGCTGCTCTGTATCTCTGTGCAGGAAGCTTTGGGCAGAGCTGGCTGAGTGATTCTGCATGAAGGAGGCTCAGCTAGCTGAAACACTCAGTATCTGAATTAACAAAGTCCAAATGTATCAAGCTGAGTAGTACAGATGAGCTCAGTGCCCTGAGACATCCTCCTCATGGCTCTCACCAAGTGTTTTCCCATCATTGTCAAGCACAACTTGTTAGGTTCTCATTAGGAGGCTATATTGAGGAGTCTGAACAAAATGTGCATGATTGTAAATGAAGTTTAAGCTATCAAAAATGACTAAAAACATGCTGAACTGCAGTGCAACACTGAACAGAAAAAAAAAAAGTCCATTTCAAGGCAAAACCCTGTGCAGGAAGGATGTTCTGAATGTTGGATGAGGCAGCAGCCAGGTCTGGGCCCTCTGATAACGAGGCTGCAGATCCTGTGTGCACACTGCAGAACTGCAGTGTTGGCTCCACAGTAGCACTGTTCTCTTGCATTAGCAGTGCTCCTGCTGCAGGCCTGTGTCGACGAGATGCGTTTGTGCTGATGCCATAAAGCACATTAGCAAGCCTGTTTTGGTAAAGGGTGAGCATGTAGAGTGGTGCCTGCAGTCAGGCTCTCAGAGCTGCTCCTAGCCCCAGTGTCTGTGCCAAGGCTATTAATTAGCACAGAGTATTTTTAATTGCTCTGAACTCACAAGTTCAGAACGCACTTCATTGGCTGCATGTAGCTGTGATGAGTGCTTACAGTAAGCTGGCCTGGAGCTGGGGCATTAAACCTAACTTTAGCAGGGTGACTCTAACTGTTCATTTCTAGTGCTGTGGGTTTCTAGGGATTTAGTTTATGTATCCTTGTTCTCCTCTGTATACCCAAAAGTGCTACAGAACTAAAGGTAACGCTAAAGGTAACACAGTTTGCAAGGTACAAGTGCCTTGGTAAAGCACTTAGTCTGAGAATGTTGTGATGAGCATGGACAACAGAGCCTGGATTACAGCTGAGGAATTCCCAGCTCTCAGCTTTGTGTAAATTTCTTCTTTCTCATAAAATCCTTTTTGTCTCAGAAAATCATAAGAAATAGATTTGAAAATAGCCTTTTAAGAGATCTGATCAATCTGGAACCCTAAAGGGGAGTCAACCATTTTTAAATCCTGTAAAACTTCCCCTAAAGCTTAGTGCAGAATGGAAAGTCTTTTAAATGCTGACAAAATAAAAGTTCAAATAGGTTGGGAAAACAGGACAAGAACAACAAAAAGACACAACTATGTTGAGAAATTGGTATCAGGCTGCCTGTCATTGTTAGGAGTGAGGCAAGCTCTGGTTGACCCAGTGCTTAAATGAAAACCTCATGACCTTTACTGAATCAAAGGACAAATCCATCTCAATTATTAATACCTTGTGTCTTGGAAATACGATTATGCTGTGTGTCAGGACATGTCATAAAATGAGCTTTGATTCCAGATATTTCAATTAGAAGAGCCTCCAGATCTCCACTGGTAGAACAGAAGCAAATTAACCTTTCAGAACATCTCTGAGCACCTTTCTCAGATCTGCCCGTGGTTTCAATGACTTGTGTAGCTGCATGAATTGTGCTGGTTTAAGCAGTATATCTGTTTTTGGCTCTTACCTATGCAATTACTGCCCACGGCCTGTCTTTCCTTGATTGACCCAAGTTTTAATTCTGAATAATCGCCTGGAACTCTTGAAATGGAAACAGACTTTGCTTTGCACTGCAATCTACAACTCCTGGCTTTGCTTTGATAGCTGTGCACTTTTCTGCTTTCTCTCACTTAGAATTGCAGTCATTTGAACAGCAATAGCAGAGGGCATATCTACCCCTGTCATTTAGTCAGTGATTATTTCGAGCAGTGACGAGGAATCTGAAAGCCATTCCCTGCTCTGCACTTTGCTTGCTGAGCCCTCTGAGGCCTGGATGCTTTTGCAGCAGCGTGAATGGAGTCAGCCCCTTGCAGCTGGGCTCTGTCACACAGGGCTGGGGACCCAGAGAGTCACTTAACCTCTTCCTGACTCCATTTAACCTTGGGTGTAATGATGGAGAGTGATAATTGCATCTGTCTCTCTTAGGGCAATTTGATGCATAATTAATTGATCCTGGTTAACGGGTTAACACATTTGAGATCACCCATTGAGAAGCAGTAAAAGAAGTGGAGAGCCAGTGGGGGGGGAGCAGAGCCCTTCCTGCAAAGAGCTGAGCAGACAGCACATGTACTATAGTCTCATATCACTGGAATTGGAGACATCCTGCTAGGAGCTGGTCAGTGCTTTGTTCTGAAAATGCTGATGGTTGAAAATTCTTCTTTTTGCGGAGGAAATAGTTTGCAACATGAAAATGTTTGTGTGTTTAAACTGTCTTTGAATCTCTTGTAAAATGTGTGCACCCAGCTCTATGAGTTACCACATTTTATTATGTGCAGGATACTGAAAGCATGCACACAGCTTTGGTGGGGTTACACATTGTTTATTAACAGGGCACAAAAAGTGTAGGGTCATACTGTCTGATGTCAGGGTGCCTGATGTGTTCTGGCAGAGCCACAGTGGGATGCTCTGGTTGGGGTCAGCACGTGTCCTTCACCTGCAAGAACAGCAAAAGCCCATTGCTTTCAGCAGCTGCAGCTTGTATGGCAGCATCTCTTGTAGAAAAGCATTCCCTTTCAAATTCAGAATCACTAGTGATAAGGAATACAAGTTGTTTCTTGTCTGAAGTTGATCAGCTTCAGTTCCCAGTGAGCTCTGGAGGATACTGAGTAGCTTGAGTCACGTGTGAAAGTGAAAACTAGACTGGTTTCCTGATTTCTGTCATTTCTGTCTTTGGATTGTGGCTACTGACACACTTGAGCTTTTTGACTCTGTTTGCAATAAAAAGTACCTCCCCATTCTTTCGGTTTCCCTGTGGGTCTTCTGAACCCCCTCCATTTAGAACACGTTTTAGAGTTGTGGATCCAGAACTGCAAGCAGCATTTTGGAGGTGCCAGCATAGTGGCTCTCTCCACACCTACTTAATAGTTTCATTTATACGTTCAGTGAAGTTGCTTCTGACAACTCCATTTTCTTTCAAAGCTATTGCTGGTATTATTTGGATTTCTTCTGCTTCTAATACATTTAAAGCGCTTATATACTTAAAAAATCATTATTACCTCTGCTGACTGTAGATACTGCTTTGATGTCCATTTGCTTCCTTTATCTATTTTGTACAAATTGTTAGCTTTTGATTTATATTCATTAAAAACAGCTTCACCTTTCTTCTATGTGCTATGTTAATACAGCTTCTACTCTTCTAAGGGAACTGAATTAACCTTGTACTGTTCAGCTGTAGAGAGGTTATGTTATATCACTGGGCTTTGTAGTTTCAAATTAAACAAAGCATGAAGTAACTTAAAGGACTGTTTCATATTTAAGCAAGTAGAAACCTGCATCTTATGCAAACAGGACTTGATTCCTTTAGGCAATTCTGAACATTTCACACAACTTTATTTTAAATTCAGTAAGATGACTGTTGTCCAACAAGGGGCATCTACAATCACATACCTCTCAGGAGGTATCTTTATAATTGTTATCTGGTCCTAATACCTTTGTACATTGGAGCTTTAAGAATCTCTCAGTTTTTCTTTTGGCTTTGTCATCATTAAGCAGTTAACTTGGATAAAAAGAGAAACCCTTCCTGACAAAAAATACTATTTGAATCTAATAATGGTATGTGGGTTATTCACTTGATCACTCAATTACTTTTAAACTTTACATCCCATAGGACCATACAATTATGGGGAATGTTACAGTTGTGCATACAGGATATTATTTCTATGGCTTTGTTGATTTTTACCACCACAATGTATGCTTGATTACTTGTATTTCTGGGGTGGTGTGCACTTTTTTTTTTAATATTAGTTTTACTTGTTTCTTACCTTAGCTGACAAATTACTTTATATAGTTTTCCCAGGTCTGCTTTTTTTTTTTTTTTTTTTTTTAAATAAAAAAGTAGTTGGCAAGCTAACATGAGCACTTAATAAATTCTACTATTTCCCATGCAATATTTTGGTTTTACATCATATATGCAATTTTTTTGTGGCATAGTGTTGGAAACAGCATCCAGCTCAAGTCTGTTCTTTATTTCTTCGGAGTTCTCAAACCTGTGTTTCTGTGAGGATGAATATTGCTTGTATTGGCCTCTTCAGCACCATTGTGGCCTCAGACCAAACCCAGATCACTCCTTTTTTCCTTAAAGATGCCCCAGCTATGCTGTACCACACAGCTGTTCCTGCTGTTGGTAAACTCAGTCTGCACAAAATAAGCTGGGTCATATATTTTCCATCACTTCATCTCTCCCTCTTCCCCCCAGAAAACATGAGTTTTCCTTTAAATGCCTCACGCTGATTAGAGAAGATTTAATCTGACCATTTTGCCATCCCCTCAGTTGTCATGAGTCTGTATAAAAACCTGTTTGCCTCCTTGCTTTCCCTCATCTCCTGTTCATCAGCCATTCCTCTTGAATTTTTACCTACCAAAACTGTATTTTTCCATGTTAGGAACCTAGTTTTCAAGGTCAGCTATGTATCTTTGCCCCCTGTGACTGTACTGCAATTTACCTTCCCAGCCCAAACCAACTTTGGCATGAATAATAAAGTAAAAAAAAGTCTGATGTGGGTTCGTGTAAGACTTTTAATGTTGTAGTGCAAAGACAAGGAGATCTTAGGGCCTCTCCGTAGCAGATGTTCTTATGTGAATTCATGGGCCTATGGCATAAGCAAGCAGTCTTGGTGTGTTGGCAGGTTGCAGCAGTTAGGCACAACAGGTACCTCTGTGCTGTGTGGAAGAGATTTTGAGCATGGAGATGTGAGAAGATCTGACCACAGCTGTATCAAAGTTGTATCATTCACGGGCCAGGAACACAGAGCAGCCTTAACACATGTTGCTGCGTGTGCACTAGATTTTGAGCTTTCTTGTTTTCCTGCCAGGTGATGCAAGTGTGTCTGCATTAGGAAATGCAGTTAGCTCACCATTTTCGGAAATGGTTATAGAGGTTTTAAGTGCCAATGCTGGGATCCTGGGGAAAGTCAGGATTTTTCCGCAGCAGATTTCTTATGGATTTATTAAATCACACAGGAAATCACTGCTCCAATTTGTTGTTATTCCTGTTAAGATTTGTTAATAACACAATTTGTTAGGAACAAAGACAGAAAACGGGCACAGTAAAGACCTGCATTTGTGTTAGAGGTCTCTGCCCCAGATGTGCTACTTCCAATGATGCTCAATTGAAAATCCACCTCCTGGCCTTGTAGGAAGCATGTGCTTCTACAAAAGGCCCCAGATTGATCCACTAAAATGAAATTCATCTTCCTACCTTCAGTCCACGGCAACTTAATGTTCTATAAATACGCCTGAGAAGGATGTAGGACATTTTGATTCTTGACACCTCACTCATGCCTTCAAATGCCACCAGTTTATTTTCCTTTAGTGGCAGCCTATTTGGAAAATCCTTTCCTAGGAGTCCACATGCTTTCCTGTCCCCCGTGTACAGTGCTCAGTACATTTTCTTTCTTTCTACTTTCAAATCTGGAAGGTAGTGTTAACACTTAAAAATAAATGTGTGATAGTGGGTGTGAAGAGGGAATGGGGAGAACAAGTTTTCCGTCTGTCAAAATGAAGACATCAACCTCTGCTTTTATTTTTTTGGCATGTGTGCCTTAAATAGAATGACTGGGTTGGGTGACTTCCAAGTGTTTGCTACATTTGGCAATCCTTCTAAATTGTAACAGATGAAGTTCTGCTATTCCATATGATACGCTCCTTCCCCCTTTTTTCGGTGACTCTGTGAAGCTCCTTGGGAATTCAGCACAGCGTTCACATCTGTTCCATGGATGGATGTCCAAGGCTAACAAAATGCCTACTGGACTTGGAGTTATCTCTGCCAAAAGCCATATGGCTGTGTTTTAGTTTTGCAAGCACACTGCAGTAAAGAAAGGATGGTGGGCCAAGAGAGAAGGGAGGGGAGGCATGGAGCTTGAAGGTAAGCTTCTTGTCAGTCGGTATTAGATTGGGAAGATGAACAGGCCACAGAAAAGTAGAAAGTGAGCGTTGGGAGTACAGGTTAGTTTTCCAGGTGTTTTGAGTTATATGACAGTTGTTTACCCAACAGGCTGTCCAGGAAAGTGGTGGGGTCACTGTCTCTGGAGGTGTTCAAGAACCATGGAGATGTGGCACTGAGAGATGTGGTCAGTGGGCACGGTGAGAATGGGTCAGTGATTGAGCTAGGTGACCTTAATGGTCTTTTCTAACCTTTGTGATTCTGTGATCTTCATGTGCTGCTTTTGAGCATAACATCATAGCATGTTTACTCTTGCCTACTATTTCCAAAATACTGTAACAGCGTGGATAATTGGATACTCTCTTTTGGCTTACAAACATGCATCTGTTGACACTTCTCTGAACCGTCAAGAACACAATATCCCATTCAGGTTGTTCTGATTCTGTTGGAGAGTGTGGCTCGTGGAGAGCTCTGACCTGCTGCAACTTGAGAAGGAGCTTAATGCAAATCCGTAGCAAATGCCCCATGCTTCCAGGTCCAGCAAATGCGAAGTGGGAACTGTGTTGCTGATGAATCATAAAGCAAGATAATGTGAAGTCTTGCATTTCTCTTGAGATGTCTTGAGAATTGAGAATTTGAAAGTTGGTGTTTGGTGAAATTTAAATTTCAAGCTGAAGATGATGAGCAGAAATAGAGACCTGAAAAGTTTCAGAATTTTGGAGTCATTATGTTTAGGTATAGCAGTTGGGCACCATGCTTTCCAATAAGCTGCAGTGTATGAACATATAGACTAGAGCAAGCATTCCAGTTTTAGAGTGGTCTGATTTTTCTTATTGTTTTTTTTTCCCTCTACAATTGCTTTTAAATGTTTTTGCCAGTTCTGAGTTATTTCTATAGAGCAGTGTTAACAGGCTAACCGTGGAGTTCACCTCACAGTACAGGACATAAGCAAAGATGTGTCAGGAGACTGACTTGATCCAAAGGCTTTTCAGTGCTAGGCAGATGGAACAGGCAAATGGTGAGAGAGAAGATGGGTTGCTGACATGGACTTTTGGGATGGGAGCAGTGCTGGCAGCCTGGAGCAGTAGCCTCCTCCTTTTCTTTCTTGACTGGTTTCTCCCTGACAGATGCTGAACTGCTCAACAAAGTTAATATTTGGCAGGCTGTGGAGGACGCACGGGCTCCAGCTGAAATACAGCTGCTGTCAGGATAGGCTGCCATTATATTGCATAGAGTTTGAGATCAGTAAGGTGGATTTGGAGAAGTGGCTCAATTTCCCAGGAAATGTCCATTTGACTTCTTGGTGCTATTAGGCACTGCACAGACTCTCAGTGGCATTCATACCTGTGTGTCATTGCAGTGCTTTTGAAATCCCATTCTAAAGAAAAAATAAAATTCAAAGTAGTGTGTGTAAGTAATGAAATTGTATTTTGGTCAACATCAAAGGGCTTTTCTTGAAGCTTTTCTTTTGTGAAAAGGGATGTGCAGAGTTCATGTACAGATACTGTTTCTTCTCACCCCAAAGAACAAGTGCTGCTTGAGGAAGTAGCTTTGAGCCTAACAGGGCATTTGTTCAGTTCTGAATTAAAATTAGCACATCCACTTCTTTACCAGTGTTTTACAAAGACGAACAGCAGTAGCACAAGCTATAATTGGAACTTGTGAACAACTCATCTGTTCTTACCCAGAAAAAATACCAGGATGAACTCTTATGCCTTCATAGAGTTATGTGGGCTTGATGGAAATGAATCCTTTCCTTTTGTTCCTGCATCTGAGCAGAGGAAGTGTCCTGAGAGTTTGCTTCGGATCTACTTGGGAGGGAGGTTTCAGAGATGCGGGCACTTTGTTTTTCAAAGTTTTCCTGTGTATTGATATTTTGAGAGCAGTTCAGATTTATCAAACAGTAAGCCTCGCGTTTGAGATAAGAACACTCAAATCTGAATGCTGAATCAAGAGAGCTGTTCCTGTTTCATGTATGTGTTTTCTTTTGAAATGTTTGAGTGTATTTACTGTACAGGAAGGGACAGAGTGGCCCTTCGTTCAGCACTGTATGGTACCTGCAGGTGTTGGGCAGGCTCCCCCGCAGAGCTTTGGAGTTCTTGCTTGCTGTCTGTAAAACCTTTCTGGGGTTGCCCATTTTGTGATAAGTGGGAGGAGAGTCAGGAAGGCCAGCAACAGTCATCCTAACCCAGGACTGAGTCCTCCCTGTATGTGAGGATGTGTTGCCTGTTGGACTTACTCTTCCTCACCCTTGCGATCGCAGTGCCTTGGCTCTAGCACAGGCAATTCCCAAACACATCCAAACGCTCCTCATGGTTTTTAAGACAGTTTTTGTTCCAACAACTTCCTTTCTAAATTCCAGCCTCCTCCTGTTCACCACAGAACTATCTTTATTCCTGTCTCTAAATGCAGTTGTATCTGTGGCAACAGCAGTTATAGCCTATGTGGTAATACTCACGAGGAAGTACAGAGCACGGAAATGGTTTGTCTGTTTGTGGCTAGTGATGGTTCAGTGCTCTTAAGTGACTGGCTATGGGGACTGGCCCCCGGTACCTAAATGGGGACTTAATGTAAGTATATGCTTATATTGCTTGCAGGATTTTAAACACGTGCTTGAGTTCATGTAGCTGGAACACATGGTTTGCAGATGCCTAGTCCTGCTCTATTCCTCCCACAGCTGGAGAACTCTCATCTAGAATTATTTTTAATACAGTTATTCCCCTAATTCACCTACATGTCTTGAGTTTGTCATGGTGTCTTAATTACAACTAACGTTTGTGTTGTTCTTTTCTGCTCATGTCAAACAGGGTGCCCTCACTGTAAAAATGCCATTCCACATTTTACAACTGCTGCCGAAGTCTTTAAAGAAGATCGAAAGGTAACTAATTTGCTGTTGATCATTTTGGAGATATTTAAGAACTTTCCATCTGTGCTTTGCAGGCTTTACTTACTGATGAGGTGGTAGGCTTGCAGGTAAAATTGCTGTTGAGCTAATGGATGTGTATGTGCCTCTCAAGGGCTGTATCTTTTGGGTCAAGCTGATTTACACTTCAAACAGCTTCTTTGTTTTCTTTTATTTGTTTTCTTTTATTTGTTTTATTTTCTGTTCAGTCCTTTGTGCAAGACTTTTTTTCTGTGAAGCGAGGCACATCGTTTCTCAGTGAAAGATTAATAAAAGATAATTAACCCTTGCTTGCATAAATATATTACATTCCTGTTGGTTGGCTGGCTTGAGTCTGGGATGTTATGCCCTTCTTAAGGGCCTTCATACTTCTGCCTTGAAGGTTCATCTGATGGCCAGAGTGCAACACATTATTTCCATGCATCAGCTGAGCCATTTCAACTGAGGGCATGCATGTCTGGGATTTAAAAAAAAAACAACAAACTGAGCCACTGGCTTAAGCAGATAACTGCTCAGAAACATGCTTATTATCTCTGTGAACCATATTTCATTCTGATCTCTGTTCTAATGCCACTGTGGCTCTGCGTTTGGCTATGGCAGGGAAAAGGTTCAATTCAGTAGGGAAATGAAGAGGTAATTTTAAAACAGTTACACCCCTACGAGTCTGTCTACTTCCACAAGGGATGAATTTATGGTACTTTTTTCTCTTCCCTGTGTGTTTTTTTTTCTGTAGCTCATAGAAGCCTCAGATTGTCAAGAAAGAAATCATTTCTCTAGCACTGAATGCATCAAATCAGCAGTCCCTCACTTACATCCTCATGCCCAGGTTGCACATGGAAGATTGAGAGCCATGCAGCTCTCACTTCTCTTACTGCTGTAAATCAGTGCCTTTTGGTTTCTTATTTCTTCCTGAGATCGCTAAGAACGTATCCTTGTTTTCCCACCTTCCTCTAGTTTCTTCCTAAATTCATTAAAATTTCACCCAGAGGAGATGAAGCAAATATCCCACACAATGTGAAGCTTGTTTATCAAGCCCCAGGTTGTATTAGCAACCGATGTGAATCATAGCACGTTATATTGGATGTTATTGGACGTAGAGGTGGTAAATGCAAGTTTGTGAAGCTTTCGGCTTGGACCGCAGGTTATGAGAGGGCTCAGAGCAAAGCTGTGGTTGGTGGTTACAGTTCTTGATTTCAGTGTAAGGCTGAAGTAGAGAAGTATAAAATGTAATGAGTTGGAACAGGAGGGCCAGTAGGGAATATGAGGACTGGTGCAATTTTGAGGAGTTGTGTGCAGTTAGGGAAAATGATGTTATTCCACCCTAGTGACAATGAAAGTGCCAGGGATTGATTATCTGGGGAACACTGTTGAACTGTGTGCAGCCATAACCTGACAAGGTTTCTTGCTTCCAGTAGTTGCCCTTGTGGGAAAGAAAACAAGTCTACTTAAAACTTAAAGGTGCCCAGCTGTTCCCGCAAGCCGTGCTGGGCAAATCCCCGTGTTTCAGACTGGCTGAGCCTAAATGTTTCGCTAATTCATGCTTCTGTGGGGTTTGAAACTTCTCTAAAAATAATGCTTAAAGAGAAGTGCTTTTTCCCCCAGAAACATAGAAGAATTATTAAGTGTATTCCTTTTGAGTCTGTAGTTCTGGCTCCTGTCTTGTCTTTTTTTTCCCCGGAGGGAGATTTTTTTACTTTACAGGAGTAGTATTTAAACTATATCTTCTTTCCAGCAGGGGTGGTCCTTTAATTAAACATTTAATTCTGCACAAGCCAAAGAAAAATGAAAAACATTCCAGCTGCGAATGGTTGGAAATGGTATCTTAACAGGTGTCCTCTGGGAGAGTTTGCGTGTTTACATAGGAATTTTAAAGATGAACAGAAGTCGAAGCTGCTAAAACCTGTCTCTGGCTCTTGGGATTGGCTGTAACAGGGCGATTTTGGTGCAGCATCCCCCATAGGGATGTGTGTGGCACTGTGTGCTTTTAGATCATCCACATTGCTGGAGTCAGAGTTCAGAAACGCTGTGCTTGGAACTTTGGCTCCATGTGTCAGTTCGGTGGCTACATCACTGCTGGTGGAAGCAGGGATCCTGGGTGCTGGCCTAAGAGCACAGCCCTGGGTGTAACCAGGGAGGGTTCTTGCAGAGCTCAGGCTGCCTGCATGGCTTTCTTGGCCTGAAGGCATTCAGTGTCAGGAAGAGCAGATGTGGGACAGGCTGGTCCAGTGAGGCACCTAACATGTTGCTGCTTTCAGTTATTTAAAAAGAAAAAAAGAAGGAAAAAAGCCATGTGGAATATTCTTGCCTTAGGGGGATGTGGCCTTTGCGTACAGCTGCTAGGGGGAAAGCCTTTGGCCTCTGTTTCACAGCTGGAGTTTTGGCAGTGACCAAAACCAGAAGATGCACATGTGAGGGTTGTTGCTTTGCAGAACAGATGGAAGATGTGCACTAACTGCTCTGGAGACTCTTGAAAGGGCACCAGCTAAATCTTAAAAAATCTGCATTCTGCCTTTTGGCTTATTGGAACATTCAGCTTGAAGGAATTGATTTGTAATGCTCCAGTTTGGATTAGCTGAAGGAAAGATATTGACTCTTCAAGCCCTTTCAGTAACAAATCTCTGTAACCCTCCAAAGAGGCTGCTGTTTCGGCAGTCTCCTCCAGTTCCAGAGAAGTCTGTTCATGTATAAATGCATTGACCCAGATCCCCTGCAAATGGATTTGTATTGAAACCACAGCAGCAGAGATTGCTGGAAGGACTGCAGCTCCTGGGCTGAGCTGGTGTCCCAGCAGGGATCTGCAAGTTACAGTGAGACTGGTGAGTTCCCACATGTAGTGAGCACTGGCTTTGTGGGCCCATTTTGAATGTGATGATAATCATGAAAACAATGTATAGACCCACAGAATGGCTTGGGTTGGAAGGGACCTTGAAGATCCTTGAGGTCCAACCCCCTGCTGTGGGCTGCTTGTCCCCCACCAGATCTGGCTGCCCAGCACCCATCCAACCCAAACTTAAACTCCTCTAGGGATGGGGCACCCACAGCTTCTCTGAGCAGTTTGTTCAGCTGTACTGTCTAGAGTTATCCAAATGTGCTAAATATTTGAGTTTGGCCAAGAATTTGATCTCCCTTTGCTTAAAAAGAATGTGATGAATTTCTTTTTAATTAGGCTCATTAAAAATGGTGATGTTAGCACTGTACATTTTGGTGACTTCTAATGAATCTTTCCTTTGCAAATAGGCCTGCTTTGAGAGCAGCTGATGAATTGCAGCCATGGTAATGCTGCTGTGGTACATCAGGACATCTAATAATGAATCATCCATGCACGAGGCCATTTGCATTGAAGGCAATAGCTGAATCTCAACAAACTTTAGCAGGCTAGTTCGTAACTGTTAGGATCCAGAGCAGGTAATATAAATAGAAATTGTGGAGTAATCATAGAGAAGGGTGTGCATCTGTCTTGCTCTCAGCTACTTTTAAGACATTTGGCAACAACAGACTTTTTTTTCCTCATAATCAAGTAAGTGTCCTATGGAATTGACTGTACTTTCAGGCCATTGCTTAGTAGCATTCTTCTCCATGTTGCAATTTTAGATTTATTTTAATTTTTTTAAGCTTATCATATATCATTCCTTCCTCAAATCAATATTCAGTTATTCACTTCCATTTTCATAACAAGAGTCAATATTAGCTCCAGCAGAGATTTATTCCTTGAATCAATAAAGCAGTGTATGGCAGCGCATATTTTAGCAGGAGGGAGACTGTGATTGCAGGATGTTTATTCTGTATCATCGCATAGCAACTGGGAGACAAACAGTTAAAATGAAAGGGGTTTAAAAATAGAAAGGAGTTACTGGGGGGTCAAGGAATCCCACTTTCAATTTTCAACACATCTGCTTGAACCACTAGCTGTAATTTTGTTCCTTAACTGCAAGATCCCCCTACAAGAAAAAGTTGCTTCCATAATCCTTTTGGAAGGGAACTGTGGCTGCTGGTGTATGATTAGATGATACTGCAAATACTACTTCCAGCTTCTAATACTTGCACAGGGAAAAGCAACAAGAAGAGCATCGCCCCTTGACAATTCTATGATTGTTACATTTGAGGCATGTGGAGATCAATGGTCACACTTTTAGCATAACTCCACTTCTGCTTAAGCACCTCACTGAAAAGTTCTGATGTTTACAACAGCTCGACACTCCTGATCAGAGCACTTCATGTGAACAGTGTGCTATGCTCATTTCCCTTTTTAAGTGCTCTTTCGAGCTGGATGTGCATTGCTCACATTTAAATGCAGTGCAGAGTTCAACTTGTGACTACAATTCAGTTTCTGCTTGTTTGGTAAAACCATAAAATGTTGCCACAGGACTTATCTTTTAAGATAAATATATTTTCTAAGTGTTGCTAGAATCATAATAAACTTTACCAGCTATGGAACAAAGGAGAAATTCAGAATACCAGAACCTGATATTACTATTGTTGTTCACACTAAGCTGGTGTTATTAATTATTGTTATAAGCTGCATAGTAGCTGTGAGGAATTACCAATAACATCAGGAGGACTGGACATATTGTAGGGAATTTCCTCAGGCACTGAGGTCTTCTGATTGACTTTCTTCTCATTCAGTGACTATTCTGTTCCTACCACAGCTACTGAACAGGATAGTGATAAACCTGGGCAGCGCTGCCTCTGGAGGGAGAACTTTTGTATGATGACGTGTTGTCAATATTTAAGGCGGTGCAGCTTTGGTTTTATGGGGAATTCATAACCCCATGGAGTTTTGTGTGTGCTGCAGGTAAAGCAGTGTTGTTATATTTCAAAATGTTTTGTTTTTTGTTTTTTTTTTTTTTCCGGTGAAATTCTCCCTCTGGTTATAGGAAAGTTAGAAATGCTCAAGAAATTAAATTTTAGCTCCCCTGGTCAAAAACTCTGTAAAATCCATAAAATCAATCTTGTCTTCTGAAAGCTGTTATGCTGCATTCTTTTTATCATAATGAACATTCATAGACACATCTGAGCCTTACCCCAGCTCTTCCTGGTGAGGAAGATCACAGATTTTTCACATTTTTTTCCTCTTCATGATGATACATGTGCACATAATTCATGAGGGTTGATGCCAAGTGTCTTGGCTCCTGGGTGTGTATCTGGGATGTCTTATGTCAAATGTCTGAAATTTCTGGTTAAATACAGTTGTTTTTACAAGGTGAGACATACGGGTTTTGCTAACCCATGCTATCCAATGAACTTAAATGAAGACTGGCTGCTCATAGTTAAATTTGAACATTGTTTCTGAGAGCAGCGTTCCCCAAAAGTCTCTCACCTGAGAACCAAATGTTGGTGGAAATTTTTTCTGCACTTGTTTTTTCTGACTCACTTTCTTTCTGTGATGACACAAAAGCTGATCTTTGATAAGATTGAGAATGAAAGTAAAGCTTCTTGCAACTTGTGGCTGCTCGCTTGAGCCAGGACTCAAGCAAAGACCTTCCTTTGGAGGGCTGCTGTGACATTTCCCTATGGTGGTGAGCTGAAAACTACTGTCAGAAATTGAGCTGAATATTTATAGTGCATAAAAACATTGTCAGAATGAAACAAAGGGGTATTGGTTCTGTCTGCTGAAACTCTTATATGTTGTGGAGTTCAGCTGTCTGGAGTTGATGGAGTTGAGAGTGGAATCAGTCCTCAGTCAAAGACTGTGGTTTGCTACAGGTATATTCCAGTGTTATTTTTCTCTTGTTGCAGTGCACTATATTTGATCTTCCACTGTGAGGCAGGCAAAGCAATTAGGAGTGTGATGCTATGGTAATGAGTGCACAGAGGTGGTAGCAGCCTCTATATTTAGGCTGCCTTCACGTTTACACTCTAAAGTAATCAGTCAAGCTTTCCTAAGTACCCTTACTCAGCTGCTGCTGGCAGCAGGCATTTGAAATCCAGCCCCAGGATGCAGACTTGGGAATTAGACATCTCTCTGTGAAATTTTGCGCAGGTCTGCATGAGTCACGTTCCTTCTGAAAATTACCATTTCTCTCCCCAGCTTTAAGAACAACTGAGTGTATGCTCTGAAGAGTTGGGCTCAAAGAGACGTTTGTAGAGCGGCAGTGAGTCCATGGGGCCATGTGGGAGCCTGAGTTAGGGGTGCTTCAGGGTACAACAGTCCACAAATGTGTTCTCCAAAATACTGCTCTAGATGCACATGTCCCTTGCTGTTAGGCCTGCTAAGGTAGCATGGCCATTGCAGTCATGTTTATCCTGGAATCTTTTTGCCTTACTTCATTGCATGACAAACGCGCAGGTGGAGCACCTTGTGCTGTAGAGGAGAGCTGTATTTCAGGCACTTACACATCGAAACTCAGGAGGGGAATGGAGTAAATGCATGCAGTTAATACAGTTGCTGTTGGTAGACACAGTTTGAGCTGTTCACAGTTCCTTCTGAAAACATGGGAAAACAAAATACCTGATTTGGAGGGACCAGCGTGACCACACGTCTTGGTGGTGCTTTCACACAGGCTGCCTGGAGAGGTGGTGGAGTCACTGTCCCTGGAGGTGTTCAAGAAGGCTGTGGATGTGACACTTGTGTTAGTGGGGATGGGTTGGGGTTGGACTGGATGATCTCTGCTAACCTTAGTGGTTTTGTGATTCTGTGATACTATGATTATAGCCCTTCAGTCATCTGATTAGAGGCATCAAGTAACGCTATTAACAATGAATGCTTAGTGCGCTGCATTCCTTTACCATACCTTCTCCTTGCTGAGATCTATTTTCACAAAAGCCTTTTGTAAAGTAATGGGGTTCTTTGCTCCAGCCAAAGCCAGCCTAGATGATTCCAAGGAGGTGCAGATAAAAGGCTTCTCTCGCTGGCAGCATACTAAGGACTAGTTTTCCTAATCTCCAAGGCTTTGTCTGAGAACAGGTGGATCATCAGTTGTGATAATGCTATGTCTCAGTTTGACTACTAAGATCTGGATGACTGCACATTTACCCTCTCCTCTTTCTGATTCTAATCTCTCCCTATGTGGTATTAGAGAAGTTGAGGGCGAAAGCAAAGCAATCTTACTTATTCTTCCTGCTTTTAGGGAGCCAGGACTTGAGTACTTTTTGTAAATGAATATTGTGACATCACATAAACGTTTGTCAGCATTGTGAGGTTTCTTGTACAGAGAGGTAGCCAACAGGGCTCTAAATTTTGGCTGACTGCTAAGGTTAAGAAGACATTAATACTTGGATGATCCTCTTCATAGTCTATTATTCCTGCCCTTTTGTATAACTGGCTCTGAAGAAATAGAAGTCTTTCTGTTCATAAGGAAAAAAGAAGAAAAGTGTGATCATCCCTGTTTGTAACAGCTGTCAAGAGCCTTGTCTGTGTAATAGCCTTACAAATGTTCTAAACAGGAAAGCAAACCAAATATTTAAGGTAAGAATATTATATACCTTACATATGTTTTCCATCTGAAGGTAGACTCCAGTGTGAGCCTACTAAGCATTGTTTCGTCAGGCTTTGAAAGCCAAAACAAAACAAGCAGGTTAATGAAGTTGGCTTTTCCATTCTCTTTAATTGCTGTTAGGTTAATGAGATGGGGTCTTTGGACAGCTTCACCGTGAGACTGAAGGGCATTGTGGCATATTAAGTGATCTTTTAATTATGGAAAAACAGTTCGGCTGCAGCCTCAGAGTCACGCAAGCACAAGGTATTTGGTCACATTGTTTGAAGGAGGCACCTGTAGTGGAAACCTGAAGACAAGATGTGTCTGCTATGAAATTAGCACTTGATACATCATAACCCATGACTGCAAAAATTATTCTTCTAGTTTGTAGTTTTTTGACACAGCTTGTGCTTAAACCTACTTACTCTTCAGCAGAGCACGTCATGGGGTTGTGAAGGCAAGCAGTCAGTGCTCAGAGCCAGAGCTGCCGCTCACCGCGCAGTCGGTGTGAAATGGCAGCAAAGGGCTCTACTTCTTTGCATTACAGCCTGTGAACTGTGTTTTGGTTTAACATGAGAAATGTTAAGTGCAGCCCTTTCTCAGTACTTCACAGGTTCGGGTTCCAAATGTCAAATGCTCCAAACTGGAGTTAGCTTGAGCTGGTGCTCGGGGGCTGCACTTCCTCGTATTCCCTGTTGAGCAGGCAGGCTGCATCCTGCTCAGTTGTTTGTGTGACAGTAGCATCTAGAGGCTTCAGAAGGAATTAAAGCCCATTTTGCTAATGACTGTGCCTACATACAGCCCCTGCCTTAAAGCATAGACAAAAAAAGAAGACATGGGAAAAAAAAAAAACCAACAGATGAAAGCAGGCGAGCTGTGCACAAGCAGCCTGCTTCCCTCCTGGCACTGCTCAATGGACAGGACTCCTGGACAGCACTCCTCTGCTGTGCTCTTGGCAGAAGACATGAGTCTCTCCCAATAGTATGTATAAGCTGCAGCAGCATCCTGACTGTGGAGTCTTGCTTGGTATTCTGCTGCCTCATGCTGATCTCTTGCATTGCAGATCGCCTACGCTGCGGTGGACTGTGCCAAAGATCAGAATCATGACCTGTGCAAGCAGGAGGGAGTTGATGGCTACCCCACCTTCAACTATTACAACTATGGGAAATTTGTGGAAAAATATACTGGAGAGAGAGGGGTGAGTAAAAGCGAATCATTACCAGATAAAGGGAGGAAGTTCTCTGCCTGCCTTGCAAAAGAATAAATGCTGCGTGGTAAATTTTTTATCATACTGAAAGAATGTATAACTGCTTCTGTTACTGACACTCACAGATGAATCACTGCATACCGCACCACTGTGCATTTCTGCATTACAAAAATATTTGGTTTATTTTAGGAATATGAGGAGAGGAAAAAGAAGATTTGGTAATGCTTTGTTACATATTTAATTTTTTAAGCTGAAATCCGAAGTCAGTTTGCATTGAGAGAAAGTGGAGATGTATTACAAGGGCTGCTGCTAGGTGCAGAAATGCCAGAAGATACAGATCTTGCTCCTGTCACTTCTGGAGCCAGTTCATGCATATACTGTAAACATGCTTCAGTTCTACCAGGCTGCCAAACAGACCATTGGTTTCACAGCAGGGACAGAGCTGTCCTTTGGAGACCAGAGGAACCTAAATGTCTCATTCTCACTGGGTCAGACTCAATCGTGTAGCTCAGGATGGATAGTCCAACTGTGCCATCTAGCCAGTGGACTGAAGTTTCATCCTTTTGTCCTGCTGTGGCCATCTAATTATACGCTATGAATACAGTGAGCAGAAATGGAATAATGTGTTCTGTAAAATGCCTGAAAATAAGGAACTAATGTGGTTATTTGTGTGTTGTCATAAGGATGTGGAGAGAGGTTACTTCTCAGCAGTGATTGATTGCTGAGAGAAGCTAAGGTCTGCAAGAAGAGACCCTCTGGTCTTCAGGCTATCCAGTCATTTTACTAAAAGAGCCCTTTGTGAAAGTCATTGCTGCTGTTGCAGTATGCCAAATTATAGAGGAGCATGATGGAAAAAAAGCCAGATCTGAGGTTCTGTCTCAGTCAGGATCTTAGGGAAGCCTTCATGGAGCTTGGCTTCCCTGTTTTCTCCAGCATTGGGACCACAGTAATTGCCAGTTTGAGGAGCTGATCCAGGCCTTTTTGTGGATACTGTGTTAAGTTCACATTGGGGATCTTTTCTTAAATTGCAGAATCACAGAATGGCCAGGGTTGGAAGGGATCTCAAGGATCATGAATCTTTAACCCCCCTGCCACATGGAGGGCCACCAACCTCCACATTTGATACCAGACCAGGTTGCCCAGGACCCCATCCAACCTGGCCTTGAACACGTCCAAGGACGGGGCATCCACAACCCCTCTGGGCAGCCTGTTCCAGCACCTCACCACTCTCTCTGTAAAGAACTTCCCTCTGACATCCAACCTAAATCTTCCCTCCCTCAGCCTAAAACCATTTCCCCTTGTCCTGCTGCTATCTACCCTTTCAAAGAGTTGATTTCCCTCCTGTTTATAGGCTCCCTTTAGGTACTGAAAGGCTCCAATTAGATCACACCGCAGCCTTCTTTTCTCCAGCTGTCTTCCCAGGGGAGGTGCTCCAGTCCCCTGATCGTCTTTGCGGCTCTCCTCTCGACCCTCTCCAACAGCTCTGTCTTTCTTGTACTGGGGGCTCCAGATCTGGACACAGTACTCCAGATGGGGCCTCACAAGAGCAGAGTAGAGAGGGACAATCACCTCTCTGTCCCTGCTGGCCACCCCTCTTCTGATGGAGCCCAGGATACCATTTACTTTCCGAGCTGCAGGAGCACACTGCTGGCTCATGTTAAGCTTTTCATCCATCAAGACCCCCAGATCCTTCTCTGCAGGGCTGCTCTCAAGGACTGCTCCTTCCAGTCTGTAAAGTAAAGTTGGGTGCAGTAACCAACAATTAGGTACAATTTCAGCCGCAATCTTCATATTTCTAACCCCTGCTTACAGAAATGATAGGTGAAAGGAGGTTGCTGATAAGAAGAATTTAGGAAGACAGGAGTGCTCTGAGACCACAGCAGTTGGGAGATGATTATCCCAGTGCCAGAAAATAGACTGACTAATACTCTGCATGCAGCCAAATATTTATTGGCTAAAATTGAATTACCAAACAAGAACATCACGTTCTCTGCTGCTGACAGCTGTGTTCCCTTTCCACCTCTCAGCCCCATGGTCTTCTGCTTCTACAGCATCAATTAGGTTTTATTATCTCCAGTGGTAGCAGTGCTTTGTGCAGTGCCTTCTGTGGAGCTTCCAGCTCTGTTCACACATCTGTTTCAGTAACAAAGCACTGTTCTGTAAGGAGCTTCTCATGAGCACGATGGCACCTTTTGAACCACCTTGGCCAACTACCTTGTACCTTCCAAAAGAAGGCACTCGACAGCTTTAGAAAAACAGTCTTGACACAGTTGTTGAAATACAAAGGTTGATGTCTAAGCATCCAGATTCAAAATTTTGACTGTAATTTTCATAATATTTTGAAAAACTACAATTCCCTTCATCTGGATAGTGGAGGAGGAGAGACGTCATTAGCAAAACTATTATGGGACGAGGAGTGGTGACAAATATGTGTATAGGCAACAAACAATCCACAAACAGATTTCAGAATGGCAAAAATAGCTTACAAGTAAGGTAGGACAGTTCTTTGAGCAGTTTCAGCAAAAAGCATATGTGGCATTTCTGGGGGCAGTTTTCAACCTTCTGTGACTGCTAGGGTCTTTCTGTGCACCATCTCTTCACAATTTCTTGTGGAAAATGGTGAACTGTGGAATCTCTTTGGATTTTCTCCTTGCCTTTTAGCAGAGCAGCACAGGGCCAGAGTACTGCATGATGGAGCAACGCAGAAGCAATAAAGATTCCTTAGTAGATAACGTGCCAGCTTCCATTGGCTGTTGGACACAGAAGCTAAAAGTGTTCTTGGCATGCAGTTCTGGTTGTGGATTTGTTAATATATATATATATATATATGACCCATATATTTTTTTCTTCTAAAACAGGAAGCCGGATTCACCACTTTCATGCGAACCCTTAGAGAAAGAGACCATGAGAGAGTAGGAAAGAAGAAGGATGAATTGTAATGTCTGCCTCAAAAGAAGCTTTCCGCTGCACTGTGAATGGTTCCAGGTCTTTTGTTAATGCACCTGAGACTTCACACGTTCTCAAGACAGAGACTTTTTTTTATAAACAGCCATGGCCATTTTGTACAATTTTGAAATAAAGTGAAACCACTTGATTTTTAAAAGGAAAAAAAAATTAGAATGTTGCCATAATGTTTTAAAGAAAAACTTAGCATTTTCTCTCATGTTGCGAGAGTATGCCCACTGACACTCCTATGCAATATTTTTGTAGTCTATAGTGTGTCTGTAGGTGTTTGATAAGGTGGTTTTTTTTAAGGGTATTGCAGTACATGTTTAACAAAACAGCAATGAGGGGGGAGGGAGGAGATGACACTTTAAAAAGAAAAACAAAAAGCAGCAGTGAAGGAAAGTGGACTTGAAAGACAAATTATCCAAATGCAGTTTTACGTTCTTTTGAAATACATACATGTTCTTCGGTGAAATCTGGGGAAACAATATTAAGGTGCTCAGGGATAGATACGGTGTTTGAGTTAAGACATTATCATTGGCCAATCCAGATCTGTTGATTTCCTTTCATTCTCTCTACCAGGACTGTTTACATACCTCTATAGAATGTATTGATTTAATTGACTCGTATCAAAAATCTACAAAGCATGGGTGAAATTAAACTAAGCCCTCCTTTTTGACATCAGTATTGACAAATGCCTCTGTACGTTATGGTATGAGTAATGATCTTATGGGATGTGCAGTTACCCTTCTAGGGTACACAGCCTTCCTTCAAGTTTTGAATGGGCCATCTGAAACGTTTGCTGAAAATGTTACATTTAAATGTTTTGATAAATGCATACTACTTCTGATAATGCAGTAATTATATACATTAATGTTTACATTCCCAAAGTTTATCCACATTTGTATGTTGGAGAGTTTCTTTCTGCTCTTGAAGGAGTTGCATACACAATCTGTTAGACAAAGCCATCCCTGTAAAAGCTGGATTAGCAGCAGTTGACTTGTTAACACCTATTTTTTTTTTTTTTTTTTTTGGGAAAAAAAAAGACGTTTTCTGGAGGTACTTATGGCTTTCACAGGAGGGGAGCAAGAAAGGAAGGAAGTTGTGGTTCACTACAAATAAATCTGAAAAAAGAAAGTTACTTTTATTGTTGATCAGCCTTGTTTGGATTCCTCCGTGTTGGGCTGTCCAAGAGAACAACCCCAGGCAGTGGTGGAGCAGGCATCTGCAGGATGGATGCCCGCTCTGTGCTGGGGATGGCGTAGTGTCTGGCTGTGCCAGGACCTGCATCCATCCACCTTCACACTCAGCAGCAGACCAAACAGCTTTTCGCAATGAAGCAACACGCCTCGGCTCTGTCACCTTCCTTTTGCTCCTCAGTCTGCCTGTTTCATTTTCTGTTTCGAATGTTTTAATGGACAGCACATCACTGTGCTGCCCAGGAGGTTCATGGCAATTCACCTCCTTTCTGGATCTGTTTTTGTCCTTTCTCTCACCCAGTGAATGGCCCTGTGTGGTTGGCACTCGCTAGGCTGCTGCAGCCTGCTGCAGCCAGTAGTGAGTAATCTAGAATACCAGTAGCCTGATGGCCTTGTATGGTAGCCAGCTTGTTAACTGTGACTTAAATTTAAAACTGGTGGAGCTGTGCCAAGTATTTTCCCTTTTTAGGCACCTTCAGTCTCTTCACTTAGTCAGCTGTCCGGTCATAGCTAATATCCTAGGGTGAAAGAAGCTTAGTTTATTAAGAGTCTTACTGTTTGTTTTCTTTCCTGTTAGCAAGATGCTTCATGTTGCATTCTGTGCTTTTGCATAAAGTCATGACAGTTTTCTCCAAGCCAGCCTCGTGCTTGGCAGCATGTGTTCCACCCTGCACTTAACAAGTAATACGTACTGATGCCATTGGATTTGAAACAAGAATTTTTTTGCCTACCAGCAGACAACTGAGAACAGTAGTGCAGAACTTCCTGCGATGTTTTTGATCTCAGAGTCGAAGCAGCTGGCACTAAAGAAGGCAAATAGTCTCCAGAACTTCTTGTAGGCAGTGCCTGTGTTTGTGCTAATTGCTGAGAAATGTGGACTTCTTTTGAAGGGAAGAAAATAAATCATTGCTTGCCAATGGTGACATCACTTGTCAGCATCGTTCTGAATTGCAGGCTTTAGTAAATGTTTAGGATAGGACAATTGCACACTGTGCTTCAGACCCGTAATTCCTTACAGCTGGTTACACCATAATAAAATTTAAATTAAGGATTCTCGTTTTTCCCTTCGGTCTTTTGTGAGTTACTTCTTGGCCTTGGGCTTTCATTTTTTTTTTCTTGGCAAATCATGTGTTAATGCACAAACATAAAATATTTGAGAATAATCTACCTTCTGTTATGAGGTTGCGATTCATCTGGTTTACAGCCTGAATTTTTTTATATTTTTATTTTTTTGAAAAATCCATTTTTGAACACCACAAACAGTTACATCAAGTGGCTGACGTTAGCCTTAGTTACTGTGAGCCACAGTGTGCCATGAGCTAGGAGCTTTACTTCCAAGATCGTTCAATTGGTAAAACCAGGTTTATAGTCAGTTACAGTGTTGTAATTTCTGATGTCTCCAGTAAAGCAAAAGTTAGTATTTGTATTTGCTAATGGAGCCAGTTTGTTGATATTTGTGTCGGTCGAATTAAGTTGAAATTGATTATTTTTACATGAACTGTGAATCAGAAGTACCTAATATGTAAGAGCTCTTATTTTGTGTGAAATGACCAACTGGTCCAACATGCTCAGACTTACCAGCCAGTCCTGGGAGATGCATGACCTCAGCATTTGTAATCACATAGGAATTTCTGCCATGATTCAAAATGGGTAATCTGATGTTTCAAATCATGAATCATTTATCAGCAAGAAACTTGCTGATAACAAATGGTTTGGAGTGAATCAGAGTGTTCTGTTCCAGATGAGTTTGGTCTTTCAGCCCTTCTAAGATACCTGACATCTGCTACACAGTTAATCCTAAACAGATTGAATCTTGTTGAAGAAGAGTAAAACCTGTACACCAGCAGAGATGTGGAACAAGGGGTGTGCATGGCTTCATTCCTCAGCACTGGTTTGGACAAGATACAATAGCCCACTGGTCTGGCTAGTCCTGTTGTTAGACCAAGAAATTATAGGCAGCAGGAGCAAATATTTATGCAGACTGGTAGCAGCTGCATGGGAAGTGGTTTTCTATCTAATGAAAGATCCTGAGACATTGGATTACTTTCATCCCTCAAGGGAGTGGAAAGGGAGTGAGACAAATCTAAAATGTATGAATACATAGACGTGTGCAAGTCAGGTCGGAGTCCCAAGTCTGGGCACATGGTTGTATTGTTGCCCACTGCAACCCCAGTAATGGTTTGGTCTCTTCTTCTAAGGAGTTGTCCATCCATCTCTGACCCAATAAATATCCTTATTTCTTTAAACTAGAGCAACTCCTCCAGATGGGACTAGAACAGACTTCCTTTTTGATCGGAATGAAGAACAGATGCCCAGGGAAGTGGTGAAGGTTTTCAAGAACCGTGGAGATGTGGCACTGAGGAACATAGAAGGCACGGTGAGGATGGGTTGGTGGTTGGACTGAATGATCTTACTGGTCTTTTCCAACCTTAATGATTCTATGACTCAAAGAAAAGCAACTTAGCAGATCTTCATTTCCTCCTTCTCCCTCCTGTTGAATTGCATTCTGGATCTGATAGTCCCGTTGACCCCTAATGCCCTCATAACCAGATGCATTTGTGTAAAATTGCATTGTGTAAAAGCCTTGGGAATTTCCTAAACTCCCACTCAGCCCAAATTAGGCTCACACATTTTGCTGGCTTAAATGTCTCTTAGCAGCCATCCAGTAAGATGGATTGATAATGATGTTTTTATAAAAAAAGAGAGATTAAACATAAATACTGTATGTTCTTACAGTATTTAATTTGGGAGTAAAAAAGGAGATGCAACTCCTGTATGAGTAAGCTCTAAGTGAGTGCTTCTGAGGGAGCCTCCTTTCAGATGGGATTGCTTCCTGGATGGTTTTACTTTTTTAAAAAGTTCACTGCTTTTCAGGGGAAAAGTCAGGACTGAGTGACTCAGTCTGTAAGTCTGTTTTCCTTTTAAAAACAAAAAGCAAAATTGCTCTCCGTATTCTTTATAGTGTTATGTTAAGAGAAAGAAATGTTGCTTTTATGGATTTCCTAGAATAATACTCAACCCCTGCCAACTGCATTTTACAAACTGTGAAGCAAGCCATTTGCTCAGAATGATGCTCAGTGGAGCAGGGACTGTTGTCCACGTGCATCTCATTTTAATTTAATAGGCTTACTTCAGTGTGATTGGGTCTGTAATGTTACACTGGGATCTGCAGGAGTGCATTCTGGAAATGGGAAAAATGAGATTTATCAGCAGGTGCTGAGCATTGGGGCCAAACGCTGGCATTCCTTTGCCTTTGGCAGCTCAGTATCAGTGAATGCTTGGTGCTTTGCTGGAAGCAGCAGAGTTGATCCCCAGGGGTGCAGCCCTGGGGGCAGTTGTGGGTGCAGGGCTGAGGCAGTTGTGTACAGAACTGACTGGAAATCTAAACTCCCTGTTACTATTTTTTGTGGCTTGTTATGAGAAGATGCTGTGTTTTCTCTGTGCATCCTGCTTTTATTTACTGTCTGAGAAAAGAGAGTACGTGGGTGTTTCTAGAAAGGGATTCATTGCCCTAATGCTAGCCCATGGGTGCCCAACCTTCTGGTTTGCCTGGTCCACATTGGGTATCTAGAGCCGCATCTACAAAGGTTGCTCCAAAGTTAATGCCTCCTAATTGTTTCCATGGAAACTATAACTGATACAAAGAGCACAGTAACATTATTTAATAGAGCAAATTCTCAGCTACAAAACACTATTTTTTCCATGTAGTGACCACCATCAGCTCTGCATTTTCACCAGTGATGAACAAGAGCCTGCATGCTGTGCTCATAACAATCTGCACCAGCAGAGGAGACCCACTGCTGCTGTCACCACTGCTGAAACACATCACCCACCACCTCTGTGTGCTCATGTCCACTGTTCAGTCTCCAAAAATTTTCAGCAAGCATCAATAGATGTCAATGGTTGCAATTTTTTTTTACGCAGAAAATGTAAAATTAGTAGTATTTGTGAACTTGTTTTTGTGTAACTAAAGCATCAGGCTTGTTCAGTGGCAGTAGTTACAGTTCTCAATGAGCTCTCAGGCGTTCATCAGAGATTTTTGATGAAATTTTACTCTTCCCGTGCTTTGTTCTCAAAATCAGTTGTTCACAAATGTATGTACTGCCAAAAAGTGATGACATGAATAAGGTGTGACTGTAAAGTGAGGGATATTTCTCTCCGGTAAGAGAGGACTTTTAAAAGTATGGTAAAGAGATGTGATCAAATTTTTGATTGGAACTCTGTATGTTCCTTTTGAAAATTCACAAGTGATGTACTTAGGAAAATTGAGTCACAAATAAACCAAAAAATTGATTATTTTTTCACTAATCTTGAAACCTATTCTCAAATTCCTTTATCAAAAGGGGAAGCATGGCTGCATATTTTTTTCACAGGACCATGTTTAGCCAATGTATTAAAAAAGCTTATTTGCCATAACTTGAGCTGGCACTGGACTGCACCTCATGCCCTGTCTCAGAAAGCATTACAGTGCTAATTATTCTCATTAGCTTTCGGACACTGATAATTTATCCTTCTTACTGCTCTTGAATCACTCAGTAATGAGCACCAGTTAGTCACATGTGGCAGATACTGCTCCCTCCCTCTTTACAACACGATTCCTTTCAAGCATTCATCACAGGAAAAAAGCTCCTATACGAACAAAATCTTTTCAAATGAGTCTCTGATGCCCCGCTTAAGTGGGTGTCTACATTGCAGGCATGCAGAAGAGCCTTCTTCATTAATAAGAGCAATTCTGCGTGAGCTGATTAGCTCTTGCAGCTCATTTGGTAGCAAATGTGTAAATCCGTCACACTCTAAATGCCAAATATGTGCCGAGTTCAATGATGGAGAAGGAGGAAACGTACAACAGTCGAGGCTTTACTTGCAAAAAGAGGACCTTACCCCATGCATTAGACTGGAGCTCTGGATCTGTCTGGAGCACTTGTCATTCCTCTGCTGTGTCATTTTTTTTCCTTGCAATATTAATAATTCTTCCTGCTGCTCTGATGGTCCTTTAGCGTGTGTGGGTGTTTAATTTTGTCCCTAACGTTTGTAACAGACACCTGATAGCTGGTCTCAATTCCCATAAAACAACAACAGCCGAATCGACGCAGCCTTCCTTGCACAGCCCATGAAACCAAATTAATCAGTTGCTAGCGCTGCATTATTAATGACTCAGTCACCATCACTGTTCTTGTCCTTTTTTGTTGGTGACAAACTTAGGAAGAAAAAGGGGAAAGAAGACTGAGCAGCCAGTTACACAACTTGTGCTGTAGTGTTCCTGCCGATGCAGGAAAGGCACTACAAAATCATCGTACCTGCACAGAGAGAAGCTGGCTTACTGCTGCAGACAGTGAGTTAATCCAAAAAAAACCCAAGAAAATTGGCTGAAAAGCTCATTTATGCATGATTTTATTTCTTTTCTTGCTGAGAACCTGCAGAGCTAACCCAGCTCAGAGGCCTGGACCTTCTGGCATGGGGCAGCTAGGCACACCCCACTCACTTTCCTCTATTAATATAGGGGAAACTGTGGCATGGACCCAGCTGCATCACTGACCAAAGCAAGATTTGGGCTCCGTCTTCTGCCATATAAATCATATGCGTATATAGGATCATACAGAATAGCTTTGGTTGGAGGGTACCTTAAAGATCATCTCATTCCAACGGCCCTGCTGTGGGTAGGGTTGCCAGCCACTAGATCAGGCTGCCCAAGGCCCCATCCAACACAGGCTATGGGGACAGAGCTTCCCATGTCCTGAAGGCAGGAGTTCTGCAGGCTGTGCAGGTGGCTGTGAGAGCTGTGAGCTGGTTTGGGGCTTCTGGGATGAGTTGGGGCAGGAGTGAAATAAGGCAAAATCTCAGAACATCTTTTTGGTGAATTGTTCAGTGGCTGGCTAGCAACAGCCCTCCCTCACAGCTGCGTGAGGCTGAGTGCTTCTTCTCTTCACACAGCATTTCTGTTCAATCAGACATCATGACTGCCAGCTTTATTCTCTCTTTCCAGCAGCTCTATTGCTGGAAGCCAGCTTTCTCCAAGCTGAGCATGAACTATTGCATACAGGATAACATTTCCTAGGAAAATGTGGACTGTTGTAATGACCCGCATCATCCTATAATCTCCAGGTTGCTGGTGAGGAGGAGTTTGCTTATGTTCCCTGCTCCCTGAGCATGAAACAGGGCAATCAAGACCAGTGTTGCCTATTGCATCTCCAGAATGTAGCAAGACCTCTTAACCAGCCTGGAATCTGCTTACTGTAGCGAGAGCAGGGGCAGTTGTGCTTGGGCTGGCCTGCAGAGGGGATGTGACCTTGGGGACAACATGGAGAAGACAACTTGGGCTGAGGACAATTTTTCCTTTCCATACTGTAAGGAGCTGCCTTCAAGGTTGATATTCTCTGGTACAAGGGAGGAGAACTGGTTCATTGGAGAGCTGGTGCAGAAATACAGAACCTCTAATTTACATGGTGCTGCTCATTCTGGCTGATCCCTTAGGACATAGGAGCCCATCACCTGCAGGAGATAGCACAAGAATAATAGCACGACTCCTTTCCTTCCTCACTGCCACAGCCTCCCTTAGGTGAGAGAGCAGAGGGACTACAGAAGCAGCAGAGGTAGAGTTCACCGTGTAATGAAGTCATCTCTTTTCAGTGAGTACCACAGTATTAGGTGCAATAGGTTTATTTTGGATAGATGTATAATCTTAATTGTTGTGTGTTGTTTGCATTGTAGTCTCAAGATCTAGGTCCTCATTATGCTAGATGCTGTACAAATATATGAGGCTGTCATGCATGGAAAGGCTTTTATTATGTAAATAGTCAGGTTGGGAAAAAAAGAAGTGGTGTTATCTGTGTTTTACAGATGAGGCAGTGAGAGGAAAAAAAAGGAAAAAGCATTTTGCCCAAGGACATACAGTCTGTGGGTCAGTGTTGGACTTGAAATTCAAGTCTCGATTTAGTTCCTTACCAGCTCTTCTTTCAATTTGGGTACTGCGCACAACATAATTAAAAATAAAAATGAAGCACAAAGACAACAATACCATGTGTAATTTATCTCAATCTGGAACAATCATCCAGTACCTCTGGGCCAAATCCTCCCCCACTCTTCTCTGTTCTCCAAAACCTGTATTTCTTTCACGCCTTATACCTGTCATCACCTTACAAGTCACGTTACTGCACGCTTTGTTCTCCGATATTCTGCAACATAAATCATGTTTCACAACAAACCTGCTAGGGAAAAGGCTCTGTTCCATATGGGGCCATGTCCCATTGGCACAGCCCGCTCCATTTATATTCCGAGCCTTTTTAGGAGTGTTACTAGAAGTAACAGTTCTAAATATTTAGAGTAATAAAGTAGAAAGGATGCATATGTGCTTCTGCCAGTGAATACAGCAAGGCATCCAGTGTGCTTAGTATCACTGCTCAGCTCTACCTGCAAATTCAAAAATGCATTATTGATGTAAATAAATAATCCATACTGAAGACGAATAAAACATGGATTTCATTTGGAAGGCAGAATGCATTTGCTTTGTGTATATCAAGGCTTTATGCCAAGCTTTAGGAAATAATGCGGAGGGAGAGAAATGTAGAAGTCACGACAGTCAATGGAAAACAATAAAACTGAATTGGTATTTACTAAGGCTAGATAATGCCAGACTAACTCAATAGCTTCCTCTGATACAGTAATTATTTAACTAGACAAGGAAGGAAAATCTGTGTCTGGACTTCAATAAAGCAGCTGATTAGGAGCCATGTGTAAAATTACATCTCCTACCTGGGGAAGTCTGAGATTTATAGAGAAGCTGAAAGGCAGGCAGCGTGCTAGGAGAAGCTGAGGCATATCAGAAGGGAATCATCTGGAGTTCCTAACAAGTCAGTCTTAGGATTGATTATTATTTAATATTTCCTTAATGACCTAGGTGGAAAACAGAGGCGTCTGATAATTGAAATGTCTTGAAGTCACGTGGCTAAGAGACATCATTGGTGCAGGGAACGTTCAGAATGCCACACAGCAAGAATCCAATGTCCTTGGTGAGGGAGGTGACAGCAGAACAACTCCTGCAGGAAGCAGCAATGGCACAGAAGTATCTGTTCTATATAGTGTGGACCAAAAAGGCTACTGAAACCCTACAGTGCAGTAGGAGAAATGCTAGCAATAAAGAAAGGGAGTATAAATGGCCCTGTATAGGACCCCAACGAAACTTTGTGACAATATGTGGTCCTGATCAGTCATGTTAAAGCTGGATTCTTACAGAAACCAGCGCAGAAAAGAACTGCTGAGATGACAGGAGACTGAAGGACCTCTTAGGGCATGAAAGTGACTGCTCGTTCAGCAGCAGAAGCCTGAGGTGAGAACTGATTGCTCTTTATTAACTCACTGGTAGGGGAAATACTAAAACAAGGGGGCATGAGAACAAGCGAGAATCAATTGCCACGAACAACTTGGGCTGTCAATTTGGTGTTTTTCATTTACCTATCTGGTGAGGGTGTAAAAATTATAAGGACAAAAACATACCTGGTTTTAGCTCAGAAAATGTTTTACATGGATTATTTGATACAGCTGCCTGCAGTAACTGGGGATTGGATTTGATGACCTAGAAGTTCCTGTTGGGCCTGTGCCATAGTGTATTCCTGTGTCTTAGTGAGTTTCTATTAGCTATGAGCTATCACCTCTATCTTACATCAGAAATTGCAGTACTTACTAATCCCTCCAGTCCTAAGAAACCTTTCTGTCCTTCTGAATTAAATTTCAAATAGAACATCCTAACTGTGGACTGCAAAGCCATGCATTTGTTTCCTGCCCAAGTAAGTTTGTTGTGGCTTTTATCATAAAAACTAATTTCTTTAGGGACTAAGGGCTCCTTGAATATGAACTGGAGTGTTTATGGCAAAACTTTACTAGCAAATAATAATTTTCTTATTTGTTGTAATTCTTTAAATGGCTCTCTTAATTAATTTTTTGGCCTCATGAAGTGATCAGCTTGGAATGACTTTCCCTCATAAGAAAATATTTAAATACAAACAAAGTGTGCTAATGTGTTCAGTTACAGTCATGCAGGGAACTAAAGGGATTATGTGTACTGGGAGTATATTCCTGCAGCTTTCCAGAACAGCTTCTTCTCCAGGGAATAAAGCAACCAGAAAACCCCCAAGGAGAGACTGCTATGGTAGGGATGGCTTGGGACAGGAGCATCAGAAAAGCGCAGTCGTGTTATTTCCATAAGCCTAAAACGCTGATAAAATAAATGCTGTAAATAAAAATGCATTAACAACATGCCGCTTTTCAAACTAATTGAGATGCAGCACGAAGATTGCTTTTCAGCAATACAATGTTCTTTATGCAGGAGATCATGCTGGGGCCTACTGCAACAAGAACCATTGGGATAATGCTGTTTTGTTCTAACATCTGCATTTATTAGCTTTGAGATACTTCATTGTGACATTATGAGGTGTAAAGCCCTCAAGAATTGAACACTGTTGTTGCATGAAAGAAACTCTTTGGCCAGCACCGGCCCTTAGGATTGAATCAGCAAAGGAGTATTTAAAACAGAAGCAAAAAAAATGGATATTCTGATAGTTTTTATGAACTTGCTCAACACTTCTGTTAGTGAGAAGAGTTCATCAGCAAGGAAAGCAATGTCTCTAGTGTTAATTTTCCTAACTTCCTATTAGTCATTCAAACTAAGAAGATAACCTTAGCTCTTGTGATCACGTTGTCCAAAAGCTTTCAAATCAGATGCAAACCTTTTTCAGAGCACAGAGCTGTTAGAATATCATGAGCTCCTAGCCTGCACTGTGGTGTCAGGGGTCTGATTCATATTTTTAAGCACTGGTGATGAGGTTGGGCTGCACTGAACACAAACTGATAGGCACTGATTCAATATATGCGTATTTTCATGGGAACTGGCATTATTGTAAAAGAAATGGGAAGCACAGCGTTGGATTATTAGTCTGGTTTCCAGCTAAATCCCCAGCCTGGGTGCCTCCAGCTACAGGCACCAAATAATAATATAGAAGCTGACAAAGTCCAGAGGAGGGAGCAACAGAATTATAGGGATGTTCAGTAAACAGAAGTTTTAGAAAACAATGAAAGGTTTGATGAGTCTAAATCAGCAAAACCTAAGGAAGATAGTAACACTTCAGCCCATAAAAATGGGTTACAAAGTGGATTAGAGATCTGGTTCATTCTGCACCCACTGTGGAGCAACAAAAGCAATAACCAGCTTCTCCAGGGAGCAACTTCTTTGAGCTAAAACCATCGGAACTCATCTCTGGTGTTGGTTTTTCTCCTGCTGGCTGATGACATATTCAGCAGTTGAATGGCTTCATTTTGCTGTACCCATGCAGCATATTTGGCACCAGTCCTCTTCAACTTCTGGCTGTCCATACCCACCTGTGCACTGCTCCTGATCTCTTTCTCTCTCCTCCTTTCCAAATGTCTACATTCCTTCCCTTGATTTGCCTTTGCACTGGTGGGATTTACAAATCTCACTTTTATCTGTTGCTGCAGCTTTCCCTAATTTATTCCCTGTGTGGTGCTCCTCTAACAATGTTTTACTGCTTCACTGTCTTAGGGGAACCAATGGGACGAGAAAAAAAGATATTTTAAATGTATCTGGCTCATTAGCTATGCACATTCTTGAATAACGGGTACGATTTAAGTTCACCATAAGAGCTGGGAGTGCTGGAGCTGTAACTTTACTTCTGCCTCCCTCAATGACCTTGTGCAGTTTGTTAAGCTCCCAGGGCCATGCTCACCTAAAAATAAAGAATATTACCTTTTTTTTTCTTTTTCTTTTTTCCCCTAGGGATATGTGAGTTTTAACTAATAGACCTGTATATATTTTTTGAAGTTGTGTTTATATAAATGCAAAACGCTTATCTTCTTGCCTTCAAAACATTCACAAATGGTCAGGAGAATTTTAGGGCTGAAAGATAAACAGCTCACAAGAATGAGAAAAATTAAAATGACACACGTGTGCACTTATCACAGACCTTTAGGCAGCCTCTAATTAAGTAATCACTACTTCTCAGCGTTATATAGATGCTATCGCATGCTGTTAAATTGCGTAGCAGCCTGTAATGCTGTGCACTCTGTTTGTACAGGATAAGGGCGCTCTGGAAATTATTGAGATTAGCACATTATCTTTCTAATGTACACTGTCATCAGGTCAGGATTGAGTTATTCCACACTCAGCTCTACAAAAGGCAGCAGGGGACAGCATTTCTTCCTGGCAGGCCACAACACTCATTAGCTCAAGGGGTGGCTCAGGAGCCATCTTACCACTGCCAGGCACTGTCTCAAGGCTATGCCATTGGTATGCTGGCACTTGGGGTTTCCAGGGTGTCTTATAGCAGGAGGTGATACTTAGAGAAGGCAGTCTTGGATTTGGAAAGTGCTGAGGCATTTTGGTGCTGTTCTCCTGGTCACCTTGCTGCTGAGATGCTGAGTGTGACCAGAGCATAAGGCACGCAGCCAGCACTACATGGTGCAGCAAGCACTTGTACAGAATGAGTAAAAATCAAAGAAATTGAAGGTGTTAGCAAGGAAATGGACTGCTTGCCTTTGAGAGCTGAGCTGACAGAATAAAACCGTGTGATCTGACAGGGAACCGGTAGCAATGAGAAACAGGGAGAAAATTATGCACAGAATCATACAACCATAGAATTGAGTTGGAACGGACCTTTAAAGGCCATCTGGCCCAACCTGCCTGCTGTGAACAGGGACACCTCCATCTCCATCAGGTGCTCAAAGCCCTGTGCAGCCTGACCTTGGACATCCCTGGGAACAGGGCATCTACCCTCCTGTGGGCAACCTGTGCCAATGCCTCAGCACCCTTATCATGAAAAACTGCCTGATATCCGACCTAAACCTGCCCTCCTTGTGGTTGAAAGCGTTTCCCCATGCCCTGTCACAACAAACCCTACTGGAGTCTGCCCTTTCTTATTCTACTATTGGTAAAGAGAGCTTTAATGTACACATCTCTATGTGGTGTTAGTAACGAGATTCACCAAGTTTCATCTTTCTACTGTCAGAGCACGCTGTTGATTTCTCTGGGAATGGGCGAAATTATGGTCTGGCAGCTGACACCTAACAGAACAGCTATGTGAAGGTAAGCACACTCCAAGTCCTTTGCACTTCTACTGAACTCGGTGGAAACCGGTCGGACAATTAAAAAGTTATCACACAGCGAAACCCATAGAGCACGGTTACAAAGCCTCCTTTATTTTGAAACGAACCCGAGCCAAAGGAATAGGCAGGCAGCCCCGCCATAGCTGTAGGCCCGTCCCAACCTCTGCGCGTCGCCATGGCGACGCTCCCGGCCCCGCCCCCGGCGCCACCCGCGGAGCAATGGCGAGGCAGCCTCCGCATCACGTGATGGCGCTGGCGCGCCGGCGGACGTGGCCCGTCCCCCACAGTGCTCCGCGGCCGCCGTGGCTGTGTTGAGGTGCCGGCGCTCCGCGCTCCGTTCCGGTGAGGCTCCCCGCTGCCGTTGCCGTGGCAACGCGGCCCGTTCGTCGCCTGCGGGCCTGAGGGAGGGCGAGGAGTGGGGAAGCGGGGGGAGGGGGCCGCCAGCCGGCCCTGTCTGGGACTGTGCTGGACTGTGCACGGGGTGTCCGGTTGGGCCGAGGCCTTGCTGTCCGCTGTGCTGGGAACGGCTATACCGGGGTGCTTGGGAGCATTGCGACGCGCTCCGATTTCTGGGCGCTCGGTGCTGAGTGCCTGCGTAACAGAAATGAACGGGATGGTAGTTGAATGTGGCGTAAAAGTAAGGCAGGTTGCGTTTTTCATCGCCCAGCAGAAGGGACGGGCCTGGGGCCTGGGGCCACGTGTCAGAGCGGCGGAGGCCGACGTGTGGTGAACGGCGCAGGAACGGGCGGGCTGCGCTCCTGCACAGCGCCGAGCTTTGCTCGTCCCTGAGCCCGCACGGGCCGTGTTTGCGGCGTCGGACGGAGCTCGGTGGAGACGTGCCGGCAGGTGCGTGCCGGGAGCGGTGTGAGCGGCGCGAGCGTAGCGGGGTGTTGCTGTAACGAGCTCTCCCTGCTGGTCCCCGGGGTTCAGAATCTCCCCGAGCGGTGCGGTGGTTCAATTTGTAGAACCCACGTAGTTTCTCCGGGAGCTTTTCAAGTTGCTTCTTGAATTTGCTTGACATCTGGGCGTCGGTAGCATCCTGTGACAAGCAATCCCACGAGCTGACTGCGTGTCCTCTGAAGAACCGTCTGTGTTACCCCGAGCCCAACACCTGGCACTGCCCTCAGGGCTCACAGAGAACAGGATAGCAAACCCCATCCCTCTCGTTTCCCCATACCTGCGGTGGGTTTATGAACCATTTGTGGTGTGAGTGCGGAGTGCGGTTGAAGGACATAGATTATTATTATCTAGTATTAAAAGTAAGCAGCCCTGTGTGCAGCAGGAGGATATTGGAGCTTGGTGGTCCTTGGGGTCCCTTCCAACCCAAGCCATTCTATGATTTTTTATTTATTTATTTATTTTTTTTTTTTTTGAGGAAAGCTTGTGGAATTTGAAGTAATGGTGAAGTAATATCTGCACTTTTGAAAATGAGTTTAAAAAAACACTCTTAAACTTAGTACTGAAACCACTCCCATATCACTAATGCTCTTTTCTCAGTCTCCCCCTCTGTATGTCACATTACTGCCTGATGCCTTCTGTGAATCTGTTGTCTTGAGGGCTGCATGAAGTCGTTTGTTTCTTTTCAAAGATTTAATAAACTTTTAAAAATGTTTTCAGGTGAGGCTGAATGTTGTATTACAGTATAGGTGCTGTACGTGTGTGTACATGTGATTGTGCAACAGTGTGGTATTTCTTTTATTGACTTCATTTTCAGGTGGCTTTCTGAATGTGCTGAAAGCTGTGGCTTCTGCTGCTGGTCCAAGTTCAGGAAGCTGAGAAAAAAACAGATCTTTTCACTGGTTGGATTTTCAAAATGATGATAGTGGAAGCTGGTTAACTGTTGATATTAAGACAAACACAGTTTTTTTTCCCTGTGTATTTTATAGTGCATGGAGAGAACTGGCCGGTTGCAGTGTTGGCTTATCTTCTGTAACAGACTAATTTCTCTAAGTAGGAGTCCTGAGGAATGTAACTGTTTTCGTTCTAGATTTATGCAAATGTTTATTTAAGATATACATCTAAATGGAAAGAATACCTCTAATGGGTTCATTATGATGCCCACGCATACATTCTGTTGTTAGTGGTGCTTTCTTTATCCTTGAGTGTAGAACAGCTCTTGTTAGACTGAATACTGAGAGCCTGAATGCTCTGGAAATACAACTGTGGTCATGTTGTGCTACGTTCCTAAATTTTCCAATCAGAGGAAATAATGAATTAATTGAATTTAATATGTGAAGCGTGTGGTAGGATTCAGACAAGGCAATGTTATTCTGCATTAATAATGTACTGTACAGCTGGCAATGTATTTGTTCCCAAATGGCTGAAGTAATGGGATTTCTTCAGTTTCTGGTAAGGAGCAGTGAAACGTTTTAATATTCCTGTTGCTTGAGTACCCGTGTGATCCTGTTGGGTGTGTTCAGGCCTTTCCAACCAGTGTGCCCTCATAAAAAGAGCGTAAGAACGTTGTTAGCCAGTAAATACATTCATTATTTTTTTTCTGATTGTTCTCATCAGATGGCACAAGATGAGCTGTAACGATCAAGATCATTTCAGTGGACAGAATAATACTTTTCCTTCCGAGAGCTGGCAACAGGATTCTGAGCTCCTCCTGCAGTGCCACCATACTCACTGCCTTTTCCTAGGATGGGACATGGAGATAAGTTCCTGTTTTCACTTTAGCTGCTAATGGAGTTATTGGCTTCATCAGTGGAAATGCAGATCCATGAAATTACATCTTGTGCAAGTAAGTTAAGAGGGGAATTTTAAACTTTGCTATCCCATTTTAGTTCTTATGTTCATATTGAAATAACTTGCAGAAGTCCCTTTCAGAATTAGGTCCCAGGTGATAATTATGTGAGAACCATTGCAATTTAAAGCTCCTCTGCAGTTTTGTCATGCTGTGGAGCTGCTGCCATGGGCACTTGGCTAGCAGTATAGTTAAGGATACAAGAGATGTTTGTTTTCCATGTGAGTTGTCTTGCTGGAAGCATATACATCAATTTAAGCACACATAGAGAAAAAATTTCTAGAACTGCAGGTTAAATTAACTCTGGGAAGTCCTGAAGTTGTTTTCTGGTTGCTTTTATTTTTTTGTTTGTACATCCTCCTGGTCAAAGCACTTTGTACAGTGAAGAATTCTGTGATGAAATGGTGAAATGACAAGCATACCTTATAGAGCTCTGAGGCTCTCTGTAGACTACAGACAGTGGTGTCTTCTGCTGCTGTTCCAAGTTCAGTGCATAGCTAACTTGCAGCATCTCAAAACAGGCTGAAGTTTGCTGATGAGGCTGAACTTCTTAAGTTGGAAATTACAATAAATCTTCTGTGTTTGTATCTGCACATGTGTCTTTCTCAGCAGTAAGTACACACAAGCAACTTCAGTATTGATTAATACTCAGTAAGTATCCTTATTTATAACCTTTGTGAAGTGGAAAAGTGGAGAGATTAGAATTCAGGGGAAAACCAACTGTTTCATTTACTTTCTTTTATGAAGAGGCAGTGCTAATTGAGGAAAATCTGGATTCCTAGGTTTTCAGAATCCAGTCCTTGAGCTGCTACGGCTCGTAAAGCACTGTAATGTCATGGTTTGAAAGGTGCTGCAAACATGTCAGTATTGCACACTAAAGCATATTTCAGTTGTATTCAGAAATCTGTTTTCTGTTGCAGTTTATGACTATATGAAACTTCAGTAGCATCATCTGAGGGAGGCAAAACCCACTTTTTTTGCAATTTCTGAAGTGATAGGTGTAGCAAATGGTAGGAGTCAGCAGAGCAGTGTTAGGAGTTGACAAGGAAGTGTTTGCTTTTGGCTTCAGATTGATTCTAGCAGTTCGCCCACTTGTCAGAGTAATCTTTTAAAAAATCTGCATAAAGCTTGTCTTGATAAACTTCTGCATGTTTTGATTTAATGTGAGGTTTGAAGAACTTGGAAGTTTTAAACTTGTCGTCTCTCCTGAAAGACTTGTCTGTAGGATGGGTGTTTATACAGTTGATAGTGTTAATTGCCTGCTACAATTTTACTCCTTTTGTGTGGGAAATGTTTAAGTACACAATTTTTTTGTTCTTTAAGTGTCTGGATTCCCCAGAGCTTTAATTGTTACACTTGAAAATTCAATACTGGAAAAGCACACAGGCTTTGCAAGCACCTTCTCATCTTGCCCAGTGTTTCCATGTTGCTGACAGATGTGTTTCACAGATGTAAAAATGAAGAACCAGATAAGAAGGAAGATGCATTATGTGTAAGAAATTCTTATGTGATTTGGGAGAGCAGGATTACCTTCCTTGCTGTTTTTATTCCTTGATATTTTTTATTATTTGATATCATCTCTGTTTGTCAAGGTACTTCAGCAAGCACTCAGTAAGAGCTTCATGAAAGCATATCAACACTGTTGCTATAAAGACCTGGATATGTTTTCTGTCTGATGTATGCTTATAGCACATACTTTTCCTATCCAGCTGTTGTTTGTGCTGTCATTTTTTTCTCTCATTTGAAAAAATAATAATAAAATTCTCAGCTTGAAGAAAGCAATTACAGCAGTGCTAAGGCTGAGTACTAGTGTATCCCCTCCATAGGTATCTTTGGGTGAGAATTTATGGCAATTCTGATTTTAAAAAAAAAAAAAAAAAAAAAAAAAAGGTTTGGAAATGGACATTCTGTTTACTGCCACTTTGTGATTTACATGGACTAATAGGTCCTTTTCACTTACAGCTTCAGTCTGAGTTGTAGCTGCAAATAATCCCCCTATTCTGTTTTTAAGCTTGAGCCCAGCACAAAGTTTGGACAGTTTGATTAATCACTCCTTTAATTAACTCCTTTGTTTTCAGTTGGACCTTAGTTCTGATTCATCTCCTCATGTATTTCTGAGTTCATTTTGTGTTTTGCTTTAGGTTGTTGTTAACTGCTGGCAATGTCTATGATTTTATCTGCCTCTGTGGTCCGTGTGAGGGATGGACTCCCACTGTCTGCATCCACCGATTATGATCAAAGCACGGGAGTGCAAGAATGTAGAAAATACTTTAAAATGCTCTCAAAGAAACTTTCTCAGCTTCCTGATAGATGTACTCTGAAAACTGGACAGTACAACATAAAGTAAGGCTTCTCTTTCATATAATGTAGCATCTTTTTCCACACGTCGCATCCTTTGTCTGTAAAGTTAATGCTTGAACAGTAGAAATGGTTATTCAGAATAATCATAGAATCACCAAGGTTGGAAAAGACCTCCCAGCTCATCCAGTCCAACTGTCCACCTACCACCAGTATTCCATGTCCCTTAGTACCACATCCAAATGTTTTTTAAACACCTCCACGGATGGTGGATCCATCACCTCCTTGGGCAGTCCGTTCCGGCACCTGACCACTTGTTTGGTCAAGAAATTTTTCTTAATATACAACGTGAATTTCCCCTGGTACAACTTGAGGCCATACCATTAGTTGTGTCGCTAATAAGAGTAGTACTTGGCAGTATTTGTATATCAAAAGTTGCAAACTGAGAAATAGTGGAAAGATTTGAAGCCTGGTTACACTTCAGTAGAAGTCCTAGTTCAAAATTTATAACACCTAATTTCAAAGTTTTTGACTTGCTAGAAGCATTTTTGTTAACTTCAAAGTTGCTTTTCACATAAAAATGATCACATTTGTCCTTTGTCATTGCAGTTCAACTATTTCTTATTTATTTTCTCTTTTTAGTCTGCAGCAGATTTAAAAGCTATGTAATAATCCCAAAACTTGATTATCTCATCCGTGGATGAGTGGATGTGTACATATGTATATGTACATACACAATGTACGTGTGTAAAAACATTGACTAAAACTGAATTTATTTTCTTGTAGAATAGAGTTTGACTTTTCATTAAGCATTAGTTCCTTTGTTATCCCAGTATTTTGCTTTTCTGATTGTGGAATATGAGATCAAACTAATGAAGCTGCCTGTTACCTAGAAAGACATTTGAAATTCTGGTTTTGTTGTCTCAATTACAGCTTTATCAGTTCTCTGGGAGTAACTTACATGATGTTGTGCACTGAGAACTATCCCAGTGTTTTGGCTTTCTGCTTCCTGGATGAGCTTCAGAAAGAATTCATCACTACCTACAATATGATGAAGACAAATACTGCTGTCAGACCATACTGTTTTATAGAGTTTGGTAAGGATCTGATTTCTTTTCATGCTCATTCTCACACTGACTCAAATGCTTATTTAAATAGATGTGCAACTTAATATACGCAAAACAGAAATGTCTGAGGTAGCTTGTAGCTGTGCTTCAGGTGGATTTGGAGTCTGATGTAACTCCCATTAGGATCGGTTCGAAAGAAAACAACTCTTGGCTTTAAATTGGGCTACTAGAGTTTTATACAGACATTCAGGTTAATTTTGGCTCATAACTTGTTTGACCAAATCAGAGTTTAGCTTCTCCTAGTTAATCATACATGGAGCTGATGACTTTGTACTTCTGAACCTGTGAAGGCACTGAGCTTCATAAATTCCTCAAGTAAAAGATTGCGTTTTCTTGTTGGCTCTTAGCTATGCAGCAGTTCTGATTCAGTGCATGGAAAGGAGATGTTTTTATTTGTCTTATGATAGGCATTTAATCTTCTGTCACGCAAGCTCCAGATACAACTAATCTCATATAAACCTGATTGCAGCTCTTATGGATTCTATTAATATCTGTTGCTTTAATACTGTAATCTGTGTGTTATTTTAAGTGTTCTTATAAGTGCATCAGAGCAAAAAACCTGCAGTTTTGGAGGAAGTTATAATATATATCAATATCTATCTAACAAATATTGAGGAAATGCTCCATCTAGTTAATTTCTCTGTAGTTTAGTCGGTCTATTAGTAACAATATTTGTATGATGTTTGTCTATAAAGACTTCCTTAAAATTATTTTATGCTTTCATTTTACTAATTGTTGTGTTCGAATGTAGGTCTGTTACAGTCTTTATGTTGCTATAATGTGGTATTGTTTTTCTCTGCCTGCATATTTTGCAGGCACAACTCATACCCAAGTTTATACTTGAATTCAAGAATTAATTTTCTCCTAAGGATGTTTAACTTAGCAGAAAAGCTGGAATAAGGGCAGTAAATCCATTGTATTAGCAATTATTTCAGTATCATGCAGTGAAAAGTCTTGAGTTTATTCACTATTATAAAGTAATTAGCTTTCTAGAGATTCATTTTTTTCCCTGCAGAATTAAATAGCACGTGATATATTAGTCACAAAACTGAAATAGTATTGGAACGTGCCAAGAAAAATGTAGGCATTTCAAACCATCTATTCAAGTTTGAAAAGTGTGTAGTGCATAAAACTGCGTGGTTTTGGGTCGCTTTATAAACAGAAATCCATCAGGATATAACTTTCAAATTTTACACAGATAATTTCATTCAGAGGACCAAACAGAGATATAACAACACGCGTTCTTTATCAACAAAGATGAATCTTGCTGACATGCAGACAGAAATCAAACTGAGGCCGCCTTATCAAATTTCCCTGTCAGAACTTGGTTCAGCTAATGGGTTTGCACATTTATCTGCAGCAGAATATAAGGGTACCGGTAAGATATCTGCAGGTAAGTTTTAAGCTTCTCTATTTGCATCTTTAAATGACAAAGATAGAGAGTTGTCTTTATTGTAGTCTTTCATAGAATCATAGAATGGCCTGGGTTGGAAAGGACCACAGTGATCCTCTAGTTTCAAGCTGCTGCTGTGTGCAGGGTCACCAACCGCCAGACTGGGCTGTCCAGAGCCACATCCAGCCTGGCCTTGAATGCCTCCAGAGTTGGGGCATTCCCAAAATGTTTCTTCTTCAGAGAAAAAAAAAAAAAAGGTTTTTCACTACGGTATTCATAAAATGCATGTTATATCACGACAGTTTTATGCTTTAGCTTAGATATTTGTTCTCAGCCCTAAGTGTTCCATCTTTTTAAGGCGTTCATAGAGAGCTATGGGCCTATTCAATGGACAGCTTATCGAAGGAAAAAATCTGCATGAAAATAAGCAAATGAAAAAGAGCACTTAACAAGATGATTGCTTTGGTGTTTTGGTTTTTTTTTCCACATTCTATGATATATCACAATTTTAATTATGTCTGCCCAGAGGGATGCGGATGCTTTGAAATTTCACAATCAATGGATACTTCCTAAGTGCTATGCTAAAATAAGTTCTATCTGAAATAAGTGCTTTATGTGTGATGTCATTTTGTATTGTCATACTCACTTAAGCAGTCTTTAATATTTCTTTTTTAAACTTCATTTGACCTGATGTAGGAAGTAAACATGGCATGATGTGGTTTTCAACTGGGCTGAAACTTATGCTAAGATTTCTTATTTTGAGTGCTCCGAATCAGTTTGTAACTAGAAGAATTATAAACAATAAGCATTTATTTATTGAGAGTTCTGCCTGCATCAAAGTCAGCTGTACATTTAAACTGTTTATGATGTGGCAGATAATCATCTGATTTATCTTTTCCCCACCTCCCCACAGCCTGTCTGTATGGAAGCTGTTCTGTTGTCCTCTTTCATTCTATCTTGGCTTCTGGTTATTTTCCCCCTTTTGATTACTTCTAACGTTCTTCCTCCTCTGAATTCCTTGTATCTCTCTGTTCAGTTATCTGTTTTCATCCTTGAACTGCTGTAGAAACTTGCCATCAAAGGGCTGCATGTCAGTGGTTTCCGGACTGGTTCGGCCCAGTTCCATGACCAGCGGGGCAGAGGGATTTGTGGATCCGCACCTCTGGAAAAGGGAAACAGGGGACCCCAAAATAATTGAAAACAATGGCAATAATCTGAGGTGGAACAAATGATTTACTAAATATAGTGTTAGCAAAGTACAATGAGAGAGAGAGAGTTTGTCTGAATGGTAGATAGGCCTCACCACAGTGCTGAGGTGAGAAGTGCAGTCCAGTTGAGTGAATGAAGGAAAGCAAACGGCGAAGAGCGGGCGAAGAAGAAGGCATCAGGTGACCTTGCAGAGAGTTATATCTCCTCGCTGACTGCAAAGCCTCCTGGGGAAATGTAGTTCTCCGTCGGACAAACAATTGGGACTCGAGCATCAGAAGTCAAACCCCCCAGTGCATTACATGATGTTATGGTGTGGAATACTATAACAATCATAAAACCCATAACAGCTGTACATTATACAAGGCTTGCACTTTCCTCTTCCTTCAGCTCTTCCAGTTTTAGATGCTACTGAATAATAGCATCTTGAATGTGACTTCTGAGCATGTCTGCGGACACCTTCATAATACTTCACACTTGTTGTAAATTCTCTCCCTCCTTGAAAAGAGCCTTCTCTGGATGTTTACTACACAGACTGTTCACTGGACTTCAGAATTTCCCTTTTGCTTTAAGGACAGCATAAAATCATAGAATCACTCAGGTTGGAAAAGACCTTAAAGATCATTGAGTCCATGACCTAACCATACTACCCTAACTAACAAACATCTGCTAAATCATGTCCCTTACCACCACATCCAAACAGTTTTTAAATACGTCCAGGGATGGTGACAAAATCACCTCCCTGGGGAAAACCTATTCCAGTGCTTAACAACCCTTTCTATAAAGAAGTGTTTCCAAATATCCAACCCAACTCACCCTAGCACAACTTAAGGCCGTTTTCCTTGTCTTGTCACCGATGAGAGGAGACCAACCGTGCTCTTGCTGTGAGCACCTTTCAGGTATTGGAAGAGAGCAATAAGGTGTCCCCTCAGCCTCCTTTTCCCCAGACTGAGCATCCCCAGTTCCTTCAGTCTCTGCTCATAGGGCATATTCTCCAGGCCCTTCACAAGCCTTGTTGCCCTTCTTTGGACCTGCTCCAAGGCATCTCAGTGTCCTTTCTGTACTGAGGTGCCCAAAACTGAACACGGTGCTTGAGGTGAGGCCTCACCAGTGCAGAGTACAGGGGCAGGATGACTTCCCTAGTCCTGCTCACCACACCATTCCTGATACAAGCCAGGATGCCACTGGCCTTCTTGGCCCCCTGGGCGCGCTGCTGGCTTGTATTCAGCTGACTGTCCATCAGGACACCAAGGTTCCTTTCTATCAGGCAGCTTTCCAGCCACTCCTCCCCAAGCCTGTAGGGTTGTTGTGACCAAAATGCAGCACCCGACACTTGGCCCTAATGAAACTCATGCATCTCACAAGAAGATGTGCTGTGTGTAGTGTAACTTTTACATATGCTGTCCTGTTAAAAATATGCCACGCTATAAGTGAAGTACAATAAATGAGTTGGATAGGAAGTCAGGCACAAGTGTTGTTGCATGGCATGGTAGAAATTAATGTGTTTTGGTTGTGTAAAGGTTTGATAAACTATTATCTATTACTTTCTTCTACCTGCAGTTGGGTGTATATCCAAGCTGTAGTGTTTTAGCCTCTTTCTAAATAGTTATCTAAACTTCAAAGTTTTAGTTCAGAATTTCTGGTTTCTTTGATCCTTGCCTTGCTGAAGAGAGTTTTTGATATAGCTGTTATGATCTTGTAAGATCTGTAGATGGACTGACTTGAGGACAGCTGGCCTTTGCCCTGTCTTATCCAGTACCCCTTCGTTCTTATGGTTTTGCCTTTATTTTACCGTACTTAAATGACTTTTTTTCCTTTGATAGTGAAACTGAGATTTATTAAGCCCGGGAGAGCTTCTGGACATCAGTAGCACTGTGCAGTGCCCTTTATAGTTTTTAGGTTTGTTTGTTTGTTTTAATAAGAGGGAAACATTATAATTTCACGCTTCTTCAGAGTCTCTCTTGTTTAACTGACAGCAGTGTTTACTTTTCCTCCCCATGGTTCCAAAGAGGCATTTTAAGCACTTTAATACATGCTGCTTTACAGTAAACCAGTTTTCCTGGTTACAGCAACATGGAGAGCTGTGTGTGAGTTGTCAGAACTCACCGGAGAGCTGCTTTTATTCACTAGTTAGTGAAACACGGGGACTTGGGAGCAAAAGCAGTCACATAAGCCCTAAGCTCTTTGCTGCACTCTAGGTGAGATGGACTATTTAGAAAAGTTGGGAGTCAGAGTTAAAGAACAGTTTGGTGTGCAGGTACTGTATGTAACCATAACAGAGTGATTTCTAGTAGTAGTCCTGTAAGTTCATTATTAAATACTGAATGTAGCACAAGTGAGCTAGCAGAACTCGTTTTGTGCTGTAAGTTACCACACACTGGTAGTCAGACAGCCCTGTCTGCTTATCAGTGTGACGCCGCTTTGGTCATTGTCTTGTTTAGTTTCTGCAACTTCATAAACTGGATGTGTGCAGCGTGCACAGCCAGGATTGGGACCCCTTTCTCTATTAGTGCTGCGGCTCATTAACCTCATTCCTCACATCTTTACACTTGAGTGGTTCCAACAGAATGATTTAAGCATGGTTCAGCAGTCTTTTTGTTTTCCCTGTGTTGCTAAGAGTTTTGCATCACTTCTTCATATTTGCTTTCTGTTATTAATTATGGAAAGGCACAGTCAGTGCAAACAAACACAACCGTTATGTACTTGTGATGTTAAGATAAGCCTAAAGGAAAGAGTGTTTTAATTTTAATGTCCTTCTAAACACTGTCTGGAAGGCCTGTATGAGATTTTAAGGTTGGTAATGTGCTGTAGTTTCAAAACTATTCTGTTTCTGCCTATGGTAGTACTTCCTGGCTGCACTTTTTAAAGGTAGAGGAGAGTAATAGGTTCTGGCTCAGAGTGTTCCAGTTCAGCAAGCAGCTAAATAAGTCTTGATAGGTCTGCTAATACATTAGTGTTAAAGAAAAACGAAGATTGTGAGAGGAGCTCTTAAGTATGTGACCTATTACCTGGCTATTAATTGTGGGCAAATTTTACTAGCAAGTGCATCATTTGCATTGATTTCCTGGCATGTTTAAGCAGCTTTTAAGACCTTACTGAGGTCTTGTTGAACGTACAAGAGTTAAAGACTAAATATAGTGAGACAAGTTGGTCTTACAATAATGGAAGGAAAATATGCTTTCCTTCAAACTTAAAATGTTTCCTTTTCTTAAAAAATAATACATTTTGTGGTTTGCTTCAGCAGCCTCTTGTGAACTAGAAGACTGGAAAAAGTAGATTAATATTGTACTATATTTTTTTAATATACCACTTGGACTGAGTTTTTCTTTTTGTCTTTTTGCAGCTCCTCACCAACGTCTGGAACCTGTGACCCTGCCTGGGATTGTCTCATTTGTACTCAGTCTCCTGTGCGGAGCTTTGAATTTAATTCGTGGCTTTCATGCCATAGAAAGTCTTCTGCAGGTATTGTACCATGCCTCTGAATGTGAGTTGTGCTTCGTGGTAATCGTGCTGTCATCTCTGAATGTGCTTGCTATGTGAAGGAAGTCTTGCCAGCTTTATTTTCACAAATATGTGGTTGTGAGGTCAGATCTTTATGACACTTACGTTGTTTATAAGCTGTGTATCCTTTCTGAGAGGGATGCATTGTTTGTTAATGTTGGGAAATACAGAAGTAATGGAAGGTGAGGAAGGAAGGACCAGCGTTCTGTGTAGATACTTTGGTAGTATTGGGTATGTGAACACCAAATTTTTTCCTAAGTGTATGCCAGGATATGAAACACTCTAATAGATACTATGAAAAAACACTTGTGAGGAAATGATGGACAGCTGTGAAAATCTGGCCTTTTTTTTTCTCAAGTTCTGTGATGCAGAGATCTGTAAAGCCACTTTGTAAAACCCTTTTTTAGAAACCTTTCTGCGTTTCTGTTTATTTTTCATAAACTTCAGGTTACTTATTGTTCTTGGTGTTCTGAAAGGCTTAATGCAGGGGAAACTGCCGAGTGATTTCTTGTTTCCAAACAAAAATGTACAAAAAAAGTACCTCAACCCCCCCATGTTTATTTGCTTATGTGAACTCTGCCCAAACCTTTATTCTGGGTATTGACAGAGTTACATGTAAAGACTTAATGAAATAGTAATCTTGGAGGTCTCAGCAAGAGTTAGCAAGAGGACTGAAAGTGCCCCATGCTGTGGGGCCTTCTTGGCCCAACATGAGTGGGATTTTTGACCCAGCATTTGTCCTGGATATTAGCCAAACTCTGTTATAACTGTGCTTCAGCAAATGTGCTGTGAGGCAAAGATTTGCCCGTGGTTTAGGAGAGTGCTGCATTATGTATGTATGTAGGTCAGCTTTATCATAGAATGGTTTGGGTTGGAAGGAACCTTTAAGATCACCTAGTTGCACCCTGCTGCTGTAGGCAGGGACAGCTTCCTCTGGACAGGTTGCTCACAGCCCCATCCAGCCTGACCTTTATGTACAGACCTACACATTTTTGTCTGTGTTGTTTTTTTTTCTGTTTTTTAAACACAGAGTGGAAACATCTGTACATATCAGGTATTTTTTTCCCATCTTTTCCTTCAAGAAAACAAAATTTTCTAATAATCTGTCTGATAAACTTGTTTTGTTTGTTCTTGTGGCCATTAATGTAGAGTGGCCTGCGTTGTTCTCTGTGTAGCGTTTTACCACACCCTAGTGGCCAGTTTGTGTCCTTCTCTTTTACCTTGTTTCCCATTCTTGGAAGATACAGGAGAGTAGAGTTGTGCAAACCTGATTTTAAAGGCAGTTAACAGCATTTAGACTCGAATTTTCAGAGGCATCTGGAGAATGTCCAGTGCCAGCTTTGATTTAGCTTACACAGGAATCTGTGTAAATCTCTGTGTAAGGCTGTCTTAACATACATTGAAGAACTGCCATGGATGCAATCTGGTATTTCATTGAAACATTGTAAAACATTGCTTTTTGCTTTGTTTTCACAGAATGAAGGTGAAGATTTCAGCTATGTTATTGCATTTTTTCTCGGAACAGCAGCCTGTTTGTACCAGGTGTGTTCTGGTGCTTGCCTAATTCACTGAAATTGAGACACATCTCTTAGTCATGCATAAGTGTCAACATAGAATCACAGAATTTTAGAAGAACACATTTTCCTAAATGTCACAGCTACTTGGATACAGTCATTATGAAAATAATTTCTGTATTTTAATGCATTGATCATAGACTGTCGCACAGTAGATTCATACATACATCTGCCTGCTGACATGTTTTTCCAGGTAGTTGATTAAGAGATCTGGTGTAGCTTCTCTGTTATAATCTCCATTGCTTGAGACTTTTGTTTACTTCAAGTACAAGTTTCTTAGCTTAAGTGTATCTAGCATTTCTTTCCTTTGGAAGGATGTGAGTGTATATATTAATACATAGGCACTGCACCCAAGATTTTCTCCCACTTCATACATTCTCATGCATCTCTTTCCTTTTGAGATCTTTCAGTCACTTTCCACTGTGTTTCCCTGTCTGATGTTTTATGCTTACATTTCATGTCTGTAGGTTTTCCATAAAGTAACCCCAGTACATTATATTGTTCGGCTGCAAGTGTAAAATGCTTTGGCATTTTTTGAGGAACATAAATGATGAAAAGAATGAAGTGGAATTTCTCTGGCATAGATAAAACACAGCAAATAAAGAACCAAGAGCATACTTAGATAATCTGATGATGAATTTGGTTAAATATTGGTGTGAACATCATTATTTGCTCTGTGGGAAGAAATTTCGATTAAAAATTAAACCTAAGTGACGCTGGTATTTTCCTTGCAGCCCAGCAAGAACTGTCTTTGACAGATGGAAATGGCTGAAATGCAGATGAGGCAAACTTTTTTTCTTTTCTTTTTTCTTTTTTCCTTTTTTTGTGGAAACGAAGTAGGCAGAACAGTAGCAAAAGTGAAGATAACACAAAGCAATGTGGGACAGTTGTGTCCTTTTAGAGATTTTCCATGTCTTTCCCACTCTTTCCTCTGAGGAGGATGTAAACTGGGTCTTGTTTCTTCTGAAGCAGAACAAAGAGCATGTTTTTGACTGGAGATTGCCAGGAACATCCACTTTACTTCAGCATGGGCTAAGTTAACACCGGTGTTACATGTTTCGAGTTTGACTTGTTTGTGGGATATTTTCTGCTGATTAATTAATAACTAGAGGCATTTCTTTATTGGAAGCTGCTTTCTGTGCAGTAACACCGTTTTTTTCTCCTGACAGTGTTACCTGTTCGTATATTACACAGGCTGGAGGAATGCCAAATCCTTCCTGACTTTTGGGTTAATTTGCCTGTGTAACATGTACCTGTATGAACTGCGCAACCTGTGGCAGCTCTTCTTTCATGTGACTGTGGGAGCATTTTCAACGTTGCAAATCCGACTGCGACGACCGCAGGGGAAGTCCCCAGATTACAATGTGTGACAAGTCCTGGAACATTCAGAGGCGGTCTTGTTCCAACAGATATTCACTCTCAGGAATGTAAAGCTGTTCTCCAAAAGAAGAAGCTGGCTGGATGGCGCTTTTTGGTTTTGTTCCTTTTTTTTAATTAAGCAATGTAAGATGCCTGCGGACGTTTTTCACTTGCTGGTTAAAAAACCTTTTCTTTTAAAGGAACAGCTGAGGACACAGATGAATAAAGAACTAGAGGACAGAAGGGGGTCATATCGTGTAGTAAAATATGTATTGATGGGAGACTAATTTGGGGAATTTGGTGGCATGAAAAAAGCTTTGCTCAAGAGTATGTCAATGATGGAAGGAACATAGAGTATGTGTCCTGCATATCATGCAAGCTCTTCACTTCCAAAATCAGTTTTGCCTTTGTGAGGCAGTAGAGGATAGGCTAAGTTAATATTAAAAATGCTGTTGCGTATTAGCCAACTAGATTTGGAATATGTAATCTACTAAATTTTGGAATGTTTTGTTACACGTTGACATTTGCGTGAGTGTTTTCTTGATTAAAACATAACCTGGAAACTCTTTGTTTCTTGGGATCAGCTCTTTGGCACCTGTGGCCCTCCTTCTAGTGCTATAAACACTTGTATGTTTTGTCACCGATGGTTTCCTTCCGGTTGTCCTTCAAAAATGGTCTGTGTGGACAGGGTTTTGTTTCAGGAATGGTCCGAAGAGTTCTGCCACTCAACCCAGGACTTCCCCTGAGCTGTGGAGAGGTTGAAAGGAAACGGACCAGCGGGTGAGTAAAAAAGAGTAAAAAGGGCTATTCTTCTTCTTCTATACCTTCACAAATGGGAGGGGTAATGAAATAAACAGGAAGATAATAAATCTGTCTGATTAACATAAATGAAAAACCAAATTGGAATGTTGTTCATTTTTGTGGCTTTATGTGTTTTTATGCTGTGATAGAACCTCTTACCTTCAAGAGGGCCATCCTCGAGGTATTCAGAGGTATTCCTCAAGTTTGGGAATGGACCAGGAAACATCTAGCATTCACAAAATACAGTAGCAGCAGTGTTGTACCACTTTCAGTTTCTGTGATTTCTGTGATCAGTTAGATTGCTTTTATATTTGGCAATTAGATGGCAGCTATCTGTGCTGTTTCATGAGATGCAAGTTGAGAGAATTTAATGTGTGATTTGTAGTAATGTAAAAATTCACTGAAATAGGTTTTTTTTTTTAAAATGTATTGTGCTGTTGGATTTGGAGACTGGCAGAGCTTTGCTGTGCTCTAAGGTGTCACAGTTCATTCCAAAATGGTGCGTGTTTCAGTAGGTGTTTAGAGTCAGATTATCACTAAGAGAGCTAGATACTTTATTTAGTTCTTTAAAAGGTCATTTTAGGCAAGAAAATTATGTAAACCTGAGAAAGAAACCAGGCTTTTCTTGCTCATAAAGTCCAGAGCAGTCCTGCTGCCTTTTCACCCTAGTTGGTTGGTAGGGAAGTTCTCATGAACACCCAAAATACCTACTCTGTTTTTGGCTTCTGCTTTTCTGCATGTGAGGACTTTTCTCTTGTGTCATGTCTTTGGTTTATATGTCAGCAGGTAATCTTGTTTTCTCTGTGAGTCCTTCCTGCTGTTTCTTAAGGAATTCTTTTCTTAAGGAATGAAAACTTCCTTTGCTACAGCATGTGGTGCCATGATTGTGTTCCAGTTCTGCTGTCACTAAAGTAGTGGATGATTAGCAGGTGTAGTGAATGAATGCAACTGTTACGTAGCAGAGGACAGTTGGATTTTTGTTTGCTTGTTTTTATGGCACCGATTAAAAAAACAATTTCACAAGGAAAATTCAATGATGCACGTTTGGTAGTCTGACTTTTCATCACTTGCTATTACTGCGTGCTAAAAATGTGGCTTTTGAGCTAGACTGTGATGTCAGGATGTGCTGAAATGTTGTGTAAGATGAAATGCAAGATAAGCGAGAGCAGTTGGTAATTCCCAGGGCTTCCTGTCTGCTTGTAACAATCCAGCGTTATTGAAGGAATAGTAGGTGCTTCCCTGCTGGTAGCTGCAGACATCAAAGTTGGACTTGTGAGGATGGATTAATGAAAGATGAATACTCTCTGGAGCAACGTGGTTTGTTTTGGTTTGAGTTGTGCCAGCCATTCACTGTTGCTTGGCTGTTCTGTGGCATCTAGTAGAAGCAGAGCCCAGGTCATGCTGCGTTTATGGAGTTTGTCCTCTCTAAGGTTGGAATGGGTCCATCCAGCTGCCTCACCATCATTTTGTTTGTGTTTTGTTTTTGAACAAAGGGTCATGATCTGAGTTCGCTTGCAGTAAAGAATCACTCGACGCTTGGCTGATTTGCTGTATGAGGTTTGATTACCCCCGAGTGCCCAGTTTGAGCTTCTAGAAATTTAATTCATTTTTCCTTATGTGCTTTTCTTTAGTGCCTGAGCTTTCTCTTGGTGGTCTGCTCTCTTACATTCAGTATTTGGGTCCAAATCACGTACACAGGCTCTGTCTCTCTCATGTAAGGAATGTATCTAGTGAGGGGATGTAGAAAGAAGGCAGCTTTCCATCCTGGAATGTATTTATGTGGTACTTGGACTGATTTTTAGATATTTCAAATCTAGCAGAGATCTACAAGATGATGGAAAATGGTTTCCTTTGCAAATATTGTGGTTACTTAACGTTCAGTATGGATTCTTCAATATATCAATCATTTCTTTACTGAAGGACCAAGGAACGACTGATTTGGGGTAGTGTGCCTGTGCTGCCCAGCTGAAGCTGCATATTTCTTTCCAGTAGATGGCTGTAGGTGTTTGGATCTGAAACAGTGTGCTCGAAAAGCTGTAGGGCCAGCTGCTGGTAGTGCAGCTTTCTCTGTCCATGCTGATCCTGGGCAGGACAGGCCTGACGCGAGGCACACGGTCTCCCCACCGTGTTGTGCAGCTCTCCTGAGCAAAATGGGGACAGAGAGGTGCTCAGGGATGAGAAGATAACAGCAAACCTCTGCTTCTTACAGCAAACTGCCTGCCTGCTGACTGCCCAATGCTGCTGCCTTCACTGCACTAAAGTGCTCCAGCTTCTTCTGGAGAAGAAAAGCTCGTGACAAGGGAGCAAGAGAATGGAACCTGAGGTGAGTTTTTGCTTGTTTGTTTTCATTTGTTTTGGATTGGTTTGGCTTCATTCAGCTACATTGATCCTGGCAGACTGCATCCCAAATGAGCTCTTTGCTGCCCCTCAATTGGAACATTGCTTTTGGGTTAGCTGGCAAACATCCTAAGACAATTTTGAGAGCTCCTGTTCCCCCCATAAGTTCAAAGTCAAAATGACTGTCTTCAGAAGCAGTGGACAGCAGATTTTTCCCTCTAGGCAGTGTTTTTAGCTGCAGCTTATTCCCAAGTAATGTAATGTAGGAAGATGGGGTCCAGGTGTGCTGGCAGTGCAGGACATCTGTAACAAATGCAGTGCCTCCTACAGGTACCATTTAATTCTGCACAGGCAGACACAATGCAGCCAGCATTCATCAAAATGGTTTTTGGATGGAAAATAAAACACTGAGGGAAAACAGAGGGTGTGGGCAACAATCCTCAACTTAAACGAGAGGGCACAAGACTGTTTTTCCTCCCTTTAGGAATACCCTTGTTCAGCTAGCCCCAGAAGTGGCTTATGTCAGGTAATGTCCTGAGATGCTGCTTCATGACAGCATGAAGCAACTCCCCAGCACCTTCCTGAGGGCTGGTTTTTAAGCCTGTCTTTTAAGACATTTATCCCTCCTTCTTAATGCAGGTTTAGTCTCAGTATATGTACGAAATCTCACCTAGCAAGGAACAGATTTGAAGTCATTCATTCCATTTTTACCTGCCTGTATAAAAGGACCCTGAACTGAAAAAAAATCAGTGAGAAGACGGAGCCTTTTGTTTCCCAGTTCCACCTCAGACTTCTGGGGATTGGTGTAGATAAGTGTGGCACTTAGTGGAGCAATCCAGCAACTTTTACCTAGAAAACTGACAGGGGCTGCGTTGCCCAAGCAGCTGCCTTCTTTAAGGTGTCTTTGTGAGGACAAATAGACAGGTATCTATGGAATGCTTTGGAAACTAAGATCTACTTCAAATACACTTTTTTTATTTTTATTTTTTAAATCAGCTATTCATAGTGCTGCTGTCAGGATGTGTCAGCTGTCCCAGGACTAACGGCTCAAGGTAAATGTGTACAGCATTCCTGCACTAGAGGGGAGTTGGGATGCCCCCTGTGGAGGCAGGGACTGGGAGAGCTCTAAGTGGGTACTGTACAGTACTGGTGTGGCCCCATCATCCCTCTGTAGTTGAGAACTGACTGCTGCTCTGTGCCATCTAATCTCTTCACTAGCCAGCTGCATCTAAAATAAAACAGACACGCTTTACCAGTGAAACAGTGTTTAATATAGTTAAATTACTTAAATAGATTTCAATTTCCATGGGAAATCATAACTGTATCCATTTTTGCAAGATCCAGAATAAAGAGTGTGTGAATACCCCTTGAAATGATCATGACACACTGTCAACAATCACAGCTAGAGATACTGGGGACTTGAAATTTCATTGACAACACAACCTCCTAAGATGAATCGAAAGTTAAGAAGACTGCAGACGTTCATAAAGCAGAAAGCAAACCTAAAAGTGAGTGTATGGCATGGAGGTAATGGAGCTGAGTGAGGGGATGGAGGGGGGGAGGCGGAGGGGGAAAGAAATACATAATGGGGTGATGCAATGTAAGTATTCTGCGCACCAGGAGGGATGGCAAGGAGCAAAAGTATAGTACAAGGGCAGACTTGGCAGTTTTACAGAAGTCTATACTATACTTTTCAGAAATGTTTCCAAGGGGAAGGAAAGGGGCAATGCCATTTAAGCTCGCACTTAAATGGCTTAATGCTAGGGTTATGCTTAGCAATATGGCAACTTAAGACCGACCCATGGATTTTTACTTATTCTTGTTGTCAAGTAGGAAAAAAAATAAATTACCACCACAGTGCAACCATTAAGGTGTTAGTACTACAATAATTCTGCCCTGAGAAGAGTGGAAAAGAACTTTATTAAATGTCAAAAGATTGGAGCCACTTTTAGCGCTAGCCAAATTCAATATCAAAACTCACCCCTCATAGAATATAAAAAATATAACTTTTTAAAATCTTTTCTTTTCTTTAATAAAATATCAAGGGATTTTTCTTTCATAGCTAGAAAAGGTACATAAATGGTAACAGTGAACTATTCATAAACCCCCGCTAGTGATAAAGATGTCGGACACAATATCAATGGCACTGTATTTTAAGGTCACTCATCTCATACACACATTTGCCATCAAAGCCTCTTTTTGAAGATCAGCTAATTAACTCCTGAAAATGGAAAATGTGACAGTTTAAATAAGTGCTTACTACAGGAAAGTCAACTCTGTGCTGCAGTACATAGTTCTTTGTAATGTCAAATGGCAGTTACAATATCAGACGATTCTCATATCATCAGATCCTATTAATCCATCTCTGAAAATTGCTTTTTTCCAAATAAAAGTTCAATTTTTTTTTCCTCATAAGAGTTCCTGTTACAGTTAATTAGAAGGTCTGCTTAGAGCTTTTTAACATGCTCGACAGATACTGTCTCATTAGCTAAAGCTCATAAAATAAGTCCTATATATTGTTAAGATGCCACCTTCTGTGTGAATGCTGCATTGTACTACTGTACCTTGTTGGGTTTGGGTTTTTTTTTTTTTCCTCTTCTTCAGGATTGCAGATTTTTCTGGATTTTCCTTTTAAAATGCATCTGATTCAGCCCGGAACCTCACCTGTTTGATTGTATAGTGATAATCTGAAAACTGCCAAGTCTGTGTTCAGAGTATTATGCACAAAAAATTACACAAGTCTAACAGGTTATATACACCTCCCAACACACCTTGGTGTGGACAGCCTGCCTTCTAATTTATATATAATTTACAAAATATAGAATTTGGTATTTGTTAGATCTCCATGTTTTCAATATTACAAAATAAAAAATAAAAAAAAAAAACAAAAACAAAACAAAAAAAAACCCACAACAAATTTCAGGGGAGTTCTCTCCCACAAAGTGTCTCTTGTTTACATCTAGTCTTTCCCATGTAAACTGATATATACCGAGGATGAGCACAGAAGACTTTGTAATAAATATGTTTGTCCAACCTTCTTTCTTGATCTCGATCTTCCCCGTCAGTAGATGTGCCAGCCCCGCTCAGAAGAGCAGTCATTGAGCCATGTAAAAGAAGGGAGAAAAGAAGGCCAGGGCTAAAATGTCTTCTCACACTAAAACATTAACGATGCCATTCTAAAAGGCCTTTTTGTGTGCTGCAACAGTGGGTGTCAATTTTGAAAGCCCATTCAAAACAGCTAATAAAAGCACAGTGGTACACTTCAAATAGCTGGCAGTATGGGATGGAAACGTTATGGGAGTGCAAATCCATTCCAAAATAATGCTTTGTAGTGAATCATACATTCCTTCAACCAAGTAAATGTTGTGTTGCGTCAATAAATACTTAAATAGCTTCTTAGATCATCCTGCAGTAGCAGCCTTGGTAAGAACTCCAAATTCACGTCTTATCTGTGAATGCTGTAGTACACATCTTTGGTCGGTTTAGCACTCAGCCAGGAGCAAATCCCAGGTGGTTTCTCTCCATTGCCTTTGGGGACAGGTGGCCAAAGAGTTTGCTGATACCAGCCCTAGAGTCACTGTGTGAAATTTCAACTGCTTTGCATTTTTAAGTGATTCTTCTCCGAGTCACAATCTTCTGTAATGCAGATCCCACCTTTGAGCGATGCTGCAGTTGGTGCTAACTAATTGGAGGCCCTTCGTTTAGGAAGTAGGTGGTCATTTCTCCTTTGCCTTTGACCTTAATGACCCCTCGGTATTCCAGCTGATAGTTGTTGGCTGCTAAAACCTGGTACATGTCTGTGGTAACCTGCGGAATAAATGAGAGTTAGCAAGTGCCTGTCATGCTTTCCACACAGTCTGTTCATTTGTTTTTGAGGTGAACAACAGGTAGCGTTAAAGGAGGATCGTTCTGTTTCTAAGTTGACTCTCCTATCAGTCACTGAGAGATTGGATATCAAAAGCTGCAGAACAAACACAGCCTTTAGAAACCGAGCAGCTACAGAAGCCATACAGGTACATGAGTTGGAGAGAGCTGCACTTTCCAAGACATAGCTTTTAGGTATTTTGCTGCTCTCAGTTACCAACTGGGGCTCAAAGCGTAGTTTGCAAAATCCTATCAGGCACTTCAACCAACCAGACCTCAAGATTTTGAGATCTGACTCACAGCACTTGAGTTCTAACTTGAGATCTAACTCACAGCACCCACCGACAGACCCATCGTGTGAACGTCACATAAACATTAACTCCTCACATGAACATGAACTTTGACAAACAAGCACCACAAAAACAGCAGTAAATTCCTGTTAATTCCTATCTGCTCAATGGCAAACCCTTTCTTTGTATTTTCTCATCCTTTTTCAGGTAGCTTCTAATATTTCCATGCCTGCCTTCCAAATGCTGTAATGTTGCTGTATTGTTTTGCTTAACTTGAAGAAAAATTGTTTGGGGACTGTCTTGAGGGACAGTTTAAATGGTGTTGGATAAATACTGATCCAGATTGATCTGGTTACCTGACAGCTGAGTTGGAAAGAGACAACATGAACTTTCCCTCTCGGCTTTCACATCAGTTACTGCAATTATTTTTTACATCTCTTCAGTACTTTCCTAGGGAACAACAATCTGCAGGTGCGGGCATTGGCTCAGCAAAAGCAGGACAGTGAAATGAATCCCTGGGAACGTCACTGCCTGAGCACCAAGGAGATGCCTGGATTGCAGCTTTCCATTAACCAGTTTAACTGCCCTCACTCTTCAGGTTGTTACTCCCATTCCAGTAATGCCTGGCTCCTGGCTAGCTTCACAACAGGGAAGGCACAGCAAACAGAGAAGTGACAGACAGAAACACATTTGTGACTCAAATCCTCGCAAAATCAAACAGCCCACACTTGTGTGCAGTCCCACAGGGTGGGTGGCAGGCATCACAGCTGGAAGGAAACTCAGCTCAACACTTCCACTCAGAACTACTTTGCAAGTGTTTGACCCAAGGCTGTTCCACTGGTCAAAATTAAAGGCATAACGTGATGCTACCACTGGCATCCCCCGGTTTGCTTTTCTCTCAGTGCTGTGTAAGTAAGTATATGACATAAATGAATAAAACACAAATTCCAATTCTGATTAAGTTTCAAAAAACCATGACACAGGCACTATAAATGAGTTCTCCAGTGAGCGCCTTACCTGAATCCTGTCGGGCACCCCTGTGCTGTCCATTCGGCTGGCTACATTCACCGTGTTTCCCCATATGTCATACTGGGGCTTACGTGCCCCTATCACCCCAGCTACAACAGGACCAATATTAAGGCCTAGAAGTAGGGGAGAAATGCATCACATATGAAGCTTGAGGCAGGTTGTTTTTCAGTCAGGAAAAGACATCATAAATTAAAGTTGGCTGCTTTGATCAGCTGCTCAATCCACATCTATTTTCCAATGCCAGACAATGGGATAAGGGTTATTTGCCACCCAGCTGCCAAGCATTGGACATGTGTACACAGCTACTGTGATGCTGGGCAGTTGCAAGATGGGCACTGTGGCACCCTGAAAGCCTCCTGAGTAAACTCAACACTGGACATCCTCAGTCTTTAATCTCCTCTCCTGTCTCTTTTATTCCACTGTCCAATACCAGCTGTTGAATGGCACCACTGGGAGTGCGGGCAGGAGAGCACATCGCAGATGCAGTGAGCCCAAGCAGAACCACCCCGTGTGACCATGCTGTGATAACAGATTCTGTGCACAGAGGACTGTTGCTCAATCACTCCTGGTTCTCCAGGGAGCTTTGGTAATAACATCTCAGCCTTAACTGAACTGCTCTGACATTTCACAGAGGCTGAGGCAGGCAGACTATTATTTTCCTGTCACTGGGTACAGAACAATCAACGTCCCTGCACAGCTAAGGTAACGTCTATGTAGTTTCCTCTCTAAGATCCCCGGCTCAGAATGACAGCTACCAATACTTAATCCCATAAACAGTGACATTACCTATCTTCATCTGGAAGTTGTTGAATGAATGTTCATTAATGTATTTCATTTGGTCCATTAACCTCATGGCAAAATCAGCCAGAGCTTTGATATGCGTCTTCCCTTCCTTGTCGTAAGTGGAGTCATTGAGGCCTGACGCAGCCATATATGTACTGCCAATGGTTTTGATCTTCTCCAGCTGCCGAAATTGGTCTTCACTTATTATCTGTTACACAAGAGAATTGCAAGGGAACTGAATAAACTTGTCAAATGCATACATGCTGGCACATCCTTGCCAAGTACCCTGCCTTGATACAAGCACTACAAAGTGCTGGACAGAGTCTCCATTACTCAAATTACAGAAGGAAAGGGGATTAATCATTCTGAGGATGGACAAGGGAAGGAAAGGGACTTTCATCTGAAAGAAAAAGAATTAAAGATTTCTGGAGTGAGGAGAAATGAAACATGACACGAGGATTCAGTAAGCCACCTTCCTTCATAAGCTCAGCAAAGCCCAAATAAATGAACTCATCGTTCAGTTTTCTTTAGCAACACGATTTTTCTGTGACTTACTTCATCAAAATCGGCAATGATCTCATTGAGCAGCCTCAGGCACTCCACCCCCTCATTGTTGGCCTCCAGCTCCACGTAAAACTCAGAGAAGTTGCTTATGGAGGCGAACATGACAGCCACACACTCGCAGGACTGGTAGTACAGTTCATCATTCCGCCGCTCCTGAGCCAAGAAATGGGCTGCCACATCCTTCGGCAAAATGTTGTGGAGGAGGCGTCTGTTATAGGCCTGCAGCTCCTCCATTTCTTCTTTCTCTTCAGTGGCCTAGTTTAGGAGGTGAGAGTGACACGCTTATATCTTTGGGTAACTGCTCTGAGGGAAAGAAAAAAGCTGAGCACGAGCTTGCAGGGAGGACAGAAATAGAAGAAAGGGGGGAATGGCAAAGGAGGGCAGAGACGAGCAATGCAGGCTCACATTTTGCAGTGGAAGACTGTGTATCTGTGTGCCCGTGTATATAAAAGCCAAAGGGCCTTTCTGCCTGGCTGAGTATGTGGTCCCTCCTTTTCCACAAGGTTTATGGGGTACTATGATGGTCATAACATACACTTATGGAGCCCATGAAACAGGTTGGACTGACAGGCTGAAGAGGATTTTTCACCAGCCTGTAAAGCCCTTGGCTCCGGTGGCAGAAGGGGAACATCTGGGCAAAGGGGACCATGAGGAGAATGGGCTGCTTTGTTTTTGTTCTAACAGATGTGGACTTGAGGCTGGAACCAGAACTTCCAGCAGGATGTCTTCAGTACTAGCATTGCCTCAGGTCATTGTCTAAAGTTTGTAGGTAGAAACGTAGAGATGCTTGCTTCTCTCTCTTCCTTTACCCCAATATAAGCTGCAATATTTTACCCCTTGTTTTACTTTTTGCTGTTTTGAATATTTCTAGGAAAAGACCAATGGACAAAAGCAGGGTCAGGCAGTAACTGCAGAACGCACAACAAGCTGAAGGGACACCGTGCAGTTCAGCTTATGGGTGCCCCAGAGCCATCCTGTGCACCACTTGCTCAACAGAGGCAGCAGTCAAAATTCTAACACTGCAAAGCCCTTTAAAACAGGTTTTCTTTTAATTTCCTTCTCCCCTCCCCCTCCCCCAAATGACTTTTGCTACTGCTGGAGAGCTGGAGTCAAAAAGAGAGCAAATCTGGCACTTTTGCACTCCATGATGGACTAACGCAGCACAGCCATCCATATCAGCCACCACATAGAAGGGATTACTGTTCCAACATCCCTCTGCCTCTGCTGGCAAAGGGACAAGCAGGAGCTGCAGTGCACTTTGCATCTTTTCTGGTTTCTAAAACAAGATGTTTGAAACTGGAAATGGGGTTAAGCAAAGAAGGATGTTTTAGAAGATATGTCCAGACAGAACAAGGAAAACATTTGACTCTGCCTGGAGAAACAGTATGCTCACACTTGGGACAGCCAAGTCGGCTCATCTCTTCTGTTATTTTACCATTTATAAATGAGGATAACAATGTTTGTTGATCTGCTTCCTAAGGAGCTTTAATTAATTGCTTCTTCCGCAGCGATTCCTACTAAAATCAGTGAAGTTAGTTATTAGAATGATGTTGTACTATCCAGAAGGTAAAAATAATCTATAGGAGACCTGTGTTCTCCAGCTGTGAGCCGTGGGCTGAGCTGCGACGCGTTCTGCTTGAGAATCACACAGGATGCCCTAATGTCACTCATGGGCACACACAGTAGAAATACTAACAACAAACCCAGGGATGGGAGCAAAGCAAGGCACTGTCTGTAGGATGTTGGTTACCCAGCATTGCTTCCTAGTGGCTAATGGAGCCTGGATACTGAGCCACTTCCACTGCTTAAGAGTAAATGAAAATCCAGCTGTGAATCTTTCACATCCCTGAACACAAACTGACGCTGAACTATGGGAAACAAATCAGCAGTGAGTAAGAGCTGCTTATCTTTACAGACTTTTTATGACAGGTTTCTGCAACAGTGACATGCTCAGGTGCTTCAGTTTGTTCTAGATCTTCAGATCTATGATATTCTATGGCAGGGACCATCCCAAGTGCATTTACAAGGAAACAGTATTAAACGACCAGGATGAGAAGCACTCAGAAGGCAAAGTACAAAAGAAGAAATGAACGTTACTAGTATGCCCAGTTATACATCAGATTCAGCTTACATTCAAAGGCATTTTATAACACTCCAAAAGTTATGAATAACTCAGCAGTTTCATACTAACCCCAAAGACCAGATTCCTCAGCACAGCGATGTCCACTAACCTGGAGTTTCCAGAGGAAGTCAAGCCTTGCAGTGGATTCCACTTGCTGGGCGTGCAAGTACAGTGCGAGGACAAAGACTGTAATGATGACAGGGGTGACGATCTTCAGTGCAACTCGTGTCATTGTTGGAGAGCTGTGGCCAACAAGGAGCAGGATTGCCAGGTTATTCCTCAGTGTGAAGGGACACAGCTCAGCCACACATCCCAGTTCTCACTTCAGGACTAACCAAGCTCTGAAGAAATGGCATTTTTCCTTCCCCTTGAAGCCCACATTGGTCAAAGGAAAGCAACACCTGAAAAAAAACCTCAGGACTTTGGACTACAGGTGCTGGTTCCTAAAGCAGGACCTTGAAATTAGAAATGCAATCCAACTTCCTAACAAACGTTAACATTGACCTAAAAATCATTTTCAAGAGAGCAGCCATACATGCTCAGCCACTTCTACACTTGGCAAAACCAAAATACTGACACCTCTTCAGACTGCATTTAGTGTCTTGCACTGTCTTCCCTGGCTTCCAAAGTCTGGAGCTGTTCTACACTTACTGCTTTACTAATTAGCAGCTTTAAATGTCAGCAAGTTTGCTGATGACACCAAGCTGAGTGGTGCGGTTGATACGGTGGAAGGAAGGGATGCCATTCAGAGGGACCTCGACAGGCTGGAGGGCTGGGCTCGGGTGAACCTAATGAGGTTCAACACGGCAAAGTGCAAGGTTTTGCATTTGGGCCGGAAGAACCTCAGGCACCCGTACAGGCTGGGAGGAGTGGTCCTTGAGAGCAGCTCGGCAGAGAAGGACCTCGGGGTCCTGATGGACGAGAGACTGAACATGAGCCAGCAGTGCGCTCTGGCAGCTCGAAAGGCAAATGGGATCCTGGGCTCCATCAGGAGAGGGGTGGTCAGCAGGGAGAGGGAGGTGATTGTCCCTCTCTACTTGGCTCTTGTGAGGCCCCATCTGGAGTACTGTGTCCAGGTGTGGAGCCCTCAGTACAAGAAAGACATAGAGATCTTGGAAAGGGTCCAGAGGAGGGCGACTAAGATGATCAGGGGGCTGGAGCACCTCCCCTATGAGGACAGGCTGAGGGAGTTGGGCTTGTTCAGCCTGGAGAAGAGAAGGCTGCGGGGTGACCTCATTGCAGCCTATCAATACCTGAAGGGAACCTACACCCAGGAGGGGAGTAAACTCTTCAAAAGGGCTGACAACAGCAGGACTAGGGGAAATGGATCCAAGTTGAAGGAGGGAAGATTTAGGTTGGATGTTAGGGGGAAGTTCTTCACAAGGAGAGTGGTTAGGCCCTGGAACGGGCTGCCCAGGGAGGTTGTGGATGCCCCGTCCTTGGACGCGTTCAAGGCCAGGTTGGACGGGGTCCTGGGCAACCTGATCTGAATGTGTGTGTTTGGTGGCCCTGCTAGGCAGAGGGGTTGGAACTACATGATCCTTGAGGTCCCTTCCAACCCAGGTGATTCTGTGTGATTTAAATGTCATTGTTTTATAGAAATTCCAATAGCTGAGAAGAACATTAGCATACATTCCCAACTCTTCCAGCAAGCCAGCAAATAAAAATGGTTTGAATACCAATGTTAGCATGAAAATATTTTGATAAAAGCTTCAGCTTGTAACTCCAAGTATGATCTGTGCTCTATAAAGCAAGTTCTCACAGGGAGAAGGGTGCTCAGGGAGCATCAGTTGAGATAAAAGAGCACTACTCACTGCATTTAGGGCATTTGTACTGCATTGCCCCAGAACACAGCAGTGTACATACAAGTACCAGGCACTGCTGAGAAGTCAGTGTGCTGATACTGCGCCTCGAGAACAGAAAATACCTACTGATAAAACCCATACAAATACGTAATGCCAAAGAGACTCACCATGGTAACGTTGAATTTGTTGACATGCTGGAAAAAAAAAACAAAAACAAACACACAGACATGGTTAGTGGAGTGCTTTGCTGCCTCCAGCACCCGCCCCTCTGCACATAATGCAACAGAACCTCTGCAGTGTGGCACTGCTGACGCTGAGCGGGGCTGTAGCCCTTTTAAAGCAGTCAGCAACAGAAAGATGAGGGGAGAAAAAAGGACCTTGTCTGTGATTGTGCCACGTGGTTAACATGGTTAAAACACCTAAGGAGCCTTCAGAGTCAGAGAATCATTTGGGATTTTAATGTCGGTGTGGGATATTTAGCAAATGCTTGTGCATCTGTCACTGCTTCATTAGGTCAGGCATTAAAAACTGATTTAAAGGAGCCTTGGGTGAACGGCTCATGAGAGATAGTTACCTTCTTCCCCTTGCATTCTAACATGGAGACAAGCCTAGCCCCTTTACCCCATCACTACTCACTTCTGCAAGGTGCTCCTCTCCTGTGCTGTGCTCAGCTACACGTACTGCACATGGGAGCACCGAGAAAAGCCTGATGCAGGTTGCTGTTTCTGCTCACTGCACTTGGCATGCAAAGGGCACCTATGAAGCAGAGCTGCTGAAGATGGAGGGCAAGCTTTTCTTACAGTGAAAGGATGGAGAAGAGCTTTCTAGTAGGTAGCAGCTGGCTGAGTTCCTGACTGATCGATTGCTTTAGTGCTGCTGGTTTTTTCTCAAGTGTGGGTGGAGTATTAGGTGGCTGAGAACCAATATATGTATCTTCTAAAATACTGTTTATTTCGAAAGCAAGCAAGCACTGGATTTGCTTGTCCTGACTATAGTGATGTTGATGCACTTAGAGATTTGGAGGCTGCTAATGGGATACAGTTCTAGCTGAGAATCTCACATTTGGCCAGGTGTGTCAGTCTGCAGCTTGCTCGTGCTACACAGAGCTAGAAATGATCAGAACTGAAAACACTGAGGGAACCTAACTGGGCATAAAATTAAAAAAAATAAAAGCATAGCTACCCTCTAATCTTGATAATGAGAGCATGCAGTTCCTTCTGACATGGATTCTGCAACCCGTGCTGCCTTGCACAGATGTTTTCCCTTGGCCAGCTCCAGCGCTGACCACACAATGAAGCCCAGGTTGTGTGTGGCTGGGGACACAGCTCCGGGGCCAGCTCCTACATTGCAGGATGGATCCAGTTGGAGCTAGAGATGTCTGGTGCACGCAGCATGGCTCTTCAGCTCCCCTAAATCACTGCCTGGTCAGGGATGACTGCCTGCTCTCATTATCTCTCAGTCTTACAACCAGGCTGTGGAAGATCTGACCCTCTGTGCTGAGCCTGCAGCTCACTGTGGGTGTTTTGCTTGCTCTAAAATCAGCAGTAACACAGACTATGGAATGCAGCAAACGAGCTCACGCTGGCCCATCATATCTTGAAATCCAACACATTATTATAATCTCCTGAGTAGCATAAAGGTAAGGCAGTAATCAGTAGCTCTGAATCCCGTTGTACTTCCCATGTCACCGTGCTGGTGTGGCACTACAGTCAGGATGAGCAAATCCCAACATACTGCAGTCAGCTCTCCAGTTGCTTGCATGCTGGTTGGTTTGTACACAGAAGTGCGAAGCGACATCTGCATCACTTCTAATTAGTCAGAGCCCAATAATGGCTGCAGAACAGACAGTAATTATGGAGCTACAACAGGCAACCAATTAAAGTAGCATTAGGTCATTATTGCTTTTTTTTTGTTTTTAAACTATCAGCTGGACAAGAAGGTCCATCTCTGAGCCACGCGTCACACTCTGAGCTCCCCAGATGCACAGAGGGACTGCCAGGCTTTGGGGCAGTAAGCAGCTGTCCTTAGGGCTCTCAGGACAAAACAAATGCAATTTAATGAGAGAGAATACAGCACCACACAAAGTTATTTCTGGGAAAACCTGCTAACCTTTTCCACTTTATTACTGACATCTTGATTGTGGAATGACGTAAATTATACTTCTAAGTGCTCTAATTTCACTTAGTGCTTGACTTACAAGAATTAAATGATATTTGGGATATAAAACCTTTTGTTTCTTGAATTCTGTTAGAAAATGTGAAAGAGCTTCCACTGTTGGACTACACATCATCTGTAAAAAGAAGTGAGGGAAAACCTCATTCTCCCATACCCTTACAGAAAGCTCCAAGGGGTTTCCTACATGATTTTATTTGTACGAATTAACAAAATAATTTAAGTGATCACTGCCAATGGATGTAAAAGTCACACCTCCATCACTTGTTAAGGGCTACGCAGAAATGGTAAAAGTCATAGGATATTTATACAGAGGACAGAAGTAACCAGGCACATCCAGCTTGTGGGGTTGAATCAGTATCAAGAAATTTGAGCAATTACACAAGCTGCTTTTTAAGCATACAAAACAACATAGGACCACAGATGTATTCTCAATCACCCTCCTGTCTCAAGACTGAAACGATCTTAGCTATAATCCTTGACTGATAATTTACCTAAACTGTCCTTTAAACCATCAGTGTTGGAAATTTTTCCTCTTCAATTCTCTCTCTCCTTACCAGATCTTTACCATTAGAGAGCTTCTCATGCCTATGCAAATATCCTTCGCTGTCACTTAAGTCATGACTTCACGTTCTACCCACACTCAAGCACAACTGTTGCCCACAAGGGGAAGTCATCAAAACAAGTAGTTAACAAAACAATCCAACTCCAAAGCTGTTGAGGAGGACGAGTTTATGAATGTGCCTCAATTACCTCCCTGACATGCCCTTCAGGAGAGGGGCAACCCTCTCCTGTCATTGGATGGAGGTTGGAACCACCATTAATATGTGACCTGGTGAAGACAAACTACCTTTTTAGCAAAAAAAGGCACCTGGCTACTCCCAACCAGTCCAGGTCCCACAGCTGAGGATGTCACAGTGAGACCAAGGTGATGCAAACACGTGGCCAAAAGCAGCTGTAAGGAGATCCCTAGCCAAATGTCAACCACCACGTGATGCCAGCTGTACAATCAATAGGTGCACAAAGGTTAGGCTTAGTAAGGTTGTCGCGACGGTAAGATAACCAAAATAAAGGAATGCTCACCAGTGTTGCAGGCTCGCAGTAAACTCCACCAGGAGCCATCTCCAGAAAGAGATGCTTCCTCAGTGGCACTCAGCACTTAAATGGGATCTAGGAGAGCTGGAGCCAGCTCACCCCTTCCAGTAGCACAGGTGAACTGCCTTCACCTGTGCTCCCACAGCTGACTCACTGCTTGCCTTAGGTGGTCAATCAGAGGTTCAGGCTGTGATCAACAGTTCCCATACACAACCCCAACCTGGCTGTGACATACCAGAAGTCTAAATATTGCAGTGGTTCGTTATCACATCCCTGAGCCACCTCAAATTTGCTGGAGATGTTTTTCTTTTTGAGAAAAGACATTTCTATATTGAGACTGTATTATCAGAAGAAGTGAGAATGACTAACTGCTCCCCATTTCAGGAAGAAAAATAACACAGATCCACTCTGATTGCAGTTATATTTTGTTATTAATAGGCAGTTCATTAGTCAAATCCCAGATTTAAAAGTTCTTAAAGGGAAATGTGATCCCCAACTCTGAAGAGTTGAAGTGGCTTTAATTTACAGCTGTGCCTGTCCTGCCACCATGCCCTTGCCTTGCTTGCACCATGGCCTTGGCACTCCCATGGCTGGAATCACTGGCTGAAAGAAATTAGGTGAAGATTTCAAAGTGAAAGGCACTTACTAGGTGTTAGCTGTAACCAGGAGATCTGCATTGTCAAAAAGGTTCACCCCTGGCACTTCCACAATGAGAACATATATAAATTCAATGATTAACATAAGGATCAGTTTTCCAATACAGCTGATCTGAAGGAACACAGAGCAGGCCAGGAGACTCAATAAGACACTGTAGGTAAAGTACTGTATAAAGACAAAAAGGGGAAAAAAAACCATAAGAAAAATGAATGTCAGCAGGATAAATCAAATTTGAGAACAAAGGAAACTGAACAGAGGGATAAGAAAGGGATTGGGAGTCATGTGGTTGAGTTGAATGAACATGTAAACTAGGTTCTGCGTGTGGGATCCTCCCAACATTACAGGGGATTTAAATGTTAAATCTGAACTGAGGACAAATACATTGTTCTGGTTTGAACACTGTTTTACACTCTAGAGGCACAAGGCTCACAGCTGTAGACCCAAAAGCTGTGGTGCAGGCTCACCCTGGACATAGCTGTTAAATTAGCAGAAAGCATCAACCAATTATGCTGGAATACTTCCTGTTTTAAACTAAAATTCTGGTCTTGAAGCCAAGTATTTGCACATTACACGAAACCAAGGGAATTAAGAATTCCCACTGTCGTGACTTAACGCATCAACTCGAGGCCAACTGGAAGGTATTACCCTGCTAATGTGACACTGAACCCACTGGCAAGATACAGGCTGGACACGCTCCTACCAACGCTGATCACTTTTTCTACCAGATGTTGCAGAAACAACACGTGTGGATGTGTGGGAGCAGAGCCCTCTGCCATGCTTTGCTTTACCAGTCACCAGGCACAAACTTCTGCCATTCTGACGCTGAATGTTTAGCGTGCCAGTGCTTTCAAATGTGGCTGCAGGTTGTGAGCTCAGTATACGGCTCCTGGGAAAGCTGGTATAGATATAAAACCAAGAGAGGCACGTTATCCATCTCATCACCTTCCAGGTATCAAATCTGTGAGGCTTTAAGCTTCCACTCTCCACAGACAGAGCGCACCAGATTGTGTCAGAGGTCTGAGACAATCCATCCTTTTGAAAAAGGTTAAAAGCAAGCCTTACTTGAAGAATAAATATACTTATGTTCTGAGCTCATATATTCTATTTGAGAAAATCACTTTACAGCTTGTTAATTGCCTCCTCAGCTTCTAGAAAATGTGTGGATGTTCCTCGTGGCTGAAGGGCAGGATCCCACAACATCCTGAAAGCACACTGGGAGCAACAGGCAGCAGAAGCACCAGATCCAACATCCACCCTGCAGAGCACAGGTTTCCCCCTCCTCAGCCCATTGAACAGCAGAGGCTCAAAGTGGTGACAGCGTCCCCTGCGTGCACAATGGTTGCTCCCCATTGCTTAGAAACATCCCTATCCTGAGCCATCATCACTCCTCCCCACCTTCTGACGGGCACAGACTGTTTCCAGCTCTCCATCATGCCAGATTTTGCTACTGGGTCTTTCTGGGACACACTCAGGGCCTTTGCAGGGTTGAAAGCCAATGTAATGCTAGTTAGAAAAACCTCACTGAATCAGACTGTGACAATATTTCCATTAGGTTAAATGGAAACCTGTTCAGTAGGACACCAGGGACATCAGTAGCATCTTGGATATCTGTATGGTTATAAATCAGGCATAAATCTGAGAGATCCCCAATAATCCAGATGACCATGACGTAAAGTCCCAAATCCTAAGAGCTGTGACCTAAAAACTCATGGAAAGATTTTGAATAGCTAAGCAAAAAGGTGATTTTCCTGGGAAAGTATTCTACCTCTGTGTAAAAGGTATTTGCTTTTTGCCATTAGAAACAATCATAAAAGCTTTCCAGTTATTCAGCCCTGAGGGAACTTAAACATGAATGTGGACTCGTGACAACAACTTCAGACACCTGAGTTTGTGTTGGCACTATAAGATCACCCAGGAGCAACCTCCTTTCCTCTGAATCATTGAGATCTACTGCACACTTTTACTCCTCCTTCTCAGATCAAACAAATGCAGCCCATTTATTTCAAGCAGTACCTCTGGAAAGTTGCAGTTGGGCAAAGGACTGTCACAGAATCCCTGCAATGTGCCCAGGCTGTAGTTGGAAGTCAGGTTGCTGATAAGGCATATGTCCACCCGGTCAGGAGTGATGTTGTATTCTGCAGCCATGCAGCTGGCAAGATCCACAGTGCTGCACATGAACTGAAGAAAAAGATGGGATTAAACTGAAAGGCACAGACAAGGAAGAAAAAAGCAAATAGTTTGTAACAATTAAAGAAGCCCTTGAAAATGGCTCCAGCAAGGGAATTAAGCGATGTACAAAATTAAATCACCAAGCTGTGTTTTACTGTGTATACCAGTAAGCACTGCCTCAGCTGAGGCTGTAACTGAAAGCAGAGAGCCATAAGGAGCCTTTGGAGCTACTCCCAAGTCCCAGGGCCATCTCTAGTTTTCTCCCTTTCCTAAAAATTGAAGTAGATGTATATAGGGGACAGAATATTAAAGTGGTTCTTTTAAATACTTGCAGCCTTGAAGCCATTTGTACAAGTGAGAAACCAGCACCTGCAGGGTCCTAGAGAATAGCCAGTCTCCCTCCAAGCCTGAAATCAGCAAACATGGTTGCATGCAAAGCAAAACCAGCCCAGTCCCAACAGTGCAACTTAAAGCAAAGTCTTTCTGCCCCTGGTAAGTGATAACTGCACTCGGAGCAAGACTTGGCACTGTGCAGATGGCCAGAGCAAAGCCCATGCACCACTTCAGTCCCACTCACTGCTGTGGGAGTTAAATGATGCACAGGCCTCGTGCTGGCCCTTCGTGCTGGGATAAGTGTCAGTCTGGGTGGACTTGTAGCAAAAAGCTTTTACAGAATCAGGAAAGAACGCGGGCCGAAGTGAGCGCTAGGCACACAGCGGGCTATCAGCATGCAGCTGTCTGCCTCCCGTTTCCTCTCTGTGCCTGAAAAGCAAAAGGGGACTGACCTCAGATACTGTGAGCATTAGGCAGGATTACATTAAAGCCAGTGGTTGTAAGGGTCACGCTGCTGCAATGCGTGAATAAGGACACCATAAAGAACTTAGTGGGCTGAGGGAATTGATGCACGTACCATGTTGACAAAGGCAGACAGAAAAACCAGGATAATGGCAAAGACTCCGACTAAGGTACTATTGGTCCTGGACTGTACAATCTTCTTAGAAAGAGTCTGGAGTGGTGCTGGGAAAAGCTGGATGTGGGGGGAGAAAAAAAAAAAAAAGAAGACTAAATAAACATATGAAATCACTGCTTATTTAACAAATTGCAACTTGCATTTGAGCTGCCCACATCCTTCAGTGCGGTGTCTTTGTGGATGCTGCACAGGGGTCACAGAACGGCTGATGGGATGACAGCTCTGGGACAAAGGCAGGCAGGAACGTGACAGACTTGTGGTGGAATTTGCTTATTCCTTCCCAATGGGGAACATTCTGCCTGATCTTAGTTTGTGAGCTGTGATAGCACTGTTCACAGGGCTGCCCTCATCCTGCTGGGAGAAGCAAACCGTAAGCCACCTGTAATTGAAATAACAAGGAGCTGGAGCTTTTAAATCGTTGGATCCAACTTCTGAAAAAGCAGAAATTATTATTATTATTTTTTTTTAAAAAAAAAGGAAGAGGAAAAGTGTTACATCCCTTTGATCAAGAAGCAATACTGCAGCACTTTGTGGTGCCATTTCAGCAACGCAGTTAAAAGGCCCTGGCCAGCCCTGTGCTCTGATCCACCCTGGATGCAGAAACCAGCTGGCCTTGGCTTGTCTGCAGCACACACAGGGGGCTAAAAATAACCTCTGCTAAGGGCAATCCCTGCACTTCCCTAAACAGCCCATCCCAGAGATTTGCTGTTATCAAAGCTGGAAGATTTCTTCTAATTGCCTTTTAACCTTACACCTGCAGCACTCTTGGTCTCCAGGTGCTGTGTTGCACCCTACAAAGAAGCAGTCTGTGCTACAATCTAACGAGAAGTGCTGTGCTGCAGGGGTCACACCTCAGCATCAGCCAGACCTCCTTGCACTACATCAATGCGAGACCAGAGACACTGAAACAAACCCTTTCTCTTCCCATTGTCTTTATTGACTCAATACCACCAATCCAGAGCATGCTCAGGATCCCAGCAAGAGGTGGACACAGCAGATCCTCCATCACCCTGTGACTGGGGAGCACTGGCCCTGCAATGCCTGTCCCTTCCTGGCTGCTGCTCCAAGGACTCTGCTGAGGACTGCCAAAGTTTTCCAGAATCCAACTCCCAATCCCCACACACTGCATGAATAACCAAGCCACCAGAAGGTATTTTTAGAGACACAAAGAAGCTAGCAGCACAGCGACATGGCACTGCAATTTAACTATGACTAATGTTTCTATTAAAAGTCCTGCTTTTCCCTTTTATCCTTCCCTCTTACATCTTTAGAGATGCAACGATTTGTCAGTGCATAGCTTCCCACACAGCGACCCTACAACGTAATTACGAAGCAACTGAAGCACTGATTTGTTGGTGACTTTCACAGGAGGAAAAGAGAGGCCAACACAGTGGGAGTTTCCTCCAGGGGGGAGGAGAAGGCTATTGTCTGTTTGGGGTACTGACCAATTTGCACTGGATGAAAATGGATTGAAATCCATGGAAGGCTTATACAATCCCCGGGCTCAGGTGGTCTCTTTCTGTATTCTTTGGCAAATCAGGCACTAAGTAATGCTTGGGAATGCTTTGCTGTGAATCTTGGCTCAAGCCTCTGCTGCCATCGATCCCAAAAAAAGCCTGACTGTGAACCAAGCATGAGATATCAAGCAAAGCCATCAATGAAAGACACTTGAAGTTTAATGAAAACATGTTGGATTTGGGTTTTTTTTTGTATTAATCTTGATTCTCTTTACTTTACAAAATAGGGAAAACCTTAGGTCAGTAAACAAGTGCAGCTGGAAAAAGTCCTGAGGAGGTAACAAATGCCAGAAGCCATAGGAGGTTAGGATTGCAATGGAGAGCACAGCAGCACAGCTGTGCCTCGCATCTGAGCAGCCTCTGCCTTAGGAACAGCCTCCAGGAACACTGCACATGTGTAACCTCTCATTTTACAGAGCCACTCACAGTGACCAGTAATACTTGAGGTTTGGAAGATCTCTGTGGTAGGAACGGGGGACCTGTCTCAGCTCTAGGAGGTCAGCTCTGCTCTAGCAATGCTCCTTCTATGAAGGTAGCCACAAGTCAGGGCTATAACAACTCCCAAAGAGAAGAAAAAAAAAAAAGAAGGAAAAGTGGATAGCTCTCACAAAATAAAATCCCTTCTGTCCTTCTAAGAGAAGCAGAACAATCAAGATGCTATGGTACAGTGAAACTCTGCTCACTGTTGGTAGTTAGCCCACTGGTTTGTATTGTCCAGCACCCTCTGCTGCTCTTAATACCTCAAATCATGCCTGAATGAAGGACAGAACATGGGAAATAGCACCTCCAAGAGTGTACGTATCCTGAGAAACTGGGCTAAAGGATCTAACTCTGTGACTTGGGCAGCCTGGATTCACACTTGGTTGCCACACAAGCTTGAGACTGCTTGTTAGCTCTCTTAAAATACCTGTGTCAAGAAAAATAACCCCAATGGGATAAAGTCAATTCCAGTTCATTCTTCACAGAAATGCGTAAGCACTGCTGGAAGATGTAAGCTCCCTCAAGAGTCTCCAAAAACATGCAGGTGCCAAATCACAGAATCATTAAGGTTGGAAGACATCACTAAGATCATCCAGTCCAAGTGTCAACCCATCACCACTGTGCCCACCGTGAATGTGGGCACAGAACACAGAAGGGGAAAGTAGGGCACTGAGTTCCAGGTGAAAGTCCTAATGGAACAAAGCAATAAATACTAGTGCTACACTGAAAATGATCCACATCCATTCATTTGCATGACAAAAATAAGACAAAATAAAATACAATAAATAAAAACTACTCTGCAGCAACAGCTGATCATAGACAGGAAGGTAATATTTCTTCCTTCTATCTTAAGATATACGGTGGACATGGAAAATCACTTAGATAATTGCTGCTGTGTTGTGAGATGACAAGAAAATAGGAAGTCTTTAAGTTCTGAGTTTTCAATTTGTAATAAAAGCCTTTGAGACATTTTGAAGTACGTTAAGATGATTCTGGAGTGAAAGACAGTATCTCGAGGTAACTTGATGTTGCAAGTCCATTTATGTAACTTATTTCACAGAGATTTATTAGTCTATAAAAAAGTACAATTTTCAGAGGTACTTCTTCCTTAGCCTGAGAAGAAAAATATAAAATAAAAAGGAGCTTCTAGCCCAGTCTCAGGAGGCAGAGAATCAAGCAAGCAAACTACCTATCCAAAGTACAGTCTCAAAATCCTCTTTTTTGAGAGTAAGGGCTAACTTGAACTTTCTGCCGTATGCACTCCCAGGAACATGCAAGAAGTTGAATTTCATGCAGCAGTTTAGATATCAGGAGTTAAGGATTTCAAGAAGAAACACAAACTTGGTAAGTTAGTAGCAAAACAGATGTCTGACAGTGGAGTATTTGTGAAGAGACCATGGTTCTCATGACCTTAGACTCTATTGGGAGAGAACACAATCTCACAGTGGCCAAGTCTTCACGGAGTATCAAAGTGAAGAACTGGAACTTTCTTGTTTATTGCAGCTGAAGGAACTTGGAAAGCCAGACTGGCTGTGTTGGCAGGTCAAGGATCAACTCATAGTCCGTAGAGAATTTTATAGTAGAAGATAATAATGACAGCAAAAGAATAAAACATGATCAAGTTGTCCTGAAAGAGCCTGCTGGCCACTGTCAAAGCCAGAGACGGAGAGGCCAAAACAGGGAAGGAAGGAAAAGAGACACTTATCATGTATAGCAAACAGGCAGAAGTTATGCTTACACTGGTATCCTGGGGTGAACACCTGCTTTCCAACTTTGTGTGGAATTAACCACTGGTATGTAAAACACATGCTTTCCTATCCCGCATCCAAGTGTGAAACAAAACAAATAACGCTGATATCTCTGTGCCTTAAAATTTCCTCCAAAGGGTCTGTAAAACTGCCTTCCTCACTTCTGCGTATTGGTAAAAAGGCTTCACGAAGCAACATGCAACACAGTAATAAAGTAATACCCCTTAACCAAGCACTAGCTAAATATGTTGATTAAAAAATTCTGACCCTAAACACCAAAATCTTTGATGACAGAAGCATCAGACAGGTAGCTGACAAGCCAACCATACAGCAGGAAATACCTGTCCCTAAACAAGTCATCTCATAATCAGATGTAAGCTGAGGCAATAAAAAGGAGTAATCAAAAAGCTCTGGAGCCAGAAGGCTCTATGTTTTCAGGATTTGCAATTTGTACATTTAATACAATGGTCACATTGAATGTTAAATGTAATTACACTGTGGGTCTGGAGCAGAATGCTGAAAACACACTTTGGGAAATATTTCATAAAATCCCATTAAATTCTGATGTTATTCTGAATTCAGTTGGTTGCAGGCACCAACAAACAGACCTCATTTACAGGAGCTTGGAAAGTCAAGGCAAAGAAAGCAAGACTGAACATCCTCTCAGGGTCAGAAGGATTGAAGAATGCCATTTGCCTTTTAAATTCATCATTAATTCAGATCAGTAATAATGAAGAAATCAAAAAGTCCCCAAATTAAAACCAAAACCTTTGAATTTGTCAGAAGAAATGAGTGTTGCCATCCGTACGCAGAAGCTTGTAAAAGTGGGTGACAAACAACCATGTGCTTTGAAACACTCCTGGTGGCAAGTCAGTGAGCTTAAATCCTTCAGAGTTCTGAGTGTACCAGTTCTCAGCTCAAGGGACACAAGTCATCCCATTAGCACTGTTATCTCTGACTTACACATCTCATTGCTGGTGAACAAGCAGGACCAATGAGATGCTGCGCTTGACTCCCTTTAGAAATCTCATGAGCCCAAGGGAAGTTTCATGAGTTGTTAAATTCAAATTTAATCTAAGGCTTTCATTGAGAACAGTTCATAAGCTCTTATTAAACAAGAGGGAAAGCTTGATTCTGCAGATCTAGCTTTCAAAAACCAAAAAGAGGTGAAAGGTGCAAGTCTGTCGAGCTCCCACCTTCAGCTGTTGAAAATGGAACAGGGAAGATAACAAAAGGGAGGTAAATCATCTGCCTGTCATAATCCATTACCTAACTGTCTTCTGCAGAAAAATTAATGCTCGTAAGTTATTTTCTGCTAAGTTCTGAGTAACAAAGCTCAGCTTGGATTGAGGTGCCTGAATCTGTATGATTTCCATGTTCAGACCCTGATAGAATGGAAAGACCCCCCAAAAGAGCATATAAAGCCAACTAGCATCAGCAGTTTAATACAAACACCTATGAGTGAAAAAGAAGAGCCTATCACCCTTCCAAAACACTGACTGCCATTTTACCACAAAACGCCAAGAATAATTAGTATGACTTCAGATTTCACACAACAAATTTCTCTGCTTATCAGAAACAGTTCAAGAATGAGCTCTGTATACTCATCTGAGAATGGCTGATAAAGTTATATATGTTTATGGCTTTTATTTCCCCCCAGGACATTTTTCCTTGATGATATTTCACTTCTGATTATCTGCCTACCCAAACACGCATATGCAGCAGGGGACGGCGCACAGGCTGCTCTGCAGGAAGTTTGCAGGGAGGAAACGAGTGATCAGTGTTTTGTTCCACATTGGGAAATGTGATCTTCTTATATCAATATGAGAGTGCCTGCAGAGAGAGTGGGGACTTAATAGACATGCAGATCCACAGAGTGATTACTGCTTGCTGAGCTAAAGAGATGCCAACCCTAACATCTGTTTGCTGTTCATTCTGTCTTATCAAAGCCTTTTCTGTAACCCTTATCACACAGTGTGGACAGGATGGCTAACAAAACATGCTCTGTTAGCTGAAGAAACAAGTTACTGATCCAGTTAGCTTAGCAAAGGACTCTACAAAGAAAACACATTGCTTACCTTTACACAGGAGTAAATGATGGAAACAAACACCACCGTGGTCAAGATCAGAAAACAGGTCAGGTAAAAACCCAGCATAAATGTAGAGCTGAAAGCAAGGAGATTTATTTTTAATGCATACCATATAGAAAGCTACAGGTCTGATCTCTAGACTATGGTATTTGTACAAGCTATGACACACCACACAGGCTTTCCAATTAGGATAGCAGTAGGAGATGCAAGGCGCCTTGAATACCAACAGGTAGGCTGCCATATTTGAATTAGTCACATAGGCTGCAGAGCAGAGAATGCTGCATCTTTTATAGCAATCACCTTCCTGCTGAGGTGACAGCAGAGGGACTGAGAAATATCTCCTGTGCTTGAGGAGGTGATGGAACAATTTATTACAGAGGGTCAGCCCTGCTGGCTGCGGGCTGCAGACCCCAGGCAGGAAAGCGTGCTGTGCACTGCAGTGCAGCTGAGTGTATGTGAAATCCACAGGGAAGGCACATTTCATGTTAAGCTGATGAAACTCTTTTATCTGTGCTCCAGGTAGAGCTGGGAAACCTGGTGCTTTTCTGAGGGAACACACAAGGGAAAAGCTCAGTGGGGACGGCCCTGCCACGTCTGAGCTTCATCCTGTGAGTGGAACAGGAGCAACCATGGCACAAGGATGGGGGTAACAGATCTAGCCTGGTCAGCTTGAGATGTTCCTCTGCTTTCTCTGTTCCTCTCAACTTTGAAGTACAAACAGGACCTCAGGGCTAACTTTGTACTATGCATTTTTTATGTGTTTCGATCATGGAGATATTCAACAACAATTTTGTAGTGATTGGTCTCAGTATGAAAGGACAGGCCCCCTCCCAGGAGTTTGCCTTGCTCATAATTTAAAGGAAGTACTCTTGCAACATGACATTAAGGCTAACCACACCAAAGCCAGCTGGTCTCTGTGTTCTCTCATGACTATTAGGATAATTGTACTTGCTAATTCACTGTTTGAGCCTTTGTGAAATTCACTGAAGTGATTCCTCTTAATCATTGCAAGTCACCATCGCCATTTTGTCTCTAGTGTCAGACTCAAATTCCTTTGAAGCTCTGATGGTGACACATACACACCTGTGGTTTCGATTGCAGCTTAACTGTTACCTTCAACAGATGACCAAAGTTATGCAATTGAAATATTGGAAAAAACAACCCTAAAGTAGTGGGAAAATGTATCTGATCCTCGTTTAAACCGTGAAATTTTATTTTAATTCAAATCAAATTATCTTTCAGACAGATCAGGCTACTTAAGGATGCCTAAAAACTTACCAGAAGTGCTAACCACCCCCTTCCAGGTCATGAGGAAGGGGACGGAGCAGCGTGACATTTATACCACACTGCCTGTAATATGAAAGAGTCAGCCATATGGTTGGTGCAGATCAGAAAGTGTCAAGTTGTCATTTCAATGTTGAACTGGGTTTTATGGAGATAGCTTAGTGGCTGCTTTGGGAGTTTGATGAGAACCACAAAGCCTCGTAGAGAGCCTTTGCATGTGAGAGCTCAAAGGGGTAATATCCAGCCAGCAGATCTAAAGTGTAAGCCATTAGTAAGCGAGGCCAAGCTCTCTAAGAATATTTTGGCCATTAGCTACAGTGTGGTATTTGCTTGGATCTATCTGATTTCAGTTTTAACCTCTAGTTTCCCAAAGCAGATCTGTCTGTTTACATAATGCATTTACACTGAAGTTATTTCGCTGATCTAACATTTCTGTGAGCAGAAGTGAATGTCCTCTTGCCTGGGAGAGAGAATGACCTCAAACAATAGACCACACACTATTTCTATGACCTTCCAAACATCTCTGAATGGTACAAACCAGTCTCTACTCTGAAAAGAAGTGCAGTGTGAACAGACGTAGAAGCAGTTGTAATGACAAACAACAGCACTGGAACTCTCTATAAAAATTTTTTGTCTTCTTGTAATGAAGATGAATTTGGAGCATTGTTAGAGCTTCTGAGATCTTGTTCTTCAGATTAAAAATGACTAACTCTAAATTTATTTCCAACACTGCAGTGTTCAGTGAATGATATATTATTGTTACTAAATGAGAGCACAGGAAATACCAACATGTTTTAATTTCAAGGGATTTTTTCATGAACTCTTTGAGAAGAAATACCATATCTGCAGAGCTCACTGCTGGAAAAGATCCAGAGAGTTACACTGTTCCTTTCAGATGCAGGAACACACTGCAGTGGTTCAAAAGCTCTGTGCGCCACAGCCCTGAGGAGCTTATTCCACTTCAGTCCCTCTCTTGCCTGGGGAAAGAAATGACTGCATCCCTTAAACCCCGGGTAAGCTATCAAAGCTTAGGCATATGCAGCCTTTTGTACCTTTCTTCTTCTTGCATGGCTGCTCTGAATCCAGAAGAACAAATGCACAAGAGGTTAAACCTCACCTGTGAAGCAGACCCTAAAACCTCAGCACTCTGAGCAGTGAGACTGTGATGGGTTTTTCACCTCTCTGTTCTATTGCATTTAGATAAGGGGACAGACCAAACTCATGCTGTGAATGCACACTATGCCTCAATAGGCACAGTAAGCTTACAGCTTAGTGATATTTGTTTTTCCACGGCTTTATAAATGTGCCAAATCAAATTTTGTAAAGTGGAGGTAAATGTAAGAGAACTCTTGCTGGCAAAACTGAAAGACTCACATGCCAATGAGGAAGTTTAATATGCACTAGAAATGAGTGGAAACAATAAGCATCACACATAACTCAAGAATGAATTATTTAAGGATTTTCTTTTCCCCTTGGTGCTCTGACTTCTCAAGAAAAAAGCAACAAAGAAATGTAGGCTAGAATATTGGGGGGGCAAGGGAGGGGAGCAGATAGAAGCAAAGGTGTGATTAGATAAGATACTCACTGTGGCACAATTATGATCTGAACAAAGCAGATGAAGAGGAAGACTAGGGAGGCACAAGCCACATAGGCTCCGAATCTGTCGTCCACCTGCTTGGAGTACTGCACAAAAAGCAAAGTTTTACACTAGTGGAAAAATTGGCTGCTGCCTTCACCCAACCAACAAACGCTTGTTTCTTGGCTTCCATTTCGGTTCTTGGAAAGAACTGCCAGTAGGAAAAGACTAAGACTACAAACTCCCCTGGTCCCTGGGCAAGCTGTAAGGGTTCAAACCCTTACAGTATTCCAAAGACCAGGGAACAAATCAATACAGCTGGATAGAGAGAGGGTTCAAAGCCTGGTCCTTGCATCAGAGGAACAGAAATGAGGATACTTGGGACCAGGATAATAGGTCACTATAATCAGACATGAACTTCTTCTATGGGAAGCTTCCTCCAACAAGGATGAATGCTGCTAATGAGAAAACCTTGTTTTCTTTTGTGCAGACAGCTTGGCTCACTCTAACAATAGTGCAAGGATGCTGTGGTTTTCACACAGTCACTCCTTCCAACTACATGTCAACATATCAGTCACATGGGAGCTGCATCCAATTCCCAAAGATGCTTTCTTTAGCTTGAAGCATGGTTCTCAGTACAAACGGTCTCAATATTTGAACCACGAAATGAAAGCTGCTGAGAACAGGTGAACTGCTAATTTCCTTAGCAGTTTTCAGCTATAAAATTGAAGAGGAGTGGGGGTAAATTACATGCTTGTGCTTTTACTTGATCCCACACAGGTTCATTGAATAGCTATAAGTCCTGCGAAAGTCTGTTTTCACAGTAGGCTGCAATTCATTGAATTTCAGTCATTGAAAGAGTATTTCTACATAAAACGAAATAAATAGTGCCAACTTAATTTCTGAAATCTTATCCATTAAATGGTGAGCTTAACATGGAAACTGCTCAAGTATCCCAAGGATCTGTGCTGGGATGAAAAAAAAAAAAAAAAGAGGAAAAATATGACATGGAATTTCTTTGGGCAGTTAAAAACTGTAGTTCACGTGGTACCCTTAACAGTAACTGGATTTAACTGGACTTAATGTTACAGTCCAAAGGAAATTTTGTCTCTATTTAATAGACAGAGAAATTGAAAAGATCTTTGCCTCACAACACAAAGATATCTGAAAGCCATCAGCTATTCAGGACTCTTGGTCTACTGCTCTCCTCTCCCAAATCTGTGTGAGTGAGAACTCTAACTGTCGCTTAAAATGGGTTCCTAAAGACAGAATAATGAACCTCAGTAGCACTTATGGCTCCCTGGGTGGCAAGGCATTACCTTTTTCTCCAGGTCAGGCTCCCTGAATGTTAAGAGAAACTTGCGCACGTGCTCAGAGCGCAATCGGTCAATACTTCTGGCATCAATGGCCCGGCCCAGAAACTCATCCACTTCATCTTCTGGGTTCATACTTTCCTGTGTATTCCTGAGGATGTGGGAAAAAAAAAAAAAAAAGAAAAAAAAAAAAAGGAACATAAGAGGGTAAGATAATTGCCTCCTCTTAACCACATGTTATCATCTGACTCTATAACAAACTGTGGGTTAATGGCATTTTGCTTATGACAACTTTGAGCTGGAAAATGGATTGTGAGCTGAGAGGAAAATTAGACCAGCTGCACTGCGCACTGACAGCACGCCAGTGAAAGAATTTCATTTATTTGCCTTTTTTTTCTAAACAACCTCCAAATCAAGGAGCTTTCTTGCTTTGGAGTCTCTTTACTGTGCTTCATCCTCACAACTAGGCTGTAATTCCCCTCCACTAGTCCTTAGACTTAGTCTTCCCTGCTGCACTATCAATGATCTATGTAACCAGCCATATTCACTGTTTCGCTATGATTATGTCTACAATGATGTTGGATATTTCAGGTTGGATATTAGAAAGAATTTCTTCGTAGCAGGAGAAGTTGGCATTGGAACAGGTTGTCCAGGGAAGTGGTGGACTCATTGTCCCTGGAGGTGTTAATGGAAAGGGTAGCTGCAGTACTTAAAGACACGGTTCAATGGGCAATATTGGTGGTAAGTGGATGGTTGTACTGATAGATGATCTTAGAGGTCTTTTCCAACACTAACGATTCTATGATGTCTGCAAAAATTTCAGAACTTGAATAATTCTCCATTACTGAGAAAAAAATTGTTTACAGAACAAACCTTTGACAAAAACAAACGTGGGGAAAAAATGTGGCCTGACACCCCACTGCTTCCCTCATGCAGTTTTTATGAGTAAGAGAAGCAGACAATATTTCCTGTTTACAAGATACTTAATTCACTTGAGCTAGGGAGAAGGTAGCAAAAAACCCTCCCCAACATAAATTAGATTCTGCTTTCCAAATATCTGGAAGATTTTAAGATTGCTTGTAATATTTGTTGCCATTTTGTTTTTGATACTCATCTACGGTTTTTGAAAAATGTTAAAAAAAATAACATCAAAAAATTAATTGCCCCAAGGCAATTTGCACATGCAGTCAGGAAACCTGAAGCACCTCCCAAAATTTATTGCTGCTTCTTAAAATTTAGTCACTTGCTGATGCCACTTTAATGGTCTGCCTTAAAAGTAGCCATGGGCAGAAATTAAAAGTGCATTCTGAAGTGCTGTTTTTCTGTTCTGTTTACATGATTGCCAAGGACACAGAAGTTGCACAGGGGTATATTCCAATGGACAGCTATTTCTGTGTGCAAATCCCACGGTGGGAATGCAGCTTCCAGCTCATGTTGAGTGACCTTCACCTTTGGCACTCTGACCCAGGCTCTGACCAGCAGGATGGGAAGCTGCAGTGCTTTCTGTTCTGAGTTTCGTTTGCACTGCAGGACAGGGCACAATGCCCAAGGCTGCTGCTGGACTTACTGGCAGGGTTGTGCTGTGAGCAGAGGCTGCTCAGCACAGCCTACAAACCAGAACATGATGCCATGCTCAAGGTTGAAGGCCCCATCTCAAAGGAAAGGCTTTTTGCTGGACATGGCAGGATTATAGAGGCACTCTGTGCCTCTGCTCTGCCATGTACCTCTCACCAAGAGAAAGGCAGACCAGGCCTACTGGCTCGTTGCCACCTCTCCTGCCCCTGGCCAGCCAGGCTTCTCCAACACGTTGGTGTCTCTCTATGGCCGTGTGGCAATGGCAGCTTGTCCACCTTGCCTCAGTGACTCACTACTGCTTCACCCAATCAATAGTTCAGTAGGGTTGGAGCAAAACAGTTGTTTTCATTTTTGGCCTGTAGTTATTTAGTTCCTTGACGGTCATGTATTCCTCTTTGAAACTATAATGAAGTTTTGTTCCCTAGAAGGACAGGAAATTCAATTTACTTCCAGATGCTCCCTTGGAGGAAGCACGTCTGCTTAAGCAATCAGCAAGTGGCTGCTTACTTTTCAGCCCATCCTCACAAGTCTGTCTTCTGGACCCATAAAAGAGTAAGGAAATCATTACGGTTCATATTTACAGAATGTCTTCCAAGATCCTGCGAGTTATTTACACACGTGGGTCGTTCACATTCAGTCATTTCATACACGTATGAGAGAGGCAATACATTTTCCTCCAGAACTGGAGCAAAGAGTTGGCTCAGCATCCTCGTGAACCTCAGTCACATTTCAACCTCCAGTTGAACAGCAACATTCAGGAGGATGTGAAGAGAAAAGAAAAATCTGCATAGGCTTTGGTCACGGCTGTCTCCAGTTCTGTAACAGGTCATTGTACTGCGGAGGGCATTTCTCATACTACATCTTCTGTGGTTGCAGCTTATGTAAACACATTTCTGCAGTTTTTAGGTGACCTTGCAGGGATGTTCATTGCAAAGTAGCCACACTCGAGCAAACAGCAGGGAAGCCTGATCACCTGCACATACTCTGCTGGTGGGGCGGCTGCTCTGCATCCTTGACTGTTGTACCCCTATTCATTACTGTACAGTAAGTCTGGGTACATCTGCATAAGTCCTAAGTCAAAAGAGCAAATGTTCTTGTTCTAAGGAGAGCCCTGAAGGCTGTGCTCTTAAGTCAGAGTGGAGCTACTGCCATGGAGTAATGAAATTCATATGTGGAAATGTGTTTTCATATATTGATAGTGTGTGAGGGGAAAAGCAGGGATTTCAGGCCCCCAAGAAACTTTCAGAAACACCTCTTAAAAGTGCTGTTGAGATCTGTACAAAATGCAGCCAAAAGAAAATTGTTACAAGGGATGGGAACAACATGAACAGAGCTGGGAGCAGCTTTTGCACTCTGCTTGTGCATGTGAAAGCTAGCAACTGACCCAGAGAAGTTGGCTTCAAATAATCCAAAAACATTCTGCTTATTCAGTTACTTCCTGCAAATGAAGAGTGTGAGAGCGTGACCAGAACTGCCAGAACAACATATATGCCATAATTGTAAATGCCTCATGCCTAGGTTCAATGACTACATCTTCACTCAGGCGAGTGTCAGGTCCTGTTCTAAGAGATGCATGGTGCCTCATCCTTGCTGTTGGAAAAGAGCTGTGCTTTTGCATGTGAAAGCACAGAACTGAGTGCTTAGTGTCTAATTTAAACAATGCCATAAACATTTCCTGGCAGAGGTGGTTTCTTTTTAGCCACATCTTTATCCCTGAATTAAACAGATTGCTGGATCAAGAGAATCTAAGGCAATTAGGAGATTTTTTTTGTGTGTGTGGAGCAGGAGTGAAAAAAGCCTGCAATCTGTATAGTAAGATAGGGGCACGCTCAAACAGCACTAGTAAATACAGAGTAATCCTTGCCAGCAGTTAGCAGCTCAAGTAACCTTTTCAAATGGCAGGATGGAGGAGAGACATGACCATCCTTGGAGTACCCACCTGTGGAGAAACCATTCCTCACTCACTGAGTGACTCATCCGTAGCCCAGCACCAAGGCAGGAGAACTTATGTTCTCTGACGTGAAACATAAGGACAGACCCTATTTCATGAAGAATACTTAAAAATTTCTGTATTCCTCACAATTATTTTGTTGCAATCTGTTAGATCTTTTTCCTCCAAAATATATCCAGTATCAGTTGAGTACACAGCAGCCATGGACACAAGTTTCTCCCCAGATACCCTGCACCACACCGAAACATCTCATGGTGCTCAGTGGTAAATGTTATTAAAACAGAGTTTGCAGTGAAGGGCAAGAGGAGGAGAAGATCCCAAGTATTGTCACGTCCAATCTTACCACATTCCTTTACTTCTAGGGAGTTGCACTCAGTGCTCAGCCATCATAACGTGAATTTCCCTAAAGGCACATTATTTAGGGCCCACAGAAGCATTCAGCTGCCCCAGCATACACAGACCTGCCAGGTCCTTATTGACAGCCTGAGAAATGTGATAAAGAGCAATAGCAACATATTTCAGGCATCAGTCTCTTCTACTGTCACCTGTCTTGCCCTGAGCAAGCTTACAATTAATGCCATTCAGTGGTTCTGAATAAGAAATAATTATAGACACCCTCACTACAAGAAATTTTTTTTGTAATGTCCAGCTGTGGAAGTGAGAAAGGGACTGTATTTTTTTTTTCTTCCTCCAAAAGAGATTTTTTTTAACCACCAAATACCACTCATGTTTTATCACTATTTTTGCCACTAAAAAAATTGTTAGATATGAAATACATCAAAATGCTGCTCTAGCTTGCTTGCATTTTACAGCATGAAATTATGAATTCACCTTTTAAAATGAACTGTCATTTCTGTGTTTACTTTTGCATGTAGGAATTAGTACTATGTAATAATTAGAAGTACATACATAAGAAGCACTCAGGAACTATATATGTCATTTAGACATACATAATTTGTTCTTATTGGAAATGTTCAACACTGCTAGACACACTTTTCATGATGATTTTGTTCTTGGGATATCGTCAAAACAGCAAAGACTGAATAACACTGGGTGGGGTGGGGTGGGAAAGAGCAGCAAAATGTTTTAATTCCAAATGCCAGCTAGACTCAGACAAATCAATAAATGTTTTGAGACAGTGACAGCTCTGACTGCACATCAGTTAACCCCGTGTCCTCAGACTGGCTGCCCCTACAGGAGAAGTCACTGGGGGGTCCAGGCACTATTGGCTGCTGGGCACTAATTTTTGTCCTTTTTTAATATGAGAAGAAAAAAACAACCAACAACACAAAACCCACAAACGTAACAGCATATGACAGAAGAGAATTTGCTTACTTGTCCTTGGGATCCTCAAAACCCTGTAAGAGAGGAAAAGGACACAAGGGTTAGGAAACAGGCAAATCTTAAGAACTCAAAGCATGCAGAGAACGACACTGCAGAGGAGTTTTTGGAGCATTCACTGTTAGGTGCGGATGGAGAGCCTTACCAACCCACGGCAATGTTTGTGCTGCTGTGTCATCGGGCAGACAGAACAATTTTAGAAAAACACTTGGCTTTCAGTATAAATTTATGGAAATGGAGATAAGAGAAATGCTTCAGCTGACTGCTGGCACACGTTATTTGAGATACAAAACTCTGACCGCTAACATGGCACAACCACGTATTTAATCCGGCACAGCTGCACCTCTTTATTTCAGCTGGGGATTGGCTAAGGGAGCCCAATGCATTTTGCTTTATATTTTTTCAGCAGGAACCCCATAAGAGTCTTCTTCCATCTCCTCATACTGCATGCACACACAAAAAATGTGTTTCCTTAAATAAGACTGCAGAAATTGTAATTTCTGTGTGTAATAGCCAAAATGTTTCACAATTCCTTTGGGGCCACCTGAACTGAGTGTGTGCATTTATGGTCACCCATAGCTTAAGTGGCTAGAAGACCCCAGAGAAAACCGTATGAAGGCACACACACTTCTATATGTTTAGTATTACCATATCTAACAGACCAAATACCGCGAAACAGGACATTTTGCATGGGATGAAACAAAATCTCTCCTCTGAAATCTTGGCTCGACTTTAACTGAAGTTAAGAGAGGTTGTATACTTGACAAGCAGGGTCACAGGCACAGGGTTTGTACCCTGTGTTCCAAAACATAAGAGAAATGTAACTGGGAGATATGCAACTTTGCTTTTGTTTTCCTCCCTGAGGCCAAAACCGCTCAGAGGACATGAAGATGTTCCAGCTGCTGGACCTGCAGCTGCTCCTGGGTTGGGGGAGCAAACAGAGGCCTGCCTGATGCTGCATGACTACAACGAAAAGCCTTTGGGCAACAGTTTTCACACAGCTGCGTTGTGTGTCACAACAAGAACACGGACCAGATTCTAAAGGAGAACAGATTTTGCCCTTGCGATGAGTTAGCAATGTGGTGGCACAGCAATGGGCAGAAGCAAAACCAACACAGCGACCCTGGATGACATCAACTCGGCAAGTGGAAAAAAGAGGTCCTGGTCCCTCAGGTCAACAGGCAGGACTGTGATTCACAGAGAGCTATGTCCATTTTTATACCCTCCGTTTCAAAGTCAAACCACACCTCAAAATAGAAACTGCAACTTCGACTTAACCCGTCCGAAATCCAGATGAAGGAAGGCTCTCAGTGCCATGTACTAACCACCAGTGGATTCAAGTGCAGTGGGAAGAAGGAAACAGTAATGTTGATTCAATGTTAACATGTGCACTTGCCCAAGCCAAACAAAACATGTACTTTTGATTTCACGTTAAACAGTGCTGAAGGGATCATTCAGCTTCTTGTTGTGTGGCTTTTTTTTTTTTTCTTAATCATTCTACAGTTGTCAAGAATATCTGATTTATTTATTTATCCTCTAAGCAATGCTAAACTCAGTGCCAAGAACGAAAGCTCACTGATTAATCATGGAGACAAAATGCTTAGTAATTTGTCTGGTGTCATAGCCAGTTAGGCTGGAAAAAATAAGAAAATCAGCTGAAGACGGATAGCTACCAGCCAACAAATGAGGGGGAGAGAACTGATGTGAAAACAGACAGTACTTGCTTATTAGATAGACATCAAGTTCACATTTTCTAGCTTATCCACGTGGGAAATGGATGACTGACTGCAACTGGAGCGTCTCCTAAAATGGTCTGATTTTCATGGACTGCTGAGAAACTATTCATCCTACTGATGTCCTGAAACCAAACACAGATTTCAGACTCCTGCCTTCTAGGTGCGCATGTTTGGCAATACAAGCCAACAGGTCAGTTTACAAGAAAATCTCAGCAAACATATCCTCAGTAAATGCCACAATACTTCAAGCGTGAAAAAAAATGTGGGCTGCATGTTTAGCTGGTCATTGACCAGGGTGAACACTTCAGCTACACAGAACTGGATTCTTCCCTGCCTTTTTCCCCCAGCAAAAACACTGTAAGTAAATTCTCTAAAATAATACAGAATTAATTGATTTAGTTCTTCATTTTTAAATACTAGATTGTACTTGAAGCCCTAGAAGTTATTCGTGTTGGCAGCTCAAACAAAATTAGTGCTTTAAAATTAAAACCTCACAAAAAGCCTCTTTCAGGTAGAGCAAAAAAGGAAATGATTATTCTATGTTCTTTACCAAATTTTCTTCTAACAGTATCTAAATATTTAAGAGTGACATGAACTCTAATTAGAGAGAATCAGCTTACAATTAAATGTAGTAGGAACCTCTCTGAGTTAAGCAAATCAAATGATTCACTTCAAATGTTCCCATTTCGTGAGAAAGATTCTTCAAGCAGAATTTCCAAAAATGGAATTGTTATGGAGAGAGGTCTGCAAGGTTATTTTAGGAAAAAAAATAGTCCAAACAAAAAAAAAAACAACAAAAAAACCCATAGCTTCTTTGAAACTGATAGCATATAACAGGAGATCTTTCTCCTTTGCATTGAAACACTTTGCTGGGAATCAGAAAATATACATCTCAGAGATCTGAGACCAGAGATTTTTTCCTCTGTTCATTAAAGCTTCAGCCTCTCAATTGCATGCCGAGAATACTTTTAAGCAGGGAGATGATCGTGTGCACAGTGTCATGCTGCTCACCCTCTTCAGGTTGGGAAGGAAATTTCCCCCTGGGCTCTGTCTAATGTGTTTTCAATTCCTCCCACTTTATGGGCATGCTTGGTCCATTACAATCATTTGAAAATGGTCACTTAAATTATTTCCTTTCCCTTGCACAAAGCTTGAGCACACTGGTCTTTTTCCATTTCCACTGCTAGCAAACAGTTTCATTTCTTGATGTCTTGGATGCTTTCCTCCAATTAAAATCCTTTGGCTCAACACAGGTCTTGTAGGAATATGGGCTACAGTAATTTGGCTTCACTCCTAAAGACTAACACACTCATGGCCTAGGAGACAAATGACCACAAATCACAGTTTCCTCACAGCATGCAAAGCAACACAGACAGTGAGGCCAGCTCTCCTCCCCTGTTCACCTCTACTGAGATGAGCTCAGGGATCTCTGCATGGAGTCCCATCACGTGTGTGCAAACACCTTCAGGTGAAGGAGCTCAACAGGAAATGAGATAATGAGCGTTGCTGCTGCAAGCAGCCCTGATCTCTTCTGCCCATGCTGCTGGAGGCTGGGTAGCTGTGCTGGGCAGTGCAGTACCCAGCCTGTCTAGGTATGGAGCAGCTTTAAGCTCCTCAAAGGTACACCAAGATTGGCATTTCTGCACACACATATACAGAGATCTGAGCACCCAGACAAAATAGCTGATAAAAAGCATGTTCCCACCATCTATGAAAGAGGCAATAAGAGGGTAGGAAGAGAAAATGTCAATTCCTGGAGTAGAGTATATAAATCCCCTCTTGATTGCTCATGGCCTTATGCCCAGCAAGCTGAAGCAGTACCAATGGCTTTCCAGGGTGCTACAAAGAAAAGTCTGGGAACTGTCAGTAGGAATGAAAATGGCAAAAGTGGTGATGGCTACAGGAATCAGACAGAAATGAGTTCAGAGAAATTCAGGAATAGCTCCATAACCACAATGACGGAGTAGCCCTTGTTACAGTCAAAATTCTTTTTCTCTAGAAGGAAACCCAAGGCATAAAACTGGTCAATGCTAAAGGACCTCATGCAATTCTTATTCAGGCACTATTTTAATACCCCTGATACTGGGATTTTTCCCCATCCCCCAGGAGACTGCATTATTCTGCCATCAGCCTGCAAATGAAAAGGTAAAAGTATTTAATAATTGCTTTGAGACTAAGAAAGTTCTCTCTCCGAATTGAGGAACATTAACCCAAACGTAGCTGTATCAGCTCCCATACAGGCAATAATACCCACTGATGAACTGTCTTGCTCTTTTTTCTTTTCTACATGGGATTATTAAAAAAAAACCCAACCATGTATTATGGCAGGTCAGGTGGCTCTGAATTTACAAGCACTTACTTTTAATGACCATCCTCTGTGGGAACTGACGTGCAGGAGAAAAAAAAGAGGGAACGTGATATTACTGAATCTGTCCCAAAAGCTTACAATTTTATAAGGGATATTTTATGGAAATCTACTGCACTAACAGCTCATGTGACTGCTGCCTCTCTTCTTGACTTCTAAATTAACTAAGCTGTTTTCTTTGAAGATTAATACAGATTCCTTAAATAGAATAATAAAGCGTTTGTCAAAGCTGTGACAAGCTGACTGCTATACCATAATGCTTTGAATCAAGAACCATGAGAAATAATACTTCTAACTTTGAGAACATTAGCTGTAATTATTAACATATTGTAAATACGCAAAGAAAAGTGGAGTAGACTTTACACCCTTTTAGCTTTTTCATCTAGCTCCAAAAACAAGATAATGGAGGAGCTGATGAGCTCTGTGACCTTTTTAATAACAACGTGCTTGGAATGCACAGATTCCACCTTAAAAGCTTTGCTGGCAACTCCAGTAAAGATTGCCAGGGCAAAAATGTCAGAGAAGCTAATTTTGCTTGCCCTTTGCTCATGCCTAGCACAAAGACCCAAATGAATGGGACTTACATGAAATCTGAAGTACTGCAGACTTACAAATCAAGACGACAAAGTGAGGTTTGTAAGGGCTCACGCCAGCTTGCAAAGATGTTCCACGGTAACAGAGATTATGAAGATATACATGGAGACAGAAAGGCAGAGAGTGGATGGAGTTAAAAACAAACCTGCTATGGCTCCACCACAAAACTAATTATTCACCTCCATTTATCAGATTTTCAGTACTGTGTTACATTCTGCCTTTGTCTCTGTGGTCACCCAGACAAGGCTAGGAAGGCAGATGCTGTTAGGTATAAGAACAGAAACAGAACTGAAGGACTTTCAAGCACTCAAGCCAGAAATAATGTAATTTCTATACCAGACTCCAGAAAGTACAGGCACACAAATACACAGGCTGGTAGGAAGGGTATTTAACAAGCATCTAAGTGTGGAACAACAAACTGGCGCAAAATTAGTTTACAAAACAGATCAGTCCAGCGTGTCTGCTACAGCTGGAACACAGACTAATGAGTTCTGAAGAGGAAAGCTGAAGTGCTCCCTTTCTGCATCCCACCCCGCTTAATAAAATAGACTTTCATTCCTCTGCACTGCTCACAGCTGGTGAAGCACTCTACTTTGTTCTGTTCTGCTGAAAATAACTTGTTACATGGCCTCTGTCAGACTGGACCAGACCAAAATCAAGGAGTCATTTGGCTCACCGGATTTATACTATGTAGAACATATGCTGTTGCTTTTGAAATAGTTTTCCCACCTTAATTTTAATTCATTTATGGCTTGGAACTCACTGCCAGAGGAAGGACAGGTTGCTCACACTTCCCAGTTTTCTGAACTCTGAATCCAAATTTCTACATGTCAAAGCCATATCTGCAAATGAAACGGTACGTGATTCTGTGCCTCACTTGTGAGCAGTTACCATACCTTACAAAACAGAAAAGATCCAAAAACAGGTAGCGGTAGAAATGCTCTGAACTGGTTCCTGGCTCCTTTATCTCTGTCTTTTCATCTCTACAATCTAAGTGATGATAAACAACACACTTCTACAGAAATTACTGCTGAACCGAACAGATGCACAGATGTAGACAGATGCCGACACTGAATCCAAATGTGCCCTTCCTTAATTAGTCATCCACTGTCTCTAGAAACGGTTCTGGTGAGTGCCACAGCTTCACTTCTGATGTCAATGTGTGGTGAGCTGCCACTAACATCAGAGGAGGTGCTTCTTGCGTAAAGAGAAACAGGTATCTTTATGTCTGTAGGCTTAGTTTAATCCTGCTAAAAGACTGTATGACTTTTTAGTAGTATCTTGATCCAATCTGCCTTTTCCTGTATGACTACAGTTTACTCAAGGAAAGCATGTGATCGTTGGAAAATAATCAGTGCAGGACTTCCCTGCAAATACTAAACTCTAACTAGACTTCACACATGCAGCTGTAGACCAGCTGTTGCTCTTATTCATCTTTTACAAATTTAATCAAGGTTGACTGCAAGCCCCCATCGACTGGAATAAAATTTAAGTTTGCAGACACAAAACTGTACAAAGCCTCCAACAACTTAAGCAATGTATAGTGCTTTATATGGCTCCCACTCATTTATGTGAGATCACACAGCACATTTGAATCAGACAAATCCTCTTTTCAGAAGCACCAAAGCTGACAAAACTTGCTGTTTTGTCAAACAAATTGGCTTCAGAAAACCCAGACCAGGTTAACAATTTCCTCCCAAGTCTGTCGCAGTGCCTCGGGATTACAGCAGAATGGATTGCCTGAAAGTTTCTCCCTACTTGATTATGGGAATTCGGGAGATTCTGAATGGTGGCAAAGATGTAGCGGGACAAATTCTCCATTGGTGTCCCTGTCCAACTCTGTTGACATTAATGTTGCTATTACCAGATTTAGCAAGTGATTGCTAGAAAAGAGGATAATGGTCACCTCATGCTAAACAAAAACTTTTAGAAGGATGATAAGCCCTCTGTGCCTCATTCATGGAGACAAGCCTGCTTCTCTTTGAAGAGGCTGCACTACTGACCGAAGAAAACTTGCCCTCTGACTTTTCTTTTATATTTTTAATCGCTTCTGATGACAATTGGATTAGATCATCTCAGAGGTCTTTTGCAACCTTAATGAATCTATTACTCTAACCACTGCAGCTGGCACAGAACCAGCTACAGCAATCATTCCTTCGATGCACCTGTTCCCTAATTTTCATTTCCAAGTAACAAGAAAATCTATTGTAAGGGTAAGCTGGGGACAACAAAGAGTAGAAGCGAGTTGTATTTGTGATGCAACACACAGAGAACTGCTTGGTTTAAGACAGGACAAATAGAACAAAGAATTATATTTTATGATGGAAAGACTAGACTTGAAGATGAGTGATGTTTCGTTAGAAAGCAAACACCAAACAAGTATCATGCAGCAGACTGCATGGAGCAGTAGTGCCACAAGGCATTGGGCACTGCCACATGAATAAGGACTTGTTCTTTACTGCCCCAGACATTCCCAGGGTGCTTTTTTTAACCTCACTTCACATTTTTAACATCTACATGCAGTCATGTTTCCCACACGTGTATAAACCCTATTCAATTTCACTTCTGGTTTACTTCATAACTAACACTGAGGTCATACACAATTTCACTGCAAATTAAATGCTTCATAGGTCTCATGCAGGCTCATGGCAGAAACACAGTCAGTCCGAAATCAGCATTGCAGATCTTCAGGGTTTCCTCTTTCTGTTCCTAAGCTTCCTGATGTTAGATCATTCCAGCAGCTGAAAAAATAAAAGGAAATCTGCCCAACACCTACAACCAGGCTCAAGAATCACATTAGCCATTCTGCTCTTATTGGGTTACATGGACTCAGATGTACCTGCTCCCAGTGTGAGTCTTCCCAATGGTATCAGTGGAACACACTGAGCTACCTGCCCATGCCAGACAGTGTAAAATAGAATCATAAAATGGCTTTTGTTGGAAGGGACCTTAAAGATCATCTAGCTCCAACCTCGATGCCATGTGCTGGCTATCAGATCAGATCAGGCTGTCCAGGGCCCCACGCAACTTGGCCTTGAATGCCTCCAGGAATGGGCACCCATAGCTTCTCCAGGCAACCTATGAAATTTCTCACACCTGTGACATTTCCACCCTTTCAGATTTTTATGCAAGGGCTGAAGCACCTGCCAGAAACGTGGGTATAACTGGCTTTTGTCCAAAGAGAGAAAGATGCCTCAAAGTTTAGCACAGCTTAGACTGGAAACTTCATAAAATATTTAAAGATATTTTCTATTCTTTATGCTCTATAAATTCTCCTAATACGGATGTTTTTTTTTTTAAAGAGTATTGCTTCTATATTTGTAAAATGTTTTAAGATGACCCTCCAGAATGAAAAGCCCTGAGGGAAACAAACAAAATGTTTTCAGGAACAGCAGGAGTTCTACAAAGCTCCTTACATAGCCCAATCCTTGCATCTACAAGCTTTTTTTTTTGGATCTTCCCAGCAGCAAATTAAGATGACTATTTTTCAACCTGCTCTTTGCAGACATGGAGAACGATTTACCGTGATACCCTGTCCTTACAAGCCTTCATATATCTGAAGACTTCGTTCTTACTCAATGTCCTCCTCTCTAGACTAAACAAATCTAATGCCTCAGCCCTTCCTCACAGGTCACACTGCTGAAACTCTCCTCATTTGTAATTCTCTCCACTGGACTATCTCCATTTCATCCACTTTCTCCTAAAAGATTATAATCCCAAACTGGACATGTTTTCCAGCTAACTAACACTGAATAGAATCATTTGTCATCTAGAACAACCCTGCCATGTTGGAAGTTACCAGTGCTTGCCTTTTAATTGTTGACTACAATGAAGTTCTTTCACTGTAGAATCTACCACAATCTTTTTTTTTTTTTTTCCATAGTTTTGTTTTGCTGATGAGAATTGATGCACAAGCATTATTTCCAGAAGTCTAAAATTCATCAATATTTATAAAAACAATCTCATATCTGTATACTGGGAAAAGCAAAGTCTTTCTCAGTGTATAAATATTGTTCTAGCTATAAATACACCTGTGTTCTCAGATGCTTTGAAGTCAGTTTATTTTTGATTCTTTTGCAATTAAACAACAGACCAAAGAAACAGTGGGGAACACCAGGCTGGTGTAGGGGACTGTGGGAGCTCTGCTCTTCCATGTATACCATGAACAGAGCAGAGACTCAGGGTAGGGTGGTAACTGTGGTAGGGTGGTAACTGTGACCCCAGCTGCCTCATGCATAGCTAAGCTAGGGTAGGACTAGGGGAATAATTCCGGAATGTTTTAGATTATTGCTGCATGGACACGTGTTTGGGATTTTGTGTTATTTATATGAGTCTGCAAGTGCCTGGATAAACTCCCATGTGCCTGGGGGAACAGCTGAAGGCAGCCAGGACCAGGCAAGGCTAAGCTCCAGCCACAACACAGGCTGATGGCCAGGTGCTGCCCCACCAGCCCTGCTGCACCTCCACGTGGGTGTGATGCTGTGCCCCCATGCCCACACATGGCAGCACTGAAACACTGTGACAGAAGAAGGAGGAAAGAAAAAAGCCTGCAGCTGCCTTTGATATGCATCTGTCTCATCCAGGACTATTACTAATAAATTCTCAGAGTACAGACAGCTTGCCAGAGCCAGCGTTCAAAGGCAAGAAAGAAGGCCAAAATAATTTTGTGTACTTTTAAATAAAACAGATCCCTCACAAAAATGCTATTCAGGGAACTTTAATATTATCTTTTGGAGAAGTCTATGTAGTGCTGCAAAAAATGGTCTCTGTTTTTCCTGAAAATACAGTTGTCATAATGCAATGAGTTCTAAATCCTGTGTCTAAAAGTATGTCCCCTGTAACAATCCCTATTACACCTACATACAAATGTATTCATATCTAGATCAAACGAGCTTTTGCCCTTCTGCTCCATGGGAGGTTTCTGGCCTCCCTGAGCTCGCAAGTTTCTCAGCAAGTTAGCTGATGACACCAAGCTGAGTGGTGCGGTTGACACGGTGGAAGGAAGGGATGCCATTCAGAGGGACCTCAACAGACTTGAAAGATGGGCCTGGGTGAACCTAATGAGGTTCAACACAGCAAAGTGCAAAGTTTTGCGCTTGAGCTGGAGGAATCCCAGGCATCCATACAGACTGGAAGGAACAGTCCTTGAGAGCAGCCTTGCAGAGAAGGACCTGGGGGTCCTGATGGATGAAAAACTTAACATGAGCCAGCAGTGTGCCCTTGCGGCTCGGAAAGCAAATGGTATCCTGGGCTCCATCAGAAGAGGAGTGGCCAGCAGGGACAGAGAGGTGATTGTTCCTCTCTACTCTGCTCTTGTGAGGCCCCATCTAGACTACTGTGTTCAGGTCTGGAGCCCCCAGTGCAAGAAAGACAGAGCTGTTGGAGAGGGTCAAGAGGAGAGCCACAAAGATGATCAGGGGACTGGAGCACCTCCCCTATGAAGACAAGCTGAGGGAGCTGGGCTTGATCAGCCTGGAGAAAAGAAGGCTGCAGGGTGACCTCATTGCACCGTTCCAGTACCTAAAGGGAGCCTACAAACAGGAGGGGAGTCAACTCTTTGAAAGGGTAGATAACTGCAGGACAAGGGGAAATGGCTTTAAGTTGAAGGAGGGAAGATTTAGGTTGGATGTCAGGGGGAAGTTCTTTACAGAGAGAGTGGTGAGGTGCTGGAACAGGCTGCCCAGAGAGGTTGTGGATGCCCCATCCCTAGAGGTGTTCAAGGCCAGATTGGATGGGGCCCTGGGCAGCCTGGTCTGGTATTAAATGGGAAAGTTAGTGGCCCTGCATATGGCAGGGGGGTTGGAGATTCATGATCCTTGAGGTCCTTTCCAACCCTGGCCATTCTGTGATTCTGTGGTATCTACATATCAGTATAAGGAAACTGCACATCACTGCAACATCACCCTGCTCCAGGCAGAGTGCTATCTCGTGATTGCTGTTACAAACACCTGTTTTGACATTACAGGGCTAGGGGACTTCAGGTTTTAAAAAGCAAAGCTGCACTGCCTGAGGAGAAAAGACTACAGATAATTACATACAGGAGGGCTGGGGAAAAGTGGGTGACATGAACAAAGAGCACATCTTGAGGAGCTTTGAAAGCTAGTGCAGCTTACTGAGATCAATGGCATGTCATCCCAGAGGAGTGCTGAAAAAGCCTTTGTAGTTCTGCCCCCCTTCTGTCTGTCTGCACTTTGTATTTCTAAGCAGGCAGCACGCAGACTGTGCGTGTCTTTAAGCACACATAGCATCCATGTAACACAGCATCAGAGGTGGCATACAAATGAAGTACTGTGCAAAGATAGGTGGTGCAAAGCAATGCTTACTTAGATCAGAAGCTAAGGAATTGGTTTTATGATCTGATCAATAAGATGTCCATCTAACAGACATTAAGATCGTCCCAGTCCGTAGAAAGCAGCATGTTTTTGTTCAGAATAAAGCACCTCAGAGATACAGCAGTGGGAAGTACTGTAAATAAAGATTTAAAAAAATGATTCCCCAAGAACAATAAAGACTAGTAAAAAATAAGTAATGCTATATCTAAAAGAGGTTTAAACTGGCTTTCAGAAAATAGCATGGCACATGAAACACAGACATCAGCCTCTCAAAAGAGAGCTTGCTACACGAGGCAGCACAGAAACAGACAGAGTGGGGAAAGCAGCTTAATCTATAAAAAGGTAAATATCATTACAAGGAAAGGTTGAAGACAAGAAAAGGGAAAAAGAAAAGAATCCTTTCCTCCTACTAGCTCAGGATAGTGATGTTTGTAGGACTCAGTTTGATATTTCAATAAATAATTACGTTTTTTCCAATGAAACAACCAGCTAGACATGGCAAACTGTAATTAACACCAAGAAGCACGATACTGTTTGGCATGCTCACACCTTGTTTCTGAACAGGAGGATGCAAGAACTCCTTACAAGCTATTCAAAGAAACTTACAATTATAATTATATGCTAGTGTGATTAGCTCCTCTAATAATGTCATGCCTATTGAGCACGCCCTATTGAGAAGCCCACATTAAAAAATACACTGTTCCACTGATCTGTATGCTTATGTCAGAAACCCTTATTTGAATATCCAAGAAATGAAAGAAACATTACTATGGAAATCAAGAAATTCAGTTTAGCACTGTAAAATAATATTATGATTGAATAATATTAGCACCAACTATAAATAAATGTGCCAGCATTTCCCATTATAAAACACCATATGCAATTGCCTGTAGCTATGCCAAAAATTTTAAGCTATGAAGGTGATCCCCATGTTAAAAATTTATCCAAAGCTTTGGTGACTTGCAACAAAACTTTGACTTCAGGCAACAAATACACGCTTTTGACCATGCACAAAGGATCAAGACAGCATGATAAACTCATTGCAGAAGGGTCACACTCTGGCTTACGGTCACACTCAAGTGAACAAGAAGGAATACAAAAAATCCCAGCACTCAATCAGTGAGTTTTGAGCTGGATAAGCAGCTGAATATCATGTATGACTAACAGAATGTGATTTGCAGTCTTCAAACAGCTCTGACATAACCAATCTGACAGATATACCCTTGCGTAACCCAGGTAAATACATTTCAATTTTGTCCTAAATTATGTTCACATACGGAATATTAGAAGGAATTCATTTGTTTTAAACTTCATCTGAAGAATAATAAGATCACAGAACAATTTGCATACACATGCAAATTATTAAATAGGTGCTAACTGTTTTTATTATTAATAATAGTCTTTAAAATAGAAACTCTCTTTTCTTAATCTTTATTGCAGGAAACAAAGATAAAATCTCTATGTAAAATAAGCCACAAAATTACTCTCAGCCCAATTGTGTTGGTAACTGGCCATTCTTCATTTTAATTTAGAAGTAATGAAGGATATAATTTATGAAATGAAGATGCCTGCTATCTTAGACCAATTAATCCATGTCCTTTATGGTGCATTCTTAAGAGTTAAATAGAGTGGTGTGATTCCTGGGGACCCATGAGCATACGTGCACAGGTAGCTCAGAGGTGAGCAGCACCTGCCTGCAAGTGAGAATCCTCTGAAAGTGCTTAAGTCTGTTATAAGCTAACAGAAATGTGTGCCACTCGCCATTTGAATGCTCGCATTACTGAGCCATTTTTGTAGCTGATCACAGCACCTCCACCAGCTTGGATGAGTTTTCAGACAAGTCAGACCAAAGTGACCAAATTTTCTGCCGTTCAGGCTTCCTTCTCCTTCCAAACCCCCTTGTGCCTCACCTCACCAGCCCTACCTCCAGATGTACTATTTATTATTACTTCTGTAGTCAAAAAACCAATTTACTACCCACATTTGGAAGATGCCCTCAGGACTGCAAAAACCTTTAGACAAAGCATGGAGGGATATATAACGCTGTATTGGGAAAAAAAGACATTAATGGCCATAATGCAAGGCATTACCATTCTCTTCATCTCCTTGGAGACCTGGTGAGCTCCAAGGTGGTTGTAAAAGGGCCGGTCGACACCCCAGTGCGGCGGGTTGTGGCTGATGGAGTTGGTGCGCTGCCGGTTCATCTTGGCTATTGTGGCTTTCTCATCTTTCTGAAAGACAAGCGAGGGAGAAACGTGTAAATAGCCAACACCTTTTTCAGTAGGCACAAGCATGGCATTTTCCACACTTGAAGGAAGAGAACAGCTTCCCAGACACGGCAAGCATATAAATCTTACAATCAACTGAACTGCGTAGCCACTAAGGGCAACAGGACAAAAAAAATGGTCTCCTCTGCCCTAATGCTACCTGCAAATATTGCCATTGGCAGCAATTTCCCTGAAGTCTGGACAAGGTCTTTGTGTTTGCTACCAGAGATGGTTTTGAATCTTGGCTGTACTGGAAGCTTACTGCAAATCTTGTACATTGCAGGTCTGAAAGGTTTCCTTAAAGCTCAATACCAACTGCAAGAGCATGGAACTGCAGTGATTATCTTACCTTACCTAAAGACAAACTCTTTAGGGCTTGGATAACAAATAGCTAAAACCTGCCTATCACTTGGGAGAGAAAACCTATTTCGAGAAAATTGCTGCTTACATGCGTTTATGAAAACAATTAGATGAAATTGTTAATTTTGGGTTGCAGACAGTATTCAGGCATCTGGACATTAAAAAAAAAGAACCAGTTGTTTTAAACTTAGAATTTTTGTTTGTCCTGAATGACAACGTTGGTCAGCATCTGTTTTTGCCTGGAATCCACCTTACTTATCTGTTTATTTTGATTCATTGCTACTGACTGTAACTTGTACCTGTCAAGAGTTTGCAAAATACCTGGTGTTATTTCCATGGAAACCAGAGAGTTAAATGTCAAATGTCATGCTGCCTTAAATTCCTTTTCTTTTTTTTTTTTCCCCAAAGGAAATCAAAAAGAATGTTTAAACTCAGTGCTGGGGAAAACCATCCGATGGCTCAAGTATGGGAAATCATCATCTCTTTTCTTGCAAAGAAGAGACAACTCCTACGACTACATTTCCCATGAGACTGCATGCTCACCATGAGGGCACCAAGCGTTTGGGGCAGGTGGCCCTGCAGGCTTGTCCCAAAGGAAGCACCAGCTTCACCAATGGGACGTGTGCTCCCACACCTCCTGCCACCACAGCTGCAGCTGCCTCCATCCCCATGTCGGACCCACCGCCGCCTCAGCTGCGAGCGCTGGAAACTCCACTGCTTGGCACCAGGGAACTTCACATGAGCAATCCTGACAGGGCCACTGGATCACCTCCAGGGGAGCAGCACTTTAAGGGCTAAAAATACACGAGCATGATGCAACGCCGATGTGCAGATTTGAGCTGGTTTGAGGTTTTGGTTTTTAAAAGTCATCGCACTTTGTAGTGCTTGCAATCATTTGCAGCACTTTTTGTGGTTTCTTTTTTCATGTATGGATTTTTTTCACAATTATGCTTCTTGTTTTATACAGCGTGATGCCAGAAAACTGGTAGAAAATGTAGTTCCATTTTCTACAAGCAGATATACATTGTTGTCACTAATAAAAGTGACACTGTCAATCTATTTTATTGCAGTTTAGTGAAGGGTTTTCAACCTGAAGCAATCAAAAACTAGGCTGGGGACCTATAAAGCAAAGCTCCTTGGCTTACATTGCAAATAGTTTTACATCAACAGATGATAAAAAGATACAGGGAGCAGTTTTTCCCCACAACTTGGTCAATTTGCTTAAAATTTGAGAAAAGCCTTAAAGTCCCAAAATGCAATCAGATGTGCTAAGCCCTATCAGCCAGGGAGTGATCCTCCCACCTGCTTCCAGTGCAGAATGACTCTGCAGCGCTACTTTTCCTCCATGCCAATCACCTGATTAATGTGAAGGGAGTAAAGACCTCATACATGTATACAGGCACATCTGCATTGAGGTAAGGTTGGGACAAATGAGTAAATACGTACTTCTGAGAGAGGTCAGGCACCATAAATTATCCATGGCCACGCGAACTCTGTGGGGGTATTTCCCCACCCCTTTTAGAAGGTTTATGTTGGATTGTGAGCTGTGTTTCAGCAATATTTCCAATCACATTAAAGCACATATATAAATAAATTGTGGATTTTCTGTTTTCCAACGTTACATGCTGTGCTACTCTGTTATCTTGGACAGTAGGACTTTGCTGTTAACATAAATACTTACTCAAAAAGCATTTATTCAAACTCTACATTTTTTAAAGTAGAGGTAATTTATTTTCTGAAAAGTAGCATATTCAGTGGCTGATGAGAATAACAAGGTCTAAAAATGAAGAACAAGCAGGATCACAACTTTGGTTTAGAAATTTATGAGGATCCCTACACTGTTCCCTCCTGCCTATTGGCAGTATGAGAATACCTTGCACACAGTGCTCCCTAAGGCATAATGAAGCAGGAAGGAAGAATAAAAAGAAGGAACAGAAGACACCTTTTAGTCTTACTCATCACAAGTACTACCAATAACAGGAGCAGGTGCAAAGGTTTCTGACAGCAATGTGTTTTTCAGATTTGAAGTGGCTGCACTTCAGAAGATGTGGGAACTTTTCAAATCTGAACTCACGAAGAGCCTGTAAAATTGTATTCCCAGAGGTTTGTTCCGTTCCCACCACCAGTTCCCACACACTAAGCTACAGTAATACTATAGCAGAACTGCAGAAGTAGCTGGGATTTTCTTACAATTATCAATTGCATTAAGCATGCCTGTTACTTCTTTAGCGTATGATTAGATTTTCCAAATTATGCAATCACTATCAGTACAACAAAACAGTGATGCTGAGAAGGGATCAAGCATTTCTCATTCAGCTACCTATTCTGCCTTAAACTGTCTTGAAGTCCTACTGGTATGAATGGTGTTTCATGCAGTAATACATGGTCTAAACACTGCGTTCATAAATCTGGGGAGTAGAACCCCACAGAGTCGTGATTAAATTTGTTAAATTGGGGCATCAACATGTTAGATTGATGGTGTTTTAGAAGAGTCACATGCTCAGCATTTAAATGACCATTCTGTTTCTTCAGCTGGATGCAGTTCCAGGACACTATTTGAAAAAGAATGGGAATTGTTTTTCTAGGAGTTACAGCCAAAGTTTTGTTGAGCTGTTTCAAAGCCATCATCAACAATTCTTTCTGAAACTGTTGTGTACCTGCTATTGTTAAAAGAAACGCCCATATTTACTGTGACTGAAAGGCCTTAGAAATAAATAAACATTTTTTCAGTTGGCTGCCTTTGAGCACCCAGCACAGTGTTTAGTCAGCAGTATTGCTCATCTGTTGACAGTCACGTTTTGTTTCCACCTGTGTTCAAAGCAAAGCATTTCCCCAGTCTTCTGCCATTTTTGAGGGCTATAAAACTAATCATGAGCCTAATGTGCTATTAAAATCTTATTCACCTTAAATTCAGACCCAGTTCCCACTCTACCAAACACATACTTCTGCACCCTTCTGAGAGTAAAGACTCTACCAGTGACTAGAATTGATGTGCTGGTTCTGCAGATCAACTAGTGTGGTACCTGTCCTCAAAACAAAAGTTGGCCATAACCACTAAGTGATGTGCTCCTACCCAAATGCCAGAAGCTCAGGCAAAATAAAGACTTGGGATCACAGAATCATTAAGGTCGGAAAAGAACACTAAAATGATCCAGTCCAACTGCCAGCCCATCACCACCCTGCCCACTAAACTCTCACTACTGGATATTGCTATAGTTAAATTCAATACTCTAAGAATAGCAGGGATGTGCTGGAATAGCAGTAATGACCAGGACAGAGGTTTTGAATAAAAGGAAGGCAGATATAAAAGCCAAGAGCTGAGGTACACAGCCATGTGGTAGGAGTGCCACAGTCTGCACAGTAAATCTAGAAGTATAACATGAATAAACCAAAATCATTCTGCTGAAGGATGAAGAAGTCGTACTGGGTAATGCTAGGCAGTTCATTACAATGCCTTGGGGCTAAGTTTGGGAACCAGTAATGATCTGCATAACAGTGTTAGCAACTTTAACTGATAATTCTCTGTTTATCTGGAAACAGTGGTTTTTCAGATAAAGAATGAAGAAGCAAAGCCAGTAATAGAGGAAGGGTAATGAGATTTCCTGCATTTATTTCATGCAAAGGTATGAAGTTCAAAAGAAATATATATTCAAACAAGTAAGAAAAGAATAGTGAATTAGGGTAAACTCACCCTATATAAATTACCCTATGTAACCCCAGGGAAACAGATATTCAAAAATCGACATCATTCCAGAACCAAAGGAACAAACTGTTTCTCTTTTCAGATAATCAGTGCTGCCGCAGTCGAGGCAAAAAGGAACAGGGATCATAAGGGTAGGGTTGTAAACAGAAAACATGACAGAAATTGGAAGCAAAACTTAAAATGTAATGTGCTGAATGCAGATGGATGACCTCCATCCCAGATCTCTGCAAAACTGCCAAATTCAATTACAGTTCTGGTAAGAGATACTTTTAATAACTATTTAGTCAGGGATCATGACACTGAACTATAGAGCAGTGAATGCTGGCTTGGATTAACAGCCATGAGAGCATCCAAGCTTTTCTAAATAGAAAAAATACATTAACTGTCCCTGAACTTGTTTTTTTTTCCATAGAGCATTTGAGAGAGAGCTGTGCTGGGGACTGAGGATAAGGCTGTGGGGGAACTAGAAGTTGGGAGAAGAGCTGGCTTATGGCGAAAAAGCAAGAGATGACTTTGAGGGAAGATAAATTAGGCTGGATGAAATTCACTGAGAGAGTTGCTCAGTGATTAGTCTTGGGGCATATTTAAAAAATATTTTCCTTACCAAATCAGGCACCAAGTGCAGCACGGTTGGACTTTGTAAAGAGAAGTGGTGAAAATATTTGATTGATAAGGGAAAAAGATATCAGACAGCACTGGACATTTGAGAGCTGACATAGCAGAAATGGGATATTCCAATCTACAAAACTCAGAATCATTCCTTTAGAGATTACAGTAAAAAATGTCACTTCATTATCAGGAATTACATCCATCCATCACAGAACAACTATGAGACTCAGAGGTAACACAGCTGTGCAAGAGCTAATGGCTTTCTTTGCTGATTGGGAAAACTGAGTTTGTTATGAGAACCTGGGATTCTCTTCTTCATTGCAAGAAAAAATTAGAATAGTTTGTCTTGGGATTGAAAAGGTTGAGAGGGACAGAGAATTGTGTGCAAGAATTGTGTGATGTATGCACATTGCCCCAAGTAGCACTGAGGTAGATTTGATGGCTCAAGAAATTCTTTCTAGTTACATTTTTCTGTCTACATTAGAGCTTATATCTATCTTTGCATTCCTTACATAGTTTAATAAACTGTGCCTTTCTTACATACATTAAGAAACTGGTCTCCGCATGGAGTCCAGCAGCGAGTGGTGTTCTTCAGGGGTCAAAAAATAAATTGGAAACAGCAATCAAAACCTTTTATCTGCTCAAGTCACTCCTGCTTTGGGCTATCCAAGAAGCAGTTGTGACACACCGCTTTTTTTTCACAGGGAAGTGTTTATCCACAAGAGCATCAATAGCACAGGACAGTGCAAACAGAAAGGTGAAAGCAGATCTTATTGATGAGGAAAGACAAACCTAAGCAGACAGTATTCCTAAGGTTTTGCAGTTTATTCTTTCAGTAGAAATCAATTCTTGTGCACATCAGAAGGAAAACAAGCACTACACTTTCAGCTATAGAAAAAAAGTTGAAGTAATTAAAATCTAGCCATATTTTTTTTTCTCCAAAACAACTAAATATATTCCAGTTAACAGCATTCTTAAGAAAAAAAAAAAAAGCTATCTTCAAAGAAGGAATTCTGATTCCTGGAACAAAAATACTGCATAAATGTTTCTCCTGTTTACTCTGTGCCAAAGAAATAGCATTAACATAATGAATTAATTTAATGGCTGAAAACGTAAAGTAAACAATAAAAGACAGGAAGTTTAAAGTTATGACTCCCCATGGCAACAGTAAGCAGAAAGGGTCTGACAGTAAATGCTGACATGGCATGCATTCACTGGAACTCGTGAGGTTGTTGGGTTTGGATGGCCATGGGACAGATGGACAAGGTATTCAGGCAATTCCAGGGGGCCTGTGTGAGCTGGGGTATAGCTCAGGCAGCTAAGTGAGTCACCTATGCATCTACTCTTGACACAAAATAAAGCATCCTCACTGTTAGATCCTCTAGAACAAACCTTTAATTAAACTGCATTTCTTTTTTCCCCCCTCCCCCCCCCCTTTTTTTTTTTTTATATTCTTTGATTCATTTCTTAACATATATATTAATAATTGTGTGGATTCATTTAGCTTTTCAGTGGAGTTTCTCACAACACAGCAGAAGAGACAGAATTAGGAAATTAAATTAGATGAACTATATGCAAAAAAAAACAAAAAAAAACCAAAAAAACAAAAAAACTGCCCCATGCATTGCTGCCTTAAGATATTAATATCCATCTAAATTCAATAACAGTATTTTCCCAATCATATCAGAATGTGCAGGTGTGAGAGATGTTCAGAATTTAGGCCCAATCAAACCCAGAGACCAATCATGAGAAGTACCACCTTCAGAAGGCCAATGTTTCAGAAGGACACAGCGTTTAAGCGGAAAGAAGTCTCTCAATGCCAATTGCAGCTAAGTAGTTTGTGCTTTCTGAAAGGACATCAGAATGGTGAGGTATGGTGCAGATGTACCTGATCACACCTGAAGTAACAGCAGGGTTTTAATATGGAGCCTTCAAGCATGAACTTGCACTGCTTGAACTAATAATGTCATTTCAAGGTTAAGAGCAGACTCATCTACTACACATGGACAAGAGCTTTCACTCTGCAAGAAGTTGTTATGAAGGGAGGGCAACTGACGGCCTGATCAAAGCATATGTTAGAACATCTTCATCACCTTGCAGAAACCAGAATCCAAGAGACAATATTGCAGTATCCATCAAAAAACATTCTTAGCAAAACCTGACATAAGTTACACCCTGGAAGGGACAAGATTTTAAACAGGTATTCTTCTTCATCTAGTGGCATAACCAGCAGAACAGATTGAAATCCATGTGAACAGAAGAAACACAGGGTATGGGAAATGTTCCCCTTGTCCTTGCCTAGGCCTAAGAGGGTGAAAATTCAGGCAAACATGATTTATGCTCTCTCTAGCAGAAGAGATGCTGCTAGCTAGGATCACAATGGCATGCACAGAGAGCTCTCTAATGAAAACCCTACAGCTTGTGTTTGAAGACTGTAGGAACCCAGACACAACTCACAGGAACCCATGACTAAGTTAAGTAAACTCTTTATGGTCATTACTGGGACAGACACAAATGAAAACCTGGCTAAATACATCACAGGAAGTCATCAAAGTCATGCAGAAATGGAAAGTAAAAGTGAAGTGCTACAAATTCTCCCAACATCCAGCAAAATATTCATGGCAGACCAAGCTGGCTATTTCAGAAAGCTTTTCTCGCTTCTGATCTCCCTATTAGGTGAAAATGAATTTTCAAGGAAGGAGAGAACTTGAAACTAATCACAATGGGAGAGAAAATGGCTATGGAGAAAGAAATCTGCAGTTGCATGAGCAAACCAGGAGCCCCTCAAGCTCCAAGAATTACAATCTATGACCTTGGGTAGCAATTTTTTTATGTTTCAATTTAGCACAAAAATTACATAGATCATGAGCATGTCCCTATTCTCAACTCTGGGGTGCAGCATGTATAAGCAGCATTACAGCAGTGCATGGAGACTTCAGCTACTACTTAACAAAGCTGTAACACAGATAAAGTGGTGAAAGAATGGGGAGGGGGGAACATTTTATTTTACATATAGAATGGAATCCTAGTATCTCTTTATCCAGTCTCCTAGTCATAATGTGCTCTCTGTTCAAAAACAAAGTCAAGTTCTACATGCTATGGGTGTCTGCTAAGTGTTTTCTTTCTGCAAGGAGCAGAATCCTGATGTTTCCTTAATTTTTCCCTTTCTCTCCAAAAACCTGTTCTCCACAAGAAGATGCAGACAGGGAGGTGACTGAATGATTTAACAAGTCAGTATAGCTTCTCCACCCCTGGAGAAGGGGCCTGGTAAAGGGTACTGTGGTTTATGTTCCTGAATGTACCCAGAAATGAAGAAGTGGCTTAGGTATGAATATCAGCTGGTCCTCTGACAGGCAGTGATACTCAGGAAACAATATACTTGTACTGCAAGCTCTAATCTTCTTTTGAAGATTGACAATTGTTAATGAGATTTATTGCATGAGCAGATGGAAACCAAAACATCAGCTTCTTCCTTTAGGAGATGATAAGGGTTTTTCTTGAAGACTTTTCATACAATATTCATTCAGGAAATTTGAGGCTTCCATTCTCTCAGGAAATGAGGCAATGGTAACCAAGTAGTTCTGTATGGGTGTTACAGATATTCATAGCAACCATGCTATTGGAACTGGTTGCAAATAGTTTAGTCACACAATTGCCACACTTATGGCTCTAGGTAGATTCAATTGATCTTTGATTCAGAAACATATGACATGATTTTCTGTTGAGGCCAACATTTATATGCCTGTCTGTACTATGAATAGGAAAGCAGTGTCTATACTGCAGAAACTGTTTAAGAGAAATATTATTGGGTAGGCTCATTTAGGTGATCAAAAATGTTTTTTTTTTCTAGTACTAAAGTTTACCGTTGTTTAAAAAATACAAACTAGTGTTAATATCAACCTAATTTCTGTCATGTCCTAAAAAGCTATATATTGGCTAAAGTCCATTTGAGTGTGACTTGATGCAAGTTCAAACAAGCAGTGCCCTAATAGCATTATTTTGTGCAGTTTGATCTGTGTCATAGCAACAGCTATGATCTCATCCCACTGTCACAGTGTCATTCATCGTTGCAGGGGGTCAGATTTTCCCATCTTCAGAAGCAAAGGCTGAAAAGTCATGATAAGAATTGCTCTAAACATTATGTTTGTGGCAATACAGTGAGCCAGTGGACAAAAACCTACTTGTTTTTATCTGTTGCTTTAAGAACTTGCACAAGTATCAAATTTAATAGGAAAAAAAAAAAAAAAAAAGAGCAAATCCATATGAAAACCATCCTTAAAAATGATTTTTAAAATAACCCAGGACACATTTTGATAGAACTAGGAAGTACTTGATGGAGCACTTGATGGAGCTTTGCAGAAGCTGGCTAGACTCCATCCTACACATGCAGAAGTTCAGGAAGAAGAGAGTGAAATCAGAATTTTTGCCACTGAAGGTCAGATGGTCAACTGCCTTGTACACAGAGTCCTCACTCTTCTAAAATAGCTATTGTTCGCTCTGCTTCGATGTGTTGGAGACCACCTAGTTGTTAAAAGTATCTTAAACTTGCCTTTGTTTTCATGACCTTACCCGTTTCTGGCTGCATCGTACAATCAAGAAGGTCTCGATGCTGTGCTCTTTCAGATAAGCATTGCGTTCCCCTCCAAAGCCCAGCTCCACCTCGTAGTCTCCATTGAGATAGTTCAGGGTTGCTTTCGTTATATGGATGCGTCTTACAGGAGACAAAAGATAAGACAGTTTGTATGCTTGAGAAATTATCATCTGTCTATAAGTCAGTTCCTGTCAGCAACAGACTACATGTACTGTAACAAACCAGCAAAAAAACCCAACTTATTCAGCCATGCCACTTATAGATGTGTATCAGAAGTTCTGTCTGTTTTAGAGGAAGCAGGGAAGGAGACAAACTCTAAAGCGAGAAGCGTGTTACACATTCATTTATAAGCACATCCTTAGATCCAATGCCTTGATCATTCTAACAGATATATAAATTTTTGGCACATACAGACCCTTCAAAGTCTATTTAATGGGCATATGTAATACATATTGGAGCAAATATCTTTTTTTGTTGCATCCCTTTAGGCACTGGTACAAGAGTGCCCTGTAGAGGTAACCCATTGAGTATCATAGTCTTGCACGTTGTTCCAGCACACAGCTAAGTTGTTTAAACAGACATGGAAAGTTGTTTTGAGTAAATATCTCCCAGGGACAGAGTGGCAGCAAGTCAGACTTCTTCTGGTCCAAACAGTTGTGAAACAAGAACTGATTGTGCTCTCTCAAAGGAGAGTTTCAAAACAGAAAGCAAGACTGAAACAACTTTTCTCATAACATCCAACAACAAATGGAATGCTCTCCAGCAGGTGTCGTTGACATACAGCCACGTTCTTTGGAACCATAGCCAGCTCTGCCAGTGTTCACACAGACCTGTTCTTTTCCACTGTAGCTATCAGCTTTGTTTCACAGAGAAGGAATTCAATTCTTACCAGAGAAGGATATACCCATGTTGGGAATCTGTAAACTTTCTGTAATCTAACACATGTATATAGACAACTGAATAACCTTGCTAACATCTGCGTACATTTAGAAAACTATAACCACAGCTGATTTTACAGCAGGTATACAGACTGTCAAAACCTCTTTCCCCCATTTCCACACCTCTCTGGGAAGCGTCAGACACGAAAACAACACCCATGTGAGCATGATGGCTTTGATGAAGCAACTTACCCAGCTTTGCCCCCTGCTTCCATGTGGTTGGCTAATGTAACATCATTCGACCACACATCGAACTGCCACTTCCTAAGGCCCAAGACCCCACAGTGAACTCTCCCGCTGTGGATTCCAACCCTCATGTTGACATTTACTCCTGTCACCTCCCGGACTAATCTGAAAAAAGATATAGGAAAAGAGACATCACTAAGATCTGCAGTCAGTGGCAGAGGCTTGCACCCAGAACACAAACATCCATCCTGACCTATATATTATTCATGCATACACACAGTGCTGCTCATCCACAGGACAACAAAACAAAACCAGATAGACTGTACTGTATTTGGATGGCCTGACTGACCAAGCAGAGCACTAATAAGATTAGAGGACCCCTTGGAGTAAATCCATGCCCTCTGAACTCACAGAAAAATCACGAAAAAAAATCTTTGGGAACAGTGAAAGGAGTAAAGCATTGGTCTCTGATTTCCATACCAAAGCTGGACATAACCTGCCAGCACTTAGACTCATTAAGACTAATAGCATGTTTCAGAGAGAAAAAGGAAATGATTTCAGAGATCTTAATTTGCCTGTATGGTACCATGCACCAACTGTTCCATAGATGAAACATGATATGTGTGTGAAATACCCTATTGGCACTGGAAAGCTTGAATGGGTCTTAGAGCTACAGTCAGAGCAGCAAAACCAGAGAACCACATCTATTGCAGTTACTCCAAACAGGCTGCTACAAATACTCAAGTTCTGATTTTAATGAGGTCTTGGATGCTCTGTTTACTCCCCAAATGACTGCTGGAATACTTTGTGGGTTTTGCCCTTTTAGGGCAAAAGTTAACTTCAAGATTTTTCACATGAAACATATATTCCGGAATGTGGGTAGTCTTGATGAAGCCATCAGAACAATTCTGCTTCTCATTATTGCTGGTCAATGGCACCATTTCCAGAATGCCCGTGTTCCATGGGGAAATTCACCCACATCACACAGGACAGTCCTTTCCTTTGAGCTGTTAGCATGTTGCAGCATGAAGTCATACTTTGTACCTACCAGATTTCAGACTCTTTGGTCTTCAGGGTCTTATTACTCCTTACACCATCTTGGACACATAAGTCCTCCCAGTTTCCTAACATCAACACAGAGCTAATTTAACTTTATCTATTGATGAAAACGATGATTAAAGATAGACCAATTCTGGATTCTAATTCACTCCTCACAGTGTAATGCACTCCTTAAAAGGATGTTCAAGACCTTTCTCTTTGAAACAGCTCCTACCCTACACTTAGAATACCGTTCTCCTTATAATCTCTATCTTCCGATATTTCATTATCTACTTGCTGAACCAACATACACTGTTTTAATAAAAATAACAAAGGAGTTCATAAACAAGTTGCTGAGAGTCTCTAGAAGTGAAGGGAAGCTCCATACAGATAAGGTACCACTGAAAGAGCTTGAACTACATCACTTTGGAAAGGATTCAGAACTGGAGTCATGAAAATGCAGCTGCAGCCATAAGCTTTACAAGGACAAGAGCAGCTGTAATATGCATGCAGTGCTGGGGAGGGAGGAGGAACACACTGCATGACAGCCACAAAGCCCACTGCACCCTATGCCAAGCCATGCTGTTGACACAGGACAAGGGTACTTTTCCCAGTATGGTCATGGATGAGAAGGTGATTTTCATTAGACTCTGCAGAAAGCAAATAAGCTTTGTTACCCTTCATAAACAAAAGGAATTGCTTTTGTTATCTTCTAATTTTTTAGATTTATACCAGGAATACAATGAATTTCTGATCTGCTCTTGCTGTGCACAGATGAAATAGGCCTACAAGCAGGTCCTAATGCTGGTGAACCCCGCAGTTTAATGTTCAGTAGATATGTCACAGAATCACAGAATTGCAGGGGTTGGAAGGGACCTCCAGAGATCATCGAGTCCAACCCCCCTGCCAAAGCAGGTTCCAACAAAGCATTTGTTACCTGAACTGTGAAACCTCTTATGACCCTTAGGGTAGGTGGAGGATAGGAAAGCAGGGGGAAGGAAAACAGCAACACCTTCCAGACTTATTCAAAGATAACACTGTTAAACGCATTCATTCCACAGCAAGTGGGAAGCCAGTTTCAAAGGCTGCTGAGGAGCTGTTTTTAAGCAAGCATCAAGTGCGCTTCAGCTCCGTTTATTTCAAGGAGAGGTGGGGTGTAGCTCATCAATGAAGTCTAGACATCTGAGGTGTTACTCAGCCTTGTGGGGGTTGCGTGTCAAGGTCTATGGATTTCATCAAGGCAGCTACTGCAAAAAGTGAGACTTTTCTGGTTAATGTACACAGAATTCTCTTCATAGGATTGGTTCAGTAAGAACCTTCCTGTGTTTGACAAGACACTTTGTCACCTGCCACTTAACTGTACTTCATGTGGAATAAATAGCACCCTTCCAAGGACTACTGAAAACTAGTTACTTACAACTCTTTTTATTTTGCATCTTGCATGCAAAGCCCAAAAGGAGGCTAGTGCAAAGTATTAAGAGTTTAGACCAGATAAGAGCTAATAGGTCTTCATAACGTACATTGTTGCAAAACAAGGAAATGCTGCTGCCTATTGCTATTGCTTTTTTAATAGGCTCTCCTAGTTGAGAACAGTGCTCTTCAAACTATGAATTTGTGTTGAGAAAATGATGCTGAGAATTGTGGGTGTCTATTTACATTTTTGCAGAAATCCAAATTATAAGGATGTACTGTATCAAGCTCAGACTACGTAGCTCTAGTCTTTCCCAAGATTAAGTGAAATCTCAATCTACTTACTGAGGAAAATGAGAAGAGTACTGCATAGAGACATCTCTGCTAGTACTGCAGATATTTTAGAAGATGCTTTCACAAAGAAAAATATAGAAGAGAAAGGAAAAAGATGCAGATTCTCTAGGCAGCAAGGATGGTGTAGATATCAAGGTCTGCTCAGTTACTATTCAAAGCTGAATGAACTTTGTGCCTACACTTGCATGCACTCATCATGACCAAACAGATCTCATTTCCCCACATGCTGAAAGTACTGGCATGTGAGAGCTTACATCTGAAGCAATCACTATTCAGTATTGCTTGTGATCCTCCAAGTAATATTACTAGACAGAGGTCTCACGTTTATTACTTCCCAAAGACAGTGGTGGTCTGGACAAACACAGAACAAAAATTCAAAAGAAAAATCCTAAAATGGAGATGTAAGTAGAAATAAAGTAAAAAAAAAAAAAAGCATCATGGATATGTCTCTGTGTCAGACTAACCTTGTCAGTTTCCTCGATAATTTGTCTAAAGTCAGAAAGTGCTGAATCTGACCTACTTGGTATCAGGACACATGAAGAAGCTTAACTAGAAAAAGACAGACCTTAGCAGAGGAGTTGTACCATGAGTAAAAAGCTGGTTCAAAGACAGATAAGTACAGAATGATTGAAATTTAATAAAGTTATTATTAATCCTTTGATTTCACATTTCTATTATTCACTGGAATCCTTTGGGAATGAGACTTCCACCAGTGACGGTAACCTTTGCCACTGTCATCAGGAGATGGAGCTCTGATCTCCACATGGCTGTAACAGATTCAAGCACCTGTTTTTCTGTGTGAAACCTTCACTGCATTCTGTTATCTTATTCCAATTGGACTCTACAGCCATCAATCCCCTGGCTTAGTTATCTTGCTGCAATGCATGGGATATCTAACTGGAAGTGAATATCCTTGCTATTTGTTCTGAAATTCTCCGTGGGGAATATGGTACTTACGAGATGGCCTCTATCATATCCATTCCCATTTCAACACAGCAGTGTGCATGGTCAGCTCTTGCTTCTGGCAACCCAGACACACAGTAATAGCAATCACCCAGGATTTTGATACGCAAACAGTGGTTCTCCTAAAAAAAATAATAATAATAAAGGAGAGAGAAGCATTCAGCTTATATTCATGCTTGCAATAGCTTGCCTTTTAGGGCAGAGAATATTTACAGAAATCCAGTGAACCAGCACAGTATGTCATTCTTGCAACAGGAAAAAAAATATATCAGAATTATAAAAGAAAACTTACAGCTGCTAGCTTATCAAATCTGGCAAAGAGCTCGTTCAGCGTCATGACCAGCTCCTGAGCAGTGCACTGGGAGGCCAGACTTGTGAAACCCTCTATGTCTGCAAAGAGGATGCTTGGGAAAAAAAGAGAAGAAAAAAAAAATGAAAGTGTCATAAATTTGTTGCTGATATTCGTGTAAGCTCTGGGGTAGAAGTCCTGGGTGGGGTAGACATGTGAAATAGGGGTGTCCCAGCCCTAAAGGAGCAATCTCTACAGAGTTTAGAAAGGGTTGAAAACCCACAGCCTTTCTTTCTCCCACCTCTGCTCTGTGACTGAAAATGTATAGTATGTTGGGAACCAGAGGTGTTGGATAAAGCTACCAACCATTATTAACAGCTAGGCTCTCTTACACAATGGCTATGGCAGCCTAGCACACTTACCCTTTTCTTCACATTCCTGCAGCTGTCAGCTCAATAACATTGCCTAATTCTCAAACCCACTGTAGGAAAACCACACACCTCTGCCCCCTCCCCCCAAAGTGCAGCCACAACATAAAGTTCCTATAATACACAGAGCCTCAGAAATTGTTCTGTCTCAGAAACAATTACAACACTGAAAACACTGATTTGCAAAGAAAGCCATCGTGCTGCATTTGAAACTGTTCAGCAAAACAAACACCAGATTCTGTCCATACAGATCTCAGACAGACAGCATTTATATATGCATGCATATTGATATAAACATAAAACTCATAAGTCACATATTATTGTATTTGAACTTTTAACAGTAGCTGATTTCTTCTTTGAAGCTACAGACTATATTTGAATGAAAAGAGAAATTAAAAACGTAAATAACAATCACTTCAAAATTGTTTCTTCTTTGTAAAATAAAATTCTGACATGTTTTCAGCAATTGCAAAAACTGTGATTTCATGGTAATGTCTTCAGACAAGAAGCAAAGACAAAAATACCCAAAACATTTTCAGAGGCATTTTTTGCAAAAATCCCAAAACACTTTTAATTCTGGCATGCTTTTCATGCTCTTTTTCTACATTTCAACTCCAATAAATCACCAACCATAGCAGATTAAATATTTATTTGCTGGTCAGGCTGAAGTCAAATTGTACAAGAAAAATACAAAAGAGGAACGCAGGGATGTCTGAATGAAAATATACTTTGCCATTTTTAAAAACACTTGACAAAACACACACAAAATATATCAATGTTTCACATATTTACAAACAGAAGCAAACTTCCCAAAGAAATACACTTGAAACCTACTGAAATCTTCAAGATGGTTATATTGCTCTCTAAGCAACTTAAGTATGTTTTCTTATGCAATGTAGAAATAGGAAATTCATCCAGCTTCAGCAGCAGTAACAAAATGTATCTTGTTGCAAGCTGAAAATTTACGTAATGCTACTGTAACATGACTGCTAAGTTTTCAAGAGTGGACTATGTGTCACCCATGAAAGACAAAATACATGAAATGCGTAAAATCAATGCAAACCCATCCATTCAGAGGGATGTGGATTTGTTCCTATTCCAGCATAAGGCAAGTAGCAAATTCTTCACTTGAGGACATGTTCACACTCTGCTTTTGTGTGCGTGTTAAAACAGGAGAAGCATTGAGCAAACGGCGCAATGTGACATTGGGTATATCTGAAAACTCTACACAGGGATACCCTGAGCCACCTCCTCATGCTCCATTCAGAAAATCACTGCCTCTGTAGTGCCCTAATAAACATGGATAAATGACTGAAGGCTGACCCCTCCTTTCACCATTACTATCCTGCCAGATAAATGCATCAGATTTTCCCAGTTAAACTGCAGCAGTACTTTCAACTAGGTAAACGAAGAAATCAATGGAGACCTATGGAGCCAACCTATGCACAGATTCACGGCCTTTTAAATTTAAACTACCTGATTACAACATTTTCTGAAACTTCCAACCTTCTGCAGCCGACCAATAAATTGATTCTTGTTTGAATTCAGTAGCTACTCCTTTGGATTGACCCTATAGTCTCAGACTTCCAAGGACAGCTGCAGGCCCACATGCAGCACTCTGGCCAAGTTCTTGAAAACTGCAATTATAAGCAATTACAAATGGGTTTATTATGATAACAAAGCCTTGAAAAGTTGCAAGATGGGACTTGAAAATGCATTAAGTGCATGAGCCAGAAGCAGTATTTGAAAGTTAATTTTGTCTGATGCCTCTGTTAGAAAGCCAACATTTATCCCATCAGATGCTTCTCTGGGTGAGTGTTTTGTTTGAGGAAAGAGGAGTGCATAAAATAATTTTAACAGAGTCAGCTTGATCATTTTGGAGAGGGAAGTCAAGGAAAAGTATGTTTGCTTTATCTAAAGTAAAGGAATGACTCGGTTCTTTTTTCGATGCTTCCAGTCTCCTCAGAGTCTTCAGCATGGACATGGTGTTAGGCAATAAGGGAAAGCTCCATCCAGCATGTGAGTTTTGCTGTTTATACAAAAACCTACTTAGAATTGGTTACATATTAAGTAATCCCTTCACATGACTTTGCACTTTGTGGTTAACAAAAAGGCATCTATCTGACTGACCATGGTGCCCTCTTCCACGTCTGCTGAGTAACACAGCGGTAGCAGCTAAACACTGCAGATTAGAAACAGATTAAGACCTCTGCAAGCACCTGTCTAAGCAACTGAGCCATCAGAAGATGCTACCTGGGATCTCATTGTCCATTTTGCAGCACAAAGGCTGTATGGGACAGAAAACATCTTCAAGGCACAGAAAGGAGAGGGCAGTGATCTGTGTTTAGCTAGAACTTCTCTTCAAAAAGAACTCTGTAAGGTCTCCTTGTACATGCAACACATTGTGAGGCTGCAGGAACATCTCCCACTCCTGCAAGTTCATTGTACTGAGATCACAAGCCTTCAGCACAAAGCTTCTCCCCTACCCCTAGGTCTCTGCCCACAGCTCAGTTCAGACTTTCATTTCAGACTACCTTTAGTAATGAGAAGACTGCTGCTACTGATGGATGATTGTAATGAAGGGCACAACTTAAACCGACTATTTGTCAGTCTTCAGAGGTCAAGGCATTTCCTTGCTGGTGGGAGCATAGTGCCAGTAATAAGCCTTCCTTGTGCCAAAATTTGGGGTAAATGACAGTGGTCAGCAGAAGGTCAAATGACATAATTCCTACAGTTATAAAATAATGTGAGATAAGTGAGTGGTTTAGAAGTAGTATTACATGAAGCTGACTGGAAGGGATTGACCACACAATCTGCAGTCTGGGCTTCAGCAACTATTATCAGCAGAGGGTCCCAGTCCCTTCTGGAAGGCTATTATTGTGTGGAAAAAACAGTTTCACAAGTAATTAAAGTGTTGTAATGGCTTCAGAGCTCTTGATATATTTTCCACTTCATCACTGACTTCAGTTATCATCTGATTTCGGTTTTGCCCAGCACTAGCTAGAGTATGGCCTCAAAAAAAAAACAACATACCTAAAATAGTTCTGGGAAGGAAGGGCAAGAGAAGGGGAGTTAACATTGATTTTACTAGGTTTTTAAAAAATTATTTATGTTTAATTTAGGTTGAAAAGTACCACAGATTGTGTTACAGGGTAGAGGTGAATACTTTCCTAAGTTCCTATTTCAGCTCCTATTTCCAGCAAGGACTGACTCAAGACTTCATAGCTGTACAAGGCAAGCTGAGCTTTGTGGCTGTTGCCCTATGTGGCTCATAACACTGGTGGAGAAGAGAGATGAGGAGGAGCTTGAGAAGCTTCCAGATCCTGTCACCATCCCGCTGCTCAGAGCCTGCAGTTGGAACCTGTCCGGCCGGTGGTGCTGCTCCATGACGCAGGGCCCACAGAGGCCTGCAATTGGGATCAGCCCAGTTTCTGGGGCTGTTTGTGCCCAGCACCATCCCATTGCATCTCAGGTACAGCCACTGTAGACTATTTAAAACTAGCTCCTGTAATTCAGGCTATCCTCATTGGAACTGCACAGCTAGCATCCCCCAAAGCAGAAGCATTGCAGCATTTTCTGGATGGCAAAGGAGAGAGTTCTTAGCGAAAATGTAGGAAAGGAGAGAGATCTTGCCAGAAAGCAAAGAACCTAAGGGGTAGGAAGAGCTAAGCAAAAAGTGGGAAGTAGGAAAACCACATGGGATTTTTAAAATCCACAGACACCTACACAGAGTGATTCTGAAGTGCAGCCTTAAATGTCTGAAGCTAATAGAGTTATCAAAGGAGGGACACAACACAGCCAGGTTTCATTGCAAATGCAGGATTGTTCAAAACGCTAAATTAAATCATCTGTGTTTCTAATGTAAAAACAATAAAACAGTTGTGTTCTATTTTGAGACATGTGCGTGCCATGTACGCCAGCCACAACATAAATCAAGCAAGGCAAGAAACACAAACCCTATCACCATCACAACAGTAATGCCAGTCATGAATATAAACACCATGTGTTACTGGAAACCGAACACCACAGGCACTGCATGGGAAACAACAAAAACCCAGACTTGGTAAGCTTTAATGACTTATAGAAACAGTGAAGTGCATCTGACTATACGTGAAGCAAAGCCATGGTATTTTACTTCAATGAAGAGTACCTAAAAAGAGAAGGAAAACTTAATGCACCAAAATAAAATAATAATCACTCATTAAATACAAGCTCACTAATTTGCACTCACGAGTACAGGTATAACAAGAGAAAGTCATTTGCTGTAGACACAGCATGTGCATGTTAGTGAATTCACCAGGCTAAGTGGCAAGGATAATGTCTCAAATGTGCTGCTGTTATTTTACACACCACACTACTATTGGTGTTGCCAGTTGTTAAGTGATGCTACAAACAAGGAGAAAGAAGGATGGATTGAGATGAAGATGACGAAACTCTCAGCTGAAGGGTTGGTTTGAGCCCTGTAATAGCAAATGAATCAAAGGATGACTGAGGTTGGAAAGGACCTCTGCAGATCCTTTGGTCCAACCCCTGCTCAAGCAGGGTCACCTCCAGTCAATTGCCCAGGACTGTGCCCAGGAGGTTTTTGAGTACCTCCATAGGGCAGCATTTCTTGAGCAGTTTGATAAATGAGTCAATTCTCGACATGGACATCTATTTAAGTCAGTTCTCTGCCAGCAGCATAAGCCCCAAACCTGTTTTACAGCATATGCTTCAGCATCATAAATGTAGTGCTAAATTAATCTAGAAGTACACAGGGTAGACATGGTATCACTCTTCTCTTTACTACTGATACCCCTCTTGGGGATGGCATGGCATGGAGGATCTCTGTGTGCTCTCTTCTACCATCCTATACACACAAAAGATTTCAGCTCCTGGAAAGTGAGAAAACATGATGATTACACTTACCCTCCACTGTTAAACAGCAGCAGTAACAAAAGAACAAATGAAAGGGAGCAGAGTCTAAAGTATACCATATGGAGTGATCACAGCCAGGCTGGCCAGATCTGAGCAAGAGCAGCAAGACCCACCTAGGGAGATGGAAGTGGCCCATGCAGCTCACTGAACTGAGGGACAGCCCAGAGGTGGGCCTGGTAAAGGCTGCTTGTTGCTTCCAGATCAACTCAGGTCTCAACAACGTCAGTCGTAACTCTCTAGGGATGTCTACGAGACAGGCTAAGGTCTTAGCCTTAGCAATACAAAATATATTCTCCAGAACAGCAGGAAGTCAGACAGAACAGAGGTTAAAATATTTATTTCCTTTTTCTTCAGTCATGGGAAAAACAAAAACCCACCACAAAACAGCAGTAAAAAGATAATCTCTCTTTTTCCTGAACTTTTATGGTCATTTCACAGAAGATCCATCAGAAGATCCATTTCCTATTGGAAATTGCCTATTCTAATTGAGCTGTAGCACTTCTGTGATGCATTGATCAGCTGGACTGCTCCGTTTTGGGCACAACCATGCTAGCTCTACTTGCTGAAGAGGGTGAGAAGGCACATACATACATGAATGCTGTGATAATGTGATAAGCAAAGTAAAACTTAAGTGAAAGAAAGAACGAAGTAAGACAGGATGAAATACACACACAAAAAAAAACCAACACTCTACAAAAACAAAAGCCTAGAAAACTGTAGGCCTTTTCCTCACTTTCTTAAGAGTAAAAGCAGAAAGCCCCCATACCTCATCCAGAGTAGCCACAAATGTAAACCAAAACCACACTCTTTGCTGAAGTTCACTCTGCAGTACCATACCAACTGAAGCTGGTGACAGTGTAAGAACTGACATCAAAGCAGTAGACCAGATGGCTCTGGAAACAGCAGCAGCAACGTGCAGACCACCATCCACAGAGCTCCTGAACAACAACAGCAAAGCTCATTTGCAAAGATATCAACTCCAGAACCCTATGTTTACTCGATTTTCCCATGTTTGTTCACAGATGGGAGAGGGGAGGTCAGAGCTGCCTGGGGAACACAGATGGGAGGTGGATATAACCGGCACAAACTATCAGTGTGGATTTAGCAGCATCAGCTTAGCAGTGTGCTTCTGGGAACTGTCATCTGAGAGCATCTACCTCTCCTAGCACTCCCAAGAGATGCTGAGAAAAATGGCACTGCACTTTCCACCACGGTCAGTGTTCCTCATCTCAATGCTCGTGATCTGCCTTTCACTGCCAATGCAGGAAATAAGAAGAAATTAAGTTCACCAAGCAGAAGAGGAAAACAGCACCAGTCACACAGGGAAAAGTTTTTCCATGACCTTCACAGGTTTGCAGCCTACAAGTATGAGCAGCAATCCCAGTTATCAGAAGCTACTCATAGCTAAGCAGTTTCAGCACTCATTTTTAATTTTGAATAAAAAAAACCAACAAAAAACCAACAAAAAAATCCCCTGTTAATGTCTGTCTCCCTCTAAAAATCTCAAGTTAAATAGATTTTCCTATTTCAGCAGGCTATATTTAACCAGACTGATTCTTCACTGGGAACAAAAGTAATAAATAGCCTTTTGGGAAGAAAAACCATTTGGGGAAGGCAAAACTAAAAAAGATACACAGTGGCTACCAAGCTTAATTATAGGTGGAGCGCGTTACAGATAACTTTGAGATGAATGGAAGGAATTTTATTACTACTTTATCACAAGCCAAATTACATGCGGCTGTCTGCTGAACATAAAAAAAAACAAAATACTAGCTGCCCAAATGAGAGTTTGGGCTATTGAGAAGGAGAAACTTCAGCCCTCTTACATGTATCTGAGAAGGGGCTGATGGGAATGAATATTATACTGCTGATCAGTGAGGACAAGAAGAAACCCCTAAGTAAAAACTTAGGGGTTAGCCAAATCCATTCCAGCTCTGAGGAAGTTTAGGAAAGCAAAGCCTAAAGATATACGTAGTGCAAAGTAGCCTTATCTACTCAATAGCTGAATAAATAGCCACGCAGAGAGCACATTAGCCTCAGTTCAGATCTGGCTGACTCTGACCACATCTCCCAGGCTCAGAGCAAGCCCAGACTCACCCAGGCCTGCCTGACCAGTGCAAAAGAGCTGGCAGCTCTGTCCACACTGGAGCTGGACCTGGTCCACACCAAAATACATCTCAGATTCGTCTGCCCCACAAGACAGCCAAAGTTCAGAACTGCATATAGAAGAAAAAGGAGAAGTCATGCTTCAACTTCAACCATATTTTTTGCTGTGAGTGCTCTTGCAATCTGTTTTCTAGCTTTAGAGCAATGTTTTCTTTTGTTTTGTTTTGTTTTTGGCAGGATTTTGACATCAAAAAAACAAAAGCCAAGATGAAAGTCAAAACTAAGAGAGCCCTACAAGAAGGGACTATCCATTACCACCGCAGCTGTATGTAAATAAAGCACACTACAAACAGTGTGCCAGCAGCCAGTCAGTCAGTTGTCAGAGAAGGCAATGGAGTTATACGTTTTGGCATGGAAAATTAACAGTTTCACATGTGTATGAAATACTGGGTCAGGAATAGGGGACAGATAGATGAGCTGTATGGAATCATAGTTTGGGATGCTTTCTGTTACAGATTGCTCAGTTCCTTGTCTTTACTGTTGAAAGAATGAGCTCTTTATACCTGTTCGAATAGCTTTCAGTTTTTTCCTGATATGGATATTTAGTCAAGTATTAACACTTTTTCATTCCCTATTTGAAAAGCTGCAATAATTCTGCAAGAAAAGGTCATTTCAACCTAACCTTATGTCTTCGTTCCCTCCACTAGCTTCCCCAGCATCCTGGTCTTTGGTGATTTATTTGTCCTGCATGTCTGTTAGTTGGTGCCTCTTCACTTTTTCCTCTGAATAGTGAGGACATAGTGAAAACATTACATTAGCATCTACCTGAGTCACTCTGAAAGTAATGCCTCCTTTTACTTCCATGGAAACTACAAGAGATACAAAGAGCACAATAACACTATGTGACAGAGCAAATTCTCAGCTACAAAACAGTATTTTTCAACATAGCTGCCACGATTAGCCAAACAGTTTTGCCAGCAATGAACAAGAGCCTGCATAGTGTGCTCATAGAAATCTTCACCAGCAGAAGTGACCCACTGTTTCACAGTATTTCAACACCCACCACCTCACTGTGCTCACAACCACTGTTTGGTCTTCATAGATGTTCAGCAAGCACTGATGAATGTCAGTGCAGTTTTTTCCATATGGAGGAATTCAGTTCCATGCTTTTGCTTCAAGGGCAGTTCCATGTTGGACACCATTTTGTCAGACTGCCCCTCTGCTGCTGTCTGTCATACAGCAACAACATGGAATGAAACACTGGTGGGAAGGTTCAACCTATACTGCCCTACCTCCAACACCCATCTCTGATGGGCCAACATCATAAAACAGAAAGCATTACTTTCAGAGCAGCTCTTGTAAATGCTATAACTTACAACACAAACAAGCAACTACACCTTCCCTGTAGCTGTCTGCTTCTTTTCAAACTTCTTTTCAAAGGGAGCAGACTATACAAAAATACTCAAAATATTTCAAGTATAAGCTGAACATGGACAAGTGATGTGGCTCTCTGTACTGGCAGATACCATGAGTGTTTGGGAGCTTACCAGATCAATAACACTGAAGTGGCCATTTGTTGGGAACACTAATTGCTGAAGCAAAGCAACACAAGTCCTACCAGCCTGTCTGGAACAGTCAACAGACTCGCAGACTCGCTGTCTCCTCACTTTCATATTTTCAAATGCAATACAGCAGTTGTGTTTTTAAAATGACACGGAGAAAATGTAAAGAGAAATCCAAGGTGTACAGAGACATTTTACCACTTGTGCTTCTTGATGGCCAGTTTAGTGGGAAACATCAATGCAACACTGAAGTTTGAAGACGTAATTATTTGTTGTGCGCTCTGAAAGGTGAAATGGTTGACCAAAGAGAATGGTACAGCCCATTTATTGAGCTCAATTATTGTTCTTAATTAATAAACAAACCTGATAATAAATTCAATAACAAAGCACATGGTGCGTTCAGTGAGAAGTGGGACTGACTGTAATTTCAGCGTTAAATGAGAAGGAAAAAACCTGCAGGAAATTGAACCTGTTATCTGGCTATTGTGCACTATATTAATAATGCTTACCTGATAAGAACAATTAATGAATAGATATGCTCAAGTCACAAGCAAATTTCTCCCAACTTTATGGGGCCTACAATTTAAATATAAGGCTTTTGTTTCCTTTTTAAAATGTAATTCATTAATACAGTGCAACTGATTGATGACACTTAGCTGCCATAATCCTGCATTTCCTTCAGGTGACATAGAAAACTCCAGCTACCATGGAGAAGCAATGTAAATAGAATGACATTCCGTACAATCAATATCAGCAGTAAAAAACACTCCTTCTTAGGAGGCAGGCAGCATAGGTGAGATCACTAACTCGCATGTTTCTATGCAAAAATCATCCTCGAACAAGGAATATTAAATTCCACACACCTCTTCACTCCCTAATCAACCTCATATTCAAGATACTTCGCATAAATGTGATATTTCATGCATACTAAGTAGTGTTAAATCTACTTTATGGCATTCAGGTTATAAATATAATGATGTGCAATATCATAAAGCATTTACAGCACTTCTGTTTCACTATGCTGGTCAAGGTACAAGCTGTCAAGACCCCCTGAGTCTCATCTTCACCAGCACTTCATTTGACCCCATGACCACTTAGCTGTTTTCTGCCTCAAATTTCCTTATTTGTAAAATACAGCAGACCACTATATTTTCAATATGAAGTTCTCAAACAAACCACCATTAAGTAATGGATAAAATGAAGGAATACTAAAAAAAGCCATGGCTCACAAGATGCGACGTTACAACCAGTAGCAATGTTCGCAATAAGGGTGTGTGTCTGAGAGAAGCTTCAAAGGTACTTAGGAGGAAGGCTGTGCAGTCAGAGAAAACAAATGCAAGTCTATGAACATGTGTGGAAGCACCTCACAAATCTTTATACTCACTCGTTAGCACAATGAAAGCAATGCCACACCAAGACAGCAGCACAGCATATAAAGAAGATGCAAAAAGAGGCTCAAAACCACACCACAGCAAAGCAGGAATGTGAATCCTGGCCTTGCGAATCCTAGGAACATCTACATGAAGCCCATTGGAGATGCTGCAGCAGGCAGTGTGGTGAGGCATTGCTGCCCACTGCATGTGGAACTCTTTCTTTATAACTTTCAGTTAAATCTCCGCTGATTTTTGCAATCAGTGGTTTCTTCTCATAATGATGCAGGCATGTAATTTTAACTTGATTTCAAGAGAATTACTATAATTGCCATCACTGGAATAATAGATATGCATATAAAGAAATGGCTTTTCTCTTGCATTTTTCATTGGAAAATCTCAGTTCTCTCTTAATGCACTAAGATATTTCACTAAGCCATTTGCTTCCAACTTGCAATATTCACAAACTACCATCTCCAAATGAATTTCCTGTAAACAGTTATTAGTTTACCACTGAAACTAATACCAATAAAATCAATAGACTGTGACCAGATCTTTTCTATAGCATAGGAAGCCACCTTAGGGACAGTTTAAAAAATATTTATGGTGACGCATCCCAGACCATAAAAATCAGAGGAAAGTTACTCAGTCAGTTCTTCCTACATCTATGCAAAACCAGGTGCCTGCCTGCAAGCCAACATGGTTGTTACTGAAACTAAGCAGAGGCACAGGACAAGAACGTTGGGCTTCCTCTATAAGGAATGTGGGGAAGGTCAGTCTTTCAGTTTCTAAATGAGGGGCTACATGGAAGAAGGGGACAGACTCTTTAGCAGGGTCTGCTGTTATAGGATGTGGGGAAATGATTTCAAATGAAAGGAGGGAAGACTGAGATTGGATATCAGGAAGATGTTTTTCCAGAAAGGGTGATGAGGCACTGGCACAGGTTACCCAGAGAGGTAATGGATGTCCTGTTCCTGGAGACATCTAAGGACATGCTAGATGGGACTCTGAGCATCTGATGGAGCTCTAGATAAACCTGTTCATTTCAGGGGAGTTGTACTAGATGACCTTTAAGGCTCCCTTCCAACTTACATGATTCTGAGTCTAAATACATGCACAGAACAGAAGGAATTTTGTTCAAATTGTCTCATGTGAAGCACTGAACCAGAGCACGCCCTCAACCACTGATGCCTTACCCATGCTAGAAATGTGTTGGGCAGTGTATCTGTTAGGCATCACAGCAATACAGCTGCTGTCCCTGTCACGGATGCATTCAGGTTTCTAAACAGATGCCTTGGATCTGGGCAATTTGTGTAATTTGTGTAATTTGCCCTTCCAGACAGGAGTAGCCATGACAGTAGGGCAGTGTTTGGACAACAACAAGTCCATGCCCTCCTGCAGCACTCCTCACTCACCTGGCCTAGCTGAGCCATGGGAAGGGAGTGGAAGGAAACACAGATTTCTGAAGAAACTGGAATTTGCAAGATGCACATGAAGGCAAACAGCAGGAGTGGTGTATTTGACGTTGTTGGAGCTGTTTTTAATGCTCCAGTAGTTCAGATATCAAGAGATGATTCTCTATTCTTAAATACCAGGTCACTCTCTGGAAGCCTGAAAACACTTAGCATAGCTACTCTATTTCTTATGTACCACAATAAACAAACTTGTAAAGGGGCTGGATTCTAAAAGCCAGTGCAAAGAAAGAAAGGGAGGGAAAAAAAAAAAGAAAGAAAGCAGCAGCCCACACAGCATCAAATGCTGGTAGGCTCAGTGCTAAACAGCAGATGATTCTTACTGAATAACTGCCCTAGATTTTGCAAACAATACAGGGGACAAAAATAGAAACCCATTTACATATTGCTGTTAATAACTTTATTTATAGTGTCACAGCTAGAGCACAATAACTGCAGCCACGGCTTAACTTAAAAGCCATTCACTGTGACAGAGTCAGACAGAGACTGTTTTCCCAGTCCTTATGCAACTGAAAAAAAATCCTGCTGACAGCAGCCGGTCAGCAGAGCCCTCACAAACAGAACAGACAAAACTTAACAGTGGTCAAATATGAAAGCAAACAACCCCCAGGATGACACTGAGCTCTGGTCTTCCCTTCTCGCTTCATACCCCTGTGTCTAATGAAGGATCACGGGGGCTGCAAAACCTCACCGATCAATTTTTGCTTAAGTTTGAGCCTCATGATAGCATCTTACAGCACAGTTTACTGTTGTCTTCCTTTCCTTTTTATTTGCTACTAAGAAATTCAGTTGGGGCTCAGGCAAAGTCAGCAACTACAGCAAAAAGGATGTGTCCCCACATTTAGGAACATCCCCACCACATCTGTGCTGCCTGCAAGGCGGCTCTTGCCAAATTTTTGCTGGGAGCCCATATTGCAGCCAGCTAAAACCCCACATCAGCCAGGCACATCTTTAAGGAACAGAAGACACACAACAACTTGCAGCCTGCGTTCCTCAACATTCTGCAAAAATCTGCTATAAAGAAATAAATGGAGGGAGGAAACTGTCACAACCCCCCTGCCTGCAAGAAGTGAGAAAACATGGCTCTGATTTTCTCCCTGCCTGAATATGGCGTGAGCTGGACAACAGGCTATTTTGGATTGGGAACGGGGGTGTCCTCAGGACCTTGTGCTGCAGCTGCTCATTATGTATAAAACACTCAGAATAATTAGAGGCAGAGGCAGGCGGCACCACGCTCTGCCCTGCTGATTTTGGTGCTCCCTGTGACACAGGACAGTGGGATTCAAGACAAACCAACAAAATGCTGCTTTTATGATCTTCCACTAAAAATGAACCTTGAATCCGCAGGAAAAAAATAACTTAGAAGACATGAAGGAAAGTGCAAAAAAAATCACTTAAATCAATGAGGGCATATATCTAAGTAACATACAGTGATCTAATACATGCTTACAGAGTTGGTGCTACCTGGGCTTCTGTATTACAGAAGTGTAGCTGGGATGATTCTCATCACGTCATTTTGCAATGGGGAAGCAAATGCTGTCACCTTCCTATGCTGATCTCAGAATCCCAGATCCCCACAGAATTCTCCCAGCATCAGTTCTGCACAGTTGTCCTCCAGCACTATTTTTCCTTTTTTTATTCCAGTTCTTTATAGACTCTCAGAGAGCACCGTTTTCGGTTTATTCCTTCCCCCATTATGCACTTCCAAGGAAAAGGAGCTCAGCAGGAAAGTCACAACTGCAATTTCAGGCTTTGTAAGAGATTTGTAATCGCTTCTGATTTCTGTTACAAAATTGTATTCTGTTTGCAGCGAAAATGACAACGAACACTTGTATCTTCAAAAGGAATATCACTTACTCTTGATATTCTCTAATACAAACTTGTCCTGCACTGGACCTGTCATCCTAAACTGCAACTTGGGGGAAGCTGCTCTGCATCACGGAAGATTCTTAAGGAAAATGTACAGGAGACATGGTTTCTTTCTCCTTTTTAATTAAAACAAAATAGAACTATTAACTCAAAAAGCCTTCTTCTCTTGCCTGGAAATAAAATAAATTCTATAAACAAGTTCATAGTAGTTTTGAATATAACCCAGAAGAAAAGACTCCAACTGAAAGAGAATAATTATACTTGTGTGGATCAGCATTTGGCTCTTCTTGAAGTTTGATCCATAACTAGAAGTGCTCAAGTTCACTTGAGCAGAAGCCAAAGTTTTGTTTGCTTTGTTGTACAAACTGATTCTTGCTAGCTCATTCTTTGGAAGCACCCCCTGCAGAAAGCAGCAGCACCCTGGTGTGCATGCTCCCCAGGCTGGAGGTTCTCCATCAGAACTGCTATGGCAATCCACAGTCTGAATCAGCACGAGGCTCTTCTCCATTCTTTCATCTCCTTTCCTCCAGCCATTGCTAACAATTGCTGTATTTGCTTTCCAAGGCTTTTTTGCCTTGGAAATAATTTTTTGCCTCATCACTACATGAATACCCCACCAGCACACAACGTACATCTCTCATCCCTTTCATGCTCCAGGGCATTACAAAGCCTCTCTTCAAATTGCTGCTGCATTCACTGATGTATGGGTCTACCAGACCCTGGAGACAACTGAAATTAAGTGGTTGTCAGAAGGAGAATTGTCCCATCCTATTAGCAACACGTTCCCTATGACGAGTGTGAAATGGTGTTAAATGTATTATCAGAATCTGCAAGAATTCTCCATAGAGCTAAAAACAGTCCCACCCAAAACAATAACAACAAAAACCAAGTGAGCTGTCTTGGTGGATCAACAAACTGTCAGCATCTCTATTCAGAAAAAATGCCCAGCTGCCTCACACCTTCCCCTTCACGTGGGAGGGCAAGTTGTAATTCCAGCAGCTAAAGAGGGAGAAAGGGATTTTCTGGATGATCTTGCAAGAGAACAAAGTCATCCATCTGTGTCACCAGACATGTGCTATGATATTCTCGGCCACACAAGGCTAGGTGAGAATATTTTGCTGAAAGTCACACAGCTGATGGACCATCCAGCATGAGCAGTCACTGTACAAGGGCTTGGGGGTCAGCTCCATATGACTGAGGCAGATGAAGCCAGTTTCAAACCCTCATCACCCTTCTATACATTTAAAGGATTCATCGAGGACTCTGGCTCAAAGAGGAAGATGGTTACTTGCCAACATCCTTAGAATTTGTCAGGTATCCCCCAAACATACATACAGCAACACCAAAGGTTTCTACTGGCCACAGTAAAAGGGAAGAAAATACACATCTCTTTTTATTGTCTTTTAAAAACAGATCACTGATTGAGAAGAGCTTACACTCGTATTTCTCTGTGATTCATGAAAATTATTTGCAAACCTTCAATTTTTCACAATTTACCTGCTCTTAGAAATCTTAATTCCCACCTTTTAATTCTCTGTGTGTATTTTTAGGTTTTTGTACCAGAAGCACAAATGGACACACAGAAGTCCCCAATTTCTATAAAGAGCATTTCCATCATTTCACAAAGCCAATATTCTGCCAATGGTGTGCATGCTGACATTCATTTAATCTCTGGTCTTTTTCCTCCTTTGCTGTTCTGTGCAGTCCTCTGGTTGCTTCCTATTTCTGCTCAGCTCTCTGTCTGAAGCAACCTGTTCCTAGACTAGTTCCCACACAGCCAGTGCAAGCCTGTTTCCAGCTTTTTTAACCTCTCATTTTTAAGCAATATTAATGAAAAAGAAGTTTTAAAAATACACTATGATTTTCAACAATTGGAGGACATAGCTTCAAGGGAGCAAAGCCTTAACTCGAATCACAGGATACCAGACTCCACTAATTGGTTTCAGGCTTGGCTCTTCTTCATCATTTATCCAGTGTTTAAGTTATATATACATCAGTGAGAACAGATGCACATATTAGCAATTGTTGTTGAGGGATTTAAATACAGTGTAAGACAAGTTAATCCATCACCACCAAATAGTGTGCCTCTGTTCTACAGCTTCTGTAAATTAGTGCTTTAAATAGTTTTGCCAAGTTCAGTGCATTACAGAATAAAAAAGTTTAACTGTTTTGCTTTTCAGTCATTATAGTCTATGGAGGAAGCAAAAAGGTAGGATGATTTTAACAAGAACCTCTTCAAATGTTATTATATAAGCTCAATGTTCTTAAAATCACTTTGCATGTTAACTACATGACACAGTAATTGATTAAGTTAAAGTCAATCAAGTTTTCACAAGTAAGACTTTATAAAGTTCTGATCAGAAATAACTTTTTTTCCCCCCTCCCTTAAGGTTACTGTAGAAGACTGAAAGTAATTAATTTAATAATTTTTTTTTAAACTACACATTTAATGCAATTGCCTTTACTATCAATCAGGCTGAGCAGCAATGAGATTTTATTATCATTTTTTAATTATTTCTATTACTAATGAAGAAAAAAGAGAAACCAAATAACCTTGATGAGCTAAAATTCTAAATCTGCTCTGTAAACTTCTGCAGGCACCTTCATTATTCTCTTCAAATTACTATTCAAGCATTTCATCATTAAAGCATCTAGCACTCTTCAATCCATCACCCTGTGAACTTCACAGACCCTAGGGTTTGAATTATACATCACAGGCTCTTCCTAATTGCTGATGGCTTGCTGGTAGCTGCAGATCTGCAGTCACCTGGCATGCTGCACTTTTGGGCTGTTATCTTTATCACAACACATGTGTTTAAGTAATGCAACCAGCAGGGCGCCCTGCAAACTGTTGTTTATCTGTTTTGTTCTATGGAGGGTACAAGACTCTCTTATACCTGAGAAGGCACCAGGAGTTCCCAGCAGAGACCAAGATCACAGGGTTCAAAGAGAAAAAAACCTGCAGTCAGATGAATGCTTAAACAAGTTAGCATGTGTTTGTTCTTCTGAGAGGGTGCTGAGCGCACACACAAATAGGCAGAATCAGTAAATATATAAACCTGCTCTATTCTATAAATTGAAATTTTCAAGATTGAAGCTCTGACATGTACTGAAAAGAGAGAGACATTTAGTTGAAGTGCATCATAAAGTATCAACATCTAAACTTACTGCATAGCTTGAATATCAAGCTCAGACATACTAAAGGCTGCAAAAAAAACCAAACCAAACAACCAAATTCCTTTATACATTGGATTCAGCTTAAATGCTTCTCTCTAAAAGACAATGATTTCCCTCTCAAAAACAACAAATGTATTAGGTAGAGCCAAGAAATCAGCAATCAGCACAAAGTAATTAACCATCACCCATGGGTGAAACCTGCTTAGCCATTTCCTGAAAATTACTATCTTAAAAAAAAAAAAATCATAAATTTTCTGGAAAACTAAAAAGCTAACATTACCTCTACATAGACACAGGTGAAGTACCCTGAAGCTGGCTCCTGACAGGGAAACAGAAAAGTTGCTGAAAAAGTAAAATTCACTGCTGCCACTTGGGGAAAGGCTGATCGCTTCCCTCCTACTCACTTTTCTCAGCCTACAACCTGAACCAGAATTATGGCAATTTAATGCGGAGGACACCTCCACCCACATGAAACCCACACAGTTCTCCTCCAGCTACCTCCAAAAATAACTTACAGCTGCATGTGAGCATAGGCCTGGAATGAAGAAAAGCAGGTAGAGGTCTTGTTAACTTGATAGCAGGAACCAATCAACCCACCCATGAATGCATTTCAGGCCTCCAAATCAGGAAAGCAGTGGAGCTGCCAGAGCAAGTCCAGAAGAGGGTCACAAAGGTGATCAAAGAGCTGGAGCACCCCTTCTATGAAGACAGGCTGAGGGAGTTGGGCTTGTTTAGCTTGGAGAAGAGAAGGATCTGGGAAGTCCTAAGTGCAGCCTTCCAGTACTTGAGGGGAGCTTACAAGCAGGAGAGAAACTGACTTTTTACACAGGCTGATAGTGATAAGACAATAGGGAATTACTTTGCACTAAAAGAGGAGATATTTCGGTTAGATGTTAGGAACAAAATCTTTACTTAGAGAGTTGTGAGGCACTGGCGAGACTGCCCAAAGGAGGCAGGGATGGTCCCCCATCCTTGGAGGTGCTCAAGGCCAGGTTGGATGGGGTCCTGGGCAGCCTGAGCTGGTGGGTGGCAACCAGTCCATGGCAGATGGTTGTAACTAGATGATCTTTAGGGTCCTTTCCAACCTAAGCCATTCCATGACTCTATTATAAGAGTTACTGGTGCTGTCTTTCCCTAGCAACATGACTTTCCACAGAAATTAAAGCTTTGAACAATACAAGAAATTATTTGGAAAATTTTTTGAAAAAATCCAGAGAAGTACATCCACAAATTTCTACATTCCTTTAATATAGTTTTATTTATTGAAGGTGGTGAAATCAAACTGGTTTCTGCTTAGCTTTAATAACCTCTCATGATAAAAAAGCACAAAAACAGAAACTAGATGAGCTTCTGAAGAAAACCAGCCAATTAGCAAAACTGTCCCCAAAAGATAATTTATTGTCTGACCAAGACTGGAGAGAATATGTCTCATTATAAACACATTTAGCATTTCAGAAGACATTTTGCTGTTAGCAAGATGGAAGAAGCCCCATGCCTGTACTCACCAACCAGAACACACCATTGAGCAGTGCACTGCTTTCAACTGGTACATCCCATTACAGCCATGTTCTGGGAGTTCTCCTATGAGCTGCACAGAGCTCAGCCTTGCTCTGCTATTTATACTGATAACTCTTTTAACCCCAAGAAATATTAAGGCTGGACATCCTGTGTACAGGAACAGTATAAAGAAGGAGAAAATTGTTTTTTTTAATTGAAATTTTTGAAAACATAACACATAATTAGATAACAACTTGCAATCCAAGAGTTTGATGCCCTTTGTAAGCAACTAATTAAGCACCACAACACCCATAAGGTGAAGAGTTTAAGTTGACATGGCTGGATTGAAAGCTCTGACGCTCAGCCAAAGTGCAACTGTTTAGTCATTTTTAAGGAGACATTTTCATTGTTAGAATGTTACAAGACCAGAAAACTACTGTCAGTGGGAACAACTAGTTAAAAATGTCTTTCATTTACAAAACCAAAAGCAAATAGACTGTTTCTTTTCTGTGAATAGTTTAGTTCAAGTTCTCAAAATGCTTAGAAAACTATGAGATCAGGTTAATGTTGTTGAGTACATGATTCATAAGAATTATGCAAAGGATCTAAAAGAGGAAACTGTCACTTTCACCATGCTTGGATGTTGGTCCTAAAATAAACTTCTTAAAACAGTTCATCAAAGGAATTCCAGTGACAAAGCCAACCTTTATCCCTTCACAGAGGACTTTAAGTCCCCTTTTACAACATAGAGATTACTATATTTGGCCAAACCTAGATAACATTAAAGCCACTATCTCTGCAGAGAAGTACTATAAATAGTCAGTATAAAACATTTTAAATTCTGCCTAGGAAGCATTTCAGTAAACAGTATTATCTATGAGTATTTTAGGGTTTGTCTATCAGACATAATCTCATTCACGATAAAGTAAACTGCTTTACTTACATAATTCACCTTGTTGTTTGCCCGGAATTACTTGCATGGTCTCGGGAACTCCTTTCCTGATTTCATTTGACAATAGACTTTATATTTAACACACATACGTGTGAAAGGTCACGTCACGCTCCACTGTTCTCTGTTTGTCAAAGTTAATTCTCATTCAATGCATCAGGATGGGGAATGGTTTCATTCCCTGTTCAAAGTTTTTGCTCATTTGCATCTCAAAAGAGAATATTAACCCCAAACCTTCATCTTAGTTCCATCATCACCCTAATTTCTTCAGAAGAACATAATCTTGAAACAAATTTTGCTGCCAAAAAAAATGACAGGAAATTATATTTTCATTGTGGATAAATTAGTCTCTGAATTTTACTTTCCATAACAATAAGCAGGAGATTATGAACTCATTCACAGGAAGTCCTGATAAGGTTCTAAAAAGGTTTGCTTTTATCCATTCAGGTCAGAGAGACATAAAAACATCACCTTTTCCCTCACAGAGATAAACTAACCCCTGAGATAAATGTAACACAGTAAGCAATATTGTGGCAGAAATGCCATTAGTAAAGGATCATGACTCTGTTTTACAGACCTACTCCTGGCAGCTGGGAAAGATCTTTGTACGTTGTTTGATGTTTGGCTGTGTTTTTTGTGTGTACTGTCTTTTTTTTTCCAAGGGAAAGAAAAATGTACATTTCACAATATCACAGACTGAAAACATCACAGCAGAACTGGACATTTAAAGACTCCACATTTTAAAATAGAAATTAAGCAAAAACACACAGCAATTTCACATAATTTTAGCATAAAATTTTCTGCTGGTAGAGTGATTTGGGTTTGTTTTTTAATTGAAATTAGAGGTGGTTCCAAATGCCCAGGCCCAATCATTCCTGAAAATTAGAATATTTAATCTTCTCTGACACAGAATGTTGCAAACCCCTTCTCCCACTCAAAATCCCAAAGCAGGAGCAGGGCTCTGCTTTTGGGCCTCTGGAGCTGCGGCCTCCATGCTGATGGGGAAATATGTGATCAGCTTGAACAGCCTGTAGAATGGTCAAGGCATTACAACAGCAATCTTAACAGTAAGCAAAAGTCCCCATTTGTTTTACTTCCACAGAATCACAGTGCTGCTTGGGTTGGAAGGAACCTCAAAGGCAATCTAGTCTCAACCCTCTACCCCAAGCAAGGTTGCCAACCATTAAATCAGGCCCAGCTCAGGCTGCCCAGGGCCCCGTACAACCTGGCCCTGGATACCTCCAGAGAAGGCACAGCCACAAGTTCCCTGGGCAGCTCATGCCAGTGCCTCACCTTTCATTGACAGTCTGCTTTTTCAACTAATCTGGGAGAGTGGGAAAAGAGAATCATTGCCTATGGTCACTGGTGGAGGGAAACACGTGTCTCTGCACACATACACACAGACCTTCCCACCTCTGCAAACTGTGGAGGAAATGTTTCTGCTCGTAAATCAGCAACAGGAAGCCAGATTCAATGGCTGGGCACAGCACCCTTCACATGCCTCTCAATTGCCTTGACACAATAACCTCTAGCTCATAAAAACTCGGATCTTATGACATTTTTGAACAGTGACAAAAACAAAACAAAATTGCTTGCAGCGTTCTAATGTCAAAAGCCTCCCCTGGAGCATTTCCCCATAAGTAATGTGTGCACTTGCTTTTCTTCATCCAATTCATTAATCCACATTGTCGAGGCACTACCCCCTGCCACCACTGTGTTTCCAGGTGCACGTAAATGCTTCAAAACCATTCACAGTAATTTCCACCAGGGGTGGTTTCAGAGCACCCAGGCAAGAGCAAAGGCTCCATACTGAACTCCTAGTGTGAAATGAGTCATTTGTACCAACTCGTGTTTCCTTTTTCTCTATTCATACTTAGTTATTCATTTCCCAACAGTGTACGAAGATGAGATGTTCCTGAGTTACCTCCTCTTTGCTCTCAGTACATGTGGGTAAAAACTACATGAAGCTGTGACCTGGCAAAGTAAAAGAGAGAAAGTAGGAAAAAAAATGCGTGTGTTGAATACTGAGCTTGATTTGCATGTGCTAATTTATTATTAATTTGTTTTTGCTTATTTAGTGACATAATTGAAACAAAATTTCAAAGAAGCATCACCCTAAACAGATAATAACCTTTACTAGGATTTAACTGTGCTGAATGACTTTTAGATCTGCAAATAATGATATATAGAAACAAGTGTGAACGAATCGAATACCATACTGATTAGTCTCATGTCACATCCAATGACTTGCATTCAATTTGAATGTCAAGCTAACCTTTGAGTACTGGAAAGAAGTAATTTCTCTATTACAAAAATTCACAAATGCCATCTATCACAAGAAATTTACATACCTACTGGAACAAGCTCAGGGTAATAATGGAAAAAAAGGGTATAAAGACAGAAAACATCTTCTACTGCAACACCTACTCCTCTGTGATCACTCTGGGAAAACTATTCCCCTCACCTTTATTATCATAATTATGTTCTTAAATGCTCAGTAGAAAACCATTACAAGTATTTAACAGCTGATGACATTTTTGTCTTCAGTATTGCTAGTGGACCTTTACTTTGCCCAGCCACAACCAAAATGACAAAAGGCCAAACTGAAGTTGACCCAAGCCACTGCAGACTTGCCCCAATTTCAGTGAGTTTCATATGAGATTTCACAGCAAGCAACCCCCTCTCAATTTTCCATTTGTCTCCACCCCCAATGTTAAGGAAATGTCAACTTGCTGTAGCCTTCAGAATCTTCAGAATTTTAATTTGATTTCACTGCATCATCTAATGGAGTTTATGCAGGCACAGTAAATAAAAGATGCAAGAAATCCATTTCTACTAAGTATCAGAAAATATAATTAATCAACATACTTAAGCTATATAAGAGAGTAGGCTACACAAGCAGTTTACAAGGAAGTTGCTTGTTTAAAGCGGTGATGGACAGAGCAAGGAGGAAAGCTGCCTGTTCCCAGCCCCATGTCTCAGAAGAAGTACTTACAGAGCTGTTACACAGTGTCAGGATCTGGCCTGACAGACACAGAAGTCATTCCCAAAGTGACTACAATAGCAGAGGTAAAATGTGTTAAGATTAGGTTAAACTGCAGCCCATAAAGATATCCAGCCACTACATTAAAATTTCAATCCCTTTTCCTTGGGGAGTGGACACAGGGAACCTGGTGACATGCAGAAGCTCTTCTGCTCATCCACATAAGCCAAGACACAGCACTGTGTGGCTGACTGGTGGCTGAGCAGGTGCCAAAGGCTGTCACAAATGGACATCCTGCTTGAAATTACAGGCTGGCAAGGACTGCTCCAAGGGACCTGAACCCCAGCTGGGCTTTGCAATTCATCCCACAGAAGATGGTACCCATCTTTAACTTGCATCCCTTCATGACTTATCAGAAGGGTAAGTTTGTTACTGCTGAAAAAATAACCAAATTCAAATAATCCACTTTCTCAAATCCATTGAGACACAGTTCAGGAAAAAAAAAAAAAAAAAGAATAAGTTTAGTTAAAGCTGTTTCTCAAAGGAGGATGTTGAGGACACATGGCAATCCTTCTCCCGTCCTGTAAATAAATTTACAAAGTCAACTGGTGACACTCCAAACTGCTTTTACACTTATTTTGGATCATGTGCTGCTGTCATCTTCATCCCTGGGCCATAGGTGCCAAGCTTTGGGAGAGTCCATCCTCCCCAGCAGCTGAGAGACAGCCTGCTCTTCTTACCTGACATTGTCATGCTTCTGGATGTAGATCTTATGAAACATCATATCTTCCTGCTTGGCATTAATGTCAGCTTTCATCTCCATGGCAACATGTCGAGGAAGTACAGAGAGCAGGAGACGCTCCTGTGGAGTCAGACAGATGAAGCAATTAAAGCACCTGCTGCCCAGTTAACAAACACACTTTGCTCCGCACTGGGGTGGAATGAAGTCACCACAATGGGGGTGATGAGTACAACCAAGCAGAACCATACCCATAAACCCAGCAGCCGATCCCCTGTTAAAGTATCTGACCCCAAAACAAGAATGCAACATTGGGCATTGTGATTAACAGTTGCCAGTTCTTGCAAATGAAAGATCCACACAATTCAGAAATTGCACTTGCACATTCCTAGAAGGACCCTGCTACATGACACCATCTGACCTTCCACACAGTCTCTCCACGCCATCATGAAGTCCCCTTTCCCATACCACCCCAGAACTCACACCCCAACACCTTCGGGCACCATTTAAAATCTCTTCTTCCCCTACCTAATCATCTGAGCACATTCCCCATCATGCAGGTACAAACCTATTCTTGGCAAGTAACAAGTTAATAGGAATGCTCCAATAAAATGAGCATGAGAAGTTAGGCCAACTATGCAATACAGTGCTACACCTCTACACTTAAAACCACTATTAGTGCCCAGTTGAATTAAGACCCATACAACTACTCATGCCCCACAAGAGTGCTTCCAATAGCCACCACCTGTCATCAGCATTTCACTGCTCTCCACCCTCACTCAGAACAACTAAATTGCATTTTTATTTACTGATAATAGCTTTAGTGTGACTTTCATAATATCATTTTATGAGCTGTTCCAGATACAGTTTTGTATGCTAGGCAAAAATTAGTTGCATGACAAAACAATGACTTTCTGGTAACTTTCCTAAAAGCTCACACAAAAGCCAGCACTTGCTATTATTCTAAATTTGGTGTCAATTTTATGTAAAATCTGTAGAATTTACACCTGCAGGTAATAAGCACCCTAGGGATGTATTTGTGTATTTCAGGGATCTCACCTGATTAATTCTGCCCATACCATTCATTCTCTGTATTCAATTTGATTCCCACTCACACCCTGCTCCTGAACAGGAGGGTTTTGGCCACGGTTGGAGAAGGTGCTGGGCATCTCTCCCAGATTCAGCACAGCCCAACTGGCAGGCAGTACTCTGGAACAGCTGAAAAATCCCAAAATCCCGCACCTAATTCTCCTTTACTATTTTATTTCCCTGCAGTGAGCACAGGGAAGAAAAATGGCCTTCCTTCCCGATGACAGAGACCATGTAGAATAAACGAAGGTGCCTAACCTATCTAACAGCTCATTAATTCTCAACAACACAGGGAACAGTAGGGCTCAAGCACCAGTCCTGACTCAGAGGGGTCAGCATTCCTGCACTAATTATTCACGTCACCAAACTTCTTGCCTGCACTTCAGTTATAAACACATCCTAGTTTCTGGTTTCTAATTTCTACGTTTTTTTTTTCTTTTCCTGAAAGTTCCTCATTAATTTCTTCCTCTAGGGAGGGAGATAAACTTTGAGGGAACCAAAAGGAGGTGAATGTGCTGAGTATGTGTTCAGCATGCACTGAGACGTATTATAGGCTTCAGCACTGCCCAGTACTTACATTTTCCCCTTTAAACATGTACTTTAAAGAGACTGATTCTCACCTCCAGCCCCTGAGGAAGTAGTAATAACACAGGAGAAGATATGTTAGAGGGATGTCTGCCTTCCCAGCTCCAAACTGCAGCAGTCCTAACAAGATACTTGTTTTGTAAAGCACTCTCACCAGCATACTGCATGTGCTAGCATTCACACATCAAATTTTATATATATATATTTATATATATATATGTATATATAAAAGATGATGAATCATGCACGTGTCCTCAGGCTTCTGCCAGCTATTAGCGTACTCCTCGAGCGCAAAAGCACAACACATGTTGAGTGTTTACCAGAGTAACTAGTGCTACATGCTGCTGTCATTTGCATATGATAATTGGCATCCCTCAAATGTGTGAAAGCTGCTATTCTACATGTGCATCCTCTAAATAACTCGGAGCTCACTGGAGAGTGCAGGGGCACCCCAGGTTGGAACATTCCCTGTGGGTGCAGCAGAGTGGAATGATTTTTTTTTAATTGCTTGCAAAACAAGGACATGTTCGGGGGAGTGAATTTCTCAACTAATGCTCCAAGGGTTTTTTCACACATTTCTGGCTAACTTTTGCAGGAGAACCCCCGGCCCTGCTCTTCCTGACATCACAGGCACTTGCCAGATAGAACCACCAATGTTTTCAACACATTCAGGATCTCTAGGAAACTAACGCCTCTCTGAACTATCACTAAGTGGGAATAAAACTTAACAAATGAAATGACTGCATGCAACAGGAGCTATCTTCCACATAGGAACTAATTAGGAGACTGAGCTGCATGACAGAGCTGGACATTACCTTCATTCCCTATGCTGGGAACGTCAGAACCACTGAAATTAACCTTTGAAACTACCAAGAGGAGGCTGTCACAAGTGCTTTAGTAAAGCACAGGCCATCATAAAGACCTTGAAAACAAGAAAAAATCCCTTTACTTCAAATGGAGAGATGAAATTAAGGTCTCCACTAGAGCACAATTTGCATGTTGGTATTACAACTGAAACATAGTGCAGCCCTCACTGTAAAATCACTTAGGCACAAGTGAGATGCATAACAGGGCATCAGTCTGACCTGATAACAAAAGCAAGAGCGAATTCATATATAATTCTCATTTCAGTGTACAATTCCAGCATAGTTTTACTGAATTATACATTAAACAAATGCATACTGAGGAGACCCAGTCTCTAGAATAGGCACAGATGAAAAAGTACAATACAGATCTACTCTATTTACGTAAGCACACATGGATATATGCATATGTGGGTGCATATATAGAACACACACATCTGCACTCTACACAACATAGGAATTTTAACTATGTATTCTGCACTCCCTGAAGATGACCTCAAGGCATCAACAAATATTTAGTGTTTTATGTCTGACCATTTGTCCTCAGGTTTAGCAACACTGATTATTCATCACATGTTAAGTGATGCAGAGATGAAAAGAAAGTGAAAACACGTGAAAGCCAAGCAATGCTAGAACTGTGCACTTCTGACAACCACTTTTTTACTAAAATCTGAAGTATTTGCAGATTATTAAGGGCATTTTTTTTTTTTTTAATCCAAGATTATTTTATTCTGGGCAAGGAACAGAGTTACAGCTCTGCCCTAGGCTATCTCAGATAATGAAAGCATGAGGAGTGTCTATCTTGGATGGGACACTCTGGAATTTTATTTCTAATTTTGGGTGCTGGCAGAAACTTAATGAGGAAAAATATAGAGCCCTTTCATGGAGATAATATGCCTGCTTTTAATAGAGAACAACACACAGGAGCATCATTAGGTCTTCTGAAACAGGCAAATGAGTGTAACAGCACCAGGCAGTGCCATTCCCTTTCCGTCTGCACCTGTTTGGAGCCCAGCTCTCACAGATGCAGGCTGAACTGACATTTATTTGCATCTGCTGTCACCTTAAGATTACCTCAATGCATTATGCATGGAAAAGCATCTGAACTGAACCTGGAAATCAACGTTAGGGCAGACTGTGGCAGCAAGTAATGTTATTAGGAGTCCCCAGCTGCCAGGATCCACAGCTCCTGCTGGAAGTTCCGGAGGGCACATCCAAGTGACTGGCTTTGACCTGTGTTTTTTTGATGTTCTGGCTTTCTTCTGCATGGTATGGCACCTTCTGGGGGCAGGGAAGAAAAAAGGCCTAAAGCTAGAGCATTTCTCAAGGCTTTTCTTTCGTGAATTACTTCTGACACAGAAGCTTCTAGCCCCAGAATGGCACATGCATTCTCAGCAGGGAGGAGAGAGCTGTAATCAATAAATAAAATGGGTATTCCCTGGAGCTAATCCTTTTCTCCATCTCAAGGTGCCAAAGGAGTCCACTTGTTTCATCTTTGTGAAATTACATTAGTTACAAAGGAAAATGAAGCTTTGATCGTGAATGTGGTTTTCATACATATATTCTCAAAATAAAGCACATGTACATGCTATTCAACAGTAAGGTTAAACAGCTACTATGTCTAGCCAGAGGAAACTCATAAAACACTGCCAAAAACAGACCCAAAGATGCAGATGGGCTGAGACATGAGGGAAAATTAGGCCAGGTTGCCAAAGAAATGCAAAGATGCTTGATTCATTTGATTCATTCTCTTGATCTCTTTCCCAAGCCCACAACCAAGCTCCAAGATGTCTCCCAAGGGATGGAAGCCCCATTTCATGATTCATCTCAAGATGGACTGGACAGACTACTATGAGAAGTACAAACGTACTTCAGGGTAGAGGTGTATTAGCAAAGGAACATTCACGCTGGTCCAAAAGGATCAGACATGGTCAGCACCCCTGACAAGGCTGTTTGCTGGCAGCCATGGACCTTTTTACAGCAAATGAACATTGGAGTTGGTGATGAATCTCACTTCTCAGATAAATACAGCTCACTTGAAGCCTACGTGGTGTGCAGAGGTATAAAAACAAAAAGTAAATTTTGAATAAGGCAGGAAGCAGACCCTCTTTGGAGGAATCAAGGAACAATATGTTCAATGGGGCAATTTCTACATTTTTCTCTACAACCCACCTTTCCTGTTGGCTGTGATTTTGCTGACAAGCACACCACACTTCAGCCTCACAAACAGAGTCCATCTGAAGCCTGTGAGCTGCATCTAAATCCAACACACGGTGGCTTCAATGGGTACAAAAAAGCTGTGCAGACTATCTGCATACTATGTGATTTTCATCCACAGAGCACAGACCACAGGATTTTTGTAGACGTCTGCAGACAAATTCTTCAGTGTATTGCAGAATACTCCCTGAGTTCTCTTTCAAGCCTTTAAAAATCCTGCTCTTTCCTATCAGCCTCCTCTTGCTTGTATCAGTCATAAAGCGAGAGGCCTACAAATGCAATCCTAGAGGAACAATTTGCATGCTAATTGCATTTCTGCAGTTCCATTTTTTATTTCCCACTGTTGTTCTTACCTGCTGCTGGTTTTCCCTTTGAGAATGCAGCCTGGCTTGTATGCATTCCCTGGTCTCTTGGAAAGCCTGTCTTTGGGACACCTCTGCTGGGTAGTGGGTACACACGCCTACAATGTTTGTACAGGAGAAGATGAGAACATTGGAGACCAGCTGCAACAAAAGGGGAAAAAAAAAACAAAGAGAAAATACTTGATTACACTTTGGAAACCTGCCATCAGTAACAAAGCAACAGTCAGAACTCAGCCCATTCCACACCTCTTTGATCCAAGCCACGGGTAAACCTTAAGCTCCAATTTATTTCACTTCTCTAGTTTTCAAATATAAACCTTCTATATATGGCCTCAAATATATGTCCTTAGCATTGTGTATTACTTCCCTGGTAAAATATAATAAAATAAAAAATACTAGCAATGCTATGGTCCTACCTTTGGTCATCCAAACCTTGGAACTACTGTGACAAAAATGCACTTAAAAATGCACCATTACTTTGTCAGCTAAGAGTCAGCTAAGCTTCATGCAGACAGAGGAACACAAATATTTCCACATTTGCGTACTTACATATCTGGCTTGAAAACATGCCGAAGATATATATAACTGCTATTTTGAAACAGTGCTTAAAATAGTGAAGGGAAAATGCTGGTATTCACAGAGTTTAAGAGCAATCCTTTCTTTATGTAGTTCATCTCAAAAATTTATGTTAGTAGGTTAAAAAAAAAATTACATTTTCTACATTTCTATGAACATGGCTACAGAAAAGGTTATTAAGTCTGACATATATTTGGACTGGACATGTATAAAGGAAAAGCAACATCACTCCTCTGCTTCCACATGGATTATGTTTTGTAACAAAGCAGTCACATAACTTTCGCTGCAAACTAGTGTCGCAACTCTTATTTCCTAACCATTTTTTAATAAAAAGGAAAAAATAAAACATGTGCTGGCATTTGGTTCATGTATAATGTTCAAAACTACTTCTGACAGTATCATATAAATATTTTCCCCTGACAGAGGTCAAAATAAAACTTCTGGAGAGCTGCACAAACTGTACTGCATCTCTCTATGAGGACACTTATTCAAAACACCTCTGTTCTCTGTGGGGAAAGACTGTCAAACGTACAGGACTCTTAAATTAAAACAGAGACCTTTATTCTATTCCCTATAGACCAAATATAGTTTAAATACACCCTTTGCCTTTGTTACTAATAATTTCCAGAGCAGCCCCTTCTCTGAAAACACAGGATCAGGCTCCAAAAGGCAGCACCCTCATGGGCATCACTCAGGCCACAAGCCAGCAGTGGGTGCTCAGAAGTCCCCAGACCAGGGAGGAGAGGAGCAATTTGTATATCACCCACCAACATCCCAAAGAGCAATAGAAAATCTGCTGGGATTACTCAAACATCTTGACTACATGCAAGCAATGAAGACATCGGAAATGGTTTTATTAGCAACTCTGACCCCAGACAGGTTTTAGGCAGGAAAAATTGGTCTTTCAGCTCAAAATTAAGCAATACGTTGAACTACAACCAGCTGAGGGACTTCTCTCTGAGGATGGCTGCCAGTAGATGGCAACACACAAAGCTCCTCTATCCTGCTGCATTTTGGGCTGCGTCCCTGCAGAAAGTTCCCACGCTTGTGTACTATACTAAAATACGATGACTTGCAGGTCATAGATACCCATGGGTGGTTACCATCAACACCAGTTAGATCTATCTGCAGATAACTGGTTTTCAAGGAGGAAAGTCTTTCTCATCCCCTGCAGATTGCTCCCTTCATCTTAAGTATCCTCACATAGGACAGAGATAGGGCTAAGGCGCAGTTCATACACGTGAACATGACCCTAAATTTGCACATTTACAAACCCTTGCTATTACATTCTCATTCAGCTTTTTCTAAGGCTGGCTGAATCCTGACAGGTCCAGTGTCCTGCGTCTCTTCTTGAAGCTGATCAGACATCAGCCAGCTGCCAGCTAACCCACTACTGCATCCGATGGGCACATGATAGGGGGTTTTTTGCTGATAATGAGCAGAAAGGCAGGATCTTAAGGATGAAAAATCCCTCTCCAAGTATAAAAAACACTGGTGTTCATTTTCACAAGGAAACAGCTTAAAAATGGAACATAAAAAGGACTTTCCTGAGAGTTACTCAGATTCCTGCTTCACGGCCACATTACTAGCAGTCTGTGAACAGCACTTCTACAAGTTCAAGATGGTTATTATCAGTATTTTCAGGAAATCATCAGCCTGGAGAAGACAAGGCTCCAAGGTGACCTGATAATGGCCTTTCAATATCTAAAGGGAAGCTATAGGGAAGAAGGGGACAGACTCTTTAGCAGGGTTTGCTGTGATAGAATGATAGCATAGATTTAGGTTAGGTAAAGGAAGAAGTCTTTTACAGTGAGGTGGTGAGGCACTGGAACAGTTTGCCCAGAGATGTGGATGCCCTGTCCTGAAGACATTCAGGCCATGGGCAACTTGATCTAGCTGCGTTGTCTCTATTCATTGCAGAGGAGTTGGACTACCTGACCTTTAAAGGTTCCTTCCAGTTCTAAGGATTCTAGGATTGTAAATACTCAGCTTTCTATTTTAACCCCAAGAAACAAGGCTTCATTTCACTTACAGTTAGTGCAACCCCAAGCAAACTTCCCAAAACAGTAACTCAACTCCTGCATCAAGAACAGGAGACCCCTCAGACCTGACAACAAGCTTTCCATGAGTAGACATCAGTGTCAACAAACAGCCCCCAGCGGGAACAACCGTGAAAACATCACTGCCATGAAGTAGCCCTTAGAAGCCAAGAAGCACAGCTCAAGGCACATGATGATGCACAAAGATCAACTCTGCCAATGCAGAGCAAAAAACACTATCAAACATGAATCATAAGGTGTGTAGGCCAACAAAGCAACTTGACTGTTAAGCTCTCACCAATATCATTCTACACAAACCCTTTGCAAACTAATTTAAAAGACAGACTCGGATGATCCTGTTTTTTCTAAAAACTACACAGCAGCATAAGTTTAAAGAAATAGACACCTGTACGTATTCTGTGAAATAGAAGCTGTATGGCATCTTTGCAGCACTCTGAACCCCAGGGAGGGAAATTAGAGTGTAATGTTAACAGCATCAAAGATCTGCAGAGGTGTAAAACTGAAGCTCCTACGATCTGCAGCAATGCTTGTTATGTAGGCTGAATTAAGATCATTTTATTCAGTATGCATTCACAAACATTTTCTTCACAAGTATTTTATACCATGTTACAGCAGAAAAAGAAAATATCTAACCTCATTCTTTTTTCATAGTCCGTTGTCTTAATAAAATGAGTTTGTACCCGGTTTGCCAAATGGTACCACTAGCTTATCGGCTTCCTCGCCATTTTGCTATGGTAACCAGCTTCAGTCTCAGGAGAAAAGAGATGATGTAGATGTTAAAAAACTGAATCTCTAAGCTCCACTGCCTGAAAAGTAGAAAGATATTATTGCAACTACTTCAGACAATCTGCGTTGAAGAGTTGTTCAAGGCAATGGGAAAATACAGTTGTCTATTTTAGAGTTGAATTCCTTCCCCTGCCTAGCTACAGTCTGAGAAGATTCCTGCCCTTCTAATTTTGGAAAATAATAGTTTATAAAAGACTATTTCACTTACATATAACTCCTAGATAAGCTATTAAATCAGCCTGCAGTAAAATCACATTTGAACGTTTCCTAAACTGGTATGTTTACTCCTACAGCACCTGTGTGTGGCAGAGAAGTGCTATTATTCTGATGTTACTGAGGCAGAGGTGTTTAAAGGCAATTCAGCACCTAACAAAAAGCTATGCACTAGGAGGGCTCTTCAAAAAAACAGCGTGACTTCTTCCTTCCACTGAAGTTATAGATTGGTCAATCTCAGACAACAGAACAGACAAGACCATTTCTTGTCACTTTGTCTCGCACCTGGAGCACTGCAATGCTTTTGTTGAACCTCTTGCAGGATACTGCTTTCAACATTTTTCCCTCGGTCACCAAAGGAAGAATAAAAGAAACAAGAAATGGAAACAGTTCAGTTACACATGTTCTTGGAGTTATGAAAACCTGGTATTACAAAATCAAAATTGAGAGCTAAATCTGGCCTGGCTTTGCTGTTACAAAATTAACATCTTGGGCATTTCAGGAAAAGGCTGAGGAGGAACCCTGATGGTTCAGTGATCAGCAAGAGCCTTCCAGCAGAAAGAAATATCAGCTTGAATCAACATTGCCACGTTTCTCCTTTCTATCTTTCTATTCCGTTATTCTTCAAACACCAGCTACTATTCAATATGTAATTAAGAGACAGCATACTTAGGAGAGATGGCACCAAGACAAATTTTGTTACTTCCTTTCCTCTGCCAGTTTTAACAGGGCTGATTACTACCATGAAAACACGTGCCAAATTTCTTTGAATAATATAGCTTCTTGTAATAATCAGAGCTTTTTATTCCTTTCCTTTTTCCTTTTTTTTTCCACCAAGTTACCGTTCCTTGACTAACTTCTCTTGCAGAGGTTCTAAGCTATTTCTTTTCTGAGATCCCAGCATTAGGGCATTTTCTGATAGCTTATCAGAAAATTTACATCAAAATATTTTGATATTGTCGCAAAGTCCCACTTTGCAAAGTCCCACGTTTTAAACTTCTACCACGAGGCAGTAAAACTGCCACAAGGGAGAAGGAAAGCACCTTTCTTGGGGATCAAAAAGCCACAGCAAACTACTAAGAGGAAAAGAATTGTGTATCCCACTTTCTGGAGTTTCTCTCTGCCCTGCCTCTGCTTGCCAGCTCTCATAGTACTTATGTAATAGGAAATCTTACGTTCAATCAACTATTGGTACATGAGCTAGATTTAAAACAGATAACAACTCAGCTTCTAGATTGCTTTTTACAGTGGTTATATACTGAGTTGACAAATTGGATCAACTATTAATGATAGGAGCAGACATTGAAAGTTTCTTTTTTAACCACAAAAAAAAAAAAAAAAAGGTTATAAAATCTTTAATTCTTACCTGTAACAGAGCATAAGAATGTGCAAAAAAAAAGCAAAATGTGATGGCATACAAAAGCTCTAGCTATTTCTATAGCACCTGTGTGTGCAATTCAGAATGGAAGCATGGATAAATTCTGAAGTTCAAAAAATAAGAAATAAATATTATGGAAAAAAAAAACCTGTTATGATGCTATTTTAAAGCACTAAGCAGCTCAATAGCCCTGTATTGCTTCTTTATATTCTAATATCTCAGAAAAAGAAAAAAAAGGAGCAGCTACAGAGCCAAAGGCATAATGAAAATTAAAACGAAAGACAACATCAGCTGGCTCCAAGATCAAATTACTCACGCATTTGAGGCTGTATATACAACAACATCCTTTGTTTCCCTAATCTACAACCAGCAGAGTATTAAGAAAGAGAAAACCTGTAGATTACGTTAGAGAGATAATTAAACCGTCATGTGGTGCTCCTCTCATGTTTGGCCAGTAAACAACTAGTAAAGAATTTAGGAGTTCTTATTTTAAAAGTGACAAATATTTTTACTGAGTTCTTGAAATAACGCAATAAGAAAAGATAAAACACAGGAGTCTCGGAACAAATCTGCCCAAGTTGCTATGTGGTGCCCTCCCTGTGTTCTGGTACATCTGTGCAGCAAGCACTCACTTGGATCTTAAGCAGAACAGAAAATAGACCATGGCCACCATCTCCAGACTTCTCTAAGCACACTTTATGCATAAGCAGCACTACAGAAGCCAGCTCGGAAAACCTGAACGCTTCCCTAAGACATAAGGCAACTTAATGATCCCTAAAGTAGCAGAATTTACCGAAGAGCAATGTTCTCAATTGAAGAAAATCTACTCAGAGTTGAGGACAACAAGAAATTATTTGTAGAAATATTTCCGATGCCTTTTTTGCATATTTTTTTCCTACGTGGAAAGCTGGTAAGCAGTAGAAGTTGTCTACTTCAGCCTTTCAACTCGACTTTACATCCAGCATGAAGTTACTCCTTGAGAGCAAATTAGTGGTACCGTGCCCAAGATCACTGAGAGAATCTACCTGCCACTTATGAATATCTCTGCTCAATAATTCAAGTCAATAAAAACACGACACTGCAGTCTTCCATCCTGTATATTTCTGTGACCATCTCACCTTTCCACCGCTCTTCTTCTCCCAGGGGAAGGACAAACAATTATCTTGCCTCACATACATCCAGTCTTCCTTTAGAATAAAAAAATAAAACCTAAATCACCTTTCATATGCATACTTGCAGGTAAACTCTCGATACATTACACACCTCATACAGAATAAAAAATCAAGATTTTGATGGTTTTCCATTCTCTCAGATGAAAGCAAAATGTCTGTTGCTGCTTTCTTAGTTTTAATCTCACACTACTCAACAAGATTTCCATTCATTTACTGGCTGCTGTAACTGCAAACCTGCCACGCACGCCTTCCTGCTGATACTCTCGTTGCCACACAGAATACCGAAACATAAAGGAGCATATTTATAATTTGTTTTTATAACTAAAAATGTTAATCCCGATTGAAGAACAAAATATTACAAACAGATGTATTTTTAGTAAGCAGCTCAAGAGGAAACAATTATACATCAAACTGATTAATTCTATTTATACATTGTTGCCTTTAAAAAAAAAATTCTTTGATTATCAAGGAAAAGAATACAACTGTCCTGACCAAACCTTGGTCTAGCACCTGGTAAAAAGGGGTATTTCTGTGGCTCAGTTTCCCTGGAACTCTGCCACGATGCCAGCAAAGATCCTCTGTGCAGTAGCACAGTGCAGTAGGGAAGAAGCGTTGCCTTGCACTAGGAGCAACATCACAGGGAAGGAGATTTCAGGTCCTACCATCCATCCTCCCATAATCTCTGTGGCAAACAAGTTTCTGTGCATGTTCGCACTTAACAAACACACAACAAACAAGGACAGCTTTCACGTGATGGGTGTTCATTTCCAAGCAATAGAGGTATCTACGTGGCAAAGGCTTGAGCAACCAAACACAATTCTTTCAGTAAGATTTCAGTAAGCTCTTCAGATAGGACTTCAAACATTCAGAACATCTCTCTGTGAGGTCCCAGAAGTGGATGAAAGCTCCTGTTCTTACTGTGCATGACTCATATCTGACAATGAGGTTGACCCATACTGGGAACAAACTTTTTTTTTTTTTGGATCAGTGTGTATGTGGTACTTTCCTACAACATATCCAACTGAGACCTCTGCAGCCCCATCCTTTGACATCTCAGTTCTTCAGTCACCTCCAAGTACCACTGCTTGTCCCCTCCATCTTCCTGGCGCTCTGTCTTGTCAATTAGCCTTCAAGCTGCCAGCAAATACAATTCACAGAGAAGTATCTTTTGCAAGACCTATGGCTGCTTCCCATTGCTACGAGAAAAAATACTCATAAAAAATCACTCCTTAGTGATTCTGGGAATGTCTCTAGGATCCCTGTACTCAAACATGGGTAGTGCATCACCCCTTATCTTCCACAGTCATTTAAGCACCAGACTTCACCTACCAGTCACTGAGAAAACAAAAATATTTATCTAGTTACATGAAAGTCTTATTTATCTCGGAAAATACAGAACATTCGCCAGCTACTCAGCAGGAAAAAAAGAGCGCCCTAAATATGGTCTGTAAAATACAAAAACTGTTATTTCCCAGGCACTTGAGTTCATGTTTTCAGGGTGATGGTGAATCTTTTTGGTTTTGCTTGTTTGTGTGGAAGAAACAGAAAATTGGAGAGACTGGAATGCAGAAGTTGAGATTCATTGCTGTATCTCACAGTCTGGCTGTATGAGCAGTTGAGCTTACTGATCTTTGAACAGACTGACATTCAGCACTGCAGAAAACTATTAGCAGGAAAATTCTCAACCAAATTTTAATTGAGCACAATGGACAGCTTGAAGGCATATTCCTTGACCTTCAGCTTTGTCATAGTCTACAGTTCAAAGGTCTACAGTTAAACAACAGATTTTAGGGAGAAGCTCCAAATGACTCTTCAGAATAGCTTATAAAGAAATGTAAGACAATCTAACAGCACTGGTTACAACTAGCCCTGTTTGCAATACAAATCACACAACGCAACTTAGCTGGCCGTTATCTCATTATATCCAGCCCCTCTTCCATCTGCCTTTAGACCTGCACCACTCCACTCTCACTGCCTTTTATTCGGCCTTCTTTGTACTGTAATGCTCATTAGTACGGATTATCTTCTCATGTCCCCCAGTCTTTTTGCCAAAAACACACAACCTCACAACTCCAGAATCAAACTACATGAATATTCCTAAGTAAGTCAAGATAAACCTCATTATTTTCTGATAGATCCAACAATGTGGTTCCTTTGCTATGAGATGTGCTTTTCACAGTGCAAGACACACTTTAAGTTGCTTTGTGACATTTGAAGAAAAAAATTTCAAGGTGTACTTTCAAAGCATATGTACTGAATACATCCTCCAAGTCCCATACCACAAGAGTGTATCACTGATTTCCTTAAGCATTACAAAATGGCAAGCAGCTGGATTCTTAAACTGAGATATGCTGTAGCCAGAGGTTATTTTTGTTAAGATTGTAAACCTTTTCTTGCTGTCCTTTGAGAAGAACATAGTGAAAATGTTGGTATTATGACACCGTAAAAATTCAAATGCTTAACTGAAACAAACAAATCAACCTCACTGTAATGGAGATGCACAAGTTAGAAGAGCCTTTGGACAATTTAATAAGCTGTGTCTGTTGAGAATTGGGCAGGACATGAAGAAAAGAAATCCAAATTTCTAGCTAGTGGAAAATTCTGAATCTGTATTTGAGCTTGTACTTTTATTCTCCCAAAGATTATTACCAGAGATTATGCAGCTGAAAAAGTTTTCTGAGGTGAACTTAAAATAGACCTAATGTCATATTGACCTCCCCAAGAGGATACTGCACACCACAGAAATGGATTTTGAAAAAAAAGTGAATTAGGAAGATTTAAAGTAACCTAATCTGAGGAAGAAATAGAAAAAAAAAAAAAAGAAAAGATTTTTTTTTTAAATTTTAGAATATTTTGTAACATGACAGCATGACAGCAAAGAACTGAAGAAATCCCACTGACTATGTAGTTCATTCCCTGCTCACCTCTTAAATACAGTATACAAAAATGATATAACAATAGGATTGAAGTTTAAATGGCATCTGATTGCCATACTTGGTTGTTTCATATTACATACAATACCTTTCTTAATATATCCCAAAGAGACCCTTCCTTTTCCTGAAGTGCACAATAATGATCATGAACAAATTAGTTTGCAATCTCCTTTCCCTGTCATCGTCATCTGTTGCACCACAGCATAGATGTTTAGACACGGTTTTGCATTAATATTTTTCATTCCTAAGAACACAGCACCTGTGCAGTTAGCCTTGCCTGGTAACCCTTTCACAAATCATCACTTGTGTCATTTGGAGATTTACTAGTATACTTGAAAACAAAATGATTTCATGAAAAATGCTTCTAATGTGGAAGATTACCAAGCAAATAATTGCTTTAAAAGGAATAAAATAGCTGAGAGAGGTTTTCCTATCTACTGAAAATGAGGTGCAGTTATTGCCTTCATGTCTGGGAAATAAGAGGCATATAAAAACAAAGAATTTATTAAGAGATTATGATAATTTGAAAAAAAAATATTACAAGATAGTGCAAAAATATTTTAGCGTGCAATCAGTACCATGACTGTAGCTTGAAATCATAAATTGATTCTTTGCTGTGCTACTGTAATGCCATACACTTGTCGGCTTAAATCCCATAGGGAGTGACTAAGTAGTTCCTGATAGGATAAAGGTATTGGAGCCAGTTCTCTATTCTTATCAGTTAACTCTATCAACTTAAGACAGATAGAAGTAGAGAAAGCGATTTGGAATTAATCTCCAAGATCTTTGCTCATCAAACACTTCTTCGTGCTTTATGATCATCAATAGTAAGCAAACATGAGATATCCCTTCAAAGGCAAAGCAGGTGGTCCTTGACAGATTGCAAGGATAACTGATACATCATCTGCAATACACAAGGCCCAAGCACATCCTAATATGCTTCCTGCTGCAGCACTGCTAAAATAAGTAAACAGAAGAAAAAGTGAACGGATGGTGAAAGTCAGGTCTGTTAAGGCATGCAAAGGGAAACACAAATATTTGCAATTTTCCTGCAACGACTACACATTTTTTCACATACAACCTGAAATCAAACCACTGCTGTTTTCATGCTTTTTCCACTTGTGCTCAGTCACAAACTAGGTTCACAGCCCCTTCGAACAGCAGGTCTGCAAAGAACACAATGCTCCTCTGTCGCCACACCTTGGGGGGAACACACAGACATTCAACACTTAGTCCTGGGACTGCCTTAACCAAGAGAACAGAATCAATGTTGCAGAGGCTACCTAAATGCTGAATAATGTCCACCAGCTCACAGGCTAATTTTTATCAGTTTAAAACCAATTCTCAGTAAGAAATATGCTGCGTCTCCTAGCGTGAGTGCCCAACTTCACAGCTTCAGTTTGCCCTTAAAATACCATTTTTACAGAGTAGTACTGATACACCTGATTACTGGCGTAAAATAGATCTCTTCAGAACAAGCTGTGCTGCTTTCAGACCGAAACTAGTAGAAAAATCAGTGCTAGTTTTACTGGACTGTCAATACCTACTTTATACAAGTGAATATCCAGAATGTGGACTCCAAGGAGAGTATTTACCTTCCCAGTGTTTCCTCCCACTGCATATGGGTCAGATGCTAGAATCTAATCATGCTTACATCAAACTATGCACACATCAGTTCTAAACAACAGGAAATTAAATTCCAGAAGTTATCTACCCACAGGAATTAAGGAAGGGAATTTGAGATTTAAAACAGTGGAAACAGAAATACAATATTGGCTGAGCTCTCATTCCTCTTTTTAATCCAAGAGTCCCAAGTCTACAAGTGTATATAGCATAAAAAAATGTCTAGAAGTGGAAGCCTATGTAGATGATGCTGGATAGTGAAGAATTTGGTTGATCGTGAAACATTTTCTTGCAAGCTTGCCTTCTCAACTCTACTCCTGTTCTCAGTTTGACTAAAAAGCATCAGCTCCTGTATCAAAGGAACAAAAGATGCAACCAGTACCAACAGCTTTAGGGAGAAAATCATTGGTTCTCTGTCTGAATGTGGATGGAAAATGTGCTCAAATATACCTATGTGCAAAGTGCCTGGAAGATGCAAAAGATCCCCTACATGGAAAGTCATCTTAATAACAACAGCCCCTCAAGGGAGGTGAACAATCCTATGCCATGACATCCCATTTTTATCCCCAGCTCTGCAGAAATGCCACATTCCGAGCACAGTTAAATTTCACCCAGCACATGTTCAATCAAAGCCCTTTTTGGCAACTTCGCCTTTAACAGCTGTATTGAACAACCGTCTCACAATTAAAAAAAGAACACAGGTTACACAGAATCACAGAATGGCCAGGGTTGGAAGGGACCCTCAAGGACCCGAAGCTCTAACTCCCCTGCCACAGGCATGGCCACCAAATTCCCCATTTAATATCTGGCCTTGAACACGATGGGGCATCCACAACCTCTCTGGGCAGCTGTTTCAGCACCTCACCACTCTCTCTGTAATGAATTTCCCCGACATCCAACCTCAATCTTCCCTCCCTCAGCTTAAGACTACTTCCCCTTGTCCTGTTGTTATCTACCCTTTCAAAGAATTGATTCCCCTCCTGTTTGTAGGCTCCCTTTAGGTACTGAAAGGCTGCAATGAGGTCACCCTGCAGCCTTCTTTCCTCCAGGCTGAACAAGCCCAGCTCCCTCAGCCTGTCTTCCTAGGAGAGGTGCTCCAGTCCCTGATAATCTTTGTGGCTCTCCTCTGGACTTTCTCCAACAGCTCTCTGTCTTTCTTGTACTGGGGGCTCCAGATTACACGTTTCCTTATCTAGGTATGTTCAGTTTCTATTTGTGTACTCCAGTGTTCCTTGACATAACTCACATAATCCATCTACAGCAAGCACTAGGCAATTAAATACCTTTGGTCCCTCTAAACTATTTGGTTTAAATGTTTTTATCCCAAATGCTTGACTATTTGATAGAGGATGCAACACAAGAAGGCACGGTAAGGCAATGGACAGAATGGAAATTTACCCTTTTGTGAGAAAGTATTTAGGCAAAGGGCCAATAGTCCCAGGCTACTGGCTGTACCAGTGTCCTCAATACATACCAAGGGCACCTCAACAGTATTTTCTAACCAGGAGCACAAGTCTACTTCAGCAGAGCAAGAGAAGCTCTACCCCCATATAGTCTGTAATGAACAGATGTGTTACCTGCATGTGCTGTCATCCATCTCCACAGCATGATGGGGACGCGGGTCTTCAGAGAACCAGCAAGCATTTGATTAATTTTCTCTCTTTTCCACCTCATGAAGTCAAGCAGTTTTGGTAAGACTCATAAAATATTGATGCCATCACAATACTTTATTCACACAGAACAGAATTTATTTAATCACTGAAACTGTGTTTTTTCTTTAAATGCTATTTTACTTCTGTCTATATAGGAAAGCAGACAGAATTGGAGGGTGGATTGTTTTTTTGTTGTTTTTTTATTTGCTTTGTTTTAAATAGACAGTGAATTGAAAAGATATTGCTCACTGCCCATAAATAATGGAGTACTTTGCAGAAATTCAGTCCAGATATTTATTGGAATGAAAGAGCCTACAACCTTCTGTTTGCAGAATATGTTAATAAGGGAAAGATGGATGTGACAACTCCATATACAGGTTTTATCTTTTGAAGAAACCATCATGTTTCTGAAAATAACTTTTTTTCATATACTTCCCTTACAGCTCATCCTGCTCTGATCTGTAGCCCCCCCTCCCCTCAGTTGCCTTCTTTTCTGCCTACCTAAGTACAGTTTGAGTTCTTCTTAGTTTGGAAGGCCCACAGAAAATGGAGTTACAGTCCAGACCTGTAGGATTAAGGTCCAGCCACAATTTTAGCACTTCTAGAAGACCTTCTGTTCATCAGTTACTATACACAACGTCCCTTTCCATTTTCATGTTGATAAATCGACCTTTCCCTTCGGTCATTTGGCTGTTACCTCCACTTCTCACTGTGTGTTACAGAACCCACTTTTAATTGCTCAGCAACAGCTAAATTAAAACCATTTTGTGCATTTTTAAAATATGTACATTGGAAATACCTCCATCTCCTGTGCTGCAAGACTCAGTCACTAATCCATTTAAGCAGCATGAAGTGTTAGGAAAGTCAAATGCAAATTCAACCAGGAGATTAAAAAAATTTCTTTTTTCGCCTGGCCCCAGAGGGAAATCAATTTTTGGCATCTGTGCCCACACACTCAAAGACTTTCAGGTGTATAGCTGTCACGGGTTCAATGAGAGGCTTTGATGATGTGTTTTTAGGAGCTTAAACTATCTCTATAAAAAGTTCGAATTTTAAAAGCTGTTTAAACAAATGAGCTGCACCTAAAGTAAAGTGCAGTCTTCGAGCACACAAAATCAAAAGTAATTCATGTTCTTTTTTGAATCTCAGAAAACTCAGTTCTTGTTCTCCTGTGTATGTTCTGGTCTAGCAATTACATCCCGAGTTTTATGGAGACATTCACTGAGAGGTATTAGCAAACGCAGCGAGGGTCAGTGTTCAGAAGTGGAGAGGCTGTTGATTTTATTTCCCACTGGAATCTACTGGGAATAAATGAACTACAGGATTCCAGAAGAACAGCTTGTTCTCCTGGCTTTCCTCTGCTTGAGCAGAAAAAAAAAATGTTATTAAAATACATACCCAGAGCACAAAGCCTGAAAACAGGCTGTGAGGTCTTCAGCACTCAAAATCACAAGCACAATCTAGACCAATGCCAGCCAAAGCACTTGCCTTTATTTTGATTACTGCTTTATTGTGTTTTTTGTATCATCCTTATTATTAGCAATGGTGCGTCAGTATTGCTGTTGATACTGCTTCCCTCATGATGTTGCCCAAATAACAGACATTTCCATTTGAACCACTGCATAATAGTGGAAGCTAATGAAGGGGTGGCAGTTCACTTTAAAAAGGCTCAGTCTTACAAACCACCACACATCTTTACATCTGACAGGCTGAACTCTGACACTTCAGAGAAAGATCCTCCTAGGCCAATCTATCACTAAAATAATCTATCTCTACACGACACACTTTCAAAATCCCATGAGTTGGGCATTTAATTACAATCATCAATATGAGAATTTATATCTCTTCTGCTATACAACATTTAAGCAGGGAGTCAGTAAGTATTGCTCTTACACAGGTTTCCAGGTACTTATCCACTACAATCTCTCCCCTACATCCAAATTTGAGATTTAATCTCAGGTTTTAGAAAGGATGGAGTTAATTTAGTACCATCAGAAACTGCACTAACAAGGCTTATGTGATTCCCTACTTGATCATTAAACTGTCAAATTCAGCATAATAAACCCTTCACCAGTTTAAGGAAACACAAAAGACTTGTCACGGAGAGAATTTTAAGAACATGACAATCATGTTTAAATGAAAAAAAAAAGCACTTGATGCTACTTTCCACAGCTGTATTCACAAGAAATAATTTTCCACCTTCACACATTAAAAGCAACTGTTTCTGCAAGAAGTTTTCTTTTTTTTTTTTTTTTTTTTGCTAATTTATTGAAACTTTCTGAGCTTTTAGGCTTGTAAAGGACTTCTGAATCACAGAGTCACTCAAAGTGACACTTGAATGCTTTTCAGGCACCAGGCAGTGGTCTGGTATACGTTAAGTTTACAATCTATATTTTCTTGTAGTCTATCACAACCTAATAAAGCTATGTCAACAAGCATTAAAGATGGAGAACCAACACGGTAATTTTCCAGTCCCATTATGTCAGCTATCAAATGCCAAACTTCTGTTGCCAATGTGACTGCAGTGTCTGAAGAGTCAGTGCATGAAGCATACTGCAACTCAAGCTGTAAGCAAGTTAACAGTGGCTGGTTTTCTCATAGGCATTCAAATACAAGAAATACTTCCAGGATCTCTACAAGCAGTAGGAGGGTAATATTCCATGGGCAATTTGCACTCGCGAGTTTGGAAACATCTGCACTAGCGGATAAAAGCTCCTTTTATAAGCAGTATCAAGTTAACAGACCTTTCCAAGGTGTAAGGAGAGCCATAAAACAGATACCTGTAAGTGACAGGACACTGATAAATAATTGGGGCTGTAACTGTGGGAGGAATTTCAGCTTAACTGTGTTTACCCTCAGACGGTGATTTCTGGTGGTGAGCTCGACTAGCTACAGCTCTCCTGCAAAAAGGGTCTGGAGACTGGCCAGGGGTCTTGAGCTTCAGGGTTCAGCTTCACATTCAGCCACAGCAGGCAGTCACTGCCCGTTCTTTACAGCCTTTAACTATCTTCTGCCACACCAGCCATGCTAAATCACCTGATAGAAACCCTGAGATCTGGGACTCTGCTGCCACAGTGATGCCCTCAGTGCCCCAAACACAGTATATCTTTCTCTAGAGATCACTCCTCCTGTCCATACCTCACAAAAAGAGGTCAGCCCTTAGGAGTTAAAAAAGGGAGGGTCTTCAGGGGTATCTCAGAAGGCTTATTGCCCACACTTTTAATAACTGATATGTGAAGCTCTCTGGGTATTCACAGGAAAGAATGTTTCTGGCTGAGGTTTGGCTAACGCTCTAAGCACATCTTTATATAGCCAGCAATTTCGGCAGTGAAGTGAGCAGACAACACTTGTCTGATAGCAGTGGATGAGACTGTCCTTCCTCATTCGCTCACTTCTTCACTTGTAGCTCTGCTGATTTATTTGTAGCAGAAATACGTTAATGTTATCTGACAGCTACTATTGAAGTGTCACAAGCATGTGTATGCAATAACGCAGATGCTGCAGGGAATCCGCTGCAGGCCACTATCTTCCCAGGCACAGAAAGCAAGGGGAGGGATGGGAAATACCTTACAGAGCAGAAACGTTCTACTACTCCCTACTGCACTTGTTCAGAGGGAAAATTGACAGACAGGTGAAAAGGCTGAAGTAAAACACATGCAGAAAGCATGGGAATATTCAGACAAAATCTATGTTGCAAGCTTTCCCACCTGTGCCTTGATAATTAAAAAACCTAACCCAGACCCAGCTACTCCAAGGACACCATCCCATGCAGGCTCCCAGTGCAAGGAGCTGATAGTGATGCTGTATGAACAGATGGGGGATATGAATTGTTAGAATTTTAGGAGAGGTAAGAAAAATCTTTTGGTTTGAAGCTTCCTTCTTCACAGCAGTATACAAATATGATGATAACATGGCATAAGTTTGGTTTGACACTTCTCCATTGCCCCTCAAGTACTTACAGACTAATTGTTTTAACACTCTTGCAAATGAGAGATATTACCCTCATGTCTTATATATAAAGAGTGATCAAAGAATTACTCCAAGGTCACAGAAGAAACCACACGCAAAGTCAGGATTTGCATACAGATTTCTCAAGTACCACACTGCCCAATGCTTTAAAAAAAAACACCCACCATGTCTTCATCTCCACAAGAAAAGCCATAGAGGACAAACCAAGCAAAACATTCTTGATCACTTGAAGTTCTTAACAGTGAAAGCCATTGCATTGATTGTAGAATGGGTAAATGGAAGAAGGTTTTTACAGTAGGGGTAGGGAGGCACTAGCACAGACTGCCCAGAGAGGTAGTGGATGCCCTATCCTAAGAGACACTCAAGGTCAGGCTGGATGGACGCTGAGCACTTGATAGAGCTGTACATGTCCCTGCTTATTGCTGGGGAGTTGAGAAGGCTTTAGGAGTCCCTTCTATCTCAAATGATTCTATGATGATTCTATGAACTTGCCTTATAGAGCATTTTGCTGGCCACTGCCACTGCTCTCTGGGTACCTTTTGCTGTACTCTTCAGGAAGGCTGATGGTCCCAGGAACAACTGGGAAACAAGCTGCAACCTATTAACTGCACCACCTACCTCCTCTCCTTCTAGTGCCAATATGGTTAAAATTCAGTGCAGGTCAGATTTGCACAAGTATTTAGGCCAGATGTGCAGATAAGCAGCTAAACTATTTAGATGAACGTTAAATCACATTAAGTGCCTATCTGCGCCTTTTTAAACTGAGCTTCTTTCCCTTTATCAGATTCATAGTAATTTAATAGGAGCTGATTAGAAATGATGGTCTCCAGGGCCAACGCTCAAAGTTTACTTCAGTTCACTCCAACCCACAAAGGCAGCCACAAACCACTTGTTGCCATGCGAGCAGAGGCACAGCACATGTAGAGGTGCCCAGCCAGTGAACTGGGGAGGCTGGGAGCCCAAGGTGTGAGCAGGGCAACGAGGACCAGACTGATGAAGGCTAAGTGATTGTGCTGCAGCCCGCTATGTTTCAAGCTGTGCCTCAGCTTTGAGTCCCCTTAAGGGGAGAAAAATGCACTAAAAACAAAGGCCAAATAAAACACGCTTTAATTCTCAGCCATTAAAAACTCAGCTGCAAATATAACTGAAGCATGTTTCTTTTTAAAGAAACAATACAACACTCTCTCCCCTACAGCACTGATGACTTCAAAGGCTTCAAAAGGAACCTGATGCCGTGACCAGAGGCAAAGCTGCCTCTATGTGCTGACTCCTCAGTCATTGTGATTTTGAGGTCTCAAGTTCTGTTGTGATTCTCCCTCAGATTCTCCCTCAGATACAACATTAAAAAGAAGGAAGAAAAATAAGATACAGAGCAGCTTCCAACATGGTTGCCTGAATGATCGCACTTATGGCAAAAGCTGTTGGCCAGAGCCCACGTTTGCAAGACATGACCTTACAAATGCCATCAATACATGCCAGTTTGAACTATCGCATCCCACCAATGCATGGCCCTGTCCCTCTTTTTCCACAGTTCCTGGTAGCAGGCTCAGCTCCTTATCAAGTTCAGCATTTGCAGAAAACGAGTCTAATCCCTTTTAAGGTACCTTCTCCAATGTGCTATTGCTACAGACCACTAACTCCACAGGCTTCAATCCGAGGCTTTGCACATCAATTTCAAGAGGCACCAATCTTCTGCATCCACAGCACACACACAGGCTCAGGGACTGCAAGGCAGAGGCTGTGGCTTCTCCCTGCATTCAGCTGCAGGCACTGGGTGGATTACCCTGGTCCCTCATTTAGACTCAAGAAAACCTTTCCTGACCTGAAGCCACAGACCAAGATCCAGACTGCCCTTCAGACACAGCAAATGAAGGGTTGAAGGAATAGAGAAGAAAAAAAAAAAAAAGAAAAAAAAAAACCACCAAAAAAGAGATTGAGGCTCATGGCTACCATGTACTTGGATGATAGATTGATTCTTTGCTTATGCTGATGATGCCCTGGTACAGACTGTACATGAACAAGGCATTCCTGAGCTTTTAATTTATTGCAGTGTTCCCACCAGGCACAAATAGAAAAGTTACATTTTAGGATTTCTTTCATACTTAAAAACAATGCAGCCATGCTGAACTACCTTGGCCAGTGGGTGTAGGTCTTTGTAGACATGGAACAAAGCAGGCAAAAGCCTCTCTGTCCTTTCCAGTTCTCCATCAAGAAGATGGGAACACGGGGAGAAGAAAGAAACTGAGGAGCAAATTGGATGGGCTGGCTCAAGCCTTCAAAGCAGCTCTAGCTATTCTATAGGTCAAAATGGAATGAAGGCAATTCTGCATATGAAAGTATCTTGCATAAACACCGATGCTATCCACAAAAGCTTAACTTCAAAAGAAACAGACTCAAGGATGCTTGGCATTCCAGCCAGCATAATAACTAGTCATCTGTAATCTTTTAGTTATGTTAATAGCGATAGCAGAGGATTGAGAACAAGCAGTCTTGAGGGACATAATCCAGCCACATTTGTACACTCATCTACACCACTCTCTGGACAAGAGCTGAAGGAATAAATGGAAGCTATCAAGTGAGAAGAACAAAAATAAAAGATTTCTTTTTAAGTGCATAGTGACAGCACAGGGGACTTAGCTCAGTTTCCACCTCTCCAACAGACCTACTACACAACCTACAGCTATTCACTTTAGTATCACCATGTGCCAGGGCTTGGTTGTGGATTCTTTTTTCATTTAATCAGGCTGCTCAGAGGAGAGTTTACAGTTTCTTACAATGCAACTTCCCAGCACATAGCATAACGAGGCTCCGGTCCTGGTCCTAAGGAGTGTAGTTTAATAACAATTTATTATAAACTGCACAGCATGCCAGTGGCAGATTTGAAGGGCTGGTGGAAGGTACAGCATACACAGCGCAATTACTCTTCATGATTTAATTCTGCAGTGCCTTCCCTTGGGCAAACACTATCCCAGTTCCTTAAGTGGGAGTTCAGTCAGAGTAAACTCATAATTTCTAAGAAATAAAGTCAATGCACTTGCACCAGCATAACGAACAGTTATTCCTTATTATCTGTCATTAAGCCGTCAAAGTTGTCGAATCCCTTCAGTCCCAGTCCCTGCGTGGCCATGAAGGTCAACCACTAAAGGCAATCTGAAGCACTGCCTCCTCCTCACAGGTCAGTTGTGTCTTCTCCAGAGACTTATTTTCTTAAGACAATGAAGAAAACCTGTTTTGCTGTTTATATTAAGCAATTCCTAACAAGAAACAGGGAAAATGACAAGCAGGAGATGTGTTTTTCTTCAAAATTTTCAACACAAAATAGGAAAGTGTGCCTAAGAGTTTCCAGGCCAGCAGAGTTTTCTTGTTTTGTTTGTTTATTTTAGCCAAAGTAATTCAGAAAGCATGAGAGCAGGACGTACTGGTACCAACTATGTTATCTCAGCACGGCTGCAGTTTCCCATAGCCTACAATATCTGCAGGACCTCTGTTTCTTTCTGGTCGTTAATTCAGAAACAATGATAGAGCTGAATAAATTTGCGTGCCACGATGAATAGAAGAGCACAGAAACGCTGTATTTGACCAGCACTTCCTGGCTGGTGCCTGCACGGAAAAAGCTTGGCATGAGCGATGCTCTAAGAACGCAAACACTGACAAGGTCCGGTCTTTGCCATCAGGCTCTTACTGTTCAGAGGTCACACAGAATCTGCCCTGCCATGAGCCCAACCTCTCTCATGAGCCTGAAACCCATTTCATTTCTCTTCATCTACCCACTTGGTTCAGGGCTGCACCACCATAAAATGCATTCTGCCTGTTCTGAACATGTCTACGGGGTGTTGGTGAGCACTGGAACCTCAAAGATAGCTGTGAGCTCTCCTGCATAGAGCTTTTGGCCCTGGAGTGCAGTCCACCAACAGCGAGCATGCTTGGATGGGCTCACATCTGCCTGCAAGACATCTTGCAAATGTAGCTTTGGCCAAGGCTGGGAGCTCTTCTTGTCAGCTAGCAGCTGGCCCAGAGCAGGTCACCCTGAGCAGTAGGGACAAGAAATGTCAGGGGCTGAACAGCTGGGCTTCCCATGCTCTAAAGGTCACAGCAATTCCATGCTAACCAGCAGCTCCAGGCTATGAATGAGCAGCACACCTGGGAGCCCTGACGGGAAAACCCCTACATTACTCCCTTGGTTTATGTTGTAGTGGAGAAACCAGTGTGTCCTCAGATGAGGGTATGGGAGACATGAGGGTATGGGCCCACGTACCCTACCACAACCCAAGTGTACCAGACGGCAAGCAGCGCAGCACAGAGCTCACAGTGTAATTTCCCTCCAGACTACTCTAAACTTGGAATGAGCTTTTTCCAAATTTATTGCTTCTCTGATTTCATAACAAATTAGTTCCATGTACCATTACAAGAATTGCTTTGCTGTCAGCCCCGCAGGCTTAATTTGGGGTCTGGGAAGCAGAGGGCTCTTCCCTTCTCACACATTGTCAACAGCCATACAAGATTTTAAACACATTGTTCCACCCACGCTTGTCCTTGTACAACCCCAGCAAAGCCTTACAAAAGGTTGGACAGGTGTAAAATGACACACATTGACCTAAAACAGCACTAAAAAGACATATTGAGGGGGGAAAAAAAAAAGAAAGCTGCAGCACTGACTGCATATATTATTAGACTTCAATTGACTAAGGGTTTTTAGGGCTTTTTTTTAAACATCGACATATGAAATCAGAAAGATGATAATGGAAGGAAAAGGGTAGGAGGAGAGAGCTCTGCTGCCAGCAGGCCATGCAATAGTACATTTTTTCACGGAGCGGGTGTCCCCTTTGGAGGGTCCCATACACTGATGCTACAGCCATCCTGCCACTCATGCAGTGAGGCAATAAAAACCCGGAGTACGGCGTTGCAGGCAAGCTGCCACAGATTTATGTAGGCGACTCTCAAATCTAATTATCTTTTTTCTTCTCCACTACGCAGATCTCTGACTGATCATAAGTACTATGCATCAAACTAGCAGCTCCTGCTGGGTGCTGTGTGAGCTGGGGTAACACTCACATTGACAGGCACATGGAAGCAAAGGCTCTGCATTTAAATAATCCAAGTTGGACTTCGATTTAGTTGCACACGCTAATTGAAAAGCTTGTTCTAAAGCTAGAAAAGTCCTAAATATGCTGAGTAAGAGTGCAGGCAAGCATGCTGTCATGTTGCTGACAGATGATGAATTTGTTTGTGCAGCCAATATACATGAGTGAAGCAGCCTGAGCCATACTTGGATGTGCACTCTGTACAAAGGGATCTCTGCTTAGCTGGGTGACACTAGGCACAAACACAGGTATGCATTTCTCCTTGTGACTCAGGGATCAAGCTTAAAGGCAGATATTTGAGGAAGGGCCAGCACAAAGTATTCTAAAATAGTATCGTTTGAAGAGGTAGAAACATTCGCCAAGGGGGTCTGAAACTAAATGATCTTTGAAGACCCTTCCATCCCAAGCCAGTCTATGATTCTAATCTTCACTTGAATTGACTCACAGCCAGGGTTTTTGAATGATGCTCACCCTTTAACTCAGCTTTTTACCCTTCTCAGTTTGTTCACAAATGCGAAACAGACTATACCACAATATTTCAAAATATTCAGTGGGGTTTTTTTTTATTTGTTTGTTTGTTCATTATTAAGTAAGGAGAAGCTACTTTCTTTTAATTTCCCTGTGTAAGACAAGCTCTCCACTTCTTTGCTAACCCAGGAAGCCCTTCGTCTTACAAGTCCACAGTCAAACAATTCATTCCCAAAGGTGGCTAACAAGAATTGCACGCAACACTCCCAGCACTGTGAGCCCTTCGCTGAATGCAGCCCAGGGTTGCACTCATCTTCCTGGGCTACACCACCCTGGCAGCTTAGTCACTGCAGGGCTGACTCATGCATGGCGCTCCTTCTCCTCTTCTGTCATTTCCAACCCATGAAAGCTAAGTGCGGAGCTGAAATTAAATATAACATGGCTCAACAGCTGTCAACTGGTAAGACCCTACCTCTAAGAAAGAGGGCACAACTGCAAAACAAGATTGAAGTCCAAGATTTCTATTTGTCAACTGAAATCACCACCAAAAACAACTAGGAGACTACGCAGACCTTCACTTTGGTGAGTCTGCATTCTCAGATATTCTTCAGACCTATTCCATCCTCTCAATACAATGCATTTATTAAAACTCCTTGTGATGTAATGTACCACTATTTGCCTATTTCAGGATTCCTCGGCTCCTCTCCCTCCATTTAAGCATGCAGTGTTGCTTACATTTGATGTGACAGCTGCACTACTCCATATCTCCTCACAGTACTCCTTTCACCTTTTCTCCCCTTCTCTCCCTCCCATGCTGTTCAGCAGCATTGTCCCGAGGCAAAACAGCTACTCACCTTTATTCCATTCCTAGGTGGTCTTAAACTTAAAACAGGCCTTGGCAGCTGCCGTTCTTCCCCTGCTCTATTTTTATCTATGTAAATATGCTCAGGCAGGCAAAATAAGAACAGAAGTGCTGCAATTAGGTGGGTAGTTCAATGACACAGTGCAATGGAGAAGGTCGAAGTGTGCAACACTTTAAAACCCCACTCACTGCAACCCAGCCCAGAACCTCATGGGAAGCAGGCGAGCCAGTGTGCTCAGCTCTCACCAGCCTGGTGTCCTCTCAGGAAATATGAGGGTACCAGAAGCTTGCCTGCACTGTGCCCTTAGACGTTGCTGGCTGCCAGCTCACCTTGAGTATAGCTGTGACACAGTTTTTTCTGCCTCTGCAAGGTCAGTTCTAAGAAATACTCAAAATCAATTCAACACTGAACCTCAAAGCAATACAGAGCATGGAATCTTTTGGCAGCATCCCTGGGATTAAATGTTTACTGGATACATTTCTATTCTAGTGACTTTGCCAAAATGAGAGCGAAGGCACGCAAAGCCAACCTTTTCCAAGGCAAGCATAAAACATCACACACAAAAAGCCCTACACCCCCTGCTGAGAGATCTCAGAAACCTGGCTGCCTCGGAGATCATTCATCTGAAAGGAAAAACAAGAGTGGACGGGCAGGCTCGCGGGCACATCAGCCCCATCTTGACTGCGGTGTGCCAAGCAACAGCTGGTCTGACCCTGCCCTCACTCCCCATTCTCTAGCAAATATTGCTTCTCGTGCAGCCGAGCCAGAACTCCAGCAAATGTTTACATTATCACATGATGAAGGTAAGGTTTAAAAATACTCTACTGAACATTTTACTCTACATGTGATGAGAATCTGTGATAGCCACCACGCTCTGAAACTAACGGGTTACTTTTGTTATCACCTTCCTTCTCCCATAGCAACCCATTCCAATCAGGTCATGTTAACTGATCTTGGAAATCAATCAAGCTCCTATTCTGTTTACATACAGTAGATCACCGTGACTCACTTTCATTTAGAGCCCCTTAGGCTCTGAACACTGGTTTAAAACTGGACAGAGATTATTATAATCATGTTTACACACAAAATAAAATGTGCCAACCTGTCAAAATATGGTCAACATTTACTCCACATAAATCTATCCCCAAAAACAGAAGTGAAAACTTGATGAAACATCAGTACTGAGGAAGGCTGGGAGAAGGACAGAAGCAAATACTGGAATCAAACAAAAAATCCAGAGATAGAAATGGAGGAAAGAGACGAGTATCAGAAAGAGAGTTATCTCAAATCAATTAGGCAGCTTCACAGCAAGCTGCATGACACATGAAATTAAAACTTTCATGGCTATGGAAGACATAAAGCCAAAGGGAAAGGGCAGCAGGCTGCTGCTGGCATCAGGAGGAAGAAGTGCAGTCCAATGGAAAAGGTGAAGAAAGGCTGGCCCCATAGAAAAGCAGAGGTACCAGTGAGTTAGCAACACACCTTGCTTTTTAAGGAGAAAAAATTAAAACTAGAAGATGAAGCATCATGGCAAGACGAGCTATATTTCTACCAAAATGGAAACGAGACATGCCTTTTAACTACCACTGCTCAAGGAAGGATCCGCGTACAAGGGAGTTACTCTATGCCGGAGGGCAGCAAGCAATCTTTACAAACAGACAGTATCATGAAGCTACACCATGTTTCATCTCTCCTTGAGGGACCGTTTTTTTTCCTGATGTAGCTTAGAAAAACCACAGCTGATTTTCACATCATTTACTACTTTGAGAGATTCTGCTCTGCTCAATGCAATGCGAGCTTGGATTATTTCAGTGGGAATTTGCATGAAGAGTTAGTAGCAAAGCTTGTCAGCAAATCTCAGGAAGGAACTCCATGTTATTTTAATCTAATCTTATTTTTCTATGTGATGTCATGTAGGGTATTTTGTTCTTGCTGGAACCCCACAGTCCATGGGAGTTTCAGGTAATCTATGTCTCGACTAAGCACTGCACAAATAAAAGGGCTGACTTATTTCAGAGTTAAAGTTCTTATCTCTCTGCCCAAATTCCAATCCGTATAATGCAGGACGATATAAAATGAGCCTGAAGGGATCTCGAGCCAAGTCCTATTTCTATATCTAACCTTTTATGGAAATCAGCTGTTCTCAGTTTTGAAGCACAATTTCTCTCAGTTCCATGAGTTCCCACTAAAACCCTTAAATCAGAAAAATCTGACACATTAATTCAGTGGTTCTCGAAGGCATGCTCAGAACACCAGAACAAATACAACTTTAACACTACTTTGCACTCATCCCTTATCTTCTGATGGGCCAGATAAAATCATTTGTGAGTTTGCACAGTCCTTCGTGCATTAAGGTCCAGATCCCTGGCTGCACACTTACAGCATAACAGGAAAATAAGGTCTGTATGGAACGAGTCAGTAGTTATCTCAGTCTGGACCCAACACAAACACACAGTTTGTGAGGATAAGATTGTTTCACATCAGTTATTATTATGCTATTAAACCCCATTGTCTGCTGTTATCTCACCAACAAAAATCCCCTAAAATCGCTGTATTTCCATTACCAAGTTATGTTAATTGGCTTCTGATCTTGTTGCTGGTTTCTCTCCCTAGAATTGTTAGGGTCTTCAGTGTTTGCACTGATGTAAGTGGGCTAAAAGCATTTGCAGCAATTTGCAGACCACTGAATGCAACCCATATCATTTTTCACTCTTGCCTAAAGAATACATGCAGTATTTGATTTTCTTTGTTTAGATTGCTCCTTAGAATCCAAATTTGCCCCGGATCTATGACTATTACTTCACAATTCCACACCACACAACTGCCTTAACAGCCTTCCCTCTCTATGTTCACTTTATCTACTATTAGCTGAGGAAAAATGGCAGGATTCTCTCCTTTCTCCATCAATATATTCCTTACATAGGTGTCTCCCTCAGTATTGATTAGCAGTAGATACAAGACTTAACATTTGTCTGCTGAAACTGGTGGGAATTTGCCTGTAATGCCAACAGGGTCAGAATTAAGTTAAAAATGTATTCAAAGACAGCTGTTGCAACACAATGCAGAAATTGGCCCACAACGATACTTTGTCAGCCCCTCTCCTTTCCAACAAAGCTCTACCAAAGCAACCCCTGAAGTCCCAGTGTTCACAGGCAATCTCCTGCAAAACCAGGGGTTGCACACAGTACCGAGATCCTCACTCTTTCTCATATTGCGAGGTAAAGCTGGTGCAGAACTGTACACCATCAAAAAGCAGATCGATTTTGTGTTGCATCAGATATGAATATACTTGTAGCAGAAGCATTATAAAGCTGTGTTACTAGATGATCAATACAAAAATCAATGCAAATCTGACCAACCATTACTGCATTCGGTATCCTGTAATTGGTAATGGATGGTAACCGATGGAGCAGAAGCTGAAAAAAATTCGTCAGACCTAAATTAGGTGATAATCTGCATACAGAAGGAAGTCTCTTCCTAACTTCCACCACTCACAATAATTCCATAACTAATGGTCAGATGCATCATTTTTTCCTATATATATAGTAAGAAAAAAGGCAGAACCTACAAGTAGACACTCTCCGAACACTGGGTAAACATTATTTTGCTCAGTTTCATCACTTGCTGACACAGAGATGCAGCAGAAACAGGAGTGATAGAAAATGCCTACTTATAATAATGGGAAGTATTTGCTGTCCTTTTCCTCGCAGTCCTGACATATGTTCTGTTAGATCACCACCACGCACTGAGCAGGCATGTTCATTCAGCTTCTCACAGTGAAAGCTGTGGGAATAAATATTTTTATTCCCCAAAATATTTTTTTCCACCCACAAATGATAGATGTTAATTTAAAATCCTGTAGCACACACAAATCAGTCTTGTTACTCTTTGCTCTGTGCACGGCTTGTGACAACATTCATTTCATGTGCCACCATGTCCATTCACCTCTTCCCTCTTCTTCATTAACCTGCACAATTGCCCATAATTTCCAACTTCTGCTACCACTCCTTCATCCCACTGTTTCAATTACATGCACATTACCAAGGGTCCATCACATGAAATAACGAAGTCCCTTACTTTGCCAAAAAAAAAGGATTTCTAAACCTTTGTTTCCTGTTTCGTGCCATTATGGTCAAAGTAATCCAACAATTAGCAATAGCAGTGACTCAGAGAGAGAGAAGAGGAATAATAATGACAGTGAGTAGTTTCACAAATAGCTTCAGAGAAGCAGAGAGCAATGAAACAATGAGGTTTGCAATACAATATTTCAATTGGCCTTGTGCCCTCTGGTTCTGGAAACTTTACTCCAGCTCTCAGTAGTTGCCCAGATCTAAAGCATAATGGTGGGTATTTGACCACTTCTTTTCCCTGACAAAGCCTATATCCCATGGGAGGGGCTGGTGATGAGCAGGATCCTAGTACGGATGCATATCTGGTGAGGGACTAAGCTGGGTTAGAAAATCCGTGAGTGGCTAAAATATGCACTAGTATTTCTACACTGAAAAATAAATTCTGCTGAAATTACTTCTACGGTTCTTTCAGATACTGACCTCAGGTATTGAACTGCACAGAGGACAAAAAAACTAAGGCAGTATACAGAGAAGCCCTCCCTTCCTTTTTTCCACCATTGAAGTCCCAATCATTCACTTGCTTTGTAAATTAAGGAAAGCATTCCTAAATATTATTTCCTGTTTCTTAGTATTAAAGTAATCCTACAATTAGGGTTTCCACCCACATTCTCCCACATGCTATTTCACAACAAAGTGAATTCATCCTCCATTCATCCTCCTTCTTCCCCAGTATCAGCTTTGGGTGTGCCAGTACTATGTGGCCCACAGCCCCAGTCCATACCACTTCACTGCATGGCAGCATGGACTAAAGCGAACATACTCTTCAAATTCTCACCACAATACAAGTGACATCTGCTACTCCTCCTGTGGATGAGACGGTATTTTAGCCATGTTATTTTTCTCATTTCTTCCAAATTCACCTGTCAGTTAATTTTTTTTTTCCCCAGTAAATCTTCCTTTATACTCCAAAGATTTTTGTTTCAGAGCTGGGTTCAGCAGTAAGGACTGCAGGTGCTTGTCTGCCTTTGCTCTGCTGCCTAAATGGTAGCATATTTCAAATTACACTGGATTGCCTGATTCTGAAAGCCTCTCCCTTGCAAAATGACAGTACAATGTATTATTTCAGCTTCTGAGACTGGTTCATAACCACAGAGCACCCTGCACACATCCCAGAGCTGCACGTCTCCTAAGAAACAAGGAATCCCTTCAGTCCTTCAGCTTTCACCAGGAAGCTTAGATCATGGTCTTTGTTTTGGTCTCAGATGAAAGATGATTTCAGCACCTTTTTCTTGCACTGCTTTACCAGTAGCTTTACCATAGTGCAGAACTCTGAAAATCAGCAATGCTATGAGGACTGAACATGCGTCCACTTCAGTTTCAAATTCTGTTCTTAATCTAGAACATAATCTCTCCTACTTCAATACTTTTCACGTGACTTGTTGCAGGATGCATCCTGAAGGCAAGATGGAAAAGCCTTTTTTGGTGGCTTTTGGTTTAGAACATGAAAGTTCCATACTTATCAATATGAACTTCACTTTGCAGAATTATTCATTAAGAACATTAGTTTAGAGGTACCAAAATAGTTTTACACTGAGGGATTTTGTACAGAAGAAGGAATTAATACAATTCTAAAGGAATGCCTTGGCATCTCCATTTCATTTTCCATTTTACTGTTAATCTATTTTTTCTATGCAATTTTTCTGCTTCAAATGGAAGTACTGTGGGTGTGACATTTCACAGTGAATATACATAGGAAGTCACAAAAGAAGATAATGGAACTGATTATAAGCTACTATGAAAAAGTAGTGTGCTGGTTACAGAAATACCTTTCACTAAAGATAGACTGGTTATCATGCAGACCTAAAGGCAGTATATCTTTCTGCATTCAAGATCTCATTATGTTAATATTTTACTCCAGCAGTGTCAGAATACAGAAATTCCAAGTTGTTGATTCTTCTAAGGCATCTGTGAGACAGTAGACAAGACAGTATAAGAACACAGAACTATTGCTGTCTCAAGACAGTATATGCTTGCATTGCATAGTTCAAAGCCATTTAATTCTTAATAACTCTAGTTTAAGATGCAGTGAGTTTATTAGGTTGCACTAATGCCCATTCTAAGGAGTTCATTAGTGAGTAACATTCAAACTGACCGTATCCAGTTAGCTCAAGTATCATTCTACTGAATTCATTAACACTTAATGTCTCAAGGCCAAAAGAGTCAGAGTAGACTTGGATGTGTTTGATAACAGCCTAAGATAGGTGGGGAAACAAAACAATTCCTTAAGGCTGTTCAATGCCAACATAAGGATTAAGAAATGATGCACAGCCCAATTATTTCACCAGATCAACACTTCTCAGCTCTTCCACACTGACCCTACTGGGAAAGAGTAATGAGAGGCAGACGGGGAAATTACGCTGTTGGGGACTCTCCCTTCACCTTCTGTATGCCAGGAAGCAACAAAGAAGAAAACTATCATATCACTGAAATTCCAGTCCTTGCTGACACCTTGTCAGATAGTATCACTAAAAATGTGAAGATGCATGCACATTTTTACCAGGAAAACATGCAACAGCTATTTATAAAACCTTTACATTTTTCAGTATTTTATGGCCATGGCACATAATTCTTCTCTTTGTTGGCGCTACACACAGAAAAGACCGGTTCTCGTTCTGCTTTCTGTACAAATACTGCCATTTTTGTCTACATCCCGTCAAATTAACTCATCTCATCACAGAAATGATGACACTCAGGATTATCTTCAGCAACTTGAGCTATAAAACCATAAAAAGATTAGAACTGTAACTGACATTTATATTTCTTAGGCAAGTTATAAAAATAACTTACCTAAGACATTTCAGTTACTCTGAACACGCGGCTGACGGCATGTAATTTAACTATTCCTTTATGAGCTTTGGATCCCATGAACATCAGCTGAACTTGATTACTTAATTCGACAGACAATATTAAGAAATAATGCATTTGCCTGCATGGCAATTCCTCAGGCCAGCAACGCCCTGATTCAATTGAAGTAAACTATAAGGACTTCTTCAACCTGTCTCTTGCTTGGACAGTGACATATGATGCAGTATCCAACGGTTTGTAGGTTTGTGCAAAATGATAATGGTTGCATGATAAATTAAGCTGTGGACTGGAATACGCTAGATGTCAGAAGATGGTCACAAAAATAGAGATCCAACTTAGCAGAAGGATGGAAACAGACTTTCCACGTCTCTTCAACAGGAGCACTGATAGGAAGTTTTATAGTTGATCTTAAGTTTCTATCACTTCTTTCAATTCAATTCAATTCAGGCACTTCACAAGTGCCTTCTGGGTTCATAAACTCCAGCTCTCGAGAACCTCAGAAATACTGAGATACTGCAAAAGGTATTGTGAAAGTGTTCTGATGTTCAAAAACATCAAGATCCAGATTTTTTCAGGCCAAGCATTAACAATGTATTGAAAACAATTCAAAGATCACTACTGAAAGCATCACAGAACCATATTACTACGAGACCCCATGAGACAGTTCTTTATAATTATTAATATTCAATTCAGAACTAAGAAAGTACAGCACAAGTGGTAAACAACATCATTGCTACAATTTTTACCAGCTTTCCTCCCTTCCAGCTCTTTATTCTGGTATAGAAAAAATACCCCGTAATGTGTACTAAGATTCTTCTTTAAGGGAAGCAAGAGCAAAATAATAATATATTGTTCAGTATCTGATGGGTTACTGCTAAGAAATGTAAGGGAAATCACCTTTTCTTCATGCCGCTGTAAGCCAGATATAATAAAAAATGTAAATTAAAAAAAGCTGATTATCATCATCAGTTTGTGTTTTACCAAACACAACTTTCTAAAGGTGAAGATAATTAAGCACTGAAATAGATTGCCTAGGGAAACTGGGAAATCTCAAACTCCAGAGATGTTACATAATAATTTAGACAGGTCAAGAATGACTCGAGCAGATATTTAATCCTTCCAACTTGCTGTTTTAATTATTGTCTTATGAGCATGACTTTTTAAATGGCACAGTTTCTTTTAAATACGATGCATCAATTAGCATGTCTGAGGATTATGCATTTCAGTTGGCTTATGCAAAAAAAAAATGAAATGCACTGAGTAAATTCTCAAATTATTTTATTTATTAGAAACACTTATTTCCTAATTAAGAGGAAAATGCACACTTGCATGTATAACTATGGGATTCAGCAGTGTTCTCAAAGAGGCCAAAACTCCCACCAATTTCAGTGAGATATCAGTAATTTGGAACATCATTATCCGCACAGGGCTTTTTAAAACAAAATCAAAAGAAAAGCCAAGCAGAACAATCCAATGCTTAAGAAGAGAAAAAGCACCCGCATGCTTTGCCAACAGAGGTTGGCATGGATGAAGAGATCCTCCACTATGAGAGAGCAACTTACTAGCTCCTGCCTATGTTGTGCTCATTTTCTTAATTACATTATTCAAAAGGAATTACATTCCATCTGCTTTATTGGTGACAATTTGCTTGTATTATGGAGTTACTACAAAAGTCAATTACACAAACATAACAGATGTGAAACGATAAGACACACATGGAAAATAAGAATGATTCCATTAGTTTAAATGTTCGGGCTGTTTTTCGTGTTTTTCGTGTCAGTTTCACATTACAGTGAAAAATATGCTCATCTTCCAACTACATCATTTATAGCACTGGTTTTGTTCAGCACTAAGATGTAATTTATTCAGACACCAAATCTTAATAGGCCAAAAGTCATTTATCTGCTTAAAGCAATCTCCATCCTGCAATTTGTGTTCTGACAGGACTCTGCCTCACTGGGATATTTGTATTTAATCACAGAACATCTGAAATGAGAACTTCATAGCAGCAAGGTTTAAGGACAGAACTATAGGTAAAGAAACCCACCTAACTTCTAACTGACACGTGGCTCTTTTCCTTTTCCATAAAGTTGTAGCAAAAGCTTTTACAAATCATAGCTTCACTGTCATGGACACGTTTAGTGGGCATGGTGTTGATGGGTTGACGGTTGGACTAGGTGATCTTAGTGGTCTTTTCCAACCTCAGTGATTCTACAGTCCATCTAGAAGACTGCATCCCAAAGTATTCTCACCATTACAAGGTGATGAAGAACTGAAAAGGACTCAGAAACAGATGACAATGATAAAAAGCACGAGGGGAGAAGAGTTTCTCAGGAAATGATATTGAAAGACTGGAATCCCTTAAATAAGAAGGTGACTGACAAAAGTACGTCCAGTCACTAATAAGCAACAGAACATGTCTAAAACCTGGGAGTTGACATCAACCTCTCAGCTACTGGCTTTAAGAGGAATGACGTCCTTGTGCAGATTAACTGCTTTCTTCTGCAGTCTGTAAAACGACCTCTGAAATACCTGAGACTGGTTACTGTCAAACAGTCAGTAAATTTAATATCATACACTGCTTCCTATGCTTTGTTTCCAGAAACAATGCTATGGAGATGCCCTGAAAATGCCCACTTACTTGCATTTTTCCTCAATGAACAAAGTCTCTCTGCAAAGTCTCCTCAAACAGAATGCTGAATCATTACCATTTAAGTAAACTTGTGTTTAAAAATCAATGCAATACTATGAGAATCACATGCCACTCTCATTCTATTGTTAAACATCAAGTCAGGAAGCTGAAGTTGTAAAAACATCTTCGTTGTAAGCAGAGTTCACTTGTCAAATGACTTTGTCCATTTTGCTTTATGAGTGCATACTAAGGGATATCATAACATGTTTGGCCAGCAACCTCAAAATTATTAAACACTTACTTATCTCAGTGCAGGATACTCAGCTGCACACAAAACACACTTTTTCCATGAATTACAAGTTTTCTTGTACTGTATAATGCATGTGAACAACAGAAAGATTTAACGCTTTTTATTGATAAGGAGAAAGTCTTTCTCTCCTGTGGTAGCAGCCAGCAGATCCCTCTGCTTCAAGATGCAAAGGTAAGTTTGCTGCATCCACATAACAAACTTGTTGGAATTAGCAGTGAATCCTTAACACCTTGGGTGAGTATTACTGTAACAACCCTCATTATCTTAAGAAGAGGTTTTCTGCCCTTTGAAATGAAAAGATACAATGACGGACTGCCTTCTGGGTTGAGTCACTGCAACAGTTTTGCTGATGACCCTTCAGAAGAAATTTTAATCCTGCCTCAAATTCATCTGTTTATCAAATAGGGATGCTACTTCCTTGCTTTAAGGAGGAATAGAAGACCAATGTTAATTTGTAGTGCTGCTAAAGTTGAACCCTTTGCCTCTTGGGTGTAATCCTGCTACTGAAAAAGGATTGCAAGATGTTATCACTGCAGTAATAAAAGAAGAAAACATTTCACAACAGCAGAATGCCTTTATCCCAAAGGCTCTGCAGAGATAGCAGTACAGAAATTGCTCTCTCAGTACTGAGATACAGTACACACTCAGTAAAGCCAGTGCTGTTAGACAAACATGCTGGAAAAGGCTAAGACAGCTCCGCTCTGCAGAGAACCGAGAGGAGGAAGCAAAGAGCATCACCTCTAAGCAAAATTCTAGGGGAAATCCAGGTAGGCTGAAAGCAATAATCTAAGTGGGTACTTAACCAAGTCTAACATCATCTGTTATACAATTAAGTGAATAAATCCACCTTGCCTTTTCCATGTGTGCCAGAGATCTTATTTTTCAATCTGTTTTGGAATATACTGGTCTTGTATTTAAAAGGACTCAAAGTGAAAGAAAATCTAACAAATCTGATGGTTGAAAAAGTATTCCTTGGGGCAAGAAAAACAAAACCCAACACAAAAACTCCTGGAGATGGTAACTGGCCTTTCAAAGTCATTTAACTAATTGTATGACTGACAAGCTTTCAAACAGAAAAATACCAGACAGAAAACTACATAAGCACCAATATTTCAAAGGATATAAAACACTCTCTTCAGCTGTAAAACACATCTCTCCAAAGCCTTCGTGTATGAATCATGGCTTTTTTTGTTTAGTTTACTTGAACTGTAATTATGAGCTGGAAGACAGACGGGATGGAGGAGGACAATGGCCTCCTGTCTCCCCAGCAGACCCAGAGAAGATCTCCTGGTTCATTAAAAAAACCCTGGAGATATCTTTCTCTCAAAACCTGTGCTCTGGAGAGCTCAATTCCATGCAGCCCAGCTGTCCGAGACCATCCAAGCCCACTGCCCGGGCTTCAGATGAGACCCTTTAAGCTCTAGCCCAAACTGCACCAACAATGACTGGCTGAATGATTAACCTAATGAATCATTACAGTTTGCTTTTTGTGACAAGCAAATGTCTGAGTAGAAAAATAACAGTCAGAAAATTAAGAATGCTGAATTACAGCAGCCTCTTCCTGGCTTCGCAATATCCGTTGTCACAGGAATTACAAATCCAATGCAGATCTCCAGGTAATATTTCATATCACTCACAGTAAGGCTCCAGCAAGGTCCCATCTCTCAAAGTCACAGAGGTCAAGCTGTATTTATTACTAATTCAGGCTGAGCAGTGCAACAGTATTAACTCCAGCATGAACCACAAGCAGCAGACATCCACCAACAACTGTTTTCCTACAAATAAATAAACTGGTGTGTTGAATTTTGAGCAGCATCTAAAGGGCACCAAACTTCACCCAGAGACCCAGCAGAGAATTAAAACAAAGCAAAGCATACTGCTAGGAGATGCTGAACTTCCTTATAGGGGCAAAAAATGTCTAAGAAAGTCAAACGATATCAAGCTCATGTTCTAGAAAGGAGGAGGAAAATATCAATAGATTGAAATTGCTTATTTTATTGCACTTTGTAGAAATAAAAACAAGCTTACGTTAGTGCATCTCTGCTCATAAAAAAGTTCTCAGTGTCATCTCAGTATAAACAACTGAACTACCACTTTGAGCAGGCGTTTCCTATACGTACTTATTTCAATCATTACTCTCGAAAATCAGAGATATCATCCTTACAGAGGTGGATGTTTAAAGGCTGAAGAATCAAACGCCTCCCTTTGTTTATAGTAATGCGCTAAAGACCCATTTTCCCCCAGCTGCGATACATAGCTTTCCCATAAAAGGAAACGATTTTGGCTAACCCCAGACCAGAGGTAAAAATATATATATATCTTTTTGATCCCGACACGAGAAGCACCTGGAACAAAACTCCGGGAGTTGCAGTCCAGGAGCGGAAGATGACACACAGGTTTCAGGAGGAGCCCTAACGCTTTGTGAAGACAGGATGTCAGCAAGGCACGCTGTGCTGCAAGGAGTTTTCAATTCAGGCTGCTCAGTCAAAGTGCTGCTCCTACAGAGCTGCACTGGAATTAGGGCTGCCCACGCAGAACCTCATTGCATCCAGTGCCTCCAACAAACAGCTCAGGGCCCCAGAGCAGCCAGGAGCAACAAACCCTGCTGATGTGCTGCATCTATGGGGCACGGATGCTCTGGCTATCTGTGCCATGCTCAGCTTCCCCAGCTTGGAACAAAGCGAGGAGAAAGCTCATCAGTGTTGGGCTATCAGCTCACACAAAGCACTCCTTGTTCTACATGTGGAGGCACAAGGGACCCAGGACAAGGTTTCTCTTGTTTGCTTCCTGGTTTGGCTTTATGCTGAGTTTAGATGCGTCTTCTCCCCTGTGCCCGAGTTTGTCATTCGGTGCAGCAGAATGCCCCTCTCCTCCCTCAGAGGATGACACATGCCTCGAGCTGATGGGGAAGCACAGCGCATGCTAAGCGCTATTGACAGCTGACAGGAATCTCTCCGTGCTGATGCAGTGTTTTGCACAGTCATTGCCTGCAGTACTACTACGATTTGTTATGAGCAATCTAATGGCACTGGCTAACTATTTTCATGCTTGTGCTCTCGCTGAATGAGCTGCTCCTCGCCACACCACGAGCAGCACTGCTATGCGCCAGCCGCAAACCGTTTGTAGATGTATCAGCAAATGCCTTCCAGAGCCCGCATCCAGCACTGGCACATATAGATACAATGATATTTTAACTCATGTTTAGAGCTCAGACACAAAAGCAGCATGTTCTGCACCAGTGGCCGTAGGATCACAGAATGTCCTAGGTTGGAAGGGACCTCCTTACAGCCCATCTCATTCAACCCCCTGCCATGGGCTGGTCGCCCCCCATCAGATCAGGCTGTCCAGGACCCCATCCAACCCAGCCTTGAGCTCCTCAAGGGATGAGACACCCACAGCTTCTCAAGGCAACCTGATCCAAACATCTTATGCCACAAATAGGACCCCTGTTGGGTTAGACCACCCTCAGTGACACTGATGGTGCTCTTTGACATCCTGAAGCTCCTGTCTTTGAGGGCCATGCGGAAGGCAGACTAGTTTGAAGCCAGCATATATTCTAAGTGAAATATGGCCAGGAAGAGAAAGAAACCAATCCTCAAACTAAATGCTAAAGAAAAAATAATCCTTTTCTCTTCATTTATTTACAAGGAAGCCACTCAATTCCAAAGAGACAGATGTCATCCACATTTGCGGCCTTAAAATGCATATAAATAAACAGTGCACCCGGCAGCTGAAGTTATTGACTTTCCAATTCCTGAGAGATAATAAATCTAAATAAATTGAATTAAGCACTTAAAAAATACAGAGCATTTTGTTCCTTTAAAATCAGCACAAGGAATAGAAATACAAGCTTCTGATTTCAATTTAATCTTTAAATTCATATAGAAGGGAGATTTTCTATCAAAAAATACAATATGAGATGTGAAAGCTTCCTGCTGGAAAGCACCGCTAAGGAAGAGATAGATCCTCTTAATTATGGTTGTCTTGTATTTGTCTCCCTAAAACAGACATGATCAATAGGCGCAGAATGAAATTGATTGCTGCAGCTCATTTCATTAGGTGAAGCAAATGTCTCCATAGAGATTAAGCATGTCTTTAATATCCGAAGGTGGTAACATCTGTCCTGGTGAAACCGCAAGCTCTCTGAGGCAAGGTTTAAAAAAAAACAACACACAAAACCCACCCCAACCAGATTAGTCGTGGCTGCATAATTCTTACAGCTCTCTCCCCCACTCCGAATCACCGAACCCCATATTATAGAAATTATCCTTAGGGCTCTTATCCAATTGACCCTCTGTACTAGCACTAAATGTCACATCCTTCCCTAGCAACAGTTGCTAGACTGAGCAAGGACTCGTCTGTCACGCATATTTCTGCATAGCTATCATCCAGGGGCTCCGGCAAGGCAGCAGCTGGGGATCCAGGACATGTGCTCTCGTGCGGCCGAAGCAGGATGGCAGCAGGGGAGCTGCAGCTCAGAGCCATGCTGTAGGGAGCCCGTGCTAAGCAAAACTGGGCAGCAGAAGAACCTTGACAGGAATAGACTTTATGCTGAACATAAGGTTGAGTACAGTTTTACCTCATCACTACGTGCATGCCCTGTTTTCGCTCTTGTCCCAGCTATTTCTCCATTGCCAAGCCCCTATTTTAAATACAGTGCCACAGAGCATGAAAACAGTGGGTGGGAATGAAACAGGGACAGAGAGGACTGGATGATAATGGTTGGACTAGATGATCATAGTGGTCTTTTCCAACCTTAATGATTCTGTGACAGGACAAAGCCCATCTCATGGCAACAGGGAGTCCAATCTCATAATCTCTGGTGTCAGCTCAAAAGGAAGTTCTCTGTGCTCACTGTGCAAGTAGAAGGCATAAGGCAATTTGCATCTGCAGAGCATTGTGTAGCACTGTAACTGAATAACGGGATCTGAAGCCCTCAGGAATCAATCCCACCATTGTTTTATGTTTTAATTTGGGGAAGGGTAAATAAAAGTGTGTTTTGGAAGCCAAAAATTAGGAAGAGATTTAAATGAAAAGCAGCCAAGCCAACATTACCTCTCCATCCTGCATCCTTGCTGAGGTGGGAAACATGACAGCATTCAAGCTACCTGGAACTGCGGAATGCAATTTTCAGCCAGAACAGCCAGTGATTCCAGGCCCAGGTCTTGCTGGAGCTTCCCCGCAAGCCAAAAGACGTGAAACATTCCCCCCACCCGTGTTTAAGGAATTGTTTTCATTGTAACTACACTCGTACCATCTGTCTCAGTGCTTAAACAGTACCATGTGTGCAGTTTGTGCTACCCTCCCTGTAAAGATATTTACATACTCTTGCACAATGCACTTGCTGAAAGCTGGATGAAAAGAAAGCACAATCCCACTGAGGCAGCTGCAGGGAAAATAACAGAGAGGCATTTGGATTTGGTGTGACTTGGGATGCTTGGAAAATTATTAAAAGATTCTCATCAGCACCTCACAAACACATCTATGTAAGCTGGTAGAGTAGGGGCCAGGGAAACACTTCCTCTGCTGCTTCAAAAAAATACATTTCTGTTCTTATCAACAAAAAGTTTAAGCCTTGCAGGAGCGTGCTAAAAGGTGGTAAGGTCCTAAGTATCTGCAGACTTGAGAAAATCTCAAGCAACTTCAGCAATGAAAAAAACATCACTGTCTGGTTATTTACCAGGCTTTTTTAAATGGTGCTTTCCCCACGAAACGCTTCTGAGCACTTTCCTTCCTTTCCTAGTTTCTCTTCCTGTCCCATAGCCTGAAGCGATGCAGGTCAACAGCAATCCCAGAAACAAGAATTCAGGTAGCTGGCATCCCAGGCCCGTTCTCTGCTCAAAGAACACAGCACAATGCTTTCATTTCAGGTTTCGCTCCTACTCAAAATGAAAACCAACCCACCCAGATGCAGAGAGGCATTCCCCACTGACCCAGCTCCATCCAGCTGGCAATGGACAGTTCCATTCAATATTTGACTAAAGTTCAATCAAGGTGCTGCAGTACAACAAAGCTTACCTAACAGGGCAAATATACACAAGATGAAGATTTTAAAAAAGAAAAATTTAACCAAAGGCGTTTGATGTAGGGGGACACAGTGAAGGCCCTGAATAAGATCGGAGGTGCAGGCTGACCAGCAGTGAGCAAACATTGTTCCTATTGATGCAAAACCCACCAAACTGACATGGGAAGATTAAGGGGTGCTGCACCATCCACTTGCTCTGCACTGAGGTTTGGGGATCCAAGTGGAATTTATGAGAAATGTTTTCCTGGGTTGTGACTAATCATTTCCAGCCGAAGAAGATATTGGCCAGTCTTGTCTAAACAAACCAGGCGAGGTGTGTTTAGGAAAGGTTTGAGCTAACATTTTAAACATCACTTAGCACCTCCTTTAGGTAAACGACTTAGCTAGAGCAGCTCATAAACACTGGCTGCCTTCTGAGTCGGGACAGTGGCAGGAGAAATCACATATCCAGGTTTTACTACAGTGGTTTATATAGCAGCCAGTGTGCTTTAAATAATTCCTTGGATGGAATGGGCTGTGATGCGCACCAGGAATGGCTTCCGAAGGCTCCACTGCGGCCTCCCCACCACTACCCTCAGAGCAGTTAAAAAAACAATGGAAATAATAACTACTTTTGGCTAAGAATCAATATAAAATAATAGCAAGGCTCTCCCGTGACAAAATCAGAACCTACATCACAAAAAGTGCATCGCGAGTACCAAGGGACATGAAAAGTGAAGAGAGAATATTCTCTAAGTATATCAGAAGAAAGGTACAGATCTACTGCTTAATAACAAAGAAAATAACTGATGACAAAGAGAAGTTCAAGTAATCCATGCTTTCATGGTTCCACATCTCCACACCACATGTTAGCTATGGCCAGAAACTTCCCATCACTCTGTGAAAGAGGTAAAACCACAGACTAGCATAAGGAAAGAAGCAACTAAAAAATATAAGGTGGATTAAATGTACTCAAAGCAGAAGTTCTAATTAACTACAATAATGAATTCAACCCAAAATCCCAAGCCTTTGAATCACTGTCAGTTGTCTTTGAGAAGTGACACTGAACATCAATGACTCAGAAAAATGGGAAAGTAAAACATTGCAATTCTCTCTAAAAAGCAAAGGCGCAGGGAGTAACTACCAGAATTACAGAGTGAAAGATCTGGATTAGTTTAGGAAAAAAGAAGAATTCTGGGTGCGATGGCTCTTCAGAAATGATAGTGATGTTCAAAAAAGACAGCAATTAATTGTTCTCCATCTTTATGGAGGAAATGACAGTGAGCTGGCTCCACTGGCAGAAAAGAAGTTTGCTTAAATCAGATGCTAGGGAATTTTTTCCCAGGTAAGAACGGTTAAGATAGGAATATGTGTGCCAGGGATACTTGTGGACCTGACCCCATTAAAGATGCTCAAGAACTGAAGAACAACTATCAGGAATGGCCTGAGGATATTTAGTTGTGCTGGAGAAAAAAGGAAAGAGACATGAAAAATGAAGCTAGATAGTTTTCTGAAGTCCCTCTCAGGGCTACATTACAAATTGTGACTCCTTAGGGCCTCAAGAACAAAACTGAGATGATGTTAGGAGGTGAAAAAATAACAAGAAGAACAAACCAGCAAAAAGCAAGGACTGCAACCAGGTTGCTGCTAATCTGTCAGCTTCTGAATCTTTTGGAAAAGGTAAAATAAGATTGCAAAAGTATTCAGAAGAATACACAGTTTTGGACAGTTATTCAAACCTGAATTTTGCTGTATGTGCTCTGAGTTGCCCGTAAAGAAGCCTAATTCCCTCCCTCTTGGTTCATTAGGCTGAGAAAATAACCTTCAGAGCTACACCAACCATCATGAACGCTGCTCTCAGTCCCTGAAATGACACAGGTCAGAACATTGCTACATATTTCACTTGGAAAAATAAAACCCTACCCACATTAGCTGTGGATTGCCTACATGAACCCAAAGTTCCTTCTCAAGGGAGCATTTCCAGTCAGTACCTCATACACACTCGCATTTTAAATGCTAGAGCTGGAAAAAAGTTTCCTTTGCCTGAGCATCACGGAGGCAACATACATTCTGTGGAGAACACGATGATATCTGGCACCCACAACTGCTACCAGCAACTTCTCTGCCATAACGGGGGTGGCCTTTAGAACAACTGAACAAAATTTCACTTTGCCAGAGATAAATGACTTGCAAAATATGCTCCAAAAAAGCCTTTGTTCATTTCCTGCAAGCCTTGTCTATTGAGGATTCCCACAGTCCATCCTCCACATGCAGAACAGCTCTTGTAGCTGACAGCCACAGAAGCAAGGACTATCTTGTAAGACTCTCACACTATGGGCGAAGACAAAACTAACCATGCAGCTTGTAAGGCAGCGCTAAAATATGGTGATTTACCACAAAATAGCCAACAACTAGGATCAAAATCAAGGCAAATGACTACCAGAGCTTGATGCAGGAAATTAACCTGCAAGAATGCATCTGTGCATCAGATAACCAGAGCTCGCCTGTTATATTACTTGGAGCTTCTGCAGGCCTTGCAGTATATCCCTGCTATGAAGTGAACTTGCAGCCACCTACAGAAATACAGCTAGGAAGTCAGAAAAGTCTGTACTTAAACTCAGCTCTTAAAAATTCGGAGGCATACTGTTGAGAAGGTAATGTCCTTTCAGCTTTTAGCAGCATGCCATTCCCAGAGAAGGCAGATGATGCAGTGAAATGGGAACGGCTATCTGGTCAGCCGGACAACAAAATTTACTAACATAATCTTTGGTGGATGGACTCTAAAGTGAGGCCTTTCTTTTCTTGCCAAAATAAGAATGCCACCACAGTGAATAGATTTTTATATATTATTTTGTATAAAATAAAACAAAAAAAGTATGTTCTGGAACCAGTGGTTCCCACCTGCACTACTTATTGGAGTTAGGCATCTGCCTTTGCTCTGCCCACGGCTAGTAAATATTCCTAATAATAGCTAAAGAAAAGCCCTACAGTGGTGGTGGGAAGTCCTCAAATACTATAAAGTTTATACTAACTGTGCACATTAAAATCTTGGAGTAACATGATCTAGTGATGCGGTGAAACTGGCTCAGCAAGGACTGCTGTGAAATCACAAGGCTGATGAAAAGGTATTTTGGAATGAGCAATTGAAACCAGCCCTCCAATAGCTGGTTTGCTGCTCATAAAATCAGTAAGGCAGAGAAACAAAAATCTTATGGGAAATTTAACTTCAGGATCGCTAATGTGGAAAGATGAACATATTCCAGATGACTGAGGCTTTGGAAATTTTAATGCTAACCATTTATTGTAAATATTCTTTTATGAAGCCACACAGCTACAACATAGTGAATACACACTGTGTGCCAAGTTTAGCATGTTTTTATTGCAAATACAGATAGAACATCAAGCTACGTGTAAATCTGCTCTGTGTTCCCTCTCCTGTCTCTTGTTACTGTGAAAGACAATGAAATGACAGAAAAATTGAATTATAGGCTGACTTGAGATCTGTATCTCATTCTAGATCATTTCGGATGCATCCCGGGTTTTTACCACACTACTTGACAGTCATTACAAATACAACAGATGCTCAGCGAACCCCCATTGCTATTAGTGGCACTGCATAGTCCTATGCTGTCCTGAAAGAGAAATCCTGAGAAAACTCTACAGTATATCACATGGCAGAAGGGAAAATGGGTTAAGTGTATGTAGTACGTACCTTAGAAAATAGTGTAACAGAAACCTGAAATTAATACATGCAGAAAAGTGAATGTCTGTCGAAGAAAAAGAAAAGCCAACAAGGTGCCCAGTTCCTGCAATAGACATTCACAGCAGCTCCTACGCACAACTGCTGCTATTTTATCTGTACTATTGCATTATCTTGAAGACGTGTCTCCCAAGAACTGAATGCATACTATAGATTGTTGAACTAGCAAATTTTTACAATTTTTACACAATTCTTACACAATATACCTAACTGCAGTTGTTTGAGGGGATGTTAGACATTAAAGAAAGAAGTGCTACTCATGAAAAGCAGTTCCATTCACTGAGGATAGATGCCATCCACATGGCACCTCTAGGCTATTTCATGTTGTAAAATCTGTGCTAAAAAAAAAAACAAAACACAACACAAACCTTCAGAGGAGAAGTTTAGAAATGCTTTCATACACCTCAGGTTGGGACTGCACAGACATTGCCATATGTCCACGTGTTGAGGCCACCCCTCAGCAGTCAATCTAGAAAGTTTGCTTATACAAAGTTAGCCCACATTGCCGCTCCTTGGACAGGAAGTATATGATCCAGATACCATGTCTGCATTGCCACGGGGGTTTTGATACTAGAGTACCAAAATATTAGACCATGTAAAGCCAGATTTACCCTGCTGTCAATCACAGCCTCTGAAAAAATTGGATTTATATTAAGATGCTCAAAAATGCTTTTTCTCATCAAGTCCAAGCACTTCACACATGTCTATCTTTCAAAGTTTAGGTAAATATAATTCCTATTTTACAGCTGAATATAAAGAAGCATGCCCCAGAGTAGAATTCATCATCATTTCCCCAGATCTGTCAGCTCAGAGCTGTAACTTAACCTTCAGGTGACGTCACCAGGAGATGCAGATGCTGTAAGGATTCAGCAGTAACAGTTGTTTTACTTTGTGTTTCCAAAATAAAGGATTGTTTCTGGAAGGTTGCTGAGCGTTCACCAAGACTAGGGAAAAATTTTGCAGTGTTGCTACAACCTCATCATAGATGAAGATGTTTTCAGTTATGCACTTCACTCACAAGATACATTGTTTACTTTTGCAGAAGAAAAAAAAAAAAAGCCAAAAAAGCAAAGGAAAAAAAAAAAAAAGAGTACACAGAAAACAGACATTCCTCTCTGGCTAGCACTACACAGCAATTGCATTAGCAGAATATTCTCTTCCCTGAAGTTTGAAAAAGTTAAGTCCACTTGAAGCACTGGTCACAGATGCCCTCCATCACTTTTGTTTGAAACAACTGCCACGTTTTCGCAATGTGAAGAGAATTTGGTGGAAAGCAGCTGCTCAGTATCCTGGCTGTTTCTGAAAATGGCAGTCAAAAACCACCTCCTACAAATACAGCTTTTTCCTGCTCTGGAGACCCATGCTGCTCACAACCTTGTCCTGCTTCTACTTCCCTACAGTGTTTTTTGGGACACAGCTGCTTTCCCCCAGAGGATGCATGGGAGCCACAGGCAACAAAGGTATTGTGTTCAGCTTTTCAGGAACACATGATGAGGATTTACATGTGCTCTGCTGGAAGCTGCAAGGCAAACAGGCCTTTCACACAACTGTCTTGTGTCCCAGGCAATAATATTTTATCCTCTAGCAGATGTTATGGGAACAGATTAGCAGCAAGGATACAATTGCATTTCACCAACGCTCAGCAGAAGTTAGTAGGAAAGAAGTGTTGTGTACCAGGGTTGTTGTCATAACGCTGCCCTTATTGCTGCTGGTAGCTAGGTGACACAGGTACTTCACTGCCCGAGCTGGGACTGTTATCCTGAGGACACGGGAATGATTAGAGCTTGGCTGGATTGGAGCACTTTCTGCCACTCTCCCACATTTCTCACTCTGAAGGTTTGGGTTACGTGAACCGATCTGTGACTGGAAGCGAGGAGCTGAGGTTGGCCAGGCGGAAGCCAAAACTTCGCTTCTACTCCCAACTGTCACAAGGCTCAGCTCCTTAAAAGCTTTGCACAAAGCTGAGCACGTGGCAAGGATGGACTTGTGAGGGCTAGCTCACAGCACTGACACGGGATGTCACCACTGGGCTACCAACTCTGGGCTGGGCAGCAACTGCCGCCCGTGGCCTCAGTTTCACCTGCCTTTCCTTCAGTACAACATGAATTTGGGTTGCTTGCCTCTACCCAGTCGCTTTATGCAACTTCTGGGAACTTTTTAACTTTTGAGACCTCAATTCCCTTGTCAAATTTGGTGGAAACCAGTGAGCTAGCTCAAATCCATCTTGGTGAGGGAGCAGGCCAAATTCACAGACAGTGTGATCACGCAGCCTCGTTTCCTCAGAAAACCAGGCTGTAAAAAGCCAAATATAAACAGAGTGCATTTCAAAATTTTTCCTAGCTTGTAAGATCTACTTAAAGGAAAGAGTGCTGGGCAGGAGGAGGGACTCCATGAGCTGCCCTGGTTACTGCCCATCCCACACACTGCTGCAGAGGAAGGTAAATGCATCTCCCGCTTCTCAGTAACACAGAGGCTATGTTCTCCCTGACCCGGCGCAGATCAGAGGGAGACAGGTCCCAGAGTGTGTTTGACAGAGAAAGCAAGCAGGCACAGGGAGGAAGTTGACCAGCCACTTTCTGAGGTATAAAAACCACACTACTCAGACCAAAAGAAAACTCCAAAAATGTTTTCAACATAAAGGTGTTAAGGTATTTGCTTTTTTTTTTTTTTTTTTTTTTTTTTTTAATTCCCTCTTTATAGAAAGAATCTACTGCCCTCTCCGTCTCTTAAAGATAAAATCCAAACCAGCAATATCTCCAACCAATCCATGGCGGATTTCAAGCTCTGCTCTCATCATCTCCAGAGTCTCCTCGGTTCTGTTCCATACCCACATAGGATCACATCCTCCTCACTTATGCCAACTCTTCTGAGGAAAAGAACATGAAGAAGCCTCAGGGGCTAGCTGAGTCCCAACCAGTCCTGCCACACACACACTGCACACACACAACCACACAATTGTTTGAGTTGGAAGAGACTCCTAAAGGCCATCTGGTCCAAATCCCTGCAGTGAACAGGGACACCTACAGTTCCATCAGGTGCTCAGAGTCCCATGCAGCCTGACGTTGGATGTCCCCAGGAACAGGGAGGACATCCACTCCTTCTCTGGGCAACCTGTGCCAGAGCCTCATCACCCTTATTGTACAAAAATAATTAATTAATTAATTACATCCATTCTAAATCTTCCCTTGTTTAGTTTGAAACCATTTCCCCATGCCCTATCAAAAACCCTGCTGAACAGTCTGTCCCCTTCTTTCTTACAGCCCCCCTTTAGATACTGAAGGGCTGCTATGTACAAACATGCTATATACAAATATATGATAGTACAGAATCATATCATAGCTATGGCTATGTACAAAGTACTGCACTGACTTGTTTCGAGTAGTACACAGATGCACTGGAAAACCTCAAAAGTGAAGCTTCAGGGATTCACAAGCTATTTATGGAAATATAGCAATGCTACCAGAACTTCACTAGCTTTTAAACATATGCAGTCTTGGATCCTCAAACTGCAAGCATTTTACTGGCGTACAAATGACAAAACTGCTCAGCCTCTTTTGCAAAAATTTCCATTGCTCCCATGACATTCCAATTAGGTCTGCTACTAATAATTGTCAGCCTTATGGATGATTTCACATAATTCACATGGGCAGAAATATCCCCTACAAGTCTGCAGTTAGAACTGAAGTAACCAACCGTTACTCACTTTCACACCGTAATGCAGTCACAGCTCATCTTGTTAACTTTAATCTTCAGTGTTCAACTGTGCTGCTCTGGTGACACTTCCCTGCACTGAGTTACAATAATGCACAGAAATGTGTGCAATATGTGGACCAGGAGCAGCTGTCCTTGGATCCAATGCAACCTCCTGCACAGCTGAAGGCTCTCCCGAAGTCTCTCTCACAGATGCTTTTTCTCCTTCTGTTCCATACTGTCCTCGAGGAAGAATATCCACTTTTTAACTCTGATGTTGTCAGACACTTTCTTCATAATGTGAGGAAAATGATGAGTTATCAATCTAGTCTGGACCAAACATTAAAGAACGTTCAGTATTTCCATAAGCATGATCAGGGACATAAAATCATAGAATGGCTGGTGTTGGTAAGGACCTCAAATAGCATCTTGTTCCAACCCCCTGCTGTGGGCAGGGTTGTACCAACCACTGAAAGCATACTTAATCTAATAATATTTTTATTTTTTGAAGTTGTTCTATTTGTCTCAACTTCTTAACTTATTTTCACTAAGAAGAAATACGTGATAGTCAGTGCCATATGCAAAATTAACTCTTGGCCTCACAATCAGATTCAATAAAAGATGAAGAATTTTTAAGAAATACATATGTACTGAGTTTTAGACTGGAAAGCTTTTGGTCTTGCTGTGCAATAGCAAGAAAATCTCTGCTTCAAGTTTGCAGCCAGTGCTCTGCTGGCAGATGGAAGCTTTCCCAGAGTACACCCACAGCAAAGCAGGTGCAGGACAGGAGGCTTAGGGTACTGGACCCATCCTTGACAGTGATTTATACTGATCCCTGGAAAATCTACAGGTGCTGTCAATGGCAGAGCAGTGCACACACTGGAGAGCTGTCAGCCCTGTCCTGAGCTGCTGCATGGCAGTGCAATTCACTCTAAGCAAGTGGTTGCATTCCTTTTCAGAGGTGGTTGAGATGATTCAGCATCTATATACAGACGCATTCAAGTACAACATGACGTTGATATTTTTTCTTGCAATTGTTCTTAACATATGCTTTTCCTTTTCACATTATCAGGATACTAAAATGGTACACTGAATATTTACCAGACTAAAATACAAAACAGTTGTGCCATCCTTTATAAATGTAGACTTGAAAAGTTTCTCAAATTTATTTTAAACTTTTAGAAATAATCTAAGAGAGCATTGCTAGGTAAGTAAACTTCCTCTTCACACTTGATCAGGTTCACTTTTGTTATTCAATGGTTACCAGATTAAAAAAAAAAATCACCTATGTTTATATATAATAACACATTAAAGTACAATGGAATGTAGCCAACAAGGCAGAATCTCTCTTGTATATTCTCCACTCATATATAAGCCACCTGCAGCTGGGAAGTTTCACTGTTAAAAATCCATTAATGAGATCAATACAAGTTATATCCACAAGGGATTATCTGGCTAATAGGCTATCAAAAGGCTCTTGGATTCAGCAAACTGCTTTTGTTTTTGCATGCAGCCATGCCTAAATGTGCCCTTCCTTTCCTCCTTTTGCCATTCAAAACCTGAAAATGAAAGCATTCCTATTTTTTCCAGTGCCAGCTTTCACACACACACACTCACACAGAGAAAACCATACAATACATACATTCAGAGATTCTAAATTTATCTTCAGTAAATGCTCTGGTTATGACAAGAGGTAGGTAAAAGGGAAGGATCTCTGCCAGATATTTCTTCTTCTGTATTTACTGACTTTTTCCCTGCTCTCCTTTGCGGCTGCTTCAGGCTTAGTTCTGCATTCATCAGTTTTACTTCTGGTCCCCAAGTAAGTCCCTTGGCAATCATCCTCCTATACCCTCTACTCCCATCTTAACTTTTATTTCTGGAAAATAAAGGGACAAGTGAAAAAAATAAATTTCCAGATAGCAACAATAACTCTAAAGACATTCCCTCTGCTTTTACGCTTTGGTGTGCAGAAACAGAAGGACAATAAACACAGAACTGCTGAGCACAAGGGTCTGCTTGTTTCTCTGGAGAATTAAAAACATCAAAATCAGGCGCATTTGCCACAGAAGAAAGCGTGCCTTTCTGGTTGGGTGTCAGCTCACATGACAGATACAAGTTGACATAACACTGTAGTTATTTATCACACAGATGTTTAAAGATAACTCTTAATAAAAAACAATAATCACACACAGTGACACAAACCCACCAGACCATGAAAGCTAATATTTACTCAATACTAAATACCTAATGGTCATGCAAGCTGCTCAGGAACCAAATTCGGTTGCTGTTGTACTGCCTGGAAAGCCAATGCTTCAGAGAAAATAGATTTGGATTTTATTTTTTTTTTAACTGAGTTATTCAGCCTTTGCATTTTCCATCAAATAGTCACAGAACACAAGTTTTCAATTTTCAGAAATACTACAGTGTCAGCACTTAAGATGCCAGAAAAATGGATTTTCACCTTCGTATTTAGTTTTGCATGGTTGGCGTTAAAAGAAAAAGCAACTGAAGAACAGCAAAGACCTAGAGCACAGCCCTGCCTGGGCACAGGGACACAACTCACGAGCTCAAGGGAAGAAGGTCCCTCACTGCATCCTCTGTCCTGCTTACAGATTGCTTTTCTGGCCCTTTGGGATTTCCTGCATCTGCTTCATGAAGGACAGCATAAAGAGGCCTCCATCCACTCTTTTTATTGATGGCATTGACATGGCCAAGTTATGGCCAAATGGCGCCATATATACCACATAAGCTTTAAATTTTTTAATCTATTGTTAGTTGTAATCCTTACTACTGAGACATTAAAGCATTGCCGACAGCCATTTGTCCTCTCTGTGAGTACAGACACATTTGCAGGAGTGCAGGGCTAGGATAGCTTGAGCACCTGGAAACGTATGAACAGATCAGCGTGGTTTTTTTTTTTAAGCTAATGTCTCACTTATTCTCCCTTATCTCTCAACCTTTCTTCATAAAGCATAATCTGAACTTGAAGAAATTGTGATTTACTTGAAAGAAGCAACAACCAAGGCAAAAATCCTTCAGATAAATTATTTGCTCAGTTCTACCAGATATGAAAGCATAAATGCCATAAACAACAGAAAGATAGAAAGTCACTGGGACATACGGTGTCAATAAAGGCAACAGGCTATACATGGATTAAACCCACTGAGTTAGTTCATACACAGTCGTGTGGTCTACATTATCCATTACTGCTTAGGAAAGAAGTCTTGGAACCACAAAACAGTTCTCAATAGCAAGTTGAACTCTCATGAATAGTAAAAGGGAAAAACAATGTCAGGGATGATTACAAAAGGAATAGTCAGTCTCTGCATAACCTGAAGTTCTTCAGTTCTATACAGGGTTTTAAAATGGATTTGGGAGCATTAGAAAAAATCGAGGAGAAGAAGGATGTAAATAACAGAGGTAAAAAATAGCTTATTTACAAGGAGAGACTATCTGGAGGACGACTTTTTAGCCTGCAAGACAGGTGATGGCAGAGAGGAATGGGATTATGGTCAGAAATCACAAATAGCAAAGACAGTGAATAGGAAGAACTCTCCTCATGAAACAAGAAATAGGGAGCACAAAATGAAGTGATCAAACAGTTCAGAAAAAGAGGGGGCAATTTTTTTTAAAAATTATTATTATACAGTACATTATTAAGTTGTAAAACTCATCACCACAGGACGTTTTTTAAGCCAAAAGCATAAATGGATTAAAACAAAAGCAATTAGAGAAAATCATGGAAGAAAAGTCCATCATGGACTATTAAGGACAAGGATGCAGATACAACCTCTGGCTCAAGAAACACCCAAGTGGCTGACTGCCAGAAGCTGGGAAGTGATGCTGCTGCTCCTGCTCTACACTGACCAACAACAGATGCCTTGCAAAAAGAGCGTGAAGAACTGAACTATGGTCAGAGTCAGGATATCAGACCAGGAGGATCTTTGCTCCAACCCAGTAGAGTTATTTTGATGCCCTTCTAAAAATTAACTGATTTGTCTTTGAGAATCTGATGCTTATTAAAATCCAACTTTACTTTCTCTCCTATAATGAGAAGGGGTGACCAGAAATTACCAGAAATAGTACAAGCAGCAATTGTATTTAAAGAGCAATTACTTAAACTAACTAGGTATACTTCATATTTTTTAATTGTCTTTAGGCTGAGAATTTCTACATGATTTAGAAGACACATGGCTAAATCTATTGCTGCTTGTAAGTTCATGTCCATGACAAAAACCTTTACAAGACACTATAATAATGCTTCTCTGTTTAAATGTGCAAGAAAAATATCTGGTTAAATGTGCAAAGGTCATTAGTTGGGGAGGAAAATAAATTTATAAAAGCTATGGAAGGTCCTATCCTCTCTCTCATTTGTCAGTATAAACTAAGTCAACTGTGCTGAATTGATACAGATCAGCAGGTCTGTAGAAGGGCAGAATCACCTCATAAAAGCCAGTACAGATGTATTAAATTGCTTCAAAAATACAAATTAATGTTTTCATTCTTGCAAGTTTCTCTAAGGGCAGTGTAAAGTAGAAAAATCTATTACTAAAATAATACTTAATCAATAATTCAAGGCTATACAGCAATGCATATACACCAGGCTGCATAGATCACTGTCAATTTTTTGAGTTCTTCTGTTTCTGCTTTAATATTTCCCTAGCATAGTTTTAGCATAGTGAGTTATTCAGCTGGTTAAGGAACAAGATGAAGAAATTTCATCAAAGTGAGATTTGTTCCTCCTCTGCATTTTGAAAAAAAATCAGGAAAGATGAGATTCAGGTAGGTGGACAGATCTGAAATGAGAGCATTTTGCACTAAACCTTTTACAGCTTTGTAATTTTTCAGTTTTTCAAATGTGTTCACTCCACTTCCCTCAGTCACTTCTTCCAAGAGAGACAACTAGGGCCCTGTTCTGTGCTCTACAAAGCATGGTGAATTAATAATGCAAGTCCCTAAAATAAGATATAACACAAGATATTAACTTGAAACTTTATCACCATAATACTGAAAGTATATATATGTGCTCTCAGCAGTGATGGAGAGAGATGAAGGTAGAAGGAAAACAGGACAGCATGAACATACTCAGATGTTCCTTCATGGGCAAAGATGCCAGAGGAGTCCTTGCAAAGATGTTCCTCATCAATGTTGTATTCTATGCATTTACCCCACAGTGATGTAAATTCTACTCTGTCTACAGCTTAACAGGAAAAGGTTTTCATCTTCATTCCTTATCTTGAATTTCTTCACAGCAAACTGCAGCTCAGCACTACTAAATGACTGCCAGATCTCACCATATGCAACACAGCATCTTGGTCTTGGGAAAGGAATCATTTTGGGGCATTTGGTCAGCACATTGTCTCCCAATGATAGGCAGTGACGAGCAAACGGTAGAAACAAACCGCCATTTTAACTGAAAATGGGTGGTTCTGACAAAAGGGATGAGAATCCCACGTTCCCCCATGCCAAAACTCTTCTAAACAGAATATTTCTCTTTCACGTGGAAGTTACCTGCACGAAGCTTCCGGCCTCCAGAGGAAGGCTTACCCACAGCTTTTCCTACAGGGAGAAGGTTAATTTCTCACACTTAGCATGACAGTGGTACAGCATTCATTTTCAGAGGCCTCACTTCCCACAGTTAGAGTCCCAGTCTCCTCAAAACATAGTATCTAATTCTTACTACCTCTGATGCTCAGGTTCTGAAACATTAGGTGCGTGTACTGCAAAATATTACTTTATTCATTTAAATATTGAAAGCATAATGTCAAAGCAGGTAAAGGGCACAGTGCTAAGTTCCCAAGCTCAAACAACACACAGGCTGAGTTGCTGTTCCACACTCCAAGCAAACGAACAGAAAAGCATCAGCTGCACAGCCAACTGCTGCGCAGTAATATGACTCTATTGCCAAAACACCAATGCTCATGTAGTGTTGTGTGGTTTCCAGCAGCATTATCATAGCCAACAGATACCATAAAATCCTTCCTCCTCTTGCTGAATCCCTAAGTCTAGATCAATACAATTCTGCTTCATTGAACCCTTAATATAGGACGCAGAAGTTGTAGGAAGGGCCTGCAGGAAAGGCACACCTTCTGCTCCGGCTCTGGGTAAAACAGCTTTTGGTTACCATGGGAACACATCTTCCTGCAGTTCTGCAGTCTCCAGTCACCAGGATGAGTTCACTCCAGCACCCCGAAGCAATTCTGGCTTTGAACACTTCACCCTTTCCTCTAATGAGTGCACACACAGGTGTGCAAGCACACACACACACACACACACACAGACTGAGAGCATTTGACTTCTGCTTCTGCTCACGCAAGACAGGCTGCCTTCTTTTACTTCAGCTTTTCCTCTGGTAGTCCTTCTCAGGGACCTGGAGAATTAGCTCAGGTCCCTTGAGGGTATCAGAAAGATTTACTGTTCCCAGTGTGACAGTGCTTCTGCTGCCTTTTGCCACTGTTCTCGGGTTCTGCTTTACATCTAACTCCAGCTTCGTTATCATTTGTCAGCAGAATTTGCTTGTGCAGAGTTAAATGTTGCCTGCTGATCCCTTTCAATCTCCTGGCCACAGATGGGAGCTGCCAGAGCCCATCATCCGTTACAGAAATTACTGCAGCATTTGGGGTTTGTGGGTTTTGGGGGGGTTGTTTGCTTGCTTGTTTTGGCACCACTGACATACATTAGCCTTCAGATCTGAGCCCCTGGCCATCCCCCCGAAGCAGGAATAATACAAGCACAGACATGACCAGACTGCCAAAGGGAACCATGGAAAGTGCAGCACTCTGAACAGCTCAACTCTTGTGCTGCTGGCTGGAGAGGCGGAAATACAACAGAAGCAAAGCTGAGCACAATATGAAGGAAAGTCTCTTAGAAAATGGTTTGTATTTTAACCATCTGATTTTAGCTTAAGGACACTAATCACAACTTCTCCAGAGGAAGAGTTTAAAATGCTAGCTAAGGAAGTGCAGCTGGATAGGACTTCTTACACATTCCCACCCTCTCTTGCAAAAGAGCCAGACACTTTCCTGACCATCATCATAAGAACATGAATCATTTTTTATTTCCTAGACCACTCGAGCAAACTTATTGCATCTGGGAGTAGCAACTCTCCTCTGACAGTCAAGTATTAAAGGAAAAATCAATAAAGTTTTTAAATTCACACAATCTTCTGCTTCAAACACACATCAAATCCTACTTGGAAATGTGGATGCTTCATCTGGTAGCTCAGAAACATGCTGTAGGGAAGAAGAGGTTATCTGTGGCACAGTTTATTGAGGACTGTCCATCACAAATTGCATTAAGCTATTTGGCAAGGGAAGATGAGATGGCCCATGCTTCCAGTTGTTCCTCACAATGAAAGTTTTACATTGTGCCAGACTGAAATTAAGTGCAGAGAGAGAAAAGAAAACTTTTCAGGGAATCCTTACAGAAAGTGATTATTTAGTATTGATAATTGTAGTGATTTATAGCAGACCAACTACCAATCTCCAAGCCTGCAAACGTGCAACTTATTAAGTGAGAAAGTCTGATCTTAGACAACAAGAAGAGCAACAACTGAGGGAAGATTCCTGTATTCATAAACTGATGTCAGTATTAGCATCATCAGTCTGTGACTTTTATCTCCAGGCCTCAGTGCACATTACCAACATTAATTAGCCTTGGGAGATACCCATTTGATGGGCATGGAGCAATTATGCCTACTTTATGGGTGCACAGCAGCAAAAGGACACACTCAGGATCAAAGAAGAGTTCTGGTATACAGCCACCAAATCTGTCCAGCAACTCATTTCTGCTCCATCGGTAATGCATTTCATCATTATTTATTAGATAAATTCTAGTGCTTCGGTGGACTGTCAGACTGAAATTTAGAAAATTTGGTATTTCCCACAGTTACGAACTGAAAAGCATTAGAGTCAATCTATGCAAATATGCCATCAAACAGCAAGTCTCAGAAACAGCATTTGAAGCCTTAGAAATTTGATTTTCCCACAATTGCAGTCAACAGGTATCTGCATTTAATGAAGAACACCTCATGCAAGTTATAACCACAGAGTCCTCATTCTCTTTCTAATCTACAGTCATCAAATAGTGCAGTGAGACCACAACCCATCAACACCATTATAAAACTCAGTTTTGTATACATGATTGGCAATACACCATGGTTGAGAGAAGATAGGAGAGTCACCATAGCATCAAATGAAGGAGAAATGAGCCTAAATACAAGATTTGGCCTTGGCACAGGCACGAAGGCAAATTCTGATCAGAGTTATCAGGTAAATGTAGGCATTTCCTTCTTATGCAAAGGAAAGAGAGAGCAGCAATCAGGACACTCAAATGCATGACACTTTCAGTTCTGCCATTTGTGGTATGTTCCATTCATATAAGCTCCATAGTTGTGTTAGTTCCTCCGATAATAAAAATGACAGGAACAACCCTTTTCCAAGTCCACTCTCCTGTACTGTTCCAGTTCCTTTGCCATACAGTCACTCAATTATATACAGAGCTGCAAGAATGAAAGATTTCTCTTTTTTGAAAGTGATGTATCCAGTAATCAAACTGAGAATTCTACTCAAAGATGTTCTTTCTTATTTTCTTTTTTACTATTATTATTTTTGTGAAGTTGACAGAATGATTGCTTTATTATTATTAATTTCAGAAACCCAGATAATTTTCCAAAGATTCAGGTGAATTTAGGGGTAAAGATACCACTTAAAAACAAAACAGAAAATGCAATTTACTGAGATCTCCTCTCACGCTGTTTTTCTTAGATAAAACTGAATAAATTTGTGGATCAGATCAGCAGCTCCACTTCAAAAGCTTCATTTTCACCATCTTTTTAAGCTTGAGAAATTCACTAATGGTTTTTGCTCAGTTTTACCTTCCTACTTAGGCAGAAGACAAATCAGCATTTAATTAGGTGCATACAACTGTGAGCTACTATGTAGTCACACCATGTGGAGATTTAGAGTATTTAAGAGTATCTTAATGTATCACAGCTTCTCAAAGCTTAGATAACCTTAGATTAGTAACACTTCAAAGATGCAAATGTATGACATGCCACAGAACTCCTTCCACAAATACAGCCTGCAAGCACCAAATAACAGGACCTCAGGTACATTTGAAGGTATACGAGTATAGAAAGCATTCTTTTACGTGGCAAGTTGGAGGATTGGACTGTGTTATGCATACAGAGCAGCTTTCTTCGATCCTACAATTGCATTCCCCATTTTGCTTCCCACCTTGGGACCATCAGTGACTCAGCTCACTTGGCAGAACGTATCTGGCATGGTGGCACCATGCCATGGGGCTCAAGGGCAAACGGCGCTGAACCTCTGCTGCCCCTTCCCCCCAAACAGAGAAGTACAGCAGGGAGGCAAAGGGACACAGAGAGTAGCAGGCACTTCCAGGATCTTCCTGCAGCTCTGTGTGTGGCTGGATTTTAGAAAATGAAAGCCACGCTTGGCTTTGTATCATCATCTTCTACACAAGTCACGCACAAACAAGGGAACAAAAAAGATGTGTTTGCCACAATTCTATTAGAAACACAAAGACATTGTTTTGGTGGATAATTTGTTTGCTTAGGAAGCTCAGCTCAAATGCAGGAGTAGCACTGTTAAGTCCTGCAATTGATTTAAACAGAAAAAAAGCCTCCAATTCAACGTTATGTTGACAAAGGCGCAAAGATCATGGGCTTAATTTTTAACATCATACTGAACTGAACCTAATTTGCCCATGTAAATACTTCATTTTCTCATGCAAGGTAATTAAAACCAGAAGATAGGACCTCCCCTAAGATTACTGCATTCAAAAGCAGTCGCACCCAGAACAGATACTCATCCTGCATGGAAAAAGGACTTGCACCAGTTCTCCCAAAATTCTGTCTGTGAATAGATAGCATACATTGATTTTACTTTGCTTATCTTGTGGCTTGGGTGACACGTTACATATGCATATCTCACATTGTTCATTTTTTATATTATTTCTAGATAAAAGTCAATGAAACCCAGAAAAACAAGCACAAACAATTGCTTGGAAGTTGTTAGAGCTATATGGAAGAGCAGTCACATCTGTGCTGCATAAGGACGTGTTGGAAGGCCAAGATACAATTATCTCATTGGTGATTTAAACATAGCTTTAGCCAGAGAGATTTCATCGTCACCCATGCTGCAAATTGACTTAATTTTTCAGCATGCCAAGGGGCAATTTGTTCTGGTAACATCAGCTGCAGCTTCACAGTATTACCATCTACCCTTCAGAAGAACGCTGAAAAATGAATTATTCACCCTAACTTTAACAACTGCTTCATTCTCAAATCAAGCAAATAATATTAACCCTAAATTATTCTGCATAAGGAGTGGTCTGAAATAGGGATGAAGTTAGTATTTACTCCAGTGAAAAACTAAGCATCTGCTTAGACACACAATTCAGTGACAGGTTTTTTTCCTCCAAGAGTGAGAAATGCTGAGCTGTGAATGCGGACAGTTTTGCAAAGGGACTGCTCAGCTAAAAAAGCACCGGCGCAGCCCACGCAGGATACAGCAAGGGAGTGTTTGTTTAACAGAACTGCTAAAGCAGTTGGCAGGTACTGCCACATACACAGCAGAAAGCCATGGGGAGCATGGAAAAGCTCCAGCCTGTACCACTCCCTGGGATAATGCCACATCCACAGGGACAAAGATACTCGGTGCCTACAAACTGCCTCCTGTCTCCATGCTGCTGGGCACTTCACAACCCCTAGACTGACTACAAAGAAAAAAAAACATGCTCTCCCAATTTTGCATTACTTTGTGGAAGCGATGAGGGAGGGTAGTGCCTGTGCTCTAGCTGCACAACCATTTGGCACGTGCATGCAAAGCCAGCTTGTCTGCACTTTCGAAAGCAACTTCAGAACAAACGCTCACTGAGTTCATTGAAAGTTCCATGATACAAAAAAAAAACCCACAACAATCCTGAAGTAGTTTCCAAATTCTGTTTTGTTTTGTGGCAACCCAGACCCCAAAACACAACTTCTTAATGGGTATTTTCTTCATGCTTTTCTTGCAGTTACCCATCTCAGCTCTTCAAGTTCTGTATTTTTCTTGCTTTCTCAAAGCGTATTTATAAATGATAGCATAGCCCTCAAGTACATGTGATGAGCTAAGATCACTGAGCTTTACACAAAACAGCTAATATTTCCACCGGGAGACACATGAATATATTAGAAATACATTGGAAAGTTACTCTCAATACACCCTTTTCCTCTGATGAAACTGTATGTTGTTCTGCAGGCATCACGTAGCATCTAATGAGCCTGAAAAGGGCCAGGTCCTCTTCTGCACAGTCTGTTTTTATAGACACCTTCATCTGAGAAAAAGGGGAATTAATTCTAACAGAATTTCACTAATAATGAGAGGTCAATTCAATGCAAAGAAGCCATGCAAACAACCCGAGGACTACTTCATTCAAGTGAAGTGTTTCTATTCCCTAGCAGAGCGCCCTATCAGTCCCGTGTCCCATGCCATGGTACTATGGCACGACTCTCGAGACAGAAGAACAAGATATAACCTAAGAAAACTACAAAGATGTTTCTCTTTAAGCTTTGGCTAATGATAGAAAGTAATATTCTGAGCCAGTGACAGTCTTCTCTGGACCTATGAACATGTAAGTGTGAGCAGAAAGCCCTGCCTCCATAACATTATAGTCTAAGAATCTCTCTATGAAGCATCTTTGCTTCCAGCAACCATCTAAGCAACCATCTAACTACTACCAGCAACCATCTAAGCACACCTTACATAAACCCCAGTTATTTCCTCAAATCCCTGGCTCTACATTGGGGTTAAGGAATGATGCTGGCAGTTTGACACTGGGTTTCCAGCTGTACACGATATGTTGAGAGGATGCAGGTCCAGCTGCTTGTGTGCCTCTCATGAGTGGGGTACAACCTCAAAGGGCCATGGGACCATGTGGATGGCATCCAAATGCAAATCCCCTCCGGGAACACACGTGCACAGGAACATTCAGTCATTGACAACTGCATCATTAATGCAAGTCACCCGCACTATGATGAACTGTCATTTTAGCGTGGCTGTTTGCAATGCAATCTTGGTCTGTGATTGGGAGTGGGAGTAGAGGTGAGAGTCTGAGTGACAGGTACAGTCAGAATACAGAATACAGAAATAAAGCCACAAACTAAGCAGTGATGAGGCTGCCCATCAGTGAAAAAGGTCTTTGAGTAGAGTCTAGAGAGCTGCGGTAACCATTCAGCAGTAAACAGATGACCTGGAAAACATTCCTCAAGTTCCCTTTTATGTATGCTTTGCCAACATTTGTTTTACTCCATATTCAGAAAGAGTTTATCCACTACACCAAGAACATAAGACTATTCAAGTGCAAATTGAAGAGAAAGTACTCGTTGTGCATCCATGACAAGGCCCCTAGCTAGCACAATGTGAGCCCATATTACCCATCATTACTCATCACAGGCTGAGATGTAATTGTGCTATCGACTGTGATGCCTTTCTCTCATCATCGTATTACAGGATGCTTGAGAGACACTGTCGTACAAAATAGTAAGAGAACAACAGTACAATATATGCTCCACTAAGCATTGGGCATCTCGTGCCAGGGACTGCTGTCTCAGTCTGTTCCCTTTGCTTTCCCAGCTTTCATGTGACCTTTTTGCTTATCCCAATTTCAGCATTTCCAGGGTTATTCCTCCCTGGAAGGTTTATCTACACAAAGCCTTTATTTTGGAACAAGGCATAGCTTTGAAGGACAATGCCCGTTTTAGAATACAAAACAGAAAATAATAATATTACTTTTACAAACTAGTCTTTTTTTTTTCTTTTTTTTTTTTTTTTCAAAGAACTAACTTGAGTCACCTTCATAGAATCAAAAAATGATTGAGCTGGAATGGACCTGTTAACCTTTTCCAACCTGTTGCTGTGGGCTGGTTGCCACCCACCACATCAGGTGGCCCAAGGCTCCATCCAACCTGGCCTAGAGCGCCCACAGGGATGGAGCACCCAAAGCTTCTTTAACCAGTTTCAGTGCCTCTCTTAGAGCTTACTGTTGCAATGAGAAATCTCACTAGCTACAATGACTTGTCACCAGCCCTGTCCTGAACATCCCAGGAGGAACCTGCATGAGCAGCACAACAGCACTGCTGATGAGCGCTGTGTCTAGCAGAGGCTGTAGCATCTCTCAGTATCTTATCCCCATGAGAATATGCAGTGCTGCTCTGCTTCCCTTTATTATCTTTTTGCTGATTGCTGCTAATGGTAATTTTAGTTTGCACTGAGTCACAGCTAGACTGGTATCCTGTGATGTTTACAGTCTCCTGCATTGTATATTTGGAAATGCTAATAAAAATAATTTCTGAAAGGGAGAAACGAATTGCTATTCAAACTGCTCACAGAGCATGAAGAAAAAACATCATCTTGAAAAGATTAGCTGTGGATCTCTAACATTATCCTTTAATTATTATTGAGCATCATTGTCACAGGTTCTCACTGGAGAAAATCCATCTGAGGCTTCCAAGTTCCCAAGCCACTGTTTAGATTTGAAGTTCCACCAAAGGTAGGGTTTGAATCTGTCCCCAGTACTGAATGTGATCACTACATTAATTAAAATGTAACATGTCATACAACTCATTTTAAACCTGCTAACACAAGATGAACTCCTTTTACCTTTCCTGTGCACAAGGATGCACTCTGCTATCGCAGACAAGGCTTTCACAAATGTTTTGTACAGAAATTGATGGCATTTTGCAGCATTATACTTTATACTGGGAATGAAATAAGGGCAGGATATCATTCCATATCCATCAAGAGGAATGGCTCAGAAATCAGTTTAAGGACAGGATAAACCAAAGGGACTTTTTATCAGCTGTTGACACTCCTGCTTGTGTTCAGACGTTTGAGCTTTTCCAAATTATGGCAAACCTGCAAAGATGTCTAATGGCCTACAGCAAAGTTCAGATGCCATATTGCATTATGGATTCTAGATGTACAACAAAGTCAGTGCACTCTGAAGGTTTTATGCTGGAGAGATCCTGCTGCAGCCACGAAGGGAATTAGGGCATTTACAGCTCTTTGCAGCAGTTTGAGACTGGAGTAGTGTCAAAGGGCAATGATTTCCTCTGAAACAGCTGACAAAACGGCACTTAAAAACACAATGCAGAGTGCTCAGGCTCATTTAGTCTGATACTCAAAGGACAGTATGAACATACAAACTATTATAATTCATGTGCATCAGGGAACACAGTTACACCTGTCTAGGCAAATCTGGCAAAGTGTAACATGAGCAAGCATACACTTAACAAGATTTACTGTTAATATGGTTAAAAACAGAAATAGCAAAACCAGCCCCAGAAAATCTTGAGCCTGTTGAGTCAGACATTCTCATTCTGATTCAATCAGAATCGGAGCACCTTGAAGCCCACTCTCCCAAGTCCACCAGGCCAATCCTAGCTGCCCACAGAACCTGGAAGCTACACATTCAGCAAAATAAGACCAAAAAAATTACACCAAAAAGGCTATGACTAAGTAGAGACAGGCATCTGGAATGAGCCCACTTGGACGTATTAAACTGTCACTGAGGTTCCTTTGGTTACAACCCTGACTGCTGCTTTTCCTGGGAGAGTTGCCAGCAAAACCCTCAAACATCAGCGCTGCTCTCCTATGGCCAGGAGGAGCAAGGAGCAGAACACTAACAGTTCTGAGCCTTTAACAAGGCTTCCATATGCTCATGGAGTTCACCTGTCCAAAGCTGTTACTGTCCCCAAGCTATTTCAGACTTACAGACTTTTGTCCATGAACTTTTGCTAGCTCAACCAGCTGAAAGGCTTGAAAAAAAGAGATTTAATTTGGATTAGGAATCGAGCTCAGTGTGTACTCCAAGTACCTTTTCTAAATGAAGAGAATGATTTTTAACAGTAACATTTTTCTTGTCTAGAGATCATCCAACAGAACAGAAAATCATTCAGGAAAGCTTGAAAGTGAAGTCTGCCCTGATATCAAACTGAATTTTAATTCATTTACATGCAACATGTAGCTGCAGTAGTTTGCCCACATAAAAATGGCTAACCAGATTACTGGAACAGCAACTCACTGAAAGTTAAATTGATTTCTCAAAGATATCAAACATCATTTTCTAAACAATAAAAAGACCAAAGCTTTCATCTTCAGAAGTTACATACGTCTCCAGAGAGAGAAAAGGACATTTCTGATGAGAAAGATAAAGGGGTGCAGTAAGCTGTCAGAAGTTCTTTTGATATCAAAACAGATTGGTGATGTTTGACCTTAGCAGCGCAGATCAATTAAGAAATGAAAGCACTTTGAAGAATCCTTTTAAAATCATGGACCCATGAGAAATCATAAGAAGTTTCAGTGGTGAAACTACCTGACATCTTGAAGGTGGTAATTTTGCATTCTCATTCAAACTGACAAGCAGCATTATATTCCTAATATTTGAATGCATTAAGGCATAAATTGGACAGGGTGCAAAAGGAGTGAGGAACTACTAAATTACTTCTGAGAACCTCAGAGTTTGTACATTGTATGACTTTCAGGTTATCTCTGAAATGTAAAAATTTCACTCCCAAACAAACACTGTTAGTAGTTCTCCACAAATGATACAACTCAATACAACAACCAACCTATACCCAAAACGCTGACCTCACTCACATTAAGTCCTAGTCAGCTAGGTAGGCCACCAACATAGGATTAGTATTGTCTCCAAAGAAGTAAAAAAAAAATTGCTTCAAGGTATCAGAGATCAAAAGGAAGATTAATCTACCCTGCAATGGCCGGTAGGCTTGTAAGACCTGTGAAATCTGGAGTGGTCTGTTTATTTTCATGCAGGACAAATGCTACAGTACAATGGGAATAGCAGTGTTAAATCCCTGCTTGAAAATCATTCCTATCAATACATTTCCATCTAGACTGTTTTGAACAGCAGCTATCAACAGTAGGCCATGCAAAAGGCTGGAGTAGATTTTAGTCCACAATCTTGCAGGAGCTCAAATCCATCCCTACTAGGGAAGGTTCAAGTTGGATATCAGGAAAAGGTTCTGCACAAGAATATGTTATGTTTCTATGACTATCTTCTGCCCTCCACTTTCATTCTTCTTTAAAACGGAGATGGACACAGCTACATTCCAGTAGCTCTTAAATGCAGTGAGGAACAGGGCTGTTTTAAGCTGGTTTTCTTTGAGGCTAACCACTCTACTCTGGACTGCATAAGTTTGACAAAATTCATTTTTCCTAAGCATTTTCTGGAACACTTCATGAGGTAAAAATAATGAAGCATTACTCTGAGAAGCATTTTCTCCTGCATGTTAATGTACTTCCTTATAGCTTGCCTTGTGAAGTTAAACATGCGCTCAGAACAGAGTCTGTGCTGAAGAAGCTTCCAATAGCTCATCAGCTCCAAGCAGATCTGGTGTCCATTCCTTCTGACAAAGCACCAGCCAGGCAGTGCCTTCATCGCATGGCATATGAAACGTCTGCTCAGTGAGGCCAAACTGCTCCTTCCACCTCTGTTATTTTGATAGCTCTCCAAGCAAAATTAACTGCTTTGTCACTATATTCATTCCTATTGCCCCACAGACCACAGACTAAACCCAGCAATGTTGTTCCCCGTCCCTCCAGCACTTTCCATGGCAGCGCACTGTTTGTTCCCACACCTTATCAGCACGAGGCGGTGTTACGCCACTGCTGATGCAAACAGCTGGTCAGTTTTTAGCACGGGTGTCTGCATTATCATCTGCTGCTCCTGAGCAATGCGTAGTACATCTGATTGCCTTCACTCCTGCCGTCAGCACAGCTACCCATCACGCAGCCCACACAAACTTCCACTAGAAACACACTGGCACAAATCAGATGGAAAAGCATTATGTCATAAGATAGACTAAGACACATCTCACAATATGTAAGAGACTATGTCTGAATAATGCATTTAGCCAGATGTTTTATGGCCTAATTTTCAGGGACCTTAATACCATCTGCATGTAAAATCTGTGTCTTGCAGGGAAGCTGCTAGCCAGGCTACGATCTTACTGCATGCTGCAGGACTGCAAAATAACAACAGTGCCTTCTGCAGTAAGTTGGAGCTTGGTATCTGTGCATGGTAGTGATGGGTTGATGGTTGGACTAGATGATCATAATGGTCTTTTCCAACCTTAATAGTTCTACGACCTAAGGAAATATGGCTAACGGAGGAGAGGTAAGTCAGCAACAGGGATCAAAGTAACAACGGGATGCTTCAGTACTTGCTGAAGTTGAAGCTTGCTAATGTGAATTTACTTTCAAATTACAGCAGCTGAGGGAGCAGCCTAAAAGCTTTCTTTTTAAGCACAAAATAAAATATTTACCTGAAATGAGATCCTTGTTTCTACTTCCATGAAATTTTCTGTTTCAAAACACATTAACATATTCATCGTGGGAATCATCATCTTCATTCTACTTGTAAGGCCCTGAATTAGACCTGTTTAATTGAAACTTCACACATTCAGAACTACCTCTACAGGAGATGGCTACTTTAAAACAACAACAGAAAAATCAAAATATAACCAAAAAAAAAAAGAAAAAAAAGAAAAAAACAGGTTGCCAGCCTAATTTCTCTTATGCAGTTAGAAGAGTACCAAAACTTGTTGAAGATGTTACAGAAGCAGGTAAATCCTTAATAGCTACATTTTCTTTACAAAACCATGTTTTTTAATATTCACAATTTGCTGCAATCAAAGAGCCTTCACTAAGCTTGCTGGAAGCAGCAGCTCTCTAACTAGCCGGATACGTTCAGGGCCACGGCAAGGTTTGAATCAGCATTTCCAAGGCTGCCCTGGGACTTCCCTCGTTCCCAGCACAGGGTGCCCGGCTCCCATTATAGAGGCCGAGCAGAGCACAATCACACCACGTAACCCTGGATCAATAACTCATTCAAGCAGTGGATGAAATAGCACAGCAGGACATTGGCCGGAAGCCCCAGCAGAGGCCACAGAGGAGGATGCTTTTAGCACAGACTAACTCAAAACTCACAAAGGATGAGTTTGGCTGAGCTCCCCTGACATGAACAGGGCTCTATTAAATGAGGCTCTGGTTGAATATAGCAAAGTTATTAGAAGCGCACACCGTTGTAAACGAACAATCCAGAGAGTACAGAAGGTCTGATAATCCCAGATTTTAACTTTTTCTCCCTGCATTTCCAGTCTTGAAATTTCATAGGCTTGGCTTATCAAGAAAACTTTTAAAAAAACTTTTAAAGGTCCCAAATGTCATTTGCATTATGAGATTTCCATGGAAACCTTTAATGGGTTGCACAGCACAGTATGTTCTTTAAATGAGTTAAACTCATGAGAGACTGCACTTTGTTAGGAAACATGGATAGGCTTGTATTGCTGCCGGCAGCATTCTTAATACAAAACAGTGTCTTGCACTTTCCTTCAAGTGTGTTTATTCTACCTGTTTCTCTGAAAGAAAATGACCCCACAACATGGAGAACGGATATCGAGTGAGTTATGGCTGGCTAACACATTGGAAGTGCCCCATGCAGATGGGCTGCAGGACCACTTGGAAAGCCAACCTCCTGCACTGCTGTGTTGGCCCACCTGTCTCTGAAAAAGTCCAGCGTTCTCATTAGCAAGACTGGACAAGGACCAAAGAGCCCAAAGCTGCAGGTCCAGTCACTGCAGGTCCAGGTTATCTCCTGCGGTGTCCCCTGTACCTGCAGATGGGTTCCTTGCTCCTCCATGTGCCCACCTTGCTGGGTCAATGGAATTTGCTTCAGCTGCCAGAGGGCTCCGTTCAACACGTGTCACAAGCATTAGGAAAAAGTCATTAGTATAAATTACAACAACAACTGCCAAGGACTGGAAGAAGCTTTGTATAGCTGCAACTGATAATTGTGCAATGCTGGCAAAACCGTATCAGAAAACAGATTATCATACACGCCCTAAAAAGAATCCTGTTCCACTTTCTTTTTTGCTTTAGATGGTGTGGAGAAACTGCAATTTCCAAAGCAGCAGGTACTTCTTCCCAATCACCTCTGCCATGTCTAGGCACACAGGCGCTCAGGAATCCCAAGGATTGCCCATTTGCTCTCCTAGCATATCCACCAGACACAAGGTGCATGCTGTAACATACTGCACATATACTTTCATCTGCTGTAAGCGAGGTAGTGAGTTTGCAACAAAAATAACTGGTTATTGAGTACGGTTAAGCACTCTAACTTTTGCCACAGGGAGAAGAACACTTAAAACTGACAGGGAGATGGCTTTTACAAAAGCGACATCCTTAATGCTACTACTATTAGGAGAGGGATGTAATTAGTATTGCCATGTACTACTTGCTTCTTTCTTTAAAGCACTTTTTTCTTTTTCTCCAGTCACCTGGTGAATATTTCTCTGAATTTGAATTAGAAGGGTGTGGAAGAGAGAAAGAGGGAAAGAAAATTAAAGGGAGAAAAAAGGATGCCATGATGTCAATAGGTCACTGCAGCACTGTCTTCTAGGTACAGGATGAACCACTGGGGTTCTTTCCGTCCTGAAAAAAAGGCAGTGTTTGTAAATTCACTCCCTTCTAGCCTAATTCTATTCCTCTCTCTTTATGTCAAAGGCAAGTCCAAGCAGGAGCACAGCTGGGTCAAAAATGCAAAAATGATTATTTGAAGAACACTTCTATAAACACAAACACAGCCCCTCTAAAGTTGCTTTCAGCTTTCAGCTACCTTTGAATCCTATCTAAATACCAATATTATGTTCTCACTAAGAACTACATCAGGAATGTTCCTTACCTAATAAATCATCACAGGGAGATCATTCAGGGCCAGAAGAACACACTATATAAATAAGCAAAAAAAAGGTAAAGATTTTCCAGCAGCACGTCCAAAATGGCAGAGGGCTCAGTGGCAGATCTACCACTAGCAGAGATTTCTCCAGCCCCGGAAGATCATGCTCAGTCCCACGGTGCTCCATCAACATTGTGTGCTCTCTTCATTGATAAAAACATTAACAACAACTTTACACTTTCTTCCTATGAAAATTAGAAAAGTTCCTTTGAATAGGAGTTTGGGCACCCAGGCAGAAAAATTATTTTTATCAAAGCTTAGGAAACCCACTCTTCCCTACACAGCCACACTGCTTAAGCTATAAAGACTTCAGGCTGGGGTACAGTCAGGATTATCTGAACATATGACAGCTCTGTAGTGAATTCCTCAGTGCTCCGTCTCACCCACACAGGTTCAGTTAGCTCAGCTACACTCCCAAAACTACAGGCATAGATAACACCATGCAAGGAAGTACTCAAGAAAAAAAATCCATGTAGCTTTCTTGGTGGCAAAGCCAGGAGAGATTCCTAAAGAAAAAAATGGCAGCAAGAAAGGAAGCCTGTAGGGACAGAGGGTTTTTCTCATCAGAGTTTGAAAGGATAGCATTTCAAAAGAGGACAGAGTTTAATCACGAAGTCCAGAATTGCAGCTGAGAAGATAAATCTACTGAATTTATACCACATGACTTTGGCAATAATGTGGCAGTCCACTCCTTGGATGCTTGTTCCTGTTCAAGATTCTTCCTTCTTAAGCAATAAATCCAGTGGGTCTGTGTGCTGGCAGAATCTCAGCTCTGGCATGTTTCTAGATAGAGCTGTGTTTGGGGTTTGTTTTCTCACTGCCAACATGCTTGTGCTTCCAAGGGAGCCTTTGTAAACAAGATGTTAGAAACAGTTTTTGAGATAGTTTCCCCAGGTAAAAAGTGGCAAATATAAACCCAGTGAGACATTGGAAAAAAAAACAATCCACAAACAACAAGACAAAACAGGGACTACAAAAACCTTGCAGCACTGATTAAATTGTCCAGCAAGACAGAGGAGTCTCCTATAAGATTTTCTCTGTATCTGTACATTATTTAAAGATTTTTGTAGATCAAGTGAATTTCATAATGAAAGAAGAATCTGTAGAAGAAGCTGAGTAATTCTTTGATTCTCTGTATCTTACATATTATGTATTTAAAAGGAAAAAGCATGTGCATCTATTGCTTTTAAACTCTGTCATAGCAACATAAAGGCCACTAAAAACATACAACTACAACTTGTCTAGTGCAATAGGGTATTTCTTTGCATCTTCCCTTACCAAAGTTCAATCACTGTGAGTTTGATCTCTCTGATCACAAGTTCCCTGTCTCATTTTGTTAAAAATAGCCCAATACAGCTTCACATGCTGGCACGTGCTTACACATGCCAAGGAGGCTCCCAGAAACTATTAAGTCCTTTTTGGTTCCCCATTAGCACTTGGAGCACACACATCCAATTCAGAGCAGCATGTATGAGATACTAAATGGGAACCCGGCACCTCCGTTTGAAGTACAGCCATAGGAATTTGTTATTTGATTCTTCAACATCCTCAGTCAAAAGGACTCTTCTTCCCTTCAGCCCACTTCATGCTACAAACTGGCTTTGATTCTGCAAGAAGCGACCAGTTAAGACTAACCATGCATGAAAGACTGGATTTCTGAAAGAATGAGGACAAAGAATATTTGTTTTGCTTTACTCCTCTAGAAACAGCCTTCAACATCCAGACCATCCTCTAAACCTGATGAAGAGAGGAAAGTGCAAGGAACAATGGCAAGCAAACATGCAGCAGAACAAACCAGAGATCTTCGCAGATCTTATTTTACATTTTTCTGCATCACATACTCTAACTGCATCCCTGCAGTAGTGTATGCACACATACAGCATCAGCTCACTGGCCGGAAGAACCATTGGCATTTGGAGGCTGCTTATGTTTGGTATGATAGTAACTGCACCCTAAGTCACTCGTAAGCAAATCCACTTGACTCCATGATTTCAGTGTCATTGGCAAGAGGAGCACTCTGACATCCACTCTGGCATAGTAGTTAAAGGTTTGGTCTTGTAAACCTTCTTTCCTCAGAAGTGCAGCCTCCAGCAGAATACGCTACTGATGAGCACAAGAAGCCTTGCAGTACTTCTGCACTCAGCTGAGACTTGTCCTGTGGGAATAGCTCTACTGCAAGCCAAAAATCTCATTGCACAGTCCTCAATCACGTCTGGGCTTCCTTGCAAAACCACTCCATTTTGTAAACTTTGGAATAGAAACAGTAAGAGCTAAATGCACATTAACGAATCTGTTCTTTAAAAACTACCTTGCTTAGGATGATACTGCAGAAAACATAGAACAGGGAAGCATTTGCAAGGACAGCACAGATCTTAACCGAGATACATGCGCTGCCACAGCACATATAGAATCCAACGTGCAATTCCATATTCGTTCAATGGAGGGCCTTTCTCTTCCTACCCATCCTTCTCCCATCTTAAGGCACCACTTAAAGCCTTACACAATAAAAAGTGAGGGATGCACCAGGTACTCTTACAGAGAACTGTTCGTAAACAGGACCAGTTCTATTTTATGGCTTAAGAGCAAATAACAGAATGACTGTTCACCAAAGCACAAAAAAACCTATTAAAATGTTAAGCGCTTTTCATAGCATAATTTTGACCTTTTCATTTTCCAATTATTTCTCTCGGCAACCAAAGAGATTTGTTTTATGACACTCATAATTTAGGGGACCTTGGCAAGTATGTACAGTACCTTTCACCACTGCCACCAAACAACTTGTTTTAAAGCAATAAATCAAGACATAACCATGCTCTGCTGATAAACAAAATTACTAGCAACACATGCACTGTAGCTTAAAGATACTGGTTAGTTGAGTAATTTAAGTCCTACTGTCACCTGAAAGAAACATTCATAAATACAAACAAAGCAGCAGTGATGTGTCGCACAAATATTGCTCATAATTTTACCACTCTCCCGTTGTCATTTGGAAGAACTTTCCTGGCAAGCAACAGTATACTTCACTCAAAAGAAAAAAAAAGTAGAAAAGTAGTTTTATTATTCATCAGGACACAGCCTACTCCTTTCCTACCATTCCGCTTTTTTTTTCAGCTGCTTGAACTTTAGCAAAGCAAATGCTTTCACAAATTGGCACAAGGGTGTTGCAGTGTCCTTGACATCTCTGTAAGCCTGATGTCAAGGTCCAGTCCTGCAGATGCTTCCTCCTCTGTGCAATCTGAGCAAAGGAAACACAGCAGCGTACTGATGTAGGTACTTCAAATCACTGGCACCCGCATAAAGGATTGGGGGAAAAAATCCACCACTGAATATACTGCCATGACTGATTGTATTTTGGGTGCCATCAGGATGCAGGGACTGCATCAACTCCCCATCCCTGCTTGCCTTCCCTGCCTGCCTTCCCTGCATACCTCCCTTCCTTCAATACAAGGAGTGTGCCATTGAGCAGAGTGCAACAGCTGGAGCTGACCAGAAGGCCACTGAAAAGGCTTCCATGTTTCATAACAAAATGAATATAAGTGTGACCATAAAAGGAGCATTTTTACATCTAAAAAATACTGCAAGAACCAGTTCATATTTTTATTTCCAATTATAAGGACATTTAGTTTAATCTCCAAATCCAGAGCAGAGAGATTTTGCAGCAAAAGGCATGTTACTTCCATGACAGAAAGTTCGTTTTTCTTCTTCCCAGACAAACATATTTCTCATCCTAATGCTTTCTGGGTACAGAAAGTGCAACAGAGACAGCCCAGAGATGTAGTGAAATTCCATAGGACCAAAGGAGCCACATCCTCTGCCTGCTGTGCAGCTCTGGGTGTAGTGAAGCCACCTCTGTAACTGCCCAGGAGCTGTCCCAGTATTTTGCTACCAGAAAACCAAAAACCACTGTAACAAATGTATTTCTAAGCAACTACTTTGACTGCAAAGAGTAAAACCACTATGAACAAAAGGATCAAGATTAACTTATTCATACAGAGGTTCAATTTCTGAACAGTAAAAACCACCAAAATCTCTGAAGAGATTTTTTTAGGTAATTAAAACCTGGGAATAACAGGCGTTGAAATAGTGGAAGCTACACATTTTTAACAGCACATGATAGATCTCAGACATAACCTTCATTTGTCTATGCCACTATCTCCTTTCACCCATAAAACTAGGATTTAATCTTCCCTTGCAGAACTGATAAAAAAAAATGCATTGACAGTTCCCATCTGTTCAGCATCCTACCTGCCTCGTCGCGACATGGGACACCTTTCTCCTGGTTTTCAGGATAAGCAGCTGATTTGTGAGATCCTGCCTCCCTCTGAACGTTGCCATCTTTAAAATTTATATTCACAGTTTGGGAAATGAATTACAGTTACACGGCCTGGAAGATTGCTTAGAATGAAATATCATACATCATTAAGTTTGCAATAGACCTCTAGGATCATCTAGTCCAACCATCAAGCCATTCTCACCATGCCCATTAAGTACTGACCTCAGTGCCACTTCTACATGTCTTTTGATCTCCTCCAGGGACAGTGATTTCATCACTTCCCTGGGCAAATATAAACATATTTTTGGAGAAATACATGCACTGGGGAGGGAGGTGATGCTTTGTTGTTAAAAACACATCTCCAGTGGAAGCAAGGCAAGGAAGCAGGAAGGCAACACATTTGTCCAGCATTTTTTGTTGACTCCGAGATGACTTCATTGACTCAGAACTCTGAATTCTGACATCCCCTTGTTACAAAAGAAGCATTTTCAGCCACATGTTATTTTTCTACAAGATTTTGACTCATTCTTCCAAACTTTAATTTAGAATCAATTGTTTGCTGTGTTATTTTCACACATAAAAGGCAGCAGTACCTCTTACTACCCCACAGAGATTTTTAAAAGCCTCAAATTTACCTGCAGGATAAGTAGTTCCTTCACTTAAGGAGGGACAGAGATGGGGAGGAGAAGCACAAAACACCTTCAATTTCTCCAATCACTTAGGCACTGGGGGTCTTTCTGCTTCAAGAAGTAATTCTGGGTTGCAAATTCAGGCAACTCAAAGGCCCAGTAAAAGCACTTGATGTCACTTCTGAGCAGGTGGAAACTCTCATTTGAGTCCATTTGGAAATGAAATTATGCCCTTAATTCCATACTTGATAAAGATCACAGGTCAAATGACCACTGCTCAGTTGAGAGAGAAGAAATAGAAATCTATCAATAAATAAATATAACAGGTTTTCCAAGCTGTATAATTATGCTGTGATGCTGGAAACCAGAACTAAAAGGCTTTTTAGTACTCAATACTCTAATGCTGGGGTATGTACAGGTAGGTTTTTCATAAGGCAAGACCCACAACTCTACACAGACTTACTGATAAGCAGTTCCATAAATTCACCAAGGTCAGTGCTGTGTCTTGGTATGAGCTGTCCTGACCCATCTGTGAATCAAGATCTTCCACAAGTACCTGCAGATAATGCTGGTTAGCAAATAAAGCATTGTCTCCAAGCTGCAAGAGCTCCCATTGAACAAGTCTTTATCATGATGAGAAGGCACATACTGTCTAGAAACCTGCAGTCAGCAGAAGCAAAAACGTTAACCCCATTTGTATGCTGAACTGACAAGGCAGGTGACATCATCCACAAGCAGAGCAAAGATGGAATGAAATTTATTAAAATAAAAAATAATAAATACAAATGATATGAATTGTCCTGGATATGTAGCATTCCACCCTCTGCTATGAGGATCTCTACCATGAGAAGTACCCCCATGTGCACTGATGTGGAGAAAAAAGACTGAAAATCTGAAATGGTTCCAAGGAAAAATTATAATGGGCTGGTCTTGAACAGACCTTAAGGAGTTCATTTATGCAAGCTTAATGAAAGCAAGATGGGAAGGCAATTATTCATATACAAAAAGAAAACCAATGCCACAACACTCTTAGTCATGCAGATGAAAGCAAAACTTGTTCCAGTGATCAGGATTTGAGGAACAAGACATTTGAGCTGGAAACATAAGGCACCTTTTTACCACAAACGTGTAATGGCTTACTAAGGACAACAGTAATTAACTATTATTTAGGGCTCACTTTAATTAAGACTGAATATTGTTCATAAGGATCCTGTAATTTATCAGTACGCATCCCAGCTTAAGCAAGAATCAGTCGGAGGAGTCACAAAAGTATCACATACCAGGTAAAACTAAAACTACAAATTAATGTTTGCAGGGCTTTTGCACCCAGTCATATGCACTCATTCAAGACAAGCCGCTCTCTGTGGATATGCAAACAGGCTGTTACCATCCTCAGGCACATCCACTTCCCTGCGGAGAAGAGGGCTGCTGCACCAGGCTGAACGCTGGCATGCGCAGGGAAACCTGCCTGCACTGCCTTGAGATACCTGCTTCCTTCTGCACAGAGCTCTACTGCTCCTTCACCAGCATCCCCAGAGCAAAGCACAGCTCTCTGTCCCATCAATGCTTGATTCCACTTTAACAGTAAGAAATACTGAGGGTTTCTATACATTTCTCATTTTATGGATTATAAACCCCCTTTTTGTTTTCCATAATCAACCACTATACATGGCCTACAGCACCTCCCAGAAGCTAAGATGGAGAAATCTCATGGTTTTGAAGAGGAAAACAACATCCCCTTCTCCAACATCCCATGGTAAGAACAACTTCTAAAATCCATACCAAGACACAAAGTACTGTACACCAGCTTTATATGAAGAGAAAGCCCAGGTTTGAAGTCTTCAGGATCTAGAATAAAGTATTTTTACTCGTGCTGTACAAGTCTTTTCTTATAGCAATGGGATACAACCGAACCAGGAAAAAACTAGCTAGCTCAAGAAGTGATGACCAAATTCATAGAATAGAATAGCTTTGGGTTGGGAGGCACATTTAATATTACCTAGATCATCAAATGTAGCATTAAAGATACTCATTTCTAAGCACTGCATAAACTGCACATATCCACACAAAAAGCTAAATATGCAGTGATGGGGCTCATCTTCCTTTATTTATTTTATTTTATTATCAACCGTTCAGAACAAGCTATGCTGCAGTGACTTTGCTGCTGGCAAATAATATGCTACTCCTAAACCTTAGGCAATAAAAACTCTATACAGCACTGCTATTAAATTATCTCAAATTGCATTATCTTTAGGATGCTCTTAATGACTTCTTTGAAGTTGCCAAAGCTGGCTGAGAGCCAGCCACAGTGACACCGTAATTAAAAGAACAGATCCCTGAAAGCTAAAACACGGAGCAATACTCATCAAAAACTAAAGTAAAATGTCAGGGGAATTCAGGTGTTGACATTTTAAGTAAATCGTGACCTTCTCTTTGAAAACTTAATCAAATTGTTATATAGAACAGGTTCCCCACTGAAACTTCAAGAGGTAACAGTAATTAAAAACCTTTTGAGAAAAATACCCAGCTCATCCAACATCAGAAGACTGCATTTAAAAATTTTTTTACAGTTAAATACTACAATTGGCTGGATCCTCCTGCTGCAGTAAGCTAGGTACGGCTTTCTGAGGCCTGAGCTTGTAGCAGCTGAAGAGTGATGCTGAACCATAGGGAAAATAAAGCCTGCATGTGTGCCAGAAGAGGACAGCAACTATGAAGAAGTGCTGGCAGTGTCACTGGGGCTGTGCTGTGCAGAGGTCCCACCTTACAGCTCTCCTAGGGGCACTGTCAAGGGGCCCTTCTTTCTCCTGCTGCAGCTTGTGCCACTAAAAAATCTTAAAAAAAAAAAAAAAAAAAAAAAAAAAAAGAAAGAAAAAAAAGAAAAAAAAAAGGGATGTAATGGATTTGGCTGTGGTCAGCCATGTCCAGGCAGACAGAAGCTCCTTCAAAATTCAAGCTCTTCTGTCACTAAAGCTTAAATTCCTACAGAGGCTGTTTATTCCCATCCTGGCAGGGCATCCTGAGGCAGATGTCCAAATGACACAACCAGCATGTAAGGAAACTGGTCAGTGTGGAGAAGGAGCTGAAAATGGACTGATGAACATGGAAAGGATGTGAGGGTGAAGCAGCTGTACGTGGAGATCGAAACGAAGCAAAGAGGAGAAGTAGAATTTCATTAACTGAAGGATGCTGCTTTCTTCTCCTCACCAGTGCAGAAGTAAAGGCTCTTTCAGACTGTCCACAGTCCACTGCAGGAAAGTCTTATATCTGTGCCATTTTCAGATGTCATAGTGGTGACAGCAAACCAAACGCAAAGGGAGCAGGGCAGAAGAAATAAAGTTGGGTGACATTAAGTCTGAACAGCACCATTAGCTAAAGCCTTGGCCATCCTGTACTCAGTAAGCACTGATCATTGGTTACAGATTTGCTCTCACTCCAGCATTCCATTGCACAAGCAGTGCTGATAAAACAGAAACTCTGATCAGACACTGTGACCAACATCAGCTTTTTCTTCATGAAGTCTTAGGTTCATACAGCATTTTAGGCCTGAAGCACTGCACAGGGAAAGCATCTCGCCAGCTACTTACAATTCAGCAGATATAGACTATTTAGAGGAAAAAGGAAAAAATATCCCACAGCTTTTTTCAACTTTAACTGCAGCTTTTGCTTTTTCAGGCAAATGCCTCATACTTCAAGGCAGCATGGCTTGGTGAAAACTTTACTGTTGCAGGAATTATTTAAAATATCAAAAGACAAGCAGCAGAAAAAAAGACCAGAAGACATGACTTGGAGGCTCTGCATCTTGGAAATGAGGCTGTAAAGCCCAGGAGTCTGACCAGAATTGCTTTTGCTTTGAAAAACGGATCAGCTGTCTCTCTTGTTTCCAAAGGATAAAGATGTCAGAACAAGAATTACAGACTGTTAACAGCAAGAACAGCTGAAGGGAGATTTATGTGTTTGTTTGAATGAAAGAGACACAGCACAAGCAGACCCAGGAGGCCATCTCAGACCCCAGCCTTGGAGTCAGCAGTGGCTTTCAGGCCAGTCTCCAACAGGACACCCTCATCTTGTAAGAGTGCACTGAAACGCCCCTGAATGTAAGGCTCAGCTACGAGCAGCAATATGTTGCAATATTCCCTGAGTACAGAAATTACAAAAGTCATGTTTCCTGCAAATCTGCATCTTGGGCTCTGTGACACAAGCTCAAAGCATAAGCTTTGAGCAAAGCTTTTCCCACAGCTGGGACCACATCTCAGGGCACTGCATTGGGTAGATCCTCTAGTATCCAGAGGAATAAATTCACCTGCAGTAATGCTGTCACTCTTGAGACCTATGCCAGTTTGTAAAATCTGGCTGTGATTGGCCAACAGGTTATAAAAGGGAGGAGAAAAGAAGAGGGAAGGAAAAAACATGTAGAAAGAGCTTCATCATGTATGCTTGTTTCCTATGGAAACAAGGCTAAAACCCAACACATTACAAAAAGAACACTTAGTGACAGCACAGAAGAAAATCCATTTGAAGTTCCATTTCACAACATAAAATAACAGGAAAATTCAAAAAGCAGGAAGTATTTGTCCTTCGCTGTCTCAAGCAGAAGTCTTTAAGAATTGCACAGAATCCCTTTTTCATATTGTGTTATGTAAGGGCAGAGCAACATGGAGGGAAGAAAGGATAACAGATGTCACTTGATTTTGTAGACAGCACAGAGATAAACCAACATTGAAATGTTGCTAAAGAACCTAAGAAATTAATGTTGCCTGTTGAACTGATCTAACTGGATGGTACAAGATATTTTTAAAACTATTTTTCCTGCACAGAAGTAATACAGTGTGCTCCTCAATGATGTGGTGCATTGTCATATACAGCAACCATACACAAAAGGAGAAGGTAAAAATAAAATACACTGAGATACTGCCAACTGTTGTTGCTTGCCTGCACACAGAGTTCCAGGAGCAATGAAAGGACAGGAGATCAAAATGCCTTTGCAATGCCAAACATCCACTCTCTTCACTGCAGAGTGATTCTTCTTAACATCAAGATGAACCAACATCGTTTTAAGGCAGTCAAACACATTTTAACCCAGAAAAAAAGGAGTTACTTCCCAAGCCCTTCCTAAGTCATTTGTTCTTAGTATCACATAGAGCTCTGAATCATACATATAACTTATTTATAAGGGAGGCAGTTTTGCAGAATAATGTAATTTACTTTCTTTAGTATCCACATCAAGTCATCTAAGTTACTAACATACAGAAGATAGTAACTTTGGCAGGCAGATAATTAAGCTGAACACCCCAAGCATCTTTTTATGAACTAAAAAGTCAAGTCTTAGCTAAAACCAATGGCAGAAGACAAAGCTTTACAACCCCACTCTACTTCTAGTCAAGTTACTTACATGCTAAACAACTTGCCTTTTCCAGCTCTACAACACACACACATCTGCTCAGGGAAGAGACCTTTACCAACTGCCCAGCACAAGGCAGCTTTGTGGTGGCCTCTTCACCCTCCCAGGGAGCAAAGTCTAGGCAGGAGAAGAATAATCTTCCACTTGTTGGGCAAAACAGCACTGCTTTCTTGTTGTTTCTCCCTTGTAATTCTAGATTCCTTTTTATTAGAGATTAGACTGTACTCCAGAGAGTTGAATTCCACCTACCTAACAAGCTAGAGTTATCCAAGATACTGTCTCAATACTTCATTTGATGACATTTATTGGGAAGCTAAAGGGCACCTTTCTGACACAAAAACACCACCAATTAATTATGCAGGTTTTTATTTTTGAATAGAAATAACAATTCACATGTAAATCAACTCACCCTGAAGATTAAGTTCTTCCTCAGCCAATCATATTGTCAGGAAGCACAGACATTTGGCTGTTCCTGAATTATTCCCTAGTTTTAATAAAGAATTGCAGAGCTTTGCCAGTCAAGTTTTCACCCACTCAAAGAAAACAAATACCTGCACAAATCTCATTTCTTCAGCCAGTAAAACAGTTTTTAAGACTAATTCATCTGCTTATCTGCTAACAGAGAAGTCATACACAAGCCAAGGGCAACCTGCATTGCAGCCACCAACAACAGGTAACTCACAATATGGATGGATAGTCTATGGAAAGAGTATGACCCACTTCAGACACCTAGAGATGTAGGAGACAACCAAGTGCCATTTCTCCAGCAAAGAAACGTCACAATGAAAACAATCTCCTTTTCCCCAAGGTGATTTTGGGTCCACAGCCAGAGGCTGTTCTGAAATGTGAAGCCTGGGTTTCCATGCCATCCACCAGGCAGGTGTCTTCCCACTACAGCAACACTTAGTCATTAGCTCACACTGCCCACACCACCCAGGGAGGACACTCAGCTCTGACAAAGCAGGTTTTCCCCTGAGCACGCAAACCAAGGTGCTAAAGCATTCAGTGGGGGAGAACTGACAGAGCCTCTGTTCAGACCACGTACCTCAGAGCTCTGCTCTCACTCACTTGTACCTAGAAGCCCAAACCACAGAGTCTCCTCTGTGACTCCTACTCCCATACACTAACAAGAAATGTTCGGCATACATACAAGTGCTGGGCTGAGCACGGGATGTTTCCATGTAGCTGAGGCCCAGAGCACAGGGCCCTTGCCAGAGAAACACCTGACTGAGCAGCAATCAACCTCAAGGCTTTCTGGCATGTGTACCAAGTGGGGAGGAAGTCACGCTGTCCCTGCTCACTCTTAATTAACGGTTTAGAGTATTGAGCCAGAAAAATATAATATGTCCCACTCAGTTAAAGAACCGTCCTCCCCTTCCAGGCTAGCACATTGCACTGCCAGGCTGCTCTGCATGAAGTCTGCATTCCCCAGCAAGGTTAGGAATGTAAACATTATGGGAGAGGGAAAAAGAAAAAAAAAAATAATAATCAAAACATAACAGCACAGCCCCATGTTTAAAATACTCTCCTGGAAGCAGGAGATCCAGGTGCAAGGTTTCATTTCCTACAATCCTGGAGATCAATGGAGGCTCACCCAGCTCCCTCTCGAGGGATGTTGTTAATGTAATTGCACGGATTATTGAAAAAACAATACTGAAGCATGCAGTTCTGATGAATGATGGCAAAAAACCAGCATGCAGTGAGTCATCTTCATTTTTTAAAGGCAGATCTCTCCATTCTTCTGCATTGCCACGGATATTTACATCAGTTAACCAAATGACAAGACAAAAACACTGAAAAGCATTACTGAATACTATTTTCTCCTCTCCCCCTGCTTCAATTTGTATTTATCTCATGGTTTTTCCAGTACAAATCTTTGTATTTGATCATCTCTTTAAAACCTCCTGAAACAATTTTAGAAGCCTGAGTCAACTGGATGTTGAATTTTGACAAGCTTTTGAGAGAAAGATTTCTGTGTAAGTGATGCAAAATGGTCGTCTCAAATATTCTGACGTTGTAAAAAATCGGTCTGTGAAAAGCAACCTCAGTTTTCTTTAAACTTTTTAGCATCTCTGCTCTACCTAAGAGCCTGCTCTTCCCTTGCCAGCAGCAGCAGAAGCAAGGAGACAAATAAGGCTTGAGGTATGCACTGATGACTTGTGCCACATCTTGCCACAACTGCTCAGCAAAAGCAACCTCTGAGAACAAGTGTGCCATTAAAAGCACCTTTTAGCTCTGAGACTGACATCTGTACATAAGGCAGCAGCATGTCTGAACAACTAAAAGAGCACAGAAATCACCTAGAGCATGAGTAGAGCAGTACGGCTGTGTAGGATGGAAACAGCATCTCAGCTGTGCTCTCCTTGTTCAGATATCAGGGGAAGTTTATGAAATGCTATTTTTACAGAGCTTTAAGCCACCAGAAACCAGACAAATCTCAGAATCCATACGCAAGTAAAATGGATATATTTTACTAGTGTAAGTGCATGAAAGGGGGAGCTGGAAAGGATAGCATGCCTTCACTGTGTGATAAGATGCACAGACACAGAGCACTGCAACGGACTGCTGGGAGTTCGCAGGGCATAGGAACTGCACACAGACTGATAAGAGCATTAAAGGAGGCTCTCACTATTTGCATTAACATAATGGGCTCTAGCACAGGGATGAGAACAGACGATGGCAGTAGTTTGTTATATTCACTCATTGTTCTTCCTTCTCCTCCTGCAATTAGAGTGACTATACTCATAACGCAATGCAAAACTGTATCGACTGAATTTACTTTACTAGCCTCAGCAGACAGTTTCTGTTCAGGATGCTGTCTTTCAGAATGCAGTACAATGCAGTATTGGAGGCTTCAGACACAGAAACAGCATGGACTCATTACAAAGATTCATTACTGATTATGCCATCAGCACTGAGCTCTGGTTTTACCAAAATGAAACATTTGTTTTCTAGCAAAAGAGGCATATCTACTGCTGCGGCAGAGCGCTGTTGAAGTCTCCTGTTCCCAAAGATGGCCAGAAAATGTCAGGCCTGCTCCAACCCAGCACTGGCTGAAGCCACTCAGGTTTTGCTGGAAGGATGTACTTCCCTGTTTATCTGGGACAGCTCCTGCGTTCTGTCAAGATGCAGAGGTGATGACAAAGTGGCCTGGCAACGTCTTGTCAGAGGATACAACAGCAGTGACAGAACAGCACAGCTTAGGAACCAGAGAATAAACACACACCATTTCCACTACTGTGACCTTTCCTTCCCAAACGGAGAGAAAGTGCTGCTATCAGGAGGATAATAGAAGAGACCTTGGAAAAAAGAGCATTGCTTAGCTGGCTGTGGAAGTTGTTCTGTCCTCAGCTGGAGCACATGGCGTGGAATTCCTTAAGAGAAGTGAAACAGCTGAGCATCCACAAAAGAGTGAAAAGTCTTTAGCTGAAGTCTTGCATTGCCAATTAATTCTACAATTTTAAACAAAGCGGATACAAAATAAGCTGACTTTTATTTGCAACCAAACAAAGAATCATTTAAAATAGCTGGGGGTTTCATAACTAACTGTAGGATTTCCATAACTCTCTGTATGAGAGACACACATGCCTTTTATTGCAAAGAATCATTATATAGGCAGAGTTTGCATCAAAGTTAAAAACAAATGGAAGAGCTGGGAACACTTAAGGATAACAACATTCATCAGTTACATTTTCCCTGACCTTGCAGCAAGGATTCTGGATTTCAAACGGCAACGTAAACACCCACATAAGTAGGTCACTCCAAAAGTAATGACTCCTCTTTATTTCCATAGAAACTACAACAGATACAAAGAGCACAATAACACTCTTTGATAAAGTAAACTCTCAGCTACAAAACACTGCCTAAGCACTCAATTTCATGGTGTGACAGCTGTGCATGGCTTGTCTTTCACTTCCCCACTGTGCTCACATCCAGTCTTTGGCCTCCAGAAACGTTCAAAAAGCATCTATGAATGTCAGTGGGTGCCATTTTTTCCATATGGAGGAATTCAGTGACACACCTTTGCTTCTTACACACTTCCATGTCAAACATCATATTGTCACACAGCCCCTCTGCTGCCATCTGTCACCAGAAACAAAATGAACAGAATATTGGTGGGAAAGTTCAACCTTGACTATGGCTGCCATCAACATCTGCCTCTGACACTGTGAGCAAACATAATGAAATAGGAGGCTTTACTTTTAGAGTAGCCCTCATAAATAAAAGCCATATCTCTGCACTACTGCATGTTTTCTATGCTGGCAGCTCAGAAGTCCATTTACTACATTCCTGATCCTTTCAAAATGACATATTATTAGGAAATAAAATCCAGTCATACACTGAAATTAAGAAAGCCAAAGAAACGACCTGCCCTAATTAGATCTTATGATCAGATCTATTTCAACAGTAGAGGTTTTTTTCCAGCTTGCCTGACTCATGAACAGTCTCTGTTTTACAAGTCAAAATGCCATGGGTAAGATTTAGTCAGAATCAGTGATATTTAGCAAGGTGCTATTTGCTGGTTGATCTCACTTTGGATGAAGCTATAGGTCCTCAATGAGGTGTTTTCAGACACCTTGTTTTCTCTTCCAGATTTTTCTTTAGGATCCAAAATCAAGTAACAATGACTTTCCTAATAACTGAACCCTCAAAAGCAAAACATATCCATGCCATATACGGATATAACATATCCATATCCGTTGGGTCTCACCAACTCCATTCAAAGAAATTCAACCCCTAAAATGAGTTACAAATCCTGAAAAATCCTTTTCTATCAGGTGGGATTTACACTCCAACTTGAAAGACAGCTGCTTCTAAAGGAACAAAACTACTGCTTCAGAAGGGTCTCATATGGAGCTGAACCATAAGGATTACTACTCACACATGAAGGCTTATATCTTACTCCTACTAATACTGTTCATGGGATCTCTGAAAGCATATCCAGGTTCCCTATACAGAGGAAAAATTGAGGACTAAATTCATCTGAGAATTCATCATCCTGAAAGGAACAGCATTCACTGACTAAATTCATTACCAAAGTGAAAAATCTAAGAGGTGGAAATTTTGTTCACATGTGAGAGATCTGAGTGCCTTGGAAAACAAAGAAACATTCAGGAGAACACCAAGCTATGTGGTGTGATTGACAAGCCTGAGGTATGAGATGCCCTGCTGAAAAGGACCTGGGGGTACTGGTGGATGGCAGCTGGACATGAGCCAGCAGTGTGCCCTCGTGGCCCAGAAAGCCAACTGTATCCTGGGCTGCATCAAAAGCAGAGCGGCCAGCAGGCCGAGGGAGGGGATCCTGCCTCTCTGCTCTGTGCTGTGAGAGCTCACCTGGAGCACTGCATCCCGAAACGGAGTCCTCAGTACAGGAGAGATGTGGAGCTGTTGGAGCATGTCCAGAGAAGGGCCCCAGAAATGATCCCAGGGATGGAACACCTCGCTATGAGGACAGGCTGAGAGCTGGGGCTGTTCAGCCTGGAGAAGAGAAGGCTACAGGGAGAGCTGAGAGCGGCCTTTCAGTATCTAAAGAGGAGCCATAAGAAAGAAGACAGACTCTTTAGAAGCATCTATTGTGATAGGATAAGGAGAAAAGGTTTTAAACAAAAGCAAGATAGATCAATATAGATAGGATATGAGATAAAAGTTGGGTTTGTTTGCTTGTTTCTTTTATGGTAGTGGTAGTAAAACACTGGCACAGATTGGACCAGTCCCTGGAAACATTCATGGTCAGGCTGTACCAGGCTCTAAGCACCTGACTGAGCTGTAGGTGTCCCTGTTCACTGCAGGGCAGTTAGAATGGACGTTTAAAGGCAACCTAGTCCGACTCAAATGATTTTATGGTTCTATGAAAACATGCTAAGTAAGGTAAATACAGGAAAGCACTAGATTAACTGGTGTGGCTAGCACTACAGATTCCACTAACTTAACATATTTTAGAAATCTTAATAAGGGAAGCTTATTAATACCAGCCACTAATACCTCTGGCAATTGAAACCAGAGATAAATGGACTATTTCCAGCTCTAGCGCTGACTGGAAGATTGAAAAAGTTTGAGTGCCAAGACAGCATCATTAAGACAGCAGTAGTATGAGTTATCCAGCTTTCCTGCTTTAATACATTTCCACGTAGATTAGCAGGGACAGTGCTAGCTTGTCTTCCTGCTTGCCCCCAGAAAGTGGCATTTGTTTTTCTTTGCTTTGTAAACAGAGATTAAACTTTGCAACACATATCCTCTCAGTTTACATATTACCCAGTCGGTGAATGAATACACTGTACCCAGGCTTACATATTCCAGGCTTAAAAGGTATCAGTTCTCAGTCAAGTGAAAGATACCCCAAATTCCATATTTAAATAGCTAGTCAAATTTGGGGAAGAAAAACATTTTTTTTTCTCCTTTATCTCAGTCATTCCCTTCTTTATCTTTAAATGCAGATTTGCTTTAAACTCTTTTCTGGTTCAGACATTAGTCTATTAAGCTTTTTCCCTACTTCATGAATGCCCTGCTTTCCCCCTCTATCAAGAAAGTCAGGGTCCACAGCTCTTAGGATCTCATTATGACCAGCTTGGTTTCATTACTGTCATGCTGTGCGATTTCTGCTAAAATGTTGCCCAAACCCACAAGCCATCAGAAGAGAAACAAAGTTTCAGCTGTAACTAATCTGGTTGGAACAACTACAGGAGGCAAAGTTGAAGCTTACTGCTATGTAAGCAATTGCAAAACATTCAGCCACCCAAAATTGCATATTGTAAGGAACGTCAAGGCATCCTGCTGTCTCCTACTCTCCTTTGCATATTTCACCCCACCCTTTGTCTGGGATCTGAAGATTGTGGTGCACAGACAAAGTAAATTATGTGTTCATTGGGTTGGCCAAGGGGGGAGGGAAGGAAACCACACACCCACCGTGGCCTTCTGCCCCCATGTAGTGGTCCTGTCCCAGAGGTAAAACCCAGCCAACCAAATCTATCGGAAGCAGGAAAGCTTCACAGGTTTGGGGACAGTTTCAAAGCATGGAAAACCCACCAGACCTGTGCTCCAGAACGTGACCTGCGCCACAGCTGGGCAAAAACACAGAGGTCTCACCTATCAACTCATGAACTCATCAACTATGAACTCAGCCTGGTCAGCAACTGCAGGACCTTCCCAGGCTGACAGCACCTCGTAACCTCAGGGATGATTAGCAGGTGCAGCAAATGCTCACAATTTCAGTTTAGCTGCTATCACCTGCAGACTTGTCTGCTACACTGGAACTGCTTACACTCAGTGCTGATCCAATACATCCAAATTTTTTTATTACAGCTGTTTCCAATATACCTCATTTTGAGGTGCACAAAAAGCTGTAAGGCAAAAAGAAGATTGCATGAAGAAGCAATGGGAACAATTTTAGCACAACAGCATGGCATTGTATATCATGGGTTCACAGAAATACCTCTAAATTACCTACAGAACCCTGTCCTCAAACTTCTTGAACAACAAAAAAAAACCAACAACAAAAAACAAAGCAGATGTAAGCACTGAGTGAAAAGGTGATCCATGCAGAAATATCTCCAATGACTCCATAGAAGCTTCTTCAAAAGTCATTTGATCACCAAAGCAGACTTTATTAGCAGATTGTCTCTGGGAACACCACTGTGCCAATAGCAAAACTGGGAGCCCCATCACAGTTGGGGAATCACAGGACAGGGCAATATGCCTATGCATAGACCTTTTATCACAGGGGCAGAGCTGCTCCTGACCTACTCAATTTTCAACATTAAACTCCACAGAAACAACAGAAGCTTGATTACAAAGGTTGAGAAATATAACCATGGCTCCAGAATTCTTCATTGAGAACGGCTGAGATGGGAGCCCAGCTAAACACAACTAAACACAGCTCAGCATCTTGCAGTGCTGTCATCTGTGCTGCCTGGCATATCTTGTCCTCCGCCTGCATAAGCTCACGAAACTTCCTCTGAAACTGCTGCTATATCTCTCTGTGTTTGGTTGAAACTGACAAATTTGAAAGTTATGGGGAGGGAGGAAGGAAGAGAGAAAGACTGTACAAGCTTCATTTCCTTCAGCAGCGAGACCAAAAATAGCACAGAAGTATTCATATTAAAATTATATACTTTAGATGTCCTCCAGCTCTGTAAGCTGATCTTGTGAATCCCAAGAGCATCTTTTAAGAATGCCTGAGAAAGCTGTGTTGTGTTGCATTTCTCTCATCATCTTGTTTCAAATATGCTAATTAGAATGGAGACAATCAGAGCAAAATTAATTTACCCATCTGTATTTGTTGTCCCTGCTTCCCCCAACTGCTGAAAAAAAATGACAAATATTAAGCCAGCATGTCAAAGAGCTATTTCTAGCTTGTCATAAAAGGTGTGAAGAAATACATGTCATTTGACTGGTTTCTTCTGTCACCACTGAAGTTATGGCTCTGAGGGTCAAACTGTCAGAAAGGGTGACTGTCAGTAACTACAAATTGTTTCAGGCAGCCCATGCCATGATGCTTACAACGGTTTAATTAAGGCACATTGTCCAGAGCAGCTGTAGATGAAAACTCCAACTGTTTAATAAAACCAAGCAACTTGGAACCTCAAAAAAAAAATAAAATAAAAAATTGAAAGTAAAAGACCAGATGTGCATCTGAAGTGCCTATTACAGTTATGTTTCTACATCTGTAAGGACAGTTTGTTTGATGTGCCCTTCTCACTCGATGGGAAGACCAATGGGTCAGCCATGTGCTGGTGTGGGGGCATAAAGCAGGGAAGGGTGGACGAATTGCTCAGAAACCTCCAGGTTACCTCTTGCTTCCTGACAGAAAGCAGGTCTGCCTAGCCTCTGCTTCAAATCTCTACTTCTTTCCTTGGACAAAATCAACAGAGATTCATCAGAGATCGCAACTGGTTGCGGTGGCTGCAATCCAACCCTATAGATGGAAATGCTCATTCCTGTGACAGGTTCTCAGAGGCTTGCTCTGTCACCACCAGCACCGACATGCTTCTACTTCTTCCTGGGGTTTTGTCATCTACACATTTAAAAGCTGTATCTCCTCTGCTAAACATCGAGTAGAAGCAGACCCAGGAAAAAAAAAAAAACCATCTCCAAAACCTCACAAAAGGTATCTTTTCATTTGACAGTAAATCCTTCATAACCTCACTACAATCTACAAGCATTTTCTCTCTCATGCTTGACCCCACATTAGGGAAACACAATCTTGATGCAGGGTGCAGATTGTCATATGAGACAGCATCAAAAGCCAACCTACGAGATGCAGGACGTTATTATTATTACCAATGACATTATCATTCCTTTTACTGTTGTTACAGAAGAGAACTGGTTGGATGCCATTTGTCCTCCACAAAGCCATTTTGGCTGTTATTCATCTCTCTGTTATGTCCCAGCTGCTTGCACACTGTGCTATTATTTCTTTCAGAATTTTCCAGGAACTGAAGTGAAGCTTGATGGATCTACAATTCCCCAACACTTCACCCTGTTTCCAGCCCACCCCCTCTGCTATTTTTTCAAAAGACAAGCATTACGTTTGATGCTTTCCATTCCCCCAGTATTGCAATAACCACTCAAGCACAACCAGCACAGTTAGTAGAAACTTTCAGCTGCTTTTTAAGTGCTCCAGCAGCCCATTTCCTGACAGCAAATGGAACTTGTAAGAAAATGGTGCCTACCAACACTGAGATGTGCAGTACCTCTGCACTGGTTCTAAACCCGAGGGCATGACAAACAGTTTTCTGGCAGTTTCATTGATCTCTTTTCTCATCACATGAGAGAGTCACCAAAGGTTTAAATGTAACACAGGGTCACGCACACGCTCCTGAAACAAAAACAACTGAAAAGTCAATAGCTTGGAATAAAAGCTCTGTTAACATCCAAACGCCATCTACTTCTACCACTCTCGTGAAAAGCACTGCAAATCCCCTAGCATGGATGAGTACATTTAAAACACAAGCCACCCTGTAAAAGGCACAACACAGTGTTGCACAGCGGACTACGAGCCAAGAGCCACGTTGATATAAACCATCATCGTACTTCGAAATAAATATTTAACCGCTAAAAATCCCAGGTGAAATCCAAGCCTAACGAGTCCCACTGACAAAAGCAACACCTAAATGATCTGTGTCTGTAGACCGCTTTATTTTCTTTCTGTGACCACAGACTCCCTCAATATTCTTAGCACTTCCATTTAAGAAGGATATGCATGTTTCATATCTAACTTCAAATATTTAAAAGAACAAAATAAAACTTCTCAAACTGTTTGCACGGAGGTACTCGTAGAAATTTCACACCTAATCCTGCTGTCAGGAGAAAAGCAGTTTGCCAACTACAATATTTAGGAACTCCTCCTCCTCCAGCAGAGGAAGTTTAAAAATATTTATCTCAAAGAGTTCATGGAGTTCAGTGCATCCATTCCAGAGTTTGTCCTAAGTGGTAGAATTCAGAAAAGATGCAAACATGACTTGTTTGATACAGGAGTTCTGTTGGGCTCACCTCCAACACCTGAGGCTGACAAGAACCCAGCTGGATCCCCCGGCATCTTGAGGCACCCAAACAGCACCCTGAGTGTGAGGAGAAGTGCTGGGAACAAACTATTTGCACAAACAAGGAACTGCTTTGAAACATTTGCAAATAGTCACTGCAAGGGAGATTTGGAATTTTAAGAAACCTGACACTGCTCTGGCTCTTTGACAGCCTTGCTTTGGTGAGCTATGAAAAATACACCAAAAAAATGCAAGCCTGCAGCGAGTAGGTTTAAACTCCTTCCATCATTTCCTTGGAAGGAAGGGCTTCTCTTGAGTTCAGGAGCTGAAAAAGAGACAGTGACTTTCCATCTCAAGCCATTCCACAGGGCTACTATCTCCTTCTCCCTGACTATGCTTTGAAGAGCACATATTGGTGCCTGGTTCAGGAGGGATGCTCTGCTCTGGAACAATAGCCTAAGTGCACCTCTTAATTAGGTATTTAATAAAGCTGCACAAGCTTTTCAGCATGTAATTGCTTGTCTGCATCAGTCTGCAACTTACTTTGTACGAGGAGCCCAAATGCCTAAATCTGGGCTTCTGATTCCACTCTGGGGAGCAAACACGAACACTTAAGCAGCCAGGCCTTTCATTTTATTTAATTTATAGACATCAGAACAGCTTCCACCTTCTCATCATTCTTTTTCCCATCAGCATTTGGTACACAGAAATGTAACTGCATTAAAATATCTTGCTTTTGGGACAGATTCTGCTATTTAACAGAGAGCCTTCCATACATAACAGCTCTATTATTCCAATATTTCCCCATTTATTTCACATATTTGGGGTTTAAATTGTTCTTAGGACCATGGATAAGAATTGCAGGGAGTAAAATACCACAACAAATGCATTCGTCAGTTATATCACAAAGGCAACAAGATGAACTAGATATTATCCAAAGCCTGTAAGTTCAAGCTGTATAGGCAGTATTTTGCTTCTCATTGAATTTGCTCCATTCTTCCAAAAAAGCCCTTATTAAGTGGGTAGTTTTAGGTGAAGGTCCCAAAGGTCGACATATTTCGGCAGAGACTGTTATGGAAAGGAAAATTAAGGTAGACTTACATCCACGTGCAACCAGTAAGAATCAGAGCCAAATACAGGACTCTAAATTGGGAAATGGCGCTTATGGCATTCAGCAGAGCTCCAAATTTCCATCTCCATTCCAGCATATCGCTCCTTCGGGAAAACTAACGAACCTCAGAAATAAGTGAAGAGTGGGAAATTTCAACAGGAAATATTCTGCTCTGCAGGGTAGCCCGATTTCCTGCAATGGCAATGGAAAGATTTCTGATGACTTCAAGAGAGGACTGAATCACATTTGCATAATGCATCAGCATAAGTCTGAAATAATTCCACTGCTGTTTACTAACTGAGCCCTCCAAGATGCATATTGGCTCAAGAGAGCAAGATCTCCAGCACTGCACGTGCACATGCCCTTTCTGCAGGGTTATCAGCTTCAGAGTTCTTTAACAAATAGTCCAACATCTGCCTATATGCCATACACTCAGGCCATTCACACAGAAATTTTTTTCTCTGATCCATACCACCATGGGCTTCTGCCGTGAGCACTGATACGAGAAGGAAACACAGTACAGCATGCTCACATTGAGTGTAGGCTTTGCAACTTCTCTCACAACGTGAAGATAATCTGAAGAAGGAAATATTTAATGGAGAGGCAAAAAGCGATAATTTTGGAGTAAAAACATTCAAATCCAATGCAAAGCAAAAGCAAACTCGACACACAGAGAAAGATGCAACAGATTAAAAGAATATTTTTGGTTTACCTCAACATAAATATTTTTAAAGTCTCTTGTTTTTTTTAAACATTCAAACATTGCTCCATATCTGAAAGTACTGCTCTCCTGACACACTTTCATGTTTCACATGACTTGTGAAATCTAAACAAGTTAATGAAAAGTAAACAGTTTTAATTGCAGCTTTCAAGCACATGTTTAGAGGTTCCCATTGACTCTCAGATATTAATTCATTAGTACAATGTAGCTGACTGAAAAATAGATGACCTGGTATGCAGCAGTTGAGGTTAAAACTTTTTAAGTGCCTTTTTTAAGATGCCAACATTTTATGTTCTTTAAAATTCATTATTTTCTAAGCTAAACAAGCACCACTGCCAAAGTGCCAAAAGAGAAAATGGGATTCTTTTCCCAAGCATGGCACAACTCAACACTTCTCACTTCTAGAAAAATGTTTTACAACTTTCCTTCTCTTACAGATGGGGATCTCAATATAAACCCAACAACTTAATGACAGCCAGCAAGAGAACTAAGGTCTCCCACAGCCCTATCCCACTGCAAGCCACAGCTCCTCCTGGCAGGTATTAAACCACAAGTATTCAAATAAAACCTCCAGAATCATCTCCAACAGACTGCACCTGCCTTCTAATGGCCTACAGGGGCAAATCCAGCAATGAAAAAACAGGGAGGCTATCAGGAAAACACACTGGGGCGAGAAAGACCATCAGAGAAAATTGATCACAAAAAGGTGATGTCTCCCAACCAGAGCCATCTGGTTACAGGGAAAAAGAGCTACAGGAAGCAACAACAAAACAGCAGTGAGACACAGCAAAGGCACTCCCTCCTCCATGTATGCAGCAATACCTTGGCAAAGAGACAAGCTGAAAGAACCGACTGGTCTCTTAGAGGGAGGGACGGGAAAAACAGCAGAGAAACAAGGCAAAAAGCTAACTGAATCAAGAGAGCAAGTGGTGGCACTGCCATCAGGAAAACAAGATGGGATCTGCCACCGTGGTACAGTCAGCGGTTGTTGGTTGAAGGTGGTCACCATGGCTCATTAAAGAGGAAGATACCCCAAGTGGCACTGGTTTTGCTGGGATTACCCCAGGGAATAGTTGGCCTTCTCTCTGGTCTGAGCTATGCTCTCACAAGGCTCATAGAGCCAAAGCCAGAACAAGTTTCCTTTTGATCCACTTGCACGTGCCTCCTGCTGATGAAAGAACACTCGTGTGGGCTTCATCGGGGCCCATGCGCGAAGATGCCCACCGCAGTGGGATCTCCACGGAACCAGTCGAGAGGGCTGGGATACTTGGCAGGAGCAGGGGCACTCAGCCATCTAAGTAATGGCCTTTCTTTCCTAATTACACTTTTTTGCCAAGATGTAATTAGTTTGCCTGTTTTGTCCTCTGCTTGACAGACCGCTGATCTCACCATTGCACCCCGCGTGCTGACCCAGCAGGGCTCCTCTCCAGCCCTTCCTGGGATGCAGGTACATATGGGTATTTTATTCAAAGCTCTCATAGGCTAGGATAGGCTTCACTGAATCAGCAAAACTATCTCTGTGACTTCCTACTTCTATGACTACTTTACGTTCAAGTATAAAGCCATCGAGCCCTTCCTCCCACACCAATACAAATCATTTTGGTGCAGCTATGCAGGGAATAGAAACCGTAAGTGCACACTAAGATCATTACCCAAGACCCTCTGAAGTCAATGAACTACTAAGTGAAGCAGCCACTGCAACAATGCTCAAGTGCTTAACTATTAACTAGCAGAAATGAACCAAGTGTCTTAATGCAGGGTTGCTCTATGTCCAGATTAATATCAGAGCAAGCTGTTTCAGCACAGCAGTAAAAGCCAGCTACAGAAAGTAATTCAGTCTTTTGAGAATTTGTATTTAAGTATTTCCTTCAGGACATCTCCTGAAGCAAAGGGAATCCACCACCTTCCCACTGTCTGGGGTCACAGGTCACAACCACAGTTACAGAACTTATTTCCATGATGAATCAGGCATGTCAGCTTAACAGTGCTACAGGGTAAGAAGAGATTTTCACCGTGGACAGATTCACCCTGAGATGAGACACTGTGAGCTCTCAGCTGCACAATGTTGCTCCAGCTAGAAAGCAGCAATTTGCTCCACCAGCAAAGTCCCGAAGGAGGGCTCACTTTTGGATGGGTGTAGTAGGTGCATGTGGTACCACGGCAAAAGAGAGTGCAGACTCTCAAGCATCAGAACAAAAGGGATCACTCTCTAGAGAAGTATTTACAAAGAGAAAAATAGCACTTGCTTTTTTACACCCTGCAGAGGGATATGGAGTTTGCAAGTAGAGAAGCTTCAGAGATGCATCTAAAGCCATTGCATTTTGCAGGACTGATGCACTTCCAGCAAAAAATGCCCTCCCTAAATTCAGTAACTGATAGCACAGACATCCCAGGTGCCCATTGCTTACAGGTCTCTCCCCATGCACATCTTCAATTGCTGACTCCTTAGGGTTGCTCTAGTTTGACTCTCTTGCCTCAGAAAGACCAGAAACCCTGAAGTTTCACTAGAGTTCACTTTAGCCTTTTCCACTGGCAGGCTTCTATTAAAAAAAAAAAAAAAAAAAAAGTGAACAGATCGATAAAAACAAGCCTAGCAGGCTTTTAAGAGTATGATTAGGAAAAAAAAAATTACAATAAAAGAGAACTGTAATTCTAGCCTATACTGAGTCACAGATCTTCCATGGCAATGCTGTAGAGTCCCTGAAGCATATGATCACTGTGAAAGCCCTGATCCTGCACCCCAAAGCCCTGGACTGGAGAATCAGAGTGTGGTTGCTTCCCCTTTCACCACCGTGCATCTTCAGATGGCCCAACACACAGCAGAGATTTCCCCTAACTAGTTACTCCAAGGGAGACTGTCCCTGGGATTGGGGCTAGAAGCATTTCAGTTATCTCCACCACCTGCTGTCAACTGCTTATCCCATACTCCTAGCTGCTCCAGGTAAGTCCACCATCCACTGGGACTGGCCTGCACCATGCCAAATCTGAAAAGCACATTTATCTTTGTTACCTTGCCAGTTCTTGAGGTCACACATTATTAATACAGATAAAAAAGTGAGGAGAAAAATAGACACCGTGCCCAGCCTCGCCTGCAAAACAAAGGTACCGTGCCCAAAACCAGCCTTTGCTGGAATTTCCATGCTGCAGGCGTGTGCCGATCTGGGGATGTTTGATTATCCCACACTTAGGAGTTTTAAAGCTTGAGGGAGCCAGTGTTAAACCCGGTTGCTACCAGTTTCTCCTGTGGCTGCTCTTATAGGAACATGCCTACAGAAAAGTAAGCCTGACCCTTTTGGAAGGTTTAAAAGAGATACCAAGCAGTTGGAGTGAAACAGGGCTGGTCTGGGGAACAGGGAAGGGCGAGAAGGCACAGGTTTGTGTTTGCACTTTCGACTCTCTGTGCAGGAGCCGTACTGATCACTGCACACATTTGGAAAGCTTCTCTCTTCTGGGTCCTTGTTTCTCCTTAAAGGGGAATCCCAGCTCTCTAACTAAACCTTCCCACCTGCTGGCAGGCTGCTCCTCACCAGAGGGCACACATTTTCCAGGATACATAATTTCCCAGATAATCCTGATAGTGGTAACTGCCTGCCTTGGGTGTGGGTAGATCTCTTCCAGCTCCCAGAACAGTACACCGTGGCTATACAGCAAGATAGGAAAAGGGGGATATAAATACACGTGGTGACAGCTTGTACCCTGAGATGGGATTGGGCTGGGACACAACTGTAGCAGGTCACAGAGCGCAAGCAGCCGGCCCAGCACATGCCAGCACCCAAAGCTGACTCCTCCGCTCTGACATCAGCCCACACAACCCTGCAGAAGCACAGCTGGGCCTTGTCCGTGCTGCTGCTCCAGCCCTGCTCCAGCAGTGCAGGCACTGTGGTCTTTGTGCTCCAACAAGACTCGTGCTGCAGTCATCCTGGACTTCTCACCTGGCAAAGCCCTGACGTCCACTTCTCCTAGCACTGAGATGCAGAAGGAAAATGGACTTTTCCATAAGGCCATCTGAACAGAGCGATGTGAGCCCATCGTCTGAGTTAACTTTAGATTTCCAGTGGAAGAGCTGCTGGCAGCCTGCCCAGATTCCTTGGCCTGCTGCCTGCCAAGTCCTCAGAGACTATTTTTATCATTATTTATTTATTACATTTAACTATCTTGGGGCTGGACCGCAGACAGGCGGAATCTGAAAACGCAGACACTCAACGGAAAGCTAACTGGGAGGTAGGGGGAGGTTAATTATAATATCAGGACCTGTCCCATTGAAGAGTGAAAAAAAAAAAAACCAAAAAACCCAACAACTTTAAGAGAGTTTGTGGCTTAACAGGCTGAAATTCTTGCCATTCTTTTAGGCACCACATTGCCTACAAAGAAGAGGTGCAGGCTCACCTGGCAGGTACACGTGCCGTTCCCATACAGCCTGGCAGAGTGGGCAGCAGCTTGTGAATTTGGAGAAAGGGCAGGGACTGGAGAGAGTGAGAAAATGATGTCCAGTGAGCAGGCAGCCCATTGCAGCAGTGTGCAGCAGGAGAGACCGCTTATGAGAAGCCAGCAGCAACTGGCTGCTGCTACCAGGCAGTGCTGCCTGCTGGAACCCTCCACAAAAAAGGCACTTTGCAGCTTTTGGGGAGCAGCCCGAGCCCACCAAATCATACAACATAGGCTGCTTGTAACTAAGAGCTTGGTCTGGTTTCTGCTACTAGATACCCAGTGTTCTGCTAGTGCCTTACAGGTCTGCCTCATAGACCTGAGGGTAACTCCTTTCAGTCTTTCCCAACCTGAGCTGGAATCAAGCCAGAGCGGCCATATACATCCATTAAAAAGCCCAAACCATTCTCTGCTATTTAGAGAATGCAAAGCCAGCTAAGCCACAAACAAAATGGATCATTCCAAAACACATTTCCAGATGGATCACGATGAATGAAAGTCAGAACACCTACAAAGAGATTTCCATCTTCAAAAGGAACCCATGATCTCCATGAAAAACAGGCCTGGGAACAGGAAACTATGGCAAATGAGACTAATTCTTTCTATAACAGAAATACTTCACACTCAAACGAATGCTTCCCACCCACAGACCGTAAAGCATTTTTATAAAAGCAAGCACTACTCTGGTTTCACACAGAACAGCAGAAGCAAGGCATGTAAACCACTTGCCCGGGGTCACGCAATACAATATGGTATTGTCAGCTCTTTGACCTTGCTTTTCCAGTGCTTACCTTGCCCCGTTGTGCTGCCTGGACAATGTGTTGATAGACAACAGGCTTTCTACTCCAGCAGAGCCCTGTAAATCACAGACACCAGCCTGCCCACATCATGCTTGGGTTTAACTGAATCAGGAGCTGGTAGCTGCTGCTAGCACAACACTGATGCAGGAAATCTCCTCTTATTCACACAATAGCAGCGGGAACCTTGCAAGCATGACACAGCACACAGCCAGGAGCATGACACAGAAAGCAGGGACTCACTGCTGCTGTAGGGGACAGTAGCTCTCACTGTCACAGCATGGGTCACAGCAGTTGGTGTGGTTCGTACGTATGTACTCTTGGTTTCAGAGGGATTTCTGGGTGCAGAAGGACCTGCAGGTATAACGATGCCTCAGCACACTCTGAAATTCATGTGGATTATCTGTCAAATTTGAGGGTTCTCCCTTTTGTGCACACAAGACAACAACCTGTGCCTTAATAGAGTTCCAGGCCTGTCTAAAGCACAACCCAAACAACCCTGGTGCTATTGGTACAGACTATGCACCAGAATCCCACTGAATGAAACTTTGTAGCCCAAGCTGCATGGCCTATCAAACATTAAACACAGCATCTTCCTTTTTCCCATTTGGAAGAACACTTTAGTTAGCAATGAGATGTGCACCATTTCTAAATGTAAATATAGCAGGGCAGGAAAACAAAAAGGAGTGCTTGACTGCTAATGAATCACCCTTGTTGAAAGTTTCCTCTGGGGCACGTTGCCATCTGAGTCACTGAGCTCTGCATGCTTTTTAGGTCAGCTTTCTCTCGGCTTTATTCACCTGACGTACATCTCTCCAGCTTGTAAGGATATACACCTCTACTCAGCATGCTCTTGTAATGCTATACAGAATCAGCTGGGCAGTGGATGAATGTGCAGCTATATTTTAGGCTTAGTGCAATAGCAGTGCCAGAAAAATTCTCTAAAACAACATTTTTTCATCAAGGCTAACCTTGAGACAGTCAGAACAGGACCTGTCTACCACTCCTCATCTTCAGAAGAACGTTGCTAAACATTAACTCGCTGCTCCTCATATCACACGTGGCGTGGTCTCTATAAACATGCATTAATTTCCTCATTGGTTTAACAAAGATGAGATTGATAAATTAAAATGAGTTGCTAAAGACAAGGGATTAAAGACACACACCGTGACTTGGGGCCCTGGGCTCCCAGCCCTGTGACCCGGCCATTCTGCTAACAGCGGATGTGCTGACTGCTTTCTCCTCTTTTCCTCCAGTGACGTCTGGGTCAGGGCCTGTTGGCTGGATGCATTAAACCAGAAATAATCCTTTCAAGATCTGTGCTCTGGCCAGTCTCACCCATGCTGAACTCGACCCACAATTTCACCCACACAAGCACAAATCAACCTGCTACATGTACTGCCTTCCCCTGCACTGTTTACAAGCATCCTCCTCTCCCTTCCCTAGGTAATTTCACATCCTGCCAGTTCCCAGATTTAGGTGTCAACATGCCAAAAAAATACTTATGCTGCCACAGCAAATGCTGTGCCAGGCTACGCAGACTGGAAGATTTATCTTCTGTTGAGGAGAAATCCATCTGGTACAGTGTATCTGTTATCAGTGCTTCCTCCAGCTAACCCCCTTGAGCTCCCTGTGTCAATGAACAAAGATTTCACACCTCTTCAGTCCTCAGCACCTCTCTATTTCCCTCCATCAAGCTCTGGCAGTCTATATCTTCCTTTTCCTTTTGGAAAAAGCCCAAATAGGTAAAACACGCCTTCAATAAAAGCATAAGAAAGCTGTGTCAAGCCTACTCTGTGCAACAGCGCAAGACCTCCAGTTCTAGGATATGCTGAAATATAAGACCCCAGCCCCTCTGAAAACCACTTCTTCATTTAACAGTTGACCTATGCCACCAAGCAAGGGGCACAGAAAGAAGACGGATTCAGCAACATGCACTGCTCTGCCTGACAAAGACCTGATGAACAGACCCTGTAGAACATCCTTCAGAAAGAAAATGAAGTGCATCCATTCAGCTGTAGAGCCTGATCCATGCCAACCATCCCGTAGGACAACATGACACAGCAGCCTCTTCCATCCATGTCTCTGTCAGATGCCAGCCATCACCGTGCTGTGGGAAATTTGTGACCCACAGAGTTAGCTTTGCCAATTCCAAAAGCTAAGAGCCTGGAAGGGGTGGTGATGGTGGCAATGCAGAGGCAGGGCATGCGAGCCTGCCAGCAGTTTGTGTTAGATGGACGCTGACCTTCCAAAAGTAAAGCTTGCTCACAAAGTCTGCATTGTTTACAGTTACAGAGCAGATGGTTCCTTTAAAACAGAAAAGCTCACGAACAAAACAGGAGGCAGACCTACCAGCGAGCTCTTTGGTAAAAGTTTCCTACAATTTTTCTATTGTGAGTCCCAGCTGAGTGCTGTTTGTTATGGAGAAGCTGCACATGAAATAGAGAAAAACACGTGCATGCCAGAAAACTTCTGTAAAGCGTTATTCCCAATACAAGATGCAAGGCAAGACATTCGAAGTCTCATCTTCAGAATCTGCCTCTGCTTCTTCCAGCCCTTCGCCCTCTCTTCCCTGCAGCCTCATTCAGAGAATTGTGAGCGGCCTGCTGCCATATATCCACTGCCAAGGCAGCAGCAGAGCTTGGGCATACTTAGTGCATTTTGGTACCCCACCTCTTTGCCACAGCCTAAGCTCTGTCCTTCACTGCATCCTACCAATTACCAATTCAGCCAGCTCACGATATTTTGCTCAACGGGCACCAGATAACTCTTCACAATTCATTTTAATTGCAAGTTCTTTGTAATGTTTTCTTTGTTCAAGAGAGAGAAAAAAATTTTAAAAAGTGGTTGGTCTGGCCTCCATTATAATGAAAGCAATCCTTGCTTTCAAAGGAACAGGGACAAATCTACACAGAAAAAAAACCAACCCAAAACCTCAAGTGATGTCTCATAGCTGCCTCTCTTCATCTCTGTGCTCCATCCCACTGTTTATTCCCAGCCTGCTGACCCCATCACTCCCCTCCAGCCCACAAGACCTTCCCATCCTTGCCTGCTCTCATTGCACACATGCTCTCTGCTTTCAGTCTGACCTCCCCAAGTCCTGCAAACCAACTCCACCAATCCCACAGAATATCCCAGCTTTTCCTGGCCAACAACAGTGCTGGGAGAATCCTCACTGCTCTACCACACTAATTTCTACTGCTGGTCATATCACCAATCAGCCTGCTGCAGCTCTCTCAGGCAGCTTATGCCTATTCAAGTGTTGCTAACTCCAGAAGTTTGGCAGAACAGTGGTAAATACAGGAACCCCAAAGCTTACTTTTATTCTGCAAAAGTGACTTGTGGCAAGACGAGGCTGTTGCACCACTTAGTCAATAAAAAATGCATTTTAGGATGTTTTTAGATGCCTACATTTAGAAGACCCACTTGGGAGCATACACCTAACTCCGATATTGGATGCCTGAGGCGTTCTCATGTGAAGTGCTTATGCTCTGCCTACGAGGGCTTTTGAGTACTGCTGGGTAGGTTAACCGACCCAAAATGAACCCTTCTTCAGACCATGCCCCCTTCCTAGATATTAAGACTGGAAAGGCAACGTGTTCCATAGGTTCATTGTGACAAGCATTAGATGCTTCATATACATGAAAACCTATATTCACTTGTCTTCACAACGATTCAGATACTCATCCATGAGGACCAGGTCACTGCTCATCATGTACCTCGAGCACCCCTGCTTTCAGAGGAGTTCTGCAAACCTCAGCAAAGTCTCAAATCAGATACACAGTCATGAAACAGGGATGAAATACAACCTCCCAAACTCAAAGCAATGAAACAAACTCTAATGAACACAGTTGTTCAAACAGAATTTCTCTGATCCATGCACTTTTCCCTTCTGGGCAAGTTACACTGATCTGGAAAAAAAAAAAAAAAAAAAAAAAAAAAAAGCTAATTTTCCTAAAACTATCAACGTTATATTATATTGTTATATATATAATGTTATTATTATTTTTATTTTTTATTTTTTATATATTTATTTATTATATTTATAAGTTATTATATAAATATTTATACATAAATATTTATATATTTATTTATATATTATTATTATTTATAATAACAATAACAATATTATTGTTATTATTATTATATATATATTGTTATATATAAACAAATTCCAAGTGCAAGCACTGATCTCAAGCTAGTGTAGCCCAACAAAGCCCCATCACCATTTTCTATAGCAACTTCATAAAACCATTTAAGTCAGAAGTTAACATACAGCTGTGCATGCCACAACTCCAGAAGCTCTGTGAACAAGAACCAGTTTAGGTCCCAGTTATGGAAAGAGGTGCCAGCCCAGCTTCCTTGGCTGCTGCTGACAATGCTTTATTGTTCCTCTATAATGCTGTTTTGTTTAGGGCCCTCTTTGGAAATTCCATGACGACACGCATGCAAAGTGCCAGGGTGGATGCATGTGCTCCTGCAGCATTGTTTTCACTGCTGTTAATATTCCACCCCCAAGACCTCCTAAACGACGGTCTGTTCCATATGTTCACCACTTCATAGAGCAGGGATGAGCAGTCCTGCCTCCATACAGTTTCTGTCTGCCAGTTCCCTTTCCTCACAAAAGTTGCCAGAAGCCCTGGCAGCTGCTTGTCAGGATTTTGGAGCCTGCACTGAAGGCATACCCTTGTGAACTCCTCAACCTTTAATCACCATGACCAGTGATGCTGATGGTACAAAATCACAGCTTGATGCATGCTTCTATTTGAGAAACTGCCAGCAAAAAAAATGGTGTAAATTCTCAGGACAAAGTTGTTAGGAAACACCTGCATACTAACACTAGCTAAATAAAAACCTCCCTACTTCCTCAGCAAAACAGCACTTCATCCACACTACCTAGAAAGCACCAGCCTGCTTGTTGCGCTGTGCAAGCAAATTCTGCTTAGAACAAGGGAAAAACTAGCCTACAGTTGAGCTGTCTCCAAGATCAGTGGAGCACAAGAGAATGCTCCCAAGTAACACCATTTGCCCTGAGCCATCTGCAGGGGAGAAGTCCTCTAAGGTAGTTTTTCTCTTGAAAGGAAGCAGTGCTGAACTTCTTGCCTACCACATCCATTCAGAGTAAAGCTGGTTACTCCATACTCCTGCCCAGAGCAATCATGCCCCATCACAAAAATCACCTCAAAGACATTTCCACCTCAAAAGCGTTTCATAAATTACCAGCTTCCTACTAACAGGCATACAAAGGGTCACTGCACAGACAGTGCATGTCAGGCACTCAAAAAACAAACCTGGTGGTCCACGTTGTAAGGTGCTCTGCTGCAATAAGGGAAGCCATACAAATTGGTCCACCAACAAAACAAATTAACGCACTCCTCCTGCACCTTCCACACCCCCCTCCTGCTGTCAGTGTCTCCAGAGATCTCTCCTGGTGTTTTAACCCCTAGCTTTTTCTCTAGCTGGGAGTCCTCTGCTGCACATCTGCTTTCCAATACCTTTCCCATCCGCTTGTTTTAAAAATCCTTTGGAACAGTGAATGTTCCAGTTTAGACATGAATGATGCACCTCTTTACATAAGGAGTTCATACGCACTCTGACAATACTGCAGAATACATGCACTCCAGACAGTCACATATGGTCATGCTGTGTACCACAGGTAATGTAAGGTCCTCGTCAACACAGCATCTCAATGAATAAGAGAAGAATGGATCTGCAGCTTCCCACATGCGTGCCTGCCTGCCAGGTGATGCCACTTCCAGTTCATCAGAAATCACCCCAACGTTCTGCAGAGAACAGGTCAGAAATGGAGAAAGATAAAGCACAGCATGGAGAGACAGTGCTGGAGAACTTCAGCATGCTGTGCAAGTCATGGCCTGATTTTCTAGAAGTGTGCAGTGTTTCTCTGCAGCGCAGGTAGAAGAAACAGGCAGGTGGGCCAGGCTGGGCAGCAGAAGAAAGAGGCAGATGCCAAGGTAAGCCTGAAGCAAATTAAGTATCAGAAAGCAGCAGGTTCCTTTGAGACTGCCTGGTTGCTCTGTTGGCAGAGGAAAGCAAGCCATTAAAGAGGCAGAATACACCAGTGTTGACTTCATTTGCAGCACTAATTGCCATGCACGTGCACTAATTGCCCTCACATGAAGTGTAAGGGAGTAGGCACTACCTCTAATCCCATGCAGTAGGTGAGGCTTCCAAAATAGTACTTGTTGGGTCACGCTCTCAACCACACTCTCCACTTGTACCAAAGCAAAATGGAGGGAACTGGGGCAGTGCCCTGCTTTTAATAAAACTACCCGTTACAATTTACTGAGAGACTGGAGAGGGACCTTTCAATCTACTGATTGTTGGAGACATTTGGGACAAACAAACAAAGCCTGAAGCTTCTTACTGGGATAAGAGAAATGACAGTCACTGAAACACTGCTGTACCTTTGGAGGACAGGGCAGTGGAGATCTAACCAGCAGCTGTAGGTACCTCTCACAGCTTGCTCTCCTCTTGCTATTTGATTGCTGCCAGGGCTCCTCCTAGTCACCAGCACAGGTAAAGTGCTCCAGGAAAAGAACAGCCAGCAGTATGAGCACCAAGCCACACTGCCCAGTGCCCTCTCTGTGGCTGCTCACATCAGTGAGGAGGTGAGAGCAAAGGCACATGAGAGATGGGAGGCTGTAGCAGGTGGAAAGGCCAGGCATGGCTATTCTCTTGTTATTTTAAGGGTTCTCTGGAAATAGAGGGTTTACATTCTTCCCTCCTAGCAGAATCTGAAAGCAGCGTATGTCCTCATCAGGATGTTGTCCTTAGCTACATCTGTGTTTGCTCCTGTCTCCTTGACACTGTTTTCTCACAAGATGATGCCCAGCTGCCACTTCAGGTGCGCATGTGCACCTCCCAGACTGTTTTGATCCAAGTAAGTAGAGGAAACCAACTTCTGCTGAGCTGGGCTGACACCAGGGTGAAGGAAAAACACATCAGTTACCGAGTCTCCTTGGCACATACTGCTCCTGAAGGACATGCAACCAAAATTCTGCAAACCCAAAACCCTACCATGTGGGTGGAGAAGAGGAAAGCACACCTCACACCAATAAGCTGTGACAGAATTTCTTCTCAATGTGTTTGGTTTTGTTTTCTAGGGATTTGTAGAGGAGTCAGGCTGGGCAGAGGGACTGGAAGCATAGCAAACATCTCCTGGGGTACCCCTCTGTAAGGTGTGCACTGCTGTAGGACAGGTGCCTTTCACAGAAAGGTGAAGGCTGCAAATCAGTCTCTATTGTTCTGCACCAGCTGCCCCTTCAAACAGAAAGGCCCTGAGGGGAGTCAGCAAGAGCAGAAAAGGTATTTTTGGTGATTGGTTGAACACATTTAGATTCCATTCATTTCTTGTGGTTCTAAATACAAACTAAACAAGGCAAGGAGGATTGAGGTATGGTTTGGACAGAGGTACAATTCCTATTAGATCTGTGTGCAACAGGGAATAAAAGGGTGAAACAGGTAGCCTGGCCACTAAGGTTAAGTGTCAGGGAGCTGCTCCTGCCCAGGCTTCTGAGATGTAGCTCTGTGTCTGACAGATGAGCTCCTCTCTTGACTGTCCCTCTCACAGACAACCCAGCCTATGCCAAGGGCAAGCACATAGCACAGTGGATGATAGTGCCTGTTTTAATAGTGCACTGCCCATATATGCAGCTTCCTACATTAATAATATAAATGCTCCTATCTCACACAAGCTACAGTCTTACCTTGCAGATACTACGGTAAACATTTGTCTGCTCAGAAAAGTTCATCAACAAAGACTGAAGATTATTTAAAACCTGTGTGCACACTTCTCTAAACAAGCATGACTTTATATTTAGTTTGCATTCCCTCTGGAAATGAATTAAATTAACTGGGTCCATTAGCATCTGCAGTAGTAAAATAAGGTGATTTCAGCTGTGGACAACAGCTTCTATATAGTATTGAGTTGGATTTTTTTTTTTTTTTTTTTTTTTTTTGTGGCTTACCTAATCTACCTGTGATTACTTTTCCTGGACATCATTATTTAGTCATGACACAAAAGTTTTGTCCACAGCCAGACATTCATTATCTACATTCGTTAAGAAGGAAAAATAAATTGCATTCTCCAAACTTAATCTAAAAAGAAATGAAAATATTTTCAGGATATACTTTAAGTATTTGTTCACAGACATTTTGAGAGTGGTTGCAAAAAATACGCGCTTTTAAGAGCCCGTGGAGCAGCTCTGAAGTGCTAACAGGTCAGGAATGAAGCAAACCAAGGGCACCTATCCCAGCAGCTGAGGGAAGTCACCCATGAAACGAGCTTAATGCCAAGCTTATTGATGATCCCCTTATTCAAGCCAGTGCTGTGCCAGGTGCTGTACAAACATACTGCTGGCCTCCAGAGGCATCCTTCAACCACAACACTTCCAGTTTTGTAGCTCTCAAAAGTTGTCAGTGTATCTATCAGAGTAGTGGGAGGGTGCTTGCTCCAGCACATTAACGTGACTGAGAAGATAACAAGCCTCAGTTCTACACACACGATTTTTTTCTGGCCCGCCACCAGCCTTGAAAATATCTCAGCTATGGTAGTAAAACCCACATACGCACAGCAGCTACCTCATGGTGCTAGCATGTTCTGTCAAAGACACAGGATAGAAATGGAGCAGAGAAAATGCTGTGTTCAACAACAGTTACAAAGGTAAGAATGCAATTACTGAGTATGAAATCTGGGCCCGATGTCAGAGCCCCTTCACAAACTAACACGACTGTGTTTTATGCTTTAAGTAGATGATGTTACCTTAGGTAGGAAAATATCCCCAGCACATTCCATCACAGGGCGTTATAAACCTGTCTCTCAGACGTGGCGGAAGCACGGGTTCGGTTCACCACCAGGTCAGAGATCAATGCCAATTCCTTTTTCAGCTGACAAACACCATCCATTCAGCATTTCAGCTTGTTTTACCTGCCACGAGCAGAAGCCATCACTAAGTGCAAGGGAACGGTTCACTGAACTGTGTCAGCAACCTCAGCACTCCTCCTGGCCTTACGATCCAGCACACTCCCTGCAGAACAGCTCTTCCCACACTGGTAACCTCCCTCTGGGTTTAACGGTTTTAAAGACTGCAGTTACCCTTAACGAGCTAGAATGACATTGTAATTACAGTGCCCCACTACAGTTCATAGCATCTTCCTTTGCTGGTACCACGCAGCATTGCTGCATTTCTTCTACAAGATTACAGGTAACGGCTTGCCTAAAAAAAAAAAAAGAAATCCCATTCAGTCTAAAGCATCTTCATTAATTATGTTTTCCTTGGTCCATCCACTCGTGTGACTCGTTCCTATACATTAAGGAAGAATACAGACAAAACTGCTCTTGGGTACCTCCCAGCAAATGGAAAGAATTCATCACTCAGCAGGCATGTCTGAGTGCTGTCATCTGTGGGCTGACTGGCAAACTACTGTTTTTAGAAATACTGATTTGAATAGTCCCTCACCACAGCACTAGCTCTAAGAATTCTGTTTCCAGAGCCTGAGGTACACAGGGATCAGTGGTTGTAACATTTAGTCTATGGAAAGGAATAAAGGGAAGGAGTTGTGGCTTTTTTGAAGGGGAAAACACAGCCAGGGAAGAACCATCTGCATTAGAAATACTTTATGACAGATTCTTGCAAGCAATGTCACAGTCTTTTCTTTTGACTATGAAGTAAGACAGAATATCTTATACGAGCTGCAAACATGTTTAAGGAATAAACAATTTGCTTAAGCTGCTGCTTTGAGAGATCAATTTCTAATATCTGGGAGGGGGGGGGAGGGTACAGAACCAACAACTTTTTTCATTTATATTCCTCCTATGTTGCATCAGCACAGTCCTTTGTTTACTGTCTACAAAGATGCATTCTGATACTAGTGGAATGTGTATGTTATATTTATATGTTAAATACATATGTTAAAATAGCAGCTTTAATCCCCAGCACAACTCCCCAAAAGCAAAGTTTCCCAGGAAGAGGGAGAACAATAGCAAAGCACTGCAATACCATAAAGTCCCAATTCACAGAAAGAACTTCTATGGGTATTCCACAGGTGTGCAAAACCTTTCATGAAAAGAAGAGAAAGTTCCATATTTCACATGAAAACTCAGCAAACTGCAGAAGAACCAGATTAGCTAAAGGGATCCAACCAACCATGCCATTCTTCTGCCCGTGAGCAATGAGGCTGGCAAGACTCATCAACATCATAAAGCATCAAGCACAGATTTTCTTGGGAGTGGTCCAGCTGCAGGTGCTAAAAAGCATTTTGACTCTTGTCTTGGCCTAACAGCTATTTTATGTGTGATCCTAAGTGATAGAAACCTCAAGCTTTTCCATGATAAAGTGAGAACATCCTGGAGTTCAGGAGACAAATATTAAAATTCTTGTCTCTTTCTCACACCCCCTCACAACTAGATTATCTTTTTTAATATCTTTGGGGTTGTGTTTTTTCATTCGCATGGCATTTCCCCTTGGGTTTTTACCTAGCCTAAGGACTTCATAATAATGGATCCATTTAAACTTCTGGCAGCAGCAGGATACATCTTGGGTGAAGAGAAAAAAGATTTTTCTTAAAGTATCATCAATTAAAAAACAAAAAGAAGAAAGAGCATCCCCTGGATGCAAGCTATCAGTAGCCAAGATCACTAGGCTAGACTTCAGAAGGAGTACAGGCACTAACACTGGCTGCATCCCACATCAAAACCCAGGACTCAGAGGAGATGAAAAAAGTCACTCAGTTATACAGGAACTCCACCCACTTCCCAGAAGCTGTGAATTTTTGCATTCCTCACACACACACACACACACACACACACACACACACACACGTGTTGTCACTATTCTACCCCTCTGGGCCCTGAAACAGCCACGCAGTACTGAAGCATTTGTGAGGCTGGGGGAAGGTTGCTGAGCTCCAGCTCCTCCTGCACTGCATTTTTGGGCACATAATGCCTGTGCAAGGTGCCAGGTAAATGCTCTAGTATGAAGCAGATGGGAAGACAAAGCTTGCCCAAGGGGAGCAGAACTTGGAGCCCTGTCCTCCACCTCCCCAAACAAAAGCGGGTATTTTTTCTGAACCGCACCCACCTGCACAGGGGGGGGAAAAAGAGAAAAGAAAAAGAAAACATAAGAAAAAAAAGAGGAGAGGAATTTCTCAAAGCAGAGGTTCTCAGAAGCCACTCACAGCTACAGGGTGGACTGCTTTACCGCAAACATGGAAGTTGCTGTCGGAATAATTGCAATTGTTACCTCTCGGTGTTTCAGCTGCTGCTGGAGGTTTTTTCTCATTGCATCTCGTGCCAGGACAGAAGGAAAGGTCTTTTAGTTTGGTAAAGATGGGAGTAACACCCATTAACAAAATGAAAAGACAAAAGCAGCTATTCCCAAAAGACCGTAGCTGTTCCCACTACTGAAATGCCCCAAAAGTTAGCAATTGTTTCAATTTTCTTACGAGATTCAGAGGGAGCTGTGGTGCATGACTGAAAGATTAGCTAATCAAACACAAGCTGAATGCATTGAAACAGCCTGGTGCCCAAAGTTCACACTGCAGCTGGGCAGAGTCCCAGCCAGCAGCACAGCCAGCAGCGGTGAACATGCAGCAAAAGGGCATTTTGCGAGTGCTTGCAGCCAGTCTGGGTTTGGGAAGGCACAGCCAGTTCCACTGAGTCGTTAGCACGAGACTCATCAGCATTTTGTTTCCACTGCAGTTCAGGTTTTAAATCATTTGAACGCGGTCAGTAACAAAAGAGCATGTAAATACGAGGTCCTGCCCTGGGACACAGGTCTGCAGCAGAGGATAAGGGTCATGGTTGCACCAAGGCATCCAGCCTGGGACACGTGAGGACAAGTCAATAACTGTGCTGTAGGATTGGGACACACATCTGTCCACAGTTGTGGGCATCACACTGCAGGGAAATGCCAAAAAGTCAGGGTGGTGGGAAGGGCGGGGGTGGAGAAGTGAGGGAAGAAGATAAGAGTCGGCAGGACCACAGGGTAATTTCACAGATAAGAAAAACAGATACGCCTTTATAAACCTCAAGCAGTGCATTCACTCCCTAGAGACACAGGCAATATTGCTTCTAAGGACTAATTGATATACAATACCTCGGGGATTAAATTAATTACCTCTGTTAGAGAATTACACTTGGGAAGGCTGTTATCAATGCAACAGCTACTGGATGTTTCGGGCTGCCATTTCTTCCTCTCCTCAAACGGTCAGTTTTTACAAAGTTCAAACTACAGCTCAGCTGTTCAGCTGTCAGCACTGCTGGAGCAGATCTTGCTGCACGAGCAGCTCTCTCAGTAGCAATGCTTATGCAGAACAGGACGCTATGAAGTGCTATAAAATCACATCCCAAATGAACATTACTCAAATGTCAAGCAGGCAGCATACAACCATTCAAACAAACAGATCCACTTGCACTTCAGGTAGCTCATCTCTCCTCTGTAAATAAATGCCACCAGAAGACAATGAAAGGGCAATGCAGTGAGTTGGTAACGCACTTCTGAGAATCTGTTAGTCTCAAAATCAGTCATCACCTACTTATCTTAAGCATGCTGCAGTCCAAATGGAACACGCAGTACTATTTCTCCTGCTACACAGCAAGCTTCTCATACAATGTCATTTAAATTGCATCTAAAAAGCATCTTTACAAGATGCTAGAAGATACACACAAGACACAAGTCAATATCCTATTACAGTAAGAAGCTGTTTTTAGCCCTGCTGAAGTGACGGTTTATTAAGGGAAAGGAAAAAGAACGCATCATGCTGTTGTACCAACACAGAAACAGTTAAAAAAAAACACTGCACTTTGAAGAGAGGCACCGTGCAGCTGCGGATCCATCACATATCATTAACTTGGACTGACAGGGAGAAAGGCCAATGCACAGATCTCAGAAGTGAGGAATGAGGAGTACTCAAGTAATGTTGTTATGATGAAGGTGCAGGGACAGGCAACAGGGAGTTCAACATCAGGAGCCTGGAAACAGAGCGCCAAGAACACAAGCGTGTACTGGGCAGCTGCTGACAGCCGTGCTATCAGAAACTCTTTGCAGGAGATTTGCAATAATATTTGGGCAGGGAAAAGATCTGAGATGTTCAGCTTCTCTTACAGTGAGCTTATAGACACAAGACCAAAAAAAAAAAAAAAAAAAAATCACACAATAACAAATTAAAAAAAAAAAAAAGTGTATGCATCTTTTCCCAGCCTTCTGTTTTTGTGGTACCTTAACCGTCACCCACTCACACTGAGTTAATAAACTACAAAGCCTTAACTGTACTCTTGAACAAGGAACCTCAGACAGTTACAATGGAACAGGTTTGGATGGGAAAGCCGGAGTAAATCTAACCTCAGTCCACAGGTTTGTTTGATGTCTGTATATTGCATTCTTATCCCTCACTCCTGGTCCCCCGCCTCTCCCACACACCATCCCCATCTCCTCAACACTGATTCACAGTCCAATAAAACCCATTGTGAAATTGCCTGTCCCTTAGCCCTCGCTCACACAGAAATGCCAGTGCTTACACAAGACCTGCTGCTCTGAGGGCAGTTGGGCCACTCTCATGACTTCAGCAAAGCATCTGCAACCTATGCACACCAACAGCCCTCCCATGCATCTGTACAGAGTTTGTGGGTCAGTTAGGTGACTTCTTTCTTCTGCAGCATGGAATACATCTCAAACAAACCTTGAAGATAAATGCAGTCATTCTCTCCCTGATAAACCCCAAACCAACCCCTAGAACTGATAATAGGTACACATAAGAAAACTTAAAGTGATCATGATTTGCAGTTGGAAGAATGTATGTGTTAGAGGACTACGCTCTTCTTCTATCAGCAGCCTTTGGATGCAAGTAAATTCTCAAGCACTCAATTTCTTCTGGTTCCCTCCCTCACCATGGGATAACTTCAGAACATAATGCAATAATTCCCACTAATTAGCATTTCTGTTCCAATTAAACATCAATTCAAGATGCCCAGACCATTGCCTGTACTGAGACAGAGTCCAGTGACCCCAAAATTATTAAGAAAGCAGCTCAGCTAGGAGGCAACGACCATAACTACCTTCATTCCCACCACCTCACCAATTTGAAATAGCAAAGACCCTTAACCCCTTCCTGAACCAAGGGATGAGGAGGGCTGCGCTGTAAAGAAGCCCAGCCAGAACTGGTGATAGAGAGGCAAGGAGCAAGACAACAAATTGTGCATTCTCACAAAGGGGATAAAAAAGTTGCCTTTCTCCTAAAAGGGACCAACAACCAAGGACTTCACCCTTTTTCTCAAGAGAAGCAGCAAGGTTTATGAGGCTCCAGAGCCTGGTAAAAAGTGCTCAGGAGTCTATGCAAGAGTCACTCAGCCCAGAATTGGGGTGGGTCACAGCAGGAACGCACAATTTGTCCTTGCTTGGAAACAACTAGGAGAAGATCAAAAGGAAAAAAAGGCCCCTGCAAAGAACCCACTCAAGTATGATGGTTAAAATTCTGTGACACAAAGGGACTGGGGGATACACATCCCGAAAAGCCCTTCTGCCATTTCTATGGATATAGAACCATCTGATCACATCCTCACAGGTGCCTTCATTCCCACACCTGCCCCACAGAACCCAGGCTGATGTGACTGTTGGACTGCAGCCACCAGCAACAACTTAACCCTCTCCTTCCACTTTTATCAGCCTTCCATCCACCTTCACTCGTGTGAGTCGGAGGGGACAGTGGGGCCGAGGTGCCCAGTGGGGCAGAGCGGAGCGCAGCAGATCTCCATAGCAACCAGAGGCAGCCCCGGCAGGGAAGGCCTGCTGGGTGCTGAGGCACTGCACTCTGCAGAACAGATTTCTCTATCAGCTGGAGATAGCAGCTCACAGCCCTACATCAACCAGAGATAGCAGCACACGCTCAAATGCAAATGTGTGGAGAATCTGATGCTTGGCCTTGTACAGCCCTGCAAATTCAGTGGGACCAGGGAGACCACGGCAAGATAGAGAGGGTGTTTGGTGTAAAAAAAGAAAACAACACAATGTGAAGAGATGTGTTGTCTTTGAAATCAGAGTGAGAGGACTCCTAAGACATTTTTCATCAACTGAACCCTTATTCTGAAACTGCAGTAAAGCCCAATGATCCTGAGCTGCCACTGCCCCAAATTCTCCACAGAGAGAGGTGATCACATATAGATTCCTTGCAATTAAGATGCTACCATCAACACTTTCCAACATAATATTTCAAGTACCCTCAAAAATTAACAGAGTAAGACTTTCAGCTTTAATCATGATGAGTTCTGCCTTCATATGTAGGAACAGTCTCCATCCAACATGCTGAACTCAACATGAGAAGCCTCAGTATAAAGTTACGGCTTTGAAGGACCAGAGCCCCACAAGGAGGAGCTGAGTCCATTAGCAAACTTTTCCAAGTCCAGCAAAAAAAAAAAACAACAGTCACTGTCTCATTTGCAGCATATGCCCTGCTGGAAATGCACAAAAAGCCATTTATATCAAGCATAAGAAAAATATGCCATGTGCAGTTTATAAAAATATCTGTAAGAAGCTAAGAACAAAGCCAGAAACTGTCCAATGGGCTTAGCTGAGTGGGGATAGGAGGGGGCACAAAGAAGAATAGGGGGGGAGGAAAAATGGAATAACTTGATGGGATATTTTGTAAGGCAGACTGCAACAGCCTGAGCATGCTGGAGTTTTATTTAAAGGGGAAAAAAAAAAACAACGCCCTAGAAACGTTCCTGACATTACAAAGCTTCAAAGCAGCTGCGAGGTCAGACAGAGGCAGGCACAAGGCTGTGTGCGCACGATGCCACAGGTCAGCAAGCAGCCTAGCACCTCATAGCAGCCAAATACATGGGAGCCCAGGCTGCGGCCATGCTCCTCACCCAGACCCCAGACCCTCAGAGGCATGGTGACTGTCACACTGTGATGCTCCCGGTCATTGCTCTGAGGTCCCCGTGGTGTTGAGCACAGGACCCCCACATCCATTTGCTGTGCTTCCAAAAGGAAAGCAGCACCTTGTACTGCTTTTGTTTGTACAGATATGGTAATTAAAAACTGCACTGCAACACGTTCAATAATAGACTTATTATTCCTGCAAACCAAGTGCTCCAGTTTAACATGATAATACAGCTAATGACCTGCATTTATACTTCTCCACTTTTCTGCTGGCTGTACACAAATGCTGGGCTTTTCCACTATCGCTATTTCCACAGCAAACACCTTCTTGCTAAACCCAAACCTCACCCAACTCTTCCAAGGGGCACGCTCTGGAAGCCATGCACCAAAATCATTCAGACCCCAGCACTCCTCATAAGGACAGCCTTGAACCCATACAGACCACACAATGTTCTGCACATAGAGGCAGCCCACAGGACACCATTCCACAGGTGTGCTTAGTGCACAGCTGTTGACATTAAACACAGCTGAAGGGCACTGACACAGCCAGCCAGCAACCACGCAGTCACTCGAAACCCTTCAGGCAGGTTTCCTAAACATTCTAAGACCCTTAATGAAATCCAGAAATGAGAAAACATTACAGCATGGGCTACCATCAGGCAGCACAATGCAGCATCAGACAGCCCAGGTTTGAGGCTGGAGGACACCAACCCATCCAGCGCTAGGTGATGACCCAACAAAGCCACCTACTCAGCTCGTCCAGGAAAGGTTGGGGCCACCACGCAGACACGAAGAGGCTGGGGGTTTGCCTACCTGCTTGAGGAGAAACTTGTCCTCTGCGTTGATCTTGAGGGAGATGGCCAGGTGGATGGCGGACAGCACCACCCCACTGATAACCGCAGCCCTCATCCGCACCGGCAGTAACGTGTAGATGCTGTAGATGAAGAAGACAGTCCACCAGATGCCTTCCGAGGCACTCCTGGGCCAGACCAGCAGAACCCCTACCACCTGCACAGCCAGGATCACCAGGATGACGGAGTAGCACGCCAGCCACATGTGGTCCTGGTGGAAGTCGTTGCGGTTGCACACCATGCACAGCACCACCATCAGCAGGATGGCCAGGGAGAGCACCACGACGTAGGACACCTCGTAGTGGCCATGTACAGCGTGGAAGATCAGCATGACCACACAGACCAGCACCAGCACGGCCATGAGCATGGTGAGGCTGCTCTGGTTGAGTCGGAAGAAGTAGCGCTGATAGAGGCGCTCCAGTTTCTCCGACTGGAACTTCTTGGACCTGAAGATCTGCAGCAGACTGCTGCAACAGCTGCCCATGGAGAAGGCCACCTCAGAGTCCCCCTCGTCCCCGTCCTCCTCCTCCAGCTCTTCGATCTTGGCCTTGATGCGTTTCTCCTCCAGCCCCAACTCCACCGAGCGGGGCCGTACCTCCCCCTGCTCCCGGGGGCTGGCATTGTTGGGGGCAGCGGGGGAATCACCACCGGGCTGGTGGCGGGACCGGTGACGTCGGCTTTCGTCACCGCGCTCCTGCCAAGCAGATTTGGACCTAAAGCTCATCATCATCTTGCAGCCGCTCTCCCCGCGGCTCCGGCTCGCCTGGGGCTCGTAGTCTTCCTCGCTCCGCCACCTGCTCGCCATGCGGGAGGCCTTCTTGCCCGAGGACCTGTTGGGAGGCGGCGGGTAGGAGTAGCCATTGGCCCGCGCCTCTGCCTCGCCCCAGGCCGAGCGGTGCTGCTCGGTGGCCGCCCAGGGCGCGGGGCTGCCGAAGCCCGGGGGGCTGACGCTGTTGGACCGGGACATGCCCTGCGGGAAGGGGACGTCGGGCAGGAGAGGGGGGCTCCTGGCCGCAAGGGGCAAAACCCCAAAACGCAACGGGGAAAGAGCTCGGGAATTAAAAAGTAACAATAATAATAATTAAAAACACAAAATTAAAAAAATATATATATAGCCAAAATCCGCAAACGCCCCCGAAGCTTCTCCCGGAGTCGGGGCGTCCTCTCAAGGCAGCGCGGCGGCCACGGCCGGCCCCGGAGCTTCGACACCCCCCGAGCGAACGCGGCGCCGTCTGAGGGGCCGCCGGGCCGCCCCCGCCTCACAGCCGCGCGCCCTCAGCCGCGCCGCGGCGGCCGCAGGGGCTCCGGGCGCGGCGGGGGAGCCGCATCGCAGCGCGCCGCGCCGGCCCGCACCCGCCGCTCGTGGCCGGGCACGGGGCGGGCGGCGGCAGCGGCCGCCCCGCGGGCCGGGCGGCGGCGGGGAGGGCGCGGAGGCTCAGGCTCGCAGGGCCGCGGCGGCCGGCTGAGGAGGGTGCATCCCCTGCAGGGGGGGCCCAGGGCGCGGCGGGGGGGCCGCCCGAGGCGGGCCGGGCTCTCGCCTCGCCTCCCAGCGGCGGCGGAGCCCCGGCGATACGGAACGGCGGGCGGCAGCCGCGCCGCTCATGCACACGGCCGCCGCCGCTGTGCGCCTGCAGGCGGCAGGAGCGCCTCTTCCAGGGACACCGGAGAACGGGAGAAGCGAGCAGAGGGGGGGAAAAAAAAAAGGAAAAAAAAAGCAAAGCAAAAAGGCGGCGCCTCTCAGACGAGCGGAGCGGAGCGCGGGGCTGCGAGCAGCGCCGCTCCGCGCGCCTCTGGCAGGGACAGCAGCGGCCCGCCCCGGCTCGCGCCTCTTTGTACTCCCCATTCAACCGGGCGCCGGCCGCGCCGGCCCCCGCCCCCGCCCCCCGCCGGCCCCCATTGGCGCGCCCCCCGCCGCTGCCCGCCGCCATTGGGCGTCGCCGCCGGCCCGCCGGCCAATCGGTGCGGCCGGAGGGCGGGCGGGGGCCGTGCCGCCGCAGCGCGGCCGTTAACCGCTTCGGCGCGGGCGTTGGTCCCGCCCTTGAGGCTCTGCCTGAGGGGCGGCCCGGGCGTGGCGGTGCCCACCGTGACGGGAGGCGAAAGGGGCTCCGGCTCCGCGTTCTGCCCCGTCCGGGGGGTTCTGGCTCCCGGAGGAGAGCGTTGCACCCACGAGGTGAAAGCATGAGAAACGGAGGCGGCACCGCGGGCCGCGCCGCTGAGAGGCAGAGGAAGGTAAAGCCTGAAGGACTGTCCCGGTCTCGGGCGGCTGTGACCGCGTCGATAAAACAGGGCTTGGAGGAGGGTAATTATGATGATGAATGGCAGATAATGAACGCCACAGATAGCCATCCATAGAGTTCATGAAAGTTTGGGCACTGAGGAAACGAGATGAGCGCGTGTGCAATTTTGACACAGTTGCAGGTTCATCAGTCAGTCACAGTGAAAGCAAAATAACATACCTTGGATGGAAAAAAAATCTTTCAAAAATGCCTAACGATCCTTAAAAGAAGGCTCAGACGGTTAATACACTCCCTGTTAACAAATAAATGACACACAGAGAACTGTTACCCTTTCCTCTGGTGACTTGGCCATTCTAATGACTCCTGACAGGTGTCTGCATCTGTACAGCTCAGTTCTGTCCCAGCTATGACCTCAGTCCATATAGGTGGTCTTTGTGTTCTAATCTGTGAAATGAGAACACTTACTTGTCCTGTTTACACTGCAGTGCCCAAACGAAGCAACTTCCACCTCCCCTGCTAGCAGAATCACATATTTCACTCTCTGCAGCCTTCATGATTCATGCAAGTATTAAAACCAAAATTCTAAAATAGCTATGCTCTCTAAATTAGTAAAGCCACTGTAAGACACGTTCTTGGTCCTCTCACCGACTATCTCTGCGCACTCTGAAATAGCTTTCTGAAACCTAATGAGAGAACCCAACCCAAAGACATGAAATACTGAAATTGAACAAGCTGCTATTACACAGTTTCTGCTTTCGCTCTCCACCCCATAATCTGATGATTCACAAGGAATAGAGCCAAAAGTGAGCAGAAAATTATGAAAATATAAAAACACTGTCATTAAAAAAAATTAAAAAACAAGACCAAAACAGCCTGATTCATCACTGACTCAGGTTTCCTAGGGTCACATAAAAGCCTGTCAGATCAAGGTGCTTACTGAATCGGAATTATCAGCTTTTTCTTTAGTAGCATCCACAGCATATAACCCCAAATGCAGAACTAAAAATATTTGCATTTCTATGCTGTTTAGGTTAAGTTAGATCCGGGACACACAAACACAACACGGGATCGTGAAATTCACCTTCATGCATAGAATTCATGTGATCATTTGAAGGGATTTTATGTAAGCCCGACACGAAGGAAAAAGCAGCTGAGGATTCGATTTCTTCAAAAAGATTGCAGTAAGAATTATTAAATATAGCCTTGCTTTAGTATTGCAGGCTGCCCTGCAGATAACATCAGAAGAACGTTACCATGGCTGAAATAGTTGTCCTGTATGCTGCCTGTATACAGCTCAGAGTTCAACAGTTACATTTTTGGCACCAGCTATACAATTTTTGGCTGGTTTATCAAGTACATTTGCACAGGCTATAGTGACGCTTGGTATTAAGTTTCACTTATAAAACTTATCTGCAGCACAAACACAAACGGACACCAACATTCAAGGTCACCCATACTTGAATTGGCAGTAAGCAAAACACCAGCCACACATCAGCTTCCACTGCCAGAAAGGCTAGTACACCTGACAAGCAGGGGCCAGTTGAATTTTTGCCAACCAGACTTACCACTTATTTCAAGTCTCCTCAGCTTCGTACACTGAAAGAAGTGGACTGATGTTGTCATAGCTACGTGAGAAACCAATTCCTTTTATTAAGTGAGGGTGGGAAAAAAGAAGGTGGATAGAAGAGCATTATTCTGTGCACAAGGTGACCATCAAGACCTAGCTTCAAATGTTTTCGCTGAATGTTGTGCTCCCCTCCTCATTTACTCAGACATGGGATGAGCATGTGCAATGGCTCATGGTATGGTCTGCACAAAAGCACATACAAGCTGCAGGAATTTCTCTGAGGCTTCTGCCATTCTTTCAAATGTGGCTGGTAATATTCCGGTAAACGCATGAGAAAAAAGAATGATTGCCTTCTGTTTTCATCATGAAGCCAGGCTTTGAAAAATAATATACAAAGAAACTATTATATTCACAAGTTGTTAGAAGTTTCCCAATTGTGCAATGGGCAGATAACACTACATTGCACAGTACTTTTATTAATTCAAATACATGTACTAGGACGCCAGTGGTCATTTATCATGCAAACAAGTACAGGTTTGAAACTTAGAACTGCGAATAACTAAATCATATGATTTACATCTATGGTACATATCAATTTTTACATCTTTCTACCAGCAATTTAGTTCTGCAAAATTTGGCAAGCTGTGACCTGCAGTCACACGTCACCAGGAACCCAGAGTACTCCTGGCCCTTGAATGCTCATGTCTGCCTCACATTTGTTTGCACCTGTTAGGAGCAGAACAGTTTTCCATGTCCTTTGATTTGACAGTCCTTTTGGAAGAATAAAGCAACTACATTCAGATTGCAGTTTTTTTCTGGTAGGGCTTGGACAATATCACAACTGTTAACTTCCAGTACTTACTAAGTAAATGAACCAGTGGTGTCTTACCTTCAATATCCCAGCCATTTTCTTGTGATGCAAAAGAAGCTTTCTTTAAAAAGTATTTATTTTTGCTGTTTATTTGCTAACTTCAGAACAGTTAAAGCACTTTATTCTCTCAACTTATTTTGCAACTACTCTTACTGTCTAGCAAGGCAATCCAGTAAGCACATATAGAATCATCATAGAATCATAGAATGGCCTGAGTTGAAAAGGACCACAATGATCATCAAGTCTCAACCCCCCTGCTATGTGCAGGGTCACCAAGCATCAGACCAGGCTGCCCAGAGCCACATCCAGCCTGGCCTTTAATGCAGCCAGGGATGGGGCATCCATAACCTCCTATAGCAAAGCAGCAGCATACTGTAATTGTAAAATCATTACAGCAGCATGAGAATGAAGAATGTTTTCCTCTCCGATGAACTCGATGCTTCCTGTATGCACTGACAGCGTTCTGTCCCATATACTGTTTTGCATTCTTTGTTCTACTGAAACAGCACCTTCCCATGCTATGAAGAGCAATGAGAAAGTAAATAGCTTTTACAAATGCATCCTCTGGAGAGGATGAAATTGGTTTCAACTACTTCTTTTATTCAGCTAAGGAAACGTGTGAACATTTATCCCATTCAGCTCCATTGCTTCTGAAAAGCAATATGCTAAGGTTTGAAACATTAGAGGAATAAAACCTAGAACAATTTAAATTGCACTGAAAAGCTGAGTAGGGAAACACAATTAATAGCCAGCCTAGAAGCTTTCCTGAAAATACTTTATACACAGGAACAGTGCACTAAAACAGCACACCTAAGCCATGTGTGTCATCCCCCACCACCACAAACAAGCAATAAACACTCAGTGTGGAATGAAAGGAACTTCGTGTCAGCAGCACATTAGAAAAAAAACGTATCAGCACTTCCATTTAGAGCTATCATTCTACCTTTTTTTTTTTTTTTTTTTAAATTAAAAGAACTACTGGATACCAAAAAAAAAAAAAAAAGACAAGTTTGAGGTTTTGCCAGTTCCAAAGTGTTTTTCAGGAACTCAGTAGCTCAGTATACTCCAGTACCTCTCCTCTTCTTCCAGCTCATCTCTGTATTTAAAATATCATCTAGTAGACAAACCCAGCACTCAGTATCATTGTTTTTCTTCAGTAAATGAAGAGTTTGTATTTTACCTAAAGGGACCTTTAACTAAACAGCCAACTTTTTTCACAAAGTTATCTTTTATTTAGCTAAATGCAAAGCCCTCCACTTTCTATATCATCCTCCAATGGATATTTTTTTGCAAGCTCACAATTCAGTTTACACAGCCACCACAATTCCACAAGTTCAGGTGATCAAACTAGAAAACTGTCAGTGTTAACTGTTTAACACAGGGTCAGAGTAAGTGATGTATATGTATTTTAACAGTGTCTAAATAGCAGCTAGATGATTGGCAATAGTCTGGGCAGACCGTCTGAAGCAGCGAGTCAAAAGACAGGAAAAGATGCAGCTCAGGGTCCACAATTCTGCAAAATAAGCCTTTGCAGATTCTAATAATGAATTTCACATTACAAACATCCTTCTGTAGTACCAGGTAATGCCTAATTTTTATGTACAAACTAGACTGAATTCACAGTTTATCATGACACCTTAGAGTTTGTGCCTTGGCAAGTATATAACTAGACATGGAAGTGTTTTTAAATGTTGTTAATTTTCTTTTTATAGCGGATTGAAATAATATGCATCTACATAAGAACAGAAAATTTAGGGATAATACTGTCTGTAACATCTTTTTTCCTAACATTAGCAATTATCAATGTATCAAAGAGAAAAGCACACAACTGGCAATGCCAAGTTGATTTGTGAAAACACGAAAAAGGCTTTAGAATCTTTTACACCTGCGAAAGAAAGCATTATTTTGGAAAAGAGTGATCAATAAGATTAGAAACATTTAAAATTTTCTATTCAAATTTTTAATTCCAACTGCTTCAGGGAAGCCTTCAGGAACCACCACAGAAGCTTTATTCGTTCTCTTTCACCACACTTGTCAGAAGACATCTAGAAGTGTAGAAGTGTGTTAGTTTAGGAAGCAAAGCTTGAAAAGCTTGAGATATTGAATAGAATGTCCAAAAAATCAAGTGCCTCGAGCCTGGAAATCAACCCCAACTTTCCAGAAATGCTCACTCCATTCCAAAGAAATCACACATATTCACTCCTTTGTATTTTACATCAAACACACCAGCGCAGAGCCTTCCATGGGTCTTATGTCAGCAACTGCCTATGATTTATTTAAGATAAGCCTTAAATAAGAGCAAGAACTTAACTTACTTATAAGCACAGAATCCTTACTTTTTCAGACTTCTTAATGTTGCCCTAGGTAGCTAAAATTGTTTCCACACACGCTGCTTTCAGACTGCAAAGAAGAAACATGTAACTAGTCATAGTTATTCTAAGACAGAAATGGAGCACCACTCTTCACAGCATAACATTTCAAAGTAGTTTTTAATTGCAGAGTCCCAGCTATCATGTGTAGGGTATGTGCTGATGCTGTTATGACAACATTATTTCATCCCTTCTGCAGTGAAACAAAAAAATCATTGTAGTTGTGTAATCTTATGACAAGCATATGCCTAGAATAATAGCATGCACTCTGCAACTGGTGCTCAGTTCCTATTAGAGGACTATAACTTGTTATTTATGAGCATTAATGGCATCTAGACACAGCATTTAAATCTCTCTCAGGAAGTGTTAAAAATGCTAAGAACGTTGCTGTGGTAGCAGACATGCTATATTTAGTAAATGAACTCCGAAATATTCTGCTGCATTATTTAAGCATTCCACTATCTTAATAATACTCAAAAGACTTTGTTTTTGTAGAAAAGCATCATCACCATCTAGAGAGCGGGTAACAGCAGAACAAAGAGCTGCCGTTCTAGCGAGGATCCTTCAGGAAGCCCTAAGTTGGAACGTTCATACAGTCAGTGAACATGTTATGAAGACTTCTTTTGGAAGTCAGCCCTTGTAACAGCATTAAGCATCTACTGTGACTTTCATTTGAGCTCCAGAAGTGAGGTATGCTTGGGAAACTTGGGCATTGCAAGGTACAGGCTTACATCAGATGAGTAAAAACACAGCCCTAATTCACATTTACTGAGTAACTGCTCATATTCCTTAAACAGCACCAATACAGCATATTTTGTTTGGAATTCTTTTATTTGGATTATAGCAATTAGTATCACTGGTCAGTAGGCCAAATCCAGGCAGAGAGCACACAATCAGTTTCACAAGGCAACAACACAGACTAGTATTTTAGCATAGAAACCATTTCACCGCATTGCCAAGTAGAAATATCTTCCAAACATGCATAAATTGTTATGCTTAATCTTTCAGAGCTCCACGTAATACCAGATTCCTAAATATACAAAAAATACATTTAACTTATAATAATCTTAGTGAATCAGACTTATAAAATTACAACTTTATTCTTCACAACATAGAAAAGAATACAAAAATGACTGTATAGAGTTTTCCCCAAAATTTCACCGAGAAATATACATCAAAGCACATGATTTGATGTATACTCATGACAATTTTAAGATGAAAGATAGGTTTTTAAATGACACTGCAGATTGGTCTACACAGATGCCAACCTTGCTATTGGTAAATAAAAAAACTTGGATAGAAACATTGCATTGTGAAAAATTACAATTTACCTGCACTGTGATCTGCATTGTACTGTAATTTACACTATGAACATTTCTACAATTCCAGTTGTAAGCTCGACACTGGTAAGAACCTTGGTCTTTTAGAGGGTAAGGACTAACTTGGTCAAAGCTGGCATGGTAGAACACAAAGTACCATCAACTGAACCAGTGTACATAACACAAAGACAACCAAAGCAGAAAACATCTGCTGCAGCAGTTTGGTGATGCTGATAGAAAACATGCGAGCCTAGTAAATAGTCTGTGGGGGAGAAAAAAAAAAAACAACTTGTAGATTTGTGACAAAGAGTACTAACCAAAGCTTTTATTATAAAATTCCCATACTGCATTACAGCTTCAGTAACTGAAGAGGGGAAATTTGCTTATTAAGATGGCAAAAAACACACGTGACCAAAGTCAGTGGTAGGGAAAACCCTAACAATACCAGGGAACTGCACTACAGCTTGTACTCAGGATCACCTTCCAGTGATTTCCATGGAAGCCCGACATGAGCAAGCACTAAATGTTCCGTAGTTCAGCTTTTTCTTTTAGAAGAAAAATGAACTCTTTTTCTCAAAAGGCTAAAGGCAAATTAATAATTTCATTTAAATATTTCATAGTAAAGCTTACTCAGCAAGGAGGCTGGTTGTACAAGCTTCTTCCATATCAGCAGTTCTCTCTGCTTCTCCATATAGCTCATGCTATCTAATACAGATCTGTACTGCATCTTTCTCATCAATACAGCTACGAGTTTGTTTCATACAGCAGTATTACACTGCTACCATTTTTTCCCTGGAAATTGGAATTACAAAGATGAATCCAATCTCGGCTTGACTGTGTCTAAATACAAGAAAAACTGAAGGAGCCAAATACCCACAACATCCAATAACCAGAATCTATCATGAAATCACATTTTTCAGATGACATTCTTCAGAAATGCTGTCACAAACATCTTTGATAGCATGAACAAGCAAAAGGAGATGTTTTGTTCAGATGTGGAAGTTCTAAACAATGAGTTCAGTATAATGCAACATTTCTCAGACAACCAGAGCAAAGAAATACACAGGCTAATAGAGAAATGAATTTGAATTGTTTCATCTTTGAATGCAGAACCCCTCTGAAGTTAAATGTTGCCACAGTATTTTTGCTTACAGCCTACAACTGTCTACAAAAGATTCAAAATAGAAGCAAACATCATTACTGTCTCTTATCCTCTTCCAGCATCTAATAGTCAGATCTGCTTTGAACAGGAAAGTTGTCACATGTCACCGAGTGCTAGGAATGTCCAGCCAGACATTTTGATGGAACCAAAAGGAATGACTGAAAATTGCAGGATTTTGTGTTTTTTTAATTTAATATAACTCTGACAAATGTGAAGATAAAGAGCAATTGTAAATGTGGCTCTGCATCAGCACTAGAACACTGCACTTAGTACTTATTGCCCTACGTTTAGGGAGAACTGCAAGGTGTCACACACAAGTAATTGGGACACAGATATGGACTGTGCCCAGGGGGAGGTAGGTGCTGGTGGGCATTAAATAGTCACACCTTATTTATGCAGCAAATCATGATGTTACAAAAGAGAAGTCAGAGATACCCTTGTCTAGTTGTCTAGTAGCTCCAAATGGGCAAGGACAGTACTATTCCACTTTCAATATGTGATACAGCAGTGACCATTAGTTACATTTCCTTTTGCCTTTGATTAGATATCTGTTCATTCCCCTGGTCCCTATGTGCCTTTTAATTTACTGCCCCATCCCAGTAAACATTTTTGTTCATATTTTGGGCCACTGCTCACACAGCAGCAGTGGATTCTGCTTCACCACATGGCTCAGTCCTTTCATTTTCTGCTTCGTGTTCCCGAGGGAAGGTTTAGCCTGAGAAACCTGAGCAAGCACCTTGGAAAAATCTGTCTTTCCATGCTATTCAGCTGTTTCAAAAGAGCAGATAAGGGAAAGCTAGCCCAATCTGTAAAAGCAGCAAGTAACACATGAAATAATCTGCTTTCAAAAATGTACTTGTTATTTAGGGTTTTTACAAGGGCTTTTGTCAGCAGCTGAGTGCCTAGAACTGCCTGTTTGGATGTTCTAGAGTGATGTACATTAATCAGCTAAGAAAAGTCATGTTGAAGAACACGTCCTCAGGTGATTCCACAGTAGACCAAAGAGTTCTTAACACTAAGATGAGTACCACTGAAATAGTGGACAATGACCAGAGATGATAATTTAAAGTCAAAAATGGAGAAGCTGCACCTGTTTTGGGGTGACTCGCCTCCTTATATTCTTAGATTAATTACTGATATCACAAGAAATATTACAGTTAGTATTTTTTATTTCTTCAATATTTAAAAAAGCATCCAGGGCTGCAGTACTTCAAGGAGTTTTAATGTTTCAGATAAGCATTATAGCCTCTGAATTAACATTAACATTTGAGTAATCAGCTTAAACAAAATCTTCAAAGAACGCTCTCTGCTCAGACACCCCACTGTTTCAATTCCTAATGAACCACGTTCCCCTCATTTCCCATAATTGCTTTCCTGTTCTTGTTTCCATCACCTTTTAAATACACAACCTACCCTTTTGAATTCAAACACTGCCTGGATTACATTCTCCACTGGAGTCTCTGACAAAATCCTAAAGCATTCCAGAGCATATTGTTTGCTTCCACAGCAATACATACAGTTTCTGGCATGCAGTCAAGCACTTCAAAAAAAAGAGAGGTATCAGTGACACAATCCCAATTCAGGCATTTGGTGTGTACAATTTCATCATTCATACTGTAACCTTCAGGCATCTAATAACAAAAATGAAAACCATTTAGCACAACATTTAATAATGAAAAGTAAAAGGCTACCTGCCAAGCCAGATAAAGTTTAGAAGTTTTCTGAAGCACTGCAAGCTGAAAATTATTTGAATGTTTCACATCGTGGAATTTCAGTGAAATCAGATTTATTGGTTATTCTTGCTAATTTTTTTTTTACCTCTGACAGTTTTATCTTGGTATATTCATTATAAATATGCTGGGTATTGAAAATCTGCAGCATTTTGATGTTTGAAAAGTTCTGAAAAAATTGAAATTACTCCGACTTCTTGTGTTCCTCAGTGTGGGAAAGCACCTTTCGCCTCTGATGTAGCATGTGAAAATACAGCTGGGGAAAGACTGAAGAGAAAACAGACAAAGGAAGAAGTCAGGCTTCTGTGTTGGTGTAACACACACTCACATACTCAAGGTCAGTGATTCTGTTAAAAGAAAATCTGCTTTTCCACTCTGGTCAAATCATCTACTGGCTAAAAACAAGCAATACTGCCCATAGACTTCAGGTGTTATTTAATTTTTCTTAGAACTATGCCATTTTTAATTAAAGGCAAAATACATTTCATAATTAACTTTGCACATACAAGAAGAATGACAAAAATTCTTGAACTGCATGCATACAACAAAAATAAACTGCTTTGTGGGGAGGAAAAATAAAGCACCATGAGAAATGGAAGTCATCTGAAAGAATGAAATTCACAGATTTGTTTCATATCTTATGATTGCAGTGTCTCTTTTTCAGGATCTAAAAAAAACTTTATACAAACTGTTGCCTCTTGCATCTCTACCCTCCTGCAAAGCTTTTTTCCTCCTATTTCTAAGGTTACATTACACACTATGTTTGCAGAAGAATGAACTAGGGGACGGCAAAAGGCAAAAGCTTCCATCTTTGTGAACAATGTGAAAATAAAACAAGGTCAATATCAACACAGATGACATCAGTTACACTTGCCTAGTGTTTGCCATGAGTGAGACAACCAAAGACTACTTAACTCTTTTTTTTTTTTTTTTTTAAGGTTAGCATTTTGATATTTAAAGCCAGATAAATGGTAAGATGCAACTATCAAGAACATTAATCTTATTTTTTAACAATGGATTTAAAACTTGCTTTCTTCATGATGTTAACTTTCCCAAAATTTTTAAGGCCTTCATTGGGTTCAGGAGACAAACTTCCTGCACAGTTTGCTTTTATGAACAACTGCAATGATTGCGGCTTTTCTTACATCTCTGGAACAACACAGGAATATCTGCCTGTGGAAAGATGCCTAAGACTTCTCAAGTCCATGCAGTCAGTTCTCAGACTTAAGTAAGAAACCAATTCACAAGAATTTAAAAAAAGACTGAATTCAGGTTACACAACCAGCAAAGGGTAACGAATTACAAAATACCTGAGACTGCGATTTTAATGGAGAAACAGGGCTAAAATTATTTGAGTTCAGTGTGCTGCCCTCTCATGCGGTCTGTCAGTTGTGATCAAGCAATCTCATAAGAAGTAATTCATATTTGTGTTTATTAGGGGAGGAACAAAAGTTATTGTTCTGGCTCCTTGGAGTTAGTAATGCCAGTGTTTTTGGAGGATGGAGACAAATAGCTACACATGCATAAAAAGAATTTCTAGCAGGAAAAAGTTACGAATTTTGATGTCCAAAATAGTTCACAGACAGAACAAGTGCTTAAAGACTGCCACACTACTGAAATCTAAATCTCAGAATATGATCTGTCACTCAGCATAAGCAACAAGGTTCATATAAACACAGCTACAGAGATAGCTAGCAGCAGTGCCACTGCATTATTTTGCACATTAAACTTCTATTCGCACATCTAAATTGGCTGAAGACCTAATGCTCTTAATCACTAAGCAGCAAAGCCAAACCTTCACCTGTAAAAACATTCACCAAAGACAGTTTCAACTCAAGTTAATTCAACAGAAATGCCTCCCCAGACATTACTGCAAAAGCAATTCTTATTCCTGAGCCACATTTTAAGAAACAAACTGCTTTAAATCTTGTTCTCCTGGAAGTCTGTAAATGGGAGCAAAATGAAGACGTCAGTGTTTGCTAAGTACTACGGTTATTTTATGTATCAAATGTAAGAGAAAAAACACATATTGCTATATTACAAGCATTGCTAAGAAACAACTCCTGCATCTTTAACTCTAACTTCTTTCTTTAAACAATGTCCAAAATGAATTTTGCAAAATTATTTGTATACATGCTAATCTCACACTTGGTAGCTTTTTCTGATACTGCTTTTAATATCAAAGAACTAACAAACTTGTACTTACTTGGAATGTAAGAGATCATAACCAGGATCAGGAATGTGTAATAGTCAAAAGAAAAGTTGTACTTATTAGGTAAACTAATGGAATACAAGCCAGACTGCCTGACGAAGGGTAATGCAGCATATATTGTGAGTAATTCACCAGAGACTCCCATTGGATACAATATTATAAACAAAGTGTACCTAGAACAAAACATTTAAGAACAGGGTTAAAAGTTGTGACAAAGAACTGAAGTACCACTACGGATATTCAACTTCTAAATCCTTAACTTCAATTTGATTTGAGCATGGCAGTGTATGGACATCAATGCAAGACAAAACACTGACATCAGCAACCACTTTTGAAGTATTTAAGGACAATCTTTGAGAATCTGAACTGTATCTTTCAAACAATTCCCCCACCTCCATACTTCTTTACTTTGACCTCCAAACTCTTTAGTTGGGAACATATTATTAAAATAGGGCCAGTCAGTATTAATTAACGAGCTCCACTGTTTCAGGTACAACCCTCAGATTCAATGGTTACTGGTAAATATTGGTTTACTTACCATAATCACTTTGTAAATGGTACTGAGTTCTGATAAAGTACTTCCAGCTAACATTTAATACATTCTTAATACAGAAATCTGTTGGAAGGAAGCTAGGAAGTCACTTTCACTAACAGAACAATTCCCTGAGAATGTAACTTGCTCTGCTGCAACTGTGTTACAAGAGAAACACCCACATCAAAACAGAGCTTCAAGACTATTTTTTATTTTTATTTTTTTTAAATTGCCACCTACCTGGCCCATTTAATGAGATAAGGGAGATGGTTTAACAAGCTAAAGGTGTAAAAAGAGTAACGGATTATCTCTGTGATTGTCCAGGCCACTACAAACAACAGGACACTGTCTTCAGTTTGTACCTGCAAGGAAGAAGCAAAAGCTTAAATACAGAACACAAGTGTTGCTGATTATTCAACAGACTTAAACACCCCAAAGAAAGTAATTTCCATGGGCTGCTTTATTGCATCAGTTTAGAAAACAGACTCCAGGAAAAAGCTTAAAAGCAACATTAGTAACGACAGCAAAAAAATCCCTTGTCATGCTCCATATTTTTCTAGCTGGCTTAAGAATAGCTTTGCTGATCAGATACTGAGAACAGCTTGTAACTTTTCCACTCCTCTACAGTACCAAGTTCTGCTTCAGTCCTGTGATTGCTCAAGTGAGAAACTAGCTCTCAATTCCGAGCAGCAGCAAGGCAGCAATCAGCAGGACACAGGCTCAGAGCAGAGCCAGCAGCTCAGGTTGCCCCACTTCGGAGGAACTTTACAACTACCTGCTGCATCCCTCCCTGCTCCTTCTCCCAGCTTACTGCATGCAACATTGTTCCTTTAAACGTTACGCTCAAGGCACCACTTTGTTTCACAGCTTTACCCCCCTCAGAGCTTGAACTGCAAATGCATGTTAGGGAAACAGTTCCTACTCCCCTCATGTTTTGAAGATTAACCTTCAAAAGCACGTATTTTAAAATGAACCATTAGATTTGGGAGCATAATTATGAGTTTCAGATGGATAGCAGATATGAGGAATTATATAGGGTCACATACCTGCACAATAAACTCCAGAGAGTGAACAATTTTTTTATGCAGCACCCTCCCCACCCAACAGAAGCACGATGTGAATTCTCAGCTGTCTGAGTACCTTCAGCCCAAATTCTGTAGACCGTGGGAACAAAAAGAGCTCAACTACAAGGAGCTGCATTTATTTTTTTCCTCCAACTCTTGAAAAAAGGGAAAAGGAAGTCAGTAGGTGTGGGTGGTACACCCTATTCATCTTGGGCAGAGTACATGTACAAACAAAGGAACAAGAAAATATATGGGCGAGCAGAAACCTTTTAATAGGAAGGGACTGATCATATACTTGTGTACAAAAAAGTTCACAAGCATTACTCATTAAAAAATCCCTTTGTTACAGAGACCACAGAATCCAAGAAGAATTGTATAAAAATGTTGGAAATCCTGTGAAGTACAATTACTGTTATTCTATATTCTGCTGCGTGGAACAATTAAAGTCACTCTCATTGCATTTTGCATCCAAGATACCTCATCCTTTTTCACTTGAAACCGATAATTTCCTTATGTATTAGTCTACCACACAGGACCATAAAAGAACAATATTCAAAACCTATTTGAAGATTTTCAAAGAAGAAACCAAATTTATTTTTCACACTACCTGAGTAACCAGAAAAGGATCCTAACTCTGTTTTGTGGAATGCTTTACAAAGAAACTTAGTTCTCAACCTGGAAGTCAGCATCACTTCACAGATGATGCTGTTCCCAAGGAGCAACATGCCTCACAAGCACTCCAAAGCTGCATCCTCTGGTCAGATCAGGATGAGCAGCTCTGTGAGTAAGCTAAACTTGTGCATCACAGACTTCAACTTGTGCTTTGAAACTCCACTTCTTTCCCTAACTATGGAAGTCAGTAAAACCAACAAATGAAAATTTGTAGCTTGAAGAGGCACACGAAGAAGCAAACAAGAAACTGTTAGGCCAACAGTGACTGATGCACATAGAAGGAGATAGAATTGAAACTGTAAGGACTTTTAACACTGCTTTCTCAAGTCTAGTCTTTTCCATCAACCTTAGTATTGGAAATCACTGAAACAGCTCACACCATCAAAAACAAAAGGGTCACTTAACAGGGAATTACAGACCGTGTCTTACAGTTTGTGTCCTTACTTAAAGAAGGAGGAACACTGGAAACTGGTAGCTGTTTTGTATAAAAGTGACCTATGAACTTTTCAAACACTTTTCTAATGAAGAGCAAATTGTGCACTTTATCAACACATTTTAACCACATTCCATAGCTCACAATTAAAAAGTATATTTCTTACACGCTAACGGATCTGTTGAAAAACTGTCACTATTAGAGCTTCTCTTTGAGGACTGACAATTTCTCAATACTTTAGATAAAGATGTTTGAGATGTACATTATCAAACTCCTGGGAACTGATTTACAAAACAGTCCCTCAAGAGCCTTATTCATTTAGGCACTGCTAATGCTGCATTTGCATCATTCCTCTTCCAACCTCTATGTAAAGAGGATAATACAGCCAATCAACAGCAGACCCTTTTTAAACCACAAATCCCAGTGCTGCCCTCAGAATCCAATTTTTCTTCCTCTACTTTTTCATTCCAGTCTTTGAAGGTGACGTTAGAAAAAGTTTTATGTTTTATATACAACTTATTTGTCCAACTCCCTTAATTAGGGGGAATTTTACCACGGGTATAATTTTTGGCATGTGTTTCTAGTTATCATCCAGGGGGCCTTGAACATATTTTAGCTTGCCATCATGACTGCAAGTAACAAACAAAGAGAATTTATAGCCTTTGAAGGTGCAAAACTGAGATTCAGAACTGGGAATCAATGAAATAAAGCCTAAGATGCTTTTACTGTTCTTCTTATGCATGAAAGTTACACACAAGAGTTGAAAGGTATAAGATGTCATAAACCTAGAAATATGGAGAAAGCTAGAGAATTAAGAGTAACAGTCTGGCAAATAGTTTAGTGATAATTTCAGCTAAATACATCGTAAAACAGAATGATGAAAACAGCAGCACTGTGCAACAGAGATGCTGAAACACACCTGTCTCCAGAGTCCACAGCTTGGGTTTTGTGGTATATCAGTGAAAAAACACTGCAGCCTCACACAAGATGTATAAAGGGCCTGACAGACATTTGTGTTGTACAGAATTACTCAAACTTTACACACATGTAAAGCAGTGATAAATTAGGCATGTCAGCTACGCTCACCAATTTGGTGTCCAGAACTTCCCAGCGTGTGCTTCTTATTTAAATTAAAATGCTCTTCAATCTTTAGTGTAAGTATCCTTTACTATTGATGAAAGATGGCAAGTTTGCAGATGCTGGAGTCTTAATTATCTGCTCAATAAGCGGTACGTGTCCTCCTCACACCGTGCTTTTTGATTGCATTCTATAAAGGTTCCAAATATATACAGTGCTACCTTTGTAACACCATCTTTAAGCCACAGCTAGCACCTTTTCTGATTAGTTGTCAGAATCAGGTGCAACACTGAACTCCACAAAGGCCTTCTGTGATGGCACCAGATGATCTTACTGTTCACATGAAATCAAAAAGATAACTTTGAACTGAAAGGCAACTTGTTTTCCTCTCCCTATCTTCTTTCAGCCCTTCATTCCTCATTCCCTTCTCTCTTTCGCAGAGGAAACAGTAATATTCCCCAAACCAATTCCTTTCCAATATAATGACAAAATGCTATTTTCTGGAGTACAGGTGCTATATTACACACCAGGCCCTGCTCCACTATGTTAACAGCTAATTACGTTGGGGAGATAGAGGGAAATCTAATCACTACTCCAAGAAGTGTGCGGTGCTTTACCATTTGCCATGCTTTAACATTTATAATAAATACTGAATTTAACAACACATCAGTACTAAATTCAACAAAAAGCACAAACATGTTAGTGGCAAGAAGCATGCTTCAAATCACATCAAGTATCTCCAAGTGTATTTGGGCAGAAAGAAGGGATGCAAGATGGATTTTTCTTCTCTTAACCTCATTAGATATGAAACAGTCTGAAAAAGCAAGATATTGAACAGCTCTCACTCAAGAAGCCAAGGAAGGAAAACTGAGTTTTATTTTATGAGAACCTCATCATGCAACTGCATAGCTTACAAGTTCCATAAGCTGTGTGAGAATTTAATCCTGGACTTCATCATGGAGCTCACTTGCGCAGGCAGCCCTTCAGAAAGAGTAGAACACGTGTGACATTTGAAATACACCTCCTCAGGAGAGACTGCAGGCTCTCTGCTTAGGGTGAAGGCAGACTGATGGGGGAAAGAACATCACCTCTTCACTTGACTTAATGCTTCTAAAGTCAGAGGTGAAAAGCTCATCACAGAGCTCTATCATTCTTATGCCTACTTTCTGAGACATTAAAAAAAGGAACACAAAAGACAGTCTCTCTCAAGATTTTAAGCAATCACACAAGCGTGAGGGAAAAAAACCACGTGCAATATTATTGGAATGATCCTTGGTAAAAACTGAATGTTGGGCTAAACTTTCTTGTGTATCCCCTCTCGTTTCACTGTTGCTTTTTTTCTAGTAAAAACGTGGGCATAAGTTTAAAAAAGCCCAACCCACGATCACTTTGCAGACTCATCTAGCATTTATCTCCACCGAGCTGCAGAGAATGGAACGCTTCTATGAGCACCAAAAATGAAATCTGCCAGAACATAAATATTTACATGATTTTGAGCCTCTTGAGAAAAAAAACACTCATTCACGTCGCACAAAACCAAGGTTCCACATGGACAACCTCTGTAACATCACAAAGGGAAGTTAATTATTAGGATCTATAGAGACTTACGTTCCTCTGCATACAAATGGTCATTTTGATAACAGATGCTGGAGTGAGGAAGAGAAAGCAGCTTCCCTACTTGGCAAGCAAACTCCTTAGGACATTCTCCATGTCAAGCCACAAAGTATCTTTCATAGGCACACATGACAACACTGGATGTCTGTCCTTCAGTCAGCCATGCTGACTGTGAATCAAGACTGATTTCTTTCCTTAGGGAGACAAAAAGATCAGCTGGCTACACTAACAGCATAGATGCAGCACACGTGAACCACCACAAAGTATTTATATGATGTGAAGTCAGTCAGCACGATCTGTATCGGTTAAAGCATGTTCACATATTAAAATAGCCATCCACTGGGAATAATGTTGAAGTGATTGCTTCCAGAAGATTCTGCAGACATTAGTGAAAAGTACAGTGATATTTAGTATGGTAAGCAATGTGAAACAACCAGAAACTCAAATCTACACTTGAATGCAAGAAAGACTGACAAGAGACAGAGGGGAGATCATCCTGGAAAAGAGATCATGAAAAACATGTAAGAATTGCCATGAACAAACATTTGAGTAGGAGCTTCCATATGCTGTGGAACAGCAAGTAAATCATGTACAGAAGAGACAGTGAGGACACTTTGCTATTGCTCCAGCAAGATCAATACCAGGATGCTGTCCCAAGCCCTGGGGTCCAGATGGCACACTGGGACCTTTTCAACTTGCAGTAAAGACTACAAAAGCTGGGAGAGATTCAAACTTCGGTCTGATTTTCAAGAAAAAAATAAATGTCAATCTTATTCCTTTGATCCACGTAAAGTCCATTCCACACGATGTGAAACAACAGAAGACATTTGCAGGAAAACAAGTCAGCAATCAACAAACGCTTTTCAGCATGGGTCATTAGTTATTGTAATCTATTTTGTAGCATAACTTACCTCTTTTACACTATGTGTTACTGCCCAGGTCAGGAAAACCCTTGACATCACTTGGAAAGCAGTCAGAACAACAGAAGAGGGAACAATGCCTGGAAGATATTTTGCAATTAGTAAATATCCCTGACCATTGGAATGAGGGCGGGGAAATAAAGCACAGCTAAGTCAAAGTCCACTTACTCAAAGTTTTTGGAAGGAAATCTTTTTTTTTTTTTTTAAATTTGAATATGAAGCCTGGCCCATGGTGTATTCACACAGCCCAGCACTACACTGTCCCCAGACCAAGACTTTGTATACCAAAATAAAAGTCTGCACATTGCTCATTGCACAACACAGCTGAACGAGGTAGCCTTTGGGACACAATCTCTCAAATACAATCTGATTCATTAAAATAAGCAACAACATAATCTTTGTTACTATGATTCAGAAGGTAAAACCAACAGAGATGTTTTGCAGAGCGTAATACCCCCCAGAGCAGCAAATGAAAAAACCCTCATCTATAAAAAAGGCTGACTAGGAACCAACCAAGCTTATGTCCCAATAAGACAAACAAGGTTGTTTTGTTATGGCCAAGACAATGTCAGTCTAAGCCAAAAACACGAGATCAAATGCAATGGCTCACTAGCTACAATTTATGTAAACTGTACTCACCTCTAATTATTTATGAATTGTTCTAAAAAGGTACAGACAATTTTCAACTTGGCATTTTCAAAACATCTGTCACCTAACACTGTGCATGCCAGAGCAGCTCTTGGCAGACAGAGGGCTCCCCAGCCCAGAACCAAGCAGTAAGCCTTGCTCTGACCTCTGCCACGTACTGCACTAAGCCTCCCACCTTCCACAGAAAATCCTCCAGCTCTGACAAGTTCTCCCTCTTTCCCAGGAAGTTCTCAGTTGAGAACAGGCTGTCTGCATCATGGCTTAAAGGTGGAGCTCTTATACCCCTCCTAACAAAGCAGGCTAAAGCAAAGTCAACCAGCTTATCAGAGGATTACTGGGAAGCAGTTCTGCAGGCACCTGGAACACAGGACTACGTCTCCTGCCATCCACTTGTGTAGAGATGTATTGTAAAGACCACGGAAAAAATAATCCAAGGGAATTTTTATAGCTTTACGAGTCATCATCTGCAAACAAGTTTCGTTTAAGAAAACAGTAAGGCGTTGGTGCTCCAGTGTTTTCGCATTATAGCTTTGGAATTGTAAAATAACATTTTATTTGCAAGTTTTTTGGCCTAGGGTTCTGATGTTTAACTTATCCTTCTTGCCACCTGCTAAACACTATTTCCAAATCCATCAAAAATAAAGCAAGTATGGACTATTCAGGTTAAGAACAACAACAAAAAGCAGCAATTGAGATTTAGTAAAATAAAATGGAATTAGAAGGACCACACTGGCTGGCAGCACAGGTAACTCTATGACACATTCCTGTTTGTGACAGTCCTATTAGCCTTAATAGCTCATACCTCTGTTTTTCTGAATGATTACAATGGCTGCATATTCAGACCCTGAATGTTAAGTTCTGTGTTGGAATACCCAGCACTAAAAAAGAACGCACGCGGCTCTTTTCTGCTTGGGTAACCTGACAGGAGTCTACAGGCTGCCCTCTACAAGGCAACAATTTCAGAGCAACTGAACTATTGAGGAAGGCAAGAAATACCACATCAAACACAGAATTACGCTGCCCTCTGCTGACAAATTTATGAATATGATTTTAAGTTTTCCAGCAACCACATTTAATTACTCAGAAAAGTCTTTTGCACAAGAAGTCAATACGAGCTTACAGGTCCTGAAGAGCCCTCTAGTATGTCGAAGGCTTATAAGCAAAAAAGCAGCTCTGTAGCTGCATCTTTAGGAAACTTTAATGCTACCTTACTCTTCAAACAGAACATAGCAAACATTCACACAGGAGCTCAGGCATTTATATTTAAAATCACAATACTAAGTACCTGAACATAAGACTGTCTTTTTGAGCAGACAGTTGTTCAGAGAAACCAGAGCTAAGCAAAGGCACATGCAAGCACTGCTCCCTTCTAAAGCACTGCATCTTTGATCTTACTGTGATTTCTATGCTCTCTGTCCTACAATCAAACAATCCAGATGCTAAGGTGAAAATGCTCACTACTGATGACAACTAACCAGAGAAGATGCAACCTTTCCTTCAGACATGAGGCTCTTCAGGCTGACTGACCCACGATATCGCTGCCTACCCCGGGCCACTGACACACAACTGACACACAACTACACTCCTGCTACCAAGCTCACAGCGTTAGGTTAGCAAGAATTGTCAACTCAAGTCTTTGGTAATTCTCAGTCTCACTGATACTTCCATTAAAGCATAACTGAATCTGTGATAAAGAGTGATTTCCCTCTACCCAGTTATACAGCACAAGCCTATGTGCTACAGCATAGGCAAAGCTCAAGTGCCTGGAATGTTGTTTTTATTCGGTTTTAAGTTATTTGTAGCTAGAAATGATGTTTGAGAAAAGACAGTTTGGTACAGAAGATTATAGGATGGAGAGAATGGAGAGTCATGACCTCCTATAAAGCATTTGTAAACTGCTTTAAGAGTTGTAACAGTGGAAGGATGTAGATAAAAAATAGAATGCCAAGTAATATCAAGTGAAAAACTGTTACATGTTACTTTCTTTTCTGTGATTTAACTTGTCAAATATTCAGTAAAAAACAACAACAACAAAAAAAAACAAACGTACTTCAAGCAAACATTAAAAAGTTGTGTAGGATTTAAACCTGAAAATTCACAGAGCATAATATAGTGCTGAACCACTGCTAAAATTGCTGTTTTCTATGAAAGGAATAAAACTGAACGTTTGCAAGCTTACCAAAGGCACAGTGCAGAATCTAGAACAAAAAGAGAAACTGAAATTACTAACATTTCAAAAGAAGCAATTCAGAAACATTGTCTAATTCTACCATAAGAGCTTTAGATTCCATAGAGGAATTTCAAATATTAAGCCAACTGTTCAGCTCTGCTACCCAAGAGAAACAGCAGATAAACAGCAGACCAAAAGGCAACACAGTCAGCGTTTGTGCGATGTACTTGTAGAGTTACATTTACCTCCAAGTTACCTTACAAGTGCTAATGAAAAAGCAGGCACCCAGAAAGAACTGTTCACAGGCTGCTTTGTTTCTGCTAAACAAAACACTGCTGAGTGTTCTGACGTACCTCTAGCAAAGCTCCAGTTTGGAAGAATTTCAGGGGCTTTTCTATGGAGTAGTAAAGGCTATGGTAGCTGCCTTTAGCCAGGTATGCTCGAACTAGCCCAACGGCAATCACAAGCCACCTGAAAGAGAGAACAACGTCTGAGATAAGGAGGCATTAAGTAGAGCATAAATACAAAGAAACCCTTGACGCTTCTCTCAATACATGGCAGAGCAGCAGATACAGAACTGTGTTGAAATACACCAACGTTTTGCCTACCTTCTGCAACTTCGCAGTGCAACACACAAAACATTCAATAGCTGGATTCTCTGCAAATCTATTAAACTAAATACTATGTTTTTTAAAACATCCTGCAGCATCAACATGATGACAGTATCTTTAATACCTAGGTTTACTTTTTAATGAGCTGTATTTTAGTTACAGAAGGTACTCATGAAATTTTAAACAAGACTGGCATCGCATTTTGTTTAGCTTAAGCAGAAAACCATTTACTGTGAGTCAAATCTCTCTCACTATACTATGATTTAAAGAACTAGGACATAAGCAAGCAAGAATCAGAAAGTAACCTTAATGTTTCAGTTCCAAGTAGACCCTTAGGCTTTATGACAGACCATCCATTCATTTCCAAGATGTACTTTATGAGAGTCTTAAATAAGTAACTCCAAGACAACTGGGCCTGCCTATATAACTTCAACTTCATTATGAAGAACATGACCTGCCAGCCCTGCTCACTGACTCCTCAGCTAATATAGGAAGTAAAGCTGAAAATCCTTACTGGCAGTTCCCTGGCTTTTCACTGCCTGGATCTCCCTCAGGCTGCCCTTACCTACTCCGGATACCAGCCCACCTCATTTCCACCTCCTTCCAAAGCCAGAAGTGCTGTTACAAAGGTAGTGCTGAGCCCCTGGGTGTCTCTGCTCACACTGGAGCACCTCACTGGAAGTATTTGCAGACAGAAAGTGCACAACAGCCTTTTACCCTTTGAAAAAGAAAATTGCAGCTGTGATTTTGGAAAGGAATTTCTTCTCATTTCCCGGTAATTTACAGCACTTTAGATGCTTGTATGTACCACGTTACTTTAGCTATTACAAAGTGTGTAAAAATGTTCTCCCAAATATTATGCTGAGTTACATGAAATGCACTTTAAAGTGCAGATTTTTCAGTAATAAGCAACTCTGACATCCAAGCTTGTGTTTGTAGGAATGCATGTTAGTACAACCAGCTATTCCATTTCTGCCTGGACTTCTCAGAAGGTGACCACCAAAGAACAGAAGTCAGAGTGGGGAAGAGATGGGGAGTGAGGAACAAGATCTTTTTTCTCATAGTAAGAAGCTGTTTCAGCTAAAGTTGTCTCGTGCAACCAAAACAATTCTTTGCCAAGTAATTCCCACTGATAAAGAATCAGATGAATGTGGTATTTGGACGCAGCGCAAAGCACTACAGCATTAAGGACTCCCTTGCAGCACTGACTGCTCCTCCTTTAGCGCAACAGCGCACAGCAGGCTGTCACTGCTGTGTTCCTCTGATCTTCCCTGCCTATTGAGCAGTGTCACTAAATTGAGCAACTTGTCAGGTTGCACAAGATACGGGTTCCTGTTTGTGCCTGCAGACATCTGCTCTCACCTGAGGAACTCGCTTTGCTCACCTCCTCCATCCTCCCCAGCAGAACTGCTGTTAGCTCACACCAAAGCAGCATCTGCACAACGGTCCGTTTGGGACTGAAGCTCTTAGCACCTCTAGCCCGCTTCTGTGTTTCTTACATAGTTCTCCACTTCCAGTGACAAGGAAACACAGAAGAGAAGTGGGTGAACACAGTAACACCAACCAAGAAAGAAGCTTGGAGAGAAGTTTAGAAGGGCAAGCCGCCGCAGTGCCTCATGAAAGCAAAGCCAGGAGCTCATTTATAGAGACTTTCTCTGACCTGCATCTACCTGATACACCAGCTGCATGTCATTCAGTAACTGCCACACGTGAACTTTAAGCTAGACTTCTCATACTCTCCGATTGCCCCAAATTAAGGAAAATGAATATGGCATACACAATTAATGCTTTCAGATGCTCAGACCTGACAAGCAGACATAGTGCTCAGGACCTTAGTTTAATTCCTTAGCTTAGCTTAAAAGTGTGCCAACTTCACCAAAGTACTGCTTTGTTAATGCAAAAAGAGAACATGGCAAAGCTACAGACAGAGCCTGCAAAGGGGAGAGTGCACTGTGACTCCCAGCAACTGCTCACAGCAAAGCTCCTAACCCAGAGCGCTCCTTGCTCAGCACTGACAACATCAACTGGCAAATTCTAAAACTGCTGTGTTAGGACTGATTTTGCTGAGTGAAATCCTTCTGAAATTCATTGTTTGTATCACTGTCAGTTACTTCTGCCCACAAGTACAGTCAGCTATGGCACCGAACTACAAATAAGTGACACCGTCATGTTTTAAGCAACTTATCCAACATATGCACACTAACCAACAGTGGGAGCCCACTGCCAGCACTCAGAGATTTCAGTCAGCCATGGGTTTTAGGAAATAATCTCTATTCTGCAGCTATGCTTCCAGAATGAGCTCGGGTGCCAGGCTGGGCACAACTCTGCTTCATGTGGCTACAGGACAACAGCACTGACTGAAGGCAAAGCTGCTGTGTGTTTTACAGCACCGCTTCATCCTCTGCGCATCTCAGAGATGTCAGTGCTTTCATTTCATGGTTCTCCAACACAATGCAGTGCAGGAGTTCAGCCTGAGTGTTCCAACTGACACACGGACAGTCAGCAACTACTGCCATCACCTGTGCAGGGATCTCACAGGGAGAACAGAGCTTCTGCAACCGACTCCTGGAAAACAACCTTATTATGTGACAACAGGGAGCCAATATGGATTTATGGCACTTCATTCTGGTTTCCAACACCTGGATTTGTTTTCATTTTTTTTTCTCCTGAGGAAGTGTTAGCTTGCTACAATCAGGAGCTCTCCTGCCACAGTAAAAGGTCACGATGCTGAAAAAACCCTTTCATTCCTACTGCAAGGTTTCATCTCAGATTTGTGAGATTTTTTAATACTGGTAAGTCAAGTATCTGTACACCAACAGACAGGTAAGCGTGTTCAGTTCAGAGAAGTGGCCAGAGAGGTTCAATTGTTAATGCTGTGCCTTATTGTTCAGGTAATTTAATATTTCTGAGTGATGGGGAAGAAAAAAAAGAGATTAAATCGCATCAGACTGGTAGACAATTCTCTCTCTCCCTCCAAGAACCCTGCACACATCACATGGAGCCACAAATCTCAGCAGTGCCGTTGCACAACCACACACCTGCTGGGTGAGCACAGCGCTCTGCCCCGCGGTCAGCTTTGCTCCGAAGGAGTGCGATGGCTTCAGAAGCTGGAGCAGCACGAGCTGGCAGCGGTGAGCTGCGGGATGCACCAGCCCCATCCCGGCACATCTCACCGACGTCGTTTCTACACGCAGCCCCCGGCGCAGCCGGGCCCGGCTCCCGGCCCGCAGCCCTCAGCCAGGGGTGCCGGCTCGCCCCTTTTAAGGCTCTTCTCTCCTCCCACCCGAACCGCCTCCATCTTTCAAAAGTTGCTTTCATTGTCATCCAACTTGCGCCGATACTCTACAGCCACTTAAAAACATAGCGACGAAGTCCCGTTTGCCAGCCGTCGCTGCCACCGCAGTGCCGAACGCACCCCGCCCCGTTCCACTCCCTCCGCCGCGCGCGGCGCCGCACGGCGCCAGCAGCATCGCCCCGCGGCCGCAGCAAGGAGGGCCGGGGGAATCCCGGGCACCGGAGCTTCGCCTTTCTTTGCCGCTACAGACGCATCGCCCGCGTTAGGGCGCACCTCCGCCGAGAACGGCCGGGCCCACGGCGCGGGCCGAGGAGGACACGGCGGCGTGCGCGGCTCCGGCCGGGAGCTGGGCCGGGCACCGTACGCGCCCGTTCCGGAGCGGAGCAGCCCGCGGAGCAGCCCGCACCCACGCGAACCCGCCGGGGCTGCGGCCGCCCGGCACGCGCTACGGGACGGCGCTCCGCAGAGCGGCGCGGAGTTAAAGCCTCCCCGGAGCGCGAGGCGGCGGGACTTCTCTCCGCACCAGGACGGCCTCCCGCCCGGCTCCTTACCCCGCCGTCATCACCACGTTGTAAATGACGAGGTAGGCCGTGGCCAGGGCTCCCGGGCCCTTCCTCCGCCTCGGCTGCTGCCCGCCGTAGCCGTTGTCCGCCCGGCTACCGCCGCCCGCCGCCGCCATGTTGCGGCGCTCCCGCGGCCTCCGCCCGCTCTCGGCGCACGGCGGGAGCGCGGGGCGGGGTCTTCCCGGCGCCGTGCGCGGAGCCGCCGCCGCCATCTTGGAGGAGGTCCGAGCGGGATCCGAGCCGAGGGCTGGGGGCTCAGAGCTGCCGGTGCCTTTGCGCCTCAAAGCGCAGGTTACAAATCGCGCCCCGCTGGGTGAAGCAGGGCGGCGAATTCCTCAGAGAAATCAGTGGGTTCTTTTTCCAGAATGGTTTGTGAGAGTTTTCGGACAGCGATTTGTTAGCGCCGTGTTCTCAGCCTTCCCAAGAAATATTCCCAGAAATGCTACACAAGCGGCTCACCTGTTATTCACAGATACAACTGCAAAATTCGGTGTTGTCACAGCCCGGCACTGCAGAGAGAGCTGTGACAGCCCGTGCCGGTCACCGCCCGAGCAGACAGAGGCGCTGCAGCAATCCGCCTGCCTTGCACGGAACTTGCAGGTGTCTCCTCACCCACCCGCTGTGCGCGCTGGCTGCTCGTTACCGACAGGACTCTAATTAGGTCAATTAGGTTTCTGCAAATCCAGAAACTCAACCAGTGAAAACCTGCCCGTTCCAAATCTCCAATGTCACTTAACAAGACTGAATTTTGTACAAAAGGCAAACAAAAAGAATGAAGCGATCCAACCTGTGCAGCATGTTGCATAACCTCTGCTTCTGGGGGCTGTTTCAACCCTACCACACCCAAAGTGTGGCTTCTCTGCAAATATTTTACAAGCTGGACAAGGATTATAGGAAGAGGTAACACCTTCTATGAGACCAATTGGAATAGCTGGCAAAATTAGGGTTGTAAATACATAAAGATGCCTTCTGTTGAGATAGAATAGCCTTTCTCCCGTTCTTCAAACTGACAACAACAACAACAGGTTAAATACAAGTTGGGATGAATTGCTTAAAGCTGAATTAGGTACCATATCACACCGTTATGTATCACACCATTTCTGGTTGTGTTTTCATGCAGATGGAAGAAGGGATGTTAACAGGAGGCTACAGAAGGATGGTAAGCTCAGTACATGCTTGGAGAAAAAGAGGCAGTTTGTAGCCTGTAGGACTATTAAAGGAGGAGAGGGAATGGGACATCTCTGTAGTGCCACCAATGCGGAGTTTACAGCTTTATTACCTACCCAGCACATGCACCTGCACATCTTGCCATGCCCACGTCCTAGGCGATCAAAGCCGTACCTTTTGCTGCTTTACAGATGTGCCTATCCAAATGGAAATCAGCAGCCAGTGAATAAGCATTCACAAGGTGGTGGTGGAGCCCATCTTGCGAAGATGTTTCAAGGGCTGAAGGTTTGCTCAAGAAACGTATTGCTACAAGCAGGTGTTTCACAATCTTTGCTTTAGGGAGTTTCTATGCGGTTCTGCCAGGTCCATGCTGCCTCGAACTGCATGTTAAAAGAAGTCAGCATAAGAGCAGCACAAGTATACATGCTGAATGCTGTTATCTTTACAATTTCTAGGAACATTGGTATGAATATGTGTCGACTTTTTGACTTTTCAATTTTTTTTTTTTTTTTTCTCCTGCAGACTTCCTGAACTGTAAATTTCCCCATCATAAGGAATTCTTAGCTGCAAGAGAAGAGCAGAGGCGCAGTGGCGTCCCATCCCATTCGTGTTTGCAGTCACTGTGAGATACGCAGTAACACTGCAGACCTGTAAGTAGTGCCAGCCCCATGCTGCACCTGATGGCACTTGGGCACAGCAGCCTCCTGCTGCACTCACAAAACAGGGCGAGTGCAGCAGCACCACAAAGACTGAGCAGGTTTCACTGTTGTCACCTCACCCACTTCTGTGCCAGGCAGGTGTGAGGACAGGATAGGAAAAGACGGCTGCTGTCGGTTTCCTTCAGCGCTGTGAACACAGTAACGCCTGCAATAGAGTATACAAGTAGTGTGCTTTGTGGTATTATTTATTTAGGAACTGTGAGTAACTACAGCCGTAGCGTTCTCATCTTTGCAATTCTGATGGTTTAACAAACAGGGAAAACATTAGCATATTTTTATTAAGGTACAAAATACACCCCATTGTTGCCTAAAACATTTTAAAACGTGAGAAAAGCTCTGTATGTTCTAAATCAGATTAAAAACCTTTCTGTATAAGGAATCGTGGCAATACTGTGTTTAGTATAACAAGAGTTCTTTATCAATGGAAAAGGAAAAGACATGCTGGCAATCTGAACTTAGCAACAAAGAATAAAGCAATTAAAAACCACTGTGTCATCCACATTAGTTGAGCTTTGAATGCAGAAGAGCAAATCATATGAAACACGTACACAACTCGGTAATATCAAACAACCTAAGGCTGATATTGTACACACCTGTAATAAAGTACACTGCCTACTTAACTGTGAGGACTTAAGGTATTCTTTTGAAGAGGTAACCTTTGAAATTGTTGCACTTTACACACAAAGTGGAAAAGAATCACTTTTGGAATGATACATAAATGTAAGAAAGACATGCTGCTTTTGGATTATGCATATCACCTTACAGCCTCTGATATTACCTCTGAACAGCAACAACAACAAAAAATAAAAAGTGCCAATACCGTGAAAGGAAAGCAAAGTTATTAAGTCTTGAGTGCGTTAACCATTTCTGAAAGAAAGCCTGGGCTTTGGGGTTTTCTGTTTCTTTTTGTTTTTTCTGCATTTTTGAAAAAGGCAACAGCCTTACTGGTGCAGGTTCTAGACAAAACAAGACAGTCAAGCTCATAGGGTACAAATAGGTCCTATATACGTTAAGATTCTTTGGAAACTGCTAAGTATAAAGGAGTTTGTAATCCAGATTACTATCTTTTTGGCTACTCCAAAAAATCTGCGGGAGTTTCCAGCTTATCATCAGTTGAAATCTGTTTTGCAATTGCCAAATAAATGCAAGTAAAATTTTAACTAACCTGGGATTCCATTCACACACCTGCATGTCAGAGCCATTCACTGACGGTGCCATAACCTATGTCTCAGAGCAGCATATATATAAACCAATAGGTCATTATTAAACTGACCAGAGAAAAAAAGAAAAAAGAAAAAAGAAAAAAAGAAAATCACCAAAACAAAACAGAAGATATTCTGTCTTTGTGCTTTCAGTCTGTTTCTTAAGCAGGCGTCTGTAAGCACCCTGACGTGCCGGGTTCTATAAGGGAAAGCTGACAGGGTACCATCAGCTGGTTAAGCACCAGGAGTACCTTAGCAAAGCCCACTGATGTTTCAGCTCAGCCAGCATTAGAGCTGCACCAACAGCAGGGCAGTAAATATCTTGGAACGATGTTTAAACCAGATGAGAAATGAACCGTGGCAGCACACAAATTGCAACACTGGCTGTCTCAGACCTTCCCTTATAGGAGGCACTGCTCTGGGAGCAGTTTCTTTGGACTGAAGTGATTCACTGCACGTCTGGCAAATGATTCCTTGTAAAGTAGACCTTAGGGAGCCCACTTAGCTGCAGTTTTGGCTGAGAAAATGATGGTATGGAGCAGTGAGCTCAGTAAACAGACCTTTTCTTTAAGAAGCTCAGAATATAATTGTAGACTTGTTTTCCATACGTTCTAATTTTAAAGATAGACTGGACAACTTACTCAATGACTTGCTTAAATGCTAGTAACTTAATTGCCTGCTGATTTCAATTAATGCCCGTACATAAAGCAAACAGGTATCAACTGATCATGCTGAAAAAACAACCCCTCAAAGACCTATGTATCACACAAGGTGCTTTTGTTAACTTGGTTTTCTGAGCCTTATAAGGAGAGTCTTTAAATATATTTTCTTCTTTTGTTTTTTTTTCTTTGAGCCTTGTTTCATTCTTCCTCCTCCTCTTCATCTTCTTCTCCTTCTCCCTCTTCTTTCTCTTTATCCATTGTTTCCACAAGGAGTTCTGCGGTGCACGTGGCTTCCCCAAGGCTGTTAACAGCTTTGCAGGTGTATTTGGCATCATCGTCCCCACATACTTCAGAAATAGTCAAAGAACAGTTCCCTTCCTCATCATAATCTATCTGGAAGTGACGGGACTCCTTGACAGGCTGATCATCTTTGAACCACATTACCTCAGGGTCAGGATAGCCTGCAATAGCGGAGAGAGACCAGCAATTGCAATAAATGAGTATTAACTCATCCGTCATTACTTTCAACTCCGATTCCACATCTGTGTATGGACATGCTGGTACAGAAATATTTCATTGAGTTTTATGTAAAATAAATGCAAATGACCTGAGGTCTTTTTTACTTTACGTTTGCCTGAAACAATCTTATTATGAAGAGCAAAAATGGAAGCTAGCTCTGAGGTACAAACTAGATACCACTTACAACTGCTTTTAAAGTGACTGGAGAAAGCTTTTCATACGTCTCGGTCGTCAGCCGGGATGGGACTCCTAATGGTGTATTTGAAGCTTCCCTTGTGCTACAGCTTCTGTGGAACCCGCAGTTCCCAATGCTGACGTTTAGCGTTTTGAGGGGACGGTGTCTGGGGCTACAACTGCAGTTCATTATCCTTCTCGGGCTGCTTTGTATCGGCGGGTCTGAACTTTCCTCCTCCCAGTCTGAGCCTTACACTCCAGCCTGTCCTGTAAGGTGACCGGGGCACTCCTGCTTCCCACTTCCCTTTGTTAGGTTAAGCAAGAGAGTCTGAGGAAAGCGTTTCAGTTATGCAGCTCTACAGGAGTTTCCGAGCCTTTTGTGAAGCAAATGGCTCTGCTGTACTCCAGCAGCCAGAGCAGGGCTGTACAGTCCATGCTGAAGAACAATCCCTTATACAGTACTCTTGGCTGCAGTAACAAACTGAAGGCTGTCTCAGCCAAGTTCTGCACTGTGATGGGAGGGTGGCTTTCTACCGAACAGAAATAAAGGGCCAGAATCCCTAATATACAGCAAACGTTACAGTGATGCACTGGAAAGTATGGACCGTGGCCATGTACATCCATCTATTTATTCCATGCAGTACTTAGGCACATACCCCTCACGCTGAGCATCCATCAGCAACAATAATCCATCCTCACATCTCCGCTGTGAGGTAGGAAACACAGGCAGTGAAAGAGATTAGGAGCACAGAAACAAACAAGCAGAAGGTCAGTGAGGCAGTTTCTGAACCTAATTTAAAGGTTAGATATTGTCTAACTTTTTACACATGCAGTATGGTGCTAACGGTATCCATTTTAACGGCTCTTCTCTTCCTCATATCCAGTTTTCATTGACAGCTGTGACACAGAAACCTCGATCTCACTGCAGCAGAAATGCTCACAGGATCTGCCTTCAGACTGCAAGGCTGGCCAAGCTAAGCTCTTTCAGTGACTGCTTGGAAACTTACTCTATCTGCATATTCCAGGCTGAATTTTCTTTCTTGATCTTGCAAATGAAAAAAAAATAAAATCACACAGTATTTGCTAGATGTGACTTTTGCCACCAGCACAGTGACATTATCATCACTACTTCTGCAAATGTAGTTAGGGATTTCTTTACCTTTACCACAATGCATGCACGATTTAAAGTGATCTCGAGGGCATCTGAGACCAGTCAGTCATTTCAGACAATGACCCCTTTTTGTTCTTAGTTTCTGGTAAGCAGTCTTTGCAGTCTTTATGAGTGTACTTTTGCAACCTGTGGTATTACACTGCATCTTGTTTTTATTGCTTCCACCCTCAAAAATCATCTTGCTTTTCCCACTTGGTGTTCTGAATTAGTGACTCACACAGTGACTCTACGAGGCTGCTGTTCTATGGCAAGCACAGAACAAGCCCATGCTGCTCCAAAGTTCTATTACTGCAAAACATCCATGCTGTGACATGCAGATATTGGTGAAGAAAAATGACACCAACACAACAATTAAAAAGAAAGAAAAGAAGAAAAAAAAAAGAGCTAGGTTACAGCACAGTGCAGAACAGTGGCAGGAAAAGAAAGAAAGAAATAATGCTTATTCAGTGTACCTTCGATTTTGCAGTCAAACCTAGCAGCACTTCCTTCCACAACCTCCATGTCAAGGATTGTTTTAGTAAAATATGGCTTTACGTGGGGCTTTTCTTCAGCCACTTCTTCAAGGAAAGCATCTGGAGAAGAGTGAAAATATTGTTGTTTTACGGTTTTTTAGGTCATATTCTCAAAAAACGTATTTCATTTATTTTTAACCAGGCAGTAATGAAAGCTGCTTTTATTTCATTTCACTTAATTCTTTGGAGCTGATGGGACAGAGAGGACGTGAGCTGCACAGCTGTGTGCCAGTCTGTCACAGCAGCACAAATATTCAGACCATAAATAGAATGAAATCAACATGCAGGCCACTGTGCTATGAATAACCTTTAATTTTTCCTTGAATTTGTTTGTAATCAAGATCAGACTTCTGCTGGTCTGAGGGGAAAACCGCTTCAGCTCGGATCAGCCTACGTGGGTACATCAGAATGACTTGCAGGATCTTCAGAAGTGTCAAACATCTGCACTTCTGATTGAAATGCACCACAAATCCACACTTCTAATGGGAACACAGGGAAATAATGTGGACACTTTATTTAAAAACTTCTATCTGAGTACCATGGTTCACCCATCGTACAGCTCTTGGTAACAGCAAGTGTTAATGCTTCACTGCTTGCTCGCTCTCATGAGGAGCTCATACATCACTGCAAGTTTTGTATAAACATGCATTCCCAAACTGATACAGCGTGCAGCTGAAAAATCTGCCTTAATTCTTTGCCTTTAAAAAGAAAACAGTTTGCTTCCACTACTTAGGCTGGGGAATTTAGAGTATCAGAATATGAGAACAATGACTTTTTGATAGATTTCTTTAAAAGAAAAAAAGAAACATAATAACAGAGACAGTGTAGAAATAACCAACTCAACAATCAGTCTCTTCTAGCGTTTTGCTAAGAGTTTTCCTAAGGTTCCTGAAGAGGTAAAAATGAATTGCAGCGAAGTTCCTTACCTTCATTCTCTACTTTGTCTGCATTTATCGGGCTGGTAGGCGAGCTCCCAGAGGCCTTCCTCCCACTCATACCAGAAATCATTGCCATGGATGACAGTCTTCCTATTGCTCGGACAGCATGGCCTGTTTTCTAAGACATAACACAAAAGGCTTCTGATCAATCCAATCCAAAAGGCATGTGATTTTCTGTGACAATGGTGCTTCGTACAAATTAGCTGGGATCTCTGCAAACCGCGCTGGAATTGTTGGAGAAACTGCTTATATATAGCTCTGATGTTTTAGGAGAGACAGAGCAGGCTGGTCTGAATTACCAAATTTAGTTGCAGATATAAACTTCCCCTGATGAACTCATACCTAAATGAATGTCTCTGTTAGCTGAGGATAAGAAGCGCTGTGCAAGAGGGGAGCCAGCAAGAAAGCTATGCACTGTTTAACTGCAACTTAGCTCTGGTGGTGGATGGGTTTCTCGATAGCCTTATGGGCTGGACTGAGAATGAATAAGCAGCTAATATGAAACGAATGAGAAAGTACCATCTGCATGATGGAAGCAGACCTCTGACAGGCTCAAGAATCTACTGCCAGGGTACTAAAATACACTCAAACCACAGTGCCTGTAGTACAGACACGTGTGTTTTGTACAGCTTGCATGATCTCCTAAGAAACACTTAAAATAGAACCTAATGGGAAATACAAGGTTGATTTAACATAAGTGAGTATTCTGTAGGCTACTAAAAAGCTGGATCCAGGATTTTATGTCTCAGCTACTCTAACTATCAGAATGGCAGAGATGGACTGAGAATAACAGCTCCAGCATTAAGAAACAAGAAGATACGGAGAAAAAAAACACATGAAATAAAATTATTAAACCAACGTGACAGTCCCAAAAAAAGCTGAGTGCCTCTACAGGACAGGACTTGGGTAGTTCAGTTCAGGTTTGTTAAGGATAACAAAAACCCCTCAGCAGTGCAGGGAGGAAGGAGTCAGAACCCCACAAGAGGCAAATCTATGCTTGGACTCATCTGCCTGTAGCAGTGGAACAGTCGCATTACACGCATGGCACAGCCTCCCCCTGCTCACCCTGGACACCCACACCGCTGTGCTGCACTCACGCACAGCCCACATGGGAGTTTCCCTTGCAGAAACTGCCTGGCACGGCTTATTTCTTGGAATCACAAACATTAGAAATACAGAGACTTATTAGGATAACAAGCCCACTGGTACATCCTCTTCATTACCTGCCATTTTCTTCTGGCCATATATTTCTTCATCCTATCTTTGGAAAGTTTTTTGGCTTCCATGTTTTTGGTGTCTTTTTGCAGCCATGGGTGCTGAAGACATTGAGTACAATTTAAGCGACTCCTGTTTTTATATAAAAAGACCAGTCAGTGTTGCCATTAATGACAGCTGCTTTAGCATTATTTCCCTCTCTCTTTTCTCAAAGCTGATCTTTCTGTTTCCTAAATTTAGCAGCACAGATCACATGGCACTGCTTTCCCAGCCATGCTTACTTCCCAAGCTCACTTTCTCAATTTCTGGATTTCTTTTTTTTTTTTTTGAGAGAGAGAGAGCTGTGCATTTTCAAGTGTGACCAAAACATTATAAAACAGAGCATGAAAAGCCATATGCTTTATGCATGCAGCACATACAACAGAGCCACAATGGCGATGATGCAGCTACCTCGCGCCTGCAGAACCCTGTCCCAGATCTCTCCCTCACTTCTAGAATTTTCCCCATTTCCACCACATAATAGCCTCCCTTCCATACAGCACCAAGCATGTAATAAAACAGCAGTGTCCAAATCTCTGGTTGCACCACACCCATTCTCCACTTTGTGATCACAGAATCATAAAGGTTTGAAAAGACCTCTAAGATCATCCAGTCCTACCATCAGCCCACCCCCACTGACCACGTCCCTCACTGCTACAGCTCCACAGTTCATGGACATCTCCAGGGACAGTGACTCTGTTGCTTCCCTGTGCATGCACACCCCGTAGACCTCTGCTCTCAATCAATCCCATTGAAACTCATTGCAAGAAGAAGGCATTCTTGCTTTGTTCAGTCTGCTGTAAGCAGGGTTTCCCACTCTATTTTTTTTCTTGTCCAACTGCTAGATTTGTACTGTGGTACTTGGAGGCACCACATCCAAAAAGCCACAAAAGGAAACAGACCTAGCGAAACTGCAGCCCATTCAGATCAATGCAGAATACTGATGCAGCAATCTGTAGTTCTTACGTGGTGGCCACACTGCAGCAAAGGCACAGTGGGCACACAGAGCCTCAGGACCCACCCAGCCTGAGGGAAAGCAAAAGCAGACAGTGCGGGTGATTAAAATAAGCACTCCATTCAGCCCCTGCACTGTGAAATAAACGCCAGCTGCACGCAGGAGAAGGGCACGCAGAGCTCCTTATAAAGTATTGCCAGAGGTGCCTGCGGCGATGCAGCAGTTTGCAGCAGGGGAAACAAGACTGGCAAGTTTGGCTAAATGCAAACATAGAGAGTGTATCAAGTCCAACTGCTTTACTTCATGTCTTTCTTCAGTAGATTGCTGATAAAGTCCTTGGCATCATCAGAGATTTCATCAAAAGCCTCATCGTCGAAGTCCCACGTGGCCGAGGTGACATTGGCCAGGGTCTCGTTGTCGTTGTCTCCCATGAAGGGAGAAAGCCCGCTGACCCTGGGGTAGAACAGACAGATGGACACAAGGCAAACAGCGTCAGTTTGCGAACGGAATTAGATTAGTGTGCGACATCCCCTATGTCCTGCAGGTCTGTGTCAGTCAAAGCTTACTACAAAAAAAAACACACAAAAAACTCAAAGTTAACTACAGCTGGGGATACAGGTATGGGGAAGGGACCTGATATTTTACTGCAAAGCTGAGAGGAATGATTTTGCTCTTTCTTTCTCACTTCCCAAGACTTCTGAGGAGTGAAGCAGCACGAGGTGAAAATGGAGACTGAAATGACTTGTGTTGTTCTGCATAAATAATATTGCCATCTTCACACCAAAGTCAGTTGGTAGCTTTTGTGTGCGAGTGTGCATTCACAGTGCCTTTCCTACCTTTAGCATCAAACCAAGTGTTTTGTACATTTTATTCCATTTACTTCTGTAGAGAGAGCCTGGGAAGAAAGGTGCAGCATGAAATAATGATATTCCCAGGACTACTTTGTAAACAAAATCACACACCTCTCTCTCCCCGAGTTATACTGCCAGATAAAACAGACCTACTTCACAGCAGGCTGTAAAGCTGAGCAGATGCATCCAGAAGTAGTTTGGTCTTTACATTCTCAATCAGTCATGATGGTGCTTGAAATGGAGATCATACTCTTTTATAGCATAAGTTGAGCTTTCCAGGCTTTTAACTCAGTATAACTGATAAATGGCAAGTGAAAGGCAATTACAGAACATCACGGTCTCATTTCTGCAGTGTATGTTTCTGTAGCTGAGCTGTGTCATTCATTATACTGTACCTTTGTGCAGCCAGATTCTTCTGATATCTGTCTAGATCAGCCTGTCAGTGAACACCTTCATACGAAAGGCTGGTTTATTCCTTGAAACTGCAAGTTGGACAGTTGCCCATGTCTCCATCCTGGCATGCAATCTGCCCGATAACCTATTCTCAGTCACATTTTGTGGACTTTATTTCCTTTCTCTGTACAACCATGTTAACTGTTCTCTTAAACAATCAATACATTTCAATAGTAATATATTTTTTTTTAATTTGGAAAATTAAGTGGGCATTATTAGGGTTCTGGAAATATTATATGGAAAAATATTGTGATGCTTCTGAATATTACAGAAGAGATTGGTAAGAAAGGAGATTGGGAACAAATAAAGTTAGCGACTAGATGAATAATGTTAGTATAATCCCCTGCTAAGCTGTTTTGCTACTCTTTTGTTACTAATTACATTCAAAATCTCATCCAGATTTTTTTCCTAAGGATTTTACTTCCCTAAGCCAAGCAGAAAGATGCATTCTTTGAAGTTGCAGGCAGGGCAGATATGAAATCTTTTACCATTTCTGGAAGTTGTGTGCAGTGCAGCAAAGTGCAGAACCCTGCACGTATACCTCAGAAATTTGCTAGTAATAATACATGAGGATGAAGATAAAAGGTTGCTTTCTTCTCAGGCAGAAGGTAAATCACATCAGAAGGCATCTTCTGTTTTATTTTTCAGTATCTAGGGTGCATTCAAATACAACAGTGAAGCCTGCCTTTATAACTGTATAAGGTGGCATAAATTTATGCACATATCATAGGCACGAATTGCAGAAAGCAGAAAGATTAATACACACACACGAAAGTACTCCAATAAAAGAACCTACTTTACTGTAACCGTTCTCTGACTTTGACACAGTTTACTGGAAGAGACACATGTTATACCTGACAGCACTGCAGAGCTGCTGCAGCCACCACAGAACGAGGGACTCTGCTCTGCCCTCATGCACATCAGCAGCCGTGGGCAGGTGCGTTGCTGATGCAAAAACTCCTTCCTAGAATCCACAAAGCCCTCCTGCAGAGCCTTACAGCTACCCCCACTACAATATTTAAGCACTTTCCTATTAACAACAACAAATATTCTCTTTCTGTAATGTTTTAGGAGGTGAAAAGCTCTCATCCGTATCACCATTCTTACAGGTCTGATTTCTAAGTTGTCTCTTTTGTGACTATGTAGCAAGCACAATAGCCTCTCAACCAATTCAGTGGCTTACCAAAAGGCTCACATTTTATACTAACAAAAGCTCTGTGAAATATTTATTTAATTCACCATCAATTTAGGAGATGCTCTTCATGCTGCTAAACTTCCAGAGGAAACACTTGGGTAGCCAGAGCAAAACCAATCCCACTTTGTCGAAGGATAGCAAATGTGACCTTTGCATAGTATTACCACAAATAGTATTATGCAGCTCTTGTGCTGTAATAATAGTTTGGCCCATGTCCAGAGGTTAAAGCTGCTTATTGAGAGATCACTCCCATGCTGCAGAGACTGCTACAGATGGTGCCCATTGCTCCACACTGATATTGCAGGTGCGGGGTCTGGAGAGACATGTAGCTTTCTGGGCAAAGGGACGGCATGTCACACACAGCTTTTGACAGATGAGGGATAAATAGGAGGAGATTAGAGTGGTAAAAAATAGTTGGGTTGCTTTAGTTGGCTTTATTTTATTTAATTTATTTATTTTTTTAAAGAAGAATTTCACAACAGGATTATCTGCTATAATCTTATCTGCTTTCATAGGATCAAACCACTCCACGCATTTGTTTAATTACCTGACTGGTACCCATTAATCTGCCATTTCCAAACACCGCTGTAACAGTGCCTCTTCAAAGGCTTCAGTGAACGTATTTTTGCATTTCTGAATGTGCTGTTGTAAATTTATAAGCTGAAAATAACCTTGTCAGTCCACCACAGTTTTACATTGTGAATCAGTTGCTTTGTCATGAAAATACCTGTAAGAAGAACTGGATCCTTGTGTATAGTCAGAAAGCAAAAGAAAAACCAGCCCAGAAACTTATGCAGGTTATACTCAGAAATTCTTTTCTTTATCACAGATCTCACTGACCTAAGTCTTGGTTGTTCATTTCTTAATAGCCATTTAAAGTAATAATGGCTGAGCAACTCTTTTGACAGATTATGGAAACAATTTCCTTTTGGAATGCTGAAGCTAAGTGATAAAGATGAGCTACCTCTCCAGAAAATTAATACTGAGCTTACACTGTGAAGCTACTCTTAGACAAGAAGCAAGATGTTTACTGAAAACATTTTTCCAGCTACTTAAGCAGGCATCTTCCTGGCATGTTGGAACCATTTGTTTAGAAAGTCTTTCACGGTTTCCACTTCTAAATAAAGAAGAAAGATATTTTATTCTCAAGGCAACCCTTAGCATTTATTTGCCTGTTCTAACGAAACTCTGGCTGCACATATAGAAATGCCAAGATCAGAAGGGTCCAATGTGGTCCCCAGTCACCAGTGCCTACGTAACAATAACCACAGCTTTTCACTTGGGAGCCTTTGTGCCAGAACTGTCTCCAACCCAGGAAAGATGGGCTTGCTGCATGTCTCGTAAAATGGTGCTCTGAGCACTACTCTGCAAGAAGAGTTTCCAACAGCAACTGATTTGTTCTGACACCAAGCTCCTGCCTACAGTTTTTGCATTGCAGTAACAGTGAAAAAAGTAACAATTTTCAGTATGAAGAGTTACCTCTGCCTTGTGGCAGGTTATGCCACATAAGCCCATTTATGCAGAGGTGATAATGGCTGCACCCTGGAGATCATGGAGTAGTTGAATGCTTTTACAAATAAAGCTTACAATAGATTCATTTGTTGGAGATGTGCATCCGCTGTACTAAACAACCACCTCCTTAGAGCAGGGCTGACTCACTCCTACACTGGTGATTGCAAGGAAGAAATGGACAACTGATGCCCACGTAAAGGAACACAGCTCATTGCTGAAGCCATGCCAGTACTCTGGCATCCGTGTTTTACATGCTCAGTGGATTAGTGTGGAATCACACTTTGCCAGTGCTGCTGACCAAATAATTCATTTTCTTTTGAGCGTTAGACTTGGCATTAAAGGCCTCTTAGCTTGCTTTGTTGAAGAAAAAAAGAATGCTCTCTTATCTTTATATTAACAAGGCTTAAATTTTTAATATAGTATAGAGCCAAGTGTAAGACAGCAAAGGCATCGAAGCCCTGAGTATGCACACTCAAAAGATGAAGGATGCTAAAAGGTCTTTCAACTGACCTAACTGCTGAACAACAGAGGAAAAGGAGCAGCGATGAATTAGACAGTAAATGAAAATGAAAGGGAATGTCTGAAGAATCAGGGTATGTATCGCTAGGCAGACAATGAACTTGTATTAGTTAGATTCCAAGGTGACAGAAGGAAAAGTGCTATCTTCTGTCAGTGTGAATACAGAGCTGAGATCTTTGGCTGAAATCTGGGTAGAAAAAAATAAAATTTAGAAATTGTTTCAGGTTAATAAATATTAGAAGCACTGGCTATCCAAATGGATCACTGGAAAGAACTGGAAATAGAAAAGTCACAAACAAGTATTTCTGCCTGGACTAAATTGGACAGAAAGAGCTGGAAAGAATTCAGGAGGTTTTAACCTTCATTAGATAAAGGTTACAGCAAACGCAAAAAGAAACACTGAAATAGACATAAATGGAGATGATATACACAAGCTATAATATTTGTGGCCTGTTACTTCAAAGGCAATAGATCAACTTAAGTATGTGGAACAGTACTGTGATGCAGAACAGGACAGAGAGCAAGATAAAAGTGGAAGATAAAAAGCATGAGGTGGAGAATACAAACAGGGAAATTTAAGGAAGAATAGAGAGTGATGAAGAGATGGGACTGAATCAGTTATCCAAAAAGATTAAAAGGATTTAGTTTGTGGCTTAGAAATGTGGAAAGGATACTCGTGAGCTGTAGGATGGAATTAAGTAAATCATGCTGTAAGGGAGATACGCAGCAGAGTGCAATACCTGTACTTCTGTCTGTATGGCAGGAGAGAGGTTTACCTGAAGGGTTTTGGCGGAATGACTTCACCCTGTTTCTTACTTGAGGAAACATCCCACCTAATAATTATTCTGTAGGGAAGACCCTTCACCCACAGAGATCTCTTAAGTAGCTCTTAAGCTCTGCTGCACCTGGGCTGTTTGTTGGTTGTGCAGGGCATACTGGAAGCATGTTTCTCTCTAGGCAGGTTGCCTCCCTCTCAACTGTCCCAAATCCTATCATGAAAGAGATGCTGGCAAGTCTCTCAGCGTTCCCTGCAACTTCACTTAAAGCATGTGCTGGGCACAGCAACTCTGGGCCATCAGCTGTCTGGAGCAGCCTTGTGCTTATGTCCAGTGCCACTGCAGCGCTCAACTCTTCTTTCATGATCTGACTCACCACATCAGCAAGAGAGGGCACAAATGCTGAGGTATGAGCACAGCGATGGTACGGGAGGCAGACACCACGTGAGCGAGTCTTAGAGTTCATACATGAGATTTGGCAGTTCTGAGCATGCAATCAAAACAGGAAAGCAGAGTTACAGTTAATGAGAGATCCAATTCTCAATGACTTTTATTTGCATTCTGTAATGATGATGTGATGGTCCCTTTTGGATAATGGCTCTGAGTTGAAAGACGGCAAAAATAGCTGGGCTTTAAGGAAGTGAAGACAGACTGGGAGCCTGTCCCTCCGGGTGGGGAGGGAAAGTCCAAGTGATGACTCAGCTCCTCACAGCTCTCCCCAACCACTATTACTTTGTTCTTATGGCAAGAAAGACAAAAGCTGATTAGTACTGCTAATCGTTATTGTGGCAATAGTTTATGCATGAAAAAGGAGATTTTCATTGCATTTGGGTAATGTAAGTTTACCCTCATGAGGATTTAAATGAGCTTAAAGAGATCTTTACAAACAAGTTATTTCGTGAAGTATTTCACAAGGCATATCAGATCAGATGCAACACCTCTCCAATCCCACCAGCATACAAATTTCTTCACTTCTGATGGCACAGAGGAACTGGGAAGAAACATTTCTGCCCCTGCCAGCAGACTGATCTTTGGCAAGACATTTCACAATTGTTTCACCTGTTCCCTTCACCCTATGATGTTGACGACATGACCAGTGTGCACTGTATGGGAGCAGAAGCCTTGGCTTGGTTTCCCTTGGGAACACACACAACTGCCATTGCCAACTTTTGCCATGCATACCTGACATTTCTCAAAAGAAATAGCCTGCTGATATTTCAAGCACACAAAAACTCATCGTATACTTCGGTTAGAAACCTCAAATATGTTTGTCTTATTTGAATAGTTTGTTTCTTAACGTGTAAAAGGCCTCTAGAGGGCAATGCAGCATAGATTTCACTGGTGATTTTTTCGTTGCTGCACAGGCAGTTTGAGATCTCCACACCACTCTTCTAGTTCTCGGTAACACAGGAGACCTCAGAAGTTAGAGAAATAAATGTATTTGTCTTCTGAGTACAGCTTGTGTGGTCTAAATTATTTGAACTACGGGGTGATCCAAATGAGCTTTCAAGATCCAGAAAAAAAATGCTGGTACTAAATGGAAAATGAAGGTCCTGTAAACAAACTGGCAGAGCAAAGTGACCTTGAAGAGTATAGCACACTTCACATATGCAACAGAAGATAACAGAAGTATTCGTCTTGGCTGGGAATAAGAGAGATAATGCAGTAGCTTTTGCACAGGACGAGGAAGAAAATGATGTTGCTTAGTCTGGAAATGAGGAGGATATGAGAACAAGAATAGGCTGACAAGTAAGAGTGAGCAGAGATGAGGGGAAAACCTCCACATCACCAGGTGTCAAGGATGAGGCCAGGCAGGGAGAAGAGGGTTCTTCCAGAAAAGAAAGCAAGTTACTGACAGAAGCCTGGTAAGAAAACAAGTGAAAAGAAGATCTTCTACTTACTTGCTATTGAAACTGCAGTGAGGGAAAAACAACCACACTCCAGACTGAGTTTCATCTCATTCATTTATGTAGCATCACATTTGCAAAGTCACAGTAGGAAGAAGATTGATTGCTGTTCTAGGCATGAGACCTGGGAGGTGTTATTTCCACAGACATTTCTCTAAACCCACTGAAGTGCATAATGACATGTTGTCAACATAAAGACTGCACCAAGTACCACAATGCGTAACCAGGAGCTGCAGCCAACTGTTCTTTAAAATATGTCCATGAGGTTGATCCATGCTGCTTTTAAAATGAATTTATTCAGTGGTTTGCACTTAATAATAAATCAAAACGCACTGTGAACAGATACAGTAACGCTGGGATATTTTAGTCTGTCCCGTGGGAGATGTAATCTGAATGGAAAGACCTCAGAATTACACAAAAATTTTCTCTCTTGAGAATAAAAGAATGAGAAGATGAGTTACAAGTACACGCCCAAACATGTTACTTAAACAGCTGGGAAGGAAAAACACTTTGAAATCAATAATTAAATACGATCGCATTGGCTTTTAAATGAGAAATGCGGTTGGTTTGTGATGTAAGATGTATAACACTAAATGGCTAAATTTCTACATCTGCTAATTCTGTAGTTCACTGCTTCAGAGACCAGAGATATTTTATTAACCATGCTGGAGCTTTTAAATGTAATATAAAAGGCCTGAAATGTGGAGAACACCCATAAGCTGGTGGAAATTTCATATGTTCAGAAACTGTTGGGATTGCGATCAAGAATAGCGAAGATACTCACAGGATGTAGCAGATGACTCCTATACTCCACATATCTGTTTCGTATCCAATAGGTTCATAGTTTATAACTTCTGGAGCCACAAACTCAGGTGTCCCAAAGAGAACTTTGAGAGAACCTGCACTTTCTGTGAAAGATGAAAGAGAAAACCATTAATTGCCACATTTAAATTTTTAAAAACGATTATTCTCCAAGAACAGAAAAAAACAAAACAGTTTTTGCACATATGCTTGTGGTATTGTTAACGATTCTAATCAGAAAAACTAAATCATGAGTGAGCTGCTATTTTCTTAGCTGGAACGTAAATAATAATTATAAAAAAGGGAGTTATATATTAAGCATCCTCTAACACACAACATGGTGCAAGACACAAAAGAAGGAGGTTGTATTGCAAAGAGTTCACACAGTTTCACAAGAGGATTTCAGGATTCCAGGGTCAGAAAAGGGTTTTAACAAATTGTCTAAGATTTTTAAAGCTTAGGGATCTGCATGTTATGGCAGAAATACAGCAATGATAACATTATAATAAGAAATAATTATTTTATTATAACATATTTTTATAGCTCAAACAGGAAATAGAATTAATGTTGGGTTGCACACCTTTTAACTGAAGCAGCACATTTTCATTAATGCTCATTTCAAATAAAATGGGAAGAAGAAGAAAAGAATAAGCAAGTACGGGCAGGAAGGAAGCTGAAAAGAATACAGCAGGGGTTGGGAAAAAAATCACTTTCAATTAAAAAAAATGTTTTCTAGAAGTAGAAAAATCTCAGGAAATAAATTGTTTCTGACTTGAGGCAAGCTTGGATTTGGGTTAAGAAACTCATGTCCAGTCTGCACATGTACTTGAATAATCAGCCTTAAGTGAGATCCATTATGTTGCGTTTATCTCATGTGCAAGAGGAGCATCTAGATGAGGCACTGTACAATGACAGAGGGGAACCATTCCTCTCCCAAAGAGATTACCATCTACACAAAGCAGATATGTATGGGAAGAAAGGCAGATGTAACAGATTCCAGTCCTGCATCTGTTCAGGTATCCACACATACAGAGATTTGCAGCTTGGCCATCAAGAGAAAAGCTTGAAAAAAAAACCCCACCAAATAAATCATGGGTCAAAGTTTTGAGAAGACTCCCCTAAAAGCTACTTGCCCACAATTCTGAATCATGAGAGAAATTTTTGTTGACCTGAACTCCCATTACCACACTTTTCAACATAATCATACAAACAAGCTGCTACCTTTTCAAGTTATGTAAATTCCCAACACACAAAATGAAAATTGAAGGATATTGAGGGGTTAATGACTTCCCTACAGACTAAGCAGCACACTTGCAGCAAATTTAAGCACAACTACAGTGAATTATTCACAGTTGCACCAGTTCCCCATTGTAAATGCTGTGACGATAGAAAATTCATTGTGGAAACCTCATTTTCACATGCTACCTCTGCTTTAAGAAGCCTCTATCTACAGAGGCAGGTCATTTCTGAGATGGAAACAGCGAGAAGGAAACTGCCTTGTTCCCTGCATGCAAGTTCACCAACACCGAGATCCTTCCTGCTGGCTGACTGGCCTTCAAAATAGCTTTTTTACACCAAAAGGCAGATCCTTTTGTTCTGTACCCAACCTAAACTGATTTAGCTAAGAACCAGGCCGATATATTGTATTCTCTCTATATTGTCAACGAGAGATTGCCCTTCCAAGCTCAAACAGGAAGCCTGAGATACTGTTTTCATCACTGCTTTCTTTCTAAGGTCAGCATCCACATGTATTTACAATAGTACTTATGAAAAAGTACCAAAATTTGTCACAAAGCACCCATTTTTCTAAAAGCTTCATCACAATCGTCTGAACCTCAGGCTCAGATGTTTCACATCCAAGTTTGGAAGCTTCTCTGTGCACTGTGTAAACTACCACGAGCCAGCGTGTATGCAGAAGGCTGGTGTACTAAATGTGCTGCCCATGGATCACATAAATGTTTTTTGAAAGCATGGCATTTGAGTGCAAGCATACAATGTGAAAGAACTGATACAGCATTTTGTGCATATAAAAGAAAAAAAGAAAAAAGACCTTTCCAGGGCAATAATATGTCAGTTCTTTACCCAGATGTTTACGAGCCTGGTACACAAGTAGGATCTGTGTTTGGATATCATTCAGTTCAGACAGAAAGTTGACGGGCTCCCGACACAGTATATCATCAGCTGATTAATAAAAAAATCTTTACAGTACTCAAAAACCATTCTCTTCCCCTCAAGAAGTTTATCTTGAACGATTTTCTACATGTGTTCCTCGGCACACCAAAAAAGGTCAGGAAAATATCCCACTGCAGTTTGGTATTTCCTGACAGTAGAAGAGAACTAATTAGCAGCAGAAAACAGAGCAGAAGCAGCTGATCCTATTTTCTTTTAAACTGAAAGAAACATGGAATATTTGAAGCCATTCACTCACATTATTACAAAAAATTACAAATAAATCTCAGTTAGCTGAAATGCAAAATCGGTCACTGTTCCCTTTGGCAGTTCCTTGGCTGAGTGCTGTCTGCTGCCTCGGGGTATGGTGGGAGTACAAGGGCTCCTAATCCCACGTCTGCCAGACCAAAGTGAATTGGACAGTCAATTCCAAAATCACAAAGCTTGAAGGAACACAAGTGAAGGAATGTGCTGTCAGTGCACCATGTAGCACAGCTGGCAAAAAGAGGCCACTTGTGCAGGATGGCAGGCTATGAAAGAAACAGCAAGAACTTTGCAAGAAAGAGTAACATATTAAGCCAGATGAACATACAGTATTGTAAAATCGAAATCAGGTTCAGTGCTCATAAGTCTCAACCTTCTATATATTAAACAAAAAAAAAATAATTATAGATAGGTTGGAGATTTGCTATACAGGACATAATTATAGCAGCTCACCAACCAGGGTCTACTGTGCAGCATACAATAATGCCACTACATTACCAGAAAAATGGAAAGCTTAATGGGTGTGAACAGACTGCTGACAGTAGGATCTTCCTCTTGCTAAATGCGAGTTTAACTGTGGTTTCACATTATTAAAGTAGCTGAAGAAGTTTCTATAAAAACACCTTCTGTGGCTACATGCATATCTCCTGTTGATGAAACCTGCTGGAATACCTGCAGATGAAGTCTTTCACATGTCTGATAACAAAACCCTTACCAACACAAATCAGTTCTCCTGCTTCCCTAACAAGAGCAAGACCCAGCTTGTGCTCCCAGAAAACCATGGGCTCCATGCTGATGAAGGAACAGAATTGGCACTGCTCTATTTTAATGAATGGAATAAACACCTTTTTCTCTGAATTCAGTGTCCATGTTACTGAGATTCATGTAATGCCCTTTTGGAATTCCATCACCTGAAAATCTGATGAGTAGATTTGTCTCCTGTATTCATTCAATGCACCATTTTTGGTTTGTTTTAGTAAAGATACATTCTTGGGCATCTATTATTTTTAATTATCAAAAGAACTGGGTTGAGCAGCAGGTAGGCAGACAACAAAAAGCAGAAGGCTGTAATTTCAAACTCCACTGTTACAATAATAATTGTTCTGTTTTATAATAAGCACTAAATATAATTTTGACTAAAGAGGGAAGGAGGGAAAGTTACTACTAAGAATCTATCTGTGGGCCTCCTCATCTAGATAGCAGCAATGCATGTGAACTGTCTGAATCAAATGAATGGCAAATGAGTGAGAAATCTCAGTTCACAATTCATAGAATCACAGAATCACTGAGGTTAGAAAAGACCTCTAAGACCATCAAGTCTTTTAGCTTTCTAGAGCTGAGGTGACACTGATGGAGGAACCCTCCAAGGCCTTGCACTTTTAAATTGCAGATCATGTTGAAAAACTTACTCCAGAACGAATGATAAGAAGCTGCTGAAAGCAGCTTTGGAAGAGAAGATGATTGTCAAATGGGCCTTTTTTTTCTTTCTTTTCAATTCTGTTAGGCTATTTTTAAGTAGTGACAATTTATTAATTGTTTTGAGCCCAACCTAAACACAGCTTTTTTATGGCATTCCTCACATATTTAACATAAACAACAATGTGCTGCTGGTTAGGATGGGAAGTTGTAACACTAATGGTGAAGTGTAAATTGAATGCAACTGTCCATATTCAAAAGTCTTTGAGAGCATCACTTTAAAGTCTGCTTTAAAAAAGTCTCAAGTATTTGTAATTTTCATGGGATTCAGGTTTCATTCTATTACTTATAGTCAGAAAGTTTTACAGTTTCCTAGAGTAAATGTAAATATCTGTTCATGTTAGTACTACTATATATTTCACCACGTAACCTACAGTTATACTCCTGGCCACAGAAGCAAATAGTTGCTTTGTAAACACTTCACTACCAACTCCTTTTGAAGATGAGGAGCTCCTGTCTCTTTCTGGAACATCTTATTTTCCCTTTTTATATTTTTTTCCTAAAACCATTCTTACTTATATGAAAAATGTCTGTTTACTCTTTTATACAGAAGAATATAATATTGATATAATATTAAATTACTGTTTTTCCTGCTCTTTTCCCCATGCCATACTGAAGTAGACAGAAAAGTTATTACCTAATCTTCTTGCAAGTCCGAAGTCAATGAGTTTAATACTTGTACCAGTCTTGTTGACACACATAATATTTTCTGGCTTCAAATCCAAATGGACAATACCCTGCTTATGGATGTACTCAACTCCTGCTGAAATCTGTCTCATATATTTAATGCATTCTCTCTCTGTCAGTTCAAAGTCTTCATCAATGATTCGTTCAAAGAGTTCTCCTCCTGAAACCCTATGAAAGACAAAGAAAAAAAAAGAAAAGGACTTCTGTAGCCTTTTCATTTCCTTCACACAAATGCAAATAATTAAAGCATTCCTTCAGGATGCAATCCGTATTTTTTTCATAGCATTACCTGAACACACAACTGTTACACAGGAAGACTCACCTCTCGTGTATAGCATAAGACAATAGGTTTTGCTATTCTGAAGTCTTTTTTTTCCCAGGTCAGGACTGTGAAACAGCCACATTATTGTCCCAGCCCGCAAGGAGATAGCTGGGTTTACATCTTGCCTCTAGCATGCAGCCTCTTGCACCAGGCCCTAAGGTGTGTGCAAAGTGGTTGCCACCCAACTGACATAATTATTACTTGTAATATAAATTACTGCTTGTAATACCATCCCATACTCCAAACTTATGCTTCTCACTGCTCCCATTTCTACACAAGTGCAGATAATATCTTTTAGAAATAAAGTAAACTACAGTATAGGATATGAGGAGAAAAAAGTGTGGATCAAGAGTGTGATATCAAAGTATAGGATGGGTTGCAGAAAAGGAAAACAAAACTTCTAGTGATTAACAAAAAGGAGTTTGGGAAGAAGAGACACAGAGGGTGCCAAAGAATGTCTGACTAGGGAAGAATTAAAATGATATGGTTAATTGGAATGCAAAGCTCAAAGGGTAAATAACTGACCCAAGTGAGCTCAGTGGGAATTTCCCCTTAGCTATGGCAGGGCAAGGATATATCCCACAACTCTTTCAGTGCAGGTATTTCCAGCTGAGCCATTGTAACACTCCTTGTAAGTCAACTCCATGTTTATGCTCATTTAAGATGTTAAATAAGAGGTCTTCACAGGGTAGAAACTCAGAACTGTTTGTGGAATGAAAGTGGCACATTTCACCCAGATTTAGTGAAACAAAATGCAAGGGCATTTTTATTTATTTATTTATTTTTAATTCTGAGTAATCACTCCACTGGTTCATCATCTGCTCATGTCCAAAGATGGGAAATACTTTTTTTTTTATTTTTATGAAGACAAATGACCCACACAGAATAGAGCAAATGCTGCAGAGCAGCTTTGCTATTAGAAATCAGTTCTAGTTGAAACATTCCATGGTCTTTATATGGCTTAATACTTTGCAACATTCATGCTTATTGCCAAATGTAATTCCATGTTTCAGTTACAGAAAGAAAACACATACGTAAAAAATGGCTTTGCAGTGTTTGCAGATTGTCAGATACATACTTATGTCCTAAACTGAAACTGAAACATCTGGAGTTCTGGACACATGTGTTACTTTGGCTATAATATTTTAGAAGATATATAATCAGAAATGCCACTGCAGTTTCTACTAATATGGAAATTAAAAAGAACAGCATATGCTTCACAAACAGGGTTACACTGGATTACAGCACATTTGTAACATGAGGTGTTTGTGAAAACATCTGCTTGCAAAATGCTGATAACTGGAGCACTCTGCAATTCCACACGGTAACTATCCTGACACTGAAAAAGTAAAGGTTCCTTTTTGACTATTAACATGAGTAACAATCACTTCTTTTTAACAGAAAGCTGTCATACTTTTCAGATCCCTAAAATGAAATTTTTCCAGAAGTTGTGCCATTGCCTCAAGTGTCACTTTATCATATTATTTGGAAATGAGTTACAGTTAATGCATCTGCACATTGCTTTTCCTTTAGAACCTCTAGACACCATGGTAACATCATTACATTAAACTTCAAGTGCGTGAACAGAATATATGTTTTTCCATTTATGTCCTGATGGAAATCCAGTTTAATTTTTCATGGGTTAGGAAGCTGAACTGAACCAAAGCAGACAAGGTCCTGCACACACACAGCAGTAGCAGCTTCCTTCACACAGCTGCATCAGAATCTGTCTGATCAGGTCAGCGTGAGGAAAATACTCTTCTCTACAGAGGCACAGAACACACATTTAGAAGTGTTTGATTTTGTGAGTAAGACTTTGTCATGGAGGAACAGTAAGAAGAATCTATGTTGGAACTGTCCGGGCAAATACTTCCTACACTGTAATACATCTCCCTTTGAAACAACGACCTTGTGCCAGCTTTAATCACACCAAGTGGGGACACGCAAAGGTTATGGCTGCGATTCTGCTTTAATAATTTTGATTTTCAACACAATAATCTTATTATCCATGTCAAAATAAACTATCTGAAGTATGCAAAAAAGGCACTTGAAGGCACTCAGCTCCCAGTGCTGAATGCCATTTACCACATGCTACTGGTTTCTCATGTTCGTTTTCCACTGAGATACTTATTTTGGAAGAAGTACTTTCTTTATATACAACAAGGAAATGCCTGAGATTGCACATGAGTTCCAGCAGACAGAAAGGATGATTTTCAGAGAAGAATTGATTGATTTCATTTGCTGTAATAGTTGACTCATAATGAGTCATCAAAAAAATCTAAATTTATTATAGATGTAACACTATGGAAATTTTCATGTGAGGCTTCAAAACCACTGTAGCCATCCATCCCAAACTAAAATCTCATCATAATTAGACTGGTCAGCAAAACTAGTTTACATTGGTGTTTTTGTATATTTTTTTATAACCTCCTTTTGTTGCCAGAGGGGAACTAATGGAGTGTAAAGCCATATGCAATTCAAACCTCTTTATACATTTTGTTGTTTTCCATTAGGCCTGCCAGCTCCCAGTTCCAAGCTAAGTAGGGCTCCCTTCTCTTACCATCATCAGCCCGTTCAACTGAATCTAAAAATAAAAGCACTGTCTTGCACACAAGTACTAAGGTTGTATAACGGACTTCCAGCCTCTGAAATATGCCAATGCAATAGCAGCTTTTACATCATTGAGACAAGTGCCAAGGAAGCAAATATAGATAAAGTCTCTTTTGCTCCTAACAATTTATATCTTGTTCAGCAGTCCCAGCCAGCAAGGAACCTGCTTCTCCTTGCAGCAGACAGCACGTGGATGTGCAGCTGTCTGCCTGGAGAAGCAGCATGGTGGCTGATGTAACTTTTTGGAAGAACACATCAACACGGATCAGGATTTCATTTTCTTTCCAGCTGCTACTGCCACAAGTATGGGATTCACACTAAGCAGGTGTGCTATGCATGATGCAAACATCACGCTGGTCATGCGTGCCCATTCTTTGTATTGCTGAAGTCTGACCTTTACTTTCCACCCCACACCATGCAGGTTCTTACAATGAATTCTGCTGCATGAACATGTTCTCAGCTTTCACTCTTTCTGAAGAAAAAAGTGTCTGCTGTCCTCACACCCCTAATTCCCACCCCACTGAGAAGCTCTATAGCACTGTGCTTATCTGTGGACATTTTTTGGATGGTGCTCTGTTACAAATAAATATTTTACAATCAGTATTTATGTTGTTGCAGGAAAAACACATCAGACAAAACCCTTAAGATATCTTAAAAATCTCAAAATCGGATATGAAGACTAAAGTACTCCCAATGCCTCTTGGTACTATAAATTTGCCTAGGTGAGTTTGTCATGTAAACCCAAATATTTTGTTAGAATATAGCTCTGAAATTTGCATTTTCAAGCATATTTTTCCCCTCTAACAGCATGTTATGAACTAATATTCAGTTCTTTGTAAGAGACAATTGGTCAGTGAAACTTGTGAGATTGACACAAACTTCTTCACTACCTGTTTAGAACTGCCTGAAGAAAGATATTTTTCTACTTCTTAAGCATCTTTTGGTTCTAAATGTGAGACTGAATTACAGTTAACTTTTCTTCTCTCCTGTCCTAAGCTGGCAATAGAAGAGTGAGCTGCAGAAAAGCACCACACACACTGGACCAAAAACAAACTTGATAAAGGCTGCAATGCATCTTCACTGTTTTTGTGGAGTTACTTCACATCTTAAATGATTTAGATAAATGATCAGAAAAGTTTCTGAGGTCTGAAAACCCACTTTTGACAGTCTCCCATGTCTAGATATGTTGCTACTTTGTATGCATAATTAATTTCAATGTTACTAACTTTGTTAGTACAATCTGTGATTCTATGATCTGCTTTATACTTACATTTCCAATACCATAACGATGTTGGCTTTTTCTTCAAAGGCATCTACGCATTGCACGAGCTTTGGGTGATGTAGACAGTTCATGATGCTGATTTCATCCCTTATGTTTTCTTTTTCCTTTGCAGAATATGCTTTGAAAAATTTTCCTGCCCACACTTTTCCAGTCTTCTTTTCAACAAGCCTAAAGACTTGTCCAAATTTCCCCCTGAAAATATACAACTATTTCCATAAAATGTTTTCACAACGTGTTGTCCACCATGACCAGTAACATTTTACAAAATATTCCTGTGCAACCACATCCGTCTGAAATAAAAAAGTACTGCCATATCAGGTACTCTTCCATACTGATTTTATGGAAAATAACCTACGAGACATTTTGATGAGTACCATATTTAGAGAGACTCCAGTTATACAGTTCTTTCATACAAGAAGTTTTAAAAAATGGATGCCTAAAACCAGGCTTTCATTCACGTGACTCTAGTTCTTCTGCACAACTTTTTCTGCAAGTCATACATCTCTGCAGGGTAGCAGAGAGGAAACACCTCAGCTATGATATGACATTTCAAGATGAAGGTGAAATTAGAATTTGAATGTAAGGGTCTCAAGTACTTTTGATTCACTTTGTTGCATAAGCACAATCGCACCTATGTGATACACTTAACAATTAGAAGTGACAGATCTGTTAAGTGAAGCATACAACATCCCTGGCCTTCAGCACCATCAGCAGCACAAATTGCTCAAAGATTACCATGGCATGCAATTCACATAGCCATGAATTTGAGCACTGAGAAACGCAGCCAGGCTAATCACTGACCTTCACTGAGCAATTCTATTAATGCTCTTGGGATTACGACCACTGTCAGCAGAGATCCTAGCCTGTGGGCAGGATAATCTTGTTACCACTAATGGGTATAATGGAAATGCAAGTGCACAGTGTGTTCTTCTTTTCTCAGCTAGACTTCAGAGCATTGAACAATGAACGAATCCTCTCATTTTATTCATACTTGTGCCCAATTTCCCTTGCAAGAAATGCATGTAATGTCTATTAAAAATATCAATTAATAGAAATAAAGGGTCTTTATGTATTGGAGGTTTACATATATTAGAATCTATTTTTACAGCAACAGACAAGCCTTGCTGGAGTGCTAGGAGTGCAAGACACTGTCAGAGTGAGAGTGCCTGAACTTTATAATTGCCTCATAGCTTGGAAAACAAGGTGTCTTCAAAGGCACGACAAAGTACTTACGATCCCAGTCTTTCTTCAATATTATAGACATCTGAAACCTTCTGTTCGGTGTTGATAGTAACTGTCCGATAGTTGACCTCTGTTTCTTTCCCTTCTACAAACAAGGATTAGGGACCATGATTAAAACTTCCATAAAACATGAATTAAAATTACAACTTTTCATTTGTTCTGATTAAAATATGAAATTCTTACCATCGTCAGATAGCTCTGCTTCCTCCTCTTTAAGTTCTTCTGTGAAGAGAATAAAGACATGAATAGCTCGTTAAATAGGGTATGGTACTTAAAAACAATGCCCATGTTATTCACATTAACATGTATAACTGGTAAACTCTATGGCTAAGCATCAAAAACAGTCAGGGAATTAACTTCACAATAAAAAACTCTTCGCCACTCCTTCATTTCTACTCATTACATAGTCAGAATCTAGTCATTGTTTCTTGATAAATAAAGTTCACGTGTTTTGCAGTGCTTGGCTTTTTACTTCCCTACTAGAAACATGAGCATTCTGAATCAATTCACAGTCACCTAATAAATTGCTTTAGGAATGCCTTAGTGAAATAGAAAATAAATTAAATATATTAAAATCGAAAACTACTCTTCTGATTTGATGACAAATCCTGTTCTGGCTTTTTAAAGCAATTTTGTCATTGCAAGACCAAGAGCAAAGCACGGTCGTACACAGAATGATTTCCTGCAGAGCTCCAGACACATTTTTCAGACTCAAGACAACTAGAAAATTTGGAGAGCGTGCACCTTCCTGAGTATGACTGAGCTTTGAAATTGATGGTATCCAAATGTTCTGCAGGACCCAAAGGCAGGCAAAGATGTTAGCAAGCTCAATGGCACAAGACAGTGAAAACTGGCCTGAGTGTCCCAGTTTTCAATTCTTGTGTACTTGAACTGCCAGTAGGTTTTTATGTTATTTCTTGTGTTGCCTGCAAGAATGAAGCAAAGGGGCCATTGCTGGAATGCTGTTATATATTACGTACACTGCTTGGACTTGTTCCTAAGACCTGTGGCTATGACCAGCAATTTGAGCAACTGCAAAGACAGTTCCAGAAACCTGAACAACTCTCCCTGTAATTGACTAAGCTGCAGTTTTTCATTGTAGAGTGCAAGCCTAACCAAGTGATTTATCCCCACTGTGTCAACTAATTTATGTTATGAAACATTAGTGTGATACCCTGTATGCCATCATGAACTTCAGAATATAGAGCTAGGTGCAGTAGGTGACCAGAAAACAACAGAAAGACAGGGTGAAGGGGGCACAGAAATTGGTCTGAGATGGGCATCACCTATCTAACATATAAGGCTGCATCTGTACTTTGGTGGCAAAGTCAATCAGGTCTACAATCTGTTCCTAAAGCCCTCCTCTCTTTTTGCAGGATTTGCAATCCCTTGTATGTCCCAGCACAGAGTAGCTGCTTTGCAGTCATTTACCAGAAGAGCAGGGAGGGAAGCAAGCCCTCCCTATGCATGGGTAGCTGTCCTCAGATCTTCCTCAGCTAGAAACCACACTTACAGAGAGCACATCACATTTTCCTCCCCTTTTAAGGGCTGTATAAGGGAGCTGATCCCAACCTTGCTGCCAGCCGTTAGCGTATGCCAAATAGTGATTAGACAGACAAAGAAGTCAGTTCCCTGTTCTGAAGCGACACGATATTGAAGACATGAACTGGAAACATTTTGGTCCCCCAGTGGAAGCCTAAATTAAATAAATAGAATATATCTGAGCTCGGTAAGCTCTGAGTAGCTGTGCTAGAAACCTTCCCAATGGCACCAGTTTTCCTCAAACATGGCAATGTCTACTTCAATATGTTCTGACTTTCAACTTTATTTTAAAGCTGCTTTCTTGAAATTAAGGGTGAAGAGTTACCCACACATTTCTTCACTAGGATTTTGTTGGGATTGTTGATATGTACCAGCCACCTCAGTGTGAAAATTAGTAATCACTCTTTCTGACAGTAATGGAAAATCCCCTGTTACTCAGCTAAGTGTTTACATAGATGACAATTTAATGTCCTGACTTTCAGAGTTGCTGAACACATGCATTTTCCACTGCCTCTAATTAAAGCTATACTCATGCACTTGAAAAATCACGCTCTATATGACTTGTCCTTTCTTCATGCTAGCTGCAGCATCGAGAACAAAAAAACAAGAAGCTCTGGAATTGAGAACACAAAGACAACCCACCCTCCTACAAACAAATTGCAATTTCTTCTCACCCAAAGAAACATTTTGCTATTAAAAATATTTATCACAATAATTTGCACACTCTATCGGCTCTTTGTTATTAAATCTATGTATAAAAACTGTTGGTCTTAAAAAATAGCTTGTTTGCTTTGGTCCAGTATGCTTGGTCTCAGGAAAAGTCACGTCCCCAGTTCTAAAAGATGTTTGCCCTGCAACTAAAGAAAGAGGGCATTCAAACACAGGGAAATGTACTATGAAGTGTTAATAATATCTCACTTTCTTTCAATTTTATTGCTACTCTTAATGGTATTTTTCCCTCTTTGAAGAGAATCTGCATCCTGATTTACATCAGATTCTAAATCTTTTTAATAGAGGAAAGTAATTTCTCAGAAAGCATCCAAGTCAGCACTCAAAGAGGAACACAATCTATTTTGTTTAGAAGTGCCTACTGAGAGGCTTACAGAGCTTTCTGGCGCTGCGCCACCTTGCTATCATTTTTCCTTTCTGCGGCAATGGAAGATATCATCACAAGGATTATCTGAGACACTCAAAACTCCAATGCTCTGCATACACAAGTAAGGAAGGAGAGATACAACACGTTGGCCAAGCCTTAAAGACTGGAAATACGGAAAAAAAACATCATTTTGGTATACAGTTCTGGGATTTCCAGTGTGGTAGGGGTATAGGTGTGATTCTTGCACAGTAGGTACTTGTGGAAATCTACATACAATATCTATTTTGTAAAAAATAATGTTGATTTTTTTATGTGTGTTCAAAATATTTGTACAAGTTTCAGAATAATTTCTAAAATGCACCAGCTCTTCCCATTAGCCCTTTGAGGCAAACAGTAAGAGTCAAGAGATAGTAAACAGTATTTTTACACTTCTATCTAAGTGGAATCAAAAATATTGTTAGCACCCACACAACACTGCAAACTCAACATGCTAAGTAGGATACAAGTGTTGAATTCACAAAATCAAGAGTATTAGGAGCAACAGGACAGAAGGCGCTCTACCATGCTGGCATCTGAAGCATGGCAACCACACCTAGGTATGAGACACTCAGTTTCTGTTGTGTATTCAGTGCTTGGCTAGCGGCAAGCAAATTTGCTTTTTCCCAAAGCAAATTTCTTAAAAGTTCTCTTTAAAACTCACCTTCTTGTTTCTCTCCAACTTTTACCACCTCAGATTCCTGACTGGGCTCACTGATGCCATACACGTTAGCAGCTCGTACACGGAATTTGTACTCCCGGTCAGCCTGCAGGTCCTGCACATTGAAAGACGTGCTGCGGCAGGTAGTGAGGTCTGTCCATTTGTTATCCACTGAGTTCCAGATCTCCACAGTGTAGGACTGCACCGCGCTTCCACCATCGTAAGAGGAGCCGTACCATGAAAGAGTGAGGGAGGAACTCCGTATGTCTGATGCACAAGGTGTTCCAGCAGGCGGGTCTGGTTTATCTGTAAAAACATATACACAGAGCACGTTCGATGCAATTGTACGTGTAAGAGGCAGGACTTCTGTAGGGGATTACTGGCGCCTCCATGTCATTTCTCTGCTTCACATGTTTGTATTAGAGTAAGGAAACAGCTGCAACACAGTCAAACATAGAAACCTGAACAAGCAAATAAGTGCCAGTCCCATTTGGGTCTCAGCATGGGCTGTTCAGTCCCTGGGAGTCTAGCTAAGCCATGCTGAAGCCTAACGCCCCTCACAGCTATCATTACAGGAACTACTGAGACTAAAACCAGTCACAGATATGCCCCCATGTACTGAAAGAAAACCTCCCTCACAGACCTTGAAGGATGATGTCTGCCAATAATTTATTGAACTTCTTTGCCTGTGAGCAGATTTCAGAAGCTCAGTGTGCTTTTTGTTGGAAAGAAATTCAACTTACGCTGCATTATTTAAATATTGAGACTTTCAGATCACGTACATTTTGGAAACTACTGGGGAAGGAGAACACAGAAACTTCAAACTGCTTTTCCTAACTTAGAGACTTATTCAGATATTCCTTATTTGCATGGCTAGAGCCAATATCACTAGAACATGGTGTGCAGATGAGCAACCAGCTATGCAGGAGTGTGACAATACAAAAACCTTGAAGTTATACAACTTTTTCAAAATTAAGTTTAATCATTAACTATTTATTGAAATGAATTTTCTCCTAAAGCAAAAAAAAAAAAAAAAAAAAAAAAAAAAGCCAACTTCTTCAAAAAATAACTGATTAAAACAAGGGTTATGGAAGTTAAGCACTTTGAAAGACTTAAGAGGAACAAAATATCTTCTCTGGGAATAATCCTCTCAGAAGTAATCTAGCAAAACCTACAAAATAATGATGATGTTGATCTGGGTGAACTAGTGGACTAAGGCTGAATGAAAAATCATGGGATGGGATAAAATGACAGAAGATAAAAATAAAAAGATAGTGTTATATTTCGAATAGCAGTTGCAATGGATGCTGACTGATAAAATACCATTCCCTTTTGCTGGTAAAACTGCCAATGGACATTATAACATTTTCCTTCAGAGGCAGAGCTGCCAAACCAGCCAAAAAATACAGCTAATTTTCTTAGCAGTAAAAACATCAAAATACTGGTGAAATTGATGCGCACTTTGATAAAACATTAACGTGGTGGACTATATCAGTTATCTCTCCATACTGAAATTATCATTCTTAGGAAAATGACTGAGCAGACAGAAGTGGCCACAGTTTGCCACAACCATGCCTTTGGTTCTGGGACTGAAAGACCTCTCTGACTCCTGTGGTTTTGCTCACAGAGAAGGAAAATAAGATAGTCTAATCTGATCAAGACAGTTAAACATCATTTCACTGACTGGAACAGGGCCATCCCTTTTCTACAGAGTTCCATAGACCAGTAATTTCCCTGCAAGTCAGCTGAAGTCAGTTATCATTGGATATCCACCTTCCTCCACAGTTTATATGTACTAGGAGATGTATAAATAGAATTTTTAAGTATGCGGGAAAACATTGAGAGGTAAGAAGAGATACGAGAACCAAGGCTTTATAGATGGCTTCAACATGATAATGCCCATGTGGAAGAGAGATTGATGGCCAGAGCAGAGGTTATTTGCACTACTTTTGGCAACATGTAGAACACTGTTCCACTAAGAGTCATCATTATATGTACATCACTTGTTAAACAAAATAGAGACATGATGTCCTTAACCTCTGGAATGGCTTTTTGCCCTGCTTAGTTGTCTCATTTTACTGGCCTCACTCTCTGGCAAAACATAAAGGACTACTGACAAGTACAAATTTATAGAAGACTAGGACAGAATCAGTCTCCTGATGCCTGAAGAGAGGCAGCCCTATTCTCTGGAACAGTTCTGCCCCAGCCTCCTCAGAGTGGCAAGAAGTGAGAGTTCGGTGCTCACATTCACTATACCACCCTTTTACAGTACTGCATCAGGCTCCAGAGAAGTGCTTGCGTTGTACACATCACAGTCAACTGTTTATCACTACAAATTATTAACCATACAGAACTTGCAGGGAACAATATTGCCTGTGTCCTCTTCAAAAATCTGCTCAGAAGAATATTTGGCTGTATGTCATATTTTCTCCTATAGAATCATAACTACATCATCACAGAATGCAGATTTAAGAACTTGGTTAACGACTGACTTATCCTAAATCCAAGCAGAACAGTGCAGTTCCTGGTAGCAAGGGCAAACACTTTGAAGAAAAACCTACGCCAGTAGTGTATCACACACGAGAGACGTCTGTTTGGATTTGTCAAAGTAGCACAGGTTCTCTGACACCTGCCATGCACACAGCTGAATGTGGGCAGTAAGGGTTTATTTTAAAGAAAAGAAAAAAAAAAAGATATTGCTTGTTCCAATACTAAGACCTGTTTTAAGAGATAAGGCTAGGTTATAGAGTTCCGTACATTTGATAGCTTCTGACCACAGTTCTAAATGAATCCATATTTAGTATTACATATGTCTAATTAATTAGGTCTGGTATTAGATATGGAGATTGGCAGCCCTGCCTGTGGTAGGGGTGTTGGAGCTTGATGATCCTTAAGGCTCCTTCCTACCCAAGCCATTCTATGATTCTCAGAATCCCAAGGCACAGTTACCTTGGTGGTCTCTCTTTCCATTTCCACTTACCTGGATAATGGCAACACATTTTGTCAGCACAGTTTGCAAAAGCAAGGCTTATGCACGTGAGCACTGAGAAGAGAACATTCATGGCCAAGGGGATGTCAGCTGTCAACAAAATGCTACATAATTTTAATTTAATATCTGCCAATCTTGGGAATATTTCTACTGCAGTATTTTTTTTTTCCCCAGTAAGAAAAATAAGTGATTTTTGACTTTTGAATGAGTGAACCCTGGCTGGACTTACTCAAGCCAGAAAGATGCACTTTTGATTTGAAACTTACCATGTGCTGCTGCTTGCAGATCTGCTCAATGTATGCATATGGAGCTAGTAGCTGCTGTGGGAGATCATAAACAAGAAAGCCTAATCTTTGCTCTTTCTTAATATGACAGATGTATATATAGCATTTTAACGTTGTTAAAATTATTTTATATCAGACTGGATGGTATTCCACAGCTCTTCACATTCAGAGAATTTGCAGATGGTCTCTCCATGTGTCTGTTTTGTTTCTCAGTAGTTTATTCCATGGGGATTTTAAAGGTTACCCTTTATTCATCTGTCTGTATTGAAAGCTAGGATACTTTGCCAAACTACATTCCCTTCTGGAATATGAAATATCTATCAGCACAATTAACTGCTTCCAATAAAAATATCCAGAGATATTTTTCAGAGATTCAGATATATCCTGAGATGGGGTGTGGAGTTCCCTATTTTGTCCTTCTGTTTTGGTGCTTATTGCACCATTCATGTCCTTGAGCTGAACATCTTCACTATTTCATTTGTTTCATGTGCCGTCTTTTGCACTCGTATACATCACACTTAGGCTTATATTACAAGAACTTTACGTAGACTTCATTAGACTACAATTTTGTTCTTGCTATTCTGCATTAAACCATAGCTTCAAGTCAAAATGTGAACTAGAAACAAGTGAGTGCATTGAAAAATACACTGCTCCTTGTGAACACTTCCATAGGAAATATTGGTAGGGGGAGCTATTGATTTAAAACATCAATATCTAAATTCAGCTTCACTATTGTTTGCAGCAAAAGAAAAAATGTATGTTCTCTATCAGATGTCTTATCTATGCAAAATCAGGGACATTCCGGTCTTGGCCAGTTTGCATCATGCATATAACAACAAAACAAAGACTTAGCTATGCTTTATGGTATTCTGGATGGTGTCCATAAAATTGGCTGTACCCACAGTACTGCTGAACTTGGTAAGAACCTTAAAAACTCCACTTTCCTTTGTAGTGGACAGTACTTACACTTCTTTTACTAGGATATGTGTTCACCTTATTTGACTAATAGAATAATTGCAAAAGTGAACAAGGTAAGCTAGGGGTTAAGCAGTTACACATTAAGTGTGTCACAGGCACAAAGCTCCTCAGGTAATCGCAGGGTTGCCCTGAACTGGCTTACAAAGGCCAGCTGCAAGCAAAGGAGAAGGCCAATCAGCCAACTTGACCTCCAACCTGCCAAGGGACTGTTCTGCACAGCTGCATGGAAACTGCATACAGTCACAGTCACTAACACTGCAGGAAAGATGGAAGTAGCAGCTCCTGTGTGCTATACTCTGCACAGGAAAGTAAGAGGAGCGTGGAGGTGATGTGAAAGAGGTCATCTGCTCTCCTCCATCTGTGCTCCAGCAGCTATGCACAGATTAGAAAAGAAGCTACTTTGCAGCCAAAGGAGACATAAATTACTGCTAATCCAGAGCAAGAAGGGGAAGTGAGGAGGTCAGATTCACTTTATTCTCTGTGACACTCTTTCCTCAGGGTAGAAGGTAAAGTCACAAGCTGGCCTCACATGAAATGTATAAGCCACATTTAAGAACATGCTGGGATTGAAACAAGCACTTATCTACTCCCAGATTGAATTTTGCTGCACTCCTTCCTCAGATTCTCAGAAATACTTTGGTAAATGGTTTGAATATATATTCTGCAGTAACCTTTAATTATTTTTTATTTGTATACACTGAAAAGCATAAAGCATGTGCGTGCACAACATTTATCATAGTACCAAACTCAACTCAAAGTCCTTGTCTTTTTTAGTGGTCTACAAACCCAAATTCCTCCTCCTAAGGAACTTTCTCTCTTCCTGTATGGAGGCAAACCCCAGCTCATACAGTGCACCCGCATAACATGAAACTGTGCCACCCAGATTCTCACTGACTTCTCAACACTGCTCAATTTACAGAGCCTGCAGAACAAGTACCACTCCAGGAGACCAAAAAAGGCAGTGTTCTCCTTATCTAACTCAGAGTGCAGGGAAATGGCGACTGCTCTGCTGTTTGATGTGAGGGTTAGCCCAAGCCCAAGCTGAGCTCCAGGGCTTGGTGCGTATTAGGAGCTCACAGGGTTCTGCTGCTCTCTTAAGCTGTTGCAGTAGAAAACCTCTGGAAATGCAGAACAGTATAACTGCAGTCCCTGAAAAGATTAATGTTTCTTTTACTGACAGAGTAAGTCAGCACCAAAGCAATGTCTCTGAAGTAGTTTTCTTTATCTGTTCTCAAAATTCGTTTGGTTTCTTTCTAAACCCAGTTATCATATTACTGTACAATACTATTATTAGCTATTGTGATATTTGTCTGTCAGATAAAGAATAGACAGAAAGAAACAATTTAATTCCATTCCACAAGATGTTTAGCCAGAGAAGGTATTTAATATGCTGCAAAAGCCAGCTGAACACTGTCCATGCCGACAGCACTGGCAGAGACTTCATTTGAAATTCATCAGCAGGAGAAAAGCGAAACCATAAAAGGCCATAACTGAACTCTGCATTATTGCTGACAGAGCTTGGGGTCACGGCAGACTTCTCAGCTGTGCTTGGAAAACTATGCCCTGCAGATTTTTTTTTCCAAAGGAGGGAACTGGTATAAGTAGAGAGATTGCTACCCCTTTCTATACTATATTACGCAGTAATATCCTGCTGGATGTTACTGCACCACAGGTTTGACATAAACTCCCATAGAACAACACAAGGGAAGAGGAAATTTTCTCCTACTGCAGCAGACTCTGCAGCAGGAGCCAACGACCTCATGGACAAGGTCCCTTAGCTCAGGGGATTTCCACAGCTACAGCTTTGTCAGAGTTTGAAATTCTCCTCTCCTCTTTAATGCATACAGACTTGTGCTAGCCTCCATGAATTGGGGCCCTTCCCTACAGCTCTAGCTGTTATTTAAACACTGCATTTTTTAGACCTGTGGATAAAATAGGTCGTGAACACAGAAGGCCTGCAGCACTGCTCTGTGTCGTCTTTTCCCAATTTGCCAGTGGGGTGACTAAGGCATGCAGGAGTGCAATGACCTTGCCCAAGGACATGCAGGAGAATGGAACAGGGAATGAAACCAGAGCTCAGCACTCCTACGCGTATGCCCACAGCACAAGAACATCTCCTTCTGCCATGAGCCCAAGGTACAAACAAATATATCTAATGCATTCTCAGAAGCCCATTTTCTAAACCATCTGCTACGCCCCTGAGTCAACAAGCTATTCAGATTACTCATGTGCTACACATTGGGCAGCTGGTTTGATAACTGGTTGAACGAGAGCTCTGATACCTGCCTAGTGAAAAGCAAGGTGAGTTTTAAGACTTGGTGAGATGTAAGCTGATACCAAGTCTTTGCAGTGTGAGTTCAGGTCCTAGCAACACTGAGTTCATGTGCGGAACTGGAGTCATGATGAATCAATCATTTCTTGATTGAACTAAGGAATTCCTAGTATTTAACAGCAGGTAAAATACAGGAAGTTCGAGAATATTTCCTTTACTTTATTGGGAAAGAACAAGTGGAGATAAGTATGAGGAAAAAAACGAATTAGATTGTTCTGTTGGAATTTCTCCTAGCGGAAATGACATTGAAACTAGATGGGCCTTCAGAGAACAAAGGGATCAGTGTACCAGCACTGATGGATAAAGCAACATATGCTGTTTGTCCTTTATGTGCTCTAATCTTGCAGTCATAATTTAGTTTTATTGTGGCTGCAGAGTTGGGCCACCAAGCAGTAGAGGGGAGACTTGACAGTGAGAGTTACAACACTCCTGAATAACAACAGCAGAAACATAACCATCAGCAGCGTAAGACATCTCTTCCTTAACTGTCAGTCTCATTGCCCTTTAACAGAAAACTGATGACAAAAATCCTCCAGCTATCCGAAGGAACTTAAAAGGTGAAAGGTTAGAGGTCAAATCCACCCACATACTGTTAGGAAATTCATTACATTCTTGGACCCTAGATATAAACAGGGAATCACATGGCTTCCGCAAGATATAATCTGGTGCTCCTCAAAAGAGGCTGAAAAAAGTTTCAGAAGCAGTCATGTCAGTGCTTTGGAGCTGCCTTGTTTTCTGTTGAAGTTTCTATGCTTGCTTCACCAATGCCTGCACTTGCTTTGCCAGACAGGGATACACCGTTTCTGACACTACTGGATCTACTCACTGAGCAGCTAGCCCCAAGCCAGACCTCTCAGGCACTCACAGAAATGCTGATAGTGCCACTGTTAACTGATGATTATGCTACTACATTTCCTTACAGTAGAATTTAAGGGCAAAGAACTAATGCTAGTACAGCTATATTCCTTTCTGAATCAGAACTAAGTCCTTCATGTAATAATTAGTAAGTCTGCCACTATGTTCACTGACTACTGAAGTTAGTGTTAATCTTATTCTAATGGAAATTTTCAATTTAATGTTTTCATTTTTGCTTGGGAGACTGCTCACACATATTCTGCTAAAGGCATGGAAGTAAGTTTTGCCACAGAATACGATTTCTCCATCCTCACTCAAGCAGGGAATCACAGCAACACACAGAGCAGCAGGTATTAATAAAGTCATATTATACTGCTTGCACATCTGTATGGAACGTGCTTATATGTAAGTATACTTAAGTTCATGGCTTATCGCTGTTCAAACAGTGCATGAGGACACAGAGTGTACATTACGTACACAACTGCTTAGCATAATAAATATACCAGAACAATTATCTTTGAGCTTTTCAGATTGTAAAGATATTGCTCTTATTCTTTTCCATGTACCTGTCATACAGCTCACTGATCACCACCATAATTTTTATACAACTCTACAACTGAAACAGTACAAATTTAAAGGACTTAAAATACTTAGTTGATTAAATTTGTGCCCCAGGTAGGCAGTACTTGTGCTTTTAGTTCTGTATGAAAAATCTTCACCAATACCAAAAGTATTCACCAAACACTTCAATACCCCTGTATATTAGGCATGGAAACATTAAGCATTTTGCCCAAAATCATGAAAGCAGTTTACAGCACAGCTGCCAAATAGACCACTTATTCTCCTTGACAAATTCTCCTCATTAAATACTATTATTTTTTTTACTCTGTCACACTACTCAGCTAATATGAAGACCAAGTTTATTTTTCAAAAATGGCTGCAGACTGAGGCATTCCTGTCACACACCTAAAATGTTCAGAAACAGCAGTTTGATATATTTACTCAGATGCAGCCAATAAATGGCATGAAAGGAATGAATATTTCCTGCTATCACCCTAGAGTGAGGGCTCTGCCTCTCTTAAATCAGTCCTATTGTACATTCTGCACATCACTGGCTCACTTAATATAGCTTTGGCAGCAGAAGTCTGCTTTAATCTGAGACAGTGTCTGCTGTGAATCATTAGCTCAGTCCCACATCAGTATGATTTGGATTTGGAGCAGAGACATGCTGCAAAAATCCCCCTAGAGAGATGTTTCAACTAATGGAATTGCTTAATTGAGAGAGCTAATTTTGACAATAGAGAAAAACTCAACACGGGCATTTTGAGAACAGTCTGTTCTTTAAGGGCAACTTGGATGTCTTCTACTTCAGGTCTCTGAGTATTATTAGTGCTTATACAGTCACAAAGTTCCACACTGAATCAATGGTAAGCTCAAACTCTGTCCCTGTGGCTCATCATCACCTCACAGTGCCAGTCAGTTTAAAGGGTCTCCTCTAACTTAACTAAATACTTGTGCATCTGTTGTGTGGATTGGAGCAGCTTATTCTGGAGGCTGAGTTTAATGGATAAGTGGTTTGATACATAGATATGGATAACTGTTTTGATCCATGAGCTCATAGATATTAATTATAATTGCAAAAAAAAGAATTAAGAAAAAAAAATCGTTAGAACAAAGTTGGGATTCTTTCAAGTGCTTCTTTTCCCATCATACACTCCTCAGACTCCGAGCGTCAGAATCACTGCCTAGATTAGTTAAGCTTGCAGATGAAGTCTACTCTCTAGCACTAGGGCTTTCTCCATCTTAAGAATGTGGGAGTAAAGGCAAGTTTCTTCCCAGTACTTTGAACAGAGCAGAGAGTACAAAGAGGTGAGGATGAGCTTTGCTATACTAAGAGCTCTCACGTTTTGCATACTTAGAGAAGTACAGATTCCCCATTCTGACTACAACCTCGGAGAAAAGACAACACCTTCCATCATTTCAAAGTGCAGTGTGAAGGATTTTTCTCAGTAGTGAGATTCAAACTTACCTCCTTAGAAGGGAGACATTTTTACCACCCTTCCTCATGTTTTGGGGTACCCGAATTAAAGAATCTGGCCTTAAAATGCATATAGAGCAAACTAGGAGCCCTTGTCATGCTTCTGGTAGTGCTGACATCAGTGAGACATCTCAATGAAGGGCTTGGCAATTTTACAAAAGGGAATTCATTCTTGTCATCAGCCAAAATACATGTCAAACTTGAAGACATTGTAAGGATTTTTCGCTCAACTCTCCTAAAAGCATCTCTGTGAATCCCACTGTTCTCTGGCACATTTCTCACTTATGGAAAAGCAGGAGGCTGAGATGAAGCTTTATAAGGTTATAGAATTCAAAGACTTTCAAACCAATTAACTCCAACGGATATAAAACAGTGACTTATATAATGACGAGGCAAGGCTCACTTCATGACAAGATCATAGGAACTGTTGCACCAATTCAGCTAGAAAAAAATCCATCTTGCCCAATAACCTACATTTAGCAGCCTGTAGCAGCTGCCCAGGAAGGAGTAATAAAAAGAAAAATGTGAAGAGCAAATGATCTCCTGCCATACCTCTGGCTGCTAGTCAGTTGTGCCGGGGCTTAGATCACAAAAGCTGTAGCCAGAATAATATATACGATGGTTATTTGAGGACCAATCCTTCATGGCGTTTATTTTTAACCTAGCTATACTTCTGACATGTACAAGCTACTATTGGAAGGACTGATATGATTTATGTATATATCAAGCGAAAATGCTTACTTGTTTTCTATGGCATGTTGCTGGCACCTATGTGATATTTATACTCATTTATTGTTATTTTTAACTGCACCCAGTGCCGGAGATTGGGCAAAAGAAACTAAATAATCAGGTGGCCTGCGTCAAAAATATACTCAATAGAGTGCAATTGAAGATATTCTCTCTTACATAGTGGTTGTTGTAACTGGAAGTGTGATTCTACTAATTAAACTTTGCACATTGTCAATTTCACTGGATTGCTGGAATAAATTTCCAGTCCAACTTGGATTAGTGGTATTTTGCCATGGATTTCACTGAAGTCAGATTTTTACCTTTGGCATTATGCACACATTGCTTACTTACTCACTAGCCCACAATCTGTTAAGACAGCAGAGCCAATGCAGTTATGACTATGTGGTAGGATGAAGAATTGCTATTTGAATTAGAATTTGTCCAAATGCCTGGGCTCTTCCCTCCCCAAGGAAGGGGTCCTTATGTCAAGACACCTCTGAAGGCCACAAAGAACAGAGCCTATGAACAGAAGGAAGCAGACTGATGTTTAACCAGATCTCAATCTCTGCTTGTAGAAATTTCTTAGATTTGCATGGGAACCATTTGCTGCGTATCCATGTCAAGATGGGTCAATTGCCCCTTGCAAAACTCAATATCACAGCCTAGATTTCTCTGATACTCACCAGGGCAGCAGTTAAATCTCCAAACACACTGAAACTGTCTGCCAGTCTAAAATTATCTCTGTCTGTCCACAGTCTGCTACAACAAACTTGATGCTCTGAAGCTGTCATCTGATATGGCTTTTTGAAACTTTAAAATGCTCTCACTCTCATAGTTTACATGCATATTTAAGAATATATGTGTGATACAGACATCCGAATATGAAGGGCTTTATATTCAAAACAGACTGTTTCTACCCATCACTTTTTGCTTCTGTAAAACAAGTGGACAAAGGTAGGAATTGCAATTACAAGGACAAGACCTCCCTCCTCCAAGCAACCGGATGTTTTCAAGTTTCCAGTTTAAGAGAAGCCATCTCAGTCCTTCCTAAACCAGCACTTCTAAAATTTGCAGCCTGGCAAACATCTGATGTTTTTTTAAAGAATTGGTTTTTTGCTTCTTTCTTCTTAACTTATCTGATGGTTTTATTTATTTATTTTTTTGCATATCATCATATACACTATTAAACAAATACAGAGCAATGTCTAGAATAACTCTATATCATTATTACAGACTCACCAACAACAGTAAGGTTGACTTGTGCTTGTCTGCTGCCAAGTTTGTTTTCTACAACTAGCGTGTAACATCCGCAGTGTTCCTGCTTTGTCGATGATATTGTTAGCTTGCTGCTGTTTTCAGCATTCTCAATTTTGATATATTCATTTTCTTGAATCTGCCAAGTTCAAAAAGAAAAAAAAAATCTTATGGAGGAATTTCTTTATCTTCATACTTGTAAGAGCTCAAAGTACATAAAACACAAGGATAGGATAATGATGGTCATCTGGAGATAACTCTATCCAAGCAGTGAGTATGTTCAGCTGGTAAAGAATGTAGTGAACTCAAGTCATCTAGAAATGCAGTGGAATGTTACAATAGCTCCGTTCCTACAACAGAAATAAGGAGCATTGGTGCTTGTGGGACTCCACTAAAGAGCAGGGGCTTTGGTTTCTACCATCTCTTCTACAGGTTTAAAATGCACACTGTGTAATTAGCACGCAGAAAAACTTTGGTCTCACATATCTCATAGAGATCACAGTGGCACAATGGTTTAGCCCTCATCGTTCTAACTCATTTGCCATTCCAAATGTGTAAATCATCCATAGCTGTGACTTTTACCCTCTCATCTCAACGAGCCTTGTTCTGTACTTCAACATAAATCATGGTAAGTCTCATGGTTTTGAACAGTTGAAGATGTTGTTGCCTGAAATGGAGATATAATGGTAGAGCTGTGCAGAGAGAAATATAAACTGCAGATTAGCCATCATAAGGCATATTTATTTTCTGGAGAGGCAAAACTTGAAATCTCAGCTAAATACCACAGGCATATTAAGAACCAGATTTTAATTGAAACAAAGCTATCATAGCATAAATGGCCAAGGAGACTTAGATTTTAATCAGTATTAACTGGAGACATGAAAGATTATTTTAAAACTCATAATGCTGCACTGCAATTATAGAAGCTGTACCCTGTGTTCTTATGAAGCAGACAACATAATGTCAATGCCCTTCTCCCACCACTTCCTTCTTAGATAAGAGACTCTTCCAACTATTCTCAGAATTTCAATAAAAATGAAGGCTATTTAGTTTGGCATATCTTGTCACATATATTCAGAGAATCAGAAATTACAAGGCTAAAAGCAGGACTTGTTCTGCTTTCTCCTCAGCCGAGATGAAACATGCACATTGCTGTATGCCCAGAAGTATCCTCAGAAAATGGTTCCTACAGTAATTGGAATAGAAAATAATTAAATGGGATTATGTAGGATTACAGTTCAAATTACTCTGAAGGTTTTTCTTTTCCCCATGATCTTCTGATTCTACACTGGTTTGTAATGTTTTGCTTCATTAGAATTAGTTAATGAGTAAGAGAAATAAAAAAATACACTGGTTAGGTTAAGAATCTCCAACAACTGGCGGGGTAAGACAACTCATTTTAATACTTTACTAATAGAAGTGGCTTTCAGAAGCTGTCTCCGTTTTAGCTGAGTGTGGCTCCAGCATCACTCCACTAGACTGCTGTCACATACAGTTATATGGGTCATCACAAGGTGACATTTCCTTTGTTTCAGCCAATATATTCATCCAGATTATACCTGTAGGAGGCCACTGTGGCATTTTTGAACCGGAGGGAATGTGAGGAAGGAGCACGAGGGGATGAATCCCTTCTGCTTACTGCACTACACAGTGGAAGGGCTGAAATCAGAATTAACCACTCACTGGCTTTGCTCAAACAACTACAGATAGTCCCCAGGAAGACTGTAAGAACACAGCAGTGATTTTCACTCTTACAAATGGAAATGGAACAGAGTCAAAATCATCTGCATTTATAGAAAAGGAAGAAATCCAGGAGAAAAAAAACAACATGTGATGAAATATATGTGAAAAAGAAATTAAAATAATTATGCAGCAAAATACATAGCAGTTTGCTCACAATTTAATTAAAAAAGTGAAATACTGCTGCTCTCACTTATCCTCCTGCACTGTTTATGATGCTTTTTCTTTTCTATATCAATTCCTTTTCATCCTGACATTCCTGAAAAAAAATCTCATTGTAATGTACAATTTTACAAATCCTTAGATTGTCTCATAGAAAATAATTAACATATATAAGATGCATACATAAGGTATAGAGACGATTATTTTAACCATCATTTTAGAAATGAAAAAAATCACAGACTATGAAGCTGCTACAGGTATGATGAAATGCTTGTCTCTGCTTTCAATTAGATTTTCAACATAAAAATGAACTCAAAATCTATGCGAATAAGATAGTTATACTTGGTGATGAACACAGAATTGTGAATATATCAGAAACTCACCCATGAGGGGCACACTGCAGTGCCAAGACAGAGCTCAGCAAAATAAGGAATTATATACCACTTGAGGGCTATCACTGCAGAAACAAGTAAATCTTTTTTAATCTTCAATCTCAACACTAAAGAATTCGAAGGAAATTCAGGAATTCAGGAAAAAAAAAAACCAAAAACCTACACTGTATTCTTTATCCTGAAGTAAGAGGTTATTTGAGGTTAGCAAAGATGGACCTTTTGGACTAGCAGCCTGTTTTGAACTCTTTCAATGTAATGCTGACCCATCTGAATTTATAGACTAAACTTCCTTGTAGGAGGAGCTGTTTTTGTTTATGTTCTATAGAGTGCATAGTAAGTTCAGAATAAAATAAACACAATAGCAGCTACAATATATATTTATATTTGCTCTATCTTAACAGCACTTGCATATTGCATTGTTTGGTTTCAAGTGTTTTAATTATTCATTAAAGAAACTCTTTTCTTTTCATAAGCTGCCTTTATGGACACATGCAATGTAATTCAAGAAAAAGTAATTCAAGCAGAAAGAACTTTAAGCCCAGGGGATGAGGGAAGCACAACTGCTGATTTGCCTCACGTGGTGACATTTGTGTTTTAAGATATTTTATTCAAGATTTTTACACCATTTTTTGCCGTCTGTCATTGCTTTAGGCCTATTTGTTAAAGAGACCAGAAAACAAGTTACCTGCTTACGGAATTTCATCCAGGTGCAAGTTATGGGTGCTGTTCCTACCACTTTGGCAAACAATTCCACTGATTCACCAGCACGGACTTTTCTGTCTTCTGGGAACTGAGTAATCTGAGGGGGAGTAGCTGATAAAAACAAAACAAAAAAATCACCACCAATCCCTTCATGTTACTATACTTTCTATTGTTCTTAAAATTCAAAACACATTTCTCTCTCAGCTCAACAGTTTCAGAGCCGCATCTGAAACATGGATTGGCACACACCTGTTGTTTGCAATGGAACAACGTTGTAAACATTATTTCTTCCACTGAAGAAAAGCAATAGCAATGTACACATCAGAATTTTGCTCATACAAGACCAACATACAGAAATACAAAGGCCAAAGCTGCTAAAACTGTTCACCAGTTCCAAACAAACAGTGCACTAAATATGCTGTAGGATTCTCCTTCACTTTGCAGTTTTGAAAAGGGGTCCCTTCCAGCCTCATCTCAGTTGCATATGCTGGCAGTGTCTGCAAACTTGCTTCATAATAACAGCACTCAGAAAATCTAAAACTTGGTAGCTGCCTTTGACCATCTGTGTTCAGTGGCCAGGTGAGCTTCATGTGGGACATCTATTACACAGGCACAGAAGGAAATCATTTTTGATTTTTCAGCTTCTCAGGGGTGTGTGCTTATGCAGATTTGGCATCCTGTGATACATAGAAAAAACCTCTAACTGAAGGCTAAGCTGTGTTGTGGATATTCAGAAGGGTTGGAGTTACAGTGCTGACAAGCTATAGAATTTTGCTGTAGTTTATTCAATAGTAGCAGTTATTTTTGTATCGTGATTTAAATTTTAGCCAAATGTAATCTTGTGAACAAGCTTGTAAAACAGGCTTGGGTTTCCGTTTTTCTCCTCACAGAACATAATACCCACCATTTAATCACATAAGCACAAGAAATTCTGCAGGTAAACAGCTGTACTTAGAAGTGCATTGACCAATCTTTAAAACTGTAATGGTTTATTATTAATTCCTACAGGATGATGCATGCAAATGATTACCTGCTTTTGGAGGAGTCTTTGGAGCTGGTTTCTTCTTCACTGTTGCTTCACCTAATTATATTTTAAAAAAAAAAAAAGTTAATTAAAAGTTTTGAGTTTTGGAAGAAGTAGAATAACTGTAAAGCTTCTATTCATAGTGATGCTTTGTACTTGGAAACCTTTTATGTTCTTGTAGCATATTAAACTAATAAAATTAAAATACTTAAAAAAACACTAATTTTTCTGAGTGATCCTCAGAATATCCACAGTTGAAACTAGAACTTTTTAAAAGAGTAAATTCATCTGCTACGCATTCTCCACCCATTCTCCACCACACTCCATTTCTCATAGCAGATTAACAGGGGTGAAGACACCAGTCCAAGATCCACTTCATACTGAATTTCTGCTAAAATTTCTAGCATCATCAATGCTGAACAAACTCAGTTAAAGTTATACAGTGAATACCACATGCTACTTCTTATGCTCCGTGTGAGCTAGCAAAGAAACATGTACTGGCAGTAAAGACTCATATCAGTTCCTCTGCCACATCTTCTTCCTCAGGTAGGGACAACTTTTGCTAATATTCACAATGAAAGAGTCATGTGCCCCAACATCTGACACCTCTGTATTACATATTGGGAAGACAATGTTCTAGAAAATTGTGAATGGTAAGTAAAAAAACAACTGAGAAGAAAAAAAGGTAAAAAAAGACTATTTACCATTTCTCAGAAAAAAAGAAAGTATTTAGAGGCTACTTGAATTATGAGGGAGCAGATAAAAAGGAGACAGAAGTGGTTTTAAATGTGGCATGCATGTTACGTTCACAGACAAGTAATGTTTTGCACGATAGAAACATAAAGAGGTTCAAAAGGACAGATTCATAAGAGTTACATCTAGTGCTGGCCATTAAATGTAACGGAATGGAATGCCTTCAAACCACTGAATTCCAGAAATGGAGGAAATAATTCCTTGTAAAGCACTCTCTTTTTACCCACTAAGAGACTGTCAGACCCTTAGATTAGGTGTCTCTGCTCTGAGAGGATATTTCTTCTTTTCTTGTGCTCAGGTAGGCAGCTTGATTGAACCAGTCTGGCTACTAACATGTTATTTTCTGCAGTAGAGGCAGTATCGGCCTTGTGCTTTTGAATATCTGGCAGCATCTCTATATGTGCATAGTGACAGCCATAACACTCTCAAAAGGTTTGACTTGGTTCATTGTTAAAGATATTTTGAATTCAGAAGACACTGAGCAGCAAAACAAACAAACAAACAAACCCAAACCCCCCACAAACAAACAAAACCTCACAACCCTCCCACCAAACCAACAGAGATTTTTACTTCAACTTCCTTTGCTACTAGCTGTGCATGATACTCAGGCAATGTGTCACCTGAGACCCTGAGAATAAGGAGCCATGAGATGTGAATTCACTGTGGGAATCTAATGTTACAGATCGAGCCATGGGCAGTTGTGTGAATATTGATTTAATTTTTAAAGTCACAACTGATTTACTATAGGTTTTTAAACAACCAAATGCTTTCATAAAAAAATAATGGTTTACCGGTCAACACCAGTGTTGGTTCAGTTCATTCTGCAGAATATTTCATTGTACAGTGAAGTTGTTTTCACTTTCTTCTTAGAATCTATTCTATTGCATAGCTATTTTCTCTCTTAGTATACATATACTTAGCTTCTATGTGCTCCATCTGTATTGTTTTTACTCAAAGCAGATGAGATACAATAATGAAGAGGTAGGATATTCTTGCAGTGCTTATGGCTGAATCAAAAAAGAATTGGATCTCCCTCAAGGAGGCCCTTCATCAGTGACAGTTCAACAGCACTAATTAAAGGTTTTGATTAAGACTTTTGTAGATTTTTTCCTGTCATAACAGGACCATGTCTACCATGTGGGTTTAACTCTTTTTAAACAGAGGCATTCAAAGAGCTCTATTGTTAATTAAAGGGACCTCATGACTTGTTGGGTCATCAACGGACTGAGATATCCCCTGGCTACTCTAGTAACAGCAAAAATATTTCCAGCTTTCCTATCCAACTTCTATGAGCAAAAGCAAAAAGTGGTATTTTTGAAACAGCTCTCCTCTTTGTCATTGCATTTTCACGCCTGGAGCTGAAACTCATTTATTTCAAACTGTAGTCACAGTTATGTAGATGAAACTACTTCTGTGATCAGGTGCCACTTGGAAGGGCTGCAGAATCTGGCCTGTTGTCTGCTGTTAAACATCACCATTAGTGAAAATATACCATTAGTTATGCATTGGATGCACAATCTTATGCAAAATAACTCACTGATATAATTTAATAATACATAATTTTTTGGTGCTGCATTTGATATCAGATTCTCTCCTCTTCTCTAAACTTAGGGAGAAATAGCTGCTGGGTTATAAGAGTTATAAGGAGTTCTAATAGTAGTTAAAGTAATGACATGAATTTGATTACTTCCACAATCCATTAAGCCTGATATGAACAAAGAACACCAGTGATGAGGAAGAAGTAAATGCCATCTTGGGTTGTATCTACAACAGCTATTTTTCAGAAATGTCACTGCAGACAAATAGGAGAAAAATCATTTTCCTTAATCTAGCATGATATTCACTTGGTTGTTGCAAGTGTCAGGCAAGTTCTGGTGGGGTGATTTCATTCTCCAAATTCTTGTGTTTCACTCTAACTCTTGATATCTCAAGAATTTTTTTCACTTGGCTGACACTGTCCTTCGCTGCCTTTGCACAATACATACACAGAATGACTGTCTATATACTCAGATACTTCTCTAACTTTCCCCAGTCCATCATCAGCCACTCCCATTCCCTCACCCACCAATCAATTAAGGCACTGCTTTTTACATGAAAATACAAGACTTTTCTTAATTTTCAGTTTTTACCCATGAGGACATAACATTCGCTTAACTGAGGATATACAGACTGTCACTGGATTTCATCAAACCATACAGACTGCAAAGGGTTGCTGGAAGGTCTGGCTGAATATCCTGTTTTGCAGACACAAATAGCGCCGAGCAGAAATGCAAGGCAGGGGCAGTGTGGCAGGGAATGAGCAGAAAGATACGTCTCTGCATCCTTGAAGCTGACTTTTTTGGCAGATGATGCACACTCTACTGTTTTTAAACCATCCTTAAGAATCGCAGCTCATCTCATGCATCTTTTTGAAAGCAGCTTTTGTTTCAAAAGCTGCTGGAGACATGAAAAAATCTAATAAGATTAATCAAAGTTGACGAGGTCAAATGATTGTTTTCATTAAAATATTTGAGCCTCTTGGAAATGTTAGTGTAAGTCTGCTTCTGCTGCTTTTTCAGTAAAAAAGACCTTTTCTCTCTTTTGATATTTACATTGAAACAGGCTGAAGCTGAAAACCAGCCTGGAAAAAAAAAAAAAAGGACATAATATTCCCTCCTGAAACGAATCTGCCTTCTAGAAACGACTTAATGTAAACATCACAAGGCTGGTATTTACATAACTTTATAGCCAGGTTTGCCTCTTAGAGAGCTTGTGTCTGGGGGCACATACACTAAAAAAGGGAAAGATTCCATACAGGCCGATAGCTGTGGGACATTTGGTTGTGAAGTTCTTTGCCCTGATGTTGAATTCATGAGAGCAGATATGTTCGGAAGCCTCTTTCTTTTCTGTTTTCCTTTTTTGGAATTTTACTAAAAATAAGCATAGCCCTCCCCTGAAATGGCTCTCTGTACAACTTGCTTTCATAAAGCAGAAGTAGAACTCTGTTACAGTCTGAAAAAACAGCAGTACTCAAGATAGCATTTCCAACCAGTCCATAATTTCTGTTTTCCTTTAGGAACAAGTCTAAAGTTATGTGCACATCTTCTGTACTGATGGATTTCTGCTAGTAAATAAGCACAGTAAACACCTAACTCTGTTGAACATAAGGAGAAAAACGGTGTAACCTCTTCCTGACCAGACATCAGAGTACGACACAAAGGAAACAGTTTTTGTCTCCTCTAACCATTTCTGGTGCTAGAAGGCATGAAGCGACTGAGACCTAGAAGTACAGAAGAGTAAAATCCTCACAGTTAAGGCAATGACTTATTGCATTCTGTCCTTGCTTCCCTCGCAGACTTCCTCGTTGGTATAAAAACTTATTACAGGTATTACAGAGAACAGGTAAGCTGAGATAAGAGAAAGATGATGGCTAAAACTGCACTAAAACAAAACACACTTATTAATGCATTCATGAGCCTGTACTAATTGCTCCAGAGAAAATCAACAGTGACAATGTACCAGGACCAGTAGCCTAAAAATTTCATGGTTTGAAAGCTTAATTCCACTTGATTGCTTCTCAAGAAGCAAATTCCTAGTTCTGTTTCCAAATAAACATTGAATACCTAAATGCAATGAAATAGAGAGGAACTCTTAAATGAAATTAAATTTGATGACATGAGGAAATTAAAGAACTAAATGCCATACAAGTCACTTTTTTTTCAGTTTGCAAGTTTCAGCAGTTTTTAATGGCTTTTATTTTTCTCATTAGAAACAACCAACATTTTGTTGCAACATCCCAAATTTAGTTTCTAAAACACGCAGTGTCCTCTAACTGAAAAAAGAATCTAGCCTTCTCCATGAGAAAAAAATAATCCAAGAAATTTTCACTCTTGCATTTCAGGCAAGAGAGAGCTAGCACACCCAAAGCTTCAGCAATGCAGAATAGTACCCTCAAAGTTACTTAATATTTAAAACAGCTCAGCTAGAGGAAGAAACAATTCCATCACAGTTTGTCAGCAAAGTGCTTGAGCAGTTTCTGCAGTTAAAGTGCAGAAGAAGTCCAACATCAAATGGTGCTTACTATCAAAGATGTGTGAGTTCCACTGCAACTGGGAGCAAGAGAATGTCAGCTGCTTGAATATAGATTCCATTTTTGGTATTTCTCATATTGGTTAAGGACATCTAGCAGTAGATGCTAAAAGGCAGTGCACAGTTGTGTACAATCAGCAGCCTAGACTTGGTCACTAGCCTGCTATCCAGCCTGCTAGGAAGGAAAAAGACTGTAAGGCCGTTTGGACATTCAGGAGCTCTGAATTATTTTAGTGAGACAAGTTAGACATTCTGTGCCTTTGTACCTTAATTCAGTCAGTGGATGTAGGCCCCTCTTTTAGAAGAGAAACTTTGGTGAATATTTTACAACATGCCACAGATCTGCCATTTGTCATCAGTGACATAACTGGGAATTTATGGTATGTGGCACCTCCTCAGTTCAAAGCCATGTTGCAAAAACTATCTCATTTTTCTCTGCATAAGACAATCATAAGATAATCAATACACATTTTTGTCTTCTTTGGTCAACGTACAGCTATGTAGGATAGATCATATGAAAAACACATGGAAAATACTGTTCTGTGCCAATATTAACTCAGAAGATGTCAGAGTGGTGTGAGCTATAAAGTAACCTGGCAGAGAATCAAAATGCGTACTGGGCCAGCAGTACTGGACTGGGCTTCATGGAGAACAACAAATTAGTGTTTCTCCAATTGCAGTCTTCGTAAGTACAGTTGCTGAATTTTCTTTTCACCTACGAAGGCAACCAAACTTCACAGTCACCACTGCACTGTTGTTTCACATAGCTTTGTTGTGAAGACTTATGCCACAGTTAGTCACCCTCAGATCCGAATCCTGAGAAATGCATTCACCACCTCTCATAGAAAAAGAGATTGATTTTTCCTTGAAAAAGTTCAGCTAGAGACTTCTCTGGCAGTGAAATTCATATTGCTCCAACACACTAAATAGAGATCTAGATACTTTGTATTCACTGTGCAGAGAACTTGGTTCTTGCAGCAGTCAGGAGTACCATGGACCTTATGATAAAGGAACAGGCTGAGGGAACTGGTTTGAATAGCCTCATTGAAGACTAAATGCATCTCAGAAGGTTCTAGGGACCAAAGAGGGCAGCAGTAGCACAGCTGCCAGAACACATCTGCTCCACAGTTGAGTCTCATTTCTGCAATTAAGAGAATTTTCTGACCTGATTAGTTGCTTCCTTAGCAACAAAGTTCTTCTCTTAGAGGTAGGCAAGTTTTATACTAAGGAGAAAACAATCTGACATGATAGTAAAATTTTAAAACATCTTATATTCCTCAGTGCCATTTTTCATATTCTATTGAAAGAACAGAAATCAACCAAAAATTCATCAAGCTTAAATATTTAATGTGCCATTTTCTTACGATAGCGTTTGCAGATTTGGATCCTCTGACAAGATTGTTTATTGAAAAGCAGATAACAGAACTGTGTGCTAATCACTTGGGCCAATGACACACAATTTTTCCATGGTGATTAAAAAGCTTAGAACCTACCCCATCCCCAACTCCACAGCAATGAATATGTAATATGACAAGGAGTCCTGTCCAGCATATTAATATTTATGATGCTCTTTTCCAGAAATGCCATTTTTCGACCTGAATTCAAGTACCAACAGTGCTGGGAAATCGGATCTGGTAGATAACAAAGCAGTCCTTCCAGAGGATTCAATCTGGACAGTGTCACTGACGACATTTTATTAACAACTGTCAGCAGGAGAATGCATTACTACTAAACCAAAAATGTGCGTTATTACTTCACCAAAATTGTTTGACATGAAAGCAGACAGATTTTATGCAGTGGCTTATATAAAAGATAGATATCAGCAAGATCCCAAATACTGCTAAATAATCCATCTAGGGCCCCTTCACTTGGAGGTGTTACTTCTCTGATGTAACTTTATTTTTGACTGATCAGAAAAATTTATGCTTGTGCAATAAAATGTGTGCTGGGAACACCCTTCAATGCATGTGCTTTAAGTATGAGAATGGCAGGTTTAACAAGTGTGTTACTCTGGAATCCAGGATTTCCTGTTAGGTTTTCATATTACTGATTATGACAAGTGGCATTTGCCACCTCTTACTATTTACAGAGAGTAGTGCTGTGAATTAGATCTTCAAAAAATAGTGGGCATTTCTTTCCAAACACTTTGATCCAATGCTTAGACTTGGGATGGTTATTTTTTGAAGCATCAAAATCAGTTCTTTTCTTGGTAGCAATTCCTGGGATGCAGTTTCTTCCTATTATAGTACAGTCAATGAGGCAGCAACAATTTTCACAGTGAGAAAATGTCTACAGATTAATAAGCCAATAACATTCATTTTCTTTCAGAAAGAGAAGCATTTTGACCTTCACTGTCAGGAACTAAAAGTTAATTAATATCCGTAGGATTTCCTGAAGGTTCCTACCAGGGCAAAAATCTTGGAATCTCTTATAAGATATCCAAAAGGAGGAAACGTTGACATAGATGCTCACCATATGAAATTTGACTTTTATTTTCTTACAGAAAATAGACAATGTGGAATATTTTTCCTGAGAAGGATTTCTGAAGATGTCATAGAGTGTACAGCTTCTATACCCATACAGTATATACTGCTGTGACTTCATAGAATTCAATCTTATAAATCCAGGAAGAATACATAAAGCAAACCATTTACAGATTTGTGAAGTGGACCCTGAATTTAATGGCATGTCATTTCTGAATTCAACCAGAAATGGCATTTCTTGCTCTTTTCCATGCTTGGCACAGGAGATCAGTGCTGTTCATCATTTTACACATTTTACCATATTCCTTTTCAGTAATATATTTTAAAACTAAACATTCTCAGTCTATTTAATCTCTGCTATGTAATGTCTTTATTTCTCCAAAATCTATTCAAAGAAACAGGTGGGAGGTTTAGAACTGAAACAGTTAGTCAAAATACAGATTTTATTCAGTGGCAGTGCTAGGATATCTTTCCTTGCTATTTCTTCCATGTAATTCCTTCCATTTTACTTGCCATTAGGACTGGTGATGAGTTGATGTGGCAACAAAGACTAGAAGAGCACTTAGTAAAAATTTATCTGCTTATTAGATTGTGATTTCTTTTGGAAAGAACGGGCAAAGATGTACAAATAACTGAATTGTTATGCCCACTCTCTTTCAGATAAGGAACGTCTCTATATCTGAAAGGGATTTCAGTTCATATTGAAAATATGAAGTATACTGGATCAGTTTTGTATATTTTGCTCATTTCAGGCAGTCTTCCAGAGACTGAGGATGAGATGTTAGAAAATACCCATGGAATCTCTGCAACCAAATCCTTTTAAAAGTAAATATGCATCTTTTTTATTTTTTATTTTTAAGTTTTCCAAAAACTCTTGCAAAGGCCAACATTCTCTCTGGTTTTCTCAATGTTTTCAGTGCAACAGGAAAGATGCTTTAAAGGCATTTTGAAAAAAGGAATTCTTAAGAACAACAGTCACCATTATTTCGATGTTCCCATTGACTTCCCATTTATTACTAAATCCAGAATTACAAACTTCTGTTTTACTCCTCCTATCCAATTTCCACCCACAGCAAGACAAGCAGTGATTCTACTAGGATGTGGATCAGGGCATTATCCACGTATTTAGATTTAATTCCTACTCACACTTTCTCCCAGGGAAGCTGCAATTGATAACACTGCTGGAAGGATGAGAAGAAACTGCGGGGAGTGGCTGATTGAGATTGTACAAGTGTCTATAAGTAGCTGACAGGAAGGTGCAAAGAAGATGAAGCCAGGCTCTTATCAGTGGTGCACAGGGGCTGGACAAGAGGCATGGGGCACAAATTGGAAAACAAGTTCCCTCTGACCATCAGGAAGCACTTCTGTGCAGTGCATATGATGGAGCACTGACACAGGTTGCCCAGAGATGTTGTGAAGTCTCCTCCTTGGAGAGCTTCAAAAGCCCCCTAGGCAGGGCCCTGGGCACTCTGCTCTGGGTGTCCCTGCTTGTGCAGAAGTTGGACCAGATGGACCCAGAGGTCTCTTCCAACTTCAACCTTTCTGAGATTCTGTGAAATGTATGTGCATACAAAACACTATTCAAAACACTATCCTGTGAAGCTTTGAATGGCTTTAGAATTCCTTTCTTTCATATCTAAATTAAAAAAAAAAAAAAAAGGCTGTGCTTAATTCCTATAATTTACAGCATTTCAAGCTCAGGTACAGAGGTGGAGCATGTTTGGAGCATGTTGGTGTGATCCTTCACACACTCCTAAATGACATGTAGAAGGGAAAAGTTGTAAAGCTCAGCAAGCAACTAAGAAACAGCTTAAGGGCACAGCTATACGTAAGACAACAATTCCAGAAGCACAGTTATTACCTGTGATCATCAACAAATACAAAACTGCACTGAATCCTGACTGCTACTAAATAAAGCAGAAAATGCTCCATGCTGGAAAATCACATTATAAAGTTTTGTTTTTTTTTTATTTTGAGAGGAGAACACAGCAGGATTAAGTATTTCATTTTCCATTAGAATTCTGTCTTTATGTCTTTTTTAGAACTCACATTGACATCTGAGATAGACATTTCCATACTATGAGCACTCATATCAAAAGCAGTAGTAGAAATTTCTTATTCAAAAAAATATCATGTTACAAGATGATTCAGCAAAGATACCCTACCTACGATGGTAAGACAATATACTGTCTACCCCGGATGCAACATGACTGCAGGCAAACCACTTGAGAATTTCTCTGCTCTTTGGTAGGCAGCCAAAAAGAAATCTGTGTCATAAGTTTATTGCATCATTATAAAAAACTGAGAACTGAGTGGGCTGGATCTGAACTCATGGTTTTACCTCTTACTTCTAATCCCCACAAGACAGAAACACACTTCATAAGCCTTATGTGCAGAGGGTAAAGGAGCAGAACAAACTCCTAATACTACGCCTGCAAACAGAAGTGTATGACTGTGGAATCCCAAAGCACTCGTTTGTTTCCAGTGAGAAGGAAATAATTAAAATCTCTGTCACTTACTGCTTTCTGTTGACAGCACAGGGGGAAGTGTGGTCTTAGGCTTCTTGGTCTTTTTCTCAGCAACCTTTGCGGCCTTTGTGGATGAGGCATCTACAATGAAAACAAATAATAAAATACAAATTCTATTTAAAAAAACAATAATGAAAGAGCTGTCTGTTTTTATATTTCTACAGGGTTAGAGGAAATCACTGGCCTTTATTTTTTTCAAGCAAGCTTTTCTGCACAAACTTGCTGAAGAATGTCACATTCCTAAATAAAGAGGGAGCAGACAGGGAGAATCCCTGGATGGGAGCAATTGCACTGAGAGCCTGAGAGAACAGCTAAAAAAAGAGGCACCATCAAAGCTAGTGGGCCCATTTTGACTCAACAGAACTAAGCACAATTTGCATAAAATTGCTTTAGACATGGCAGGGAAACAGGGAATCCAAGGCATCTTTGAAGCATTATTTCACCCTAAAGAATCTCTTTCATATCATTCTTCTATTCCATTATCTATGTGAACTCTATAGACTAGCACGCTTTGAAAATCAGCATTTCCCCTGTATGTTCCCATACGATATAGACACACGAGTAGAAGATGCAAATGTTTTTCACGAAGGTTATCCCACACAGCGCATTTCAGGTAACAAATTCTAATGAGCATCACTTGTTAGACTGCTTGATCTCAACATTTCTTTTCAGAAGAAAGATCTCAATTCAGAATTCTGACTGCAGCAATAGCTCTATCAGCTTATAGCTTTCAAATATTCACCTTTCAAATTATTTGTACAGGAGATGGCTGTTCAAAATTTTGTTTCTGCAGAAAAGGTAGCATAAACTTTATGGAAGCACCCATTTGAGTCATCTAGGTACTGGAGCGTGAAAACTGTGTTCTCTAAAAAATTAATGGAGAAAGACAGAATCTCCTACCAAACAATTAAGAGAAGGCTGTGCTAGGTTTGAATCCAGACACTTAAGATTTTACAGATTTGTCCCATAACTATTTTGATTATTAAACTCAAATATTCCTCAGACATAATTTGAGTCCATGGGAACAAAATAGATATAATGAAATTAAACATTATTTCTGGAATCTAAACATCATCATCTGGGAAGCTGACAGCGCACTGAGTGGAAAGGAGCAATCTGAGTTGTTGTTTTAGATCACAATTCTAATTTAAAAAAAACCTGCTATCCTTCCCCTCTGCCAGTCATGGACATGGACTATCCAGTGGCATTCCCTTGTTAGCAAATTATCCATCTTCTAAACTTGGCATGCACAAGTGATTGAGCTGCTAATTAATTTATATTTCCTCCCTTTCACTGGAAAAAACAAAGGACTGAAAAGAAGTGAGAAGCCATAAGTAGTAGAGTTGAGACAGAACAGTAGCCAGGCTTCCACTCTGAATTCTTATGTTTTTAAAGAATGCATATAGCTCACAATCAAGTCCAGCTCTACAATCCTTGTGAAATACAGAGTGCAGCAGGAGAATATAGATTATTCCACAAAGCAAAGAGAGTCCTTGGGTCTGTATTGTCTCTGCTCGCGCTCCTTTATGGAACTCACCCAACTTCTGTATAGACTGAAAAGCTGAGAGAAGAAGTGGGCAGAGATACTTTTTGTGTATGTGGTTCATAAAGGCTGGTACTGGGAAAGAAAGGGAGGGAAGGATGAAATTAAAGAGGATTTTTCTGTATCCAGGAAACTACTTACCTTCCACAAGCACTTTGCAAACACATTCTGCTTTTCCTGCTGCATTCTCTGCTATGCATTTGTATTCTCCCCCATCTTCAGGCATGACCTTCTCAATGGTTAGTGAACAAAGTGTCCCTAATACAATAGAAAGAGAGTCCAAATAAGAGAGACATCATGATGCAGTCCACAAAATGAACAGAATGCATGAAACCAACCAATCCTTTCCTAAAGTTGATATTAACAGATAGAAAAAGATGTGTTGGCCTTAATAATTTAACATCAGAGTCAGAACTTCATTAATGCTGAAATAAAATAAAACCACATGGACACACATCACTGTTCCCCAAGATTCTCAAAGCTGTCTCTGCAGCACTGACGAGGTTAATGGATAATGGTAGAGAAGACTCAGAGCAGAATCTCTGCTAATGTTCTTTGTCTTACAGCAGGGGAAAGGACTCCTCACTTTTTTATTTCTCAAAAATGCTAGCAGTGCAAATATCTAAAGAAGAGGATGTCCATAAACTGTCTGTAATATTTTGATTCAGCCTTATCTCTAGCACTCTCACAAGCATCCATGTTTGAAAGTAGAATGTTAGCTTGCTGGCCAAGTTTAAAAATGGAACTGAGAGCCATTTTCCTCTCCCTGAATTCATCAAAGAATGATCATCTGATATTGTAAAACATTTGTTAAAAAGTCCAACATAAAATCAGCAATCGAATTTGTCATTGCAACAAACTCATTCCATTTGAAACTAAAAAGCAGCATCTGACTTCAATGGGTATGTAGAAACAGGATGCGACATAAGCTCGGTAGTTACCAAAGGGAGTCTGGTATGACCCAAGGGAAATACATTTCCTCTTAAAAAATAAAACTCTGTGAACCAAAACAGAAGATGTTCCCACTGGTTGGAGACAAGGAAAGAGAACTGTGGTTCACCTAATTCCTTACGTTCACTTGCATTACTTGAAACAACTATGTGCTTTGCTTCCCAAGGAAAACCTCACTTAAAACACTTTCAGCTTCCAAATATTCCTCTTAAGTGTTGTCTTTCTTTCTCCTTCCTTACTGGAAAGCCTGACCTGTGCCCTAAACACAGCCTGAGACATTGTGCACTTCAGACAATGTTGTTCTCTTGCCCACAATGCCTCCACCTTCTATTTATTTCAGCCACAGTAGTACCTTCTCTTTTTTTCTCCATTTACCTTCCTTGGCTCTCCTAATTGATGGATGGAGTGTAAAGATTATCTTTCTTAGACCTTTTCTAAGAGCCTGGAGACACAGGGAAATTTCCCAGCATCTGTTGTCAATTTCCATCTTTCTTTCTACATTAACTGGAGGCTACCTTCTACTTTTCAGAGTGCCTGATCTCAGGCTCCCCATCACCTCTATCACTTGTAATGAGGGAGACGGCATTAGAAAAACATTGGGAGCTTAATGGCTCCTCTTGGAGACTACATCGCAGCTCTGATGTGGCAATTACGCTTTTGGTACCCAGACTTTTCCTCATTGTAAAGCTGGATAATATAATATAATTCAAAGCAAATCTTTTGAAAGATTTTCTAACCATTCTCCATAAATTTGCTTTGCCAGACATACAATGGGTTGGAAAAAATTGAATGTTTCCCTCCTCCTCATTCTCCACAAAATCAAGAAGCTTTAAATAATGCCAATTTTCCCCCTGAGAAACAATGTGAAAACTCTCAGGAGCACTGACCCCTCACTCACAGGGCTATGTTCAGCCAACCACAGCATGAAGAGAAAAGCCATGTGCCTTCCCTGAGTCAGCTCATCTTCATGAGTTAGGCTGAGCCAAAAATGTCACGAGCTGCAGCTCTGTTCCAAATGCGGGAGAGACATTAGAAAAGTATTCTTTCAGGCATCTAGCAAATATAAATTCAGGTGGCTCTTCTGCTTAGAGAAAATTGGAGGGGAAATGAATGATAACTTGCAGTCTAAGAATTTGCATAAATCTATATGATATGCTTAGAAAAGGTCATATATTATAACCCAAAAATGCTCTTGCCAAAAAACAGAGACTGTAAAGCAATGATGTGTGATGGAGAACTCACTTGTATGCATTCATATTGTTACACTGTTGTCCATACAGCATGCTGCAGCTATGTAAGTTCATGTCTTACAAGAAACACTTCCTGATGCAGAAACACAACAGAAAAGTCTCCAGCCTAACAATAAGTCATTCTTCACTGTTACAGTAAAATCTCGAATTTTGGGATTTTCTCATGGTAATCCTCTACTTGCTATGTGCATTCAGCACTCTGTTAGCTGTGCTTTTAGAACCCAGTATTGGCCAGGCCAGGCAGCAAGGTCTGATCAAAGCTGCCTTTGGCTTACTCCACTAAAAAGCGAGTCCTTAAGAAATACTTCAGTCTTGCCTACTGCAAAAGAATATTTATTTGTCTTTAATTTGAATTAAGTCATTTAGTGAATAGGAGAAACCCAATTTTTCAAGGGCTGCCTTTGTCTCCTGACTTCAACATCCCTGCAGCAATAATCTGAATCCTGTTTCCCTTCACTTCAGCATACTCCCCAGAAATCACCTGGGAACAGCACATACAAAGTACATTGGGAGTGTTGGGCATGTTTCTACCACTGGATGTAATGGTCGCATTCTGCTCTCAGTAGAGGAGGGACATGAGATAATTTGGGTTATTCTCCTTTATTTAGCTACTAGCATTAGAATCTATGAACTACCCAAGCAGTGTGAAATTGGCCAAAGATCCAACGAGGTATTAGCCAGTCTGGCACAGGGAAACAAGGGGAGGCAGAGAGAGAACAGAATTGGCTGTAGAAATCTTTTCTTAGAAAACTACAAAAAAACAAATGAACAAACAAACCAAGCAACCAACCAAAAAAGCACAACCACTAACAACAAAAAATAAAAGCAACAAATTGGCAGAACTTGATGAGATCTAATAAGGATAGGAAACTCTCCAGAAGTCCAATGTTCCATGATCCTACAGCAGGGTTCCTGAGGCTAGAGGGACAAATGTCTTTTGATTAAATATTTGGTATTTCCTCTGAAAAAACTCCTTATGGCCTGAAATGAGCACATTTTCTCATAACTGTAAGAAAACTCAAAGGTTACTGCAGTTGGAATTCTGAATGCTGGCACTTCACAAACTCCAGTCAACTAAAAAAATTTGCAATCAGTTTTTTCCCAGTAGCCCTCCACTTTATTTTTTTTTTTTTTTAGGAACCAGTTCACTGACAGACTTTAAAACACTATCAAAAACTGTGGGGTTACATCTTGGATCTTCCAGTTAACAGAACTGATGAAGCTGTAGATAGACCTTAGCAAGCTTACAACTTACTGGAGACTCTGGCTCATATACTTAAAGCCTCGCATTCTGAGCTATTAAAGGATTTTCTGACTTGCTCAGAAATAGTACAAACCAGTTTAAAATATCTCTAGGCTTCTACATTCTTTCCATGATACACTGCAGAAAATGAACTTCAGATATAAAACAAATATACAAACCAACAAAAAACAGCTCCTGCATCTAATTCCCAGCTCTGGCATCTAGATAGCTTAAGTCCTGACTCCTGTCTCTAATACAAACTGGAGTTACTTTGACCTTCTCACTTGTATCGCATAGGACAAAGAGGACTATAGAGTTTTTAGTAATATTATTAAACACTAGGCCGTAATAAATTATGTCTAAGAGTCACAATAAATTTATTGAAGAACTCTTTGGTTCACTGCTGTTAATTTTGTAATGAATTGATTTTTTTTAAATTTTCTAATTAATTTTAAAGTTAATTTTCTAATAAATCCTGCACTAACTGTGCAGGAAAGTGCAAATATGTGCTACTGCCCCAGCCATGTTTAAAAAGGGCAAGTGGATTTACCTGGAAAGGACTGACTACAATCAGAATGACAGCAGGCAAAGTAGTAAAAAAAACTCACCAGAGTTTCAGAGATGAAAAATGGTTAAATATAATTATTGGTAAGTGATAGAGTTCAAACTATGTGAAAAACCTATTTTTGTTATTCATGAGACTGCACACTTAACTGCAAAATATATGTGTGAGATTAATCATTACTGAAATATGTGTTATCTCACATTTCTGTTAGTAATTAATACTATTTTAATACATTGAAAGCATTCACAGAATCACAGAATTGTAGGGGTTTTAAGGGACCTCCAGACATCATCTAGTCCAATCCACCCCTGCTAAAGCAGGTTCCCTAGAGTAGGTCACACAAGAAAGTGTCCAGATCAGTTTTGAATATCTCCACAGAAGGAGACTCCACCACTTCTTGTGCAGCCTGTTCCAGTGCTCTCAAACTCCAGAGTAGTGCTCCAAACTCTCAAAGTAAGGAAGCTTTTCCTCACATTTGTATGTAACTTCCTGTGTTTGAATTTGTGCTCATTGTCCCTTGTCCTGTTGCTGAAGACTATTGAAAAGAGCCTGCCCCATACACTTGACTCCCATTCATTAGATACTTACAAACATTGAGAAGATACCACTTTGGTCTTTTCTGCAGGCTGAACATTCCCAGCTTGCTCAGCCTTTCCCTACAGGGGAGATGCTCCAGGTCCCTAACCATCTTTGTGGCTCTCTACTGGACTCCCTCTAGACATTCCCTGTCTTTTTTGAACTGGCGAGCCCAGAACTGGATGCAGTTCTCCAGATGTGGTCTCACCAAGGCAGACTAGAGGGGAAGTAGAAGGATCACCTCCCTCAATCTGCTGGACACACTCTTCTTAATGTACACATTAATGCACTACCTGCAAGTGCAGGTAGAGTTAGAGCTGCCAAAATAATGAACCTGGGGAAAGCTGACAATAAGAGATCATCACTTTTTGGTGGACTTCCTCTGTGACCAGACTGTAGGACCAAAGCTATTCAATATTTTAATCTGTGATGTACAATTAGATCTACATTAAATGTCGAAAAGCTTACAGATGTCAAGACAGTTGGAAATGGAAAGAGAAAGAGAAAATAGAGCACACCTCACAGACAAGCTAATTTTCAATCTGAGTCTATTCACTCAAAGGAAGTGGGGTTTAAGACAGAGAAATAACAAGTAATACAGCTTAAGACACTGAAATGACAAGCAACAAGGGATGCTCTATTTTGGGTATTTAAAGGTTTAACACAGAAGTAACAAATATGAGCTCCACTACACAGTAGAAAGAGGACCAGTTATCTCCAGCAAATACAGCAATGGGAAGATGACCTCTATCTCACTGATGCTGAAATATGGTTCTGCTACCTGTTTCTTTCATAGGGCAATAAACCAACACACAACAATGAAGAGGAGCATTAAAAAGACAAAAACAAAACACAATACAAACCAACACAAAATCACCAAACAAAACTCCACTGAGTTCTAGATAAAGTGCATTACTGGGAGAAAGCTAATAGGAGCTTGACTCATGAAGTCTGAGAAGAATAAAAGAAATTGGCAGAAGTGTCTTTATTACAGAATCAAAGCCATTACATCAAGCATAAATGGGCTCTTTAGCCTATCAAAGAAAGGAAACCAATATCTGGAACCAGAAAACACATACATTCAAATATGTAAACAGACAATTCTTTGTTTCTAGATCTAAAACCAAAACACTTAGAATAAGTATCCACTGCAGTAAATTGCCAGAGATTATAGCCAATTCATCTCTTCTGCTATATTTCAGTCTACACAATATGTCTTCCTAAAAGAAGGAAGCTTCAGAAAAAAATTAGAGTATAGAAAGAAATATTGTGGCACGGAGCTGCAACAGAACTAATGCTCAGGCAACTGCCCTAGACATAAACTTTTTGAAGAAGCCTTTTAAGCTGCAGATTCCAATTACTTTCAGCAGTACACAGAAATGTGTTAATTGCACACCAAATTCATGCTCACCACTAATTAAAACATCCAAAAAGCCATGGCAGATCCTAGCTAGAATGGCACCGACAAGAGCAACTGATAGGAAGACAAGAGATATATTAAGTCACGAGAAAGTTGTTAAGGCATTACTACTAACAGGATTACCGACTCTTTATGCTGCCAAGACACTGAGCAATTAAAAATTGCAGCATCTAACATAAAGCAGTACAAACTGGGCATTTTCTAAGCTACAGTGCTTCTGCCATCCATGCCTATATTAAGTAGTTTTTCCTCAATTTATACAGTCACGTGACACAAAGGCAAACAAGCATAGCAAGGTGACTCAGCAAAATGGAAAGTTTGCTAGTTTGTATTTATATTCACTTGTTCATCTCAAATCTCTAGTCTAGAAAGAATGCCAGCTCCCAAAGCCCTTTCCCTTTCGTGTTCTAAACCTGTTCTTTAACCGTGTAAAAAATTTCAATCCAGATTTTCCTACCCAAAAGTCACATTAGGACACTAGCACAGGACACTACTCTGGCAAGTACCATGCAAATCTAAAACAAAATGGGTTCTGCTCTGAGGAGTTCACCGTGTGAGGAAGTTTGTTGTTCTGCTCTGTCCTTATAAGTCTAACTCCAACGTAGTGTTTGCTACAGCCTTCTTAAAATCTTTTTTTTTTTTTCCTTCCAAATAAAAAGCCTCCCCATAGCCTCAAACAAAGACATTCTCTCATATCAAAAGCAACTAGCACTTAACCATCTAACCTGCCCATATATATGCATGAAGCTCCAAGTTATGAGCATGCTCCTTTGTTTGTTTGTGACCATTCATTTTGAGATTTCACAGGCAAAAAAAACCCACCAACAATAACATTAGTGCTTATCCCAGAAAGAGAATAAACACTCCAACAAATATTTAAAAGAAGAAAAATATAAAATCATCTTACTTAATTCCTACCATCTCAGACAAGTCGGTGAAAGAAAAATGGTGCAAGAGCTCAACTTCTTCATAAAAGAAGATACTTTAAGCAACAAATCACTCCATGCCAACCAGTCAACAGTATACTAATGGGGGAATTATTAGAAGAAATGGGGTAACTAATGAACTGAAAAGTACTGATTTATATTATTTGGAAGGGAAATGAGCAAGTATTTATAACAAAAATGCAAACTGTAAGGACTGAGATTGTTCTTTGATATGCTGTGACTGAAACATTCAGTATTATGCTGTCTAGATTATGATTTCTAATTGCTAGTGTAAATTTTATCCTGGAATAATGAGTACATTGCAAACTCTAGATTAATTACTATATTACGAAACATATGCTACACAGTATGCTTGAAGATGAGACTTTTTTGGAGCAGAATGCATTTTTTTCACTCTCTGAAAACCTTAACAATCAGTGATTATTCTAAGCCCAGTGTTTGTATTTTGGGTTCTGATGGCAAAGAAGTAGGCCAACATCCCCCGCTTTTCTTGTTCACCAATGGCTAAAATGCCTTGAATGAGGACTTTAGTGTCAGCCTGATCAAGCCCAGAGATGTGAAAAAGTTTTATTAACAGGTAAATGGCCTTAGTATCAGATAGGAACTAAGTGCCAGGGAAAGTTAGCACATAAATGGTGTAGTTAGTTTGCCTTTCCAGTTATCTTGTTACACACAAGCACATTTTTAAGTCTGCTCTTCTTGGCCAAATGTCACTTGTTTTATCAAGTGTTTCTGAAACCAAATTTCATGCATTTATATTTACAATATATTTGTTACCAGGAAATCACTAAACTGACTACACAGACTTCATGGGGGGGGGGGGGGGGGGGGGGGGATTGGAGATTCATGATTCTTGAGGTCCATTCCAACCCTGGCCATTCTGTGATTTTGTGATTCATCTGTGATACTCCTCTGGAAAATATACATATGTCATTTTCCATACATGAGAGCTAGTAGAGACCATGAAACATCACAGCAGCACAGCAAAAAAACCCCAGCTGAAATAGCTGAGAACACACACATTCCCACTTTCACAATGGATTTTGGTGTGGAACACAAGAGCACTGAGAACATACACAAGAAAAAAAAAATTGCTTTGGATGATTTAAGCCCATTAATTTCAACTAGGTCCATTTGCTCTAAATTTCCCTCTTTCTCCAGAGACTCAACCCTCTTTCAGCTGAGGATGCTGCAGAGGATTATCTGCTGAGCCCATTAAATGCTGCTCCAGGGTTGGCCAAAGGCATTGTTACTGCAGGATATAACACCTGCAGGCCTGACCAATCTGCCTTTGGGCAAAAGACAGAATACTGGCACTGGGTTGCTGTGCACTACATCCAGTTTTATTGTTGCTCTCTCTATTTAAAGCTCTTCCAAATACTTTCTGTAACACTAATCCATATGGAGCGTTTCTCTATCAAGCTATACTTCCTGATATTCATCCTGAAGTTGTTATTTCACAATCCTAATCTGTAGTTGTAATTATTCCCTCTCCTCTCTTAGTTTATTCAACTACTTACACGCTCCTAATTATAGGAAAAAAAGAAAATCAACTTGTAATAAAACTGAAACTGACTTTAAGTATCATGCATACCTATTTAATTACATATGATAGTAGTATAATAATGCAGGTAAGCCATAAGGACAGTTTCTTCACTGGGAAGTTCCCTGCAAAAAAAACCTGTTCTGAAATAATGGGTTCCTCATCCAATGGTGACCTTCACTCTTCACCTCAGTGGAAAACATGCTGAGGTGGGACATCCTGACAAAGTGCCAGCTCTGTGATGTTATATAAATCAAGAGAGTCACCCAGTCTACACAACTAGGTGGAACATGCCACATACCCAGCCCAGGCAAGTGGATGTTTTCTGACCTCCCTTCAGGATATTTTCTAGTCCAACCCCCTGCTCAGGCAGAGCCAGCTAAGAGGTTGTCCAGAATCATTTCTAGACAATTTCTGAATACCTCCAAGGAGGGAGAATCTGTAACCTCTCTGGTCAACCATAGTACCATTTCATAAAACAAATATGAGCTGTGGGATTGCAACAGTCCATTACTCAGCTTCTCTCAGTCAAGAAAACAACTTTCTGCATTACCTCAATACCAAAGATCTGACACTCCAAGAGACTCCCCCATGGCTCATGGGATAAATTGATCCTTTATAAGCTAACTGGAATCCCTCTAGCAGAGATGCTGTCTTGTGTACACTGAGAGGAGATGTGATCTTTGAGATACATAATTTCATTTTGAACAGCTCCAAGAAAACTCCTGAAATCTTGCTATTTGTACTTCTTCCCATGTAAGGGTGATGAAAATATAGTTTCCCACCTTCCTGATCCTGTCAGTGATTTTCATAAGTCTGGTGTTTTCTCCACTCAACTTCTTCTCATAAGATGAGATTACCCCTATTCCTGTAGGTCCCCTCTTGTGAAAATAGTCATGTGCTCACAAACAGAAGTCTCACACTACTTTAGGCATGTACAGACACAGTGCACCTGTTATCATTTCCTTCTCCCCATCTTCTTAGTTTATCTCCTTAATATTATACTCAGATATTATTACTATGTTTTCTTCTATCTGAATACAATATTTTTTCTGCCTATATCCACTTAAAGAACTCCTCATGCTTCAGTGCTTGGCTCACTGAGTGATAAACCACTGTCCATGTTCATTTGATTCTCATTTAATAGTATTGAAAATACTCTGGATTAAATGAATGATTCACAATTTTGAGTATAGATCCCATGTGAAACTCTGATTCTTATTTTAAGCGTGAACTTTGTTAATATAATGTACAGGATAATGTTCGTCTCCATATAATTTGCTGTGTGTTTTATGAAACAAATGTGAAGTAATGAAAATTTTCTGTATTGTCAGTAATCTTTCCTATTTTTGTCCCAATGAAAATATATTTTGTCTAGATACAATATTAAATTTCATACAGAAATAATCCAATGAGTTTGGTTATCCAGAATGTGGCATATAAAAAATGACTCAATTTGACAACAGTAAGTATTCTCTGAGGACTTCTACCAAATCCTCTACTGTCCTGAAATTAATTAAAAGTCATCATGCCAATGATGGACAAGTACTTGAGTGTCTTTAAAGACAACAAAAGCATGTATCTTATTTACTGCCCTCTGACAGGGCATTAAACACACTGGAAATCAACTCTCAAATCTGATGTAGAGTATATAACTCAAAGATGTAGTAGTTTCCTTCTATAACACAATCTCTCTTCGTTTCTTAATGCAATAAAAGCCTAAAATATTAAATATACAAAAGAATTAAATCACAATTTGTGAAACAGCAATAATATTATTTTGCTTCCAGCATTCTAAATCTTTAAAGTTTAACTAAAATAAATGTAATATACCAGCATCTTAAACAGTGTTAGCACTGTAACCAACATTTAGAACTGCAAGAAGTACAACTTTATAAAAATTACATCTGCAGACTGTTAAAGGAGAATCTGTAAGAAACGTCAAACAATACTGTTCCTTGTATACTTCACTGAAATAACATAAAAGTTGCATCTGGAATCAGTTACTGGCACAGGACTTAAATAAAGTATTGCATTACATTTAACAAGCTAAATATTATTAATCATGAGTCAGATAGAGTGCCACCCAGCTGGCTTGTAATTCAATTAATTTACCTTCTTGGGAGATGACAATGGACTTGGATGATTTGATGACTTTGCTGTCTAGACTCCAGGTGACAGATGCAGGGGGATCGGAAGAAATTCGACACTGTAAGACCAATTTTTCACCATCTGCTACTTTAGCATCCTGAAGCTTCTCTGTAAAGGATGGTGCTGTTCCTTTGCTTTGTGGTGGTGTTGGTTTGCTTGCTGCTGGTTTGTTTTCAGCTTTTTTCCCAATTATCCCTCCATCCACCACTGCACACCCATGTTCACATTTCCTGTCATTCTTCTCTTCTTTTTTCACTAGTGGTTTGGGAGCAGGTGCTTCAGAATTGGGGGTGGCATTCTGTGCTTCAGAACCGGCACGGGCATTTGGTGCTGGGGTGCCAGCGCTGCCATTCTCTGCAGGGGGCTTCTTCTTTGCGCCCAGCACAGATCTGAAATCTGTAACTGCTGGTTTAGGAGGTGGCGCCTTCTCTGGCAGTGGGGTTTTTGGGGTGCCTTTCTTGGCCAGCACAGAGCGGAAGTCCACCTGCTGAGGAGCATGAACTTTCCTTTCTTCCTCTGACAAGGTCTTGGGTTTGACCTGCCGCTGCAGGTTTGCTCGGAAGTCCATTTGCTCGGCTGGGATTTCTTTCAGATCCTCCTCAGAAAAACTTTTGGTGCTGACTTTCTTGCCTAAAATGTCACGGAAATCAAGCTGTTCAGCTTCCTGCTGCCTCAGGCTCTCCTCTGTATGTTCCCGAGTTTCCACTCGCCTCTTCAGTACACCTCGGACGTCTTCCTGCTCTTCCTCAGCTGCTCTGGTTTCACTGCTGCTCTTTTTGAAGCCACTTGTTCTACCAAATGTTAGTGCACCATGATTTCCACCATCTCTTCTCTCTCCAGAGCTGGCTGATTCCCTCCCACTACGATCGAAAAAGAAAGGAAAGAGACAGCCAGGAAAGGGGCTGGTTTAAAAATGTCAGAGAACAATCTCAGTGCAGGAACAAAATGTGTTTATAGAAGGGGAGGTTGATTAGAGGAGCACACTCCATTAGTTTATTGCATCAATGATGACTTCAGGAGCCATATAAGGGCACAAACAAAAAAGATCTTCTCTACTCTGGCATGGTAAAATGTGCTTAGCCTGTATGATGAAAACAATTTGTTGGGTCACATTTGGGGATTAGGTTGAACAGCAGCCAGCCTGGGTCTGTAAGGGCAGAGAATTAACAGAGCAAAAAATAGAACCCACCCATGCAAGTCCCTGGGAAAAATACTCACTCTCTGCGCATTTCTGCTCTGGAAGCTGAACTCTCTCGCAGCATCAGAGACACCTGGCAGCTGCATTCTCCAACTTGGTTCCTAAAATGTTTAAGCAAAATCACAAAAGCTGAGGTTTCTCCCTACAAAACTTTCCTCAGCTCAGTGACTAAAACAGCTCAAAGCCTGTGTGGCATTTGTAGTGGTTGAGTGAGTGAATTTGGTCTCATTTTACTCAGAGCCCAGCTATCTCAAATATCTTTTCCCGATCTGTTGCTGTCTACACTGGGAACAGCATACTTTCTGAAGAAAAATCAAAGCAATTTACAGAATGAAACAGCTGAAGATAAACATGCTAAAGGAAAACAAACACAAAAGCTGGGAAATTGAGGCAGAGGAGGGGGCTATTTTGTAAAGTTGAAACTTTTTCCAACTCTGCCCATTGTTTATTTATTCAAGCCCAAGCTCTTAAGTTTCCTAATGTTAAGATATTAAAAGCAGGGTTTCATTTTCTTCCCTCCCCCACAGCACAACCAATCAGCAAATCCCATCTACATGGATTGCTCCAGCCTGGGCATGTTTATATTAAAAAACATAAAAGTGTCACCATATATGGTGCTGAGTACTTATTCTTCCTTTTGCAGAGGAATACCACGGATGCCTTTTGAAAAGGGCTCCCATTAAAGAATTCATTAAAACACTCCCGCTACCCCCTCTGCACACTTCCTCCCACAGCTTTATATCATTCTTCCAGTCCCAAACAGCTCTTCTCCATTTAACACAGGAGATGCCAAAAGCAAATTTTATCTCCTCTAGGCACTGCTTCCCTCAAATACTATTAAGAACCTCCGATGTACTCCTTTAAATTGATTGAAGACTAGCAGAGATATCTTCCGTACATGAAAACGCTTTTGTGCTTTCCAGTTTAAGCTTGCAAACTCCTGGATGATTTTTGAAAACAAAAACAGTTTTTGTTGCTGAAAGTATTTCCTGGGCATGGACAAAAATTATGTGAACTGGGGAGAGAAAGGAAAGAGGCAGCTTTTTTTCCCCAACGCTGCTCTTTCAAAAAGTTCTTGCTAGATTAGAACACCTTTAAGTCAGATTTGCCCTAAAGTTTAAAACGTAGAGCTAGGAGTATCTTTCAGTTAGTTTCCCATAAATTGTATTGTCTGATGTGTTTTTAAATAGCACATGGGAATACATTCCTAGATATGGTTCTGTTTGTGTGACTAAGTTACAATTCAACTCAGTTGCAACTTGCAATGGAGTCATGTAGTAGGTAACATCATTAACACAAATGCAGCAAAAAGTTGCTTTTGTAACAGCAATTAGTTCAATCACCTTTTCAGATGGATTTCCATTGCTCTCTTTTGTTTTAGATAATGAAATAGGGATCAGCACAGTGTAGAAATAAAACCTTTCACACCAACAAGAAATGGCAGAGGTTGGCTGAAGTTACTGAATACAAATCTTGAGTTTGTGTCTGACTCATCATGTGATCTCAGGTAGAATCCTGCTTCCAGTGAAACCAAAAGGAGTTTAGTTTCTGATTTTAGAGAAGGAACACCATTTTTTTTTCCTGTGAATTCCGTTGCAGAATCTAAAAAAGTGAAGTTACTGACACTGAGCAACTTGGAGATCACAAGATGGAAAAAGAGAAACAAGCTAAGGAAAATTATGGACTGGGATGATTTAAATGCAAAATTCAATCAAGAATATTTCTGGAAGCTTTGTAAATATTTTTTCATTTACGCAGTTTCATAATGTAAGTGAGGCAAGACACGTAGGGAAAGTTAGGAAAATAAGTAGAGTTTTGCAGTATACAAGCACTACTTCAAGTCTTTCAGGTCTCTGCTGTTTTGAGTCTTGGCAACAACATCACTTCTGGAACATGAGGTTCTCTGTGTTGGGCTTTTATCAACAAAACCCTAGACAAAGGCAAACCTCAGTGGTTCTGTTGTTGTGGAATAATATAAGACATGGATAAAAGCTAAGCTTAGAAGTTATGCTGCAAACATTTGTCTGAAAGTGTTGAATTGTGCAGGATTGTTCTGTATAATGCTCATGCACATGATCTAAGAAAACAAAACAAAACAAGACAAAAAGAAAAACAACAGCACCAAAAAAAAAAAAAAAAAAAAAAAAGCCAAAACAAAAACAAAGAGTCCCAGCTGCAAAGCCTGAAGCAATTTTAAAAATAGCTCCCTGTCCTATTGTAGGATCAGTTTTCCCTGGAATGGCTTTTATGTTCAAAATATCTTGAAATATTAGTTTCTTGGCAGAATCTACTCAAATATTTTCAATGAAATGAACCTTAGATGAGACTTATTGTTCATGTATTCCTAGGAATCGCTCTGGAAGAAGAGGAAAAAAATGCACTGCTAATTACAACGTGGGGACATGTTGGGAATTCCAACTGGCCTATGCAGTGTGAAACAAGTATCGCAGAGCAAATTACATCTTTAAAGATTGAACTGACAATGATAAATAAGTTGATTACTAGCCATAGCTGGTGCTTCAGTACAAATACCTGTAAAGCTTCAGCATGAAGTTTTGCAACTCTTCTGTGAGTTAGTTCAAGAGAAATATACTTTAGAGCACACTGAAGTTTTCATCCTAAAGAAAGCAACTGATCTACTGGATCACAAATTTAGTGGATGTAGTATAGAGCTGCTTTATTGGCTTTAATATGGATCCACTGATTTACCTCTCTTGAGGGTGCTTACAGCTGAAACACTAGTCATTTTATTTGCATTTTGCAACATTCAGTGGGAGAATGGAATAGGTAGAAGTTATGGCTTCCTTTTCTAAAAGTAGACAATGTGTTAAGAGCAGAGAACAAGGTTTGCAAACTCTATGCTACACAGAACTATATTTACTGTGGCGTAATGAAAGGTAATCTTACAACTGCTTTCTATATAACCTGAACTGGTGAGTATTTGAGATACTAGTGATTAATAAGATGAATGTTTACATCTGATTTTAATCACAGTATCAAAATCTCTAAATAAGGTTAATCAATACTAACCAAACTTTTATGGCAGATGGTGAGAAGAGAAATACTCAGCTTCTAAGAAGACAAAGGTTAACAAAGCAGATGATTTTCTTAAGAAACTACAGGAGGATTTCTGAGATCTTGTGCTGACTCTACCATTACAGAGATGAAGGCTTTGCTCTCAGCCCACTACTTCCAATTTCTTTGCTTGCCTTTGCACTTAAGACATATATATCAATTGAAAGAAGCACACTGGGATAATAGGATCCTAATGCTGGTATCACTGGAAGGATGCAATGCAGAGGAGGAGAAAAAGATGCCTGTGATTTTCTAAATTAAAATTTGATTTTTCTTTCCCATTTCAGTTGTGATGGTTTCATGGAGACTCTGACTGATTTCTTGTTCCTAAACTGTATGGGTTGGCATTTTGCAGGCATGCTCAAATTTCAACAGATAAATTACAGCTGCATGCATGAAACTATTGCATGAAACTATTTTTTGTTATTTTCTTGTTGTTGGTATTTTTTTTTAATATAAATATTTATGCAAGACCATTCTTGAAGCTTTGAGCAAGAATAGGCTCAATGGAACACTATCAGGACAATTAAAATCAAAGATGCAAGTGTAGAGGAATGAGAGGTCTGCATAAGTTTAAAGCCAGGACCAGCAGAGGTTAGCATGACAGCTCCCTCAGAGCTTACTAGTTTGTTATGCACCAAAAGGCAAAGCAGGAACATATCCTAAGTGATACTGAGGGGAGGAAAGAAAGAAGGCCAACCAGCAATTACTGATGAATCACATGATTCATCACACCCTTGTCAGCTCACTCTGAGGAAAGAAGAACTGAGAAGATCTTTTGTTAAATTCCACTCTTTAAAGCAAAAGTTTTAATTTGTGAGCAGCCAACATTAAAGGAGAAATGTGAAGATATAAGAACTGAATTTAGGACTTAGAATAACGGAGAATAGGAAAATAGTTAACACTGGTAGGAAACCACGACCAGACTAAGCAAAGGAGCTGGAGAGAGAATGACTCCCAAAAGCAGCTATGCAAAATGCTCCTGTGAAAAGGAGCTGAACAGTTAATTTGAAAAGAAAATGACTGTGATTTAAAATAGCTCACTGTATATTGTCAGCTTCTCTATATCCTTAGTGAATTGACTTGTGGTTTCTCAGTTTTTCCACATTTTTTAATGGACTTTGTAGGAGTTTCTGAGAGAAAGACACTAAATGCAGTTCTCCTACTCACAGATACAGTTAAGATTGCTTCTGAATACATAAGCAATTCTCAATCAACTATTAAAGACATATGCTGGCAGTTCAAAATCTGTTCAGATGATGTTATTTTCTGCTGACAATTGTTGTAGCTCTACTGGAAACATGAAGTTACATAGCTAACATTTAGCTCCATGAATTTTCTTTAGGCAGATATAATAATTCTGATAAAGTAACTCACTTTTTGTATTTTGTATTAGTCTGAAGAATATGAAACAAATATACCTTGTTAATAGTAGAAAAAAAAAAAAAAAAAAGACAACACCATAAAGCAGACAAGTGCAAGTGACACAGAACTGAAATGGTAATGTTTTGTAATACTGCACAGTAACTGTCTAAACTGTCTACTGGACTAGTCAGCTTGGACTAAAAAAGTAGCATGTGGAGCAGAGAACTTTCTTACAGTATAAAGGACTCAATTGTCCATGACATTTAAATACATTTTTATAAAGAAAGGGACAAATATTAGCCATGTAAGGCAATACATCTATGCACAGTAAATAGCAGAGGATTATGACATTTGACTGTCTAAAGTTGTACATTTCCTTTTCTAAATCCACTCAGGGAATATGTAATTAGGCCCTATCTTCACCATTATAGTGGAAAAATGTTACAAGCACTTTGTGAAAGGTAAAACGAACCAACTTCTGTATAAAATTCAGACATTTCAAAAACAGTAGGGAAACATTTTCTCTGCTTAAATCTGTGGATCATACAATCTAGTAGAATAGGCCTCCCTGGAGAGGTTGTTCTATGGAAAGCAGGCATCCTTACAAATATCCAGAGAAATGATAAAAATGACCCCCAAAAAATGACTCAAATAGAAACACAGCTTAGGTTTCTCCTTCTGGAGACCCAAACTGGTTCCCACATTGCTGCAACAAAGCTTTATTTTTTCAAGATCCCCCAAAAAACTGTACGCTGCTTTGTCCTCTCTGACTCTTACTGTATTTCCTCTTTCTGTTTGATTAGATCTTTTATCCCTCCACAATATTCAGTTCCATTAGTACTTAATCATTTGATGGAAAAAGAAGGGAATAGTTTGGCTCAGGCAGAAATTGCAGCTTTAGGGTAAATATAATTGTTCCAAAGGAACAATCTCTTTTCACAGTAAACATACCTGAGCTGAATTTCATATTGCCCTGTGTGATGAGACTGTACATTCCTCAAGATCAGCGTGAAGATATCTTCATTTTGCAGGATTTCACAGCCTGTTCCTGGTGTTATTTCTTGCCCATCTTTAAACCAGTGAACGGTGGGGAAAGGATCTCCAGCAATGGCACAAGATATAAGGACATTTTGCCCAGCAGCTGCTGTCACTGATCTCGGTTTGCTAATGAACCAGGGCTGGATGCCATCCTGAGGTTCTGCAGTTTACAAACAGAATTTACAAATCAGAAGAACATGCCAAGCTTCAAAGTAACTAACAAACTAATTTCAGGTGAAGCAAACAAAGCAAAGTTGTTTTGAACACTCAGGGTATAAATTTTTAATCTGAAAATAACCCAGGCTTTAATTTTGGAAGTCACTTAACGTTGGTACTAAAATTAATCATTTACTTGGCACTTTACTGGCTCGATGTAGTATGTTAAGGACAAAACAAAAGGACTTTAAAGCTGCCCTAAAAGGAATCCTGAAGATTTGTCCTTAGAGAATATGGGTAGGAATAGCTTTAAGGGCAACTGACAGTACTATGACTGCTGTTTAGTTCAGAGATCATGTGATAAATCATTAGCAATTGCATAAAAACACATTGAACTCAAAACACCGACCCTAAAGGCTAGAGCTCAGAGAAGACAGTGACAACATCACACAGGCCCACCCCCTGAGGCAGAGCTCTTTGCAATGCTGGAGTTAAGATCCTTTATGCTAAAAATAGTAAAAGTATAAGTAATGACTATAGGAAAATAGTTGGCTTACAGCAAGATTAGACAAACTCTAGGGTTGTGAAGGTAATGAATACCCAAATCACAGAAGATCTGTAAGTACTTCAGAGTTTGTGCTGTGGGATTTTTATCCTACATGGAGATTCAAAGCTGTATTTTGTGTATCCACTTCTCCAATTGCAGAAATCACCTGTTCCTCATTAGCTACTGTTACAATATTAGTGTTAAAGCGGAGACACCTGGCTCCGAGACAGCTTTTCCAAATAGCCAGTGCTTTAATCAGATTAAAAAAACAACAAAAAACAAACAAACAAAAAATCATTACATAGTTTGCATTAAGTTCATAGCTAAGTAAGCCTCATAATTATCATCCGAAGCTTCACTTAGCAGAAGTTTTGCACTGTCCCCACGAATAGGATTCAAGAATGCATTTTTGAAATAGTTACATAATGTTCCAGAGTGAAATCATTTTCTTGAACTTGCTTCTGCTCAATATCCTTTTTAATTCAGATGCATGAACTGAAAACTCCTAGCACCCTTCAAAATAGACCTTATAAACACTCGTCTGCTTTAAATAGACACTCCTCCAAGCTCATTACAGTCATTTCCTAGCATTCCCTGTGATGCAGAAGAACTTGACTTACCTTGCACTGTCAATGTAGCCTGTGTTTGTGTTTCTCCTAATTCATTCCAGGCTTCACAGGTGTATTTCCCTGTGTCTTCAGGAAATACTTCCTGGATATATAGACTGTATTCATTGCCTTTCTTCTCAAAGTGAAAATCTTCTGTCTCCTGGATTTCTTTGCCATTGTGCAGCCAGATAATTTCAGGACATGGGTTAGCTGAAAAATAGGAAGGAACAAAAATCAGAGACACACACAACTCCCCCCCTAACTCTGATTAAGAAATCACGAAATTCAGTTCTTTTTAGCCTCCTGACTCTGCAACATCATTTTCAAAACTTTCAGAAATTTCTCTAACTCTGTTCATGCTGTGCAGCATGGAACAGTTCTAATTCTGCATTATCAGAGTTAAAATATAATTGAATAATGGAAGGAAGTATACATCAAGGAGGGGAAGTGATTTCCAGTTACCACAGTGTGAGCTGTCATGGGTTTCTATTACCAAAGTTCATACCAGGACTGCTTTCTTCTGCAGCATTAATTCTACCCCAGCTGACAGGAATTCAATCTTGTTCAGTTCAAAACAAAGGTTATTACATGTCCTCTGAGACTCAGTTGTAGTTCAGTAACAGGACTTGATAATGACCTGAAAATTATTATTCTAGGAAAGGAACATTTGCAGAGGTCTGAACACATTAACACTGAACAACATTCATCCACCCTGAAGAATAGACTAGATAATATTAGTTTTCACTTTTTAAAAACTGGTTCCTTGAAATACTTTCAAATGTAGCACTTGCTAGAAGGAAAGGATAATGGCAAAAAGCACAGCTAGACTGAATTTGTTTAAATAATAATGTTCTATACCTACACACCTGATACTTCCACAGTCATTATCACTTGACTTCCATCCATTACTTTGAGGTCAGTCAGTCCTTTAAGGAAGATGGGTGCAAAAGTCTTGTTTAATTTGACAGCCTGTGCATTTTCTGCCTTCTTACTGCTCTTCTTTTCTGTGAAGTCAAGAGGAGAACAAGAGGACTTTCTTACTGGAATTTTCATTACAGGCTTTGTCCTTAAGTTCAAAATGATTTGAAGTCAGTCATCTTGTTCCAGCTCTCAGAGGGTAGCATCGCTGAGTCCACCCCAATACAGATGTTTTCTTCTGTCAGTAATCTATATACAATTGTAAGAAATGGGACCTTTCTCCAGAGAACTCTCTACTCATTGTTAACATCTATGCTAGAGTATCACACAGATTTTTAGTCATTTCTCCCAAGTACATGTGCTCAAGTACAAAAAATCTCAACAACTTGTACCAATAATTCAATGGTTTTAACCAGTGCTGAATTCGTGCAAATCTTAAAGTAAGTAACAAGTTGCTATTCTCATGATTGATGAGTTAAAAATTTAAGCTCACAGGAATATAGAATTTTCCACTCTGTATGAAATTAAAAACCATTTGGTCAATTAGATGGTCAGTATAAAATGGGTAAGAGCATAAAGTTCACCATGATCCTTTCCTGTATTACAATTAGCCAAACAACTGATTATGGAGAAGGCTGAAATCTGAAGTTATCAACATATATCATAAAACAAACTGTTGGATTACAGAGGTTTTTTAGTTGAGCTATACAATCAAATTATTAGTGCTGGAATTAAATGAATCACTCTTATAAATAAAATCTAGCTGCTCTACATTTCCAGTCTCTGCGTCATATTCAGAGATTATGAAGGAAGGCCATTTAACTGTGTCTTGTATTGTATGCTAGACCAGGAAAGACACTTCTAGAGCTGAAGTAGTGATCATGACCAAATGTAGGAAGCCATAAATATTTATCGGTCACTTGGATACACTTTTTGTTTTGTTTAGCTTGAGTTCAGACTTCTTACGTCTTTCCTCTAAAATGCCAACCATGCTTTCTTTCCATACATAAAAATAACTTCATTTTGATTATTCTTACCTTCAAAATATTCAAATGTATATTAAGGCCATCCAAAAGAGTATTACAGTAACACAAAATGCCAGACTGGAAAAAAAACAGCCATTCATAAAATTATGGTGATTATAATAAGCTGAAAGCACCTTACAGAACAAGTCCACTGAAATTCCTGGAAGCCAAAATTTAAGTTTGTCCCAGGGCTATTTGAGCTCTATGTAAATTTGGAAGCTGCATGAGAGGAAGTTTTCCCTCTTCTGTAGTAAAGCTTTTTCTAGCCAAAATCTTGTCTCGTTGGCTTACATCTTAGGTCTTTTCCTGGCACTAAGCAGCAAGACATTGATACATGTGAGAATGGAAATATGGGACGTAACTGAGACCCACTCAGCTCAGTTTTATGGACTTAGTGCTCTGAAATACTTGATTTACCATCAAAATAAATTGTTCAGTCTTAGGGCTTCCTATAGCATCTGTTTGAAAGTGACTAAGACTACATAGAAAGTAGCCATGAAGTTGGGTCAAATCCATCTTCACTAATATACAGCATATTTTATACTATATTTTGTACTGTTTACTCAGGGAAAATGCTACATGCAAATGTTGGACTAAGCAGTATCAGCATGTACTCCTTTACTAATTCAATGCCTTGCAGAGAATCCCTTTGCACCTCAGGCAGAAACAGACCTGGCAGAAGAAGCAGAAATCAATAAAAGGTGAAAAAGGAAGAAGAGAGTGTGGTGAATGGAATTAAATCCAGCTGTCAGCCAGTCGTGAGTGGTGTTCCTCAGGTATTGGTATTGGAGCCAGTCCTTTTTAGTATTTGTACTGATGATCTGGACAAGGAGATTGAGTGCACTCTCAGTAAATTTGCAGGTGATACCAAATTGGGAGGAAGTGTTTATCTGCTTGAGGACAGGAAGGCTCTACATGGGTTGGATTGATGGGCTGAAGCTAAATGTATGAAGTTTGGTTAAGACCAAGTGTTGGGTACTGCAGTTTGGTTAAGACCAAGTGTTGGGTACTGCAGTTTGGTTACAACAACTCCATGCAATGCTAAAGTCTTGGGACAGAGTTGCTGGAAAGCTGAGTAGCATAAAAGAATCTGAGGGTGTCATTTGACAACCTAATGAACATGAGCCAACAGTCTGCCCGGATGACCAAGAAGGCAAATGACATCCTGGCTTGTATAAGAAGTAGTGTATCAGGACTAGGGAAGTGAACACCCCCCTGTACTCACACTAGTGAGATGGCACCTTCAGTACTGTGCTCAGTTTTGAGCTCCTCACTACAAGACACTGAGGTTCTGGAGTATGCCTTAGTAGTGCAGTGGAGCTGTGAAAGCTCTGGGGCACAAGTTTTATGGGGAGTGGCTGATGAAACTGGGATTTTTCTGTCTGGAGATATGGAAGTCTGGGAGACCGTATCACTCTCTATGACTTCCTGAACAAATCTCATGGCAAGGTAGAAGTCAGTAGAAGTCAGCTTCTTTTCCCAGGTAACAGTGTTAGGACAAGAGGCCTTAAGCTGTGCCAGGGGTGGTTCAGGTTGGATATTAGGAAAAGTTTTTTCCCTGAAAGAATTTGGTGAGTGTGGTGTTGATAATTTGACAGTTGGACTATATGATCTTAGCGGTCTTTTCCAACCTTTATGATTCCCTGAGGATAATTTCAGACAGAAACAAAGGCAACTTTGTACATCACAGCCTTTCTGCAGACTTTCCTGTCCTTATAAACTTATCCTATGCCAATGTATGAGCGCAGTTTGATTCAGTATAGTTCTTGCAGTAGTACATGATTTCTCAAAACTTATTAAAAATTGTGTCCTTTTCTTTTGTTGGCATACTTTGCAGCATGGGGATGTTAAAGGCATTTCTCTAGCAACAGATATGCAATCTTCTGCATATAAAAGCTCAAAAATGTCTAAGCAATTATAAATTATTTCCAATTCAAATCAGCATCATATGATAAATTAGAGATTAGTCATGGTTAAGACAACCAGTATTTCTTTTCAAATGTTTCGCATCCAGGACACAATAAATACATAGCTAAAAGGACTGACTCCATGGCAACCTGAAGAGACTTTCTTCAAAACAAGCAATCTGTTCCTACTTTTAGTAGACTTTTCTTAATTGCAGATCTCTGATTTTATGCTTCTGTTCGATTGTGTACATTGTAGGTAAAATGATAATGATAGGCTAATGATCAACTAGGCAGAATATGACCAAAACTATCTATCACCTTTTAATCTGGCAGCAACAACTAGAAAGATTTAAGTTTCATATATTGTTACTATATGTTCATTGAAAAACCAACAATCAAAAACCTGATTTACTGACACCAGAGCTAGTTTAATTATTTAGTTTTGTTTAGTCTTGGTCAAAAAAATCATTGCATTTTCTCAGAAGGGACTGATGCAATAACGTAGAGACCAACTTAGAAAGTCTGGACCTTATCTATATTCAAATTTGAAGCTTGTAAATGCTTGTAGAAAAGCAGCACATAACAAAAGGACAGTACTAGAGCTTTCTTTCTCTCATTCCTTCAAGTTCCCTTTCACCACACAAACTCTGATGTGGTTTCAACTTCACATGATCTTCACTGACAACTGGCTGCAGAGCCCAAATCAGGGAGGAGAAAGAAAAAGAACAAAGCACAGAACCTTCAGATACTACCAACCACTATGTTTCTGGTTGAGAAAGAAATCCCTCATTTTTAACACTGTGGCACCGGAAAGAAAATCTGGAACATAAAGAAAAGTGACAATGGCATCAAGGGCATGACTTTTTTACATGCCTTCCAATCCTCAAACTTAATCAACTGGATATGAGATTGAGGAGATCTGATATCTTCCTATTATGTTAACACTTTAATCACCTACAGTCATTTAACATTTTCCCCACCACTCTTACTTCTTATTGTTTCCAATTAGGAGTAGGTTTAACTTCAAGAATGAATAGAAAGAATGTAAGACTTAACACATAGCAATATTGTCGCAGTAACTAAAAAAAAATATCTACCCTGACCTGTTCAATGTTTTCCTCCTGTTCTTTTCCCCAATCCACTTCTGCTGCTGAGGTACATGGTCATGTCTTATAAATTCAACAGTCATTTGATATGGCATTACACAAGATGATAGATTTAAACACCCACCCACCACAGTGGTTTTTTTGTTTGTTTGTTTCTTTTTTGCCTTTCCCGAGGCTTTGATATGCATGACTTTTGGGAAATAGCAAGTGATAAAATACACTGTTCAGTTAAAAACAAACAGGTCGCTCCACATTTGCCACTTCAAAGAACTTAGCCTGGGAGATCAGAAATAAGAAGAAAGGTATGAAAAGGAAACCCTATATACCCATATATATTTTCTACAATGCAATTTTAATTTAAGCTTTTCTCACAGTATTGACTTATCCCTAAGGGTTCATTTTTTGTTGGAAAAACACTCCAATAAGCAATCAAATCTATGTTTTAAAAAGCCACTTTGTGCATCGAATCCACAGAAATTTAGGAGAATTAAAATCCTTCCAGTTTCTTATAAAGATTCTTAGAATATTTGGAAGGCAATGGTAAGGATACAAAACTTTCCATTCATCAATTATTCTGCTCTCCTGTGTTTATGTAATGGACAGCAAAATGAATCTATCCACCACTATAATATCAAATATTTGTTTATCTCTTAACCCATACTCATATAAATTTAAGGTGAAAAAAATGATTCCCTCTTCGACTTTTCTTAACCTGGGATTTAAAGAGTGCCTTACATCAACTCAACCTCCATACATCTGCAGACTGAAAATTATTACAAGACTAGTGTTAATGTTAGCTGTGGGCTCAAGCCAAAATACACTTGAATTTTTTAGAACCTAGACATGAATTAGAACTTGGTGCTTGAATACAACTATAAACATTTATATTGTAAAAGGATAAGCAGAGATGAGCTATTGTGTTGAAGGTGTATATATAAAAGAAAAAGTCAGTGGAATATTCATGCTGCACTGAAATTAACCCACTACAAATCAATTGTACTGTACACATTTACCAGTTTAACAGCAAGTATACAATCATTTACTTTCTAAGGTAAGAGAAACAGATAAATTAGCGCATACAGAAGGAAAAAAATGAATAAATAACTGCTCTTTGGCACTTGCATTCCCAGATTTGCTACTGAAACTTAAATGGAACAAATACTCATATCAGGATACAAACTTCAAGAAGATTTCTGAAAGCTGTACTTAGGCTGTACTTGGCTCTAGCTAAAACAGCTAATATTTTACACACATTGCCTATTCTAATAAATTTTCTTGCTTGTTTGCCTGCCCAGAGTTTCCAAAGACTTTTAAATGTGAGCTGCAGAATGCTGACATCTCCCGTTGAGATATCAGGACTTCAGCATGCTCAGCAGTGCACAGAATCACACAAACACTGAGGGCAGAAGGAATCTCTGGAGACCATCTGGCCCAGTCCTTTGCTCAAGCACAGTCAGCTACAGCACTGAACATATACATCATCAACGCAACAACTCAGCTGCACAAGATCATGGCTACAACTGGTTACAAGTCAGGGACACACAAAGAATAGAGAGCTAGATGCCTTATGTTCAGAACACTGCAAACACACTGTTTAGTCTTATGAGAGATTTAATTATACATGAGGAATCTGCTTGCCAGATCATATGGTTAGCTGCCAAATAATGCCTAGTCGTAGCCGTGTGAAAGGACTGTCTCAGCAACATTTACCATTTATGGTGTTTAAATGTAATTTTGGCACAGGGTAATCTGTCAGCTAAGCTGGGGAGACTGCTTAACTCAAAAAGCTCTCCATGTGAGTGAACTCAGAGAGAATAGTAGATTCGACAAAAACTCTCAAAGCAAGATTCAGATTCACACATACATGTATAGCCAGAGTTGTAAAGCAGCCTGGCAAGCTGAATTACACTTTTTGAAAAGAGTTTCACTTCCCCAGATATTTTCAGTGTAAATAAATCTGGCTGTTACTAGATCTCACACTGACAATGCTATAAAATCTGTTACTTTTTCTGAGTTGTTAAGGCAGAAAATTGGTATTATGACACACATCTCATCTGTCTCAGGCTTAAAGTGATAGAGTCAAAATATTCTCTGCCATTTTCCCAAGAACTGAAAACTTGATATACACTGGAATGAAAAAAAATGAGATCCCTGTACACCTGAGACATGTAGAGATGTTTCTGCTTTATTAAAGATCACAGGTGAGTATGCTGTTTTGCATACTTCAGTCACAAGAATTGGACAATCAGTGACCTAGCATTGTTTTTTTTTTTACACATCTATCTCCCATAAATTATTTCTGCAGTTATAATCCAGTTTTGTGCATAGAAGGCAAGGTTTAAATATGCTTAGGAGATGCTTTATAATAATAGTTTGGATGTTGTGCTCTGCGTTACACAGAAATGTTATTAACCCCATCCTTATACTAGCCAGAGCTGTGAAGGTTATACAAAGGAAGCTGAGTTCCACTTTACCCTACCTGGCAACCTATTTACTGCACACTGCAGGACAGCTTATGCTGCAGTGCATATATGCTCTTTCTTCTCCGATTCTTTCCCTCTGTATGTTATTTATCCAGGTATACAGCATTTTCAACCTCTGCTTTGTCTATTTAGTTTCAACTGCAAACTGCAGCATTTCAAAGAGATGCCACTCTAGAAATTCCACAACCAACTGCCAATATCAGTAAGACCAACAATTTGGGAGAAACATGATCAAATGTCTCAATTTAGACTGCAAAGGACAAAGACACAAAGCTGCCTGCTGAGTTCACTGCAGATCTCTTCAGAGTCAGCAGACCAAATCTCTTGGCGACAGTCTCACTGGAAGTTTTTGCAGCCAAAGTGCCGTTTGCTTTTGCCTTCAGAGCCATCTGCCTTACCAATGACTAACACTGCCTGTGAGATATTTACATTAAGTGAGGGCTCTTTTGTCACTGCCACAGAGAGAAAATCCATGGCAGGTTGAGAGTCTGTATATCTATGAAATGCACTTATACAGCAGTTCAGTTGGCCCACTGCTAGCAAATTCCCCAACGTTAGTTAGCCTCTAGAAATGCATTCCAATACCTGCACTAATATGTTTTGTTGTAAATGCAATTACACTAGTTTGACATGGACAGCTTCAAAAAATTGCTTTGTGTATCACAGAACAATCCAGCAGTGAAAACATGCATATTGCTGAGACAGAATTTCACTTTTGCATGCATGATTTCTCTGTGGATACATTCTATGTGCATACATAGAATGTAACTTCATTGCAATGCACATTGATCTGAGATATCATTTTGATTGGAAAAAAAACCCACAGGCTTTCCGTGAGCAGAAGTGCAATAGAAGCACAAGAGGAACAAGCAGTCACAGAAAGTGCAAGTGTCCCGGAGGATGCCACTGATGAAGTAGTGAAAGACCCTTCAGTCCTCTCCTCTCCAGGTAAACCCACTGCAATTAATCCATATCAGCTGCTCTTGGAAACATTCTTTGGGAGAGCATCATGTCCATGCTTTCAAAATTACTCAGGCACATATTCAGTTAATAGGTTTTGTATGTATTTTGATGACTACCACTTTTCAGCTGAAGATAGAATATTACACAATTTGGCAATCCAAAGTTGGACAGTTTGCCTCTTGGCCATTGCAAGGCCATTCCAAAGAGTGTTATAAAAAACATCTGTTTTCTGTCATTCTGGTGTGCAATGGCTTAATGGTCACAGACCACAGTTGAAAACACCACCAAATGTAGGGGGCTTTCCTGTTGTTGGTGATTTTCTTCTTTTTAAATTAGACATTTTTTCTCTCAGCATCTCATCTTTGTTTTGCATTTAAAAAAAAAAAAAAAAAGCAATTCCAGTCCTTCAACTCATTCTGCAAGCACTCATCCCTTATTTGCATCCAAATTTGGTTCCTTTTTTACTGGAAACGGTTTATATCAAGAAGTAGTCTTTAGAGAACACCGCTTATATTGATGGCACAAATCCTAAATCATTAAAAGCTTCTACACATGTTTTGCTTTTGTCCCTTGTTTTTGTTCTCTAGCTAGTATTGTGTTTCATGTTTGAGTCTGAGTTGCTGAAAGAAGGCAATTTATTAAAAAAAAGAAGCTTAGTTTTATGAGGATTACAGCTGTTGTTGACCCATGCAAAGCACTGGACCAATAACACTGGGACTCTCTTGAAGGCACTGGGACAGACTTTCTTTGATAGCTAATATTAGCTCTGCTTGTGACAGCTTACCTCTGACCTCTCAATGAAGTAACAAAAAACTAAAAAATGCCCAATTTTCATAGAACTCTGAACCAATTCTTAATCATAGCCAAGCAGTTCTACCAGGCTAGTGGTCTGGAATATCTTTTGGACATTTAACAAGATTAGACTTGTATATTTTGGAAAGAGTTTATAGTCCTTTATATTTATGCTACACTTCAAGTATTGCAAATTATTTCAAACAAATATTGGCTTTGAAAAGCTGTCACAACTATTTCATCACTCTGGACAAATTGGACATCACACTTCACTTACCTCAGACAGAAGTATATCTCAGAGAAACACAACTGTAGCCTCTCATAAAAGGATTCAAAGAGAGGTTGCTTATTGCAGTGATTACCTTCTTAAAAAGATTAATGTCTACAAGAGGTCATTATGAGATAGAAAGGAAAACAACCCATGATTTAAGAAAGAGTCGCTCACCAGTGGAAGAAAAGATACCTACCTGATAGCCTTTCTTTCAGCTGGTTGTATTGTGTAGTTCCACTCACACCAGATAGAGGAATGACAGGAGCAAAACAAGCTGTTTTCCCAGAAAGCATCTCCCTTTACTGCTTAGGTAAACTGGTTACTAGAGCAGAGACTCTGACAGGCTTCCAGGTGACTCTAATCTGCTTGTCCAATGCTCAATGAATGACTACAGTAATCAGATTACAAAGGCTACAAGCTTCCTAACATAGACACTTATGCTGGGGGAAACTGCACTAAAAGAAAAAATAAATGTGTGAACAGAAAGCAGTTTGGGAGAAAGGGGAACAGATGTGAAATCAGGAAAGTGAACTGCCGGCAGGGAGGGAGAAATGAGGTCAAGAGGCAATGAGCAGAAACAACAGTATTTGCTTAATAGTGTTTGTTCACTGAGGGAGGCAGTGCTAGGCCTCTATTCAAGACAACAAGGTACAAAAGACTAGCACCAGCAAAACAGGTCTGGGAGGCTGCAGAGCACTGGAGCCCCCAGGAGTACCATGGCTCCAAGTCTGTGCTGCTGATGTCACCCAGGCTTTGGGCCCTCCCTCTTGAAAACAGAGATGCTGCTGTCTGGAAGGGGGAAACTTGGGAAGTCCACATGATGAAAGAAGAGCTTCAGTAGGTCAGATATTCTGCAGTGGGGCAGAAGTGCAAGACAGATCACTCTCCTATTAAGCCCTCAGGTAACAAGCGCTTCATCTTTATACACTGGAAAAAGGAAATAACTGCTTATTTTACATGCAGAGTCTGTTTGCAAAAGAACAAAAGCTTCCTACAGATGCTATTAGTTCATTACAGCACAGTAGTAGATGGAATCCATCACATGTCCCATCTCTCTTCCTGGTCTCCTTCACCTCTGTAATCTTATGTTGCATACCCAGATATTGGTGTTTATAACACCTTTGCTAGAGATGGATCTCGCTGTTGTCCCCTGTCAACGATTAGTTAACTGATAGAGACAACAACATATCAGAATGCTTATCTCAGGTGTGAGGCAGATCTGAAGAACAGCTACTATCCCTTGGAGCTGACCTCACTTCCAATTACACCAATTATTAGTATGGTAACTGACTCATTCTATGTAGGTCCAAGTCAATAAACCTCTCCTCACCACAGTTTCCTCTTCATTAAAAAAAAAACAAAACAAAACAAAACAAACAAACAAAAAAAAACTAATTTAAAAGTTAAAACACCTTGGCAGAAAGTTGATTAATATTAATATTCAACCTCAGTTTCCCCATCAGAGAATAATCAATGTCAATACATTTCAGGTGATCTGAATGTAGTCTGCATCTGCCTTTAAAGATCTGGCTTTTTTTTTAATGAGCTGCGTGGTGTATTTAGAAAATGGCTTGTGTGCTTAATTGGATTTCTCCAAACAATAGGAAGAATGTAATATTAAATAGGAACAACAACACTATTGCCTACTTTGCACCTATAATAACAGCGACAACTCAGTCACTCACATACTGTTTAAGCCCCACAGCTTCCTAAACTCCATTTTTAGTATGTATGGAAACTTATGTCTAGATTTAAATGAAAAAAAAATTCTAACATTTACAGAGTGACACAAAAGATAATGCTCCAGGAACAGGGAGGTCTGTCACTAAGCATTTGAGTAATCTGGATAGTTTCTCACATCTCAGCAATTTTTTGCATTAGACTGATTATCTGCTTTTATCTGCTAGGTTCGCTTTCAAGAGTTCATCTCTAACCTGTATCTCAGCTTTAAGAAAACACCATCAGAGAGAAGTGTCAAGATTCAATTTAGTCTGCTTAGTGTTTCATGAGATCAGAATTAGCTTCACCTTGATTAACTCACTTTCTTCAGTCTACCTAATGGACCTCTGCCAATTCAGTCAGCCTGCCTTTACTTAAGTGATCTTCAGTTGAATGATTAGCTTGAATATGCTTAATTTTTAAGACCTGAACATTTCTTATATAGAATCATGGAGTAGTTTGGGTTGGTGAAACATTTAAGATTATCTAGTTCCAATCCCCCTGCTATAAGCAGGGATACCTACCACTGTGCCCCATCCATATGAAGTGTGAGATTTTTTCAACAAGATTCCAAAACTCCCCGACGAAAATTAATTGCTGTGAGGTTTTTTCATAGAAAACCACGGAATGACTGATCTTGCTGGGCACTAGGCAGAATTTGTACTGCTGAAGAATAGAGAGGCAAAATTAATCCAAGATTGATGACTTGGAAGGAACACTTTGCCACTGTACAGGGCCAGACACAAAGCATAATGAAGTACTGGAAAAGTCTCCCTATCTTTAGTAGGACTTGGAGGAGTAGCCCTTTATAAGCCTTTCCTTTGTTTCCTTTATAGGAAGTAAATAGGGTCTTCAAAATGTTGTTCCCTATAATGATTCCACGGTTTTCCTCTGACAAAAACAAAGTAACAGATCTTTTGAAGGACAAAGAAAGCAGGAAAGATCAGAAAGAACATAAAATAGAGCCGGAGAATACCTGCAAAATCTTAGCAGATAATTACTAATTGTTAATGCGCTATCATTCAAACATGAGACTTCCTTTTTTTTCCTCTTTTTAAAAAATCATTACTGACTATCCTTCCTAAAGTCAGGGTTGGACTTTTGTGAGTTATCTTTGTGCTTATTTTAATTTAGAAAGTGGAGCTTCTTACTTTTGAATAAACATACTGTGCTTTGATGTCAAACAGACAAATCACTCCAGGTAGAAGTTCTGCCCCACCATGAGATGCTGCATGAAAACACTGAAGCCAAAAACAGCAATTTGAAGGGAAATGCAGCCCCAGACAGACTCAGTGAGGTGCCCAAGCACCAGAGCAGCAAGTTAAAGAAAAACTGGATTCTGACATGGCTCAGATACTATAGCAAGATGATTAATTCTGTCTTAAATACAAATAGATTTCAGGTACAAAAGAAAAAAATATTTCTCTAGCCATGAATGAACAAACAGCACTGCATGAAACCTGAAAACTTTAAATCATGTGGGAGATGAAAAGGAAGAGATGAGTTACAATTCAGAAACAATTTGTATGGACTTTATCCCAAAAATTGGTGTCTGGTCAGGATTTATGAAGCTCTCTCTTTGTACGTACACTGATTTCCTGCTGTAATCTCTGCAAAGCCAAACGTTTAGAGAAGCCTTAGCTGCAGCATTGAAGATCTCAAAGAAACCTCAAGGCAGTAAGTATTTGATATGGGATCTGATGGAAGTAAAAGAAAAGAGATTCGGAAATCAAGATCTTAAATTTACTATTTCTGTCTGGTAAATCTACATAGCTCTGAGTCTTGGGGAAAGTTACTGTAATCCTCATGACAACAGGAACATAATGAGTTTTAGGGAGGAAGTGAAGAGCTAAAGCTTAAAAATGTTAAACCCATGGCCTGACAGCCTGTCATGAGCATTCTCAATTCTCTGTTTTTCCCTGCATGTTCCATGACTCTTAAGAAAACAAAGTGGGATGTGAAATGGAGGAATGAGCTCCCCACTGCAGAGTAACTGCAGCAATGCAGCTTTTGAGCCCTAGATTAGTTGAAGTATGGGAGGGATTCAAATCAGTGCACCAGTGACTAAGTAGCTTGAAGTAGCTCAAACAGAGTACAGAACTCTTGGGAAAAGATAGGTGACTTGTGCTCCCATGTTAGCATTGTATGTCACCCCTAAAATAACTCTGATTTGCTTAGTAAGAGGGGGGCTGTCTTTTTTCTGTGTCTCAGTGAATAATCAGCAGGTCCCATATCAGTGACTGCTCCCTTGAGGTGGAGTTCTCCATTTGCCTTAGCTAATCCAGATGAAATGCTTTGGAGAAATTATAAGCGACAGCTTTGAGAACAGATTAGGCTCAAACTTATTTTAAGTCAGTACTTTCTTACTTTGTGTCCTTTTTTTGGGAAGGGGGGTAGGGTAGGTACTGCATTTCCAATTCTGTAATCAGGAATTTAACTCATAGATTAAACAGAATTGCTCTGTTTTCATTTTAAGCTTGCTTGGTATTTTAAGTGTATTCAAATAAACTAAATAGGGGCAGGTATATTGCTGAAGTGCTGAATCTTGGAATCCTAGGGCACATTTCTCACGAAGCTGCCTGCACTGATTTGGGACAGGTATTATTTGTCCTAGACAAATTAAATAATTCCCATGGCAACTGACACTCATCAGTATGCTGCAGAGGCAGTGACAAAGTATTATAACTTTGAGAATAAAATAACTTGCAAATGACAAATACCAAATAGTCCTGAATCTAGGGGGAGAAGTCTGATCACGTGCAGCCATGAAACGACCACCAAAACAAATACCAGATGAGATTATAAGAACAAAGAGCATAATGCTGTAACTGTAACAACTGTTCAATTTATCCACAGGATTCTGTCAGTATGGCTGTCATCACTGCAGTAGTTACAGCAGGCTGAGATACTCACCTTTGACTGTGACCTGAGCACTGCATGATGCCCGTCCTGTGTTGTTTTCAGCCAGACATGTATAAATGCCATCATCTTCTGGCAAGGCATCTTGGACAGTCAGTTTTGCAACTCCAGCTTCGAAAGTGGAATGGGCATACTGAATTGGTTGTTCTACAGACAGATAGGAAGAGAATTATCCTAATACATCAAGTTTGTTTGAAAAGCACTTCTCATTTCCCCTGAAATCTGGATGCTTAACAGCAATCTGTATATTAGAGTGCAGAGCCAAATGCTGCTCTCAGGTTTATATTTGAATTCTGAATAGATTATCTTTCAGACAGGTAAAAGATGTCTTGTGTGTTTGCTCAAACATTGCCTATATATTGGACTTTGCCTGAAACAAGATATTGGCATTGCTGCCCCAATGTGCAAAATCTGCAGGGTGTGATGAAGCACTTGAAGTTCTTTAAATCACGTAGTTTGCAACAGAAGACATTCCAAGAGAGGCAAAAAGATCTGTGATGGAGCCAAGAGATTGATATACCACACAGTTAATCTACATTGAAGCATATACAGTCTGGTAGGAGACAGGTACAGTCTGGTCTACAGTGACATAGCTATTAAGAAGTACATTTTAAGAAACTGGTTCTGTAAATTGGTATGGAAAATGCTTAGATGTTAATGTAGACTGGTTAAAGTTGCCTTGCTGTTGTTTCAGAAACAGTCATCAATCTCAGCCCTTCTGAAATGCTTCTGCAATCTGTTTTCTCCATATTAAATACTTTCCACTACTGACTCATCATTGGTTGCTTTCCCAGTGTATGCTATGCTTAAGAGGGCCTGATATCTGCTCATGAACACCATGCTGGAAAGAGAAACTAGCATCATCTGAAAAGAGGGTGAAACAGATGTGACATCTATCACTTGGGAAATCATGATCAAAAGGAAGGTTAAAAATTAATTTCATTGCTAAAGTGACTTTAAAAAAATCAGGACAAAAAACTCTGGGGATTCTTAGAACCGGTTCTGCAGTATCAGCAGGACAAATTAAATGATGGCCCAGATTTTTCTCTTATTTCTGACACGAAAAATATTTAGAGGCAGTTATTACCTATGCACTATCTGCTTATGAAATTTAATTCTGAAATACATATATACCATGAACTTGATCCAATATCTGAAAAATAATATATAATTCAGGGTAGGTGATTTTCTTGTCTTATTTGTCTTACAAGTTACTTAAGTTTGCAAATTGTCTACCTCATGAAAAACTGGGTTGAACATTTAATCAACGGCCCACAAGGCTTCAATTTCAGAATAAACGTTCTGTCATAGATCTTATTTGTATTACTAGTTCCCTCAAGCTCCCTTTCATTCAACTGAACAAACTGTTGTAAGTCTTGATTAAGTCAAAATATGTATTTTTGCGTATAAGAATAACATTAACATTGAAATATGTAAATGCAGAGCTTAGGTCTTAGCAGAGAAAGCTTTCTGTAAGAGAGCATGTGGTGCTTGACTGCCTTTATGGTCTGAATGTAGAGTACTTAACATGATGGGAATGCTGCCTGGGATTTTTACTCTGAATCTATGAATGGTGCCTAAGGATATTATGATGATAACCAGGTCAGAAATAAACAAAGGATAAAAGATGCATCATCGTAAACAAAAATAAAAAGTGCAAAAATAGGATAAGTGTTCTTTGTGGAAAATGTTCTCCTTCAATACGTCCCTAAATGAAAATATAAAAATTTGTCCAGGGATACCACATACATCTTTTCTCACTGCAACTCAACAGAACTGTAACTCTTTTTTTTTTTTTTTTTTTTAAAGCATTGTTCAATATTTTGTCTTTTCATGAGACCCTGGAAAATAATAATAATATATCTGCCCTGAGGAATAACCTACAGCAATATTATAAGTTATGTCCATTGTACTTTTAGTTTGATCTAATAAAAACAATTCTCCCAGTAGTGAAATGTTCCCTTCTCTAGAAGCAGAACAGTCAAATCTCCATGACATTTTGGCAGCAGAAACAATAACAAAAATACCTTACTTGTGTGGCATGTTATGCCAGAAGAAGGGAAAATTTCCCCCAGCTCATTTATTAAGAGCTTTCTGGAAAGACCATAAAGCTATTCTAAAACAAAACACTTTTCAGAGAATTGTTCTGTTAAAGTTGTGGTCATATTGTTTTTAAATTCAGCAGAAAGATGTTCAACTGGAAAAAAAGAAAGGAAAGCACTACGGAAAGGAAGACGTTTGAAATACCGTGATCCAGGCTTTATTCCTGCAAATTAAAAAGAAGTTACTAAAAAATATTTCAAGAGGCCAAAGTAAATTGAAGTTGTGTACCAAAGTACTACCACACAGAGAATGTGAATAAATTTATAATGGTTTGGTGAGGCACTACAACAAAAGAAGCTTGCTTTCAGGGAATCTGTCAGTAAATCAGCAAAAATTCTTTGAGAACAACTTAATTAAAAAGTAGAATTAGAGCAACAGGACAAAAGAAATGTCTTACAAGAGCTGGAAAACAGCTTTAAATCAATATAATAGATATATAATCCATGGTTCAGCCAAGCTCTTATTTCTGCAGTTTGGGTGAATATGGAAGCAAATCCTTGTCCACACAGATAGTAAGTAGTAATTAATGACAATGCACAGCTTACGTCATCTATTTTTTGTCTTGGTTGACCTAAAAGAGAAGTCAATCTACGTAATGGCTTGGAAAATGTTTTGTTTTAAATTTGTATGCAGCCACAGCAGCCACAGCTGCTAAAATAGTAGTATCTACTACTGTGGATATTAATATGATGGAAAAGCAATAACATACAGTGATATATTCTAGGTTTCTAGAATGAAAGAAGTATGTATCCATCTTTAGAGAAATACACAATGTCCCTAACTTTTGTTATTATGATAGCCTATTGTACTTCTGTACCTCAGAGTCATTATTGCCTTCTGATTTAAGAACAGAGTTAATGCACTGGCTTTCACTTACAGAACCTTCGATGGTTTGAAATCCAGTGATTTGGGAAAAACTGCTTATGTTTCCTTGTGATATTGATCTGATTGCAGTTGGAAGCTTGGAAGCAATACAAATATGGTTATACCTGACTAGGTGCAGACTCAGCTGAGGTCAAACGAGAAAGATCAAAGCATAAAAAAATGTACTGAAAAATGGCAGGATGGCAAGGTGCATACTGAAGACCTACAGAAACCTGTACTTGTTGATCTCTAGGCTGTATTTTTTCCAGGAGACAATGGTTTTCTAGTTGGTAAAGCTACATCAATGAAGATGTGTGCCTGCACTTGGAACTTGAATGTCATTTGAGACACAAATATGCTCTGTGTGATAATGGAAAACAACTAGCTGTTACTACATCCCTCAAGACTAAAGGAACTGTGTATGGGCATGGGGTACCCTTGAAACACAAAACTGAAATAGATGACCCTGTTGATAGGAGTTACTCTTTCTGCACTGCAAGACACAGTTCTTGAGTTGCCACAGGGATTCTACTGCAGACTGCAAAGGAGGAACTGCTGAGTAGACAGAGAAATAAATGATTTCCAATGGGAGAATATCAGAGCTTTCATTCACATGTTTCATGTTGTAAATAAAGCACTGGCCTTTCTATTCTAGATGTAGAGCTGTTGGGAAGGAGAACAGGCCAGGCTGTGGGAACATACCGATCTCAAGGTCATGGTTCATTTGCCATGCCACCTTTTTGAGTTATTCCATTTACTCTAAGCAGCTTAAGAAAAACAGAGATCATTTACAAATAATTCATTTTAAAACAATTCTGAAGGAAATAGCTTTATGGTGAAGCATGCCGTTCTTTGTCTTTAAATCACACATATTAAAAGATAGGGAGAGTCTGCAAAAAATCAATTGTTCTTCAGGAGTAACAGAAGTGATCAAGGGTTGAGAAGAATAAATCTGTCCAGTGTTTAATAGATATGACTCCAAACAGAAAGAGCCCATAGTCAAATCATGTAATCCCTCAGTACCTGAAATTATTTGGAATCTAAGCAGAACACAGATGTTTGAGAACATGTTAAGAGTGGACCACTAAGGAAGCTTCCATGTTCAGTTATCTAATTACAGCATGGCAGGAGAGCCTGAAATTAAAAAATACCTTATCATTTTTTAAATTGTCTTTTGATAAGCATTCCTGTGCAGCATTGGAGTCCCAAGGAAAATCCTTCTAGCAGACAAGGAATGAGAAAAGCTGTGATTTTAGTATCTTGGACATATATATGGTAAAACTAAGTATGACCTGCCCAGGTGAATGACAGGTGAAATCAGGCATTTCTCTACAGCCTTAAGGAGTAATAAGGCACTTAGTTTGCTTATAACATATTTTTCCTGCAGGACTGTGATGACAACCCACTACCCTCAGAGCAGAGGCTCATAACAAAGGAGTAGCATATCATGGGATTCAGCATACAGTAATTCAGCTTTTAATAGCAACACAGACCTTTGTTGCAGCATGGTAAAAACTGCATTTAACATAACCCAGGAAACTCATAAGCATACAACATTTTCACTAAAGTCCCTCCTAGACATACTAGAAAACTGCAGTAAAACAGAAAGGTACTTTTAAAACCTATCCTTTCTTTGTGTTATGTGCATATAAATAGATTTTCTAGTGTACCACATTACGATGAGTTAAGAGTCCAGCATTCACAGCCATGCTATGTCCTGATCACAGTGGCATTTGAGACTGAGAACGTAAGTGGGTGCATGTGTGTATTGCATAACAGAATATTCCTTACCATTGAGAAGCCATGTGATCTCAGGCACAGGTACACCTCCTACACAGCATTGCAGCACAAAGTCTTGCCCTTCACTCACAGTGCATCCTTTCAAGACACTGGAAAAGCATGGAGCGACCTCTTCAACTTTGGACCCTTTAAAAACACGATGAAAATAGTTTATTTAGCCCAAATTGACAAAATTACCTTTACCGCTCTATAATGTTTTCTAGGCACACTTAGGTGACATGGCCGAGCTAATAAAATAAATCCATGTCAACCAGCAAAAAATAAAAGTCCACCTATTGCAGTCAATCACAAAAAGGAATATGCAGCACACTGATTGAGAGCTCAGTGCAAGGAATATGAAGAATAATTCTCTTCAAGTTTTTTCTCTCAGAACTTCCCCAGTTTTCCCTGTTTGGAAGTGAAACAGGGTGACTTAAGGATGCTGCTTATGGATATCTCATGAGACAGAAAGTAAGATAGTTTGGATATGCTAATTTAAACTCAGGCACAGTAAACAGAAAAGCATTGCATAAACATGATCATAGCTCCAGACAAAAACCTAAAAGTAGGTGAAAATATTAGAATTGAGGACAAGATTTCCTAAGAGGCCAACAAATATTTCAACAGCCAGTAAGACAGTGCTTTTAAGCTCAAAATTATTTGCTGCTGGGAGTCTGCACTTGAATTTGGCAGCATGCAATTCTCATTCCTTCACTTTTTTTCTCCTTGCTTTACTGCACAGGATCAGTTTGTACTCACAAAACATTTCAGATATGCAGTGTCTTATAGAAATGCTAAGCAACTCTGAGAGAACTACATGCAGAACAACAACAAAATCTTTGGCAACCTGTATCAAATGCAAGCACTATGTAAAACGCCTCTGGGGAACAGTCCTCCCTGTGTTCAAAGCATTTGATGAGATAGTTTTAGTTACACAAACAACAGTAACAGATCAGAGAGGAAACTGATGTAGGAAATGGTTCACCAGCTGTTTGTCACATTAGTGACAAAAATAGAAATCAAAATCTATCTGCATTGAGAAATTCAAGTAAGAGTTTAGCATTGGCCAACCTCTGACAAGATAGGAAAAACTCAGCCACAATTTTCAAAGTGAAGATGGGCTCACGCACACTTACTTTTGACAGTTAACAACCAGCTGGTGGAAGTTTGGCCTCTGGGGTTGAAAGCTGCACAGCTGTAAGATCCACTGTCCCCCAGGCAGGCTTTCTTTAACCATAAGCAGTGAGTTCCATCTTCTTCATAAATTTGAACACCTTCTCCAGTTTTAATACGTGCACCCTCTTTGAACCACTCCACATCCGGTTTTGGTTTCCCTGAAACTAGACAATCAGGTGTTTGATTTGTGTTTGAACAAGTATTCTCCTTAGTGTAGCTCATGGTACTTCAGAAGGTATAATTTACACACACTCACTGAAGTTTCTGTAATTGTGTAAGTGATATACTGAACTATATTCAAAAGGACAGTTTGATGTTTCTGATCCTCCAAAACATTTCAGCCACTCCAGCTTTAAAATGACAAATGTTTGGTAACTAAAAAAATCAACAAGCACTTCTGTGAGAAAATTGTTCCTCTGAAAGTCTCACACACACACATACAAAATGGTTATTAAAGAAAAAACAACCTCACCACCATTCCTTCCTCTCCTGCTAAGCTGATTTTTCTGAATACCTAGCAATACTTTGCAGACCATAGTACCTACCATTGAAATTGTTATTGTGGTTGCTCATCATGGGAATCTACAGACTGGATAGAAGAAGGCTAACAGTATATACAGATATGTGAAAAGAGGGTGAAAAGAAGATGGAGCCAGGCCCTTTCTTTTCAGTGGTGTTCAGTTATAGGACAAGAGAGTATGGGAACAAATTGAAACAGAGAAGGATCTGTTTGAACACAGAGAAACACTTCCTTATTGGGAGGCTGGCTGAATACTGGTACAGGTTGCTTAGGTAGGTTGTGGAGCCTCCCTCCTTGCAATATAGTTTTTCCCAGCTAAAGTTCAGATACAGAGAGAACAGCCAGCATTCTAAAACAGTAAACTTTCAGGAAGCAGAAAAGCAAAACAGCGATATATATCTTTACTGTCTGCTTTTCTTATATCACAGGTCTGGAAAGCCAGACTGGTCCTAGCAGTGCTCAGTGAGGCAGTAGCTATAATGGGTGAGAGGAGAGGAATGGCTGCCAGAAAAGGTCAACCAAACCAACCCTGACTTCTTTTCAAGCAAGCAGGATTCTCAGGGACTTTCACCTTGCTGATATTCCTTCTCAACTCAAAACATTTCATCCACTGTAACAGTGTCTCAGCCTGGAAGGAAGGTACAGACAGTAAGCAAGGGCAGGAATATCAGCAAAAGAGATGTATCATACACTGCAGGAGACCTTTTCCATGGAGAGCATACAAGGGTAGAAGAGTCTCTTGCACCCTTGTATAAGAAGTCCTAAAACTACTCTGCAGAAATGGTGGCACTAATTACATCTGAGGAAACATCAGAGAAGGCATGGATGCTACTGTATGGAATTATTTGAAAATTTCATTGAGTACTGTGGAAACATGAAATATATTATTTATTTCCAAAATCCTTTAGGAGGAGGGCAACTTGCAGAGGAGGAAATGCTTCACCATACAGAAGGGGAACCTGACTAAGTCTGGGGCTCTAATAACTTTCACCCTTTACCTTTGCTCTTGAATTTAATCTCCTGTCCTTCTGATGCTTCCAGGTTCTGTGGGCAGCTCTCAAACTGGGGAGGGATTCCCAAAGGCTCTCTTTTTTCCTCCTTTACAGACTTCCGGGCTCCAGCTCTGTTTTCTGCTTCTCTACTCCTTGGACTTACTTGTCCAGTCACAGATGGGTTTTCTTGAGTTGTCATCAGGGGCTGCACAGTCCTTTTCCTGTCTTCAGCCTGTCTGATGAAAGTAGTCTGGGGTTCTGCCTTTGGTTCTGGCTGCACTTTGACGGCTTGTAGTGTGATGGTGCTTGAAGTTTTCTGTAAGACCTGAGGTGCCTTGGTTCCTCTAGATTCTTGAAGAGGTACTGCATTGGCTTCTTGGTTCTGTCCCTGCTTAACATCTTTGGCTTCTCTGGAGATGTAAAAGGTCTCTTTCTTTGCTGATACCCTGTCTTTGGTTTCAACCATGAGTTCAGTGCTGCTAGATTTTAGCTCTTTAGCAATCCCATTGCTAGTTGCCTGTTTGAAATCTGAGTTTTCAATAGCTTTAGTAGCAAGTGTTGTTGGTTTTGATGGCATGCTGAAGGAAGATGATAAGTTTACAGATATATGACTAGTTGTTGTAAAGACTAGTTATTATAAAAAGTGATATAAATGTCCAAACCTGAGAAGAAAACTGAACTGATTAGCCTTTAGTAGCAAATGTGCTACTCTTCTTCAGACAGATTAAAAACATGGGTGGAAGAGGTAAAATGAAATTGTTAATTAAATATGATTAGTGCTCAAATATTGTCTCAACTGAGAAATTCCTGAGTACAAATCCTCTGTTCAGGTTGTAACAGGTTGTATGTGAGCAGATGTTAACCTTGTATGCGCTGCTAGAGAATAATTACTTGAGACTCTTAGAATGTCCTTAGTGTAATGCTACTACATGCTTTAATAACTTCAGGCCATGTGTACTTATAGCTTAAAACACTACATAAAATAGCTCCTTAAGGAGAAATTAAAATGTTAATTAGGCAGTGAATTTACGGTTTCTAGCTATGGTATCTTGTAAATTAGGTGGTTTCAAAAGGGGACTAATCAGTAAATTTGACAAAAGTCTAGGGGAGCAACAGGGATCAAAAATTAGTTATAAAAAAATAAATTGACTGGATGTAAAAATATCAGTTATGGCTTCATTAGTAAGAGTTTCTCACAGTTATGGTAGATCTGCTGCTCTGAAATTGAGGCACAAGAGTACTGAATAATTAGGGACTTGAATTTAAATATCATAAATTGAAGTTGGCATCCCCTGACCACTAAGTTGTTACCCAAGTGTTGTGGCTGTCTCATACTTCCAAAAGCATAAATGTATTTCCAAGGCAGAATTGGAACATATTTGAAATACTAAAACCAGTTCTAATCCACATCTGCTTTGCTATATGTCACTGTCTTTTTTCCTAAGGAGATTCAGGATATTTATTATGGTACTTTTTTTCAGTTAGAGTTAATTGTACTAAAGACTTAATGCACATGAGATTTACTGTTACAACAGTAAGATTTTTACATTTTACAAAATATCCTTCATCCATAAGTGAATGATGGAGCAGGCAAAAATACTCTGGAGAACCCACACTACGTAGGGAATTCTGGCTGCAGAAAAACGCAGTTATATTTGCACTAAATTTTTTTGAAAGCATGTTCCTAAAAATCACACAAACCTTAACACAAGATAATATGGCATTTTCAGATCTACTTTGCAATGGACATGAAGTCAGGATGGTGTAAATGTGTACTTGTGAAATTTCATCGAGGGCATGCAAGGACAGATTTAACACCCTAGAGAACGTAAATCAACTGCCCTGAAGGCTTAAAGCATGTTATACAGTCAGATTAGACCATTCCTTTTCTGCATTTCTATTTATGAGAAGAAGTAATTGTATAAATTACTATGATTTTTAACAAACTATTTTAATATTAATAATCTTGACTAAGTTCTAAAATATTGATTTGTTTGTTTGCTATTACTTTACCCTTTCTTTTGTAACCAGTTTTCAGACAACATCGAAGACCATGGCCATAGTGTGTTTTGCTTATGACAGCAAGGAACAACCTGCTCAGCACTCAATGTGTAGGTTTCTGACTCAAAATTTAAGTAAGTAAATAAATGATTTGATACTTGGAATAGAGCATATATACCAATTATGTGTGAATATATGTGGGTGTCCACACATAGTTTTTCTTCATAATATATAAATATTTGACTATATGGAAGCTGTGAGCATAAACCCACCTAAACTTTGCTTAGCTGAAGCAGACCAGCACTCCGTATTTCAGAGTTTAGCCACCAGTTCCACCAACTATTTCATATTACCAGAGGACTTGAAATTGGCACTGTATCGTTCCAAGTTCACATTTTCTAACTTCCAAATACAGACTAGCCCAGAGAGATTTATCACTGTATGAGGAAGGCTTATGCAATAAATGTTGAAATTACTGCTGAGAAAGAACCCCAGTATATGCTGGGAAAGAATCCCAGTGAAAACATACCATATTGGCTGAGCGTGGGTGTCAGTCTTATCTGGACCTGGAATTGAGAAAAAAAAAAAAGAAAAAGAAAAAAAGAAGAAAAGAATACATAATTTACATCTAAAATACCATGCACACCACTTTGGGGCAAGATTATACATGAGGTTGCATAGTCTAAAAAAAATAATTCAGTACATCTGAGCCATTTGACTGTCTGCTAGCATTTTGCAGCAATTCCTACTACTTGATTTAATCAATAATGAAAGAATTAGGTATTATGTATAGTGGCTAGGTAACTGAAATCATCCAATTAGTCAAGTTCATTGCAAGAGAGTGCCCTTTTTACTGATCTGCACTAATCCCAGAAAGAATGCATGCATTATTCATAGTTGTGGTCAGCATCTGAAGCAAACATATACCACAAGCAACTTTGTGCCCCCAGTTCTGCCTCATCTGTGCCCGTTGTACAACAGAAAGCCACCCACTTCAGGGAGATCCAGTAAGGATCTGGTTTCATGTTTTTTAAAAAATGGCTTAATGTACTTAATGGCCCTTTTTTCTATAAAAGATCAGTAAAACAGGCAACCTAGAGGGTCTCTACAATGACCTCATCAGGTTGCAATACACAGATAAAACATACAGCTTTAGTTGATAAAGGCCAGTAGAAGTTCTGAGGATCCCAAATGCAAATCTTATTGTTATTTATATTGATATCTTACAGAGTGACATCACTGATAAGAACCAAAAATTACACTGCTTGGAGTACATGCAACCTATATGTCTTGTGATTGCAGCTAAGGGCATCAGCGGTTGATTTAATTATTTCATTGGGTCCAGCAGCTATAAAGCCATCTGCTTACCTCTTGAAATTTATCTTTAGTGTGGTTGCTAAAGGCGTTACGACTTTGAGGCTAATGTAAAAGATACCCTAAGAAACATCAAACTGCAAAGTGAATGGTATATGGTAATGCATATATGAAATAGAACATTTTAAAATATTTATACAAAAGCATTTATTTCCTTTAACAGTAGGGATATAATGTAAAGGTAGGATTTGATTTTAAAGTTTGTTTTAAAGTTTTTACAAACAAGCTTTTGTTTTGTTACAAACAATTTTGATTGTTTCTTCCCACTGAAGCAACACAGTATTTTCAGCCATAATATGCTCCAAGCTATCACAGTGTCAGTTGATGACAGGGAAAAGTAAATGCTCATCTTGAATAAACAAAGATTTTTTTAAAAGGAGTAACTGTGATTCATTTCTGCTCTGTCCTTATTGTCTTTACTGTACCTTGAACTGTGAGCTCTGCAGACACAGATGCCTTCCCTGCACTGTTTACCACCATGCATGTGTAAATTCCTGCATCAGCAAGTTGAACATTTTGGATTTCCAGGTAGTGGATTCCTGTTTTCTCAAACATGTTGAAACGCTCATTTTGCTGCAAATGAATATCACCCTGCAAATATCACGAGATACAATCAGACAGTTGAAGGCTGAATGGGAGCAGGATGCTGGCAGAGCAATCAAAGTGTGTGTTCTTCTAAATTAAATAAAGTGATTGTAATTCACTGAAATGATAGTTTAAAAAAATAAATAAATAAATAAATAAATAAAAGAAAAGAAAAAAAAAAAAAAAAAGGCCTAATCAGTGAAATATTTAATAATCACTTGGAAACTCTCACATTACTGACAGAAAAGTGATTGCAGATCTTGTGTATGCCCAAAGGGGGCAGTAGGACTTAAATCTTCAGTGTCGTTTATTAGTCAAATGAATTTTAAGTGTTCATCATTTTTATTTTATTTATGTACATTCTATATGCTCACAGTTTCCCATGTTGATGCAGGTCTGAAGTTGACAGCTCAGGTCTCTTGTTGTGTCATACTCCTTTCTTTTACTATGTTTTTGCAGAAGTCAAACTGAATCATCTGAACCTTTGTTCAGTTGCCTTAGATTTTTTTTTTCTAAATTTGCAAAAAACAATCATGCATGCCAAAATAAAGTCATATCTTTTAGTTTCTAAACTGGTTTTTCTTTTTTTTTTCTTTTCAATTCAATTTCATTTCTTTGCAGATAGCTTCCTAATTTTAATGTACAGGTTAACTTACCCAATATAAATAAAACAGAAAAGGCAGTTTATGATTGGGGAACTGACATAGAACTTGAAAAATGCAGCTGTAATTTTCAAAGCTGTCAGAGACTCCTCTGTGGCCACAGCTAAAGCATTAAATCCCTGCAGATCTTCTCTATAAAACAGATATGCTTATGTTCTTATTTCCCACTCTTTCTCTATTTCTCTTATTTAGATAGCAAGGTCTTTGGGTAAGTTCATCTTGTACTTGCTATTTTTATGGCTATTTTATATTAAGAAGGTATACTATTATCTTTTTTGGATTTATTAAGCATGAAAATGAGAAAGAATAGAGTTTTCCTTGTTGTACATAAATTCTTGCCATTGTTAATTTCTCATATTGCAGTAACAAATGCATTTCACCAAGTAACAAAACTTTAGAATAGAAAGCAAACATTAATTTATTGGGAAATCATACCTTAGACCAAGTTACTTGAGGCTGAGGTCGTCCTGTTATTTTACATGAGAATTTGCCTGTTTGGCCTTCACGCACAACAACTCTATTGGGTTTTGTAGCAAACTTTGGTGGACTCTCTCCCCAGATGCTTGGCCTAAGCTCCACAGGTGGAACAGTAAGTCTTCCCCTAAAAAGGTAATTGACATCCTGATTTTAAAGAAGAACAACTAGAAGTTGTTGTTGTTAAAGCACATTTCAGGAAGCATTTTAGAGTAGAAGATTTTCAGCTATATGCTTTTTTTTTGTTTGTTTGTTTTTTGTCAATGGAAGAAATGCAAATGCTGGTGATAACTGCTCTTGACTCCTCATGCAGCTAAATAGCACAGTGCCACATCCTCATCCAGCAGACACATAACTCATAGGACAGATCCTGGGGATATGAGTTGCTTATAAGAAGAGCTGGACAAACTAAATGAAAAGGAACACTACATACATTTAGTTTTCCCTCTTTTCTGTTTCTTAATTGTCCCCTAATAGATTATTTGTGCATACTTGTTCAGTGTTCAGAGTTCTTTATCATATAGTTTGTTTCAACATTCAGTGCAATTTCTGAATATAAATCATCAATTTCTTTTGGCAACATTTTTGACATATCCTGCTAAAGCAAACATGGAAATGGCACAGAAACCCGTCGAAATAGCAGTGAATGTCTTTTAAGTGTAAAATCCAGCTCTATTTAAATGGATGGCACATCTGGGAAACCACATGTGGAATGAAACTAGAATGACAAGAGTGACTGCAATCCAAAACCCACAGTTAGGTAGCCATAAAACTTCAAACATCAAACAGTAACACAGCAAGAAAAAGAAATTTGCAACGTCAGGTATGTTAATGTGAAAGAGAACACTCACATGCTTTGCTCTAAAGCCCTGGTACAACAAAGACACACATTAACAGATGGCAATCAGTAATTTTTTCCTTTTTTTTAACCTTTAATTTCAAGCAAAAGGAACCACTTTCAAGACCTTCATTTCCAGATGGCCTTTTACCATATGCAAGTAAGATGTCAGTACTTCACAATTTCTACCAGGTGTCTCATACTAAAAGAGAGCACATTGCCAAGGTGCTACCAAGACATGATGGTTGCCAAACAGGGAACTCGAGGTTTCTAAATAAGAAACAAGACCATGATGAAAGGATTTATATGGACAGGAGGATCAGTAAAAGCTTGGGAGAGAGGACTGTAATATGCGAAAATGGGAAACAATCGTAGAACTAAATATCAGATAGCTTTTAATGTTGTCCTCCTCAAGCTACCTCTAAGGCATGGTTGAAAGAAGGCTCTTCTGTGTACCAGAGTAAATCATTGCACATCTCTTAATCAACCTGGCACCAGGCTACACCAAACCAGAATATGTCTTTCTTCCAGGCTACTATGTAATATTTAAATTATATATGAGAGAATGCTGGTTTCAGTTGGTTTTCTTTCTTTCTAATCATTCTAAAAGCAGTATTTTTTCTGATTTTTAAAAGATGCCTGTCAGGTTATGGAAGATGCAGGGAAGGCTTCTGGAATATCAGAGAGCAAATACAGGAGAGTGCAAAACTGCAGCACAGATACCAGCAGGAGGTTCTGTTTTCAGCCATAAGAATTCCTGTCAGTATGAAGGAGCAGTAGTTGTATCAAGCTACTTATGCCTTCCTGGTAGCCTCAAACATTTTACTGACAGAGCAGTTCCCATAGCATCTATTCTGCTTGGGTTAAATGGAGGGTTGGACAACGCACTTGACTTCACAATTATCTGTTTGTTTTCAGATTGTTCCTGTAGTTGACACTCAGCTCTAAAGGAGCTAAGAACTTTGAACTGATGAAGCTAACCTTGTCTTTCCTCTGTGAGCACAGACATTCCTGCTATTCTCATCTTGCTAATGTGAGCAAATATGCCAACCAATTACTCTATTCCATCGTCATGATGTGCAAAATTGAGTCATCAACTATCAGGCTTTTCTTTCCTCCATTTCCCTCATTCGTGAACAGGCAAAAAGCATTGGGGATACATTTCCAGTGAGGAACAGTTGAGATCTACACAAGAATCCAACCCTCAGTCTGGCTCTCAGACTGAATCAAAGCTAAGGACAAAATGCAGGAAGAACTTGAAAGAAAAAGTCCATATCCTTTAGAAAGAGTAATTTTACTTGTTTACCCACCAAAATACATTCATGCATCTGTTAAACAATATCAAAGCCCTTGGACTTCTTACCCAGGGGTTTTGGCACTGGACGGTAGGCTGTATTTCTTCAATGAGTTTCCTGTGAGCACAAGACAGGAAAATAGGAAATAAGAATTTTTGACAAGACCATTAGGAATTACAGATACTAGACTATGTAAAGCATGTATTTCTCCAGGTTTCAAAAATGAAGGAGGAATGCAACACCTGCAGTATGAGGTTATGTGATCTAAAGCCTGAAGTTAGGCTCTCCAATTTCAAGAACAGGTTTTAGCAGAGTTACCATCTAGCCTTTGACCTCAGTGGCAACTAGACTGCTGACTATTCATGCAAAAATATTTTTGAGTGAATAACAATGTCTAATTTCTACAGCGCTAATAATAATTAGATAGCAAATATATATATATTTTAGACTCTGAAGGAGGTCTTGCTTTGCTTGCCTGTTTTTGTTATTTTGGTTGTTGCTCTAATGAATATCTTTTCAAAAAGACCATTCTTTTGGAAGCTCTGAAGTTCATCCTACTACTGGCGTTAGCAACAGGGATATGTGTATATGAAATCATGTAAGCTCAGCGCCATCTACTGCACACAGCATTCCTGGCAGATCTGGAGCAGAAAAAATGGATAGTAGCCTGAGATAGATCCAAAGTGGCAGCTTGAAGCAAACAGCTCTGATGGCTGTGAAGAAAGAAATTATGCTAGCACTTCCTATGGATTTACACTGACTTTCAGATAGAGCGGTAGGATAGAAAAACTAGAAAGTGTCACTCATATTTTCAGGTAACAGTCAGCCCAATGTAGAATTCTTTGCTGAAAACAAAAACCCTGTGCCTTGCCATCCTGATGTGTAGAGGGGTTATAGATCCCTTTACGAGGAGATAAAGACCACTTTAATTCTTAAATTCTGTTAAATTCAGTCATTGGGTTCTACCATGGAATTGTTTTTGAACAGCACCAAAGTCCATGTCAGAACACCTGATATAAAAACCTGTTTAAAAAAACCTCACCTCCACAGAAGTTGTTTCTCAGATAGCTTTAAACTAGGGAATAAAATGATTTTACACATTTTTTTTTTTAAGCAGAAGGCAATATATATCGTGTCAGACATATGCATGATTCAATATGTACTCCAAAGATGTGTGTAAGAGATTTTTTACTCAGAATACACCAAGTGCTGATTGTTTGAGGCCAGCTGTCAATTTTTGCTGTGCTTCAGGAATTCAATGCAAAGTTGTGACCTGAGATGCTTTGATATTTAGCAGATTTCCAGGAGGACTGAACAGCTAAGAGAAAAGAAGCACAGTTGATTTCCATTATTCCTTGGCTTTTTGTCACTCTTTACATTTTAAATATGGCAGTTTGCAACTATTTAATATGCAGATGTTCTCTTAAAAATTCCTGGGCTTGATCTTAGCTGTTTCCATGTAACATTAAATATGCAATTGCAACCAGGCGTTCAACTTAGCAAAGGGAAGCACACATGCAGAACGCCAGGAGCATATTGCTTCAGTGTGCCTGTTTGATATGCTGTGAAGCTCCAAGATCCCCATTGCTCTTACTGCCCAAGAGAAAATGTTAACGTTGCAGGCTAAGATGACTCCCCTGCCATGTTAACTTGAGCAATCAACCAAAAGTATGGATAACCTCCAAAAGAGATCCAAAACAGTGTTGTATCATTGTAAAGCCTGAGTAACTATCACAGAATCACAAAGCTGTAGTGTCTCTTGTAGGGGCTGGAAGGGACCTCCAGAGATCATCGAGTCCAACCTCCCTGCAAAGCAGACCTGAATTGTCCATAAACAAAGCCAGGAAGGAAATAGTACTCAACAGTTAAGATAACAAGTAGTTCAGATGTAGGAGTAGAAAGGCTGTCAATACCACTACAATACTTGGACTAGGAAAGGAGGAACAACAGAAAGAACGTAACTTGGAATAAGAAAAATTGTTCAGGCCTTGCACCTCAGAAGCTGAACATGTAAACTAAGCAGTCCTCCTCTTGTAGAGGAAAAATGAAGTCTGGTAGAAGTTCTCTGTTTCTTTTAGGAAAGCCTCTGAAACAACTTTCAGGCTGCCTCAAACTGGCTGCCAAACTTCCAAAGGAAGATGTCCTTTACAGATATTAAATTATTTCCAATATTCTGTTAGGATAAAAATTCTGTTTTAACAATATCAACAACAACAACAGCAACAAAAAACAAAACCAACCTAAAAACTCACATTCTGTTACAAATATTTTTCTCAGGCAATCTGTAATTTGCTCACAGCTTTGTAAATGTGAATATCTGTGGCAAAAGCAAGTGCTTTCATCTGCTTCATTTGTGTCTCTAATAGGCAGCACTGTGTCAAATGTTAAATCTTAATTTGTAGAACTGGACTTCAACAAAGAGTACAGAAAAATAAAAAATATGTAAATGTCATTCTTAGTAACCATGTGTTTCCTCACTGGAATGCATATTAACATTTAGCCATATAATATGCTATAGTACATAATCATATCACAGATCCTAAAGGTTTCATCAATTTAATTGAAGTCTTTGCATAATTTTTCGAAATATTAGATTGGATTTAAATGAGAATTATGTGAATAACCTGAATTAATATCCCATTCATAGTTAATCGATCGTAAGGTTTGGGGGAAAGAAGGCATTAAATCTAGCATCCAGAAATGGAAATATTACAATATAGATGCCCCACTCCCTGAACCCTTGTTAGACTTACAGCTATGAAAATGGGATTTCTTTTGTACCAGATAAGAGTGCTACTCTTGCAACAGTGAGAAAACATGTATGTACTGTTATGATCTTAACTGGATGGGTGTTTTAACACAACCTATTCATTTAATTAAACTCTATTATTATCACAGTGGCAGTTTAAGTATTGTCTTACCTTCCACAGTCAATTCCACAGTCACTTGACGAACCCCACCATCATTTGCAGCCTCACAGGTGTATTTACCACTATCACTTTCCTGCACACCTTTGATTACCAAGCTGAATATCCCCCGAATGCTGTGGTCCACAACATAATGGTCTCCTTCTGGGAGAGGGTGTCCATTTCTGTACCACGTGATCTGTGGCTCAGGGTAGCCTCTGACCTGGAACAATGTGAGAAAGAGTGGAGAATGAAGGCAAACAGATGATGGTATTAGGAAGAAATGTTGGACGTTTAGCAATACAGTGGAAAGTTCTTGACACAGGAGCTGTTTAACACATGCTTCTCACAAGCCAAATGGCAGAACATAATGAAATGAAGAAACTTTTGGCTAAGTCAAACTGTTAAAATCATAAGACTAGAGAAGCAGATAGATACCTGTGCAAAAGTTTCCCACTAGAATGGTTTGCCTATGGAAGCACAGAAACGGTGCTTATGAAAAATCTTGATGCGTGGGTTTTCATTGTTCAGAGATTCAAAAGGCAGAAGTACTATTATATATCTCTAAGTATTCAAGACTGCAAGGTATCTATGCCAAACATTTTTAGCATGGCTGCTAAGGATTAGGCTTTTACTGTAAATCTGCATGGAGCTATCTAGTTTTCATACATGCTGAGATGTAGTGGCTCCAGCCAGTTTACAGGCAAGAGGTACAAGTACATGCCACCTTCTGTCTTGAAAAAGCAGAAGCTGTCTTTAAAAACAGAAGACAAGGGGGTGCCACTTGAGATAGTGTCATTAAGGGAATTCTCACGTGATGGTGGCAAGCGAACAATAAAGACCTAGATATGCTCACAAAAACATACTGATATGCTTAAGGAGCTTTGTGGTCTACTGGTCGCCCAAAGAACAGATTTCAAGAAAATAAAGCAGACCCATGCTCATTACACAGCAACCACATTAATATATCCTTGCCTGCTAAGGCATTAGTGATACCTTCAGATTTGCAGACAGATTCTGAGTAACTGAGAACCAAGTTATTGATTTCAGTTAGGCTGTTGAAACCTGCCTGCTGAGAATCTGTCTTTTTCAGAAAAGGATGGAAAAACCAGACATATACCAGTTTCCAACAGTGAATTATCTCCTCAGGCAAAGTTTCTTCCTCTGCTTTATGAGATGTGCCATCCACTTTGAAGGTTGGTTTAGTATGTGTTAACTGTTAGCACACTTCCCCTGTTGTCATAACAACCTCTGATTACAACCTCTGAAGTTTTCCCCACTTCTTTCCTATTCCCCCACTCTGATAATGATAGCATGCCATCTTCTGACTCTTTGATCCTTTGCCTAAATGCCATGAAAAATAAATAACTGAGTGGATCAAGATGAACTCGGGTAAGCAATCATGTCTGAGTTTGCTCACTAGGCAAGTGGCAATACTGCATATTGAACTATATTTTAAAACCTTGGCAACTGAACAGGAAGTCCCTCCAAATTCCAGGTGGGCAAAATACTGATTATCTTGATTTGAAGATGACTTGATTGTGGCTTGTCCAAATTCCTCCTTGCAGACTCCTCTCACCTTCAAATCACCAATTCAGCTCAGCTTTCCTCAGACTACATAGTACTTATTCTCCAGATCACAATTCTTAGCCAAACAGACTCATCCATCCTTAGGTTCTCCTCTTTCAAAACCTTTCAGTTCCACCTTACTACGTCTGGGCTTCTCATCTGTCTGAGCTTAAGTTACAGCTATCAGAAATTTGTCTCTTTCCTTTAATTCCTTACATATAAATTCAGAAAAATTAATGTTGCCAGTGATGTTGTGGCCACTTCTTCCTGACATTTCTTAATATACGGAGAGGGAACATTAATGAATCTGCTCAATAAATTTTCCAGTTCTGGTACAAACTTCCTCAGTTCTCTCCAAGAAACAATTATTTTTACCTCAGCAAGAGCCATGTTCTATGCTGAATGCATTGTGGACCCCTGCGCAGTGGGATCAATCACTGTTTACAAACTACCCTAGCATCTTGAAAAGCTCTTTTGGCCATGTCTTTTTTTTGCTTTCTGAAAAACAGCAGTTCCTACTCAGCCATGTCCCCTACCACTACTCCAGAACTGGTTTAGTGCTTAATGAGAGGGCAGGCTCTCAGGAATGGATGTCTTTCTTAGTATGTCTAATTTTCACAAAAAGAAGCTAGTGGAACTTCAGGGTTTTTTTTGTTTGTTTTTGGTGGTGTAGTTCTTGAGAGTTGATGATATGTTCACTGGTAAAGAATGTGATTCGTACCACAAAACCATTTCTTATCGTAGTATTGTCAATGCCCTTCTGCCTATCTTCTCATTTTGGATTAAGTGACTTATCCAAAAACAAAGAATGTCTTAGGAGGGAGTTTATACCTGTCATTTATGCTTTACAAAATATCAAATTTTCAATCATTCTTTGTGGTGTTTTTTAAAATGTATCGTTCCATTAAGCTTCAAACAATCCTTCGAATACTTCCAAGGGAACTACTGGGGTTGCAGCAGTAGCAATCATCTTACTTTTATTTTCCTTATTCTTTTGTCGTATTCTTAATTCCTTCTTGGACCACATGAAGCCATTCTTACTCGGCCCCTCAAATTCAGGTAGACAATTATACATGCTTTTCCAGTATTAAATAGCTAAGCACACATTAAGTATTTTTCCATTTCTTCCATGTGTGTCTGTTTCATACTTGTTATACCTGTATTATTGTGTTTATCTGCAACTCTACACTGAGGAAATGGCATCCAGAAAAATAGAGACACAGGCAATCAGCACGTCATTTCTTTTCAGAACGTTGCATCATTCCATTCCCAATCTTGGTTGATTTTGTTTTGTTTGTTTCATTTTTGTCAAAATTGACATAAGGGGCAAGTGGGAGTTTTGTGAATTGCTCTGTTGCAAGAATTTATTTCAGGTTTTGGTTTGGAATGTGTTTCAAACTGAGCCAGCCCTCTCTGAAATACATAGTCTTGCCATAAAAGTGTCAGGGATCCTTAAACCTACCACTGGTTACTAGGTTTTGATTCTAATGGATCAGTTCCAGAACTGCAGCAGGTTTTATATTCCTCCCCAGCCTTTCCAGAACTCACTAAAAACATCTGCCTTGAATAAATCCACAGTGAAGAGAAATTTATCTGCTTATTTAATGCCCAGCAGCAGAAGGCTATAACCTTTATTTACAGCATGGTGTGTCTGAGCATTGCCAGTCCCATTGAGGCTGTGGCTTTTCTTTACTTGCTCAACAACACCGACAAGTGGAAAATTGACTGCAAGGAGTATATACACTGTGAGGTCTGAGTTTTTGTTAGAACTCATCAATCCTTCACCACAGTCTCGGAGAAGTGGACTAGATAAGTCAAGGTAAAACAAATCTCCTGCTTCACACATCAACATGGTAAGTGAATAGAGCTGAGAAAGAAGCTGTTGCCTGTAAAACTTCGAGAGTTAAGATTCAGCTCTGCAGCAAGGTTTGGGGAAATGCTAATGAAAAGGAATGATGTTCCCAAAGAAAAGAAACAAGGAGAAGTTGTCCAACAAGTCTGCTAGAGCTATTCATTAAAGGACAATTTTATTAAAAAATCTGCTGAAAACTAGTCACTGTTGTCACAAACCTAAAGGCATTCAGTGACATCTAAGGCCAAATATATTCAGAAACTTTTTAAAATCAAAGAATCATAGAATTGACTGAGTTGAAGGGACCTGCAAAGGTCATCTGGTCCAACTCCCCTGCAAAGAATATGGACACCCACAGCTTGATCAGGTGCTCAGAGCCCCATCCAGCCTGACCTTGGACATCCCCAAGAACAGGGCATCCACCACTTCTTTGGTCAACCTTTGCCAGTGCCTCATCACCCTTACTGTAAAAAATTCTTCCTTCCCCTTCTTTCTTGTAGCCTCCTTTAAAATACTGGAAGTTCTCCATCAGATCTTCCTGGAGTCCCTCTTCTCCAAGCTGAACAGCCCCAGCACATTCAGCCTGTCCTCATAGGGGAGGTGTTTCCCTGTCCGTTCCAAAGTAAAGGAAAGCTTTTTCTAAAACTTGGCCTGCATCTATGCTCCATAAAACAGCTGCTTATATATCAATTCCAAAAGGCATAGGTTTGCCTATTTAACTGTAGCAGCTTTGGGTAATCTGATGAGCTCTTTTGGATCATGCTTTTAACTCCCATTCAGATCCTACTTTGTGATAACTGTCACTGCTTTCAGTGAGATTAACAATGAATGCAATCCCAGAATCTCCAAAAAGAATCAGGCACAAATAGCAAAAATCCAAAGCACAAGCAGCTGTGAACTATTGATGGGCTGCATAACATTGTTGTTACTCCCTTTGACAATAGCACCTTAAGATTCTTGGAAATGTGGGCAAACTGTACATGGCATATTCAAGTATATCATTCATTACACTGGCTGAAGCATTTCATTCTTGATGTTAAGAGCTTGATAAATGTCACTTGTTTCTACTCAAGGTTACAGCAACACACAAACAAAAAGACCAGAAAGAAATTGCCCCTAATTACATCATGTATAGACAAGCACATCAAAAGCTGTACCAAGAAAAACTGGCAGTGATACAACTGTCATGAAATTGCTATTCAAAATAACTCCCCTCATAAAGATGACTTCATATGCTGCAATATGAATTCCACTAACCACTAAAAGTCTTCTCAGAAGGCCATTGTTCCCTCATGAAATCAGAATTTTAAAACATCCAGAATCTGTCAGCACACAGTGTTCAGTACTGCTGCTTTCTCTATAGCCTGCCTTTGCGCTTTACTTCCACAAAATTCAGAATTAAAATCACAGTAAGTAAACTATTAAATCACTGAATAAGAAGATTGGTTGTATTTGGGTGGTTTCAGTTCATCTAAAGAACGACTGATTTTGAATTTATCTTTGAAGGACACAAATGTGCTTTTTTCCACTGTCATCACTGTGAGTCCATACAGCAGTTTGAAAAACATCTATCAGGAATGGGGGGTATGAAGTTGACTCTGCCTTGAGGAAAAATGAATTAATTGAACACTAGTGAGAAACAGGGCTGAAAGAAACCATGGCTATAAGGTCATATATATTAAATTCTAACTGAATTCACAACAAATGATTGAAGTGTAATCAAGTTAGGCTAAATTCCTTCTTTCTGTGTTTATATTGGTATCAACTTGGACATGTTATTTTTACTATGTTTTATCTCAGTTCATCTGGCTTTTTGGATGTTTCTACTGATCAATTCATTCCTCCTACATGAAAAAAAAAAGATTTCCACAAACAACTTTGGCCAAAGAACACTTAGAGAAAATGCCCAGTGGGTTGGTAGATGATGTTCACTCTGATGGGAGTGAACTTCTTTAGAGGAACAGAAGTTTTCTTGCTTATTTGGCTGCCTTATCTTGTCTTAACATTAAAGAATGAAACAGTGAAGTAACTTTTTGAGAAGAGTTTGCAGTCTATCCTCTGTCCCATACCTGCCTTCAAATGTAAACCATTTTTTTTTCCTAGAAATTACAGCTCAAGGAAAGACCCACCAAGATCAGAACTTACTAAGGAATAAAAGAAGATTGCCTCACTTATGCTTGCCTCCAGTTACAATTTACCTTTTACCTTGCTTTGGAGAGATCATTAGACGTCACACCAGGAGGAGACTTGAATGACGTGCAGAAAACCATTTAGAATATCTGACCAACTTTGGCCTTTATTCTGCAGCCTGCAAACAAAAGCTTGACACAGAAAAGAAGGCCTGGCAAACAGCCATTACAAGCTGGGAGTAAAACTCTTGTACCTTTGCAAAACTTAAATCCATCATACTGTATCAAGAAAACAGGAGAAGAAATGTGATTAAGCAGCGTGACAAATTCTGTAAAAGTAATTATATTCAAGTGTAAATAAGGGAATAAACTATTTGTAGCACTGACACTTGAAATATGATACGGACTGTATTACATACCTGATACCATCTGCTAATGTTTAGGTATCAAAAAGTGAAAATTATTCCCTTTATTGCAAGTTACGCAGTAGATGGTCTCATCTAAAAGTCATACAGTTAAAGCCAATCCAGGGCCCTCCTGCAGCCCCCAAGGGATTCAGTCTAAATAGCAACAGTCTTTCTGTGGATGTGGCTTATCCCACAAAAGACTCATCCTAAATCCTCCCCAAAAAGAAGTGTGTTTCCCAGAGTCATTAGGCTCTAGCTAGTGTCCTCTACCTTCAGCAAGAGCCAAATATTTCTGGACCTTGATCAAAAGACTTGTGAACTGAATTGAGACTTGAGAGCAGAGGATGCTACAGTAGTAAATGCTCTGTCCAGCTTGCTCTGCAACAAGAAAAAAAGCTATTTCTTGTATAAGTTGTATGAGTTTACACTCACGTGAAATATTAAGTCAATTCTAGGAGAAAAGTACTACAAACCAGTGGAGGTTGCAGTGAACATGACCCATACAAGGTGATATATTTTTGTTTTTATTTTGGTTAACACAGGTGAAAAATATGGTTCTGGCCAGCATAGCTTTTTTGCAGGTCAGATAGAAGTACTACTGCCAGGTTCTAACTGCAGTTTGCTTTAACAAATGAGCAACAGATTTTCTTGATGAAGAAAAGTGGATATGATACACTGTCAAGTTCTTTCTGAGAGATTAAACACACACAAACTCTATCTGAAGATAGTTTATCCATTAAAAAAAGAACTTTGTTCTAAAACAGAAAACCTGCCTGGCAAGATTAAATATGAAAATACTTAATATTTGGAATGTAGTAAGATATTTGTTTTGTATGAAAGATTATAGCTATCTCTTATCTCCTCAAATGAGCAGTCTAAAATCTACAATTGCCTCATTGAAAGCAAAACTGGAATACATCACTAAGACTAAACATAGCTCACTTCAAAGCACTATCCGTAGAACCCATAAGAAACAATAATTCTCTTTCTGTAAACTTTGTGTATGTTTTTTTCAAGTGCTGAACTCTGTACGCTACATCTGGTGTTTAGTTTTCTCATTCTATATGCATACAGCCCTCATAAATTAGTCCTTTGGCCATAATCTTTACTGAAACACTACTCTGAAGACATCAGTCTTCACAACTGGTGTGTGCAATTCTCTGGTTCTTCTCCCAAATGGTGTGAAGCAAGGAGAGAAAAATGGCAACGTGAACATTCAAACAAACTGTTGTCTTATCCTAGTACTATGACTAGTAAAAAGAATCAAAAATAGAAAGAATGAAACATCTGATAAGTGCCATCAAATCTGACAACTCATTCTCCTGGCACCTATCCCTAGCACTCATTGCATTCTGGCTTTAGGCAATATCAGACCATGCATAATTACATTAAATTCCTTTCTTGAACTTCAAACCACATGCATTTTACTTGATTCCAATTCATGGCCATGAAAAGAAAACCTCTGCACAACTGGTCTCCTTGATATTGCTAATGTTATCTTTGTGAGTAAGGGAAAACTCATTCTATCAGCCTTGAGTGAAAAGATAATATACTACTGGAGCATCCAAAAGACTACAAGCTTTGCCATTATCCCTTTTGCCCTGATGAGAGATCAGGAGATATTATCTGAGGAAGGTAAGAAGGCCCAGAAGTAAAAAGAGATTTAGTAACTCTTTTCCAACTTATTTAAAAGCTGTTCCTTTAAAATCATTGTTTCAGCAACATAATGGTTAGTGTGCCATATCACACTTACTTCTACATAATCCTAGAAAAAGTTGTGGATACTAGGTAGTGTGTAGCTTTAATGTTTTATTGACTTAAAACATTGACTTAAAAAGTCCTGAATGCTTCTGGCTCCTTTTAACTGCTGTACCAACTCCTTCTAGAAGTCTACTAAAACCTCCACAATATCATAGAGCTAAATGTACAGTGTTCTGATTATGAACACTGCATCTAACCTGTAGATCACAGAATTCAGGTAAGACAGAAGCTAGGGGAGAGTAAAGAGTTCAGGGATTCTTTCTCAATTTTTGTGTGAGAGACCCTTCCTTAAAATTCCATTTTACTATCTGGCAATCTGCAAGGGTTTCTGCAGCACCTTGACAAAGAGTACATTCATCCCTTCTAGAAAGCATGTAATGATTTGATCATGTAGAAGAGTAACTTTCTGCCATGCTTCTGTGCTTATTCCATCCCTGCCACCAATACTGACCATCTAGAACTCTGTAGGAAAATGCTTGACTTGCACAAAATTTTTTGATGAAAACTTTTGATTAATTTTTGTTGAAATCAGGTCTTGCTTCATTAGACCTGTAATGCTGTATTTGGATTGATGTAGAGGCTGGAAGCATGCTTTCAGTTCAGATCATAAACCAATGTTGACGTTACAAACATACTTATATAATTAGGGGAAACACTTCTATCCAGGTCTAGGGAACTACTGGCACACCCCTCAATTTCTAATTGCCTAAATAAGAATGAAGACCCACAAAGAAGATCCATCTTAAAACAGAATTTGTTATTTTCACCACCTTGACCTGATTATTCAAGAAAGTTGTTCAGGATAAGATCTTTCTTTCCAGGGGTAATAGATAATAACAGTTGAACTAAGTATGTATTATTTTACTGTTTTGTATCCATCAGTGCCAAGTGGCGTTCATGTTTTATAGTCTAGGCAGAATGAAATTCTTTTGCAGATATCTCCCCACCAATTTTCCTTCTGACTATCTTCAGTAGTTCTAAATTATCTGCAATCTTTGTCATCTCACCATTTTTGCAGATTACAAAGGCGTTGAACACCACACATCAGCACAGATCTTCGGGGGAATCAGCATTCATGGTACTTCCGTTGGGGAAGAATTTATGAGCTATCCATAGAAGACATGGTCTGCTAACTGAAATGCAGACAGCAGCTGCAGATAATATTGCCTTCAGTCTTCTACATTTAACCGTTTTTGTTTTGTGTAATTCAGTATGGTGAGTTCCCAGAGGTGCATGAAGTACTCAAGGTGCTCAAACACCAGCATATGGCTGTTTGATTAAGGCATTGCCTTCTCGGGTAACATAACAAGTCCATCTGTGCTGGTTTTTTTTCTGAAAAACTCCAAGAGGAATTTCAGAGCTGCACTGGTGTGAAACTGCTTTGAATTTATTTAATTCCCAAGTTTGGACATCAGTCCTGGTACGTAAACGTATGCATAAGCCTTACTTACATCTTTTGGTATTAACCACATGCATAGGTGCTTTTCTGAAATTAGCTTTTAATTCATTTTAAAAATGAGTTTAATGTTACTGAGTTTAAAGTAACAGTTTCAAAGGGCTCTTTATGCAGCCCCCAAATAACCCAAAATATTACTGTGATGAAGTAGGGAACACTATGAAGGTGGCCTCTACACTTTTTACTAAGTAGACATGAGTGGAACCCATTCAGTCTAAAAGATGACACTTGTTCTATATACATGCATCTATTATGTCAATTTAGTGGACTTGAAACTGTAAACCTCTGTTACACGAGTAGGTGGCATTTTAACTCAGGTGTTGCAATTCCAGACTGACTGTGCTATATTGATGAAGCTTTAATAAACCATTCTACCATAAGCAACACCTGCCTTTCTACTTCCCCATGTTGTAGCCAGCCAGTCAGCCATGACCTATAGCTATTAAAAGCATGAAGAGAATTTTATGCAAAAATTCAGACAAAGATTGCTTAGACGGAGTGCGTGCACTGGGAAGTCCTCTGACACAAACAGTATGAAATTTTACTGTGCCATATGCAAAAGATGCAAGTCTCCACTTTGAAGGAAAACTGCAAATATTAAGCTGTTTTATCTCCCTGATCATAGAATCCAGCTACTTCAAGCCACAGCTTGTGTGTAACATCATCTGGTCAAAAAACTCAGGTCATATCACACACAAAAACAAAACAAAACAAAAAACAGAAAAAATAAACTGCATTAATTATTTGCACAGAGCAATGATCCACTCTTGACAATAATATTTGTGTTTTGACGTGGCAGCCATTTTGTTTTGAAGCAAGAAGTAGAGAACAAGCCTTTCTCAAGGCAACATTCTTCATTCTCTGTAATAACATATGCAAAACTATTGTTTCCATTAATAATTATTTCTGAAAGATTGTTATTTTTTCTTACCAATATGATGTTTCAATCTTAATGTGATGTGAACTGATTCTATGTGTTGTGAAATAGAGGCAGCCTAGCCCTCTCGTGGGAGCTATGCCACTGACCAAGACAGCCAGTGTATCTTCCTACTTTCCTAGCTTGAAGATGGTCTTCCCCAGTGAGCAGTGTCAATATATGATGCAATCCGCAAGCGTTGAATCTATATAAATTTACATGAGCATACATGCATGATCTACTGTGGAAAATTAATAAGAAGAAACAAAAAGAAAAAAGCGCTCACTGTACTCAAAACACACTGCTGCAACATGCTTGGAGCTCTGAGGTTTGTAACTAACGGCAGTAATCCACATCTGTAGTGTGGTGTGCTAGCTAAAAGTTTTGCTTCTGAATAAACATGTCCCTACGATATCAATTTCCAGCCATGAAAGATTTATTTCTTGCCATTTAGCAGCATGCCAGTGGCCACAGGAAATGCTAAAACTGGGCTTTGTTGCTGAGTTGACTGCACGGTTGCTTGTTCATTTAAAATCTGTTTGCTGATAGTGATGAATGCTGCTGGCAACGGCAGTGGTTTGAAGAGGCTGTAAATATTCTCCTCAGTTATACATATGGCTTCATTGTTAATACTACTTTGCAAAGCTGACAACCAGATTGGGCATGAAATGTCATTTGTTTTACACTTCATTAAAAAGTAGAACGGATGCGATGACAAATTGATATAAAATGCAAGGTTGGATTGTTAAGATCTGAATACTTCAGACAACCTAGACATCTAGCCTCTATCATAACCAACTACAAAACTTAACCTTTCCAAGTGTAGCATATGCATGTCTTAATCACAGTTTAGCAGAGATAACTCATGCAGCACAACATACAAGCTAAAGCGTATATAATAATAGTCAGTGGTTGAGGTTCAACTGTGTAAGAGGGAAAACCTTCAAAATACTAAAAGAAATACCAAACCTAAACTGAAGTGGCTATGAATTTCTAGCTCAACAGTTCAGAATAAATAATCATAGACCTGCTGAGTTCAAGAGAAATTTTGTGGGCCTCTCCTTTTTAATGTTTTCTCTCAAAATTAAAATTTCTGTGATCTTGGTAAGAGACACACGTGCACTCAAAAAATAGCTGTATTTGTTTAAGTTGTGAAAAAAGTGCTTACTCTGCGTATGCTTTCAATAGAGCCCCACTTAACCGCAGTCGCTGGCATTCCTGTTGAGATTTGAACAAATCCATCATAATGCTTTCCATTAAACCTGTGTGTAGTAGTCCACAGAGTAGACAAATCCTTGTCTACAATTCTGTCCACTAGCATACTATAACATGAAAACAACCTAGTTTTTGTGTCAAGGCAATGAGGACCTAATTCTGCTATTCTGATTTCATTAAGTGATGCTCTTAATCCAAATACAGTCACCTAGATATTGGTGGTATGTGCACTTAATTAGAAATCTTATATAGCTTCTTGGTTTGGAAAAGAAAGTTATCTCCAAGAAGAACAGGATCACATCTAAGGGATTGGGTGGGCACTGAAATTCTGAAACACACAGTTCAGTTTTGAATCCAGGCATGTACTTCTGTGTAATCTACAAACAAGTAAATCTCACTGTGCCTCAGTACTCCATACACATCACAGAGAGCAGCACTATTTTCTCTGCTGTTTTAAGCTATGGAGAGAAGAGCCCAGCTCTAAACTGGCCTATGTATTTGTTACTGTCAGCAATGCTATAGTAAGTTTCCAGTTGAATTAGGCTGCTTAAGTGGTACCATGAATTAAGAAAAGATAATTATCATTTAGTAGTTTAATTTGTATTCCCAAGATTTTACCATACTACTTCTTCCAGAGCACTGGCTTTTAACATCATTTTGTTATGAAATATTGAATTGTCTACCTACAGCATCAAACTGCTGAGGTATTCTTTTACCAAAGAACACTAACCTTGTATAAGCAGAAGAATGAAGCTGAAGTCCAGAATGTTCCCAGAAATGGAAATTCTTCATTCATTGTTTGATGAGTATGGGAACATCACATAAAGTGGTTAGATTTCAGATAAAAGATGTCAGATAAAACTAAGAGGAGGAGGCTTTTGTAATTTTTTCAAAAATTATTTTTACAAAATAGAATGCATCACACTAATACTCTAAGGCTCTGCAAAAACAAAGCAAATACTACATTCACCGTAACGATAGGGTTACTTTTGTATTATGAAGCACATGGAAATAATGGCAGCCTCTTAAGCCACCCAGCTACAATCTGAGATTTTACTGCACAGCTAGAGGCAAATTACCACGGTAAACTATTAATCATGAATCAAGAAAGAGGAGAACTAGATGAATTCTGTCACCAACAGTCAAGTGACTGCAAGAACTAATTCATTTTTTATTCTTTATGTCCTGTTTTCTTTGGGCCATATGTGCAAATTGTTGTCATCCTCAGAAGAAAAGTTACTGTGTATGCTACATGTGGGCACACAATGCAGCTTCTAATTGGCAGTTTACTAATCTCAGTTGTTCTGCTTGTAGTGAATAATATATTCCATCGAGTAACATCTGCTGAAGTATTGTGAAAAGGTGCAGAAAGGCAAGGCAAACTCAGAAATACTGATAAAAATGTAGTTTTTCATTTCACCTCATTCTACACATGAATTATAAAGATCTCTATAAAGCAGTAAAGACATACAGAGCTGACTTGGAATTTGTAGCAGCTTTAAGCAAAGTATTTTCAGAAGACAAGGATTACTTTGTTCTGTCTGCCCGCAAGTTTACAGTAACACACTGATTTACAGAAACTAAGGCTATTATCATCACCAGAAAGCCTAACAAGAGATGCTTTTAATGTTGTTGTTGGTTGTTTTGTTTGTTTTTTTTTTCTGTAAATGGAACATTTCCAGGTGTTCAGACTCATGCAGAATCATGAATAGTGCTATAAGCTCTGTGAAGAAGAAAAGTGTAAGAGCTTAGATCACTTCTAGAGAATCACTACAACACATTCTCAATGTGAGAAGGTTAGCCCAGATGTCAGATCTCTCATTTATCAGTCAAGAAGAATGACCATCTCTGACCTCCTGCTCTGCCTAAGTTGTAGCAGGCCTTCAGCACATCGCTTGGAGGTAGATTCACTGCAGATTGGAGGCCTGGATTCCAGGATTATCTCTAATACCACATTCAGTACATAAGTGCAGAAGCAGTCTTTGGAAAATTGGTCATTGTGATAGCTAGTCATATTCCTGCCTGTATCATAAAGAATTAAAGAACCTTCCATCCTATGTAATCAAATGATTTAGCTGTTACTGGCAGGCAATAACTTGCCTATCAAGTTTCCTAAAATAAATTCAACCTACGTGGACAGTCAGTTCAAAGCCCTTATACTGGTCATCTGTTCATGAACTGTACACAATTCACAGATCTTATTTGGTTCAGCATGCACTTAGATGCTAGGAAGTCCAGATGTTACATGTAAAAATGCATGCCGTCTGGTTTTGCCCTGTAGGTTTCCAAACTTCAAACTGCATCCATGAGTGAACGGAGCCAAATAACATGTCAAAAGCAGAATATTTTTTTTAACTTTGGAGTCTAGAGCTAGAGTGAGTATGGCCTCAAAAAAACAGCAATGAGTAATGACATGCTTTGATTATAAACCTTCGCCACATGTGGCCCTCTGCAGAGGTTTGGAATATATTGCGCTTGCTGTCTATTAATGACTATTTTATTTTCCTATATAGGAAAAGAAGAATTTTATTTTAAAAGTGTGATTGATCCCAGCACAGGTGGCAGGATCATTGTCAGTCTCCCCATTGTTTCTTGCTTCTCTCTGCCTGATCTCAGCGAATTTGCTCAGGCATCGTGCTTCACAGGGTACCCATGTAACCAGCAGCAGCAAAAGCCACTCAGAACTTGTCAAGTTCACACATATCATTGAACTTAACTGAGATTTGAACAGACACAGATCCAGTGTTGCAGCAGGATAGTAGAAGGAAAATCAGAAAGCACATTACATAAGGAAAGGATTTGACGTGAACCTGGCTTGCCTTAAAATTTACCATCCAGCTCCCTTATTTGAAGGTGGATAGAATGGGAAGAGCAGGATAATTATTACTCAGTGGGTATCAAACTCTGTTCCAAAAAGCCCCAACATCTACATAAACTCTGAACTACATCTGTCAGTAAATGGTTTACGTGAAATCCAGCTCCTTCAGATTAGAATACCAGACTAGATTTAATAGCTTGATATCTTGGTTCTGGCAGTGGACCATATATGATGGTTCACATGAAGCAAAAAAACAACACATACTGTACTGGTTCCAACCGTGCATGCAGGGAGCCGAATTCTTTCCTGACCTCTAGGCAGTCAGTTCATGATCTGTAGCACATTTGGCTTTTCCTCTCAGACAGAGCTGTAGCACAAGTATTCTTTAGGCTTATAGAATTAATGATCATCAGTATTACCCTCAAGAATTATACAAACATACAGACAAAGCAGGTTAACTGCTAGCAGCAATCAAATACAGACATTAATATCACTCTGGGCAGGGACAAGTTTTTTGAAACGTAATGGTTGACTTTCCTTTTTTTACTGATTGACACTCAGTGACATTACAGCCAAGAGCAAAAAATGTTCATGTTATATTTTGGTGTAGCCATTCTATTGCTATTTAAGTTCAGCAAAATTATGTGTGGGTTGCTAATCACAGGTTATCAAAACAACAACCTCCTTTTTTTTTTTTTTTTTTTATATTTAGGAATAACCTTACCGGTCTTAGAACCCAAAGCTTAAAATAGAGAGGGAATAATCACGAGGATATGGTTTGGTCATTAGAGAACAGCAAAGACTCTTGGTTTTGGCTCTCAGCTGTTCAATTAGTTTACATCCACATAGCCTTTGCTAATAGAATAGCACAGCTGAGAGATCAAGAAATTCTAAAATAAAATCATTTTTAAAGTAGAATACATAGCTGAGGGTCTTATACTTCTAGATCAGAACAGTAATGTACACCAAAATACCACCTTGCTTGGTAATTTACAGATTCTTATTTAAGTGCTTCATCTGAAAAGGATTTCCCTTTCATCCTGCGGTACACTTGAAACCTTCATGGTGTTTTCTACAAATATAAGAATCTCCTTTGTCAGTATGTCAATGGGGATTATGAAATCCAATGATGTACATTTGAATTAGAAAGATACAAAATCTCAATTTAATATTGCAAAGCACTGATAAATATTCCCGTGATTAATACAACAGAGAAACAAACAGCTTAAAACAGAGCCCAGTAACACTATGCTCTCCTTTTCCAAGAGTATCTTAAAAGGCACTGATGGACAAGCTAGAATGCCCTCCTAGCACAGGGCAGAAGTTATTACATTGACCAGCTCACCTCACATGTGCTATGCAATGAAAGTCAGCTCATCAATCAATTCCTAACAAATTGGGAACCATAACACAGTTTCAGAATAATCTGGGAAAACTTCCCTACTTGGCATCTCAGCAATGGACTGATGAGCAACTTAGGTGTCCATGCAGAAGAGGCTAGAAGAGTGCCTGGAGAAGATAACCTTGTCTTAGCATAAGTGGTTCCACACCTCAGTTTGATTTCCAGGCCAAAATAATGTTCATACATACTTGAAAGATGATGAGCTAACTTTCTGCCCTGAGGTCACACTGAGAAATTGAAGTGTGCAGTCAAATATAGTTAAACTTTCTGAGAATTTAGCAAGAAAAACAGAGTGGTAATAGGAGGAATGTAAAAAAATGAGATTAATTTTAATGGCAACTCCAGATCCTTTCCACCTGCAATTTCCTACATCTATAGGCTATTTCTCAATTTCTGCCCTCTCCCTGATCTTCAGTTGGCATTTCACAGAATTTGTCTTATGTTCTGTAAGAAAGAAAAGCAAGAATCTTCACTTTAGGGCTCTCTCTCCCTTGTCCACTTGATGAGAGCACAGGATCACGACAATATCAGATTTATATCCTGTCTTGGATTCTCATAATATTTTTTTCTGTAAAGAAAGATTCCACTACAGAAGAACTATTTGAAGAAAATCTCCTGTCTAGCCATATTTAAAACTTTTTACTTTCATTTAGCCTTAGTTCAATATTTATACTGTGTGATAAAGCAAAGTATCAGTAATAATCCATCATAACATCTGTAGCTTATTTTCCAGGATAGAACAATTCAAGTATGTTCAGTAGCTCCCTCTATTACTAAATCGTAATAAATACTGTCCTTCTGAATCTTTGTAATGTTGCTATGATAGAAGAAATTACATTGTACACAACAGCTAAACATGGTCCCAAATGATATAACCATTGAGGCTGCTATCTAGCAGGACTACAGCTAGTGAGTGACAGCATCCTTCCACACTACACTGTCACATTTTCACCCAACCCTGCCCATGTTACCAGACAAGGAGCACAAGGAAGATATTCATTTGAATCCAACAGTTGCAACAGAACTAAACACAAGCCTTCCAAATATATTACATTATAAACAACAGAGCACATAAACTGAATTTCAGTAGGCAGTACGATCATTAGAATCTCATTTTTCCGGCACAAGTTAATAAGGAGAACATGCAGTGTTACGTTACCACTCTATTTCCAGCTATTATAGCATAGATCGTTCTCCCTCCCCCTCAGATCGCAAGTTTGTATCTCAGCCTCCAACAAGAGTTGATTCCAAAGAATTTGAAATTAATGCACAATAATAGAGATTGGCTGTTTTATGTCTACAGCTGTGTCACATGCTGTTGCTTCTCAGCTGCATCTGCTCATAGAGGCAAAATGAAACTGCAGTAAGTAAATACCAGACAGTACTCTGCAAGGCAAGAGGCTGAAATGCTAAAGACAGCGGCTATAATTATGCATCCTGGTTTGCCAATCTGAGGAGGCAGCCTATTCACCACAAACTAATTGAAGATCCCACATGTATTTCAACAAAGCTGTGAAGGTCCAGCACTTACAAAGCATTTTTGAGCTTATAAAGGTTTAAATCAACAGTCCGACATGCACGCAGCCAGTGTGTTATCATCTGTGCTCTGGGGACAGAAGATCAAAGGATTCAGCCATACTCATATACCAAAATGAAATCTAAATTACATTTCTGTCATCAAAGAAGTTCAATCCAGAACCTCAATAAAAGCTTAATTCTTCAAGGAATTCTTAAATCTTTGTTTAGCTAGTACTGAATTTGTGTATTTTGTCCAAGCTACAGAAAAATAAAAATAAAAAACAAGCTACAGTTTACCCTGAAAAAAAACCTCAAAGCAATGATTACACATTAACTTGTGGGTAACTAGATTTTAGAGTTGCTTTAATTTAACTAATAAAATTCTGCAGAGAGGACCAAAATTGGAAATATTTTACTTGAGTTTTTAAATAAGAAACATAAGAAATAGTAAAAGCTAAAACTTAGCAACATCACATGCTTTAACACTCGTTCCATGTACTGGTATTGCCACTTGCAGTTCTGTCTGGAAGAACCAGTCACAGTGCAGTATCGTGCATCAGTGTCACATAAATGAAGTAGCAGCACGTTGTCATTTCTCTGCTGTTTGCAACTAAACAAGGTGAAATAATGAAAAAACAGTAAAGAAAGGGGATGCTTATTGGGGCTGGAATATGTCATACACGCAGAGAGGTTTTCTGAGTCTCTTCTCAAAATGATGGTAACTCTGAGAAAAAAAATATCATTTTGGACTTAAAACCTAATATAATTCAGTTCTTGTTGAAAAATCCCAGTTCCTAGCCTGCTCTTGCATAAATAAATAAGATAAATATCAGATGCCCTCTATTGGCCCTCTGTTTATGTTAGTTTCAGAAGTTATAAATTTCCCAAATTCTTTCTAGTCCTTGATTTTGTTACAGTGAAGTTGCAGTTTCCTGCCTCTGTCAGAGAAATCCCAACACTTCAAAGAACAGAACCACATTTGGTTTGAGGATATAGCTGTCAGCATGCAGTCAGAGCATGGACAGGAGAAAGCTGAGCAGGCTGAGACAGAAAACTAGTGACTCTGGGAAAAAAAAATTGGGTTAAGGGAGAAAAAGATAAACATAATAAGAGCTCATAGCAGGATTGAAGAATGAAAGAAACATGGATACATGTAAGGACAATTTAATGCCCTTGTTGTGAGGGAAAGGAGAGAACCTGGGATCCATGCATACCAACTCCTTCAATCCTTTTTAGTTAACACGTTTCCTTGAACAAGTCAGCCTATCCTCTGAAGACACTCCTTTTCCTTTTGGATTAGCAGGTGAGGCAGCTACAAAAACATCACAACTCTCTAACAATTCCTAGTGTAATTAACAGGAAGCACATATTGTAAAACACTAGTTTTACATGTTACACATGAAGCTTTGCCAATGGCAGCTCTGGGAGGCAGAAGTATCAGTACACCATAGGAGAATATTTGCTCCCTGATTAGAGATAGCTCTTGGAGCTGTTTTCCACTGATACTTAGTTCGGTTCCTGGTATGCTTAACTAGGTTACAATCAGCACAGAATCAAGCTTTGCAACACTCTTCTCTGCTCAGAAACAGACCTGTAACTACCTCTGCAGGAATGGAAACGCCAGTTTAGTCTTCTTGAATAAAGATTCCGCATTGGAGAGGCAATTTCACTAGCTGTGCAGACTACTAGGCAGCCTCAGGAAAAGACAAAAACAAAATGATCACCATCTCTGTTTCTTACCTTCCCCTCAAATCTTGCTGTGGCTCCCAGTTGCACTCGGATATTCCTAGGAGGCAGAGTAAATGCTGGTGCTTCAGCAGGAACCGAGGGGCTGAGCGTCAGGGAGGTTTTGGACACTCGAGTAGATGTCACCAGTTTCACATCCCCCATGATGTGGACTGTAGAAGAGAAAAACAAAGAACTTATGAGGATGAATTATTTACAGTTGCAGCTAAGAAACAGAACAGAGGAAAACTGTTATATATATATATATATATATATATATATATATATATATATATATATATATATATATATATACAGATTACATACATATACACTGCTAAGAGCCTTCAGCCTAAAGTAACAAGTGTTACTTTCTGGGTGGGGAACTGAGACCCACGAAGATTGTGTGCATTACAGTTGTTACAGCATCACAGCCTTGAAGTGAACTCAGTTTGAACTCTCAAGTCCCAGGCCAACTCCTTAACCAAGAAGTCATCCTTTACAATTGCGTTAAACTGTAATAATTTATTTCAGGAGGATATTTTTGCAATGTGACTTTGATTTTCCTGGCCTGCAGTACACCAATATCAGTAAGTCTCAGAAGAAGAGCCAGTGTTAAGTAAGTCTTATGAAATAAAGAGGCCTCTGTTTGCACTGGAGTTAAGTTGCGAGCGGGAATGTGGAAAATCTGATTTTTCATACTATGCTTTCAAGATCTTAAGAAATATCTGGTATCTCCCTCCAAAGTACTGCTAGTACATAATAGATACCTCTGCTGAAATTTCAAGCTTCCACTTCACTGCAAATACTTCTACAGCACGTACACAAGTAAAATAGCACCAAATTTTATGCTGCATGTATATCATTTAAGGAATCTCATTACAGATACCTACTTCAGATATGACTGTTCTGCTATATACCTTATACTCCCCAATAGAAAACGCACAACAAAAGCCCTAATATAATTTTAAAGTGTAAAAACCTAGGTTATCCAGAAAAAAATAGTAGTAGTTCCTCTGAGTCCTGCACTATGCCACACAAAATCAAACTAACCTTGCAAAGCAGGTTCTTAGAACTCTGCATTTGCCACTTCTGTAGCTAACAGCAGCACCAATTCCAGGAGTTATCCCTTGAAACTCTTGCTCAAAAGTTCCAACTTTTTGTTGAGTAAAGTGACCAAGAAAAGCATTTTTCAAAATTGACTGGACAAGCTAGGAACATGAAGTTCATTTCTGATGGGACACATTGCCATGTATGTTTCTGAAAATCCACTCTGGGAACACAGTGATTCCATACAGCGCACCTGACACGCTCAGTAAATACAGAGAATGTCAATCTCAAGAAACACCTTATCAAAGCACCAGGTGGTGATTTGTTCTAAAGTGAGGGAACCACAGAACTCCAGAGGACAGACAGATGGACAGATCGAAGGAAATAAGGTGAGCTGTGGGGGAAGTAGAAGGTAAGGAATCAGGTCCTAAACAACTAACAGTCATTGGTATGGTCAGGTTACATTTCTATTGCATTTCGGTAACCAACATGGCAAAAGCTGTCAACAACTTGAAGCCTAATGTTAAAATGACACAGTAACATATAAAATAAAGTAACAGCTAGTCTTTTGTTTCAGGACATCTTGCATGGGTTTATGTTTTTTTCTAAATAATGTTTAAATAAGATTGAATTTACCAAAGAATATTAGCCCAAATGAGCACAAGCAGTCTTCTAGCAACATAAGCCTCTAATCATCCACATTTAGCAGTCTGACTCTAATTAGCTGTGTACGCTGAAGATGCTTCTTCTAGATAATTAGGAAGTCTTCTTTTTTCAGTTTAGAGGATGTTTTACAATTATTTTCCCAAAGAGATAAATAAACCCATGTGCAGCCTGGTGTTAATATAGAACTAGCATGTCCAAATACTGTAAGAAAACAGTGTTCTGAAGAACAAATCTTATTCCAGCTTAAATTCAATAGACAGGAAAAAATGCAGACACTTAAAAGCTATGGAACACATCTGACTTCTTTTCTTTCTTTCTTTCTTTCTTTTTTTTTTTTTTTTTTTTTTTTAATGTAAGGAGTTTTCTAGAATGATCCTATCCATAAAGGGTTTTTCTCAGTTTGCTACTGAATAAGATTCCAAAGACATTTCATAACATTTCATTTCACGTGCTGTGCACACCTAGACTGTGGTCTTAAAACAAAACCAAGCGTAACTGAAGTTGCAATAAAAACACTGTGGCATTAAACATAAAAGAAAACCTTCATGCAAGTGCTGGCTGGATGGGCAGTGATGTGGTTAGACAGCATTTCTAATCTGGATGTTTTTTATTCTTAATCCTTTCTAAAAAGCACATAAATCCGTACAAATTCTCACAGCGTGCCCTCTAATCTTTGTAATACCAAAGCAGACTAATGAGTTTCAAGCATTTTTTACTGGGAACAAATTTGTCACTCAGTACACATTTGTCACTCAGATCACAAAAGTAAACCCCCCCAAAAGCAAACTCTGAGAATTCCATCTCATCTTTTTTCTCATCCACTTCTTTTATATAAGTAAACACTTACCCTCAGCTTCCTACATAACCACTTAATTATACTAATTTCATTTTAACGTGTCCTTCCTCTGAAGCAGAAAAAAATGAGCTTCAGAGAGGGCATGAGTGTAAGAGAGAGTGAGTGCGCACAAGTGAGAGACAAGCAGAGCTTTGAGTCTTCCTGATATTGCAACTCTCCACCTAAGCAGCTCATTTTTACTTGGTCCAGATATTCTGTTATTTTAGCCAGTCTGCCCTCAATAATCTCTGAACCGTCTCTGAAATCTGGACAGAATCTTTTGAGCTCTCTAAATACAGGAGCAAAAGGCCAGCCCAGAGGCTGGAGCATTTGTCTGCTATTTGGGATCCTGGCTGAATTCCCTGCTCACTGATGGGGCTGCCTGCATGACCTCAGGCAAGTCATTAAGCTTCTCTTCTGCCACGGTTCCCTATCGATGAAGTGGAGATTATTGTACTTCCTTGCCACAGAGAAGTGCTGTAGAATAAATATAATAGAGGATAGGAGTTTGGCTACAGTCACAGGACCATATAAACAGTATAGATTTAAAAAAAGGCAGATTTAAAAAAAAAATATGCATTTTGAAACACTAGATACATTTGATTCCCATATAGAGATCACTGAAATCCCTAGAAAAACTGTTGACTAAGTGCCATCCACTATGCTTCAAAATGATCAATATTTCAGAATTGACTTGACAGCTTCCTCTTTTTACACACCTCATTTCCTCTGCTACAGCTTCTTTGTTTATCACAAGGACTAACATGTGGTTACCATACATTTACACAAATCTGAACACACTGTCCACAGAATTACAGAAATGATTTAATTGCAGCCATGTCACCTGTGACTGTTTTTTCACCATTACCTTACCAGACCACACAAGGAAGCATCCTGCCTCTTGTCAGCTACCATTACCAAAGAGACAGCATGCAGAGAGAATGATGAACCACAGGGAATCATCAACTCCAGAGACAAAGTCATTTGCGGATTTAACAGAGAAAAAGAGGTTGAAGTGGGAACAGGAAGCAAAGAACTTGCAACCCTGCTAACTATAGCCACACTAGGCAGCCTGTCCTCGTATCAGTTCTGACTTGACTAGTGTTCCTTCCTCCGTTGCCTCATCCATCAATGACCATCTTGTTCTCACTGATTCTCTACCTAGCCAGCCTCTAGAAAAGCCCTTTCATCAAAAAACATCCAAGGTGTTTTCAACCCAGACCCCTAAACTTCCAATAACATTTTTCCAGTAAAATTTAATAGCAGCTATTAGGCACATCAGTAGGAATGAGATGAGATGCCAAATCTTCTCTTGCTATTCTGTAATCCAAAAATTTTGAAAGCTTAAGTTGAGGCAACGCCATGCATGTAAAATCCCAGGGTATGTTCCCACAAAGAGCATTTACATAACTGTCCTGCACAGTTCGTGGGAATTACAGGGCAACTTGTGATTTGTGCAAAAGCTTTGACTCTCTGAAGTGACAGCAAGAAAATTCCATGCTAAATTACAATTTCATTTGGGATCATTTCGTCAAAGACTTTCCCAGAAGTAAGCAAGTTCTTCAGATCCTATCATTACAGTATATTGAATTTCACACTCTGCACATCAGCAACGAGCTTTTGCATCAAGCAAGATTCTTGCTTGCACAAGGGAAAAAGGACAGAGCAGGTCGAACTGTTAAAGGTGTTCATTTTAAAAAAATACTACTGCAGTCCCTACATGGCATTTCAGAAACAGTAATGGTTTATGTGACACAAAGCACTGAACTACTTTTACAAGATCAGAGTTAAAATTAGACCTGTCTAATCAATAAATTTAGAGCTTTTTTATTTGCATGCCTGTTGTGGCATGAGTTGTACATTGAAATGTTTTCCATGGTAGGATTACCATGAGTGAAGAATTTAATTTCTCTGGGTAAGAGAATAATTCAATATGATATTAATTGATATTTACTTGCATATAGGTTTATCAGAGCATGAGAATTATGATTGTCAACCACCTTTATTTATATATGCCATGTGAGAAAAAAGAAAGCACTTGCATATTTCTATCAACAAAGAAGAGAAGTCATACCCTCCCTAACCTTCAGCTTGTGCTGCTTAGCAGAGAAATTGCTAGCAAAGATGTGCATTTCTTGCAGACAGTGCCAGTTGTAACCATTCCCCAATTTTCCTCAATTAACAGCACCATACTGAAACATCCCAGGCCTTTTGAGATACAGATAACCCAATCTCACCTACTGCCATTAATCACGTTGCTGCAACAGATCACATCTAACAAGAGCCATTGTATCTGCTTTTGCACAATCACACCTTAATTGTTTATAGATATATTAAAGTAGCTGCAGAGAGTATTTCAGGTACAAAGAATGGTACAGAAAACCATGTGAAGAGGGAAATAGATTAATTCCTTTAGTAGCATATACTTATCTTGATTATAGACAGACATGCTACATTATTCAATTATTCCGTAACCACCGAGTATTAAAATTTAAGGAAAAAAAGATGTCCATTACAAAGCAGTTGGACACGCAATTTAGAAGAATGCAATGCATTTCAAGACTCAAAAACCTTGCATGTTTAATTTGAAACATCAGATTAAGGAGCAGTAAATCAAGAAACACAATTTCTTTGCAGCTGTTATCTTGGAAAAAATATGAGTAACTAAATATGACATACATCAGGCAGGTTCAGTACAGCATCCATATCTACGAATTATTTTATAGCAGAAAATTGAAGCCAGAGGGAAACACAGATGGCAAACGGGATGCAAGCTGGGCTTATTTTTGCTGATTCCATAAAGGCTTCTTACAGAAATACATTGGAGAAGGTAATTCAATCTGACTTCAAAACCCGCTACAGTTGTAGTTTATGAACAACACTAAAAGAAAAGGAAAAAAAAAAAAAAAGGTAAGACATAAAGAAGGGTTTTCAGTGTACTAAGCAGCAGGTCAAAAATCAATAAAGTTCTACTGGATCATTTTTAATACTCAGTATTTACCAAACCCAAACATCTTAGTCTTGGGAAGGTTAGGTAAAACAGCAAATTTAAATTTCATCATTGACAGCTGGTGACGTTTTCTCCTACTTGTGACAAAAGAGAATCAGTGGTCAGACTGGCAGTCCATGAATCCCCAGTGTGGCTCCACTGGCCGCACCTTCAGGGCAGAGGTAAGGGCAAAACTGAGATCATTCTCTCTGGGGAACATGGCACTCTACTTAGTATTTAAGAAAAATCTCCTTTCACTGTTCAAGCACTGTAGAGCTTGTGATTCCATTGAGAGACTGTTTAAGAACATTTTGTCTTCAGTCTTCGCGCTGTTCTTCAGATGTTTAGTCTCTACTCCACAATTGCTGGCCTACTATACGAGTTGGCCTTCCAGGGTGAAAAGTCAATTCACTCCCAAGCTCATTATATACACCTGCAGAATGTCATCACTTTCTGCAAACTTGAAACAACTGTAGCCATTTTAGAACTGGGACTAAAGCCAGTTTGTCATGTGGAGAGGTAACTCCTTCTCGCCCATCTACCCACAAAGACAAACCTGAGAGGAGACGATGGCAAATGAGAAACAATCTCACTTGAAAGTGGAGCAGGCAAGGGGTCCAAACAGTGAACGTACCAGGACAGGCACTGGCACTAAAGGTCCTGGGATGTAAGGGGAACCACAGCAAATATTACAGTTTTATGGAGACATTTTTACATACAGCTGAGTTGAGAGCCAGCAGTGTGTTTCAAATAGTCTATGACACCCTAAAGAGAGCAAAAAATCTCCCCACTGCTTGCCTAGAAGAACAACTTAGTACATTTATAAAGGTACCTACAAAGAATTAAAAACTACAGTGGTAAAAAAAAAAAAAAAAAAAGTAAAGATGTTCAGACTTGAAGAACCGAATACATGAAACATTCTTTTGTTAAGAATGAAAAACACTTCCTATTTATTTTGGAAGGTAATTCCATTTTATTTGAGTGCATGGTTCAGCAAGGCTTTCAGGAAAGCTAACAAGTTTAATTTCAGATAAAGCTAGCATGGAACAAGCTCTTTAGGGTCTGAATAGCAAGCTAGTTAGAGGGAAAAAAAAAAAAGGCAGAAGTCAAGAGGTCAAGACTTGCCTAGTACTATACAACAGAAGTGGGTCAGAATTTGGGAAGCAAGTATTTCGAGGTACTTTCAGCAACATTTCAAGATAGGCAACCTAAAGGAAGCTAAGATTCCTTTCTCCTGATTATTAAGGTGAAAGAAGATTTACATCAAAAGTCGTACATCTGCGGCTTCTTAATGGTGGTAGAACATTACACTAAATCAGCAGTTTGTAGTGAAGTTTTTTGGATTTTTTGTTTGTTTGTTTTTTAAACTAACCTCTTTTAGGTGGCACATTTTAAAGGGTAACTATAACATCAAAGTTTCTCAGATGGAGATGCTGCAGGTGGTACATGGCTGTTGCCCCTTTCCAAGCTAGTAGGGTCATAAAGTTGCATGAAAGGTGAATCATGGTAGATCTGCAGTTCATAGAACACAGAATGTTTAGCCTCTACGTTCTGCTCTGTGATTTAGTTTCAGATATACTCAGATATACTTTTTTAAAAAAAAAGAAAGAAAGAAAAAGAGACCCGAGTCTGCCAAATTCTACACCGTTTGGGAAAATGAACACATGCACTCTACTGCCTGAGGTGTGCAAACCCCAGGATAGCAGTGGAAAAAAATCTGTTGATTTCAGCCAAATATAGACTGGGCTGTGAATAAACATCACTAAGCTTCATATTATGCTGCAAATACTTAATACTAAAGGAATTAGTTTCTCTGTTTGAAAGAGCCACTGGTTCTTCATGCTGAGATACTCTGCACGAAGCCAGACTCTGTTCTGCCTTCTATGAAGTCCCATTAATTGTCAGTATAAAACCTGGCCCATAAGATATCCCACAAATTTATTTTTTTCTGGAAACTGCAGTTTTCTTCATGTATGCAAGCCAGCATTCTCCAACAATCATTTTTTACACATCAGTCCTTGACGATATATTTGGCACTGCAAAGCAAATAAAAACTGACTTGCTGAAAAAATTAAAACCAAGACATCAGATGGGTTATAATGGCAATTTTTTTTTAATTAACAAAGAGATAGTTGGTTTTATTTCATAAAATAATCTAAGTTTCACACAGAACTTTCTGCTGCAAAAGGCTCCAGAAAGTCAGCCAGTTACAGGATTGATAAGTGTACTTCAGACTGCAGGAGAAATACTTCTACATGGTTGGTAGCTCACACAACTTAAGAATAAAGTGACATGTACTAGCGAGAATAAACATCTGGGAGGTCCACATCATCTTCATCCCCACATTAACTATCAGGCACAGGACAGATTCCTGTGATCTTTTCTCTATCTCTATTCATAGAAAGAAAAGGAATGGAAGCTTAGAGAGTGCCTTCCAAAGAAAGCTGTACCAGAGATTATGAAGAACAGAAAGCAGTCCTTGGATGATGAAATGTGAACCCCTAAACAAGTCCTTTCTTTCCTCATTTACTTCTGTCAAAAACATTTTAGAAATAATATATAACCAAACAAGACCAAATCGTAACACCAAAGCCAGTCTTCTAAGAGCTAATAAGGTTTCACATCCAGCACTGTACGCTGAACTCAAAGCCTGAACCAGATAAGGAGGTTTTGAAAAGAGCAAACAAAAATTTGTATAAATTCCTGCACTGAGAAATCCCCCAGAATGAGCCCCACTAAGTAGAAAAGTTAAAGTGGTAACTGTATCAAAACACTTAACAGCTTGCAGCAAAGAAGATGAAGAAAAATAAATTCTCAGTGGAAAATGGGGAATGTGATGAGAAGTCATAAGCTGTTAATTACACCAGGAGAGATTTAATTTAGACATTAGGCAAGAAGTTTAAGTAAGAATTGAAGAAGACCAGAAAAAAATTGCTCAAAGTGTCTGTGAAGTCTTCACTTCTGGAAGCCATACAAATATATGATGAGAACAGCATGTACAGTTGATTTGGCCTTGGACGTGGGAAAGACTAAATGGACTTCTAAAGTCCCTTCCAATCCTATGACTCTATGATTCAGCTGACAATTGATATTAGAATTGGAATATAATATAGGGCTTTCACACGCTGGGTCTAGGCTAGCAAGACAACTTGAAGGAATCAGCTTATGAAAACCACAACAGTATCAACATATAAATCATTAACATTGCAAGACTTACAAGAGGGCAGACAGAAGGAATTTGGATTAATCTGACTTAAACAACAGTTTTCAAATCACAGCTAAATGTCCAGTTCTGATAACAAGCAAATGCAGTTTCGCTTTTTTTTTTTTTGTTTTGGAGACTACAGAGTCAGATATGCAGGCAAAGACAGTGGTGCCTTTAAAGATACTTCCTATTTGAAATATGAAGAAATTAATTCATTACATTTAAGCATCTTACTACTTAAAAAAGCTCTTTTTACATATTTGGGTCATTTATTTCTATTTGTAAGTTTGGCAGGTACAAAAAGTTATGTGAATTACCAACAGATTTATTCAACTTGGATTCCAGAAATGTACACAGTACACGCTCTTGAATTTATCATCTTAAAAGCATCCATAGAAGGAGATTCATAGGTGAAACAGTGGTTTGGAGCCCCTTCACAATTCTGTGGGGCTGCTATGGACAGAAGAGCTCAATGAATATATCAAATTTTACTCTATCAGAAGGAAAAAGAAGTGGAATGAATAATAAAATCTTTCTTTTAAAATCTTTTAAATCACATTTACAAAGCACAGGTTTTCCTATTCCCTCTAAAAGGCCTAAACAATGTGTAACACTACAATGTTCTGGTGAAAATATTCAACAGATGCTTGATTCCATCTATCACATCAGCTGATCTATCACACTGGGAGTAACTGACCTAAGCTCTCTCCTCACTGGCAGTGAATGATGGAAGGTAAATATTATTTTGTGCCGCTGCCAGGCAAAAAATTATACCTGGCAAGGAGAGAACTGTGAAGAAAAGGAAGATCTGAAATTAAGGAAAACAAACAAAATAAACACAGGAATAAAATGGAAAAAAAATTACAGGAGACAAGTTTAAGGATGCAGAGAAGAAAAACTGCATTGGGAGAAGAGTTCAGTCACAGAGAAGAAGAAAAAAGAATATATGATGAGGATTGCTAAAGGCCAACCAATTTTCAGCTGAACAGGCAGTATGGCTGAGAGTTAAGAACGTTCCATCGTTGAATTTCATGACACTTTCTTTGATTCTCTTTCCCCTTGTAAGAACAGACAAATAATCCAAGAGTGACTGAGGTTCATACAAACTTATTTTGACAGACTTTCATGCACAAAGTCAGGTTGTTGAAAAATCATTCTTTCCCCTTATTTCTTTTAAAGCTTTGATGTTGCAAACCATTTTATATTCCATACTTCTCCCACCCACAGAAGTTAGTCATATAATCTGTCTAGTTGCCAGTCTAGGGCAATTTTCCTTTATGAAATATGCCAACAACTACTCTGAAAGTCCATACTGAAAGCAAGCAGGTCAGAAAGATGCCAGTTATCCAAGTGTTTACACAGATGTGAATAAAATGTGAAATATTGATATTAGTAACAGAAATGCATTCTTGCTTTTTAAAGATACAGCATTTGAGGAGATTTTTCAAAGATGACATGAAAAATGCACGGTTTTCAAAAGTCGCTGATACTTACCACATGATCTTTTTGGTATATCTCCTCTATATACAAAAAAAAAAAAAAATCAAGATTTCTCTACTGCCTTCGATTCCCTGTTCTAGAAGGGATTTCTTTTTTAAAAATAGACTAAGAGAAACATCCCTTTGTTTCCCTCAAAGTACCTTCCTAACCACTCCTTGAGACACGCATAATAAAGTAGCACACTGAAGCCCTAACCAAGATGGAAATTTGATCTCTCTTCATCAGGTTAATTCCGACAATCAATATCAGCAAAGGAGACCAGAAGGTAGAACTGAGCCAGTTGTGTTCTGTTCCTGGTCACACATCATTGCAGAAGTAGTTTATCTGAGGTGAGTAATAGACAAAACAATATTGCCTCACTTCAGTTTCAGCTGAGTCAGTAAAAAGAGTGCCAGTGCCCTCATGGCATCCGAAGGGGGCCAGGCCCAAAGCAAGCTCTTCCTTATGGGCACTGCAGTTTCCAAAGAGCATTTTAGAACTGGACGTGCTTTTAAACTTCATAGAGAAGCTCTAAAACAGATGTGCCTTGGAGGATCATTTATCAATTAAAAAAAATGACTAAGCTTACAGAATAAGGACACCTTGAAAATAACTGTATGCCTCAGCTTTAGGTATCTGGGAAAAAAAAGTTCTGGATTAACCTGGAAATAACAAAATAAAAGGGAGAGGGAAACATGAGCTTTGATTAGTACTAACGGGTTTATAAAAGTTCAAAGAATTTTCTAAATCTTGGGAAGGATGACTAAGAAACTATCACTAAAACCCACACTGCTTTTTCCCATAAACACAGTCTGCTTTTCCTGTATCAGGAACAACCAGAAAGTTGCCCTAAGAAACCAGCACACACAGCATCACATATGAATCAGAGTTCTCACAAAACACAGAAATACCCTTTCAGAAACCCCCTCCAGTCTAGAAACCAGCACTAAACAAGTAAAGGACAGAAAACTGCTTATTCCAGTGGACCTACTGGGAAGATGAAATATAGGCACAATTCTAGGAAATAACAGTTTTATCAGTTGTGCAAGATTATTTCATTTTCTTTGGAAGTTTTTAAAAAGACAGGCAGTCATTTCTAATACAAAACAGTTAAAAGGATATTCATATCCAGAACCAGTAATCAGAGAGTAGAAATCAGAGCACTGAAAACTGCAAAGGTACATAAACAGAAAGTTCATTGGTCTTGCAGAGGAAATGCCTGGCATATTTGCACCTCATGTGATACATATCCGTGTCCGCTGATCTTGGAATGCTTAGGCTTGAGTTGTAAAAGATACCTCCAAAATCACATGCAAAGTGATTGATTGCTGAAAGAACTTTGTAAGCACAAACACTTAGAGAAATCAAACACCTAAGGACTCAATTATTTCTAGAAAAAAAAAAAAGAAAATGAATTAAAGGAGTCAGAAGGAGGAATTAACTTATTTTTAGTATCAAGTACAGTTTCTGAAGAATCTAACTGTGAAGAAGAGATAAAGATAAGGTAATTGAAGAGACCAGATGGGTATAGAGACTAGATACAAGCATCACTGAACTCCAGATACATAGGACAATATTTTGACAAGTTTCAGCATATCTCAATCTCAGTTACTACCACCAGAGTCTGCAACACAGGAAGATCTTTCTGTGTAGCATCACCTTATGACAGATTTGAGTCTATTGGACTTCCCTGAAAAATTCATCTCCTGCTTTCTGAAGAATTTTTTTTTTTTTTTTTTTGGGGGGGGGGGGGGGGGGGGGGGTGTTTTGTTAACATTGAGTTTCTTTTTGGGGGGTGTGGTGAGGGAGGATTTGTTTGCTTGTTTGGGAGGGTTTGTTTTATCAGTACAGAGATGCATTCTGCAGATACTACCATTTGTGACCAAAATGCTGAGTTTGTAGTTCAAATATGCACTAGCATATTTCAAATTGAAGATAAAGTACAGAGGCCAGACAAGCACAGGTAAATATTGTTGGGTTGGTTTTTATTTTTTTAGTTGCTATTATCATGTTTTCATAAGGTAGGAGAATCTCTTAAGGTATGAATATAACTTACAGCTGGTTTGTTTTCACAGTGTCACAGAAGTGAATCAGCACACATTGGCTGGGGATCTGGTAGCACCGCCTTCTGTAAAAGTTTTGGCAGCTGAGTGTAAACCCATTAATCATAAACTATATGCTACTGTTCTGTGAGATGTGCAATCACAGTGACCTAGCATTATTTATTTCTTATCTGGAAGAAAATAGCAGCTTCCCAGAATCTGCCTTGATAGGGCACAGGACAAAAGATTTCTGCCTCTAGGGCAACAGGCTCTTATTTAGAACAACTAAGTTATTTGAAACTGCAGACAGAGCAGCTAGCAAGTTTTCTTCAGGTTAAATAGCACAGTTCTGTCTTCAAACAGCAGAGATATTTCGAAGCATCTTTTTCATTGCTTTAATAGATAATCCTTAATAGGGTAAATTCCACAGAAGATGGAGTAATATGAATAGAGGACAGGAGCCCAAGCTGCCAGATTGTATTTCTGATCCTGATTCCCTCTCATCATGATTTTCTTCTCCACCATTCTCTTAATACATCTCCTGATTAGTACAAAAATGCTACTTGCATTTGAGATGGTTGTGAGCTTTTATTTTTAAATGCATTTGAAAATTCTGGATCAAAGCCCTGCAGCAAAAACAGTAGGGCTTGAGTCTTTGGTTTCTAATCAACTTTATTATTTGCACCATATGTGCCATCCGTGTTAACTTTGTATGACCAGGAATGACAACAGTTTATACATAGGCATTCAGAAACAGAGGATGCCTATAAAATATTGTGTATAAGGATAAGATTGTACAAGAATGTACATAAAAGGTTACAGAAATTATGCAGGTCATCATAAGGTGCCTGTTACAGCTTTGTGCTTTGTCATTAAATCAAAGACCAAAAATGAAAAGCAGAGTTTTTTGTTTGTTTGTTTGTTTTTTTTAAGATGATATTTCAATCTGAGTGATCAGAGCTAGCAGTTCTGCTTATGTGTGGTTCTACAGCAAAAAAATTAATAAAACCAGAATAGTTCATGTAACAAGTGACAATGAGCCTTTTCCAGGACCCCAGAAGATAACGTTACACTATAAGATCAGCAGAGCATCAGTAATTTTAATACACTCATACCATCATGAACACGAAGCCAAAACAAATTCCCTTCTTGAAGAATGGAGGAAAAAAAAAAAAAAGACATTCAGAAGATTCACTGCTGCTCAGTTTTCTATTTTAAAGTTTTTGCTAGGGAATAACAGCAAAGTACAAATGACAAAATGCAGTAGAATTTCAAACAAGAATTGATTTGTTAGCATAATAGATTAATAGACAAGAGCAGCTTTTCCCAGCACTGTTACCTCAGCCCATGAAATATCTGTAACAATTATTAACTGTTTCCTACAAAGAGGCTCCTTTGCCTGAAAAATCAGACACTGTTCTGGATTTATTGGTGCTATGCATGAAAAGAGATCTGGCAAAACACTGTGGTTAAACAATTTCCACAGGTTTTTGATATCACAATTAGAAATTATTAGAACAAACTTGAATTAAGAACAAAATTGCCCCATTTGAAAGTGTTTCTTGTAAGTCTAAAACTTAAGCTAATTTCCTGAGGCTGGCAAACATCTCAGTTACCATTGCCATCCCTAATCACAGCAAGCTTTTCCTTCCAGAAGTGGCCTTTGTCTGCATTTGAAATCCAAGCTTAATGCAAACCCACATCAAGAAGAAACAGGATAAAACAGATCCATGCTGAACCTCATGCGTGAAGCTGCAGATATTCTTGCTGCTCTAGTCACAATAACTGTCTTTCAGCTGAAGATCTATTTGTCTGATTCAGCAAATGACTGCTTTGCTCCTGTGTCACACAAAGCCACCGGAAAATGAATCTACCCTTCTGCTAGGATTTTAATTTTTTTTTTTTTTTAATATATGTTAGCTGGGTAGCAGCAGCACTGAATATTCGAAGCTTGTAAAATGAATTAAGCAGACAAATGCAGTGTATTTGTTTTCAGTTCAACAGGAGGCTCTTCTATTAAATACATATGAAGGAAGAGACATGCTAAATTGAACTAGCCTGAAGGCTCAAAGCGATATTAATTCCACTTGCATTCTACCATGTGGATCCAATGATCAAAGGAGTTTGGAAGAGAGAAGGGAATAATGGAAATATCAACACTCAGCAATACTCCATTGCCTCAGGACAGCGCTGGATGCTAACAGATGTCAGGGAGCAGCAGGGCTACCTCTGCTCACATCGAACAGAGGACGGGAACTACAGGCACACTGGATTTTCATGCACCAGCCTCAAGTCTTCATGAGGCTGTTATGAAAAAGTGCTTATTTCACTTCTACCCATCTCCTTTATAGACTTAGAAACATTTTATATAAAGCACCACTTGCGATGGTTGACAGAGTTCCTCTTACCATGAGTTTGAAGGGATAAGAGAAGAGAGCCAAAGCACATTCACAGCAAGTGAAAATTAGCAGATAAGATTTTGAAGAGGCCAGGGAAAGATCTATTGAATAGGCAGGTGTTTATTTGCCGAGAGCACTTGACATAGGATCACAGAATGGCTTGGGCTGGAAGGGACCATAAAGATCTTCCAAGTTCCACTCCCTTCCGCAAGCAGGGTTGCCACCCACCAGATCAAACAACCCAAGATTCCATCCAACTTGACTCTGAGCACCTCCAGGGACAGGGCACCCATGGTTTGTTTTTGTTCAAGTTCTCTTTGCCTGTCTGCCATTGACTTTAAAAAAGCACTGGTAACATTTTTAATATTCTTAAAATGCAGCAATGCTTTGGAAATTTTATTTGGATAGCTCCTGTGTTACCTCATATCTCCCAGAGACGAGAAAATGATTTTTCTGGGCTCTGGGTTTTTTTTTTTTTTGTTTTGTTTTTTTGTTTGTTTTTTTTTGCCAGATTTCCCCCATGCCATGTATATTTCCCCATCATGTATATTCTACTTTCTTTAGATTCAAGCACTGCCTGTGATTTAACCACTCTCCTACAGTGCTACTACACCTGCTGCATGGAAGAATCAAGTGACCTGAGCCCAAGAAGTCTGTTAGTGGCGAACCTAGCATGTCGCTAAGATAACTGTCAGATGCCCTTATCACTCCAAAAAGACAAAGTCTGCTAACATGTACAATAAACTAACAAGAGAACAGTTTCTAAATAGAGATAACCCCTGGTGGTTTGAGTCTGCACCTTGTATGAGAGTGATCAAGGCCATTTTAGATAGTAGCAGAATTTGTTGACTTCAGTCTGGCCCTATAAAGATCCTGCATATAGGAGATGATTCCCTGACTTATTCATTTTTAGTGCAATACTTCTTGTACATATATACATCTACATCCCCACATCACGATATTAAAAAAAAAAATTATCTCTGTTGACAGCTCTGTACCAATGTAACTCCCTTAAAATCACGAGAAGCCATTGACTGAGATAAAGAGCCATTCTTAGCGCATTATATATTTCTACTAGGTAGAGACAGAGAAGGAAATAAGGAACACTGAACTGTGAAGTTTCTTCAGAATACCAATGGAGTCACTTTGATTTACCCTCACTCAGTATAACTGCTATTTTGTTCCATGCTGAAAAAGCAGTTTTGTCACTATATCGCAAATTGGATTTAGGAAATCACAAAGAGATCAGGATTTTCCAGGTGTGGAATGTTCAGAATCTCTGCACTTGGTCCTGTGGGGATTTTCAGTGGGTTGGCTCTGTAGTGGAAGTACTGCAGCATCAACAAGCAGCGAGAACAGATTAAGCAACACCTGATTATGACCAGTTCTTGCCAGCTCTTGACTTCTCACTAATACCAAAGCTTGGTAAAAACATACTAAATAAAAACCTAGTGGCTTTAAATGCTGGAAAAATATACTAGTCTGAAATGAACTTCTAATCCAAACAAAAAAAATTAACATCTTCTGCTCCTTTGAATTTTGGCTGCTCCAGCTATATTCGTTTTCTTTCTTTATGCCTGCAATGACATCACCCAATAATGGAGAAAATGGAAATTCCTTGCAAGATTAATTCACTGCCCTTTAAAGGGCTGAAGATCCACACTGTACTGAATAAATTAATTTATGGGAACAGGGCTACTTGCCTTCAACAGTTTTGTACAGATGTTGTTTAGAGATCCAGACACACACACGAACACTGGAAAATGCAGTAATAAAAAATGCAATATTAACATTCCTTTAACTAGAAGTAGGATGTAACTTTTAATTGGAAGAAGAAGAGAAAGAACCTCAAACCTTGCAGTATTTTGAAAGCAGATAAGGTTACATAATTTGCAAAAATGTTTTAATCTATACTTTTCATGTTTAATACCTATATGTGGTTCATTGCTGCTCCTTCTGTAGACTTCATATAATAGTCTTGCTTAAATAAAATGCCTCAGGTATTTCTGAATCCACTCAAGAAGCAGACATTCACAAGAGGGGACTGAAAGGATTGCAATGACTACATCAGCTGTTTGAAAAAGCATAGGTTCTTGAACATAGCCTCTGAAATATTATTACTATTGTTTGGGTTTGTTTGTTTTTGCACTTGAGGGATCTTTACAGGGAGATGAGAGGGGAAGAAAAGTCCAATCATAAAATGCACTTAACTTTCCTCCAGTCTCCTACATATGGGGCATTATAGGAGTAACAAAGTGCCTGCAGCTCTCCCCAGAGCTTCCCTAGCTGTGTACAGGGGTCACAGCTCACACAGCTATGGGAAGCAGTGGAATGTAATGTGAAGAGAAATATTCATTGATCTGTCTTACTAATGATGATATTATGGGTACATAACAGAAATCACAATTGTTAGAACAGGCAGCAGGAGAACACCTTACTGACATACACAGGAGGTGTTGCCATATATTAGACATAGAAGACTGCCTAAAGAAAGTTGCAATAATCAGTCTAATCTTTGCTGATTGATCTTCAGACTCTTAGTACAACTGACTTGAGAACACATGGTACACAGCAAAATTTATCTCATCTTTCCCAGATAAGAACTGCCTTGGAGATTTCCAGATCTACATGCTGGCTCAGACAAGAGGAGTTCTCAGTTGCTTCATGGTGGCTATTGTTTAACTACTACAATGAAATCCCAGTATGAAGCCTATTCATTCTAAACTCATATTTATGAAGTGCCTGCAGATATACCTGCTGGCCCAGGAAGTAGAATACCACAAGATAGAAATTGGACAGAAAAAAATGACACTGAAATAGAATTCATTTGTGTAGCAATCATGTCTAAAGTTTGCAAGACAGCACACAGTTTGTTTGTCAAAGTACTCACACAGGATCTTGATAATTCACCCAGTAATCATCCTGGATGAGTAATGACTATTCAATTCATGGCTCATCTTTGGGATATACTGCGATACTGGCATCTACATTGTATAACTTCTGCAGTGCCCTCTCTGAGGCTGAGAACCTGAACATTTTTATAGAGAAAGAATCACAAATTACATGGATGATGAAGGTACCTACACGCTACTCTGGGCTTCATTTTTTTGAGCAGTCAGTTGTACAAGATAATCTCTATGAACCCACTGTTGTGCCATTAGACATATTCCATGACCTCTTCCCTCTTAGTATTTCCAAGAG